>NC_059112.1:79873300-81148300 GCF_020740685.1 Jaculus jaculus | reverse complement strand
AACAGGGAGCTGGATTGAGGGAGAAAAAAAGAGAATAACCTGTTAGAATTAATATAAAATAAAATTCATACAAAAATGCACATGCCAAGACTTACTGTATACACATGAAAGCGTACTAAGAAGGGATGTTTACAGTAATAAATAGCAACACAGATGACCCCAAGGAGACATTCTAATATTCCCTAATAATTGGCATAAAAAGGACTATCCCAAATAAACAAGCTAAGCATCCAAATAACCAGAAGAAAAGACTACACTACGCCTAAAGTTGGTAGAAGGAAAAAATAATAAAGATCAGAGTGGAACTGAGTAAGAAACTAGAAAAGCAACATGAATTTTACATACCCATAAAGTTGCTGTCTTGTTTTTTTTTTGAGGCAGAGACTCACAATAGCTCAGGGTGACCTGAAGCTCATTCTGTAGTATAACCTGGCCTCCAATTTATGGTGATTCTCCTACCTCAGCCTCCCCAGTGCTGAGATTATAGGCATGAGCCACCATACCTGGATAATGGTTGCTTTTTAAAAAATAAAATAAGGGGACTGAAGAAATGGCTTCGCGGTTAAGGCATTGGCCTGCAAAGCCAAAGGATCCCAGTTCGATTCTCTAGGACCCACACAAGCCACATGCACAAGGCGGCACATGCATCTGGAGTCCATTTGCAGTGGCTGGATGCCCTGGTGTGCCCATTCTCTCTCTCTCTCTCAAATGAATAAAATATATTTAAAAAAAATAAAATAAAGGCAGGAGAGATCACTTAGTGGTTAAGGCACTTGCCTGCAAAGCCTAAAGACCCAGGTTCAATTCTTCAGGTCCCAGGTAAGCCAGGCACACATGGTGCCACAAATGTCTGAAGTTTGTTTGCAAAGGCTAGAGGCCCTGGCATGCCCATTCTCTCTTTCTCTCCCTCTAATAAAAATCATAAAAATTAAAACTAATTAAAATAAAATACGCAAAGCTTTAGTAAGACTAAGAAAAAAGAAAGCAACTAAAATCAGACACAGAGCCGGAGAGATGGCTTAGCAGTTAAGAGATTTGCCTGCAAAGTCAAAGGACCAGGTTTGATTCCTTAGGACCCACATAAGCCAGATACACCAGGCGGCACATGTTTCTGGAGTTCGTTTGCAGTGGCTGGAGACCCTGGCATGCCCATTCTCTGTCTCTCCCTCTCTTTCCTCCCCAACTCTTTCTCTCTCTCCCTCCCTCTAAGAAATAAATCAAAATAAAATATTTAAATATATGTATTTTTAATTTTTGTTTACTTTTATTTGAGAGCAACAGAGAGAGAGAGAAAGAGGCAGATACAGAGAAAAGGGGTGTACCAGGGCCTCCAGCCACTGCAAACCAACTCCAAATGTATGTGCCACCTTGTGCATCTGGTTTACGTGGATCCTGGGATATCGAGCCTTGAACCAGGGTCCTTAGGCTTCACAGGCAAGCACTTAACCGCTAAGCCATCTCTCCATTTTTATTTTATTTTATTTATTTATTTTATTATCCATATTTTATTTTTATTTATTTATTTGGTTTTTCAAGGCAGAGTCTCACTCTAGTTCAGCTGACCTGAAATTCACTATGTAGTCTCAGGGTGGCCTCAAACTCACAGCAATTCTACCACTGCCTCCCGAGTGCTGTTTTAAAGGCGTGGGCCACCACATCTGGCTCAGTAACACAGATTTTTACACTTGATCTTCGCCAAAAAGCCAAGAAGCAATGTTGTAACACAGATTTTTTTTTAATTTTTGTTCATTTTTATTTATTTATTTGAGAGTGACAGAGAGGAGGCGGCAGAGAGAATGAATGGGTGTGCCAGGCTTCCAGCCACTGCAAACGAACTCCAGATGCATGTACCCCCTTGTGCATCTGGCTAATGTGGGTCCTGGGGAATCAAGCCTTGAACCAGGGTCCTTAGGCTTAACAGGCAAGTGCTTAACCGCTAAGCCATCTCTCCAGCCCACACAGATTTTTTTTAAATAAGCAAAGAATTTAAAGATATTTGTCCAAAAATATGCAGATGTCTGCCATATATGCCAGTAAGCACAGGATAAGCACTTGTCATGAGTGAGCTGCCTGACAGCAGATTCCTCAGCTCAGTCATGAAGATCTGAGCCCATCACGTTCTCACTTCACTCTTATACAACTCCCAAACCTCGGTTTAGAACCCTCAGATACTCTGACACACATGTTGCTTTCAAGGTACTACATCCGAAGGGAATCTGTTATACAGCAATCAATGAAGGATAACTTCTACTGAGGTTCAGGAAATAAAAGAGTCCTATGTATCATAAAAAAGAATCATCACAATATGCTGGCATTTTCATCACTTGACGTATCACATAAAACTTTGAATTTTGTAATAAAATAAGTGTTTAATGTTAAATCAGTGAATAGACTCTAAAGGAGAAAACTATCATTCTTCAGGGACAAGACAGTTAACACAGCAGATACTGAGATGACTTGGATCAAATTTCATTGGCATTAAAAGTTTTTATTTGGAATCTCATCCACAATCTATACAAGTTATTTACAAGGCATGAAAATGGAAAACAGCACAAAATACATTTGAGGTATAAGCTAAGAGCACAGTATGTCATGTTTCAATAAATATAATTCAAAATTTGTAAACTAAGTGACCAGATAGATGAGTCTTTTGTTTTTTAGTAAAACCATATAAAATATTTATTTCACGTGAGGTAGAGGACAGTTTTGTGTGTCATGTAATGCAACCAGCCACAGCAATTTTAATCATAAAACTACCTATCATTGGCAAAATTGTAAATTGAATTATGGTCAATATAGTCAGTTTGTTTCAATAGTTACAAGACAGGTAATTCATTTAGTGCATTCACAGGTTTGAAATTCAGAAATAATTTAAAACTAGTATGTTAGCTTAAAAATTCTCAGGAGGAACAAATACTTCTAGCAGAACAGCTAAAAGCAAGTATATTTTATTTATCAAAAACTACCCAAAAGATGTCCTAGATTTAGCAATTATTTCAGTAGGATAGTTTTACAAGAACTACTTTAAGTATGCTGTGCTTTATTTTCAAGTGAGGTATCTATATTGAAGAAAAAAATCTTATAAATTTCTTTTCTATTAAACTAACTTTAAAGACTATTTTATTTTCTGGGCTTAATTTTAAATGCTTTAACATTTGATCACTTTCTAGTTCAAGAAGAGTAGCACTACAGAAGACATACATATTTTTAAACAGGCTCCAAACTGCATTATATAATTTAGAAGCCATGGGGGGGGGGGAGACTGTCCTTTTAAAGAATATGCAGCACAAAATACCTGTATGCTTTTATTTCAGAGGTGGAAATGCTCAAATATTATACACTAGAAGACAAATTTAAGCTGTTTAAATTCCCAATTCCACATATATAACACAGCAGTTATGTGTGTTTTATTGCTGACAGCCTCCATAATAACTATTAACAAGTCATTCCAAGCACAGGAGTAGATGTACAGTATGAGCACAATTTTTCATATTAATCTTAATGTCATGTTATTTGGATAAAATACATGAAGGGCCAATAAAAATTAGTATTCTTCCCCTAAATGACCAAAACATGTCTTAACACTGAGACAAAATGTTAACTAAAACTTGAAGCTGACTAAAACATTTCAGTACTAGTTTTGCAAATATTTCCAGAGAAATATCTTGGGCATGTTTCATTTTTGCTTTCCTTCAAACAGAAGCCACATATGCACCTGTCATGACTTTTAAAAGAACAGCCTATAATCATAGGAACTCGGTCTATCTCACCTATTTTAGTGACCACCTTATAATTCACTATGTACAAATGATTTATTACTCCTTCTCACCCCTGTACAAAAGATTTTACATATAAACTGGTTATATATTAAATGCTATAAAATTGGTTCAAGAAGCATAAAACATCCTTATTCTCAAGGATATAGAAAATCAAGCAAAAGAATATGCTTAAAAAAATTAAAGCCCAAGCCAAACCTAAGTTGTTCAAATCTTTTCATACTGTTCACATTTTCATTTGTGATTTTATGGTAGTTCTGAGCATCCCTGGTAACAGGAGCTTTCATATTTACTACCTCTATACATTTGGTACTTTGTTCTCATAAAATTTAGACTACTACAACAGAAGTAATCGCCACCCAAACGAAGCATCACTCAGCACAAAGCTAACATTGTCTTTCTCCCAAAGACGCTCTAGCAAGACTTGTCTAGGCCACTCCATAGTATAGCTTTTTAGAGTAAACATTCTCATTTTTCTTCAAACAGAGTAACATTATGGAGTCTGAGGGAAATTCTACTTGCCTAGTAAACTTGGCACAACAAACAAAAACTAACACCAAAACAAACTTTTTAGGATAATAACCAGCACATAAAATGAGCATGCAGGAATAAAGATAAGTTTTATATGGAAATTTCATCAGAGGTCACATTTAAAGTATTACAAAATTTCTATTTTGTTTTCAAGCTATACAGTGCAATTTAATTTAAAGTTACTTTTAACAATAGGTATATTTACAAGCGATTAAAAAAACTATTTTCAAGGATGGTAAGACAAACTATGGCACATCCAAGTATCTTCAGGACAATGAAGACTATACATGGCAAGTTTTTAAGTGACGGACTTGAAAAAGAAAACAAAACTGTTCCTGTACTTGATGCTTAAGAGTTTATAGTAATTTGGTAAGACCTACTTAGAATTTCAAAATAACAAATTTTCAAGAATAAGCAATTTATCTTTGAAGTCTTGAGTTAGAACTTAAGATGATTATTTGCTAAATAACATAAGGAGAAAGACTTTGAATCAGAAAAATAAATGGTATTATAGATCTTTGAGTTTGCCTCACAATAAGCTGAGCTGTGATATGGATTAATTTCAACTAAACTAAAACTACTTTATAAATGTATTAATTTTTCTTTATCTAGATCTAAACAAACAACATAGGAAGGACATGTCATTTTAACATTTTTTTCCTCCTAGAGGAGATTCCAAGAATCAGCAAGTTAAGTTACAGGGTTAAGATAGTAAAGATTAAATGCAAAATACTCATTTACATCACAGTATATTTAGAACACAAACTACCTCTTGAGAAGTACAAAAAGGTCTTTTTGGATACGTGAGTACCATGAAACAAAGTATGAAACTATCCAAGTAAATGAAACCTAGTGATTTTTAACATTCTATACCATTGGGGTATATAGAGTATATAATCTTAACTCTAGCTAGCTTACTTTAAAAAATAAATTTAGTTCTCTTAATTCAAATAGTACCTTATGAGAGAACACAGAAAACAAAATTTGATGAGATAATAATGGCAATGGTGGTTTCATGAACCTCCTTTATAAAAGTCACAAACTAGCTGAGTGTGGTAGCCCATGCCTTTGATCCCAATATGTAGCAGGCCAAAGCAGGAGGATCACTACACGTTGGAGGTCATCCTGGTGTACACAGTTGAGTTCCAGGCTAGCCAGGGCTACATAATGACACCCGCCTCAAAAAAAAAAAAAAAAGACAAAATAAAAACAAAACACTAACGTCCACTGAGAACTTTACCTAGTAACTTTTAAGCCAAGTCAAGCATTGACTAATGTGAAATTCTGTAGAAAAAATGATGAGACTTTTCTGTGCAAAAAAGAAAAGTGCAGGTGTTAGCTGTCCCCAAATTGTGGAATTCCTTTGTCATCTAAAACTATCTTTTAAAAAATTACTTTTAATAGCAGATATTTAAATTGTCCTATAGTAACCTATCAGATACTATTGGCTGACTGCAAATTCCTGATTTTGATATTAAAGAGTAATGTAATGGTCCATTCGTGCAAATTTTAAGATAACATTTAAACTTACAAAAGTTCAAAATAACCTTGAAGGTATTTAATATTTTATAATTTAAAAGGAAACAAATCCAGTATATAAATTTCAGTAAGAGCCATATAAGACTACATATAAAAACTGTACAGGAGGATTATGGATTGTATAGAAACCAATGTACATCCATGGAATCATTCTTACTCAAGAACAGTATTTTCACATCACTATTAACAAAAAAAAAAATTCAGAAATTATTTCATTTTTCTGGAGTCACTGAGAAATAATTTTCTAAGCATAACCACACTCAAAACTGAAATATAAGTTACAAAAGCTCCTCGTGCTTCCAGCAGGGCATAATGAAGCATATTTTCTTTCCCAAGTGCACTGGCACCCGTGAGGCTAACTTCACCAGCAAGATTCCTCTTCAAAAGGCATTACAAAGAAAGAAGAGTGAAACTTCATTCCACAACCTGAAGTAAGTAAAAGCAAACCTGGTCTGGCGTATAAAAATTACACAACTACATCAGCTTAGGAGATTGTGCAAATGGGAAAAATGGAGTGTCAGCTCCTTGAGTCATTCCATATCATATATTTGAACAATGATGCCACCATTGTATCAAAAATTGAAATATGGATAACAATGCATCACATAATGCAACTTTAAAAAAGTATACAATTGTTAAATTTACATTAGAAATATAGGTAGACTATCTACGTGTTGAAATTACATAGTACTGTAGTTACCAAGCTGACTGAATAAAATAAAAAGTACAAAACAACATCTATTTTCATTCATTTGGAAAACATAAAAATTTGTGTACTAATATATAATCTCTCACTTCCTCTGACCAACAAATGAACAGAAGCCCAGTCATCTCCATGCAGGTAAGACGTTCAGGACTCAGTGAGCAAAGCAGGCAGTAAGCACACACGGCCCTCTGGAGCGCGCGGCCGGGCTTCCTCAACAGTGTCTACTCCTTAGCAGGCTTTGAGGACTTCAAAATCTGCAGCTTCAGCTCTGCGATCATCATCTCTAGCTTCTGTCGTGCCTCCCGTTCCTGTCTGAGCGCATCTTGGAGCTCTTGCCTGTCAGCCTCAGCGTGGTCCAGTCTCTGTCTTAGTTCTGCCAACTGTGTGATTTTAAAAGGCTTTGTTAGTTTTCCTTCAGTTTTGTCTTTCTAATTAATCCTCTTTTCATGATAAAAAGCTTCCTTTAAACTGCTTTTTACAAAATGAACTATTTTCACACATTTCCCTAGAGTATCTGATACTCCGACATTTGACATGGCATTCAATTGTGGAAGAGCCAAGGAAGAAAGGATCAAGAAGGATGAGCTATTGCAGCACTTTCCCCATAGCTACACCTATGTGCCTCTCTCTCAGCACAGCCTGCTCACATCAATTTGTTCATCTTCCCCATGCTATCATTAACAAAAGAGAATTATTTATCAATGTCTTCAACACTTTCAAATATAGCAAATAACACTTCCCATTTGTTAAATTAGACTTGAAAGCCTATATACATCAAAATAATAGCCAGGGTTGGTGATGCACACCTTTGATCCCAGCACTTGGGAAGCAGAGGTAGGAGGACTACATAGTAAATTCCAGGTCAGCCTGGGCTAGAGTTAAACCCTGCCTCAAAAAAATAAATAAATAAATAAATAAAATAAGATTTTATTTATTAACTTGTTTCAATTTATGTGGAGATAGGGACTGAACACAGGGCATATGCATGCTCTGCCACTGAGCTACATTCCCAGTCCAAAAGAATATGAATTTATATTCAAAGAATTAGACCTAAGTAATTTAGGTTATTAAATAACAAAATCCCAATAAAAGTTTAAAATAATAAAGGTCAAAAAAATCATGCTGCAGGCATAGTGGTGCACGCCTTTAATCCCAGCACCCGGGAGGCAGAGGTAGGAGGATGTTGGAGAGCTCAGGGACACCCTGAGACTACTTATTGAATTCCAGGTCAGCCTGGGCTATAGTGAGAACCTACCTCAGGAAAAAAAAAATCATACTGAGGCTAGAGGTGGCTTAGCAAGTAAAGGGCTTGCCTGCAAAGCCTAAGGACCGAGGTTCAATTCTCCAATACCCAATGTAAGACAGATATACAAGGTGGCACATGTGTCATGTGTCTGGAGCTCATATGCAGTGGCTAGAGGCCCTTGCATGCCCATTCTCTCTACCTACCCCTTTTCTCAAGTAAATAAATAAACAAAAAAATCTTTTTAAAAAACATACTGAGGCTGTAGAAATGGCTCAGTGGATAAAGAGCTTGTAAGAGTACCTGAGTATTGACCTCCCAGAAGCCACTTAAAGCCAGGTGCCTGTAATACCAGCATGCCTACAAGCATGATGGGAAGTACAGACAGGGCAACCACCTAGAAGCTCACAAGCCAACTAGCCTGACCATCACAGTGAACAGGAAAGCCTGCCCCAAAGTCAAAGGTGAGGACCAACATCCCAAAGTTGCCTCCTGACCTCCACATGTAAACCACAGCACACGTGTGCCTGCACTAACATATACATGGACACACACACAAGTCACTGAAGAGAGATGGCTCAGTGAGTATTTGCCATACAAACTTGAGACCCTGAGCTCAGATCCCCAGTACCCATGTGAAAAACAAGATGTAGGGCTGCAGAGATGGCTTTAGCGGTGTGAAGCCCAAGACCCAGGTTTGATTCCCCAAGATCCAGATGCACATGGTGGCATGTGTGTCTGGAGTTTGTTTGCAGTAGTTAGAGGCCCTGGTATACCCATTCTCTCTCTAAAACAAACAAGGCGGAAAAAGGCAGCCACTGTTGACCTCTGGCCCCTCAAGACCGCACAAATGTGCCTATACACATACATACATACATGCACACCACACATACACATGCAAAAAAGAAATCACTGGCTACTATAACAAAGTTATATTTAACGTAATTTTCCATTTTGAAATCTAGCCTCGCTTGAGCAGATAACTCTTCCAAGCAAGCTTCCCTTCCCACACTGAAAGGCGCTGCTAAGAACAGAATCATCCTTACCTGCGCCGCATACTCAGCCTCTTTGTCTTTTTCTAAATTTGAGTCACAGGTACACTTTTGCTTCATTACCTGCTCCAACTTTTTCTCTAAGTCTTTCTGTTCAACATAAAATTCTTCCATTCTTTGAGCATGTTCACTCTGCAAAGATTCAAGCTCTTTCTGCAAATTCTGCTGTTCCTCTGTAAGTTCCTTCATAGCCTTTGAACTACTCAACATTTCCACTTCCTGAAACAAAAAGAATCAAAGTACCATTTTTTACTTCCATCGTGCTAAAAACTTCAGTTTGGGAAAAAGTAAGTCATAAGATTATCTAAAACTCAGCTACCATATTAGTTCTATGTATGAAAAAGTGTCTTAAAATTGCTTATTGGTGTAAAACTGAATAATCTTAAGTGCATTTGCCACATCTGAAAAGGTATCTTGTAACAATCCTCTGTTCCTTTGAATGATAAGCTTACCATCTGAAGCTGTTGCTTCTTTTGCAAAATCGAGTTCAGCTTTTCTTGTTGTTTCACATAGGTCCTCATCACTTCTTCCATGATCTTCCCTTTGTCGTCCTCACACACAGCGTCCTTGACAAGTGCAGGGGGAGCTGCAGTGTCAAGTTTGCCTGCGTCTCTTACTACACTGCAAATAGTAGATTCGGATTTCTTTTTGCTTGTAGAATTATTTGAGATTGATGGATCTTTGAAAGAAAAAAAATGAGTCACAAAGTATAAATGCCACCAATAAAAAGAGTCACTAAAATAAACCCATAAATGAAACTAAGGAAGAAAGTTCACTTATAAATCCTATCAAAAACAATAATTAATTACTGGAAAGTAGTGCCAGATCTGAACAATGACAACAACACATCACTGCGAGAAATTAAAACCTCAAGCACATGGAAGACACCCCATGCACATGCACTGAAAGTGATGTTTATTGTGAAGATGGCAACCAAACTAATCAACAGAAGGCAACCCTATCAAGATCCCAGCTCATCTTTGTATAGAAACTGACAAGCTTATTCTATGACTTATATCAAAAACAGCCAAAATTAACTAGAAAAAAGGGCTGAAGAGATGGCTTAGCAGTTAAGGCACTTGCCTGCAAAGCCCAAGAACCTATGTTCGATTCTCCAGATCCCACATTAGCCAGACGCACAAAGATGAGGCAAGCAAAAGGTCGTATATGCCCACTAGGTGGCGCAAGCATCTGGGTTCAACTTCAGTGGCTGAGGCCCTGGCACACTAATTCTCTCCCTGTTTCTCTCTCTCTCTCCTTCCCTCCCCCCCTCTCTCATCCACTGTCTCTAAAAAAAAATAATAAATAACTCGAAAAAGAATGAAGTTGGAGGAATCACAATTCCCAGTCTCAAAGCTTACTACAAAACTACAATAAAACTGTTTATAGTATTAAGAAAAGACTTCACAGGCCGGGCATGGTGGCACACAACTTTAACCCCAGCACTCAGGAGGCAGAGATACAAAGATCGCTGTGAGTTCAAGGCCACCCTGAGACCACATAGTGAATTCCAGGTCAGCCTGAGCTAGAGTGAGACCCTACCTCAGAAAAAAAAGAAAAGACTTCACAGTCCAAGTGCTCACTTCAGCAGCACATTTACTAAATTGGAGTAATAGATTAGCATGACCTCTGTGCTTGAACAGCACACAAATTTATGAAACACACACTATTTCTGGAACAAAGCACATTGACATATATGTGTGAAACTGTCATAATGAAGCCCACTGCTTTGTATGTTAACTTTTAAAATTACTTAAAAAGAAACAGAAAAGGATTCAGAGTCCAAGCTAGGAGTGGTGGCATCCATAGATGAGCACAGCAGCAGAAGGCTGATTTTGGTCAAGACTGGCCTGGGCTACATAATAAGACTGTCTCAAACAGCAAAATTTCAAAAATTAAAATTCAGAGTATATAAATAAACTCAAATTTTGTAAGTTATATATATAATATATAATCTTTTCAACAAATGGACCACAGTATTCATATGCAAAAAGAAAAAAGCAATTGCACTTCACACCTCATATAAGCACCAAAATGACCTGAATGTAAGGTCAAAGAGGTAAATGTGAGAGCTAAACCCCTCCATATAGGCATTCCTTTCTTACATAAGGCAAAGAAAACCTAAACTGGATTTCATAAAAACTGATAAATTATACACTGGGTGGATCCTTAACAAGAAAGCAGAGGAAACTATCAGAACGGTACATCAGTGTGCTAAGGACTCGGAATATAGACATAACTCAATAGTAAAAAGACAACACAACTTAAAAATAGGGCAAAGCATATGAACTAGACTTTTCTCCTGAGAAAATATCTAATGTCCAGTAAAACATGAAGATACCCAACATCGTTCATCATTAAGAAATTACAAATCTAAACCACATCACAACCACTCCAATGGCAGCACAACACCAAGTGCTAACAAATATGTACAGGCACGCAATCGTCACAGCTGCCAGACAAGGTAAGATGCTACAGCTCCTTTAAAGGTCAGTCTCTGAAAATGTTAACAGTCACCATATGACCCAACAGTTCTACTATCATACATACTTGAACTGAAAACACATCTACAGTGTAACTTCCTCCCAAGTGTTCATTACAGCATTATTCATAATACTCAGAAAGTAAACACAATGCAAAATGTCTGTCAATTGAAGATAAACAAAATAGGCTGATGAACAAAATATGCAATCAAATACTACACTATAAAAAAGAAATACAGATATGTGCCACCTAGACTGGAAAAATAGGCTTCACAAAAGAAGCCACATAAGACCTCACACTGCAACAATTCTTTTTATATGAAATATCCTAATAGGCAAATCTAGAGGGAAAACAAAAACAAATGGCACAACTATAACATTCCACCTTACTCCAGTCATCAGGATGGCTTAGCAGTTAAGGTGTTTGCCTGCAAAGCCAAAGGATCCCAGTTTGATTCTCCAGGACCCACATAAGCCATATAGACCTCACCACTCTAAAAAAGTACACAGCTGAGGTACAAATAATAACCCAGTTTTGACAGCTAGTAAAAAAAAAAGTAAAAGCTTCAATTATATGGAAATTTTACTTAAACAGAAAACTTTTTAAAAACCATTGAGTAAACATGTTTATATCTGCTTTTAAAAACATAACTTCTGGATACTTACCTAAATGGCTGTATAATTCTCTACTTGTTTTTAAATCCATTTTCTCCTGTTCCTCAAGTGAGACATCTGGGTAAGACACTGTTTTCTGACGCTTATTACTACTGTGAGGCTTTTCTGACTGTCTTGAGATAGACTTACTTGTCTCTGTCTTTGTGATCTCTTTAGACGGGGAGACAGCAGAAGTCAGTGACACATTTGGAGCAACCACTTTATCACACATGTATAAGTAGTAGCTAAAACAGAGATAAAATAAGACATATATTACATATCATGCCTAAGGGAAAATTAAAACATGTAACATCACTCACTTCAGGGTTTTTTGGGTTTTGTTTTGTTTTGGTTTTTGGTTTTTCGAGGTAGGGTCTCACTCTAACACAGGCTGACCTGGAATTCACTATGTAGTCTCAGGGTGGTCTCGAACTCACGGCGATCCTCCTACCTCTGCCTCCCGAGTGCTGGGATTAAAGGCATGCAACACCACACCTGGCTAAAATCAATATCTTTTAACCAAAACAGTCAATGTAACAACTCAAAAAATGTAAGTCACAAAAAAGATTTTTTTATCCCCTCCAAAAAAAAAAGCAGAATCCTAAGACTATAAAAAGGTTTGAGGGTGCTCATTTCGGCAGCACGTATACTAAAATTGGAACAATCAGAGAGGATTCACATGGCCCCTGCACAAGGATAACACACAAATTCATGAGGTGTTCCATATTTTTAAAAAAAATTTTCCTTAATCCTAGCACTCGGGAGGCAGAGGTAGGAGGATCGCCGTGAATTCAAGGCCACCCTGAGACTCCATAGTGAATTCTAGGTCAGCCTGAGCTACAGTGAGACCCTACCTCGAACAACAAAAAAAAAAATTTTTTTGAGGGATTTTTCTTATTTTGTACATAACTTTGTATTTTTTCAAATTTCTATTTATTTGAGAGAGAGAATAGATATGCCAGGGCCTCTTGTCACTGCAAATGAACTCTAGGCACATCCACCACTTTGAGAGTCTGGCATTCTTTGCAAGCAAGCACCTTTAATCACTGAGCCATCTCCCCAGCCCCATTGTGAGTAATTTTGAGGCACAAAAAGACAGTCACTAGGAAAGAAAATGAGTTTCTTTCCCCTTTCCCTCAAAGCTATCTGACAATTAAATGCCTATAATCCCAGCACCTGAAAGGCTGAAAACAAGACTAGCCAAGAATTTGAAATCAGCCTGGGCTACATAGTGAATTCCGGGCCTACCTGAACTACAGAGTGAGACCCTATCTCAAAAAAACAAAACAATAAATGAATGAATAAATAATAAATGCATGAAGCACTTCATGGAGTGGTTTAGCAGTTCTGAGTAATAGACCAAGTTGACTGCAGAAAGAAAACAGGCTACATACTACTTTGGCCTTCCAAGGCAGGGAATCCTCACTCAGACCAACTTCACCAATATGGCCAGCAATGAGCTTTTTATACGTTTCTCAGAGAGAATAGGCTCAATGCTACCCATATGCCAGGCAGAGCCTCTTGCACCAAAACCCACAGAGCAATCTTCTTAAAACATCTACTAAACCAGCAATAACAAGTGTATAAAATTAAGATTTAAAGGCTAAGTATAAATTTTTCTCAAAGCTCCCATAAACTTGTTTAGCAAATTATCTGCAAGGCTCCACAGAGAAATGTGAAGGAGATATTTAACATATTTTAAGCTGTAATCTAGGTAACCTGTGAGGATACAGTCATTCCCCAGGCTTCAGATAATCTCCTCGTACATGCACTCTGTAAATCTGTTACTCCTCTGCGTTAGTGAACTTTGGATCTGAAAACAATATTCTGCTTAACACATAAACAAAAACAAAATCTTCAGGCCTGGAAGGATGACTCCGCAGTTAACGGCACTTGTTTGCAAAACTTGATGGCCCAGGTTCAATTCCCCAGTACCTATGTAGCACATGCCTCTGGAGTTTGTAGCAGCTAGAAGCCCTGGTGTGTCCATTCATATTCTCACTCTCATATTCTCTCTCTCAAATACATGAAATATTTCATGTATTTGAGAGGCAGGCAGGCAGAGGCAAATAGAGAATAGGTGCGCCAGGGCCTCCTAGCCACCACAATGAACTCCAGACACATGCGCTATCTTGAGCATCTGACTTTATGTGGGTCCTAGAGAATCAAACCTGGGTCCTTTAGCTTTGCCAGCAAGCGCCTTAATCACTTAGCTATCTCTCCAGCCCTAAATATTTCATTTTTTTAAATCTCTCACAGGTTGAAGAGTGCCTAAAAGATCTACTTGGAACGCAGTATAGGTTAGTGATTTTGTGTACATGTAAATTCTAAGCTGAGACTTCACCATCTTGGAGGGATTACAGGCTCATGGCAGTAGACGAAAACCTAGGTCTCAGTAAATGAAAACCGTATAACCTGTACTATACTTTTATTAAAAAGATGAAAACTGCTGGGCGATGTAGCACACACCTTTAATCCCAGCACTTGTGAGGAAGAGGTAGGAAAATCACCCTGAGTTCGAGGCCACCCTGAGACTAGATAGTGAATTCCAGAGCTCCAGGTCAGCCTGAGCTAGAGTGAAACCCTACCTTGAAAAACAAAACAAAAGATGAAAACGAATCCCAGCACTCAGGAGGCAGAGGGAGGAGGATTGTCATAAGTTTGAAGTCACCCTGAAACTATACAGTAAATTCCAGGTCAGCCTGGACTAGAGTGAGGCCCTACCTCGAAAAACCAAAAAAATAAGAAATAAAATACCAAAGTAACACATAAAACTCTTAAAAGAATTGGTTAACCTCAAGAGTAAAAAATTAAAACTTCCAATTTTTTTTTATTTCAAAGCAAAAATGAAATGATCTATTTCTACAAAACAAAAACAGAACACAAACAACAAATAACAGTTATTGCAAATATTCAGTAGAATTTCACTTTAAATTCTTTCTTTGGATGTTTTTCTAAAAGTAACTAAACAATATCATTCTCCTTAATTTCCTTATGATGAAAAACAGAAACAAAAGATATGTTAAATCCCAATATACTTGTGTTAAAAAATTCTGAATTTTGAAAGATAATCTATTATTAACTAAGAAAGCCCAAACCTAAATAATTTATGCTCCTAGCTCCTAGAACATTATCTGGCAGACAGCTGCTGAATAAATGAATGAATGAATGAATGACCATCAAAGAGCAAACAGATGACTACCCACTTACCTGGGGTGTAAAAATGAATGTGTTGGAGAAACATGGTCACCTTCCTGTTTTATAACAGGATACCATGATGGTAATTCCACTCCTGATGGTGTATCTGTCTGTAGGAAAAAAAATGTTGAAAGTTTACTAAAAGGAAAGTGTGATTACTATGTTTGTTTTGTGTAGCTGAAGGACTGGAATTCAGGTATTAAACAAACCCAAGGCCTGCCCATGCTATCGAAGCATTCTGCCACTGCATTATTACACAGCCAGCCCCAGTGGCTAATTTTATGTCAACCTGACAGGGCCAAGAGTCACATTTTTTAAGAACTACCTTTTAATAAATAACTTTCCTTAAAGTACTACATCCAGTTACCTGTAACTTACCAGAAACAATTTCATCAAATTTTATACTTCAGAATCCACTGTAAATAATGCTCTATAAAATTATACAGCTTTGACAACCTCTGACTCTTATTCTTGCTACTATAATCCACCAGGCTACCACCTACCCACAGTACTTATCAGAATACCAACTAGATGATACTCTTCAGCAAGAAGTACTTTAGCCAGACTTCTGGTTAAGATGTTGGCATAGGAACAAGGCAAAGCACCCTAGGGGAGAAAAAGCAAAAAGCACTCTTCTACTAAAAAGTAAAGGTGTAAGAAATTATCAACCACAGCAGAGAAGGAGAGATCCAAAGCTTTAGAGACCACAGAAGCAGGCAGAAGTGGCTCCAACAATGGCAGCACCAGGTCCCTACAGCCCTGCTGGCCAGACTCGGCTCAGCAGGAAGTCAGGAGAGGGAATTTTCCACTCACACCAGCCTCTTCACAAACTCAAGAAACATGTAGGGGAGGATGGCAGGGGCCAGCTGAGCAGCCGATGAGGAAGAGGACTGCGAGGACCAGCAGGAGAACTTCAGCCACTTTCCAAAGCTTCCCCTCCCCCACCACCATCACAAGCACCAGAGACCTGGGGAAGGGGCTCACTTCTACAGCACCCTGCACAGGCGATCAGAGCAGTGACCCAGCAACCCAGCCAGATTACCTGAGCCCACAGCACAGCAAAGAGGGACCCAAGTGGGCGCATAGCATAACTGAGATCAAAGCCATCCCAAAAGGTGACTGAGCTTACACCGGAAGTACTAGCTGCACCTTCCATGTGAGGGTAAAGCATGTTAAATCTGATGGATGGTCGGATTTGCCATTCTTAAATAAGCTATATTTTGGGCTTGTCATTTGTTGTTTCCTGACTTATCTTGCCTTTGTCTCCTCTTCTGTCATTTGTTGAGGCAGGGTCTCACCTGGTCACAAGCTGACCTTGGGAACTTCTACAGACCAGAAATCTCAGTCTCCCAGTTGACATGATTAAGGGTGTGGGGCAACACACATCCTTAGGGACTGTGACTTTGTTAAAGGATCTGTTTGTCATAATGTCTACTCTTGCATAAATACTATGCTGATTTTCACTGAATGTGTAAACTTTATACAATTTGCCTACATTTTGTTCCACCCAGAGCCTACTAGAATACTCTCACAGCAGGCAAACCCAGCATGTAGGGTCATTTTTATGGTGACTCTGAGAGTCTTAAGAGCCATATCTAGCACCTTAAGCTCCTACCCTGAAGATATATATTATCAGATTGATTGATATATCCAATAATACTGAAGATAATTTAAAAACCCAAGCATTAAATTAATCTAAGATGCAAAAATCTCTACATTACAAGAAACACAAAAAAATCAAGACAATGTTAATCTACCCTAAAAGTATAAATCCATCAGAAATGACGTCCAGTGAGACTGATTTAGAGGAAATGCCTGAGAAAGATTTAAAAACAATGGTTATAAATATGCTCAAAGAAATCAGAGAGGAAATCAAAGGAATCAAAGACACAGGAAACCAATTTAATGAAATGAGGTCAATACAAAACATGAATAAAAAAACAGAAATAATAAAGAAAACCCAGTCAGAAATACTAGCAATGAAAACAATAGTAAGTCAAATAAAACTCTAGAAAATCTCACCAGTAGAATGGATGAAGGAGAAAACAGAATATCTAAACTAGAAGACCAAGTGGCAGATCTAATACAGTCCAACAAAGAGAAAAACAAATTAATAGAAAGGTATGAATGGGAATTTCAAAAGATTTGGGACACTATGAAAAGATCAAACATAAGAATTCAGGGTACAGTAGAAGAAGAATTTCATTCCAAAGGCACAGTAGGCAATTTCAACAAAATCATAGAAGAAAACTTCCCCCAAATTGGGAAAGAAATGCCAATGCAGATACAGGAATCCTTTAGAATACCAGCCAGACAAAACCTGGAAAGAACCACTCCTCAACATATTATAATTAAACTACCAAACATATAAACCAAAGAAAATATATTAAAAGCAGTTAGAGACAAGTATCAAGTCACATACAAAGGCAAGCCCATCAGGTTCATAGCAACACAGCCAGAAGGGCTTAAAATGATGTAGCCCAAGTGCTGAAAGATAACAACTGTCAACCAAGGTTACTTCATCCTGCAAAGCTACCCATTCAAAGAGAAATAAAGACATTCCACAACAAAATCAGGCTAAAGGAATATCTGGAGACAAAACCAGCTCTACAGAAAAATATTTCAAAGGATTCTCCATGCTGAAGAGAAAGAAAAGCACACCTATAAAGAACCTGGGGAAAAAAAAAAAAAAAAAAACTCAAAGACTAGTTAATACAAGAGAGCAAAGGTAAAACCCAAAGAAGTACAAAACAACAAAAAAAGGCAAAAATAAATACACACCTTTCAATAAGAACTCCTAATATCAACTGCCTCAATGGCCCAACCAAACTACACGGGTTTGCAGACTGGGTTAAAAAGCAGGACCCTTCAATTTGTTGCCTCCAAAAACTCACCTTTCTATAAAGTATGGACACTATCTTAGGGTGAAAGAGGAAAATATTTCAAGCAAATGGGCCTAGAAAACAAGCAGGGGTTGCTATCCTAATATCTGATAGGGTAGACTTCATCCCAACTTTAGTTAGGAAAGAAGGAAGGTCACATTCCAACAGGAGGACATTACAATCCTAAATATATATGCAGCACCTAATATGGGGGCTCCCAACTTCATCAAACAAATGCTATTAGAACTAAGGTCACAGATAACACCAAACACAGTGGTGACTTAAACACCTCACTCTCACCAATTGAAAGGTCATCCCGGCAAAAACTGAACAGAGACGCATCTAGATTAATGAGGTCATATAAGAAATGGACCTAACAGATATATACAGGACATTTCACGCAAACGCTACAAAATACACATTCTTTTCAGAAGCACATGGAACATTGTCTAAAATAGACCATATATTAGGACACAAAGCAAATCTTAATATAGGAAAATTAAAATAATTCCTTGCACTCTACCTGATCACAATGGGATCAAACTACAAATCAATAGCAAAAAGCTATAGAGCATACACAAAATCATGGAAACTAAATAATATACTACTAAATGATGAAGGAAATCAAATGATAATATGAACACCACATACCAAAACCTTTGGGACACAATGAAGGCAGTCCTAAGAGGGAAATTTACAGCTTTAAGTTCCTATAATAAGAAATTAGAAAGGTCACAAGTAAACAACATAATGCTCACGTTAAGGCCTTAGAAAAAGAAGAATAAGGCAAACCAAAAATCAGTAAGTGGGAGAAATAATAAAGATTAGGGCAGAAATCAATGAAATAGAAACCAAAAAAAAAAAAAAAACCAAAGAATCAATGAAATAGTTAGTTCTTTGAAAGGATAAACAAGATTGATAAACCCTTAGCAAATCTGACCAAAAGAGAGAAACGACACAAATTAATAAAATTTAGAGATGAAAAAGGCACCATCAAAACAGATACCAGAGAAATTTTTTTTAAAAATCATAATAACATACTATAAGAACATATACTCCACTAAGTTTAAAAATCTGAAAGAAATGGATGATTTTCTTGATTTATATGGCCAACCTAAATTAAATCAAGATGAGATTAACCACTTAAATAGACCTATAACAAGTATGGCGACCCAAACAGTTATTAAAAAAAAAATCTCCCGGGCTGGAGAGATGGCTTAGCAGTTAAGCACTTGCCTGTGAAGCCTAAGGACCCCGGTTCGAGGCTCAGTTCCCCAGGTCCCACGTTAGCCAGATGCACAAGGGGGCACACGCGTCTGGAGTTTGTTTGCAGTGGCTGGAAGCCCTGGCGCGCCCATTCTCTCTCTCTCCCTCTATCTGTCTTTCTCTCTGTGTCTGTCACTCTCAAATAAAAAAATAATTAAAAAAAAAAATCTCCCAACTAAAAAAGTCCATGTCCAGATGGATTCAGTGGTGAATTTTACCAGACCTTCATGGAATAACTAACACCAATACTTCTCAAACTTTTCCATAAAATAGAAAAAGAAGGAATCCTACCAAACTCCTTCTACAAAGCCAGCATCACCCTGATACCAAAACTAGACAAAGATGGAATAAAGAAAGAAAATTACAGACCAATATCCCTCATGAACACAGATGCAAGAATTCTCAACAAAAAATTGGCAAACAGAATACAATTTATCGGAATAATCATTCACCCCAAAGTAGACATTATCCCAGAGATGCAGGAATGGTTCAACATATACAAATTGATAAATGTAATACATTATATAAATAGATTGAAGTACAAAAAAAAAAAATCACATGATCATCTCATTAGTGCAGAAAAAGCGTTTGACAAAATCCAACATCACTTCATGATAAAAATCCTACAGAGACTGGGAATAGAAAGAACATATCTCACCATAATAAAGGCTATTTATGACAAACCTATAGCCATCATAATACTAAATAGAGAAAAACTTGAAGCTTTTCCGCTAAAATCATGAACAAGACAAGGGTTTCCACTGTCTACACTTTTATTTAATATAGTACTGGAAGTCTTAGCCATGGCAATAAGGCAAGACACACACACAAAAGGATTACAAATTGCAGATGATATGATTCTATGCATAAAGGACCCGAAAGACTCTACCATAAAACTGGTAAAGCTGATAAACACTTATAGCCATGTAGGAGGATACAAAATAAACACACAGAAATCAGTAGCCTTCTGATATGCTAACAACAAACACAGAAAGGATGAAATCAGAGAATCATTCCCATTCACAATTGCATCAAAAATAATAATAAAGTACCTTGAAATAAATCTAACCAAGGAAGTGAAGAATCTCTACAATAAAAACTTTAAAATACTCAACCGAGAAATTGCAGAAGACACTAGGAAATAGATCCCTTGTCCTTGGATCAGAAGAATCAATATTGTAAAAATGGCAATCTTTTGAGCAACAAAAATAAGGCTGATAGTATCACCATACCTGATTTTAACCTCTATTACAAAGCCATAGTAACAAAAGACAGCATGGTACTGGCATAAACACAGACATGTAGATCAATGGAAGAGAATAGAGGACCCAAATGTAAGTCCAGGTATCTACAACCACCTGATCTTCAACAAAAATGGCAAAAATAATCATTGGAGAAAAGACAGCCTCTTCAGCAAACCATCTTAGGAAAACTGATTATGCATCTATAGAAAGATGAAAATAGATCCTTATCCCTTTCTGTGCACAAGAATTAAGTCCAAATGGCTCAAAGGCCTTAATATCAGACATGAAACTGAAACTGCTAGAGGAAAAAGTAGGGGAAACCCTTCAACATATTAGTCTTGGTAAAGACTTTCTAAATAAAACCCCAATTGCTCAGGAAATAACACCACATATCACCCGGTGTAGTGGTACATACCTTTAATCCCAGCACTTGGGAGGCAGAGGTAGGAGGATCATCGTTGAGTTCGAGGCCACCCTGAGACTACACAGTGAGTTCCAGGTCTGCCTGGGGTAGAATCAGACCCTGCCTCAAAAACTGGGACCTCATAAAATTACAAAGCTTTAAGCTGGGCATGGTGGCACACGCCTTTAATCCCAGCACTAGAGGCAGAGGTAGGACAATCGCCTTGAGTTCGAGGCCACCCTGAGGTTCCATAGTGAATTCCAGGTCAGCCTGGGCTAGAGTGAGACCCTACCTTGGAAAACAAAAACAAAAACAAAAAAAAATTACAAAACTTTGAACAGCAAAAGACACTGGGCTATGGAACTAAATAGAGAGTCCTCAAAAGAAGAAATATAAACACCAAAAAAAAGGTTCTAGAGCCGGGCATGGTGGCACACCTTTAATCCCAGCAGAGATAGGAGGATTGCCCTCAGTTGAGGCCACACTGAGATTACACAGTGAATTCCAGGTCTGGGCTACAGTGAACCCTACGTTGGGTGAGAACAGGGGAAGAGATTGAGTAAAGGAAAGGTGGAGAGAGGGCTAATCAAAATCCAAGAGGGTATGAGTAAGTCATATACGGAAACCTACTTTTCTGGGACAATGGAACACTCAGAAGCCATAGACTGCTACTAGAAAATTTTCAGTGCCAGGAATGGGATACCTTCCAGTGAGCTGTTGGCCAAGGAGGTCACTGATGTCCCTAAAACAACCCAGGCCACTGCCTGTAATGCCGAGGCTCTTGGGTTTCCTACCAGGAATAGACACTATTGCTGAAAACTCCACATACTTGGGCTGCAAGGTCACTGAGAAATCCTGCTATAGCTGAGCTGAAAACCTCCTCCATATAGACCAGCTGACAGAAAGGTAGAAAAAAACTACACTGCATGAAGTTCAATGGGAGAGAAATCACCAGTGGAGATACTCAACAATGGACACTGCAAGCCTTAAATTTGGCCACCCAGGCCAAATGAGCCAACTGGTGCAATAATGGCCTGTCTGTTATAGGGGAAACTAACCTCTCTCTAATTGGACTGGAGACCCACTCCATGTGAGAGAATACATCCCTGATACTGAAAACTACAACAGGGTTAGTCATGAGCCCTAAGGGTGAAACATCTGGTGGTATCTGGCTAAATGTATATACTATGCTCACCAAACTGCCCAGTAAGCACTTCTCTTAATGTTCATACCCATATAATGCTACTCTCACTTTTGGTTAGAGAAGCTTCTTTTCAGATGGCAGTGACCTTGGAATAATTCAGAAGGCACAATGCGGCTGAGAGGAAGTGACAGAGGAGTGCTCAGCACTGAAAAATCTCTATCACATCTTCCAAGGCTCAGGGTCCATTGCAGAAGAGGTGGTGGAAAGAATGTAAGAGCCACAGAATAGGTAGGACTCCTTGCAATGCGCTCCTCCAGACATAAAAAAATATTCATGACCTCCCAGTGCCTGACATTACCTCATAAGACCATCATAACAGGAGGAAAAGATGATGACAGGAAAATAAATTTCGCTGGGCATGGTGGCGCACGCCTTTAATCCCAGCAGTCAGGAGGCAGAGATAGGAGGATCATCGTGAGTTCGAGGCCAACCTGAGAATACACAGTGAATTCCAGGTCAGCCTGGGCTAGAGTGAGACCCTACCTCAAAAAAACAAAACATAAGAATACAAAATAAAAATAAAATAAAACAAATTTGACTGAGAGGGGGAGGGATGTAATGGATGTAATGGAGAGCAGAGTTTCAAATGGGAAAGTGGCTGGAAGGAGGGAATTATCATGGGTCTACAATTGTGGAAGTTGTCAATAAAAAAATTTAAAAAGAAAGAAAAAAATGTACTTTAGCCAATTAAGTCTGAAACCTCTTTGCTTATAGACAAGTATCAGTAAATCATACATCCTCAGATATCAGTATAGTTACTTTTGAACACTAAAGGATGAGCTGGCCCTGTAAATAAGGGAGAGAAGGGGGTAACTGGCAATTTAATGTGCACTAGCCTGCTGAGAATCTTATAACCCTACTTCCTGTAATACCCTCTCCATTAAGTAGATATCATTACCACCTTGTATTTAAGAACAACTTAAGCCGGGCATGGTGGCACACACCCAGCACTCGGGAGGCAAAAGTAGGAAGATTGCTGTTGCTGTGAGTTCGAGGCCACCCTGAGACTCCATAGTGAATTACAGGTCAGCCTGGGCTAGAATGAGACCCTACCTCAAAAAAACCAAACAAACAAAAAAGCTACTTAAGTTCAGAAATCCAAGGTAAAAAATGAATGACCTATAGTTACCAATCTCTTCCTTATTTTGGCTAGCTTTATACTGTCTTCCCCTCACATACTCATCATGGCCATTGTCCTGCTCAGTAGGAAAAAGAGGGGAGGGGCACAAGTAAAGGCTAAAGAAGCTGACAGAAAAAGCTGGGCATGGTGGCATAAGCCTTTGATCCCAGCACTCAGGAGATATAGGTAGGAGGATTGCCATGAGTTCAAGGCCACCCTGAGACTACATAGTGGGCTACAGCAAGACCCTACCTAGAAAAACAAACATTTTTTAAAAAAAGCTGCCAGGTACCTCAATTAAGGCAAACAGAGATAAGAGGTTCACATGTAAACCTATTAGAGTAAGTTAAAGTAAGGATAAGCAAAAAGAACAGTTGGACTGGGAGATGACTCAGCAGTTAAATGTGCACTTGCTTACAAAGCCGGCCAGCCCTGGTTCAATTCCCCATATACCCACATAAAGCCAGAAGCACCATGTAGTACATGTATCTGGAGTTCATCTGCAGTGGAAAGAGGCCCATAAAAATATGTTGGGCTGGAGAGATGGCTCAACAGTTAAAGGCACTTGCTTCCCAAGCCTGATGGCCCAGGTTTAACACCATAGTACCCACCTGAAGCCAGATGTACAAAGCACAGCATGCATCTGGTGTCCATTTGCAGTGCCAAGAGGCCCTGACATGCCCATTTTCATATTCTCTCGCTCATTCATTCATATTCTCTCTCACTCCTTGAAAATAATAAAATTTAATTTTAAAAAGAGGGAGGAGGCATGCTGGGGGAATTATAGCCTAGTCCAATAACAAAATTCAGGGCTAGGAGTATAGCTCAATAGTACAGCATGTGTCTACCATCCACAAGGCCCTGGGTTCAACACTAACACACAAAGTACTTCACAATGGAAATAGCCACTAAACACTAAGAACTAGCATCATGCTCCAGTATTTCAGTTCAGATCCCAAATCAGGACAGAAATGGATGATGTGCAACTGTAATTATACCAAGAGTAACTCTGAGCAGTCCATGCTTTGATCCCAGACTCCTGCTAATGGAGGGGAACAATGCAAGTGAGGAAACTCGGGACTAGACCTGACAAGTAGCCCAGGGCTCACAACAATGAGGTAGAAAACAGAGAACACAGCCCCAGAATAAACATATAACTTTACATCAGAGATGACTTAAAAGCCAAAAAAAAAAGTCAAAAGAATTAATAATAAAAATACTTGTATTCATAGGAAATTTATATTTCTAAGGATTATTGGATAAGGAATTTAAGATACTAATAAGACCACTAATACAATTATAAGGAAACTAATACTTTAATAGGGTTTACAAGTTGAGTAGAATATTTTTTAAAAACTTCACAAAGCTAATGAAATATTCTTTAAAATTCAAATATGCTTCAGGATTCTGATCTAATTTTCAGGATCTAGATAAACAGAACTGCTTATTTACAAACCAATCACTTGTTTGCATAGCTTCTCAGCCTATAAGCCTTGTTCTAGTAGTAGATTCAAAAGGGAAGTGACTTCCAGCAACATATACTAAACAGTGAATGTTCCCTGACAGTAACAGCCCTAGGAGGAAAGAGGATTACAAAATACAAATACAAAACTGCCTCAAAAATTAAGGCTTAGCTGGGTGTGGTGGCACACACCTTTAATCCCAGCACTCAGGAGGCAGAAGTAGGAGGATCACTATGAGTTTGAGGCTGGCCTGGGACTACAGTATTCCAGTTCAACCTGGGCTAGAGAGCCCTCCCCCCAAAAAAGATGTGGATAAGCATAGGTAATTTTGTTTGGTTTTATTTGCAAACAGAGATAGAGGGAAGAGATACAGACAGAGAGAATGGGTGTGCCAGAGCCTCCAGCCTCTGCAAACCAACTCCAGATGCATGTACTTTTTTTTTTTTTTTTTTGCATGTGCCACTTTGTGCATCTGGTTAGGCTTTGTAGGCAGGCACCTTAACCACTGAACCATCTGCCCCGCCCTATTTTTGTTTTTTTAAGGGATAATCAGTGTGACCCCCCCCATGCTCAGCTTGCAATTATCAGTTTGAATTATTACATTAATTTAGAAAGTCTTTGTATGAACTTTACAATTTATTCATGATTCAAACCAGGTATGCATTTCTGGAATCTCTAACCATGGACACCTTACATAACTGTTAGCATATTTAATTTTGAATACTCATCCCTCTCAAATGCTGTTCTTTGTTTCCTATTCCCACATCAATTCTCCAACAGTCATATATCAGGAGTTCTAAATAAGTCCCCCTTAAAGATTATCTGGTATAGTCTCTGGCCAATGTCTAAATCCCCTATTCAACTCCATTAACTGGCTATCCAGCCTTCAAACAGCTACTTGAAGACAATAACATTCCTGCCTTTGTATTTTCAGTACCTGGCATCATATAGTAGGACCTTTGTATCTGTCGAGTGATTTTTTTTTTAATTATTTATTTTTTGGTTTTTCCGAGGTAGGGTCTCACTCTAGCCCAGGCTGACCTGCAATTCATTATGTAGTCTCAGGGTGGCCTGTAATTTACGGCAATCCACCTACCCCTGCCTCCCAAGTGCTGGGATTAAATAAAGGCATGCACCACCACGCCTGGCTAATTTTTTTTTTTTTTGAAGATTACTATTTATTTAAGACAGAGGGAGGGAGAGAGAGAGAGAGAGTGGGTGTGCCAGGGCCTCTTAGTCACTGCAAACAACCTCCAGAACTCCAGACTCATGTGCCACCTTGTGCCTCTGGCTTATGTGGTACCTAGAAAATCGAACCTGAGTCCTTAGGCTTCATAGGCAAGCACCTTAACTGCTAAGCTATCTCTCTAGCCCTGTTGAGTGATTTTTGAATGATAGGGTAGCTCCTTAATTCCCATGGTAAAAGTTTCTTAGAGCCAGGCGTGGTGGCACACGCCTTTAATCCCTGCACTCAGGAGGCAGAGGTAGGAGGATCACTGTGAGTTCAAGGCCACCCTGAGACTCCATAGTGAATTCCAGGTCAGCCAGGGCTAGAGTGAGACCCTACCTTGAAAAACCAAAAAAAAAAAAAAAAAAAAAAAAAAAAAAAGTTTCTTAGAGGTGAGGGGAACGTAGCTTAGCAGCAGAACATTGGCCATCATAAGTGAGACTGGGTTGGATCACCAGAAACAGCAAAAGTACCAGTCCAGAAGGGATAGAAGGAAGAGAATAGAGGGGAGAAAAAACGGGGACAAGAGACAAGAGAGCTGCTGGCTCCCATGAAATACACAAGACAGACTCAAATTCGGTCTCTTTTCTCCTCCATGAAGCCCCAAGGGAACCTAACTGTCTCTAGGTTGTATTACTACCACACACACAAATTATAAGGAAACATACCACACTACCGATGATGAAGGGCTTCATGTTAATTGATTTAATATGCTGTGCTAAGCCAGGACCACATTCATAACAAATTATCCTAACTGCATGCTAAAAACAGTTAAGCATATATTAACACAATGAAGGATTCACAGACATGCCAGATCTTCTCGTCTACTCTGCATGTGT
Source organism: Jaculus jaculus (assembly GCF_020740685.1). Taxonomy (NCBI): domain Eukaryota; kingdom Metazoa; phylum Chordata; class Mammalia; order Rodentia; family Dipodidae; genus Jaculus; species Jaculus jaculus. Next base: position 81,121,469 of record NC_059112.1, on the reverse strand, counting down.
CAACATATAAATGAGGTTTCCAGAAAAAGAATTAAATGATACAGCAGTAATGGTACTGAACAGAGAGACAAATTAGCTTGCAAAATATGAGTATCTCTGGCCTTTATCTTACCATTTAACATGGAGACAATTTATCCCTTTGTGGACCTAAACATTCAAATACATTATTAAATTACTTGGCAAAGGCAAGGAGTACATCATTTAAGTTTGAGTCTTATTTACTGCTCATCTTCCCAACCATTACCTCTCTCAAAGTGAACAGATGGCAGGCTCATTTCACATACATAAGCAAAATTTCAGATATATTGTTTCAATCTAAAGGGCCTGTTTCTAATAACCACCAATAAGAGTTATGAAAGCAAAATTTATATCCCAAAACGTATATTAAGTTAATTTTTTAAAATATTTTATTTAGCTAGCTGTGGTAGCATACATCTTTAATCCAGCACTCGGGAGGCAGAGGTAAGAGGACCACCATGAATTCAAGGCCATGCTGAGACTACATAATGAATTCCAAGTCAGCCTGGGCTACAGTGAGACCCTACCTTGAAAAACCAAAACAATAAAATAAAATAAAATAAATTTACTTACTTATTTATTTATTTATTTGACACAGAGATAGAGAAAGAAAGAGAATGGGTACACCAAGGCCGCTAGCAACTGCAAAGGAACTCTAGAGATGCATGCTCCACCTTATGCACGTGGTTTACTGGGTCCTGGGAAATCAAACCTGGGTCCTTTGGCTTTTCAGGCAAGTGCCTTACACTACTAAACCACCCCTCCAGCTCTAAGTTAATTTTAAATAAGTAAAATTTGGGAAATATTTTACAAACATTTCTCTAAATTTCTGCATCTTGACTATAGTATTTTATACATATAACCCTTTGATAAACTTATCCTAATAAGTAACTATTGGATTTTGGTGATGTTAGAGAGCTTGATTCATTAAAAACAATTCTTAACCCTTTTTAAATTCAAAATTCTACCCACTCAAAACTATTCATATACAAATATTCCAAATTGTACTAAAAATAATTTTACAAGTTCTAGACTGATGCTCAACAGTAAACTTTGCTTTTAGCTAGTACTCTGTTTTTTTTTTTAATTTTGTTTATTTTTATTTATTTATTTATTTGAGCGACAGACACAGAGAGAAAGAGAGATAGAGGGAGAGAGACAGAATGGGCGCGCCAGGGCTTCCAGCCTCTGCAAACGAACTCCAGACGCGTGCGCCCCCTTGTGCATCGGGCTAACGTGGGACCTGGGGAACCGAGCCTCGAACCAGGGTCCTTAGGCTTCACAGGCAAGCACTTAACCGCAAAGCCATTTCTCCAGCCCAGTACTCTGGTTTTTAATCACAACACCAAATTCATCTTATGGTCTTTTAACTCCTAATGACAAACATTCATGAACTGACAAAAAATGAGATAATGCCTCAAAATACTGATGAAACTTGCAAATTCCCTATGGAAAAAAATCTGAATTAAACCAGTTTTAAAGTTATTTTCAAAATTATTACTACAATTTAAGTAAGCCAGGCATGGCTGCACACGCCTTTAATCCCAGCACTCAGGAGGCAGAGGTAGGAGGATCACCAGGAGTTCAAAGCCACCCTAAGGCTACATAGTGAATTCCAGGTCATCTGGGCTAGAGTGAGAGGAACCCTACCTCAAGCCCCCCCCCAAAAAAGTGCTATAAATAATGATTTTTTTTTTTTTTGTATTCAAAGACGGCAAGCAGGTTAGTAAATTTGAACAGTCTGGATGGAATGCTCACATAGGACATACTTGTATTAGCCTAACATAAATTATTCTTACCAAAGAGACTACTGGATACAAAACTAAGAAACACTTCTTTGGTACAAAGCGAATACCTCTGCCAGGGTCTTTTCACCATGAACAACACTAAGACATCCAAGAGGTCAATAACACACCCTACCCAACAGCTGCCAACAACTCTTCCTGAAGGAAACCTAATTCCTCTGACCATTATCAAGTTTCCTCAATACGTCCAGAATGTAGTGAATGAGTGTCTCAACAACTCAAATGGAATTGTGTTACAAGATAGCAAACAGCTAAACTTGGTCTTAGGCCTTACTTCATTGTAATCACAAGAATTATCAAGCAAATGCGAAGTAAGACAGCAGATCTGCATTCTTTGCAAGGGTGGATCTTTAGGAACACTGCAATGCCTGCTGCTCCCACAGACTCATGATCAGACTCACCACCTACCTTGCAGGTTTGAAGCACTTAAAAAAGCTCGCGGGAAAAGCAAAGGCTCAAGTTCTTAAAGTAAATATGCAACTATAATCTTAAATCCTTCACATAAAGTTGGTAATCCCACTCTCCCTTTGTAACTTTAAGGAGCTGATTAAAACCCCTATTAATCCTTACACTTTTCAAAGCAAAAAATTTTATACTGTGATTCTTTAGTGTTCAATTCATAAATAGTATAAAAAATATGACTGTGCTGCTTTTTTATTGCCCAGGCACTGGCAAACCCAGAGCCTGTGCACAATAGGCAAGCATTCTATCACTGAGCTATATTCCCAAACAATTAAGTGATGATCTCAATGTCACAAACAAATTTCCACTTAAATCTTTGTCAAAATCTCTAGCTTTATTTTTCAATCATTTTTGGGGTTCTCCCTACCAAGGTAAGGTCTCACTCTAGCCCAGGCTGACCTGAAACTCAACTCTGCAGTCCCAGGCCAGCCTCAAACTCATGGCAATTCTCCTACCTGTGGCTCCTCAGTGCTGGGATTAAAGGTGTGCGCCACCATGTCCTGCTGTGTTTCAATCTTATTTTGGAGTATACGCTTTGATAAAATCATAGTCCGTAATTCTGGCCTTCAAATGACTTGTCACTACCAAAATGGAGATTAATCTTACTATATGTAATATTCTCTATTTTATTCTATATAGTGTTGTTTAAATGCTAGTGACCAACTGACTTCATGACCATTCTCAACCAGGTTCTCAAGACAAGAAAAAAATGCCTTTCCAACATTTGAACACTCATTTCTATAGAGCTCATCTCTCCATGTGAGCAACCCCAGATAAGAAGGTGTACGTAATGAAAAACTACCTTAAAAAGGAACTCAAGAGGGCTGGAGAGATGGCTTAGCGGTTAAGTGCTTGCCTGTGAAGCCTAGGGACCCCAGTTCAAGGCTTGATTCCCCAGGACCCATGTTAGCCAGATGCACAAGGGGGCGCTCGTGTCTGGAGCTTGTCTGCAGTGGCTGGAGGTCCTGGTGTGCCCATTTTCTCTCTATTTGCCTCTTTTTCTCTCTGTCACTTTCAAATAAGTAAAAATAAACAAAAAAAAAAAATTTTTTTAAAGAAACTCAGAGCCGGGCATGGTGGCGCACACCTTTAATCCCAGCAGTGACGTAGGGGGTGGCAGAGGCAGGAGGATCACTATGAGTTCAAGGCCATCCTGAGACTACATAGTAAATCCAGGTCAACCTGGGCTAGAGTAAGACCCTACCTCAAAAAAAAAAAGAGAAACTCAGACCAAAAGAATCAATAAGGTTTTTTTTTAATCATGTCTTAAAAAAATGTTAACAATTCCATTTTTTAATGATGAAAGTGGCATGCCCATTCTCTCTATCTGTCTCTATCTGCCTACTTCTGTTTGTCGCTCTCAAATAAATAAATTTTTAAAAACTAAACAAAATAAAATAAAGTATCCATATTTACAAGAAGATATTTTCCTTGAGTACCTCTGACACTAAACTAGAGTCAAGGGGAGAAAAGCAGTTTAGTCGCCAAACTCATGGAGACATTTCCAAGAATTTACACAATATGCAGTCATCTCTCATAAGAGGACAAACACTTCATCTGACTTTGACCTTCTCTCTACTTGATCAAAATGTGCACCAATCATAAAATACAAAATGTACTCCTGAGACAAAATATTAATGAAATCTACCACAATTATTACTGGCACTGTCCCACCTTGGCTATTCTCTCTAGTGTATTTGCTTATCTCATTATCCCAATGACTTCTGCAGAAATGAAATGCAAAACTAAAGGTAATGAAATGATTAACATTCTTTCAGCGGAAAAGAAACATCCTGAGAATCACACCAGGACCTCAGGCCTGCAAAGAGTACTCTAGCAGAGCTGTATCTGAGTTGATAATCTTTAGGACATCTACCTGTGCCACAGAGAACCAAGAAAGGTCTATTTCCTTAGGTATAAAGCAAAATTACACTATTTTACTCCCTTAAGAGTAAAGCAGTCTGCATGTTAAAAATTAAAACTTTAGGGTTGGAGAGATGGCTTAGTGGTTAAAGTGCTTGCCTGTGAAGCCTAAGGACCCTGGTTCAAGGCTCAATTCCCCTGGATCCATAATAGCCAGATGCACATGGGGGTGCACGCATCTGGAGTCCGTTTGCAGTGACTGGAGGCAGACCCATTCTCTCTATCTGCCTCCTTCTCTGTCTGTCACTCTCAAATAAATAAATAAACAAACAAAAAAAAAAACTTTTTAAAAATCAAAATTTTAATACATATGTCATCTCTGGATTAGGGTAGGAGGGATTTTTGGGTTTTTGGTTTTTCAAGGTAGGGACTCACTCAGGATGACCTGGAATTCACTATGTCGTCTCAGGGTAGCCTTGAACTTACAGCGATCCTCCTACCTCTGCCTCCCAAATGCTGGGATTAAAGGCGTGTGCCACACCTGGCTACAGTGAAAGAGATTATAAAAGTGAAGGAGATTTTAACAGTGAAAAACTACCTATAATTTTCCTATCAACTATAAAAGGCCTCTTCCAATCTGCTTGAAAATAATCTTAAATAAACATTACCCTTCAAATTTTATTTACCAATCATCAGCTTGCTTAGCAAACTTTTTTCCATAGACAGAAGTATAACTGATATAAATTTAAGTATAACTGATATAAGTATAACTGGTTTGCCTGAATATCCACTAAAGAAATGAAAAAAAAAATACTAGAAAAATAGCCTGCACAGATTTGTGCACTCTGAAACACATTAGCCATTTTTTTTTTATTTATTTGAAAGTGACACAGAAAGAGGGAGAGGGAGAGGGAGAGGGAGAGAGAGGAGAGAATGGGCACGCCAGGGCCTCCAGCCACTTCAAAAGAACTCCAACTCCAGATGTGTGTGCCCCCTTGTGCATCTGCCTAACATGGGTCCTAGGGAATCGAACCTTGAACTGGGGTCCTTAGGCTTCATAGGCAAGCACATAACTGCTAAGCCATCTCTTAGCCCACATTAGCCATTTTTTTCTAATGAAAAGCACAAAAAATTCCCATTGGACAGTCTGAAATTAACACTGTGCAGTGATACCTAGGCAGGTCTAAAATCATGTATATTTCTTCTGGGATTTTGTTTGTTTGTTTTCCAATGTAGGGTCTCACTCTAGCTCAGGCTGACCAGGAATTCACTATGTAGTCTCAGGGTGGCCTCGAACTCAGTGATCCTACTTCTGCCTCCCACATGCTGGGATTCCTGGCATGTACCACCACACCCTGCTGGAATCATGTATATTTCTTATGACTTGAGTAAGAAAGGGCCCAAAATATATCATTCTACAAAAATTAAACTTTTTGAGCTGGAGAGATGACTTAGTGACTAAGGAACTTGGCTGCAAAGCCAAAAGACACAGGTTCAATTCCCCAGGACCCATGTAAGCCAGATGCACAAGGGAGTACACACATCTGGAGTTCATTAGCAGAGGCTGGAAGCCCTGATGCGCCCATTCTCTCTCTCTCTCTCTCTCAAATAAATAAATAAAAATATTAAAATAAATAATTTTTTCACTAAAAATAGACCTTTCTCACATCTACATATAGCAACTATGCAAATTAACTATACTAAGCAAATAAGTATCATTATTAATATAATTTCTATTATTTAAAATAATTAGGGCCTGGAGGGCTGGCTTAGCAGTTATGGCACTTGTCTGCAAAGCCAAAGGACCCAGGTTCAATTCCCTAGGACCTACATAAGCCAGATGCATGAGGTGACACATTTGTCTGGAGTTCATTTGCAGCTGCTGGAGGTGCTGGTGTGCCCATTCTGTCTCTTTCTCTCAAATAAACAAACAAAAATAACATATTTTAAAAATAGTAATTAAGTTATTGGGTTTGAAAACATAGCACAGAAGCCGGGCGTGGTGGCACACACCTTTAATCCCAGCACTGAGGAGGCAGAAGTAGGAGGATCGCTGTGAGTTCAAGGTCAGCCTGAGACTACATAGTGAATTCCAGGTCAGCCTGAACTAGAGTGAGACCCTACCCCCATCTCAAAAACCAAAAAAAAAAAAAGAAAGAAAATGTAGCACAGTAGTAAAGTGCTAGACTCACAAGGCCCTAGGTTTAATTCATAGCATTGCCAAAAATGATAACAAAAAAATAACTGAGTTAGTATATTCCCCAAAATTACATACTGAATGTCAGGTTTTTCATTTTAATCTAAAAACCAAAATTTTGACTATACAAGCCATATAAACATCAAATCATTCATACTAAACATAATTTCCTTTATACAGCAAGTTAATACATTCAGCATAGTTCTTTAAAAAAAATTAAACAAAGCCAGGTGTACTGGCACGCCAATTTAATGCCAGCACTTGGGAGGCAGAGGTAGGAGGATTGCCATGAGTTCGAGGCCAGCATGAGACTACATATTCCTTGTCAGCCTGGACTAGAGTGAAACCCTACCTCACAAAACCGAAAATAAATAAATAAACCTGGTTTAATGTTTTTAATGAGCTTCTTCGTTGATTTTATCTAACTACCAGCTTGCTCACTCGCAGAACATAATAAAATACCATTTCTCAACCAAGAATCATAGCCCTTTCCCCATTTAAAATGCAGGTCAATAAAGAATTTAAGCAGCATATGAAGAGAGGTTAAGGGAAAGTTAATTCTCCTCTGAAAGCAGCTTCTACTACTACACTTGGTTTAGGGGAATTTTCTAGACTTCTAGTCAGAAGACTTTCATTCAGCTCTTCTACCAGTCACCAGTTACACAACAGGGAATGGGAGGAGGACATATTCTAACTTTTGTTCCTCACAAACCTTTAGAAAGTATCTCACTATGTCTGGAGGAATAAACTTCAAAACTGTGCAGTGACTAGCATTAAATGTTAAATGTAAACTATTTTTTTCTAAAACAGCTGACTGAAATTTTTCTTAAATTCCTTCAATTCACAAAAAAATTGGAAGCAACACTGAAATATGAAGATTTCAGAAAATTCTGCACAAAAATTAAAATAACAAAGAGGGAGCTAGAAAGATGGCTTGGAGGTTATGGTAAAATAACAAAGAGATATGAGGGAGAAGCTCCCCAAATCAATAATGTATTGATAAGTTCTGGAACAATAAAGGACTACATCCCAGGTGATGGTTTAAATTTTAGCCAATTCTCATCCCATTCAATTTCTGTCAATTCATCCTATTTATCCTATGGCTGATAGATGGTTTTTCACCCAAACTCAGCACAGAAATATATAGACAAGGTGGCTGATTTAAAAATGCTTGTCAAGTGAGATGAAAATTTAAGCAAGAGTATCTGGCAATCAACGTGGCCACCTATTTACCTGCAAGGGTACTGCTTGGGTACTGCAAGGCTTTTCGGAAGTATCAAAAGGGTTACCCTCATCTTAAACAGTATAAGTCACCTCTAAGCATGAATTTAGCAATGCACAAATACAGCTGCAAGCAAGTTTCACACAGTGAAGTACTGGCTTGGAGACAATCCTGCTTTAAAACCAGTTAGTAACTGTGCCTGAAGAATACAAACTTATCTAATAGCCACTGGCAAGGAATTTCAAGCACTAACCTTTGGGAAAGCAGCAAACAGCAAACCACCCTAAGGAGTCTAAAATTAACTAACCATTGAGCTTCAGACAGCAAACCACTAGGGAAAACTGTATTACTCTCAAGGTTCTCCCTCAAAACCTTAAGAGCACAGGACACCTAATCTTAAATCCTAGTCTCAACCCTAACTTTGGTGCACGTAACTTTTACTCATTTAATAAACTTCTTTTCTTCTGTAAAATAGAAACAGTGGTATTTCAAAGAAAAAAATAGTGGAAAAACTTAAGTTATTAAGACATGGGCCAAACTTTTGTTGTAAGAAATAAAATTATACATGAAAAACATGTAAAAAGAGCTTGATACATTTTAAATAAGATTAGGTATGATACATAATTTAAAATCAAGCAAGAAAATATAGAAAATAACCACATCAAACTAAGTACTTATACATTCAAATCTTGTCTTTTACCCAGGCAAACAATAACTTAATTAAAATAAAAATATTACCTTATCTTACCAGATAATGCAGTAAAAAGAACATTTAAGATCTTTCTGCTGGTGGTTCCTTATAAATACTAATGTGCAATTAACCTAAAATAAATTTTATTCTGGCTTTGTCACAATTTTTCAAAAGCATTAATTCTTTGTTTTAAAAAAAAGTCTTGGTTATTACAGCCAAAGTACTCAGATAAATGTCTTAATTTGTTTCCAATATTGATCAAACCTCAATATCAAAGCACAGAAATGTCAGAAATCATAGGTATTCCTTTGAAAAATGTTTTGCACCAGCCCACTACCAGGGTAGCTTTAGATGGCCATTATAGCATTTGCAAATAGAGATAACACAACCCCAACGTGTAAATTGTCTCCTAGTCCTAGGAAAACAACAGATTCAGTCAAGAAGCAGGATGTGTGAAAAAAAAAATTACAAAAAGAAGCCCCAACTCCTACAACTTCAGAAAAGCCACTTGTTCTCTTTATCTGTAAAATAGGGAATAACCCTATTTCTTTCACAAGGGCATTTAGAAGCTCAAATGAGAAAATATACGGAATATATTATGGACTAAAATTTGCAATACAAACCTGACATTTATCAGTATTGGTTACATGAGCAGTGAAGTTTCTGAACACATTACACTCTAGATGCAGAACTTAAGTAAAAATGACCATTTAATCTGCTACTTCAAAAAACTTGCCTTGGGTGGAGAGATAGCTTGGTGGTTAGGCCTTTGCGTGCAAAGCCAAAGGACTCAGGTTCGATTCCCCAGGACCCTCGTAAGCCAGATGCACAAAAGGGCACACATGTCTGGAGTTTGTCTACAGTGGCTGGAGTCCCCAGCATACCCATTCTCTCGCCCTCCCCACCTCTCTCTTTCTCACTTGCTCTCAAATAAATAAAAAGTTTAAAAAATAAAATAAAATAAAACTTGCCTTGGATTGGGTTCTCTTTCCATTTCTCATGTTAAACTTCTCCTTCATTTCTTCTAAAATGATCTTCAGTTTCTTTTCTTCAGGTGTTCCTAAGTATTTTTGGTTCACGTGAAGGTAACAGTGCCACTTGGCTGACTCAAAGCCCCAGTGGCAAGTTCTTTTGTCAGGTGATCTGTGGGAATGCATCACAAATGTCTGGGGTGCAAACATACCACAGCACTCCAGACACTGAATGCAGGGAGCATCAGGCTGAACATAAAACTGAGGTGCAAACAGACCCTGACATTTGCCCAAACATTCGTGTTCCACTTCAAAGGCACTGCCAGTTTCCTTTAACTGGGCCAAAGAGTTTTTAGCAGGGAGGAGGCTACCATTTTGCGGAAAAGTTCGTGGCCGCAATAAAGCATTACATAGTCTTTGTGCATCGGTTAATGTGATCAGCCCACAGGATGGAGCATTGAACGGAAGTATTCCCAGTACCTTTAAGATATGAAGCTGATCTGAAGTACACCTTGAACAATATATGTATAACTCATCACACACTGTATTTATTTGCTGAAGTGAAAATTCTCGGAGAACAGAATTTAAGACTTGGGGCAAACAGAGTCTCTTTTCTCCTCCGACCTGAAAACAAGAAATAGATTCCCCTTCCAATATAGTCTGGGTGAGCTCTGTGGAGCTATCGGAAGGGATGAGCAGCGGACCAGGAAGGACCTGAGGAGATGGAAGAGGCAGAAAAACAGTAGGTGACATGCTTTCTTGGGAATACCGAGCAGAAAATGCTGCCGGTCCACCCAAAGAGCTCTGACTACTTAAATGAAATTGTGCCAAAGTGTGTTTCAAACTGGGATTTAAATTCAAAGGTTCAGGCACGGAAGTACAGCTTCTCTTGGCAGGCTCGCCATCAGTCTCCATGGGTGCTTCTCCATAGTCATCCAGGTGCTCCTTCTTCACGGTGGGCACCTTGGTTGGCATTTTTCCATTTGTGTGAATGTCAGTCATCATTTTTTTCACCGGAGGGCTGCCATCCTCTCCCATCCCATTCAGTTTTTTATCTGAGCCCTTAACCAAGGAGAAACTGGTCTGTAGGTTTTCCATTACTATGATACTGGGTTAAATAATTAAGTCTGAGATTTGCATTTTTTTATTCAGTTGCTTATTGGAAAAGAAGAGTAATGCATACAAATACTTATGACTGACTTACTCATAGGAAAATTTTAAATTTCCAAAGGTAAATTTTAATAGATTTTGCAACTATTTTGGTTCTGCTTATGCTTTAGGATATCACTGTAAACGCTATAAAATTCCTCATTTTGCTTCCAATAATAAAGGGAATATATAAGCACACACTTCTGAGGAAGCTCTTTTCTTGAGTTCTTCAAATATACTTATTAAAATAAGGTTATCAATGTCTCAAGTCAAGATGCCCAAAGTTCAGTCAGTGCAACAGTTGAATTTGGTTGGTTTTGTCGTAATTTTTTAAGCAAAGCATGTGGAAAGTTTATGCCATCACTGTGTCATAAAACCTAGACCCAAACACAAAATGATGCAACCAAATTTAATTTATGCCAAGGACACCAAAAAAGTAGAAGGAGGGAATATCACTAAAAATGATGCCTCTTGTTTGTGCTGACAAACTGAAGACTTGTATAAATCTCCACACCAGCAAGAGCTTGACTCCACTTGAACATCTATAATTAAAAAATGATACTAAATGAAAAGCTGCCCAGTTATCTTCAGGGATTACAGCTCATTCTTCTTTTAATTGATCTGGAAGAAGAGAAACGGGTAGGGAGAGTTACATTTGAATTTGCTCCAGAGGCCAAAGGGTCAGTTTGAAACCAGTTTCTTAATCTTAAACCGAGTTCACTTTACCAAAGGTGACACATGAGTGATTTTTTAAAATCTAACCCAAGTTAACGAAGAAACACCATCTACATGGGAACTAATGTGGAAGTTGGGAAATGGGAATAATGTTCCTCAAAAGAGGGAAGGCTACTCAAATTCAGAATATGAAGAAACTTACATATCCTCTCATCTAAAACCTAGTGTCAGAGGTTGCCTTGGCTATAACACTTTTAATTAAAAAATAATCTACTATTTCATCATCTGATTTAAAAAAAAAAAACCAAAAGAACTAGAAGACATATGTTAGCATACCTACCATATGTAACTAAGTAACAATTTCAAGTGTATTAATTCGTTTGGCCAGGGAATACTTCCGTTCTGAAATGTAGGCAAAAAAAAAAAAAAAAAAAAAAAAAACTTTCCCTGCACAAGGTTAGCGAATTTGCTTAATGGAATCCAAAGGCCATAAGACTTCATGCCTGGAAATCTCCATCCTTGAGCAAGACTAATCCGGGACAAAAAGCACAAGGCAGACAGACCTCACAAAGAATGCAAATGGAGGCAGAGGGAAAAAGAAGAGATTCTCTTCCACTTCCTTCCTGAGAGGCAACCCAAAAGAAATCCAATAAACAGAAGAAAAAAAGAAATTTTTTTTCTTCCCAAACTCCCAGTGATTTACCTTACAACAAACCCAAGAAGGTTTACGGACGAAAGCCACCTAGCTAGCCATGTACAGACTTTCGCCACCCCAGGGACACCTCAGCTAAGCTAGCGCAAGCCCAGGGAGAGGGCAAGGAGGCATGACCTAGAGCGGGGACGCCCCTCCAGCCCGACCCTCCGCCCACGACAAGCCACCCACCCATCTCGACTGCCAAGCGGGTCGGGCTGCCTTGCCCCGGGCTGACTCGGGACGTCTGGAGAGGTGTGAAAGGGGGTAGAGGGAAGTAGAGGGAGGTGTCCCCCAACCCCCACACCGGAGCCAGCCGGGATAACCCCAAGTGCCCTCCCCACACCGCCCCATTGCGCGGGGAGGGGGAAACGACGGTGGAAATCCCCCACGCAGCCCGCCCCCGGGAAGTTCTGGGGGTGACCTCAGCGGCCCCCCCGGACTACTCCTCCGCCCGCCCGCCCGCCCACCCCGAGGGGCCGCGGACATGTCGGGCAGCCAGCCCGGATGCCAGCCGCAGCTCCAGCCCAGGGCATCCCCGCCCCGTCGAGCGCACCCGGACGGACCGACCGACGGACGGACGGGCGGGCGGGGGAGGGGGAAGAGTGGGGATGGTGACGGGCGTCTTAGCGTCCCGGGTCCCGGAGGCTCCGGTCAAGTGCATTGCTGTCCTTTCCCAGGGACTCGCCTCGGCGGGGGGTCAGCGAGGCAGGGGGCACAGCAAAGGGACACCCACGCCGCGCGCCCCCCCCACGGCATCGCGACCGCCCCCCCCCCCCGAGACCCGCGCATCCCGAGGACCCCCCGACTCCGGCCTCCGGGTGAAGCTTTGTGAACTCCCCGGTGGCCGCGATCGGGGTGCCCCCTTCCCCGTCCCGCCCCGTCCCTCCCCCTCCGCGTCCTCGTCCCGAACCCGGGGCCGCACCTGCGCCCGCCGCCGCCGTCGCCGCCGTTGCCGCCGCCGCTCGCCCGCTCCCTTCGGCTGTGCCGGCGCCGCTCCGAACCCCACACACATCGCTACACACAGCCCTCTGACGTCACCGAGCCTCGGCCCGCCCACGTCACTGCGGAGACACACGGCTTCCCGCAGACGCCGCCGCCGCCGTCTCCGGCCGCCCGGGGGGGAGAGCGAGGGCGGCGGGGAGGAGGGGCGACGGGAACGGAGCCAGCGGCGCCCGGCGCGCGGCGCAGCCTCGGGCACGGGCACGCGCGCGCGCCGCCCGGCCTCCCGCGGCTCCTGCGGGGCATGGCGCGGCCCCGTGCGGCGGAGAGCGCGCGCGCGTCCTCGCGCACGCCGGCCTCCCTCCTCGCCCCGCCCCCGCCCCGCCAGCCCAGGGCGCGCGCCCGGCGCGGCTGGCCCCCCGCGCGTCGTCTGGGCGGCTGGCGCGCGGCGCTGTCTGCGGTGCACCCGGCGCAGACAGGATGTTCCCTCCCCGCCCCACCCCCACCTCGCCGCCGCCGCCGCCCGCCCTCCCTCCCTCCTTCCTTCCTTCCTCGAGTCGCCCAGCCGGCTGTCTGGGGCCCGCCTCCGCCCCACCCGCCGCTCCGTGGTGACGGGCCCAGACCCGGGGGCGCCCTGGATGCTCGGCCTCCGCGCGACTGGGAGGGAGGGAGGGAGGGGGGAAGGGGCAGGGCGGCCGCGGGGTGCACTGGGCGCGACCCCAGCAGCCGGCGGGGCGAGGTCACGCTCGGGCACCCTCCCCTCCTCCTCCACCCGCGGCCGCAGCTGCCCGGGGGCCCCGCCCCGCCCCGGAGGTAGCCGGGTGGCGGCCGCCCCGCAGCGCCCTCGCGCCCGCCGCCGCCGCCGCCGCAGCCGCAGCCGCTGCAGCAGACGTCCCCGCCTCGCGGGGCCTCCCACCGCCTGGCCCCTCGTCCCCGGCCGCCCTGCCAGCTGCCGGCGCTGCGCCCCGCCCCGCCTCGCTCTGAGGGCCTCCACCCCGACGCCTTCCTCCCCCTCCGCGGCTGACTGCCATCCGGCCCGGCGGGAGGACAGGCCAAAGTTCTGGGGACACCGAGTGCGGGCTGCCCTGCTCGCCATCCCTCCAGGCTGCCCTCCCGATCCCCAAGAGAAGGCCATATATGACATGTTCTAAGTCTGCAAGAGAGACAGAACGGGTTTGGCTTGGGTCCTCTGGGCTTTTATTTATTAATTTTTTTTTTTTTCAAAAGAGGTGACACAAGGGAAGAACAGTGAGGACGAGAGTTTGGGACTGCCACCTGGGACGTGTGGAGTGGGGGCTCCCTGCGTGGGTCCCCGGGATGGCCAGTGCCAACAGTCAGCTCTGCCTAGCTAGCTGCTCCGTCATATTTCGAAATATCAAGAAATCCCCTTCTTTCCACCCCACCGCTGTATCAGGAACTGAAATAGTGCGGCGGGTAGCCCTGAGGATTGCCGTCATCTCCACCCCCCTCCTTTTCGCCCAGTTACTCCTTGCCTTTCTGCTTCGAGGTTGCTCGTATTTAGGTCCAACTGGAGTCCAGCTCCTGTATTTTTTTTCCTCCCCTCTTTCCCAACAGGCCTACCAGAAGGCTCATGAGCCTCGCGTCGCTAAGCCCCCATCCCCGTGCTCCCAGGTCGTGCCCCTCTCCCATCCCCCCCCCCACCTTCCCCGCCTTGACTGCCTGCTTTTCTGAACATGAATAATTCCACAGCACTTCCCATCTGTTATTGCCATAGAGACAGAAGCTCAGCAAAGATAATGATGTTCTGTGCAGAGCCAGTGTGGGGAGAATAGCATCTGCGACTCTGGGGGAATAGATTGTCTAACTGAGAGAATATTCTGAAGGCCTGGCTGAAGAGCTGAGGTGAAAGACAGGACAATCCTGACACTTAGCACCCGGTCACCTCGCTGCACCTGGCTCTGTAGAGTCTAGCCAGAAGAAACAATTTTTGGAAACCAAGATGACTGATTTTAAAAGGAGAGAGATTCTGAGCTTGCAATTAATGATAAATGTTTAGCAGTCGTTGGCCATAAAAGTAATTACTTGCTAGCATGTCCAAAAAAAAAAAACTAAATCCATATTAACTAGACAGTAAATAGACTTTGGAGAAGGCAAATAAGTGCTCTTTCCTTGTTCTTGGTTTGGATTTCCCGGGAATCTGTTTTTGACGAAAGGATCTTTTGTGTCTGTGAGTTTATGTATAATGGTTTGAAAAATAGGGACAGCAATGGGGTAGAACCAATCAAACCTTTAGGGCACTTTCTCCATTCTTCGAAAATAACAAATAAGCCCGGCATGGTGGCACACACCTTTAATCCCAGCACTTGGGAGGCAGAGGTAGGTGGATTGCCGTGAGTTTGAGGCCACCCTGAGACTACACAGTGAATTCGCTAGAGTGAGACCCTACCTCAAAAAACCAAAAAGAACAATGATTGAGATGGGGAGGTAATATGATGGAGAATGGAATTTCAAAGGGGAAAGTGGGGGGGGGGGGGGGAGGGAATTACCATGGGATTTTGTTTATAATCATGGAAAATGTTAATAAAAATTTAAAAAAATACAAAATAAAATTGACTTTGCCCTTGAATTCTCAAGGTCTTGGTGACCACAAGCAAACTAAGCAGAGTCCATTGCCACAGCTCTGATTCGGTGGGAAGGCTCTTTCTGAGCCACACTTTTGCAGGTCTACTTAGGCATTGTCCGTAAAATGTGCAGTATAAAATTAGCACTAAGGATGTAGCTCAGTTGGCACAGTGCTTGCCTAGCTTGCATAAAGCCCTGGTTCCCTCTCCAGCACCACATAAAACTGAACATGGTAGAAGTGCAGAGAAGATTCAAGGTAGTGGGTACTAGATATCTTAAACTCTGTTCTTCAGGTCTTGTGACTGTCTGACAAATACAGAAACTTAAGAATCTAGAGGCTACAAATTTGAAAGCCAGTTGTGCCCTGCAATCTGCTTTCATTTTGTCTCTGTTTACCCATCTATTAGTAATGATCTACTTATGTTAATAATAACATGAAATTAAGAAAGGATAACTGAAAATACAGCATAAAACATTTTTATTTTTATGATGAAGGGGAAAGAAAAGTCAAATGTTAATTGATATGTGGTCTTTTAATACCTGCTGCTCTTTTCCAAAAGAAAGTCCAGTCCTTTGTAGACAGATGTCTTTCTGCCTCTTCGTTCATCCTCAAGAACATTGGTATCAGTTGGTTTGAAAGATTCATTTTATCTGCAAATCAAGTGCTCAAAGGTCCATCAGCTTTACAAAAGAATCTCAACCATTTCCTTTCCATCTCATTATTTTGTCTGTAGCTTTTCATGCATTTCTGTGTTTGATGGGATGGTGCTAATAATGCTCTAACTTCTTCTCAGCACTGTTTTCCCTTACTATCTGCCCTGGTGAACACCACCCTCCTGGGCAGTGGGACGCACTGGCCTTTCTTCCCTGGATGGCTTTTTCCTCTTACCTCCCAACTCAATATTGGAGCAACACAATCTCAACTCCTAGTTTCATGCCTTAAAAAAAGACAAAAAGGGCCAGGCATGGTGGCGCACGCCTTTAATCCCAGCACTCAGGAGGCAGAGGTAGAGGATAGCCATGAGTTCGAGGCCACACTGAGAATACGGAGTGAATTCCAGGTCAGCCTGGGCTAGGAGACCCTACCTCGGGAGGGAGGAGAGGGGTTGCTTAAGTATATAGTTAGATAGATTTTTTTTAAATTTTTATTTATTTGAGAGCATCAGACAGACAAAAGAGAGAATGGGCACACCAGGGCCTCCAGCCACTGCAAATGAACTCCAGATGTGTGTGCCCCCTTGTGCATCTGGGTAAAGTGAGTCCTGGGGAATGGAACCTCGGACCCCGGTCCTTATGCTTCAGGGGCAAGCACTTAACCACTAAGTCATCTCTCCAGCCCGATTTTTTCTTTCTTTTTTTCTTTTTTTTTTCAAGGTAGGGTCTGGCTCTAGCCTAGGCTCACCTGGAATTCACTCTGTAATCTCAGGGTGGCCTCAAACTCACGATGATCCTCCTACCTCTGCCTCCTGAGTGCTGGGATTAATAAATAAAAATTTGACCTCCTCTCCCTCAGTACTGTCACAGCATACTTTTGGATTTTCAAGGTAGGGTCTCACTAGTCCAGGTTAATCTGGAATTCACTAGGTAGTTCAGATCTTAATTTAAACTTTATAAAAGTGAGAAAGGAGGAAGACAAAAAAGGAATAACAAGAAAAAAAAGACAAGTAGAAAAGAGAAAAGTTGTGTTGGGGATGTTTAATTTTTCATTGTTTAATTTTTTTAAAGAAATCTAAAATTAGTTTAACAGCTACATCAAAGAATTTTGTTGTCAATTTTAGGGATTTCATAGGTGAAATAAACTTGGCAAAGTGCAAATCTAACTCTTTGTAAAAAAAAAAAAAAAATGAGGCATAGCTGGACATGGTGATACTGACTACATAATGAATTCCAAGTCAACCTGGGCTAGAGTGAGACCCTACCTTAAACTCCCCCCCCAAAAAAATGAGGAGCCATTAATAATATTGTGACATGCAAATCAAGAGGTGCCTAATTAGTAGTACTGGAGTCTAAGGAGCTCAAAGTGGGTCATATATTCCCCTTTGATACATGCTAGAAAGTCACTCAAAGTAACAGGAAGCAGAGGCTGGGGTAAGTCACCTGCAAAACGTGTCCCTCCTCAGTGACAGCACAGGATTTTGAACCATTTGCATGTGACCAATACCAACAGAATTTCCTGTTCTTCATTTCCTCACTCCTTGGTGTGAATTGAAATAAGTGGCAAGTCCTGATTCAAATGAGGAAAAAAGAACAAATATTGAAACTCATGGGTTGGGAACTGCTTTCTTAATTTTTTTTTTTCTATTTTGTTTATTTGTATTTCTGTCCACTACTAATACACTGCAACCTGAAGCTTAAGAAACAATGAATAAAAAATTAAAATGTGAGCTGGAGAGATGGTTTAGAGGTTAAGGCACTTGCCTACAGAGCCTAAGGATCCATGTTTGACTCTCTAAATCCCACATAAGCCAGATGCACAAGGTGATACAAGCACACAAGGTCGCACATGCGCACAAGATGGCATACTCATCTGGAATTCGATTGCAGTAGCTAGAAGCTCTAGCCTGCCAATTCTCTCACTCTCCCTCTCTCTAAAATAAAATAAAATAAAATAAAATAAAATAAAATAAAATAAAATAAAATAAAATAAAATAAAATAAAATAAAATAAAATGTTACCTAGGTATTATGGTGCACATCTTTAATCCCAGCACTCAAGAGGCAGAGGTGAAGGAATATTGTGAGTTTAAGGCCACCCTGAGACTACCTAGTGAATTCCAGGTCAGCCTGGGCTAAAGCGAGACCCTACCTCAGGAAATAAAATGAAATAAAACAGAGAGAGATGGCTCGGTGGTTAAAGACACTTGTTTGCAAAGCCTGACGGCCAGCACCCACCTAAAGCAAGATGCCTCTGATGAGTCCCTGGTTTACCCATACTCACTCTATCTGCCTCTTTCTCTCTGTCTCAAATAAATAAAAATGTTTGTTTGTTTGTTTTATATGAGGCCTAGGGCTTAAAAGCACTTACAGAACAAGCCTAATGGCAGGAATTCAGATCTCCACAAACCAGGTGAAGTCAGATCCAAGTGATACATAAACCATAATCCCAGCACACCCCAGCAATGGGCGGGAGAATCAAGGGAATCCCAAAGCTCAAGGGCTAGTTAATCTGACATTCACAGCGACCAACGAGAGAGTGTCTCAAACAAGGAAGGCAAGGACTGATGTCCTGAGGTTGTCCTCTGGCCTTCACACATGCCCTGTGGCATACGTGCACCCAGACATACATACAGTCACTGCACACAACACACACCGAAAAGAAAAGAGGATATAAAGTTTGTTATATGATGCAAAAATCACTAAAAGATTCTATCTCCCTTACTGTATTATCACACAATGTTTGAAATTCTCAGAAGACATTTTATTTCCAGTGATATCCAGGATAAGCTACAAATGTGTTTCTTGTGATATGCAGGATAAGCTGCAAATGTGTTTCTTGGAAGGAAATAAACATTGTTAATTAGTTAATAATTAATGTTTTTATTAGTCTCTAACCCTCACAGTAATACTTCAAAATAAACACATTCTATGTATGTGTGTTTATGTGCGTACACGCATGCCAGATATTGATATCAGGTGTCTTTCTCAATTGCTTTCCATCTTATTTATTGATCAGGGTCTCTCACTTGAACCCACAGCTTGCTGCTAATTTGGCTAGTCCAGCTTGCCAGCTTGCCCCAGTGTCTCCTATCTCTGCTTCCCAAGCACCGGAATTATAGGAGCCACTATTTCCACCTGTCATTTACATGCCTGCTGGGGAGTGGACCTCGACCTCATACTTTGATGGTGCAGCCTCCCAGGTCTAGGCCATTTAATCCCTACTTATTCAATGAGAAAACTGGTATCCAAGGTTTCTCTGAAATGTTTACTATAATTTTTTACATCTATGCTTTGTTTTACATTATGGGATTAATTAGTCTTCAACTAACAGAGCCCTTTTTTAATTTACTTATTTGCAACTAGAAAGAAAGAGAAGAGAGAGAATGAGAATGAGCCTGCCAGGACCTCTAGCCACTGCAAAGGAACTCCATACACGTGAACCGCATAGCACATCTGGCTTTACATGGGTTCTGGGGAATCTAACCCAGGTCGTTAGGCTTTGCAGGCAAATGCCCTAACCATTGAGTCATCTCTCCAGCCCCAGAGTCTTTCTTTTAAGAATTTTTATGGGCTGGAGAGATGGCTTAGCAGTTAAGGCGCTTGCCTGCAAAGTCAAAGGACCTTGGTATGATTTCACCAGGACCCACATAAGCCAGATGCACAAGGGGGTGCACGCATCTGGAGTTCGTTTGCAGTGGCTGGTGGCCCTGGCTCACCCATTCTCTCTCTCCGTCTCTCTGCCTCTTTCTCTCTCTCTCAAATAAATACATAAAAATAAAGTTAAAAAATTTTAAAGAATTTTTATATATTATGATCACCAAACTTCCTGGTAAGCACTTAATGTTCATATCAACGTATTAATGCTACTCTCATTTTGGTTACAGAAGCTTCTCTGTTCAGATGGTGGTGTCCTCTGGATGACTCAAAAGGCATCATAGTGCTGAGAAGTGACAGAGGAGTGTTCAGCACAAAGACATCTCTATCACACCTTCCAACCCTCAGGATCCATTGTGGAAGAGGTAGTGGGAAGAATGTAAGAGCCAAACGAAGGGTAGGACTGCTTATAATGATATCTTCCAGACACAAAATGGCCTTATATATCCATGACTTCACAGTGCCGGACACTACCTACACAAGACCTTCATAATAAGAGGAAAAGATGATGACATCAAAATAAAGAAGAGACTAATTGGAAAGAAGAAGGGCTGGGGAGGTGGCTTAGTGGTTAAGGCATTTGCCTGTGAAGCCTAAGGATCCCCGTTTGATTCTCCACGTCCCACCTAAGCTAGATACGCATGGTGGTGCATGCATCTGGAATTCGTTTGCAGTGGCTAGAGGCCTTGACATACCCATTCTCTCTCTCTCTCTCTCTCTCAAAAAACAGGGCTGGGGAGATTGCTTAGTGGCTAAAGCACTTGCCTGCAAAGTCAAAGGACCCAGGTTCGATTCCCCAGGACCCATGTAAGCCAGATGCACAAGGTGGCGCATGCATCTGGAGTTCATTTGCAGTGGCTGGAGGCCCTGGCGTGCCCATTCTGTGTGTCTCTCTCTCTCTCTCTCTCTCTCTGCTTCTCTCTCTCTCAAATAAATAAATAAAAGTATTTTAAAAAGAATCATTTCAAAAGAAAAAAATACAGTTTTCAAAAAACCAAATAAATAAATGCCCAATTTACTTTGCATTAGTCTTCAAACCAAAAACAAAAGCAATTAAATAAACACCCCACTTTTCTGCATTTTGCATAGAATATAAAATATTAGATTTGTTGAAGTAGACATATCTAACTAGTGGAATTTTTGTTTTTCGAAGTAGGGTTTTACTCTACTCCAGGCTGACCTGGAATAGTCTCAGGGTGGCTTGGAACTCACGGTAATCCTCCCACCTCTGCCTCCCAAGTGCTGGGATTAAAGGTGTGGGTCACCACACCAAGCTCTGATGGAATTTTCTTTTTCTTTTTTTTAATTTTTATTTATTTATTTGAGAGCGACAGACACAGAGAGAAAGACAGATAGAGGGAGAGAGAGAGAATGGGCGCGCCAGGGCTTCCAGCCTCTGCAAACGAACTCCAGACGCGTGCGCCCCCTTGTGCATCTGGCTAACATGGGACCTGGGGAACCGAGCCTTGAACCGGGGTCCTTAGGCTTCACAGGCAAGCGCTTAACCACTAAGCCATCTCTCCAGCCCTCTGATGGAATTTTCTACATTGATGAATGTCCTGTGTTTGTACTGTCCGATGTTGCCACTAGCCATGTGTGGTGTTGAATATTTGAAATATAGCTATTTTGATGAAAAAACTAAAATTTTTATTTTACTTGAGTTAATTTAACAGCCACATTCGGACAGCACTTCTCTATAATTGTTGAAAAATAAGGTTTCTTCTGCAACAAGAAGTAAACAGTATGGCAGGGCATATAGCTCATTGGTAGAGTGCTTGCCTACCATGCTGGATACCCTGAGTTTAATCACCAGTTTGGAGGGAGGGTACAAACAATAAAGTTTGCTTACAGTGTCAAGAGAAAACTGGAAGTGGGCTGGAGAGATGGCTTAGCGGTTAAGCGCTTGCCTGTGAAGCCTAAGTACCCCAGTTCGAGGCTCGGTTCCCCAGGTCCCATGTTAGCCAGATGCACAAGGGGGCGCACGCGTCTGGAGTTCGTTTGCAGAGGCTGGAAGCCCTGGAGCGCCCATTCTCTCTCTCTCCCTCTATCTGTCTTTCTCTCTGTGTCTGTCGCTCTCAAATAAATAAATTTAAAAAAAATAAAAAATTTAAAAAAAGAGAAAACTGGAAGTGAAGTTTGTAGAAACAGTATGGGACAGCTGTGAGTAATTGACCCAATATTGCACATCATGTCTCTACCCCTTAGTCCATGCATTCCCTTCGAAAAGTGATATTGGGATAGCATTATGGTTTGTCCCCTCTGAAAATCCTGGTTTGAACTTTTAGTCACATGTGAGATATTAAGAGTTGAAACTGGGCAGTTAAGGTGCATGTCTGCAAAGCCTAACGACCAGAGTTCGTTTCCTCATGTAAAGCTAGATGCACAAAGTAACACATGGACGTGGAGTTCATTTGCAATGGCTAGAGATCCTGGTATATCCATTCATTCTGTCTTCTATCTCTTGACTGATTGCAAATAAATAAATGAAACATAAAATATATATTTAAGGGACTGGAGAGATGGTTTAGCAGTTTAGGCATTTGCCTGCAAAGCCAGAGGATACTGGTTTGACTCGACCCACATAAGCCAGTTGCACAAAGGGGCACATGCATCTGGAACTCGTTCACAGTGGCTAGAGGTCCTGACGTGCCCATTCTCTCCCACTGTCCCTCTCAAGTAAATAAATATATATTTAAAGAACTCATTAAAAAATATTAAAAAAAAAAAAAAGAGGGAGTAAACCGGGCATGGTGGGGCACGCCATTAATCCCAGCACTCGGGAGGCAGAGGTACGAGGATCCCCGAGAGTTCGAGGCCACCCTGAGACTACATAATGAATTCCAGGTCAGCCTGAACTAGAATGAGACCCTACCTTGAACAACAACAACAACAAAAAGAGGGAGTAGAAACTAAATCCAAATACATTGCTTTTGGAAGGAAATCAAGATTTGGTAAATCCTCAGGGGTAGGGGCTTCATGTTTGGATACTGATGGCTTTATAAGGAGGCCAGAGTCACAAATTCGAATCCTTGTGAGGCTGTGCAGGGTTTCAGATAGTACCCATCACTTCAACCAAATGTGGCCCCTCACCTTTCACCAAAACTGTGAGCCAAAATAAATCTATTTTGTCGGTTTGATTGTTTGAGACCAAGCTAATATCAAATTTGCTGAGGTCCTCCTGCCTCTGTCTCCCAAGTGCTAGGATTATAGGCACGAGCCACCATGCCCAGCTGAAAAAATTCTTTTTTCTCAGGGCTAGGGTATTGCCTCAAAGGATAAAGCAGACACTGCTCAAGCTTGAGTACCTGAGTCATATCATTAGACCTCATACAAAAAATACTGATGGGGCTGGAGAGGTTGTTCAGTGGTTAAGGCACTTGCATACAAAGCCTAAGGACCCAAGTTCTATTCCCCAGTACCCCAGATGCACAAGGTGGCACATGCATCTGGAGTTTGTTTGCAATGGCTAGAGACCCTGGTACACCCATTCTCTATTTGCCTCCCTCTTCCTCTCTCTCTCTCAAACAAACAAATGAATAAAAATCTTAAAAAAATAGTAGTGATGGGCTGGAGAGATGGCTTAGCAGTTAAGGAACTTGCCTACAAAGCCTGAGGACCCAGGTTTGATTCTCCAGGTCCTACATAAGCCAGATGCACATGGTGGCGCATGCATCTGGAGTTCATTTGAGGTGGCTAGAGGCCCTGGTGCATCCATTCTCACTCTATCTCTCTCTCCCCCCCACCATCTCTAATAAATAAATAAATAAAAATAAAATTTAAACAATAATAATAATACTGATGGGCCTCTGTAGTCCAGCACTCTGAAGGTGAGACAGAGGGCAGAGACATGAGACAATCCCAGCAGCTCCTGGCAAACACAGTAAAGAAATCTTGTCCTTAAACAAGAAACTTTGAAGCAAAGGAGGTGGAAGGTGAGAGGCAACATGAAAGTTGTCCTCTGACCTCTACATGCACACCATAGCTTGTGCATACTCACACACACACATTTTTTTAAAGATATCTTTATTTTTCTATTTTCTGTTTATTGATTTTATTTGTGTGTATGTGGACAGGCCAGGGTCTGTTGCCACTGCAAATGAATGGTGGTGGCTGGAACAAGGATTAGAAACAATTTTTTTGGTTTGCTTGTTTTTGAGGTAGGGTCTCACACTAGCTCAAGCTGACTTGAAATTCACTATGCAGTCTCAAAGTGGCCTTGAACTCACAGCAATTCTCCTACCTCTACCTCCCAAGTATTGGGATTAAAGACATGTGCCACCATGCCCAGCTGCAAACAAATTTCTTTAACCATTGAGCCATCTCCCTAGCTCCCCTCCACACACACACAAACTTTAAAAAAAATTTTTTAGGGGGATAGCCAGACATGGTGGTACATGCCTTTAATCCCAGCACTTGGGAGGCAGAGGTAGGAGGATTGCTGTGAATTCAAGGCGACTCTGAGACTACATAGTGAATTCCAGGTCAGCCTGCTTTAGATGAGACCCTTCCTCAAACAAACAAACAAAAATCTCAGGGGGAGCGGATATGATGGAGAGTGGAGTTGTGAAGGGAAAAGTGAGAGGGAGGGAATTATCATGGTTTATTTTCTATAATTATGGAAGTTGTTAATAATAAAAAAATATTTTAATCTCTTTTCTTGCTGGGCATGATGGCACATACCTTTAACCCCAGAATTTAGGAGGCAGAGGTAGGAGAATAGCTGTGAGTTCGAGGCCACCCTAAGACTACATAATGAATTCCAGGTCAAACTGGGCTAGAGTGAAACCCTACCTCAAAAAAAAAAAAAAAAAAAATCTCTTTTTATAACTTATCTAGCTTGTGATCTTGTGTTATTAGCAACAGAAAATTGACTAATGATCGTTCTCTGGGAATTACCAGTAAACAAAAAGAGATAAAGGAACAAAAAAAGAAAAGGAAAGAGGGGAGACACAAAGGGATAGGGAGAGGGGACAAAATCACTTTAAAGAAAGAAAATGGATTTCTGCTCAGAGTAAAATTTAACTGATTGCATTAACAATTTCACAAAGTGAACCTCTCAGGAGGCATCATGGCCAGCAAGGTTAGGAAGGCCATGAGTTGTGGAAATTAATGAATCAGCCTCAAGCTATTCAGAAAGTAAGTGATGTATTTAACTTCCTTTATTCTGATTTCTTGCCCATGAAGCAACCTTCTGATTCCGATGGGGCTTCCCAAACCACTTGCATATGGGGAGATTCCACCACAATGTAAAGTTTCTAGTTCCTTCTCTGTCGACAAATGTAAGGCACGCTGGTTGCATACTTACAGTGTTAGGAGCTTGGTTAATGGGAACCTGCTCACAAACCAGATCCAATCTTGTTTGTTGACAAAATTGGGTGTCTGAAACCACAAGGCAAAGAGGTAGGTTCTAATTAACCCAGATAGCATCAGCCTGATCAGGCCCCTGGCAGGTGGCCCATTGACCTTCCCCATAAACTCCCTGACCTACCTTGGGGACATACCTTCAAATCAGCTTTTCCTAATGTGAGAGAAGGAGAAACTAAAGATTCTAGAAGTATTCTGGCATGGGCCCATAAAAAATGTTGTTGAGAACAGATCTGAAGGGCCTAGGAATCGGGGCCCATGAGACAGATGAATTAATTAAGACGGACACAATTGTACACTCCCTGATCCCACCTACCCAGGAGACCAAGACAAAAGGATTGCTTGAGTCCAGGAGTTTGTGGACAACTTGGCCAACATGTTTTTATGTGGGGTGTGTGTGTGTGTTGCACTCGTGTATATATGTTCATATTTGTGTGAGTGTGTAGGTGGTGGTCAGAGGTGCCTTCCTCACTTACCCTCCTCCTTATTTGTTGAAACAGGGTCTTCATTAACCCAGAGCTCACCAATTCTGCTAGTTTAACTATCCAGCCAGCCAGAGGGCCACAGCTGGATTCACCCATCTCTGCCTCCAGAGTGCTGAGATTACAGGCAGGCTGCTATACCTAGCATTCTCATGGGTTCTGGGAAACCGAACTAGGTTCCTCAAGTTCACATGGCAAGTACTTTACCAACTGGGCCATCTCGCCATCCTTGGACAGCACATCTTCAAAAACAGGCATGGTGGCACACGCCTTTAATCCCAGCACTCGGGAGGATTGCTGCGAGTTCAAGGCTACCCTGAGACTATAGAGTAACTTCAGGTCAGCCTGCGCTAGAGTGAGACCCTACCTTAAAAAATAAACAAAAAAAAAAAAGAAGCCGGGCATGGTGGCGCACTGCCTTTAATCCCAGCACTCGGGAGGCAGAGGTAGGAGGATCTCTATGAGTTCGAGGCCACCCTGAGACTACATAGTGAATTCCAGGTCAGCCTGGACCAGAGTGAGACCCTGCCTCGAAAAACCAAATTAAAATAAATTAATGATAATTTTTAAAATGCAAGGTCAGCAGCCATTCTTGTCTGGAAAGTATTGGTGCAACAGAATTCCACAGCCTATGTAACGAAAGTTGCTTGGTGCGACCCAGAACTGACTGACGCAAACTGTGGCACAACCAATGTTTTTAGATTTGGGGTTTTTTTTTGTATTGTTTTGTTTTTTGAGACACATGTTGCTGAGGGTGACCACAAGCTCCTAGGCTCAAGGGTTCCTCCACCTCAGCTTCCTGAGTAGCTGGAACTACAGGTGTGAGCCACCACACCCAGCTAAAAAACATTGTTTTGAAATAGAAAACCTTTTCATCTTCTTTTCTCCCACCTAAAAAGTACCCATCAAATCTCCAAAGCAATGCACAATGTGGAATTGTCCAAGATCCTACAAGAGAATCAGCACAGGAGCTTGTTAAAAATGTGGCTCCTGGGCTGGAGAGATGGCTTAGCGGTCAAGCACTTGCCTGTGAAGTCTAAGGACCCCGGTTCGAGGCTCCAGTCCCCAGGACCCACGTTAGCCAGATGCACAAGGGGGCACACGCATCTGGAGTTCGTTTACAGTGGCTGGAGGCCCTGGCGCGCCCATTCTGCCTGTCTCGCTCGTTCGCGTGCTCTCTCTCTCTCTCTCTCTCTCTCTCTCTCTCTCTCTGCCTTTCTCTCTCGGTCTGTCGCTCTCAAATAAATAAATAAATAAAAATAAACAATTTTTTTTTTTTTTAATGTGGCTCCCAAGGCTGGAGAGACGGCTTGGCTTAGTGGTTAAGCACTTGCCTGTGAAGCCTAAGGACCCCGGTTGGAGGCTCAATTCCCCAGGACCCACGTTATCCAGATGCACAAGGGGGCACAAGCGTCTGCAGTTCGTTTACAGTGGCTGGAGGCCCTGGCGCGCCCATTCTCTCTCTCTCTGCCTCCTTCTCTCTCTCTCTCTCTCTCTCTGCCTCTCTCTCTCTCTCTCTGTCTCTCTGTCTGTCTCTCTCAAATAAATAACAACAACAACAAAAAAGTGGCTCCCAAGGCTGGAGAGATGGCCTAGTGGTTAAACACTTGCTTGTGAAGCCTAAGGACCACAGATCAAGCATCGATTCCCCAGTGCCCATGTAAGCCAGATGCATAAGGTGGCACATGCATCTGGAGTTCATTTGTAGTGGTTGGAGGCCCTGGTGCGCCGATTCTCTATCTGCCTGTTTCTCCGTGTGTCTGTTGCTCTCAAATAAATAAAAATAACCAAAAAAAAAAATTTTTTTTAATGTGGCTCCCAGGCTGAAGAGATGGCTTGCTTAGAGGTTAAGGCGTTTGCCTGAGAAGCCGGAGGACCCAGTTTCAATTCCTCAGTACCCACATAAGCCAGGTACACAAGGTGCTGCCTGCATCTGGAGCTTGTTTGCAATAGCTAGAGGCCCTGGAATGCTCGCCGCCTCTACCTACCTCTCTCTCTTTTTCTCTTTCTCTCTCTCTGTC
Source organism: Jaculus jaculus (assembly GCF_020740685.1). Lineage (NCBI taxonomy): Eukaryota > Metazoa > Chordata > Mammalia > Rodentia > Dipodidae > Jaculus > Jaculus jaculus. Next base: position 81,094,023 of record NC_059112.1, on the reverse strand, counting down.
TCATTCAAATAAATAAACCAAAAAATGTGGCTTCCTCAGCCTCCAGAGTTTCTGGGTTCGAACCTCTGAGGTAAAGATGCAGGAGTGCATTATGTAAGGTCCCAGGTGCTTTTTCTGTCTGCTCAGGTTTGAGGAACTTCACTCCAAGTGAAATATAAGAAAGGGAGAGAAGCCGGGCGTGGTGACGCAGGCCTTTAATCCCAGCATTCGGGATCGCCATGAGTTCAAGACCACCCTGAGACTCCATAGTGAATTCCAGGTCTGCCTGAGCTAGAGTGAGACCCTACCTCGAAAAAACACAAAAAGGAAGAAATGGAAGAGGAGAGGAGAAGTTTTCCTACTTAAAGGACCATCAGACTGGTCCACTGGGGTAGGCAGGATAAAAGGACAGATGCAAACTTACCTGGGGACAGACCCCACTTTCCCACATCTGTCTCAGGTCATGTTACCCTGGCAGCAGTCTGTTAAAAGTGTTTCACAAAACTGTTACAAAGTTAAGCAAAAAAGAGCTCCTGGAATATATTTTCTCTTTCTCTTCCCTCCCCTTTATCTTTTCCCGCTCTTCTTTCTTTAAAATTTTTTAATTTTGTTTATTTTTTTATTTTGGTTTTTCGAGGAAGGGTCTCATTCTAGCCCAGGCTGACCTGGAATTCACTTGGTAGTCTCATGTTGGCTTTGATCTCACTGTAATCCTCCTACCTCTGCCTCCTGAGTGCTGGGATTAAAGGCATGAGCCACCATGCCCAGCTTCCTCTCTTCTTTCTTTCTCTCTCTTCTTTCTACCTGTCTCCCTACCCCCACCCTGGATTATAACCTTTGTGGGAGTCCAGCTGCCCAAACGCTTTTATTTTATTTTTTATACTTTTTGTTGTTGTTGTTGTTTTGAGGTAGGCTCTCACTCTAGCCCAGGCTGACCTGGAATTCACTATGTAGTTCTTTCAGGAGTACAATGCCAACAATCATTCTTAAGAAGGGAGATCTATCTGATTTGAGTACATTCCTGATGGTCTGACTTGACCCAAGGGAAAAAAAAAAAAAAATCCAAGAAGGAAAGCATAATGTTTGGAAGAGTGATGGCCCTTTAGTTTTCCAGGTGAAGCCCACAGCCATGCTTCAATAAGCACTGAAGGGCTGGAGAGATGGCGTAGCGATTAAGCGCTTGCCTGTGAAGCCTATGGACCCCGGTTCGAGGCTCGGTTCCCCAGGTCCCACGTTAGCCGATGCACAAGGGGGTGCACGCGTCTGGAGTTTGTTTGCAGAGGCTGGAAGCCCTGGCGCTCCCATTCTCTCTCTCTCCCTCTACCTGTCTTATAAAATTTGGAAAAAAAAAAAAAAAAAGCACTGAAGAGCCGAGAGCTCCTATCTGGTAACAGTTGCACGTGTTCGGCTGTTTGGTTAGCCAGCGCAGCAGAGGCTGTGGCTGGCATTTTCTGACAGTGCAGAGTTGATATGAAGGCAGAGGTCCTACTGGAACATGGAGCAGGTGAGGCGCTGCTCACAAGGCCTGTGGGAGATGGGAGTCTTTGTTCCTCTGTTTTGGCCCACCATGATCTCCACTGCATCTATTTTATGGATGGCCCTAGGAGTGTCCCTCAGAGTGAAAAACTGTTTGTAGCTAAATAAACTATGTCATCTATTAGAAAGTTGTTTTTTACTTTGCTAAAATGATGGCAATGTAGTATTTCTCTGTGCTTGAATGTGGAAGATATTTAAATATTGAATAAGGAATGCCTAGCTCTCATCCTTCTGGGAGAAGGTGACTAAAGTGCATGAGGAAAATACTATGTGGAGCTTTATTCTACAATCTGATTTATTTAAAATTCAGCCAAGTGCCTGATGGAACCTCAGGGTATTAATTTCACATTTATATTAACTTTTAATGAACCCATGTGGTTTATTGAAAAATCTACGTTACCAATGTAAAGAAACCTATTCATTCGACATCCAGTCTCTGATTTGGGTAACACAGCCAATATGCATTTCCCACAGAGGCCAATTCTAGTGGGCCTAAAACCCCAAGATAGCTATCTGTGAATGTAAGACTTTATTATTAATATATATTTCCCAGACTGTCCACTGTAGCATATGCTGACTGCTGACTATAACGGATGTAACTGGGAAATGAATGAGACACTGATGGATGGATAAAGCAACCATGTAGCTAATATCTTATGCAGTAACTTCACTCTTATATTAAGCGTAGTGGCAAATAATTATTTTACTGCTTGAGCTTATAACATGAAAATTATTTATTAAGAAAAAGACATACATCAATTCCAGTAACTCTTTTTTCTGTTAAGTTGTAAGAAGAAAATCTCGTTGGTCAAATAAATCAGTATCAGCCCTGTAGCAAGGCTTGGTGGGTCAGGCTAAGTGTAGGCTGTTGGCCAGTGTGTGGTTTGGGTCCTTGCTCCTGATCTTTTCAGTGACTCGACCACCCTTTGCTCAGGAAATACTGAGGCCACAGCAAGGGACTGTGTACTGAGCCATTTCTGCTGGAAGAGAATGGCTTAGATAGTTGCAAGCCTCATGAAGTTTCAAATCTTTCTCTATAGGAAATAATTCCAGTATTGGCACTTGCCCACTAACTCTGTTAGGATGAATCCTAGAAGAGCAATTACTAAATCAGAGGGTATGAAAAAAAATTAATTTTGATATTCAGCCTGCCACATTTTATTTAATTTCCCCCCCTTTTTTTAAAATTTATTTACGTGAGAATGACAGAGAGAGAAAGAGGCACATAGAGAGAGAGAGAGAGAGAATGGGCATGCCAGGGCTTCCAGCCACTGCAAACGAACTCCAGATGCGTGCGCCCCCTTGTGCATCTGGCTAACGTGGGTCCTGGGGAATTGAGCCACGAACCGGGGTCCTTAGGCTTCACAGGCAAGCGCTTAATCACTAAGCCATCTCTCCAGCCCTGTTTTTGGTTTTTCAAGGTGAGATCTCATTCTAGCCCAGGCTGACCTGGAATTCACTCTGTAGTCTCAGGCTAGCCTTGAACTCACAGTGATCCTCCTACCTCTGCCTCCCAAGTGCTGGGATTAAAGGTGTGTGCCACCTCACCCGGCCTTCCATGTTCTCTTTATAAGGATCCATAGGGAGACATTTCTTTTGAGCTTCAACTGCTTTGTTTCTGTCTTAACAAATTCTTTAAAAAAAAAAAAAAGGCATGTTGGAGTGATAGCTCAGTGAGGAAAGCGCTTGTCTCACAAGCATGAGCACTTGAGTTTGGATCCCCAGAACCCATATAAAAGTGCCAGGTATGGAGATGTGCACCTTAATTCCAGTGTTAGGGAAACACCAATAGGCAGGTCTCTAGGACTTGTTGGCTAAGTAGTCTCACCTAACTGGTGAGTTCTGATTCAGTGACCTTGTCTCAAAAAATAACAGCCCAGGCTGGAGAGATGGTTCAGCAGTTAAAGGTGCTTTCTTGCAAAGACTGCCAGGCTGGGTTTGATTCCTTAGTACCCACATAAATCCAGATACACAAAATGACACATGCATCTGGAGTTTGTAGCCACTAGAGGCCCTGGTATACCCATTCTCTCTCTCTCTCTCTTTTTTTTTAAATAATTTATTCTTTTATTTGCAAGGAGAGAGAGAATCCAGCCCAGGTCAATAGGTTTTGCAGGCAAGCACCTTAACCTCTGAGCACCTCTCCAGCCCTCTCTCATATTGCAAACAAATAAAGTAAGTAAAAAAATAATAAGCTGGGTATGGTGGCACATGCCTTTAATTTAGGAGGCAGAGGTAGGAGGATCACCATGAGTTGAAGCCACCCTTAGACTACATGGTGAATTCATGGTCAACCTGGGCTAGAGCAAAACCCTACCTCAAAAAACCCACTAATAATAATGGTCCAGTGTGGTGACATATGCCTTATTCCAGCATTTGTGAAGCTGAGCTAGGAGGATCATGGTGAGTTCAAGGTCAATCTTGGCTACAGAGTGAGTTCCAGGTCAGTATTGATTACAGTGAAACCCTTCTTCCAATAACAGCAACAGGGATGGAGAGATGGCTTAGTAGTTATGGCACTTGCCTGGGAAGCCTAAGGACTCATGTTCAGCTCCCCAGGTCCCACATAAGCCAGATGCACAAGGTGGCACCAGTGCAAAGGTGCACATGTGCACAAGGTGGCACACGCATCTGGAGTCCAATTTACAGTGGCTGGAAGACCGTGGCACACCAATTTTCTCTTTCTCTCATAAAAAATAACACTAACAACAAAAATAAGGTAGAGGGCTGGAGACATGGCTTAGCAGTTAAGCGCTTGCCTGTGAAGCCTAAGGACCCCGGTTCGAGGCTTGGTTCCCCAGGCCCCACGTTAGCCAGATGCACAAGGGGGCGCACGCGTCTGGAGTTCGTTTGCAGAGGCTGGAAGCCCTGGCGCGCCCATTCTCTCTCTCTCCCTCTATCTGTCTTTCTCTCTGTGTCTGTCGCTCTCAAATAAATAAATAATTAATTTAAAAAAATAAGGTAGAGAAGCTGGGTGTGGTGGTGCATGCCTTTAATCCCAGCACTCGGGAGGCAGAGGTAGGAGGATCACCGTGCATTTGAGGCCACCCTGAGATTACATAGTGAATTCCAGGTCGGCCTGAGCTAGAGTGAGATGCTGCCTCAAAAAAAAAAAAAAAAAAAAAAAAAAGACAACAAAATAATAATAATAATAAGGTGGAGAGTGAATGAAGAGGACACCTGACGTCAGCCTCTGGCCTCCACTTGCACGTACGCACACATGCACCCATACGTGTAAGAACACACACATTATGTATATCTGCAAAAAGAAAAATAATATTGTGCTCGCTTCGGCAGCACATATACTAAAATTGGAACGATACAGAGAAGATTAGCATGGCCCCGGCACAAGGATGACATGCAAATTCATGAAGCACTCAAAACAATAATATAATTAAGCATGTTTCCCCTTTGTCTAATTCCCATTTGTAGACTATCTCCCAGTTACAGTTAAGTGTCCACTCTACATCTGGTTTGGTTTTATTTCCCATTGCTCTCATTCTATCCAAGAAGCAGGAAAAAATGGGAAAGAGAAGGGAGAGGGAGAAAATCCAAGTAAGAGAAAGGGAAACTGGAAATTCTGTTAATATATTATTTGTTAAATCTGTGTGTATATAAAGGTAAGTCCACCTTATAAATGCTAGATGACGTTCAAGGAGTGAAGAAGTCTTGTACCAAGAGGATCTCAGAAAAAAAGAGTAACTACAACAAATGTTACTATTTCCATTCATTCTGTCCATATAATTTAATCAGATTGTTGGTCAAGGTCACCTCAGGGTGGGGATTACAAAAAGACTTGTAAGTGGAACCAGAAAGTTAGCAGGCTCTAATGACCACTACCCTTCCTTTCTTCATAAGTTTTAAAAATATTTTTTTAATTTTTAATTTTTATATTTATTTATTTGAGAGAGAGAAAGGGAGAATGGGCACACCAGGGCCTCCAGCCACTGCAAATGAACTCCAGACACATGTGCCACCTTGTGCATCTGGCTTACATGGTCCTGGGGGATCAGACTGAGGTCCTTTGACTTTGCAGGCAAGCACCTTAACCGCTAAGCCATCTCTCCAGCCCCTTTCTTCATCACTTTGATTTGCATATTATATCCTTACCTTGAGTTCTTTCCAAGTTCCTACATTTAAACTGCCAAGGAGTCTCTGGTTGGATCAGAAGGTCTTGCTAAGCCAGACCAGCCATACTGGTCAGGCTACTCCAGGGACTAATAGTATTTTGGTCATCTCTTGCTTAACGTATTGGACATTAAAGCCATGCCTGGGCAGAGCTGAGGATCCGACTCAGACCTGGAGCACTAGTCTATCCTGTGAAGGGCCCTGGGTTTGAGCCCCAGTGTGGCAAGGAAAATAAAAACAGGAACTTCTTTGGAGGGAATGTGGAGAGCAGGTACTGAGAACAACTAGAACACCATGAAAGAATCAAATAAAAAATAAAGACTTTTCAGGTAACCCAGGCCCAGAAAGCCAAGCACCACATGTTCTCTCTCATATGTGGATCCTAGCTACAGATGACTGGGCTTCTGTGTGAGAATGAAAATACTTAGTAGCAGAGGCCAGTAAGTTGAAAAGGAGACATAAAGGGTGGAGAAAGGAAGGGAGGAGGATACTTAATAGGTTGATATTGTATATATGTAATTACAATGATTGTAATGGGAGGTAATATGATGGAGAATGGAATTTCAAATGGGAAAGTGTGGGGGTGGGGAGGGAGGGAATTACCATGGTATATATTTTATAATCATGGAAAATGTTAATAAAAATTAAAAAACAAATAAATAAATAAATAAAGACTTTCCCCTTAAATCTCCTGAAATTTAGGTCACTCTTCACAGCTAGTTAGAGTCAACTTCTAGATCTTATGGTTTGATCATCTCAACAATTGACCACATTATGCCTTAGAAAATAATTCATCTTGGGACTGGGGAGTTGGCTCACTTGGTAAAGTGATGAACACACATGAGGACCTGAGTTCAGATCCCCAATGCCCATGTAAAAGGGACTGTGGCAGTGCAGGTCTATAATCTCAGTGCAGAGGAGGCAGGGGCAAAAGGATTCATGGGGTTGCCAGTCAGCTAGTTTAGCTGAATCAGTGATTTTCTGATTCAGTAAAAGACCCTATCCCACAAAATAAGATGAGGCTAGAGAGATGGTTCAGAAGTTAAAGGTGTTTGCTTACAAAGCCTTATGGCCCAGATTCGATTCCCCAGTACCCATATAAATTCAGGTGTATAAACTGGTGCATGCATCTGGAGTTTTTTTGTTTTGTTTTGTTTTGCTTTGCTTTGCTTTGCTTTGCAGCAGCAGCTAAAGACCCTGGTGACCCCATTCTCTTTCTTTCTCCCCCTCTCCTTGCAAGTAAATAAAATATTAAAAAAATAAGATGGAGAGTAATTCAGGAAGACATCCAATGTTAACTTCTTGCTACCACATGCACACACACAAACACACACACCCCACAGAAAAGTAATGTACACTATATGTAATTCTTTGATCTTCTGCAGGGTAAGATGTGGCAGGACAGAAACTGCATCTACTCCAAGTTTGTCACCAACAGGATTTAGTATGTTTCCTTTACATGATATTCTCAATAATCTATTGGTCTTAACAATACAAAATTTGATACAGTCAACCTTTCTGCAAACCCAACACATAAATAATGATCTTATCTGATGAAGGGGAGATTGAAACAGTAAAAGATCTGTTTTTTTGAAAGAGAAAGAGGAAAGGAGGAAAGGAGGGAAGGAGAGAGAGAGAGAGAGAGAGAGAATGGACATGCCAGGGCCTCTAACCACTGTGATGAATTCCAGACACATGCACCACCTTAGGCATCTAACTCATGAGGGTGTTGGGGAATCGAACCTGGATCTTTAAGCTGTACAGGCAAACACCTTATCTGCTAAGCCCTCTTGCCATCTCCCCAGCCCCCAGGTTCAATTTGTTTTACAAAGTTTTCCACCCACATTCTGATATTTCCCTGAAGTTTAGGAAGAATCTGAAAGTTGCTTTAAAAGTGAATAAAAAGCAATACCAGGCATAAAAGAAGTTGGGTTCCAACCTTTCTTCTACCTCTAACCTTTGCCTTTCACCACTCCCCAGGAAAGCCTCCTGTGACCCAGAAATCTAGGTAGGCTGCCCTTTACCTACATGTAAGGGATGCCCTTTGGAGCCAATCGATGTGGCCACAGGCCATCAGTCCTGACTGGGACACTGCTCTCCACCAGGAGAGATTTCCTGTGCTGGCTGACACCCTTAGTGTACAGATTCTTATCATTAAACCAACACAGCCCGGCTCCCCGAGGGACAGCCTTTTTCCTGGTAGGGCATTTCCGATCCAATCTCACTTTGTCACTTTGATAAGCCTAGTGGTTTTTTTTTTTTTTTTTTTAATTCCACCCTGACTAGGAACTGGAATTTTCTAATGACTATCAAAGGAATGAATGCACTCAACAGCTATATTTCAAAGACAAATATGTATTTAATTTAAGCATCGGTTAGGTCTGAGACAGGGATCATGAATTTGGCTAGAATATGTCGCTTAGATAGCTGTGATCTCTTTGTCTGTATTGTATGTTTCTCTTTGTCTCTCTCCTTCCTTCTCTTTCTCCTCCCTCTGCTACTATTCTTCCCCCTCCTCTTCTTCCTTTGCCTCTTCCTACTACTGATTTTGAATAGCTTGAGATAGAAAAGGCTCTTCAGTTTGCCCTGACCCCACTATTTCCTGCCATTGGCCTGGGCAGACATCGATACACCCCGTGATTACCACCATGCACAGGTTCTGACAAGTCAGAGGGGCATGGAGGCTTCTGACAATTTTCTGGTCCTGTTGTGAACAGCCCACCTTGTGGGAATAACAGTAGAAACAAAGTGGCCAGCCACAGAAGCGTCTCTGTGCTCTGGTGTGAAACACGTGCACAGCAATGCTACTTTAGAGGCTAACAGGAATTCACTAATATCCTCCTCCTCTATCTGGTCAGGGTTCACAATTTCCTGGCTGTGTCATCAGGATCTATTTGTTGTCTTGTTTACATAGTTGGTGTCTTTGACTCAAGGACCACACACAGCCTTTGAGTGTTTCATGAGGCTCTTAGCCTGTATATAGCCCTCCTTTTCCTTCCCCTGTATTTATGGAAGAAATTCGTCCTCTGGTAATTCCTGTATGCTGAGTTTAGATGATTCTGTTGGCTACATCCTTACGCATCAACTTGACATGTTCTGGCTCCCTTTATTTTCCACAACAATATTAGTAAACTCTGGAGACTGGGGCTAGAAATGTGCTTGCCTAGCATGCACAAGGCTCTGGGTTCCATTCCTAGCCACTTAGGAGATAGAGACAGAAGGATCAGGAGTTCAAGGTCAGGGCTGGGGGCGGTGGCTCGGTGGTTAAAAAAAATGCTCAAGCCTGACAATTGGAGTGTAGATCCCCAGATGCAAGCAGCACAAGTGCCTGTAACCCCAATGTGCCCATGGCAATGGGAGGCAGACTCAGGAGAATCCTGAGGCTCAAGGGCCAGCTAGTCTGGCTTTCTCAGCATCAAAACAACAGCCAGACCATGTCTCAAACAAGATGGAAAGCAAGGCCCAACACCCCTGATGTTGCTCTCTGACCACCATGCATGTACCGTGGTATGCAAATGCCCGTATGTACACACATAGGAAGTTGAGAAGTTCAAGGTCACCCTAGACTACATATGAGTTCAAGGCCAGTGCTACATAAGCATATGCTCAAAAATGTAATTATTAAGAGGACTATACTTCCTTCTATGAAGTCCAACTGTGTAGATAGTTGGAATCACCTCATGTTATTAGACCTTGTCCCATTCCCAGCATCTGATAAGCCTCTGAAGGAACGTGACATGTGCACCTTCGTAAACCCTTAGGAAAGTTAATGAATACAACAAGCATGATTCCACAGGGTGAGGGGAGGAAGGAGGAAAGGGGGAAGGGAGAGTAGAGAAAGAAGGGAGGGAGAGATAAAGCAAGAGAGAGAACAAATGGTCACAAATCTGAGAATAACAACTCTCATGAGCTCAGGAAAAAAAAATGGCAGAAAAAAATGATATATTTCCTACTATGTGGACATATGGAGAGGAACTTATCATTTAAAGAGAACATGTTGAAATGAATGATGACAAATAGGTAAATACAAAACCAAATGTTTTTGTTTGTTTCTTGGTTTATCTTGAGATAGGTTTTGTTTTGTGGCTCAGACTAGCCTTAAACTCCCATCTTCCTGTCTGAATCTGCTGAGTGCTGGGATTATGAGCATAAAACACCATCCCTGCCTCTTTTTAAGGCATTTGTTAACTTTTGGGGAAAAAAAAAAGTTATTGAGGAAAGGAAAAGTGACCATACAATCACCTAGCTCTGCTGTGGAGATGACATTAATCATAATACTGGAAGCACTCTACCAAAAGTTGTGATATAAACACACCTACGGGAAGAGTGAGTGAGAGGTATGCATGTGTTTAGGTGAGTCTGTGTGTATGAGAGAGTTGAGCTTTGTCTCCCATAGTAAAAAGTATTAGGTAAACTGTAAGACACAAAAACATCAGAAAACCCAGGTAAATTATATTCTTTATAGTGATGGAGTCAAATGTCAGAAGTCACAGCTAAAAATACTAAAGATCATTGTTCCTGAAGGTGGGAATCTAGAGTGTGGCAGTGGGGCAAAGGACTATTTATTTATTTATTTTGAGGTAGAGTTTTGCTCTAGCTCAAGCTTACCTGGAATTCACTATGTAGTCTTGGGCTGGCCTTGAATTCGTGACAGTCCTCCAACCTCTGCCTCCTGAGTGCTGGGATTAATAGCATGCATCATCATACCCGGCAGAACTTTTATTTTATTTTTATTTTAAAGAGAGAAAATTGGTGCACCAGGGCCTCAGCCACTAAAATCGAACTCCAGACACTTGCACCACCTAGTGGGCATGTGCAACGTTGTGCTTGCCTCACCTTTGTGCATCTAGCTAATGTGGGATCTGGAGAGTCGAACATGGGTCGTTAGGTTTTGTAGGCAAGTGCCTTAACTGTTAAGCCATCTCTCCAACCCTTTATTTATTTATTTATTTATTTATTTATTTATTTATTTAAGACAAGCCCAACAGACTGGCCTCTTTAAAAAAAAATTCTTTTTTTGAGGTAGGGTCTCACTCCATCCCAGGCTGACCTAGAATTTACTATGTAGTCTCAGGGTGGCCTTGAACTCTTGGTAATCCTCCTACCTCTGCCTCTCAAGTGCTGGGTTTAAAGGCATGTGCCACCATGCCTGACTCTTTCTTTTAATTTTTATTATTGACAACTTCCATAATTATAGACAATGACCCATGATAATTCCCTCCTCCCCACACTTTCCCTTTCACAACTCCAATCTCCATCATATTCCCTCCTCTTTTTTTGAGGCAAGCCCAACAGACTGGCCTCTTTTATTTATTTATTTATTTATTTATTTTTGCATGTATGTTTGTGTGTGAGAGAGGATTGGCATGCCAGGGCCTCCAGTCACTGTAATTGAATTCCAGCGTGCACCCCCTTGTGCTCATGGGCAGCCTTGTGTATGTATCACTTTGTGCTTCTGGCATACATGGGATCTGGTGAGTTGAACATGGGTTCTTATGCTTTACAGGCAAATACCTTAACCACTAAGCCATCTCTCCAGCCCAGAACTTTTATTTTTATTTAATGTTTTAAATTATGTAACTATGTACATTTGTTTATTGAGATATTTTTAATTATAAGTGTCATATTTCCATGTATGTCTAATTCAAATTATTATGTGCCAGGAAGTGAATCTGAATCATATTTGGGAGCTCTTACCCTCTCTAAGGTCATGCAAGAGTTCCAAGTGGCCTCCTGTATTCTAGAACATATATGCTGATGCTCTGGTCTTCCATACACATAGTCTCCACATCATGCCCAAGTCCATTGTCTCTTCCCTGCTTAGGCTAAGCTTCATAAGCAGTCTTTCACTGTTACTGTGCTAGCTATTTTTTTCTCATTACTGTGACAAAATACTTGACAAAAGAAACTTCAAGAAGTGTTACAGTCACATTGCTGAGATAAAGCACATGACCAAAAGCAGGTGATGGAACAAAAGTTTCTTATTTTGGCTTACAGTCTCCAGGGGAAGCCCCATGATGACAGGGAAAAGCATGGAATGAGCAGAGGTTGGACATTAGCTCTGCCGCAGCAGGTGGAGACAGCAGCAAGAAAGTGAGCTGAGAGCTGGGTGTGGTGGCTTGGGAGGGAGAGGTAGGAGGATTGCCATAAGGTTGAGGTCAGCTTGAGTGAATTCCAGGTCAGCCTGAGTGAGACCCTACTTCAAAAAAAAAAAAGAAAGGAAGAAAGAAAGAAAGGAAGAAAGAAAGAAAGAAAGAAAGAAAGAAAGAAAGAAAGAAAGAAAGAAAGAAAGAAAGAAAGAGGGAAAGAAAGAAAGAAAGAAAGAAAGAAAGAAAGAAAGAAAGAAAGAAAGAAAGAAAGAATGAAAGAAAGAAAGAACAAAAAAGAATTCCTGTGACCAAAGAGAGTGAACTGAATTCTGGCATGGGGGAGCTGGCTATGACACCCCTAAGCCTACCTCCAACATCACACCTCCTTCAGCAAGCATCCACCTCCCAGTTGTCACCAGCTGTGGAACAAGCACCCAGAACACATGAGTTCGTGGGGGACACCTGATCCAAACCACTACAGGAAGGAAAAATTTATTTTCACATACAGTTCGAGGATTCAGTCTATCATGGTGTTGCAGTCAGGTTCGCTTTGCTGTCAGAAATCACCTGGCCAAGAGCAACTTTTGAGAAAAAAAAAGGGGGGGGGGGGTATTTTGGTTTATACACTCAAGAGGATGCTCCGTGATGGTAGGAAAAACTATGGCATGAGCAGAGGGTAGACATCAACCCCTGGCCAACATAAGGCATAGAATAACAACAGGAGTCTGTGCGAAACACTGGCATGAAGAAACTGGCTATAAAACTCATAAGCCCGCCCCAACAATGCACTGACTCCAGAAGGCATTAATTCCCAAATCTCCATCAGCTGGGAACCTAGCATTCAGAATACCTAAGTTTATGGGGGACACCTGAATCAAACCACCACATTCCTCCCCTGCCCCATAAACTGATAACCATACATGATGTAAAATGCAATACATGTATCCAACTTTAAAAGTACCCATAGTTTTTATCAATCCCAATGATGTTCAAACATTCCCATAGTCCAAGGTCTTTTAATTGAGCCATAATACCAAAAATCCTCCCAAAAATCATAATGACACAGAATAAACATTCACACTGCAAAAGATGGCACTGGGCATAGCAAAGAAATATTCAGTGAATACAAAATCTAAACAGGAAACTGGGCATGGTGGTGCACACCTTTAATTCCAGCATTCGGGAGGTAGAGGTAGGAGGACTGCCATGAGTTCAAGGTCACCCTGAGACTACATAGTGAATGGTGAACGTCTGCCTGGGCCAGAGTGAGACCCTAACTGGAAAAACCAAAATAAATAAATAAATAAACAAACAAGATTTAAACAGGGCAAACAGCAAACTCTGTAGTTCCAAGTCCAACAACTATAGTCAGTGAAAAGTCTAAATCCAATATTTCTAACCAGCAACAATTCTCTGGAGTTCCAATTCCATACCTCCAGCTAGGCACAGTCCTGGAAAACTTCATGTGGGGCCAACAGCTCTCCTTGGCAGTCATCTTGTGGCTCTGGCATCTCCACTGGGTCTCCACTGCAACCCATGGTTCATCCCCACAGTTCCATCAAGTCTCCATGCAGGCGTCCAGCAAATCTGCTTCACACTGCCCATAGCCATTTCCAAAACACAAAACCACATTGCAAACTCAATGATCCTCTCTTTTTTGCATTTCTTATACTCCACAATACCAGGTAGTGTGCCAATTTGTTAACCCAGGTGGGAATAAAATACACTTTGAAGCCGGGCATGGTGGTGCATGCCTTTAATCCCAGCACTTGGGAGGCAGAGGTAGGAGGATTGCTGTGAGTTTGAGGCCACCCTGAGACTCCATAGTGAATTCCAGGTCAGCCTGGACTAGAGTGAGACCCTACCTTGAAAAAAACAAAAAAAATTAAAAATTAAAAATTAAAAATAGACTTTGAAGAACAGGACACTACTTAAGCACTCAGACCCTTTTGAAAGAGTCTACATTCTTCCTGTTGACCCAGTGCAGGTCAGCTGGCCCAATCTCAAAGGTTGTAATCTCTCAGTTGTAGCTGAATGGGTAGTAGTTCGTCCAAAGATTTCATTTTTTCTGTGCCATATCCCTCTGCTCACACCAGTCTGTTTCTATGCAAAGCACAACTTCTCAGGACACGGCCATAACAGCAAGCCTCTCACACAAACTGCTTCTAGCCCAATCCAGACAAAGCTCCTTTTCACCCTCAAAAGCCAAACCTCACAGTCCATAGTTCTTACTGCATTCAAGTCTTGCAACTCTGACCAGAATAGTCCATCAAGCTGTACCTACAGCACTGCAATGTGTCTCTTAGGCCAAGGTTTCAAATCCTTCCACATTCCTCTTGAAAATCAGCTCCAAAAGGCCAAAGCCGCATAGGTGTCTAGCAGTAACACCACTCTCAGCACCAACATTGCTGTTGCAGTAAGATTCACATTGCTGGCAGAAATCACCCAACCAAGAGCAGCTTTTGGGTTATTTTGGCCTATAGACTCGAGGGGATGCCCACAATGGCAGGGAAAGCAATGGCATGAGCAGAGGGTAGACATCACCTCCTGGCCAACATAAGGTGGACAATAGCAACAGGAGAGTGTGCCAAATACCAGCAAGGGGACACTGGCTATAAAACCCATAATCTGGCCCTCAACAATACACTGCCTCCAGCAAGCATTAAATCTGAATCTCCATCAGCTGGGAACCTAGCATTCAGACCACCTAAATTTTGGGGGGACACCTGAATCAAACCACCACACATGGCATCTCATTTTTATATTTATATTTAAATATTTATAATATTTGACTATGGTTGTACTTGACTAGTCTATGTATTGTTACTTTTTTTTTTAATTTTTTATTTATTTATTTGAGAGCGACAGACACAGAGAGAAAGACAGATAGAGGGAGAGAGAGAGAATGGGCGTGCCAGGGCTTCCAGCCTCTGCAAACGAACTCCAGACGTGTGCGCCCCCTTGTGCATCTGGCTAACGTGGGACCTGGGGAACCGAGCCTCGAACCGGGGTCCTTAGGCTTCACAGGCAAGCGCTTAACTGCTAAGCCATCTCTCCAGCCCTGCTTTTTTTTAATTGTAGCTTTGCTTCTCTTCCAATATAATCACTTGTCTCCCATACAGCGACACCAGGAGGGCCTCTTACTTTACCTCAAGAGCCACCGCTAACGTAGCCATCTCCAAAGAGGCCTGTGCACAGCCAGGAGTGCATCTGAGATGCGAGACGGCATGAAGGCTTCCACTATTACGTTTTCTCATGCTGCTTATTACTTTTTACTTTGTGAGTCTTTTAGTACACTTAAAATATATTTGCAAACTATGAGCCGGGAATGGTGGCACACACTACTAAGCACTCAGGAGGCAGAGATAGGAGGGTCACTGTGAGTTTGAAGCCAGACTGAGACTACATAGTGAATTCCAGGTAGGCCACCCTGGCCAGAACAAGACTCTAACTTGAAAAACAAAAACAAAAACAAAAACAAACAAACAAAAAACTTAAATATTTGGAAGCGTATTTTCAAATTGTGTATGTGTGTGGTATGTGCAGTGCAGTTGTACACATGTGAATACACAGCGGCATGCACCCCATGTGCACATGTGCTGAGGCCCATGGAGAACTTCAACGTCTTACTTTATTGCACATCATCATTGCTTTCCTGAGACAGAGTCTCTCACGGAACGTGGAGCTACCATTTTGCAGTCAGACTGGCTGAGGAGCCAGTCCCAGTGATTCTATTGTCTCCACTCCCCACACAACTGGGGATACAGGTGTGTGTGTCCATGCCCAGCTGTTGATGTGGGTGCTGGGGACTTGAAATCAAAGCAAATCAAGCCCTCAACAGCCCTCATGCTTGCTCAGCAAGTGTTCTTACCAGCTGAGCTATCTCCCTGGCCTCTTGCAAGTATATTTTGAAACTTGTTTTATTTTTACTTGAGAGGAAAAGAGGCAGAGAGAGACAAAGAAAGAGAAAGACCAGAATGTCTAGCCACTGCAAACAAACTCCAGACACATGGGGCACCTTGTGCATCTGGCTCACATGGGTACTGGGGAATCAAACCTGGGTCCTTAGGCTTTGCAGGCAATCACCTTAACTGCTAAGCCATCTCTCCAACTGTCAAACTTGTTTTTGGACTGATGATCTAACATATTTGAGAGTCATGGCCAAGAGCAAGGCTATGCACCAGAAATGGGACGTGAGCCACCAGTATGCATTTCACATGTAACTTTCAGTCTTTTACAGCCACAAAACAAGAGGTGAATTAACTTTATTAATACATTTTATTTGGGGCTGGGGAAATGTCTTAGCAGTTAAGGCATTTGCCTGAGAAGCCTAAGGTCCCCGGTTCAATTCTCCAGGACCCACGGAAGCCAGATGCACAGGGGGCGCATACATCTAGAGTTCATCTGCAGTGGCTGAAGGCCCTAGCGTGCCAATTCTCTCTTTTTTTTCTGCCTCTTCCTCTCCCTGTCTCTCAAATAAATAAATAAAATTTAAAACATAATAATACATTTTCTTTAACCTAATATGTCTAAAATGTTCTCACTTGAACACATAATCAGTATAAAACTTGTTGGTGCACTATTTTACTTTTGTTTTCACCCAGACTGCAAAATCTAGCACGTAGGTATTTCGCGGTGCCACCCATCTTAGTTTGCACTAGAACATTGCAAGTCCTGATTGCCCAGGAGGCTCGTGACCCCTTGCTAGACGTCACAGCTCTTGTGTATTTGAGGGCATCTGGGACAAGTCCCACCTCTAGCACTGCTTCTACCAATGGCAATCCTCCTGGGCTGGGACAGAACTGTTCCCGCCTCATCTCTGCAGCCTGTCCAAGCAGGCAGGAGACAAGAACTACAATCACTGAACATCTGCTTTGGATGTAGTTTTTTTTTTTTTTTTTTTTGGCTTTTCAAGGTAGGGTTTCAGTCTAGTCCAGGCTGACCTAGAATTCACTCTGTATTCTCAGGGTGTCCTTGAACTCACAGTGGTCTTCCTACTTCTGCCTCCCGAGCGCTGGGATTAAAGGCGTGCACCACCACGCCTGGCTTTTGGATGTAGCCTTTTTACATCCATTTTAATCAGCTCCTCAGCAGTCCCTTGGAGGTAGATCATGAAACCAGAAAACATGTCACACACTTGGTTAGAACCTCAAATTCTTCATCTAAAGCTCTGAAGCATAGATTTTCTTCTTTTTAAAAGTTATTTATTTGCTTGTGTGTCTGTGAGTGTGTGTGTGTGTGTGCTGTAGCACACATGTAGAGATAAGAGAACACCATGATGTGTCTGCGCTCTTTTCCAACATTTTTTTTTTTTTTTTCTTGAGGTAGGGTCTTGCTCTGGCCCAGGTTGTAAAGGCATACCCCACCATGCCAGTGTTTCAACCTCCTTTGAGATACAGTCTCTTGCAAATGAATACCAACCAGACCAACCAGTCCATGAGCTTCACATTCTCCTGGTTCCACCTCATTTTGTCGTAGACCACTGGGACCACAGATCCGACTTTACACGGGTGCTGAGGAGAATCAATGCAGGGTTTGCAAGCAAGTGCCTTTAACTGTTGAATCATCTCCTCAGTCTCCCTTGTACTCACTATGAAGCCAAAGATGACCTTCTGATCTTCCTGAACTTCTGCTCTTCCTGCCCCCACTTCCCCTGTGTTGGAATTACAGACCACACTCAGTTTATGTGCTGCTAGGGATCAAACCCAGGGTTTCATGCATGCTAGACAAGCACTTTACCAACTGGGCTGCATCCTTGGCCCTAAATTTTAAATTTTAAATAATGTAAAGAATATACTTAAACTTGCATAATGGGAGGGAAAAATGATGACATTAAAATAGAAGACAAATTAGTTGGAAAGAAGAAAGGATTCAGTGGAGGGGGGACTTGGGAAGGGAAAAAGTGGTGGTGGTAGAAGATTATGATCATAGTATATTGTCTATATTTGTGGAAGTTGTCAATAACAAGTTTAAGAAAAGAATACACTTAGAAGCCAGGTGTGGTGGCACATGCCTTTAATCCCAGCACTCGAGAGGCAGAGGCAGGAGAATCACTGTGAGTTCGAGGCCACCTTGTGACTACATAGTGAATTTCAGGTCAGTCTGGACTAGAGTGAGACCCTACCTTGAAAAACAAAACAAAACAAAACAAAACAATAAAGAATACATTTAGAAATACTCATTTAAATTTACCATTTATTTACTTTTTCATAAAAAGATCTGATGAAGCAATATAGGTTTTTAATTGTTTTTTTTGCAATATAGGTTTTCTAATTTTATTTTTTTAAGGTTTTATTTATTCATTTATTTATTTGAGAGAGAAAGAATGGGCATGCCAGGGCCGCCAGCCACTGTAAATGAACTCCAGACGTATGTGCCATCATGTACATGTAAGCTTATGTGAGTAATGGGAATCACACCTGGGTCCTTAGGCTTCACAGACAAGCCATCTCTCCAGCCCCCATTTATTTCCTTTTTGTTTTGTTTTATTTTGTTTTTCAGGTAGGGTCTCATTCTAGCCCAGGCTGACCTGGAATTCACTCAGTAGCTCAGGGTGGCCTTGAACTCAGGGCAATCCTCCTACCTCTACTTCCCAAGGGCTGGGACTAAAGTCATGCACCACCAAGCTCGATCCATTTATTTACTTTTAAAAGTTGTGTCTAGATAGATTTCCCATGGAAACTGGTATCATATAAGCATGGCTAATACTTTTTAACTTTTCTTTTTGGGTAAAGGGAAGTGTGGTGATTTGATTCAGGTGTCCTCCATAAACTTAGGTGTTCTGAATGCTAGGTTCCCAGCTGATGGGGATTTGGGGATTAATGCCTCCTGTAGGCAGTGTAGTGTTGGGAGCGGGCTTATGGGTGTTATAGTCAGCTTTCTCTTGCCAGTGTTTGGCACATTCTCCTGTTGTTATTGTCCACCTTATGGTGGCCAGGGGGTGATGTCCACCCTTTGCTCATGCCATCATTTTTCCCTGCCATCATGGAGCTTCCCCCTCGAGCCTGTAAGCCAAAATAAACCTCTTTTTTCCCCCACAAGCTGCTTTTGGTCAGGTAATTTTTATCAGCAATGCAAACCTGACTGCAACAGGAAGATTTTAAAAGTTGACATACTTTAAAGGGAAGAGAAAGGAAGGGAGGAGGGTACTTAATAGGTTGATATTGTATATATGTAAGTACAATGATTGTGATGGGGAGGTAATATGATGGAAAATGGAATTTCAAAGGGGAAAGTGTGGGGGGGGGGGTTAGGGAGGAAATTACCATGGGATATTTTTTTATAATCATGGAAAATGCTAATAAAAATTTAAAATAAGAAAATAAAAAAGAAAATTCCCTATATTATTCTTGCTACTGCTTACAATCTTCTATAATAAAAAAAATTCTGGGCTGGAGAGATGGCTTAGCGGTTAAGCGCTTGCCTGTGAAGCCTAAGGACCCCGGTTCGAGGCTCGGTTCCCCAGGTCCCATGTTAGCCAGATGCATAAGGGGGCGCACGCGTCTGCAGTTCGTTTGCAGAGGCTGGAGGCCCTGGCGCACCCATTCTCTCTCCCTCTATCTGTCTTTCTCTCTGTGTCTGTCACTCTCAAATAAATAAATAAATAAATAAAAATTCTTAAATTAAAAAAAAAAACAACCAGTTGACATACTTGAAGCTGGGCACGGTGGTGCACACCTTCAATCCCAGCACTCAGGAGGCAGAGGTAGGAGGACTGGGAGGTCGTGGCCACCCTGAGAATACATAGTGAATTCCAGGTCAACCTGAGTTAGAGTGAGACCCTGCCTCAAAAACAAAAAAAACAAAAAACAGTTGACGTCCTTGAGACATGGGCAAAAATGATTATAATTTAAAATAAATCCGACTGCCTAGCACCCCCTTAGCACAGAGTCCTCTGACCAGCACCCAATGACCTCCACTAAAAGCTACTGAACTGGGTCTCAGTCACTCACTGTGGGGTCACCTGTTTCCTGTTGAGGCACTTTGGAGGCGAGAGCCAGCAGAGCAGTCACGTGCCCTTCTCCATTCCCGGCCTCCTGAAAGAATGAAACGTGCGGATTTTGCTCCCTTGCCCTCTCTATGCCCCACCAGCGCGCAGTTGGCACGCCATTGCTGGCTGATTTCTCAGCATGACATTTTACTACCTGGGGCTTCTTTGTGTGAAGTCACTCTGTAGTCGATTAATTAAACACTGTATTGATTTTGCACCCTCTGGGGCACTTCTCAAAGGGCTGTATTCTTGAAGCCTCTAATTTGAGTTAGTACAAAAATCTCCCCTTTGCAAATGTGATACCTCGAGGGATCTCAGCCCTCTCACCCACATCCAAGCAAGCACCTCTCCACCCCTCTCCCACACCCCCACTTCAGTCTCAAAATCTAACTTCTTGACTTTTCCCATGGCAAGAAAAGTGGGGGGAGTCCTGACTGCTGGTTTTCAGGTCATGTTGTTTAACACTTCTTCATTGAGGCTTCTGGGCTATCTTGCTGGTAGAGTTTTCATTTTTACGTCTGCTAAATACCTGGCAGGGGTGTTGTCCCTCTTAATTAATTAGTTAATGTTTATAAGGCTGCCTACAGATCAAAGTACTGAGACAGTGCTAAATGTGGACGAGTGTGTGTCTGCTGGCTGGCCCTGTCCTTTGTCTCTGTGTACTTGTACAACACAAGACACCAGAGAGATGTGGGTTGGGGAAAAAAAGGAGTGGATATTGTCCCCTAAATTGTAGATTGTAGACGCATAAATCCTTGGGAATGGAGTGTGGCCACAAGCACAGGACATTTGACACTATTGTGGTTTTCTGCCCCTGGAGTAGCTTTCTCCATGAGCTTAAAGGGCTCTGGTTTGACCAGGAGTGAGCAAATATGTCCCAAAAATCATGCCACTTTCAGGCTGGGCCCCTAACTTTCCTGAGACAGAACAGATAATACATGGTTGAGGTTTTGTTTTGTTTTGTGTTTTTGTTCTGTGAGTGGGTGACTGCTACAATTTAGTAGCATTTCTAATGTGTCTGAGCAGGAAAAAGGATTCACATAAAATTATAGCATGTTCAATTAAATGTTGAGTAATGTTTCACTAAGAAACATCTTAAATACCAGTTTTATTTGCTTTTGCTAACATGTTCACTAAAACTGGCTCTATTAAAATTTAAGTGGGTGAAGAATCGTGTTAAGTAGCCTTATTAAGGTTTGTTTCAATAGGCTATCTTGACAAACACAGACACAATGTTCTCTTGTAGAGACAGAGTGATTTTCATTCTTTCCTATTTTCCTGTTTTCTAGTCCTCAATTTGAAGCTAGGATAATATTTTTAAAAAGAAAAAGAAGGGCTGGAGAGATGGCTTAGCGGTTAAGCGCTTGCCTGTGAAGCCTAAGGATCCCGGTTCAAGGCTCGGTTCCCCAGGTCCCACATTAGCCAGATGCACAAGGGGGCGCACGCGACTGGAGTTTGTTTGCAGAGGCTGGAAGCCCTGGCGCACCCATTCTCTCTCTCTCTCCTCTATCTGTCTTTCTCTCTGTGTCTGTCGCTCTCAAATAAATAAACAAAAAATTAAAAAAAAAAAAAGAAAAAGAAAAAGAAGCCAGGCGTGGTGGTGTACATCTTTAATCCTGGTACTCAGGAGGCAGAGGTAGGAGGATCACTGTGAGTTCAAGGTCACCCTGAGACTACATTTTGAATTCCAGGCCAGCTTGAGCTAGAGTGAGACCCTATCTCAAGAAAAAAAAAAAAAAAAAGAAGAAGGAGGAGGAGGAGGAAGAGAAGGAGAAGGAAGAGAAGCATAAGAAGGGGAGGAGGAGGAGGAAAGCTGAAACAAGAAAGTAGAAAGTTGTGGGTTTTTACTTTGCTTAATAGTGGGGATTTATGAAAAACATTAATTTTTGGTACTTTTTTATGAACAAAAAATATAAATTTCCAGCTAACAGCCATTTGATATTTTCTCTCAAACCCACAAAATGGCTGTTACCTGCAAATAATTTACCACGATGTTAGTGTGATCTCAGCTGGTACACATTTCATTCTAAGACTAAAATAAAGCAAATTAGGCTTCGTTTTTAATTGCTTTTCAATGTAAGAAAATTCTTAGCTTATTTTGATAATCAAGATTCCTAACCGTTCCAGCAAGATCCTCAGTCAATTTAAATTTACATAATTCATCTTCCACTCGCATTTCTAAAATTAGTGCAGTCGTCACCAGGGAGCCACATTCTTGTGGGCAGGTAGCTATGGGTACAGTAGGCAGGCTTCAGTCAACCATTTCTTTTTAAACTATCCATCACTTTTCCAAATGAGTCAGTTTCTGTGAGGAATAATTTGTTTTTTAGTATATCTCTTTTTCTTTTTTTTTTAAATTATGTATTTATTTGAGAGAGAGAAAGAGGCAGAGAGAGAAAGAGAGAGAGAAAGAGGGAGGGAGAGAATGGGTGCACCAGGGCCCCCAGCCACTGTAAACAAACTCCAGATGCATGTGTCACCTTGTGCATCTGGCTTCCATGGGTACTGGAGAATCAAACCTGGGTCCTTAGACTTTGCAAGCAAGCACCTTAACCACTAAGCCCAGATATCTCTTTTCAAAAACATTTTTTTTTTTTTGAGACAAGGTCTCATGTACCATAAATTGGCCTTCAACTTTTTATGTAGCCAAGGATGATCTTGAACTTCTGATCCTCCTGCCTCCACCTGCAGAATGCTGGGATTCCTCAGGGCTCTGTGAATGCTAGGCAAACTCTATTGACTGAGTTACATTCCCAGCTACCTATTCAAAGTTTGACTTTCATCATCAACTTAGAATTCCTTTACCAGAAGATATAAATAGGGCTTTAAAAGAATTTTTTGGCCAGGCTAACTTTTAGGATGGCTGTATGATATGCCTCTTTAAAGCTTCCATGTATTTATCCAGACGATGTAGCTATGGAGCTGGATGTAGCTCTGTGTGGGATGGGGGTGTGAGAAGGCAGGTAGGCAGGGGCATGGGCTGATGCCCTCTGGGACATGCTACCCTCCAGCTACTTTCACATGTTCAGCTTTTCAGAAGCTCTCTGAACCTTTTTTGCACAGGCATGATTGATCTCATTATTGGCCATTGGTGATTAACTCACCTTTCAGTTCCCCTCCCTTAAGGTTGAGGATTGTGGCTAGAATTACAACCTCTAACCGTGCTTCCTTAGCCAGGACTACTGTAACAGAATACCACAAACCAAGTAATTCCTAATGAAATTTATTTCTCACACTTCTGGAGTTGGAGAAGTCCAAGATTAAGTGGGGTTGGGGTGGGGAGGTGCTCTTGCTACATCATTCCATGGTAGAAGGGTAAAGAGAGATCAAGAGAGGGCACAATTTGATGTGTTATCAGTATCCTGATGAAGTGAGGACCAACTGCCAAAACTTGATTCACTGTGCCCTCAGGGCCCAGTTCCCTCTCAGTGGACTCACTCTCCAACACTGTTGCCTTAGGGATTATCACATACCTTTAGGGAGGGTACATCCAAGCTATAGTGTCATCCTGGGTCTTCTGTTAACCAGCCCTGCTCCTTTGGGCCCCAACATATATTATTGTTTGGGACTTAAAATGTCTCCAAAGGCCACGAATTAACTGATTGGTCCTCAGCACTGTGGCACTGTAAGTGGGGGAACTTTTAAGAGGTGGGGCCTCCTGGAAGGACAGTCTTTGTGCAGATGCTTTTGAGGAGGATGTTGGGACCCTGTCCCCTAGCTGGCCCCCTCTTTCACACACTTGCCACTGTGAAGTTTGCCTCACCACAGGCTCAAAAGCAACAGAACTGCTTTACTGAAACAGTTGAGACCATGAGGCAAAATCAATCTATCCTCTTTGTAAGTTGATTATCTCTGGCATTTTGTCACAGCAATGAAGAACATACATGAGATATTGTTTTTAATTTTTATTTAGTTATTTGAGAGCAATAGACAGAGAGAAGGAGGGAGAGAGAGAGAGAGAGAGAGAGAGAGAGAAAGAATGGGCACACCAGGGTTTTCAGCCACTGCAAATGAACTCCAGACACGCACACCCCCTTGCGCATCTGGCTAACATGGGTCCTGGGGAATCAAGCCTCGAACCAGGGTCCTTAGGCTTCACAGGCCAGCGCTTAACCACTAAGCCATCTCTCCAGTCCAACACAAGATATTCTTATAGCTCCAGAGATCTGGAGGGTTTTAGGAGTTGTATGGGAAGAACCAAAGACAATGGTTGAATATATATTTGTTAGATCATAATATCGTTCTCTTCCTCAGTGCTGCTATATGCTCAGTCTTTTCTATTGTGTATTCTGTCCTTGCATTGTTGTAGTTTTTTTTAGTGTTTTAAACTATACAAATCTTAACTATATTAAAATTTTTCTTAGCTGGGCATGGTGGCACACGCCTTTAATCCCAGCACTTGGGAGGCAGAGGTAGGAGGATCGCTGTGAGTTCAAGGCCATCCTGAGACTAGCTGCCTGGGCTAGTGTGTGACCCTACCTCAAAAAAACAAAAAGAAATTTTTTCTTAAAAATTATAAATAGGGCTGGAGAGATGGCTTAGCGGTTAAGGGCTTGCCTGTGAAGCCTAAGGACCCCGGTTCGAGGCTCGGTTCCCCAGGTCCCACGTTAGCCAGATGCACAAGGGGGTGCACACGTCTGGAGTTCGTTTGCAGAGGCTGGAAGCCCTGGTGCGCCCATTCTCTCTCTCTCCCTCTATCTGTCTTTCTCTCTGTGTCTGTTGCTGTCAAATAAATAAATAAATAAATTAAAAAAAAATTATAAATAGGAACCTTTAATCCCAGCACTTGGGAGTATCACTGTGAGTTCGAGGCCACCCTGAGACTACATAGTGAATTTCAGGTCTGCCTGGGCTGGAATGAGACCCTACCTCAAAAAAATTATAAATTATAAATGGGGCACTGGAGAGATGGCTTAGCAGTGAAGGTGCTTGCCTGCAAGACCTAAGGACCAAGGTTTGATTTCCCAGTGCCTACATTAAGCCATATGCACAGGATGGTGCATGCATCTGGAGTCCGATTGCAGTGGCTAAAGGCCCTGGCATTCCCATTCTCTTTCTCTCTGCCTCCCATTCTCTCTCCCAAATAAATAAATAAATAAATAAATTTAATTTAATAAACCAGGCATTGTGGCACATGCCTTTAATCCCAGCACTCTGGAGGCAAAGGTAGGAGGATGGCCATGAGTTCAAGGCCAGCCTGAGACTTCATGGTGAATTCTGGGCCAGCCTGGGCTAGAGTGAGACCCTACCTCAAAAAAAAAAAAATAAAGGGGCTGGAGAGATGGCTTAGCGGTTAAGCGCTTGCCTGTGAAGCCTAAGGACCCCGGTTCGAGGCTCGGTTCCCCAGGTCCCACGTTAGCCAGATGCACAAGGGGGCGCATGCGTCTGGAGTTCGTTTGCAGAGGCTGGAAGCCCTGGCGCGCCCATTCTCTCTCTCTCCCTCTATCTGTCTTTCTCTCTGTCTGTCGCTCTCAAATAAATAAATAAATAATTTTTAAAAAATAAAGTAAATTACAAGGTGGGAGGAGAGATGACTGAGTGGGGCAAATGCTTGTCAGCCAAGTGTCTTTACCATGAAGTCTTCTCTCCAGCCCAATAAAATATTTTTAAATTAAATTTAGAGCTGGAGGGATGGCTTAGCAGTTAAGATGCTTGCCTGCAAAGCCAAAGGACCCAGGTTCAATTCCCCAGGACCCACATAAGCCAGATGCACAAGGAGGCACATGCATCTGGAGTTTGTTTGCAGTAGCTGGAGGCCCTGCCATGCCCATTCTTTCTCTCTCTCTCTTCCTTTTTCTCTCAAATAAATAGATGAAAATTAAAAATTAAGGGCTGGAGGGATGGCTCAAAGCTGCAAAGCTAAAGGATGCAGGTTCAATTCCCTAGGACCCACGTTAGTCAAATATACAAGGGAACACATGCATCTGGAGTTCATTTGCAGTGGCTGGCCATGAGAGAATGGGCATGGCCTGGCATGTATTCTCTCTCTCTCTCCCTCCCTCTTTCTCTGTCAAATAAATAAATAAATAATATTTTAAAAAATTAAAATAAATTAAATTTTAAAAGGGGGTCAAATCAGAAATTGGCTCAGGAGGGCTAAAGATGACAGCCCAATGTGGTGGTGCACGCCTTTAATCCCAGCTCTCGGGAGGCGGAGGTAGGAGGATCGCTGTAAGTTCCAGGCCACCCTGGGCTAGAGCAAGATCCTACCTGGGGAAAAAAAAAACAAAACAAAACATAAATAAAGAAATAAATAAAAGAAGAAGGAGGAAGAGGGGGAGAAGAAGAAGAAGAAAGTGATGACGAGGTACCAAAGGGAAGGGGAGGCCATGAGAAGGAGCATCACAGGCACTGAGCCTTGGCACAGGGATTCAGACTGGTGTGCAACTGTGCAAAAATCGGAAGAAGCCAAAGGCATGTGAGTTCATGTATCCCAAAAGGCTCCTGAGCCAAGAGTCAAGAACAGTGGCATCTGAGTAAAGTCCTGGAGACGTGGGTCCTGGGTGGCAGGGAGAGTCTGAGGGCTAGCAAGAGGCTGGTGAACAGGTCCAGCAAATGACTTCCGAGGATGGTGCTGGCGACCCTCTTGAATCTGGGGCTCCCCACTTAACATCACAGCCTGAAATTTGCTGATATTTATACCCCTGCAAGGGCCAGTGTGGGGCTTCTCACCTGACCCTCCCATAAAGAAATCTCTGGCCCAGCAGGCAGCTGCCGGCAGGAACCAGGCCCAGGCGCCCTTCTTTGTGCGCTCTTAGCTGGCTCACAGTCCTCAGCCACTCTTGCTTAAGGAATGGCCTGGGACCAAAGTAACCTGAGCCAGGGTGAGGCCACTTCTTTCCAACTCTGGACTGTAAATCTCCCTTGGGTATGCAAGCCAACTTCTGCAGTACCCGGGAACCAAGGGGTCAAAGAAAACAAGCCACTATCTGTCCCGGTCTGTTAGGATGGGAAGAAACAAGCCCCCATCACCTTACAGATGTATGATAGAGGAATGTCGCCTCCCTATGTCACACTCAGAGTGGACAGATTTGTCAAGGCCCCAAGAGGATTATCCTAGAGAGATGCCCTGAGGCACCAGGTGTATGACCCCTTTTGGATGCCCTGACTGTCTCTATGGTAACACTAGGTCCTCTAGTTTACTTGTTTGCTGTTTTTGGAGCACAGATCCTTCCCGGAGTAGGTGGTACTGGAAATGGCAGTAAAGTCCCAGCCCTTACATTTCTGTAGGCTACAATACCTCAGTGAAGTTTCCCATCATGTATATTATCTTTCACATTAGTGAGGGGGTGAAGAAAACAAGAAATTGGAAAGGAAAACACAGACGAGACTTCTGTCCAGTCAAAATTAATAGGAAGGGAGTTTGTAATGTTATTCCAGGTTTAAAGGAAGACAGAAGGTCTTTTAAGTACTAAAGCCTCAAAGGCCAACAATTATGCAAGCAGGGAGAATAGGAATTGTAAATATATCCCTGGAGAGAGCTAGAATAGGATATTAATCCTCACAATGCATCTCATGTGTGATGTGCATGTGGGTGTGCAGGTATTGTGTGCATGTGGAATTCAGGGGTCGATGTTGTCTTTAGCTTTTCACCTTAAAAATTTTTTTTTGGTTTATTTTTATTTATTTATTTGAGAGCAACAGAGAGAGAGACAGAGAGAGAGAGAGAGAGAGGGAGAGAATGGGCACATCAGGGCCTCCAGCCACTGTAAATGAACTCCAGATGCATGAGCCACCTTGTGCATCTGGTTTACGTGGGTCCTATGGAACTGAGCCTTGAACCGGGGTCCTTAGGCTTCACAGGCAAGTGCTTAACCACTAAGCCTTCTCTCCAGTACCACCCCTACACCTTTTTTTGAGATAGGGGCCATGGCTGAACTCAAGCTAATGAATTTGGCTTAACAAGCCAACCAGCAAGCCCTGGGGATCTTTCTGTCTCTGCCACCCACCCCGGAGTTGGGATTACAGGTGAGTGCCATCATGCCTGGTTTTATATGGGTGCTGGGGTCTGAACTCAGTTCCTCATGCTTATGCAGCAAGCTCCATGAACCCATCTCCTCAGCCTGAAAGATAGTTACACTTAAAAGGGATTTGGGAGCGACAAAAAAATAAATAAGTAAAAGAAAGGACCAGTGGGATGACTCAAAAGCCACACAGTGCTGAGAAGAAATATCTCTATCACACTTTCTAAGGTTCAAGGTCCATTGCAGAAGAGGTGGTGGAAAGAATGTAAGAGCCAAAGGAAGGGTAGGACTCCTTACAGTGCAACTGTCCAGACAGAAAATGGCCTGAATATCCATGACCTTGCAGTTTCCTGGCACTACCTACCCAAGACCTTCATAATAGGAGGAAAAGATGATGACATCAATATAAAAGAGAGACTAATTGGGAGGGGATATGATGAAGGGTGGATTTGTGAGGGGGAAGTAGAGGTAGGGAGGGAATTATCATAGTTTATTTTCTTTTTTAAAAAAATTCTTTTGTTTATTTTTATTTATTTGAGAGTGACAGACAGAGAGAGAAAGAGGGAGAGAAAGAGAGAATGGGCGCACCAGGGCCTCCAGCCACTGCAAACAAACTCCAGATGCATGAGCCACCTTTTGCATCTGGCTTATGTGGGTCCTGGGGAATCGAGCCTTGAAGAGGGGTCCTTAGGCTTCACAGGCAAGTGCCCAACCACTAAGCCATCTCTCCAGCCCAGTTTATTTTCTGTAATTATGGAAGCTGTCAATAGAAAAAGTTAAAACAAATTAAAACAAAACTCAGTCAATTCTGTATCTTTGATGTTTCTTTCCTCTTTCCATCCTGGTAGCAGAGATGGAGGGTTGGGGGCACTCGAGAAACTGACAGGGTGACCATATGTTCAAGGTTGGCCTAGAATGCCAGGGAGTCCCTAACTCAAAGGGAGGAGAGAAAGAGAGGGGTGGGCTGGAGGGATGGCTTAGTGCTTAAGACACTTGCCTGTGAAGCCTAAGGAACCAGGCTTGATTCCCAGTACCCATATAAGCCAGATGCACAAGATGGTGCATGCATCTGGAGTTTGTCTGCAGTGGCTGGAGGCCCTGGCTCACCCATTCTCTCTCTATTCTGCCTTTCTTTCTCTCCAATAATAATAAATAAATATAATTTTTTTTTAAAAAAAGAGAGGGGGCAAAGGAAGGAGGGAGGAAAGACAGTAAAAGTGGGCAGTAAGCTGAGATGGTTTGGTGGGGAGGGAGGGGTTCTAGGTGAGACATCCTGGTTGTCATATAGTCTACTGTTATGTAGGATTTTCAATTGGCTCAGCCCTGTTCTTGTGTTAGAAGCAGGTCTATTCACTGGAAGAGTCTTCTCCTACATTTATATTACAAAACAGAACACATCCCATTTTACCTGGGACACAGAGGTCTTTGCTAAAGCATCCATTTGCCGCAGTGCTGGGGAATGCCAAAAGACCACCCAAAGACCTGGGATGAGACCTTGCAGCTCAATTAAGCTTCTACAATCAAGGGTGATAAACAAGGTGCAGAGCATCTCTTTCCAGACCTACCATCCAGTTCTATATCCATCTCAAGGAGTGTGGCGTAAAGAGCTAAGTTGCTATTTTCCTGGGTTCTGGGAACACTGGCTTTGGAACTAGACCCCTCCCCACCTCTAGCTTGCAGCAAGAACTGATACGTTGCAGCGGACTGGCTGAGAAGACAGAGTCCAAGCTTTGGAGAATCACTGTTGGAGAAAGGGCTGTGATCTCTTCCCCTTTAAAAGTGAAGTTCATGTGCCAGGAAGTCATCTTAAGAAGTCACCCAGGAAGCCAGGAGGGGGAGAAAGCACTTGGGAGAAAGAGATAGGACTGGCCATGAGTTTGAGGCCATCCTGAGACTACATAGTGAATTCCAGGTCAACCTGGGCTAGAGTAAGACCCTACTTAGAAAAATAGAGAGAGAAGAAAGAAAGACAAGTGCTGAGGGCTGGAGAAATGGCTCATCAGCAGTTAAGACGTTTGCTTGCAAAGCCTAAGGCCCCAGGTACAATTCTTCAGTACCCATGTAAAGCCAGATGCACAAGGTGGCACATGTGCGTGGAGTTCATTTACAGTGGCAGTAGGCCCTGACACACCCATTCTCTTTCTCTCATAAATAAATGTTTGTAAAAAGAAGTCACGCAGCTGGGATCTCCTAGAGGGAAGGGGGCTTAAGGCTCCAATTCCAAAAGAAGTATTTCCCACCCACATGTCAACTCAAGTCCAAGTGACTTTGCAGCATTTCTGGAAATCAAATCTATCTTCTGAAGTGTGAAATCTACTATTATGAAGGATTTTCAATAGGCTCAACCCTGTTCATGCATTAGAAGTGGGTCTATTCACTGGAAGACTCTTTTACATTTATATTACAAAACAGAGCACATTCCATTTTACCTGGGACACAGGGGTTTTTGCTAAAGTATCCATTTGTCCCAGTGCTGGGGAATGCCCCAGAATCCCAGAATGATTCACTTTCCTGGCACCAGCAAATGGCTCCTCCAGCCTAGGTCAGCAGTTAGTGTGGGTGAAGGCCGTTCCCTAGTGCAGTATTTCCCAAACATTATCAAAGCATCCAGACCATCTGGGTGGTCTGTTAAAAATGCTGCTTCCTCAGCCCCAACCCAGCTGGAGCAATGAACGCTCCCTGCCAAATTCTGCTCATGGTGGAACCACCAGACAGTGGGAGCTCTCTCTAAAGTACAGCAATATGTTTGTCATCCACTCATTTATTTATCCATTTGTAAGTATTTCTGGAATATCTATGTGCCAACCGTCATTCATGGTACTGGGGCTACAAGAGCAAAGAGGCTGGCATGGCTCTTGTCCTAGAGGTGAAGGTGACAAACAAACAAACAAAAATGTGTAATTACATATTGTGAAAGGCTAGGAAGAAATTTGCTACGTAGGGGCTACAGCGGGCTCAGTGGGCAAAGTGCTTGCTGTTAGCATGAAGACCTGAGCTTGGATTCCACATAAAAGCCAGGCATGGTGTTGGGTGTCTGTAATTCCAGCACTGGGGGAGCAGAGGCAAGAATCCCGGAGACTTAACTGCTAGCCAATCTAGAATCAGTGAGTCCACAGGTCAGTGAGACCCTGTCTCGAAAGAAAGAAAAAAAAAAGAGCAATTTAAGAAATCTCTCCACAGATAACACACCTGTTCACACATGTGCACCTCCTCAGTGTATACACACACACACAAATGCTATGATAATACAGTTATAGACAATAGTGAAGGGGCTCACTAGGGAATGTGACTGGGGAAATGATGCACCCAAAGTCTAGAAGATGCACCCCTGAGAAAGCATAGCGAGGGAGGCTCTTAGGTGGAAATGAGTTAGGAGGAGGACTGATTAGAAGCAACAGGGTTTGGTATCTGTTATGTCTTACTTGTTTAGACACTGAAGTTGTCAGGGATGGGAGGCCCTGAGGGTGAGCAGTGCAGGAATCGGGTGCCAAACCTTTCTCGAATGAGATGGAGCAGGAAAGACTGTGGCTCAGGCAAAGAGGCGGATACATGCAGCGTGACGCTCAGAGCAGCAGCATGGGAGAAGCAATGTGGAGTCCTGGGAAACATCAGGAAAATGAGCGGTCTCTCCTTGAGAGGTGGCATAAGCAACACCCTCCTAAGACAGCCAGGGGAAGGACAGGGCAGTGAATAAGCCGAAGTTACAGATGCTGTGTGCCCAGGAAAGAGGGAGGGCACTGGGCACAGGAGAAACGTTAGGAAAGGCACAAGGGGTTTGGGAAGGCCAGAGCAGGAGGGCTGAGGGGGCTACCGAGGGCGCATCTCAGATGGACACCACAGATACCCCACACTTGGGTGAGACCTGTCTAAGAGGTGAAAGAGAACTAGCCCTAGCAGTCACCCACTGTGTTAGGGCTAGGCGCTTCTGAGGGCATCTCTGTCTCGCAGAAGCCAGCAAGCTCCCTGATTTCTCTAGTTGAGGGAGATAGGGCCAGGTATGCTCATGTCACATGTGGAACATGGAAAGTAGTTCTGGACTGTCACACAGTTCTGAGTGCTTGAGAGAAAGGGGCCCTGGGCAATCTAAGAAGGTGTATTTTGTGGGGACATGACACAGCAAACTCAAACAACTGAAGGATCCAGTGCCATCATCGGACAAGGCCAGCAGGTCTAAGCCAATGCTGCCAAGGAGAAGGATCAAGATGTTAAACACACCTATGGCAATGGGCATCAACTAACAAGCAAGGTAGGAGTGCCCTAGTTGAGCTGGAGAGATGGCTTACTGGTTAAGGCACTTGCCTGTGAAGCTTAAGGACCCAGGTTTGATTCCCCAGTACCCACATAAGGCAGATGCACAAGGTGAAAACAAGAGAGTGTGCCAAACACTAGCAAGGGTATACTGGCTATAACTCTCTTGTTCCTGTTGTCCACCTTATGTGGGCCAGGGGGTGATGATGTCTACCCTCTGCTCATGTCGTCGTTTTCCCTGCCATCAAGGAGCTTCCAAAATAAACCTTTTCTCTCCAAAGCTGCTCTCGGTCAGGTAACTTCTGCCAGCAATATGAACCTGACTGCAACAGTTCCATCATGGCAGAAGATGGCCCACTTTCACAGTTCCAAGCAGAGAGAGAAAAGCCACACACACACCAGCATAAGCAAGCACACTTAGGAACTCCAGGCAAAGCTCAGGCAGTTTGTGGATCTTTAGACTGGAATTCCAAATCCACACCTTAGTGCTGGACCCCAGGATCTGCCCAGTGACACCTCCTCCAGCCAGATGGCTGCAGATTGCAAACTTCAGTAAAATCTTCAATATATTGGGGGCCATCCATTCAAGCCACCTCAAATAGTTTTGTGAAATGTTTACAGGTGTTTAGCATATGTAGCCCCTAAGTAATATTTCCATTTGGGGGACCGAATGTGAGGAAAATTTTTTTCTTTGGGAAATTTACATACTTTTACCAGCTCTGAAAATCAAACACAAATTAAAAGTACTGGCCCTTATATTTTATAATCATGGAAAATGTTAATAAAAATTTTAAAAAAAGTACTGGCCCTTATTAATAAGTATACAATTTTCCTCTATTTTAAAATACAAAAAAAAAAAAGTTAAAAAAAAAGTTTAAACCAGGCGTGGTGGCGCAGCCTTTAATCCTAGCACTCAGGAGCAGAGGTAGGTGGATCACTGTTGAGTATGAAGCCAGAGACTGCATCGTGAATTCCAGGTCAGCCTGGGCTAGAGTGAGACCCTACCTCCAAAAACCAAAAAAAAAAAAAAAAAAAAAAAAAGGAGAGAGATGGCTTAGCAGTTAAGGCACTTGCTTGCAAAGCCAAAGGACCTGGGTTCAATGCCCAGGACCCACATAAAGGCAGATGTACAAGGTGGCACATGTGTATGGATTTTGTTTGCAGTGGCTAGAGGCCCTGGTGCACCCATTCTTTCTCTCTCAAATAAATAAAAATACTTCAAGGATTCTTGGTAAGCAGTGGACGTATTTCATATTCCCAGTTTTATGGCAAAGTTACAGAGGAAACTATAAAGTGCTATAAACAACACAACAAATTTAAGAGTTGGCCGGGCGTGGTGGCGTACGGCTGTAACCCCAGCACTAGGAGGATAGCTGCTTGAGGCCACCCTGAGAGGACATAGTTAATTCCAGGAATGGTAGAAATAAATTCTTTGTAAGATTAGGAGAAAACTGTCATTTCTAGAAAACAGCTCAACTATTTGCCTTCACTATAAAAGTGCTTTTAAAATGAAATACCAAGTGAACATTCCTAAAATCGTACTTCTAATTGGCAATTTAAGTGTCTGTAAACACATGGGTCAAGTCTGCATATGACACTTTTTTTGAGAGAGAATTGGCATACCAGGGCCTCAAGCCACTGAAATTGAACTCCGGACACATGTGGCTACCTTGTTGCATGGTGACCTAATGCATGCATCACCTTGTGCATCTGGCATACGTGGGATATGGGAAGTCAAACCTGGGTCCTTAGGCTTTGCAGGAAAGTGCCTTAATCGCTAATCTTTCCAGCCCTTTTTTCCCTTTCTTTCTTTTTTTTTTTTAAGCATTTTATTTATTTATTTAAGAGAGAGAAAGAGAGTAGTAGGAGGCAAACAGATAGAGAATGGGCACACCAGGACCTCTAGCCACTATGAACAAACTCCAGATGCATGTGCCATCTTGTGTGTCTGGCTTACATGGGTCCTAGAGAATTGAACTTGGGTCCTTTAGCTTTGCAGTAAAGAGCCTTAACTGCTAAGCCATCTCTCCAGCCCTTTTTTTATGACACTTCTTAAAAATTTATTTATTTATTTATTTATTTGAGAGTGACAGACACAGAAAAAGAGGCAGATAGGGATAGAGAATGGGCACACCAGGGCCTCTAGTCACTGCAAACGTACTCCAGACACGTGTACCCCTTGCGCATCTGGCTAACGTGAGACCTGGGGAGTCGAGCCTTGAACCAGGGTCCTTAGGCTTCATAGGCAAGCGCTTAACCACTAAGTCATCTCTCCAGCCCTTAATGACACTTTTAATGTCACGAAATATTTGACATGGAAAGTTCACAGTGAAAAGATAGACAAATTTCTTGGTTCATTTTAACTGAATCTGTGCATCTAAATGAACCAAATCAGCCCTGGCTTTATTTCTGATTTCATATACATATATAATGCATTTTGATCAGATTTGTCCCATTTTTTTTTTTTTTTGAGAATTAGAATTGTCAGGGCCTACAGCCACTGCCATAGAATTTTTTGAGGCAAGCTCTTATATACTCAGCTTATCTTGAACTTGCTATGTAGCTAAGGATGACTTTGAACATCTGATCCTCTTGCCTCCACCTCCCAAGTGCTGGCATTGGAGATGTGTGCCACCAGGCCTGGCTCAGTCCTGGTTTTATTTATTTTTATTTAGTTTTCAAATATTTGAGAATGAGAATGGGCACATCAGGGCTTCCTGCCACTGTAAGTGAATTCCAGACATATGTGCCATTTTATGCATCTGGCTTTATGTGGGCACTGGGGAATTGAATCTGGGCCAGCAGACTTTGCATGCAAGCAAGCACCTTAACTGCTGAGCCATCTCTCCAGCCTCTGGTTTTAAGTACAAATGTTTTTCATAGATGCAGCATGGCATGATTAAACCCTTTTTATATATCCTTAGCACCTGACACATAGTGGACTCTCATTTGTAGTCAATTAGAACAGTAGTACATTTAGAGGTTAGAGGGTACAGTAATCAAAGCAAACATGGGCCTGGGAGATGGCTCATCAGTAAGCACGCTTGCTGCACAAGCATGAGACTCACCCCCAGCACCCACATAGAGAGCTGGGCAAGGCCACATAAAACCTGTAATCCTACTTCTGTGGAGGGATGATGAAGACAGAATAGCTTGCACTTGTTCACTTTGACTCAAATCAGCAGCTCTGGATTCAGTGAGACTGTCTCAAGGAAACAATGCAGAAGAGAGGAGGACATGCAGCATCTCTCTCTGGCCTCCACATGCATGTGCACAGGGGTACACACACATGTACACCCCAAAATAAAAACCTCTCAAGTAACACAAAGAGATCTCACTCTGAATAGCAATTTGTATGGTGTACTGAGTTGCACTAAAACCAAGAGAAGACCAGCCCTGGTAAGTCTTGGTCCCTGGCCTCAGGTATGTATGCTCTCCGCGGAGGTACTGCAAACTCGGGCGGTCACTGTGGCAAGCCTGACCCCTGGTGGTGGCAAAGTACAGCACCACTTTTCTGAGAAGCAGGCCCTGCGGAGCTCAAGTCCTCTCTTCCTGCCGCTCACTACTAGAGGGAAACGTTTCAATCACAGGAAATGTCTCCTCCATAGAGACATATGTGCAGAATATTTTTTAATACAAATAATTTAAACTATCAAGTCTCTGACACACTGACAGACTCCACTTTCAGAAAACAAAGTTTTAGGATTGGAGTATAGCTTGGTGGTACAGCCTCATATGGATAAAGCCCTGGGTTCAGTGGTTCAATCCTTGGCATTGCAAACAAAAATGAAAGCCAGATGTGGTGGTGCACACCTTTAATCCCAGCACTTGGGAAGCACAGGTAGGAGGATCACCATGAATTCAAGGCCACCCTCAGATTATGACCTATATAATGAATAAATATTTTAAATAAAAATCCAGTGCTTAGAAAAAATTTTTGCTTGAACATTTTTTTATATTTTATTTATTTGAGAGAGAAGGGTAGAGAGACAGAGAATGGGAGCACCAGGGCCTCCAACCACACAAATGAACTCCAGATGCATGCGCTCCCTTGTGCATCTGGCTTACGTGAGTCCTGGAGAATGGAACCCGGGTCCTTTGGCTTTGCAGGAAAACGCCTTAACCACTAAGCATCTCTCCAGCCCTGCTTGAACATTTTGATTTGGCTGGGATATAACTCAATGATTAAGTGCTTCCCCAGCATGGTCAAGATCCTGAGAATCAACCTCCCCACACAACTATGAACATCCATTCAATTTGAACATTCAGTGGGCATGGTGGTGCATGCCTTTAACCCCAGCACTTGGGATACCAACGTAGGTGGATCACTGAGTTCAAGGCCACCCTAGGACTACAGAGTGAATTCCAGGTCAGCCTGGGCCTAGATCAAGACGCTACCTCGAAAAACAAGAATTGAAAGTTCATTTTTGTAGAAATGTACGACTTAATAAATATAAAGCCACCAATCTATAGTGCAGAAAGTTCATATCTTACAAACTTTTTAAGAGTCTCAAGCAACCAAAGCTGTGCCAAAGATGAATTCCTTGATCCTCCTGCTTCCAATTCCCAAGTGCCAGGATTACAGGTGCTCACTATCATTCCCCAGCTCATGGAGGTTTTAAATCTAGCTTATGTGGCTCTATTTCTAGAAACTCAGAACTCCCCTTTTGTGGGGGGAGGGAGATAAGGCATGCAATTATATCAGAGATTTTGCCAGAGCCTTTCCACAGGCTTTGTTACACAGAAGTTACTTCTGACCAACTAAACTGTTGATCAAAACAAGGTGACAAACCCTCAAATTTCGTGATTCCATCTGAGAGGGTTTAAACTGTTCAGATATAGTGGCAAAGGTCACACCCCTTCAGTTTCTCCAGATTTAAAAATAGGAGTAAAAATACATTGCTAATAATGCCAGTAAGGTACAGGTTCCCACAGGAAGGTGAGCTACCCTGCCACATTTTCACACTCCCATCTCTTTCTAAGATTGATTCATTTCAACTATAAATTTAACAGATGAATTGTAAAAAAAAAAAAAAAAAATCTAAGCAAAAATACCTGGCAGTTGGCTCTCTACATAAAATCCATTTCCATTCACTAACACAAAAGCCAAAAGCAATGTGTATGGGGTGGAGAGGAGGAAAGAGGGAAGAAGAATGAGGGCTCACCAATGATGTGGTGCAGGGAATAGCTGAATAACACTGAATTAATACTGCCTGCAACTCCATTTTATATTTAAATGTGTGTATGTATGTGTGTATATATATATGTATGTATACACACACACACACACACACACACACACATATATGTTTGAGTGGGGAGTGAATGAATGAATGAATATGCATGGGCTTGCCAGGGCCTCTAGCCACTGCAAACAACCACCAGAGGCATGTGCTCCATGTTCATTTGGCTTCTATAGGTTCTGGGGAATCAAACCTGGGTCTTAAGGCTTTGCAGGCAAGTGCCTTAATAACCACTAAGCCATCTCTCCAGCCCTGTAACTCCATTTTTAACAAATGTTACAACTGGGATAAAAAAAAAAAAAAAACAGGAGTGGCTTTAATACACAGTCCCTTGCTTTCTGACAATGAAGGCCACGTGGAGGAAAGAGAGAAGGGGGGACGGGACTGAGGGACACAGCATTACATTTGCTTATATATGAACACTAGTGATTACTCTAGGCTTAGAATACAACACAGCGTTGTAGAATATGGAAATGATCTGCTCTGAATCTGTTTGAATTACTTTCAGTTTTAAGGCCAGTTATAATGTCCGACATTCAGCTAACTTCTCTCATTTTCCAAATGGAGAGACACATGGGAGGGCAAGTTAAAAACTACACTAGCTAGGTGTGGTGGTGCATGTTTTTCATCCCAGCACTCAGAAAGCAGAGGAAGGTGTATCACTTTGAGTTTGAAGCCAGTCAGGGACTACAGAATAAATGCCAGGTCAGTCTGGGCTAGAAGATCCTATCTCAAAAAACAAACAAAAATACGCTAGAAGGAACTGAAGAAATGGCTCAGCAGATAAAGGAACTTAATTGTAAAGCCTGAGCATGGGTTTAATTCCCCAGTACCCATGAAAACTAGATACACAAAGTGGTGCATGCATCTGGAGTTTGTTTGTAGTGGCTGGAGGCCCTAGGCTGCCCATTCTTCCCCTCCCTTGCAAACAAATAAATAAATAAAAAAATACACTAGACACTGGGCATGGTGGTGCACACCTTTAATCCCAGCACTTGGAAGGCAGAGGCAGGAGGATCGCCATGAGTTTGAGGCTACCCTGAGACTACACAGTTAATTCCAGGTCAGCCTGGGCCAGAGTGAGGTCCTACCTCCTTGAGAAACCAAAAAAATAAAATAAATAAAAATACACTAGAGAATCTTTTGATCAGTGAGAGGATGTCTATGCATACAACTTCAACACAACCAGTATGCTGTCTGAAGTACAGAAAAACTTCCCAAACTCAGAAATTTTTTCTTGAACAAATTTTGATGATCTCTGTTCTGGCACATTTCTTTGACATATTGCATATTAAAACTGGCCAAGTCTTAATGGGTATTAAAACATTTTATTTAAAGATTTGAATATAAAAAAATTACACAAATACAGATTACTTTACAGTGACTAAGGTAGTCTTCTACATAACAAAAGCCAAAACAAAACAAATTTATAAACTAAATGTACCAGCACTGAACACACATTATACTTGATACCCAATCCAGGCTGCATATGCATAAAATGATCTGAACATATGCTTATGCAAAACAACTTATTTCTTAGGATACCATATGCCAATCATTCTCAACTATCCACTCACGGCCTTATTCCCTGCTGAGTATTTTGAACGAACTTTATATAAAAAGAACTGGCATGGCACTTAAGGACTTAAAAAAAAAAAAAACACAATTAAAAACACTTGTAATGCAATTTTGTATAAAATATACACAGTAAATTTTATTAGTTTAAAAAAAAGATTTAAAAACAAAAGACCACCATTAATAATAGAAAAATGGTTGTCATTTGTATTGGTAGAAAATGGTAAGTTTTAATGGGGTAGAGGTAGGGAAGATATCTAACTGAAGTTATTCATGTAAAATTTGTTTACAAATGTAAGATTATAGATCACTGCTTAAGCAACCAAAAGACTTACTCTCCAGTAAGAAACAGACATTGAGACCAAAAACAAAAACAAACCAGTAACACACACACACACACACACACACACAGTACATCTTCAACCCCTCCGTGAGTAGTCTACATTCTAAAATGCCCTAGAGGAAACAGCACCACTTCAAAGCAAGGTCATAAGATCCTTCTGACAAAATGCCACAAATCTGTGAGCTTATGATGTGAATACTGCTTCTTGTTTTCCTAAGTTCCAGGCACCTCTCACACAGACATGCAAATGCACAGGGGAAACTTGCCTGTGCTGTACTGCTCTATTTGGCTTTTATCACTGGAGATTTTCATTGCTCTCAGATTTAGACATGAAGAGAATACAGGACATAGACTTTGGAAAAATTACATTTATAATGAAATGAGGCATCCCATAAAAGGATAATTTATTAAATGCCTACATGCTTACATCATTACAAATTTAAACCTAGATAACTTCCCTAAAACTAAATTTTACTAAGATTGGATAACTGTAATCTATTTAGTTGATCATTTTAAAACTTTTTATAAAAAATATTTAAACAACAAAATGATGCTCTATCTGGTACCTTTTTAAATAATAAATTGCTAAATACTAGTATTAATAAAAAATAACCTTTAGAACTCCGCCCCTGAAATCCTGAAATGTGTTCTACTACATTCCCTATGAAATACAACCTAGTGAAGGAGCTGGCGCTGTGAAGCACGTGCGTATGCATGGGCTCTACATATTTGGTCATGGTCATTATTTTTCTTGGATTTCACTGTAGACTTCATAAACAGCTCCAAAGTACAGAGAACGCACTTTGGGGGAGGAAATAAGAATAGTTAAGAACTCTACTTAGATAAATTATTTTTTTTTGTATGCTAAATAATAAAGAAAAATATACATTCTGCCTCCACTGAATAAATGGAATGCATTTTACAGGTTTGGTAAGAAATAGAGTGCCTCCTCATTCTTTAAGTCAATAACAAAAAGTAACTGTAGGATTCACTCTCCAGTAAGAAATAAATAATTACCATTGCACTTTCTGTATCTATTTTAAATTTATATAGCTTTTCCTTTGTATATACTGAACAATTTTCCACTCAACTGCATCTTGGATCTTTTGAACTATATATATACTAATGTTCCAGTTAGAGTTTCACTAAAGGAAAGGCTCAGAAGCTAACCCTTTATTCTAAAGAAGAAAAATCATTTGTGCCAGGCTTTAAAAAATAGCCAATAATTTGGAATTTTTTCTTAATAAAACAAGTCTATTTTATTAGCAGTTTAATAAAAAACAATAATTTAATTATCCAAACCAATGAGAAAATTTATAGGAGGGTTTTTCAACAGGGAACTCTGAACTAGTAATATAAGAAGCTGTATTCTGAATTAACCTTTTATTACACAATTAAACCTTCGAAGATTTAGAATATAATGACAAATACTATGGGAGGCCTATGCTATAATCCTGCTGTGAGTATTAACGCAAATGACTTTCTTTTAGTTGTTTGTTTTGTTTTTCCGAGGTAGGGTCTCACTCTAGCTCAGGCTGACCTGGAATTCAAGATGTAGTCTCAGGATGGCTTTCAACTCACGGTGATCCTCCTACCTCTGCCTACTGAGTGCCACCATGCCTGGCCTGAATTTCTTTTAAAAGCAGTGGCATTTCCTTTGAACAGAATACAACTTCATCAGTCATTAGAAGGCATCTGAAGAACCAGTATAACTGAATTCTGACATGATTATCTGGAAGCTGGTCTTATTTTCTTTTTCATAGTCATACCTAGCTATAATAATTGACTTCTACAGAGTATGACAGAGGATACGGAAAGGGATTTTGTAGGTGACAAATATAAAATGGTACACTAAATCCAGGCTAACAGGGTTATCCATGCATTAAATGGCAGTAAGCAGAACCCATCGTTGAAAATGAGGATCAGACACATTCTTCCGCAGACATCAAGAGAGGATTGATATACTCAAAACCTTCAAATTCAGACTGATCAATCTTCCTCACAATGTCACTGTTGAAAGAAAAATAAATTTCATTATAATCAGGATTTCTTCAACTTTTAAATAGTAAAATACAACTAAAAAGAAAAAATAAGGATAAAAATTGTGAACAAAAGTTCTAAGATTAATCACAAAATACATTCTAGAATCATCAACAAAGTACTAGAGGGGAAGAAAAAAAAAGACTAATAATTCCACAAGCCACCTTACAGCCAAAAGGTGGTTCACAACTGGACTGGGAATAAAACAGGCACAAACTGTCACAGTTCTAGTTCTTTTAACTTCTAACCTTAACAACATTCTTGATTAAGGTGAACATCCAGGTCTGAAGTAATGTCCAATTAGGTAGTCACCTCAAGAGCTGGTAGAGGCCGGAGAAGAGAAAGCCTGGAAGTCAGAGGTTAGCCAAAGGAGAAGGTGGTAGGAAGAAGCCCAAAGAGCTCTGGAGCAAGGAGAGACACCTCAGGGAGATACGGGTCACAGGGAGGGGAGATGTTGGCACTGCATTATGCAGGGCTCCTAGTTTAGCACACAGTAAGAGCAGTCCTATCAAGTACTTTAATACCTAAATGGACATGCCATCCTGCAGAACACAAAGTAAGAGAGTGCAGACCCTTCCTCGAAGGAGATAAAAGTAACACAATAGAAAGCCGTTACAGGAAGCAGTATCTGCTAGATTTCATTCACTGTGAGCTAAAACCCGTTCTAACCACAATTCCATTTGAAGAAATGAAGGAAGACAGTATTCATTCTATAAATAAGTGGAATATGAAAGGCTGTGGTAGGTCTGGAGAAATGTGGCTCAGGAGACACACCAGGGTAGCACTAGATGCTTCAAAAACCACCTCAGGGCTGGAGAAATGGCCTACTGGTAAAGGTGCTTGCCTGCAAAGCCAAAGGAGCCAGGTCTGATTCCCCAGGACCTATGTAAGCCAGATGCATAAAGGAGGAGCATGCATCTGGAGTTTGTTTACAGAGGCTGAAGGCCCTGGTGCACCCATTCTCTCTCTTTCTGTCTCTCTCTAATAAAATAAAAATTTTTATATGATGGAAAATGGAATTTCAAAGGGGAAAGTGGGGGGGAGGGAATTACCATGGGATTTTTTTTATAATCATGGAAAATGCTAATAAAAATAAAATTAAAATTAAAAAAATAAAAATTTTTAAAGGTTTTTTTTTGTTTTTTTATTTTAAACCACCCCTCATTTGTTCTAGGAAACTTGTAAGGCACACAATGTAAGAAGACTATAGTCTTAGAAGTTAGGCAATTCATATTGAAGGCTATCCAGTTGGTAAGACTTGACATCAGGATGAAACTCCTATAATTTTTTTTGGTCTTGTTTTTGATTTTTCAAGATAGAGTCTTTCCCAGGTTTATCTGGAATCCACTCTGTAGTCTCAGGATGGCCTCAAACTCAGTGATCATCCTATCTCTTTCTCAAAAGTGCTGGAATTAAAGGGATGTGTCAACTCACCTGGCATCAAACTCCTACCTTATGATTAAATACAGTGTTCTTTCTTAACACACAATTTTGTCAGAAATAATGATTTGGTATCTTTTTCTTTTAGTGGACAGTAAAGCTTTTGGAGACACTGGACTGTTTTAATTATTTAGGACTTAGCACAACAATTTATGCTTAATAATCATCTGCCTCCTCAGCTAGGAGTCATTTAAATAGCTAGTATCCATGCTATAGGACTGGCTGAAGTCTCCAAGGTATAGACTACATACAGCAAACAGAAGGTTGCTATGAACAGAACCACAGATCCTCCCTCTCAAGGAAAAGGAAATAAAAATGACAGAGAAGTGGTCATTGAGATGAAGTAGAAGCAGGATGCCACTGCTACCCAAGGCAAAGCTGTAAGTGACAAGTGCTTTACACATCAGGGAAGATGAGGAATAACCAAAAAATGCTTTGTAATTTAGAAATTGGCTGGGAATGGTGGTGAACACTTTTAATCCCAGCACTGGGGAGGCAGAGGAAGGAGGAGAGCCACAAGTTGAAGCCAGCCTGAAACTACACAGTGAGTTTCAGGTCAGCCTAGGCTAGAATTAGACCCTACCACAAAAAATTAAATAAATTGCCAGGCATGGTAGCATATGCCTTCAATCCCAGCACTCATAAGGTGGAGGTAAAAGGATTGCCATGAGTTGAAGGCCACCCTGAGATTACATAGTGAAATCCATGTCTGCTTGAGCTAGAATGAAACCCTACCTCAAAAAAACTAAAATAATAATAATAATAAATAAATAAATAAACAAAAAGAACTTAAGAAGTTGTTTAGACCTTCAAAAGTTGAAGGAGCAGGTCACATTGCAAGAAGTTAAGTGTTGGTGGAAAGAAAATAGAAGACAATGTTGACCACTCTGAAAGACTGTGATATGTCTAAAGATGACAATGACCAAAAGAATGTGTGGCTTAAAGAAGGGAAAACAGGGTAACAGTATGTTGCAGGTAGAAAAGTCGGAATAAAAAGCAAACGTGAAACAAGGAGATGACTGACACACTGAAATGTCCAAGGAAACAAAGGGAGGCATGGAGCAGGAAGCAAGATAAAAGGCGAGAAGGGCAAGGAGCAGCCCTGAGACACAAGGCTGCCCGGTGACAGCAGGAAAGGGAACAGGCCGCACCAGAAGTCTACATCCTTGCAGTCAAGGCAAAGTTACTCCACCGACAGTGATGTGGTGATAAAAGGAAGACTGAAGGCTTCTAGAAGGGAGATCACCAGGAAAAGTTCCTGTGAAGAACATGCTAAGAACTGGGATAAAAGGAAAGGCCTGTTAAGACTAGCAAGAGAATCTGCAATGAGAGATAAGGATCAGAACACCCCTCAACCTTACTCTAAGCAACATAAGCACAAACAGCTCTCTATCACAGCTAGGATGGATACTCAAACACTCAGACCAAAGTGCCCGCCCAAAAGAGAAGCATGCAGCAGAGGGGAAAGCATACAGCCCGGTCAGCCAGCTCTGGGGCAAACCCTGACTGCCACCTGCTCAACCCTGCTTAAACCACTTCTGCAAAGTGAAGGTGACAGCAATAGTTTACAAGACATGGAAAGCAAAGTATAAAATATTATAGTTTGTAACAGCATAATGGAGTCAACTATCCAACAATACAATGATTATACAGATTTTAATCTAACAGTGAACAACTGAACACACACAAAACAAGGGGTCTCCAAAAAAATTTTGAAACATTTCAGGGTATGGAATTTACTTACTCATCATCTGGAGTGAGCTGGACTGGTTCATTAGTAAACTGAGAGTCAAAGTTATCCAAACCAAATTCTCCAGAAATATTTGGCTTAAAGGGAGGCACCACCTGCTTTTGCTCCATCTAAAAAGACAGTGATGACAGCTCAAGCCTGCATTCAAAAAACTCCTCCTCTACATCTTTCCTCTGCTCCAGGCCTCCCATGGCGTGGTACTAGACAAGTTTAACAGCCTGGCTATCGTTTACAACAACATTACACACTACTCTTTACATTAGTATTTTAGGGGCTGCTGGGGAGATGGCTCAGTGGTTAAAGGTGCTTGCTTGCAAAACCTGCTGGCGTGGGTTTATTCCTTAGCCACCCATGTAAAGCCAAATTACAAGCTGGCACATGTGTCTGGAGTTCATTTGTAGCTGCAAGAAGAAGCCCTGGTATGCCGATTCTCCTTCTCAGATACTTATATTTTTACCTGAAGTATTTTAGTCTGAGTATGATGGCACACACCTTTAATTTCAACGCTCAGGAGGTGGAAGTAGGATCACTGTGAGTGCAAGGTCAACTTGGAGCTACAGAGTGAGTTTCAGGTCAGACTGTGCTACAGTGAGACCCTGCTTCACACCTTCTCCCCCACCCCCAAAAAAGAAAGTATTTTAGAGAGTAGTTTTAAGTTACTTA
Source organism: Jaculus jaculus (assembly GCF_020740685.1). Taxonomy (NCBI): domain Eukaryota; kingdom Metazoa; phylum Chordata; class Mammalia; order Rodentia; family Dipodidae; genus Jaculus; species Jaculus jaculus. Next base: position 81,049,035 of record NC_059112.1, on the reverse strand, counting down.
AATTGTAAGGTACTAGGTTTTCTTCTTTTTCTTTTTTTGTATTTTGAGAAATAACTTAGTGGTTAAAGGTAATTGCTTACAGAGCCTAATGACCTAAGTTCAATTCCCCAGTACCCACATAAAACCAGATGCACAAACTGGTTCATGCATCTCAAATTCATTTACAGTGACATGAGGCTCTGGTGGGTCCATTCTCTCTCTTTACTTGCAAACAAATAAACTATTAAAAAAAAAAACAAACTTGGTGGTAACAACAATAAAACCTAAGACAGAAGAGAACTGAAATTTACATACCATATCCCAGTCAACGTTTCGAAAGAATGGGTGCCCTTGAATGTCAGCAAATCCAGTTTGTGGATGACAACCCAATCGTTCCTTTGGGTCCTATGGTGAAAGAATTATTTCAATCATTGGATGAGTGGTGTGCTTTGGTCTTGTGTTTTACATCTTTTACCTGGTGTCTTTATTTATGACACAAAATGTTCAGCTATGTCTAGAAAGCACACCCCTAGCCCCAGGTACCAGGTATGATTTTCTTCTGGGTCTTTCTCCATGGAAAGTGGAAACTGCCAGTGTTCTTGCTAAAGAAAAATGGTAAGGAGGATGGAGAGATGGCTTAGCTGTTAAGGCGCCTGCTTGCAAAGCCTAAAAACCTGGGTTTGATTCCCAGTACCTATGTAAAACCAGCTACACGAAGTGGTGCATGCATCTGTAGTTCGTTTACAGCAGCTAGAGGCCCTGGCACTCCCATTCTGTCTGTCTGTCTCTCTCCCCTCTTTCTCTCTCTACTTGCAAATAAATAAATAAAAAGTACTTAAAAAGGGGGTAGGGGCTGGAGAGAGGGCTCAATGGTTAAAGCACGTACAGACCCTAATGATTCGAGTTTGATTCCCCAGTACTTAAGTAAAGCCAGACGCATAAAGCAGTGCATCTGGAGATCGTTTGCAGTGGTTAGAGACCCTGGTATGCCCATTTTTTTCCGTCTCTGTCTTTCTATCTGTCTCTCTCTGCTTGCAAATAAAGAAAAAATTAAAAAGAAAAAAAAAATGGTAGGAAAAATCAACCAACACATAGCTATTCTTCTGGCATGAGCTAGAGTTTTAGCCAAGATAAAAAACCTCCAAACTTTACCACAAGCTGTGTTTGGCTCAATTTTAAAGCCTGCTCAGTTACAGAAAACAACCATATTTACCATAGACAATGACACAACCATCACCTGAGTTGCTAGTCTGAGGAGGAACCTGAAACTCTTAGTCCATACTGTGAACTAGATTTCCTTTCTGGTAAAAGACATTTGATTTTACACATGAACTCCTCTCACCCTCATTCTTCACTGTGTAAAAGATGAGCTTTCAAGTTTAAATCTTCCCTCTCATAAAGCAGCCCATTTCAACTAAGCCCCAATTTCTGATTTTACTAAAATTAATCATTATTTAGCTTAGGTAAATAGATACCAATCTACTTTCTGCCCATTATGTATTTGAAGTAGAATTTAGGACGCCTCAAGCATAACCTTAAATTCTTCTAGCTTACCAATTGCAACAATGAATGCTTAGACTTTTAAGATGACATTTATCTACATACAGGGTTTTTGATACAGCCATGGGTAGAGAACATTACTGCATAAGTGCTCAAAATGCATATGGTGACGAATGAGTTCTATGGATGACACAGAGCAAACATGGTATTGTAGATATCAATTACAACAAAACATCAAATGCACACACGGCCATTGTAAATGGAAAGGATAACTCACCTCAGGATTTAATGCTGTCGCCTTTGATTAAAAGACAAATTACAGTCCTAATAACCAATTATATATTCTTTTTTGTAATATTACATCACCTGAGCTTCTATGTACTAGTTTTATTCCAGAGAGGTACAGAGAAATCACTGATGATTTTTACACACAATTTATACCTTGTTGAGAAAACTCTTCAGGACACTTGCTGCTTTTACAGATAGAGAACGTGGTATGCGAATTTGCTTTTCCAAAATAACTATAAAGATAAAATTACAGCATTATTTTTAACTTTCACATGGCTCTAATCTTTAAACTTTAATATGAACTGTTAGAAGTATTCATTGTAAAAATTATTACATACACACCCAAAGCACCTCGTGTATTTTAGCATTCCCTTAGCTCTCCCTCCTCTGAGCTAGCCTCTTATTTGAATATTGTATTTACTATTTACTTGAATGTTTATTTGACTACCTTACTGTGCTTTAGTTATTTGTAAAATAGAAAGAAAAATCATGCCTGTCTCACCAGTTGTCACGAGGTTTAAAAGAAGTAATAGTTGTAAAATGCATATACATATGTATATGTAAGACATACAATTTTGCTGGGCAATATGCTAATATTCTCAAAAGGTATTGTGTCAAGTTTCTCCACTACTAGCAGTCCATGGGAGCCCAGGTGGTCAACACCTATAGCAGCCCTGGTTATTTTCAGATCAAAATTTCTGCCAAACATCAAACATATAGTTATGAAACTGCAGCTCACATGTTCTCACATGTATTCCCCTAACTAACCGCTAGTGAGGCTGGATGTCTTTTCATATATTAAATGGCCACCCAGGCAGGTTTCCTATTTTATGAAACACTTAGGCATAGCCTGTAAGGATTTTAGTTATTAAATGTAGAATTCTGAGACAGTCCGCCTGTTTCTGTTGTGTTCAATTCTTAGCATTCCCCATCATGGGCATCTCCCAGCTCCTTCCAATTCCTACGATCTTCTTAGTGCTTCATTTTCCCCATGATACTGTTTTTGAACATATGTGCTCGGCCTTGAGGCTCATGTATACAGACTGCCCTCTCTAGCCAGAGGAATTATTCCTTAATATCTATGAAAGATAAACTCAGTCTCTCTTTGTTATGGTTTTCAATAGGGGAGGGTAACTGGAGACTGTAGAAGTAGGAAGGATATAATGAAAAATTAAACTCACATTAAGTCTGGAGTACTTTCCTTTTCTTATTCAGTATAGTAACATGTACTCTAGATGATTCACAGAGAATCGCTATAAAATCCTGATAATTACCTTGGAAGAGATAATCCTCTGTGTTCTGATCAGGGTTATCAGAGCTCCCAACAATATCAAATGGAGATCTTCCTGCCATCATCTCAAACATCAGCACACCAAGAGCCCACCAGTCAACACTGAAGCCTTTAGAAAGAAATCGTAAGCAATAGATCACTACCCTGCATGTGTGAAAGACAACAAGTGTTTTTTAAAATCACATAATTAAAAAAAAAAAAGTAAACTAAATGGATTTTTAACTAGTATGGTAGGCAAGCATTAAGAGAAATACTTGGTTTACCAAAGACAGGTATTTAGAAAATATTGTTATTATATAACAACATTATGGGAAATGAAGCCTAATATTTTCTCTAAATATAGTTATAATTTTAGTCTCTTACACAAATCTAGTAATTTTGTTTTGTAGTTCTAATTAAATTGTATTTGAAAACAAGCTTCCTTGGTCTATAATTTGACTAAAGATTTGAGCACCTTTTTGCTGTCTGCTTTCTGAAATAGGGTCTCACTATGTAAAACCAGCTAGCTTTGAACTTGTGATCCTCCTGCCTGCTGGGTGCTAGGATGGGCTTGTGCCACCACTACCCATGGTTTTTAAGAGACTGGGTTTCAATGTGAGCAGTTTCAAAAGTCAGAAGTACCGAATCCTCCTTTGCATCTGCAGCAAGTAGACAGTCAGAACCAAGGAGTCAACGACTTTCTTGAGGTAAAATAAATGCCATTCTCTGGTGCCTGATGAGCTGCAAGTCTTTCTCCCTCTTTTAGATTTCTGGGGGAAGTAGCCCAAGAAATCTGAACAGTCCTCTAGAGGTTCTTGACGGAACTCAAAGGCTGCTGTTAGTTTAAATCCCTGTTTGGCCATTTTCTACCTGTTAAAACCTTTCTGTGTATCAGTCTCATTTGTAAAATGATATTCAGAAATGCTGACCTCAGATGTTTGTAAGAGGGCTTAGTTAATAAAAACTGCTTACAACAGGTTTCTTCTCTTTAATGTTTGTCTTTAAGGTATCATCCAAATCTGTATCCCCCAAAACTGCCAGGCTTACTAGCTCTAGTTTCAGAATCTGGGGTCTTCATGTTTGTTAAAGGACTAAGAAGGCTTACACTAATAAGAACAGTCTTAATAGAGTACTATAAAGCAACATAAATCACCATCTAGCAAAAGGTAAAATATCACCCATTTATTTATTACCATAATCTTCTCCTCTTAAAATTTCAGGAGCAATGTAATTAGGAGTACCACAGAAAGTGCTGGTTGTATCTCCAGGCCGCAATCCTTCCTTTATTAAAAAAAAAAAAAAGGCAGGAAGAAAAAAGAAAAAATAAAGATACGAAGTTTCACTTTAAAATCCAACTCTTCTACTTCATCTACCACATAAATAATATATCAAACAACTGCCTTAAGATAACATGTTTGCAGTAAATGTTGCTAAAAAAGTCAGTGAAGATAAAAATGCTTTTAAAATGACATACTTATTAAAACTTAAAAAAAAGTTAAATTATGTGAAAATAAATCAACCTTCAGGGTGCACTTTTTGCACTAGTGTTTCAGCTGCTGTAGGGTGGTGGAAAGGTGAGCCTCAGCACACAAATAAGCCCAAGCAGAGGAACTGCCCAAGCACAAACGAGCGATCAGAAGACTCCTTAAAATGCACACTTGAACACACCTAAAGACACGCACACGTGTGTGGAGGCGAAGGGGGACTTCTGGTGTCTTCCTTGATCACTTTCCACATTGTTTACTGAGACAGGATCTCTCACTTGAACCCAGAGCTTGCTGATTCAGCTAGTCTAGCTAATCATCTTGTTCTAAGGATCCCCCGTATGCAAATCTTAAGCATTGGGATTACAAACAGGTTACCATGCCCACCCAGCATATTTGTGTTGCTGGAATACACACTCAAGTCCTTACACTTGTATAGCAAACACTTTACCCAGTGAGCTGTCTACATAGCCCCAGGCTTGAAGTTTGATTTATTTTTGGTTTTTGGAGGTAGGGTCTTGCTCTCCAGCCCTGGCTGACCTCAAATTCACTATGTAGTCTCAGGGTGGCCCCAAACTCACAGCGATCCACCTACTTCTGCCTCCCAGTGCTGGGATTAAGGCATGCACCACCATGCCTGGCTACGATCAGACCTTAAATGAAACACTTACTAGAAGAATAAAGCACCAAGAAATAAAGACATATTCTGAGAGAAAATAAAATTCTTACTTGATTTTATCATACTTAAGTTAGATATTTAAAACTTAAAAAATTTAGCTGGGCATGGTGTCACATGCCTTTTATCCCAACACTTGGGAAGCAGTAGTAGGAGGATCACCATGAGTTCAACTTTGAGGGCACCCTGAGACTACATAGTTAATTCCAGATCAGCCTGGGCCAGAATGAGACCCTACCTCGGGGGGGGGGGGGGGAGGCTTTTTTTTTTTATATCTATGTATGTATGCGTGTGTGTGCGCACACCACACACACGCACCACTCTGCATCAGGGGAATTGAACTTGGGCTGACAAGCTTTATAAGAAGCACCTATAAATAAGCCTTAAGCCATCACCTCAGTCCCCAGAAATTTGAAATTTAAGTATAAAAAAAGTTAAAGCTGGGTGTGGTGGCACATGCCTTTAATCCCAGCAATTGGAAGGCAGAGGTAGGAGAATCACAGTGAGTTCCTGAGACTACATAGTGAATTCCAGGTCAGCCTGAACTAAAGTGAGACCCTACTTAGAAAAACAAAAAACAAACAAAGAAGTAAAGGCTTTCAAAGAAAATTTGTGAATTCATCCAGAATCTATTAAATGGCACAAACTGCAAGGTAATAGGCAAATGCCACGTTAATGTGACAAAAGATATATATTTTTTACTTCTAAATTTCTTTCAACAGTGTCACAACTTTTAAGACCAAGTTACAAACAATAAAAAGAAATGAACTCCTATACTATATAACTATACATCATATATATCACAGAACATACAAAATTCTGTAAACATGGAAAAAGTCTATTTTTCTTTGCGGTAGGATTCTAAATCTTATACCATACAAAGTAGCAATCATGAGCTTCGTTGTGGTTGTTTTGTTTGTTCAAGGTAGTATCTCACCCATCAGGCTGACCTGGAACTCACTCTGTAGTCCCAGGCTGGCCTCACCTCACTACAATCCTCTTACCTCTGCCTCCAACATGCTAGGATTAAAGGCGCGTGTCTTTACACCAGGCTAAACATGAGCTTGATTTATTTATTTATGAGAGCAACAGAGAAAGGCAGGAAAAAAAGAGAGAATGGGCACGCCAGGGCCTCCAGCCACTGCAAATGAACTGCAGATGCATGTGCCACCTTATGCACCTGCCTTACGTGAGTCCTGGGGCATTGAACTGAGGTCCTTGGGCTTTGCTAGCAAGCGCCTTAACCACTAGACCATCTCTCCAGCCCAACATGAGCTTTTAAACATGAAATCACTTTATAGACAATTTCTCTCACCTTACACATGCCATAGTCAGTGAGCTTAATGTGTCCTTCAGAGTCCAGTAGCACATTGTCCAGTTTCAAATCTCTATAAATTATCCCTCTTTCGTGAAGGTAATTTAAAGCTAGACTGATTTCTGCAGAGTAAAACCTAAAATGAATTTTTAAAAGTCAGTCACTGAATCCAAATTCTTAACCAGTGATACATTTTCTGGAAGGTAGAGAAATTCTATTTCCACCTACAATTAGAAACATAAATATACCTTCAGTTTCTTTCTTCCACTATTTTTAGGAATATTAAAAAAGGAAACAAAAGTACTACAGTTTCCTCCCCAAATACACCAGTGTCTCAAACAAGCTCAGAGTCTAATATACATCCCAAAAAGTCATTAACTTGAAGATCTCAAAAAGCTCTTCCCTTGAATGCACTTCTGGCAGTCTGTTCTGCAAGGAGCAAAGCTGCGTGTGCACATGCACTGTGGGCGTGAGAGGCAAGCTGGCTATGTGGCCCAGCACAGGCTGTCCGTCAACCCCCCCCCCCCCCCCCCCCCGTCTCTTGTCCTGGCCTTCAGTGTGCTGGGGTTACAGGCACGCTCCACCATGGATGATTATCCCCTTTTATAACAGAGTTCTCATATAAGCTGTCCTCTTTTGTCTTGAGACAAGGTCTCCATATACAGCTCAGGGTGGCCTGGGACTTGCCATCCCCATGTCCCGGCTGCTGGAGTACTGAGATTACAGGCCTATGTCCCCATGCTCGACTCCCATGTATTCTCCAGAGGACCATTCCTACAACTTTCATCACTTCTCTAGAGGACCAAAGATACCCTAACAAGCTAAGAACCAAAATTTGACTATTCAATCTATAAAATCTACACCAATATTCTAGAAGAGGAATATTAAGAGAAACTATGCTACAAATATAAAATTCAATACTGCTGGACTTGGTGGCACATGCCTTTAATCACAGTACTTAGGAGGCAGAGGTAGGAGGATTGCTGTGAGTTCAAGGCCACCCAAGACCACATAGTAAATTCCAGGTCAGCCTGAGCTAGAGTGAGACCCTACCTCAAAACAGCAAAAAAAAAAAAAAAAAAAAAAAAAACCACCAAAAACATTGTATTAAAGAATAAAATTTTTGAAGCTGGGCGTGGTGGCACATGCCTTTAATCTCAGCACTTGGGAAGCAGAGGAAGGTGGACTGCTTGAGTTCAAGGCCTGAGACTACATCATGAATTCCTGGTCAGCCTGGGCTAGAGTGAAACCCTACCTGGAAAAATAAAACACAAATAAATAAAATTTGGGGGCTGGAGAGATGGTTTAACAGTTAAGGCAGGCACTTGCCTGCGAAGTGTACGGACCCTTTTTCAACTCTCCAGATCCCACGTAAGCCAGGCACACAAAAGTGAGGCAAGTTCAAGGTTTGACATGACCACTAGCTGGTGCAAGCATTTGGTGGCTGATTGCAGTGGCTGAGTCCCACTTCTCTCTCTTTAACAAAAAAACAAAAAAAAGGCCGTGCTCTTCTCTCACAAGATAGCGTGGCAGCTCATGTCTTTCCCAAATAAAACTTTTACTTTGCTTCAAAACTAAAAGAATAAAAATTTTAAAACTGCCATTAACTTACTGGTGAAAATCAAAACTTTGACCTAAATAACAGAACTGAAATAATCAAGCTAGATTATGGGCTGCAATATGGTATGGCATCAAGATCATGTTTGAAGATACCTAATACACACCAAACTTTTAATGATTTTTTATGATGATACGAAACATAATATAGTAAAAAAAAAAGTTGTACTCTTTCCCCCAGTTCAACTGAATAAATAAGGAACAAATACTAAATATAATATAATATATATATAACTCAAAATATTACCCGTGGCTTTGGTCCAAAGGGTAACCATTTGATAAGGCCTAAATATGCAATGGCACAAATAGTAAATTACAGGCCTGTTATAATTTATCATGTAAATTGATATAATATAACGTAAGCTCAACTTCTATATGCCTTAACTAGCACCAAGATAAATATGTACTACACATAAAAAGTCAGGCATCTCTGAAAAAAAACCAACTTAAACAAAAAATAAATGTACCTGGCATGTTCCTCAGGAAGCTTTCTTTGTCGCTGCATATGAAACATTAGATCTCCACCATTTACATATTCTATAACAAAGAACAACCTAAACAGAGGAGAAAACCCATAAAGCCCAAATTCAAAGTAAGGGAGAATACCTTTGCACATACAGTGCATTCTTAATGAGTTAGCCTTTTAAAGTCATCAAGAAGTTAGTGAAAACAAAAGCATCTAGACAGAATCAAGTAAACTAACATGGTAATACTTCTGTAACAGAAGTATACTCTAAGTTAACATAGCATCGCTTTTGCCTCTAAACTCTAAGAAACATTAACTCATAAAATGAGAATGCTGTGGAGGGATATCTCCTTGTACCATCATTGTCCCACACATGTTTTTGCCTGCTAACCCAAGTCTAGCTTCTGCAGAACTAATTCCCAAAATCAAAGCTAATCAGAAATATTTTCAGATAAAAACTTAGAAGAAAATATATCATTATCAAGCTCTCATTAAAGGAAATACTAAATCTTTTTTTTTTCTTACTCCAGGCTGACCTGGAATTCACTATGTAGTCTGAGGGGAACCTCGAACTCACAGCAATCCTCCTATCTCTGCCTCCCAAGTGCTGAGATTAAAGGCGTGCACCACCATGCCTGGTTAGGAAATACTCAAGCCCAATAATCATTCTATTCTCTTTTGCTCTTACCTGCTTTCCGTCTGAAAGCAAGAATGCAGCCCAACAAGGAAAGGATGATTGGAAGCCTGCTCAAAAACATGCTTCTCTGTCTGCACCCAGTCAATATCCTATTGTAAAGTATCAAAGAACTCTATGTCAAGGCAAGGAGATGAAATCAAAACGAATGATAAATTTGTCCTTAGCAAATCAATGATCACAAATGCAATTATTAACTAATTAGGCTAAATATGAAACTAACTAATAAGCATGAAATAAAAAATGTATACAAGGAGAAAAACACCACTAATAAACTGTCTAGTATTATGAAATGGTTCAGAAGTTTAAAAAACTCAAGCATTTTCTTTAGTAATAATATAGTTTTGTTTTTTTTAAAATATAGATCACTTTAAACAATTCCTGCATAATCTAAAGCATACACTGAGAAAAGTAGACTGAAATAACAAGTACATACACGGAGTTTCCTCTGAAATAGTTTGTTCAAGCAGCTCAAAAGTTTGGACAGTTTTTGTTTTCTTCTGTATGTTGTTGGGCACTCTGGATGGAACCCAGGCCAACTTGTGCAAACTAAGGATTTAACAGTCCAGAGGTAGAAAAACATTGCTGTGCTTACCTCATCATCATTGACAAGCTCTTTCTTCACAACTTTCATTGCATAGATGCGATCTGTCTTTTTTAATCGAACCAATAGTACTTTGGCATAACTTCCTCTCCCTATGACCCGGAGCAAATCAAAATCCTGAAGACCTAAGCTGGATGAAGCCTTGCCACTTTCTCTGGTGTTCATGGCCTGTGGAGAGTACTATATATCAAAAACTCGTCTCTGCAGGGAGATGGCTCAGCAGTTAAAGGCACTTGTATGCAAAGTCTCCAATGCCCATGTAACGCCAAATGCACAAATGGCACATGTATTGGGAGTTCATGTGCAGAGAGAGGAAAGAGGTCGTAGGGCACTCACATTCTCTTTCTCTGCCTTTCTTGCTCTTACTACATAAATAATTATTTTAATAACTCATATCTAGACATACTCTGAACAGTACTTCATATGTCTAACATATTTTAAGTTCCAGCTGGGCATAGTGGTGCACATCTTTAATCCCAACACTCGGGAAGCAGAGGTAGGAGGATCATCAAGAGTTTGAGGCCTCATTGAGACTACAGAGTGAGTTCCAGGTCAGCCTGAGCTACAGTGAGACTCTACCTCGAACACTCTCCCCACAAAAAGAAAAAGAAAAAGAAAGGAAAACACAAACAAACAAGAAGAAGGAAAAAAAAAGATAAAGAAAATATTTTTGAAAAAGATAAAGAAACCAGTAAGCACAAAAGAAAGGGTATTGCAAAAATTTGAAAATTGTGCTGGAGAGATGTCTCAGCAATTAAAGGTGCTTGCTTGCAAAGCCTGACAGGCCAAGTTCGATTCCCCAGTTCCTGTGCAAAGCCAGATGCACAAAAGGAGTCTGGAGTGCCTTTGCAGTGGCAGGAAGCCCTCGTGTGCTTGTTCTCTCTCCCTTTCTCTCTTTGTGCCTGCCTGTTTCTGTTTTTCTCAACTAAATAAATAAAAAAATTTGAAAACTAAGGGAAAATAATAATTCAAAAGAATAATCTAGGGGGGCTGGAGATATGGCTTAGTGCTGGGACTAAAGGTGTGCGCCACCACACCCAGCTAAGTTTTTTTTTAAAAATATTTATTTTATTTATTTGAAATAGAGAGAGTACATGTGTGCAAATGAACTCTAGATGCATGTGTCAACTTGTGTATCTGGGCTTCCATGAGTCCTGGGGAGTTGAACTTGGGTCCTTTTGGCTTTGTAGGTAAGTACCTTAACTGCTAAGCCATCATCTTTCCAGCCACCATTTTTGTTTGTTTGTGTTTTTTGTTGTTGTTGTTGTTTTGAGGTAGGGTGTCACACTCTATCCCAAGCTGACCTGGAATTTACTCTGTAGTCTCAGGGTGACCCTGAACTCATGGCAATCCTTCTACTTCTGCCTCCCAAGTACTGGGACTAAAGGCATGCACCATCATGCTAGGCCCCAAATATTGTAGTTCTTTAAGAAGAAAAGAATGTTGGGCATGGTGGCACCCACCTTTAATCCCAGCACTTGGGAAGCCTAGGTAGGTGGATTGCTGTGCATTTGAGGCCACCCTGAGACTACAGTGAATTCCAGGCCAGCCTTGGTTAGAGTGAGACCCAACCTTGGGGTGGGGCGGGGGGGGGAGGAAAAAAGCATGTCAGATGGAAGAAAAGAGATTCAAGAAGGAATGAAGAAAAGAGAGGTAGAGCTGGAGAGATGGCTTAGCAGTTGAGGTGTTTGCCTGCAAAGCCAAAGGATCCAGGTTTGATTCTCCAGGACCCATGTAAGCCAGATGCACCAAGGGGGCACATGTATCTGGAGTTCACTTGCCGTAGCTGGAGGCCTTGGCATGCCCATTCTCATTCTCTCTCTAAAAACCAAATAAAATATAATAAAAAAAAAAGTAAAGAGGTAAAATGTGGGTAAACCAAAGTAAAGAAAAACTGTTTAACAACACTGACACACAGGGTTTTAAAATATGACAAAAACAGAGCTGTGGTGGTGCACGCCTTTAATCACAGCACTCGGGAGGCAGAGGTAGGAGGATCACCGTGAGTTGAGACCACCCTGAGACTACATAGTGAATTCTTGGTCAGCCTGGACCAGAGTGAGACCCCACCTCGAAAAAAAAAAAAAGAAAAAGAAAACAATAATAATAATAATAATAATAAAATATGACAAAAGCAGGAAGGGAGAAGTACTAAATTTAAAGGAGGCTAAATTCACTCCATTTTTTGAAAAGTGTTCAAAATATTAATAGCTTGTACTAAACAATAGTACATTAAAGTTGGAAAACGCAATCCGTAGCCAAATCAGTGGAGCTGAAGAGATGGCTCAGCAGCTAAAGCGCTTGCTTGCAAAGCCTAAGACCCAGGTCCATTCCCCAGAATCCATGTAAACCACATACACAAGGTGGCACATGTGTCTGGAGTTTGTTTGCAGTGGCTGGAGACCCTGGCATGCTAATTCTCTCTCTCTGCCTAACCCCCCTCAAGTAAAGTAAAAAAATAAAATTAAAAAAAAAAAAAGAAAAAAAGAATGAGGGCTGGAGAGATGGCTCAGCAATTAAGGACTTGCCTGCAAAGCCCAAGGACCGAGGCTCAATTCCTCACTACCTACATAAAGCCAGATGCACAGAGTGGCACATGCATCTAGTGTTCATATGCAGTGGCTATAGAGTCCCTAGCATATTCATGCTCTCTATCTGCCTCTCTATATATATCTGCCTCTTTATCTCTCAGCTAACTAAATAAATAGAACATTAAAAAAAATAGCCTCTCTAAGAGACCATGAGCTGTCTCAAAAGAACTCTGTGGCCAGGCATGACAGTATACGCCTTTACTCCCAGCACTTGGGAGGCAGAGGTAGGAGGATTACTGTGTGTTCAAGGCCAGACTGAGAGTACACAGTGAATTCAAATCAGCCTGGCCTAGAGTGAGAAAGACCCTACCTCAAAAAAACTAAAGAAGAAAGAGCTGGTAAGTTAAAAATGTCATACATTGCCACTGCTAATTCCCTATAATGGCTAAGAGACTGACTATGCAAAGTGTGAACAAAAAAATGTAATATGACTAGAATGCTCTACATTGCTGAAGAAAGGACAATCTAACACAACAGTAAGCTGTGGCCACTGTCTTTTACAGTTGAATATACAAAACTCAGCAATTCTACCACCAGTAATGTAACTACCAGAAATGCATATGCCTGTCCATCGGTCCATCTATCCATCTATATTTGCAATACTCAGGGCCTCATGCATGCTGGGTTTTATTTTATCACTGAGATATACCCTCAACTCTTTATTTCACTTTCAGCCTACAAAATGGAAGGGTCTACAATGTATTTTAAGCAAGCATTTTAAAACAAGTAGTCTAAATGTCATTTTAAATATACTGTAATCTTTGATAGTCATCTTAAAGTGAAAATAAGTTTTTCTACCAAATGATTTCTAACTATAAATCACTTCATTACTAAATAAAATCACAACAAAACTCTATTATAATTATTAAAAAATCTTTCCTGTATCTTACCAGTAAGATATAAAATCTAGGGCTGGACAGCTGACTTAGTGGTTAAGGCCCTGGCCTGTGAAGCCTTAAGGACCAGGTTCAATTTCCTAGTACCCGCATAAGCCAAATGCACAAGGTGAATATGAGTCTGGAGTTCGTTTGCAGTGGCTAGAGGCCTTGGTATGCCCATTCTCTCTCTCTGTCTCTCCCCCCCCTTCCTCTCAAATAAATTAATTAATTTAATATTTTAAAAAATCTAAACAGGTCAATGTGCTTTATTTCCAAAAGATTGTGTATTAAATGGTACATTATACAGTTAGAAAAATTCCTTACCTCCTTTTCTTCACCAACTTGGTCCAAACTCTCATGACTTGAAGGATTATATGGAATCACTGTAAGTTCCATCCCAAATATTAAAAAAGGAAAAAAAAAGTCATTGATGAGTTTGACATGAAATTTCTTTTGACATTTTTTCAGTTTTTATTTCTGAATAAATTTATGATTTAAAATTGGATGTCTGTAAAATAGCCTCTATATCCATGACCTCATAGTGCCTGACACTACCTACACAAGACCATCATAAGAGGAGGGAATGATCACAACATCAAAATAAAAGAGAGACTTATTGAGATGGGGAGTGGATATGATGGAGAATGGAATTTCAAAGGGGAAAGTGGGGGGAAGGAGGATATTACCATGGGATATTTTATAATTATGGAAAATGTTTTTAAAAATTGAGAAAAAATAAAATAAGATTAAAAAAATAAATAAATAAAAAATAAAATTGGATGTCTGATGTACTAGCAACAACTTACATATGAACTCAGGAGTCAAATCCTAACTTTAATAGGGTTGAGAAGAAGCACCAACTTGGCAGGTAATTACTGCTTTAATAAATACTTTTACTACTTTTTAACATTTTCTCTTCTTTATAAGTTAAACAACTCCACAGGGGTGATTTTAATACCAGCACTTGGGAGGCAGAGGTAGGAGGATCACTATGACTTCAAGGACAGCCTGAGACTACACAGGTCAGCCTAGGCTACAGTGAGAACCTACCTCAAAAAATGAAAAAAATAAAATTATAACAAAAGCTCACAGCTTCACTTTTCAAGCTTCTCCCATTTTCTTTTCTTTTAGAAAAACTCCCTTACCTTCAAATATTCTCTAATACATGCTAAAGATTTTCTTATTTAATATTTCAACTCACATTGTATTTTACAATTTGCTGTACAACATCCCTGTATCTTTTATGTAATTCTACTTCTGATACTAAGGCTTTGAATAAAAACAGGTCACTTGAATACAGTCAACATGATCCCCAAATCAAATTCATATATTTCATTGTGTGAAAGAAACTAGGTTTGCTAAATTTAAAGAATTCTCAGGAGATGTTTCTGACTAGAAAAGTCCTTTGTTAAGAGTTTACATAGTTATCTTTATTGAGGCAGGGTCTCACTCTAGCCAAGGCTGACCTGGAATTCACTATGTAGTCTCAGGTTGACCTTGAACTCACAAGAAACCTCCTACCTTGGCCTCCTTAGTGCTGAGACTTACAGAGTGCTAGGAATATGTGGCACCACGTGTGGCCATAGTTGTCCTTTTTAAATTCTAAATATATGGGGCTGAGGGGATGGCCCAGTGGTCAAGGCAATTGCTTGCAAAGACTGCTGGCCTGGATTCAATTCCCTAGTACCCACGTAAGACCAGATGCAAAGTGGCACATGCATTTGGAGTTCATTTGCAGTGGTGTACCCATTCACTCTCTCCTTGCAAAGAAATAAGTAAAAATATTAAAAAATAATATGCTAGGGCTAGAGAGATGGCTTAGCATTTAAGACATTTGCCTGTAAAGTCAAAGGACCCAGGTTCCATTCCCTAGGACCCACATAAGCCAGATGCACAAGGGGGCATATGCTTCTGGAGTTCGTTTGCAGTGGCTAGAGGCCCTGGTGCGTCCATTCTCTCTCTCTCTCCCTCCCTCTCTCTGTATCTCTCTCTCTCAAATAAATAAAATTAAAGAATAACAATAAAAACTCAGAACACTGCCATAAATATGTGTTTAAAAATAATATGCTAAATAGGTGCATCACAATATTATGATTAGCTGGGAATGGTGGCACATATCTTTTTTTTTTTTTTTTTTTTTGGAGAGTGACAGAGAGAGAGCAAGAGGCAGGTAGAGAGAGAGAGAATGGGTGCACCAGGGCCTCCAGCCACTGCAAATGAACTCCAGATGTGTGCGCCCCCTTGTGCATCTGGCTAACGTGGGTCCTGGGGAATCGAGCCTCGAACCGGGATCCTTAGGCTTCACAGGCAACCGCTTAACCACTAAGCCATCTCTCCAGCCCAGTAGCACATATCTTTAATCCCAGTACTTGAAGACAGAAACAGGAGGATCACTGTGAGTTCAAGGCCAGCCTGGGACTATAGTGTCAGTTCCAGGTTAGCCTCACATAGAGTGAGACCCTACCTCAAAAAAAAACAAAAACAACTTTTAGCTGGGCATGGTGGCACACACCTTTAATCCCAGCACTTGGGAGGCAGAGGTAGGAGGACTGCCACGAGTTCAAGGCCACCCTGAGACTCCATAGTGAATTCCAGGTCATCCTGGGCTAGAGTTAGACCCTACCTCAAAAAACCAAAAAAAAAAAAAAAAAAATCAAAACTGCATATATTATGACTAATCTTACAACAACAAAAAGTGCTTAAGTCCTTTTATTAGAGAAAAGTATGTTTGTAAACTTGGGTAAGAAGAACCACCTAAAACAGCCACCTCTGTGACTCCCTCTTACCTGTTTGTGAACGGTCTGTGTGCATGGATGACTGATCCATTGACATCATTGGTTCCTACAAATAGTTCCAAAGATACAGTAACTTAGGAGAGCCTTTTAAGTCCCAATACCTCTATAAAGCCAGAAACAACAGTATTTTAATGACAAACATTGTACTAAAATTTAAATTTGAGAGACTAAAGAACCTAGTATACTTAATTCTTTAACTATAAAAAGCCACATAAAGTTCCTGTAAATGAAGTAATGTCCAATGAGAAATCGGTTTGAAAAGGATACACATCACCTAAACTTTTATTAAAAAGTATGTAAAAGAGAGGCTGGAGGAATGACTCAGCAATTAAAGATACTTGCCTGCAAAGCCTAATGACCTGGGTTCAGTTCCCTAGTACCTACATAAAGTCAGATGAATAAGGCTGGGCGTGGTGGTGCACGCCTTTAATCCCAGCACTTGGGAGGCAGAGGTAGGAGGATCTCCGAGAGTTCGAGGCCACCCTGAGACTACATAGTGAATTCCAGGTCAGCCTGAGCCAGAGTGAGACCTTACCTCAAAAAACCAAAAAAAAAAAAAAAAAAAAGTCAGATGAATACAGTGGTACATACATCTGCAGTTCATTTGCAGTGGCAGGAGGCCCTGATGTACCCATTCTCTCCCTGTTTCCCTCTCTCAAATAAATACATAATTCTGTAAAAAGTATATAAAGCTGGGTATGGTAGAGCACACCTTTAATCCCAGCACTCGGGAGACAGAGGTAGGAAGATCGCCCTGAGTTTGAGGCCACCCTGAGAATACACAGTGAATTCCAGGTCAGCCTAGGCTACAGCAAGATCATACCTCGAAGAAAAAAAAAAAGAAAAAAAGAAAAAGAAAAAGAAAGAAAAAAGTCTAACAGACATCCATCAAGTACATTTCAGATTCTGATTCAAACATTCATCAGACAATTGAAAATTTGAACATTGCCTAAATGGATTTTTAAAATATTTATTTGAGAGAAAGTGAATGAATGGGCCTCTGACCACTGCAAAGGAATTCTAGATGCATGTACCACCTTGGACATCTGGCTTATGTGGATACTGAGAAATTGAACCTGGGTCCTTAGGCTTCACAGACAAATTCCTTAACCACTAAGCCATCACTCCAGCCCCTGAATGGATATTTTATATAAGAAATTTAATTTTTAGTTATATTCTTAACACTCTTTTGAGTAAGACCCTACCTCAAAAAACAAAAAACAGGGCTAGAGGGATGGCTTAGCAGTTTAGGTGTTTACCTGCAAAGCCAAAGGACCCAGGTTCAATTCCCAAGGACCCACATTAGCCAGATGCACATGGGGGCGCAGGTGTCTGGAGTTCATTTATAGTGGCTAGAGGGCCTGGTGTGCCCATTCTTTCTTTCTCTCTCCCCACCCTCCCCCCTTTCTCTGTCAAATAAATAAATAAAAATATTTAGGAAAAAAAAAAAAACAGCTGAGCATGGTAGCACATGTCTTTAACCCCATCATTTGGGGGTCAGAGGTAGGAGGATCGCCATGAGTTTGAGGCCACCCTGAGACTACATAGTGAGTTCCAGGTCAGCCTGAGCTAGAGTGAAACCCTACCTTGAAAAACCAAAAACATAAAAAAACTTAGAAAAAAAAAGGTTGGAGAGATGGCTCAGTGGTTAAGCTGCTTGTCTGCAAAGCTTAATGACCTGGGTTCGATTCCCTAATAACCACATAAAGCCAGATGCACAAAGTGACACATGTATCTGGAGTTCATTTGCACTGGCAAGAAGTCCTGGAGCACCCATTCATTCTCTCTCTCTCTCTCTCTCTCTCCATGGAAATAAATAAATAATCTAAAAAAAAAGTTTAAAAATTAAAAAGCTTTTCTTAGAGTAATGTCATATTTTAAATAGAAAACATGATTCTTGGGCTGAAGGGATGGCTTGGTGGTTAAGGTGCTTGCCTGCAAAAGCCAAAGGACCTGGGTTCGATTCCCTGGGACCCACGCCAGTTGCACAGGTGGCACATGTGTCTGGAGTTTGTGGTGGCTAGAGGCCCTGGTGTGCCCATTTTCTCCCTCTTTCTTGCTCTCAAATAAATAAATGAAAAGAAAAATTTTTAATTAAAAACAAAAAACATGATTCTTCTTACCTGATCTCTGCTTAGGAGAGATACTAGAATAATGAGAGCTATAAGCTAATGAGTCTATGTTGAAAAAAGGAAAGTAGCCAGGCGTGATGCTGGTGGATCTCTGTGAGAGTTCGAGATCAACCTGAGACTACATAGTGAATTCCAGGTCAGGCTGAGCTAGCGTGAGACCCTACCTCAGAAAACAACCAACAACAACAACAACAACAAAAACACCATTTCCAATGTTTACAGTATCTAAAGTGAAACGTAAGAATTCCTGCTCACACTCTGTTACACAAATTTCTTTTTGAGGGGGGGTACAAAACATTTGTTTAATTTAGTACTGCTGTGAAAGCAGTTGCCTGAGGTAAACCATACTCTTCGGACTACAAAACACATTAACTATCAACTGTTTTTGGTAGGTGTCAGACAATATGAATGGGAAAGGAAGAGAATAACAAGGATCATGTGAAGCATGGTTTAAGAGGCGTTGATTAAAATGGGTGCTAACTTTCATCATTTTTCCATCACTAAGAGGTAAGATATCACAAGTATAAAATAATCATTCTAGTAGAATTTCACAAGATGAATTTTAAAGCAGAAATTATTATAAAGATGTTTTGTGTTACACAAATTTTTGAAATGACATCATCCTACTAACCCTGTTTTAGTAGTGTTATCAAGTAAATTATATATAAATAAATAAATAAATGTGTCTTACCGCTGGCAGAGAATGTCTCCCACACTCAATTGTGACAAGTTTGTGGCACTTCTTGTGAACCAAGAGTTTGCAGTTGATACACTTATATCCCTGGCGCCCAAGTCCCCATATTCTGTCTGTGCAGATGGCACAGTGAGCACGCTGAAGGGGGCAAATTCAAGAGTATTTTATTATTAGACAATGGGCATAATCATTTCCCTGGTTTGTCATAGCGAGCAACACAAAACAAGACAAAACTTCCTCATACATAATTCTTCAGAAGCTACAAAGGGCAGTGAAAAAGAAACAGGTAACAGAGCCTATTTTAAAGAGACTGTGAAATTTAAAATCATATTGCTCTCTGCTATTAAGCTCATGAGATTTCCATTTTTATAATAGTTGCATAGTAATGAAAACAGAAACCGTGAATAAAGCTTAAAAACCATGTGGCCTTTCAGGATGCTTAGAGGTTAGACCAAAGTCCTGCTTCCTTAAAGAGCAATACCAAAGAAACTTCCTGCTTCACACCCTTTCAGTGTCAGTGTTCCTGAAAACACAAATTTGGGGAGCTCAGGTAGTCACTTCTATTCACACTAATGAATTTTGGACACATCATTAGTGGCAGAATGAAAATGAAATGCAGAAATGCTGCTGGGTACCTGGGAGGAAGAAGTACGGGAATCGCCTGGGACTACAAGTGACTTCCAGGTCAGCCTGGGCTAGATAGTGAGACCCTACCTTGAAATAAATAAATAAGTAGAAACCCATAAATGTGTAGCTATCAAAAGAATCTAACCCAGGTGTGGTGGTTCACAACTGTAATCTGAGCTCTTAGGAGACTGAGATAGGAGACAGGTGTAAATTCAGAGCCAACATGGGCTAAATAGTGAGTAGCAGGCCAGACAGCTGTCTCAAAGAGAGGGACCCAGTGGAGGGGAGCGAAGGAGATAGTTCAGGTAGTGAAGTGCCTGCCTCACAAGCATGAGGACCTGAGTTCAATCCCCTTGCAAAAACACAGTGTGGTGGCATCCACTTGATCCCAGCACTGGGTAGGCAGAGCAGGAGGATCTTGGGATCTAGCCTAATAGTTAAGTTCCAGAACAACAAGAAACCCTGCCTCAGAAAAGGCACGTAGTGGGGTAGATGGCTCAGTGGTTAAGGCACTTGCTCAAGTCCCCAGTACCCATGTACAGACAAAGTGGTACATACACCTGAAGTTTGTCTGCAGTGGCTGGAAGCCCTGGTGCACCATTTTCTCTCTCTCCTAGCAAATAAATAAATAAATTTAAAAAGAAAATGTGACTAGAACCTGAGAGAAATAACACCAACTGTTGTTTTCTGGCCTCCACATGCACATATATGCCCATACAACTGCACACACACAAACAGGCATATGAGAGACAGAGAATAGGAATATGAGAAAATGAAAGATCATTCACATGGGTTTCAGGCAACAGACTGCTTGCTTTGAAACCCTTACTCTACCACTGACTAGCTGTCATCAAGGTCATTTTTCAGATTTGTAATTGAAAATACATAGTCCCTATCTCACAAGATTGTTACAGTTTAGAATTGTTACAATATAGAATATAGGTAAAGCATTTGGAAAATGCCTGATAAAAAGTTAGTTAAGTGTTTGCTACTGCTACTGTTTTCTATATAATAGAAATGAAATCACAACATTAAATGGCTTGCAAAATAAACATTGCTAATTTTTTGGCTGCTTTGCATTATAATTAAATGTGCAACTTACTTTCTCTTTCTTTTCTTTTCTTTTTTTGGTTTTTCGAGGTAGGGTCTCACTCTGGCCCAGGCTGACCTGAAATTCACTATGTAGTCTCAGGTTGGCCTCAAACTCATGGCGATCCTCCTACCTCGGCCTCCCGAGTGCTGAGATTAAAGGCGTGCGCCACCACGCCCGGCACAGCTTGTATTTTTAATAGCATCTCATTGCATCCCACCACATGCTCTACCATGTGGAGCTACACTCCAGTACCTTTCATTCTTTAAAATATTCCAGAATAGGCCAGGTGTGGTGGCACACGCCTTTAATCCCAGCACTCAGGAGGCCGAGGTAGGAGGATCGCCATGAGTTTGAGGCCAACCTGAGACTACATAGTGAACTTCAGGTCAGCCTGGGCCAGAGTGAGACCCTACCTTGTTAAAAAAAAAAAAAAAATACAAGCATAGGGTTGGCAAGAAGCGTTAGTAATTAAGGTGCTTGCCTGCAAAGCCAGTGACCCAGGTTCAATTCCCCAGGACCCACAGAAGAAAAGTGCACATGGTGGCGCATGCGTCTGGAATTTGTGCACCCATTTTTTCTTTCTCTCTCTCTCTGCCTCTTCCTCTTTCTGTGTCTCAAATAAATAAATAAAAATAAGTATTTTTTTAAAAATACAAGCATACCTATAAAATGGAACCAGCCTAGATTACCCTCAACTGATGAATGGATAATGAAGATGCGGCACATTTATATAATGGAGTTCTACTCAGTGGTAAAGAAAAATGAAATTATGAAATTTGTAGGGAAGTAGATGGACCTGGAAAGGATTATCCTTAGTGAGGTAACCCTTGTCCAGAAAGCCAAAGGCTGCAGGTTCTCTCTCTTATGTAGATTCTAGCTACACTGTTTGGACTTGTATCTGAGTTGGAATAAAACCTGGTAGCAGAGGCCAGTAACATTAAAGGGCCTAGAAGGAAGGGAGGAGAGAAGGGGATTTAAAGGGATGGTAGTTTATACATGTAAGTAGAAGATCATATTACTGGGGTGGAAAGGCATAAATGAGGTCAGGGGAAGAGATTGAGTAAAGGAAAGGTGGGAAAGGGGCTAATCAAAACTTAAGAGTGGGCTGGAGAGATGGCTTGGCAGATAAGCGCTTGCCTGTGAAGCCTAAGGACCCCCGTTCAAGGCTCAATTTCCCAGGACCCACATTAGCCAGATGCACAAGAGGGCACACACGTCTGGAATTTGTTTGCACTGGCTGGAGGCCCTGGCACACCCATTCTCTCTGTCACTTTCAAATAAACAAAAAAATAAAAATAAACAAACCTAAGAGTATGAATAAGTCATATTGAAATACCTTCTTTTTTTGGACAATGGTACACCCAGAAGCCACAGACTGTTACTAGAAAATTTTCAGTGCCAGGGATGGGATACTTTCCAGTGAGTTGTTGGCCAGGGAGGTCCTTGATGCCCCCAAAACATTATAGATCATTCCCAAGGACATTGGTTTCCCACCAGGAATAGATAGTAACACCTTACTGCTGAAGACTACATATGCCTAGGCTGCAAGGTCTTGCTGGAGCGGAGCTGAGCTGAAAACCTCCTTCCTGTAGACCAGCTGACAGAAAGCTGAAAAAAGCTATGCCGCATGCATCTCCATGGGAGAGAAGGAAGTCATCAGTGGAGATAATCAACAGTCAACTCTGCAAGCCTTAAGTTGGACCAGCCAGGCCAAATGAGCCAACAGGTGCAATAGTGGCGGATATGGGGGAAACCAACCACTCTCTAACTGGCTGCTCCACGGGAGAGAATATGTGGCTGATAATGAAAACCTATGACAAGGAAAGTCATGAGCCCTAGGGATGTAACACCTGCTGGTATCTGGCTAAATGCATATATTATGCTCACCAAACTGCTTGGTAAGCATTTCTCTTAATGTTCATACCCATATATTAATGTTACTCTCACTTTTGGTTACAGAAACTTCTATTTCTAGGCGCTGGTGACCTCTGGGATGACTCAAAAGGCACCATGGTGCTGAGAAGAAGTGACAGAGGAGTGCTCAGCACTGAAATATCTCTATCACACCCTCCAAGGATCAGGGTCCATTGCGGAACAGGTGGTTGAAAGAATGTAAGAGCTAAAGGAAAGGTAGGACTCCTTACAATGCACTCTTCCAGACACAGAATAGCCTCGATATCTATGACCTCTCAATGCCTGGCACCACCTACACAAGACCCTCATAACAGGAGGAAAAATTGATGATATTAAAATAAAGGAGAGACTGAGAGGGGAAAGGGATGTGATGGAGAGTAGAGCTACAAAGGGGAAAGTGAAAGGGAGGGGGATTATCATGATTTATTGTCTATAATTATGGAAGTTGTCAGTAAAAATAAATAAATAAATGTTTTATAGGGCTGGAAAAAAACAAAAACAAGGAAGCATACTCTGCTGCAGAGTATGAGGATAGAAGGCCTTACTGCTTACTTCTTTAAAAAAGAGTAACAAAGCTGGGCGTGGTGGTGCACACCTTTAATCCCTGTACTCAGGAGGCAGAAGTAGGATTGTTGTGAGTTCAAGGCCACCCTGAGACTACATAATGAATTCCAGATCAGCCTGGGCTAGAGTGAGACCCTACATTAAAAAAAAAAACAAAAAAAAAAAAAACAAGAGTAATAAGATTTAATAACAAAACTATTTTTGGGCTAGAGAGATGGTTTAGCAGTTAAGACATTTGCCTGTGAAGCCTAATGACTCATGTTGGATCTGTCTCCAGATCCCATGTAAGCCAGACACACAAAAGTGAGGCAAGCACAATGCTGCACATGCCCACTAAGTAGCAAAAGCATCTGAAGTTCTTACTTCAATGGATGAGGCCCTGGCGTGCCAATTCTTTCTCTCAATGTATCTTTAAAAAAAAAAAAATTCAGCCAGGAGTGGTGGCACAGGCCTTTAATCCCAGCACTAGAGGCAAAGGGAGGAGGATTGCTGTGAGTTTGAGACCAGCCTGGGCTAGAGGGAGATCCTACCTCAAAAACAAACAAACATCATTTTTAAAAGCTACTTTTCTTTCAAAGAAAGGAAAGAAAAATAGATGTTGAAAATTATCTACATTTAACAAAGTTAAGTTTACCCGGTTGAAACGTTTGGCTTGAAAAGTGTGTCCATTTGCACAATAAAGCTTTCTCCAACGACGTGCCCCTCTACGGTAGATGGATTCTGAAGAGAGATTAGAAGTTAAAAAAAAAAAAAAAATCAAGTGTGAATAAATCACTTACTTAAGTCTCTGACTTTTTTTTTTAATCCCAGGATATTCATCCCCTCTTAACACTTTTATCTAGAACCCATTAGAGCTCACAGAACAGAGGCTAGAGAGATAGCTCAGCAGTTAAGGTGCTTGCCTGCCAAGCCAAAGGACCTTGGTTCAATTCCCCAGTACCCATGTAAACCAGATGCACAAGGTGGCACATGCATCTGGAGTTCATTTGCAGTGGCTGGAAGCCCTGATGTGCCCATTCTCTCTCTCTCTCTCTGCCTCTTACCATCTCTCAAATAAATAAATAAAATAAACCTCACAGAACAGTTGAAGGACTAAACACCTGCACTCTTCACCTGCCTTTACCAGTGCTTTATCTTTTATCTTTACAAAAGCATACCTTGATATTCTTCAGAATCATCTGAGATGCAAACTCACCATGTGAGATTAAAACATTCCTCCTCCCAGTTATATATACCTAATCATAACCCTATTACTGTCTTATAAAATTAACTTGAGTAGCACTCAATATAAAGTTCATATGTAAATTTCACTTGACATTATTTCTCATGATGCTTTTTATTTTTATTTTATTTATTTATTTTTTTGATGCTGACTTTTTAGAAACAGTGTCAGAAGACAATTATATAAAATCACAAAACTTTAAGCATGCTCATAGCAGGCCAAGTTGAAACGTGCACCATGACCAGGGTTGAATGTCATGTGTAATATATTCCTGTTGATTCTGCTAATGTCTCATCTGCTTTACAAAATATACAGGAACAGCCTTGGACCACGTCAAACACCACTCTGCCATTTGGTGAACAGCTTTAGAAATTTCTGAATCTTCATGATAAGAGAATTGTGTCTATTATTTCTGCTAATAGTAGCTGTTAATTTCAGGGCCCAGTGTACTCAGAGGCTATTTTCTCTCCTCTCACAGCTCACTCAGGTGGTCCTGAGACAATCTACCTCCAACTACTTGGGTTTCCATCACTTCCCTCCAATGCCTGAAAGTCTACAAGAATGGGAATGACAGACAGGACAACCACAGGCACAAGGGTAGGGCGTGTAGGGCCAGCAAGCACCAGAAGTGATTTTAGGTACCCCCAAGAGCCTATCTGACAAGTCTTCCTGGCTTGTCCTCGCCGCACTATGGGCACAAAGACACTTTTTCTTCCTCAAGGGTGGGAGGCAACTTTCCAGGTAGGCCTGGAATACAGGGGATTTCTGCACCTCAAGAAGTTAGGGTGGGGGGGCTGGTGACCCTATAGCCATATTTTGTTCCCTTCTGGCTCTCCACTCCCACCACAGGTACTGGGGGCTCCATCATTTGTATGCAATAACTGAACTTCGTGGGGAGCAGGCAGGGAGCCAGCTGAGGCAAGCTTCCCTGCCCTGATTCTCAAATCTGGCCCCAAGAAGCTGGGGTGGTGGGAATCATGGGAGGAGATTAATTCCTGGTGTCCTCTCCACCCTAAGGATGTGCGAGAAGAGAGGGGGCACTGGTGAGGTTCCCTGGGTCATGCAGGGTGCTAGGAATTGGAGCAGGGGGCGACACTACCTCCCCAACTTTACCTCACTTCCAATGCTACCTTGTTATGTCTGGGAGGAGGGAGAGGGCTCTCACCTCCTTACACTGTCATTCTCTCAGAGCCACAGGTTAATTCCTGGCTTTATTTTTGCATGAAGTCAACCTCTTCCCTCCATCCATGAAGAAGCCTTTTAATGGGAGGGGTGTCTAGTACAAAATTTGTCTTCCAATCCCCTCCCTCCTCTCCAGCTGTAAATGTTACTTCCCAAGTCCTCACCTCCCCCATGCTTCAGGCTGGAGCATCTCTCTGGGAGTGGGGAATCACGGTTGTAGACAGCTCCAAGGTCACCTAGAGAAGCCACTGGGGCCCAGGGAGTGTAGGGCAGTGTGGCAGGCCCACACTGTGTGTGCCTATAATAAACCCTTAGGCTTTGACAGTCAAAAAAAATAAAAATAAAAAACAAAGAAAATATGTCTGGATGTGGTGACACATGCCTTTAATCCCAGCACTAGGGAGGCAGAGGTAGGAGGATATCTGTGTTTGAGGCCAGCCTAGGACTACAGAGCACCAGGTCAGCCTGGGCTAGAATGAGACCTTATCTCAAAATAAAGGGGGGGGGGAGACGAGAGGAAAGAAAATAGAATGGGAACCCTAAATATCTCCAGTTTGCTAGGTGCCCACTCCCCCTTAACTCCTTACTTTGATTCTTTAGCCCCAACATTTTCTTCCAGGACTGTCTTTCTGTACTCCACCAATGCACTTTCCGGGTCCCGTAGATAGACCCAATGGAGAAGTTTCCCAGCTGCCACAATGGAAGGCTCCACTGAGCTTCAAGAAGCTGTGGTGTAGATTATCATCCCCAATTCCTTAACAGCAGTTATTGTTGCTTCTTCAGAGGGAGACTGAGGCAGTTTAAGGTTACTGGCCCCCAAAAGTAATAAGCAGGAATGTTCTTGAGTTGGCCTTTGCAATCTCCAATTTACTAAAGACCAGAGAAGGTTCATTCCTCTCCTTATCTTTTACCTAAAAAGAGTTACCTATATCTGTTTTTCTGAGTCCCACCCTGTGAAGAAGTTCCCCTTTCCTAGAATTAAGGTTTAAATCTGATCCTGGCATTGTGGTTGGTTAAGCTCAGCCCTAAACTTGGTGTCACAGCTGCCCTCTTCCTTAAGTCCACACCAATCAGCTCTCTTGCCTCCTATTCAGGTGTGCTGGCCTCTTCCTGAGCCAGCCCTCTGAGTCAACACCAATCAGCCCTCTCTCAGAACTCACCTGAACCTGGGAGTGAAGCCCACCAGAATAGATTATAAACAGATGCTTACCACATGGGCACAGCCTCTTTTGGCTGTTCATCTTTCCTGATACCTGAACCTACAGGTTTCTGCTCTGGTGAACCTCCTAGTTCCAGCAGAGGCAACCTCTGCCCACATGGGCTCTCTACCTCCTCCTCCTACTTCTCCCATGACAGGAACTCTCTGCACTTCCTTCTCTTTAATCTAAAAAGGTCTCTCTAAACCTCAAAATAAAAAAAAAAAAAAAAGACTCAGGAAGTTGGAAGTTGTCTTATATATTCCATGTTTCGGTCTTACCTGTGCCTGTTCTTTCATTAGGATCAGTTTTAAATATTTTCTCCAAAATAATACATAGATGATGTGTTGTTATATCAGAACAACAACTTCCACTACCTTTAATCACCTTTTGAAGTAGTAGTGTTAGTTCTCTTCATTGTAAAGGTATACTTTTTTTTTTTTTTTTTTTTGGTTTTTCAAGGTAGGGTCTTGCTCTATGCTCTAGCCCAGGCTGACCTGGAATTCACTACAGAGTCTCAGGGTGGCCTCGGACTCACTGCAATCCACCTACGTCTGACTCCCGAGTACTGGGATTAAAGGCGTGCACCACCATGCCCAGCATTGTAAAGGTATACTTCTATATCTTGTAAGTAATACTTTGTAAAATCTTCATCCCCAACAACCTTTTATGTACATGCTAAGTAAGCACTCTACTATTTAGATATAATATAGTCACTCCAGTGAATTTTCTATTTATATGCTATTCTTACACACAGACAAGGTTCCAAAAGATACAAAATTTAGCCCATGGGAAATTTTGGTTGTCCGTCATTGTTTTATTTATTGTCATTACTGGTAACATTTCCAAGTGGTAATTAATACTGGGCAAGTTTATAAACGTATCTTAAAGCAAAAGCAGCACCGAATTTACTATTTCAAATGAAAACAGACAAGACCAGGTGCAGTGCTCTGATACAGAAATTTGCCCCACCCCTTGCAGAGCTGGTAATCAAAGCCCCGGTCTTAGGCATTTTGCTAGGAATTTTGATAAACAAAACCTCAAACAGGGACACTTTGCTTTTAATGACACATTGCTAACAATAACTAAAGCACTTTAGCTTAGGAAAACATCCCTTCTAGACCTTGATTAAGAATAAACATTTTCCTAAGGGTAGGACTCCTTACAATGTGCTCCTCCAGACACAAAATGGCCTGGATATCCATGACCTCACACTGTCTGACACTATACAAGGTTATCATAATAGCAGGAAAAGATAATGACAACAAAATAAAAGACAGACTGATTGAGAGGGGGAAGGGATACGATAGAGAGTGAAGTTTCAAAAGGGAAAGTAGGGGGAGGGAGGAAATTAGCATGGGATATTGTCTACAATTATGGAAGTTGTCAATTAAAAAAAAGAACTCAAAGCTAGAAAACATTTTTTTTTTTTTTGCTTACTGTAGGTGAGGCTGACCTAGAATTCACTATGCAGTCTCAGGGTGGCCTTGAACTCACTCTCACTCCTACCTCTACCTCCCAGGTGGTGGGATTAAAGATGTGTGCCACCACGCCTGCTACATTATCTTTTAAGAAACAAAACAAAACATACTTTTTTTTTTTTTTTTTTTTTGGTTTTTCGAGGTAGGGTCTCACTCTAGCCCAAAAATGACCTGGAATTCAGTATAGAGTCTCAGGTGGCCTTGAACTCATGGGGATCCTCCTACCTCTGCCTCCCAAGTGCTGGGATTAAAGGTGTGCGCCACCACACCTGGCAAAACAAAACATTTATTGATTGACTGGAGAAACAGAGAGAGGGAGAAAGCACATAAGAGAAAAAATGGGAACATTAGGGCCTCGAGCCACTGAAATGAACTCCACATGTATGCACCATTCCTTCCGTATATCTGGCTTACATGGTAAGGGTCAATTTCCCATCCCAGTACTTGGGGCCCAGAGGCAGGAGGATGGCTACATAGTGAATTCCAGATCTGCCTGGGCTTCTGCAAGACCCTATCATGAAAATCCAAATAAAAAAAGAATAAACATTTTATATCTCTTTTGTTTGTTTTGTCAAGGTAATCCAGGCAGACCAGGAACTCACTCTGTAGCTTCAAGCTGGCCTCAAACTCACAGCAATCCTATTTCAGCCTCCACCATGCCAGGCTAAGACTAAACATTTTAATGTTTTAATGTTGCCTAAGAATTAAAAGGGCCAAGCAATCTCACTGATGGTTATCAAATTTTCTCCCTGCTCTAGTTTAGAAAAATGTAATTGACTAGGGAAGAGGTGGTAGTGAAATTAAAAAGGGAAGATAAACCAGGTGTGGTGGCACACGCCTTTAATCCTGGCACTCAGGCAGAGGTAGGAGGATCTCTGTGAGTTCAAGGCCACCCTGAAACTACATAGTGAATTCCAGGTCAGCCTGGACTAGAGTGAGACCCTACCTCGAAAAAACAAAACAACAAAAAAAAGGGAAGATCAACATGAAGTTAAAATAAGAGTTTGGAAATTATATTTTATCTGGGAATAGAAACAAACAAACTAAACATACATACATAAAGCAAACCTTTCAAAATTCTGGCTCTGGATAGAAGATACCTATTTTCTTGGACAGCTATGAAGAGAGCCTACATGTCTCCATTTGCTACCAGAAGCCCAGCAAATATTATCAGTTGAACCAAACTACATTTTCCATCATGTGTTCTACCTATTCCTTATTTCTCCATTGTCTTCAACCCATTTATCCTTACAGACAAGTGAACATAGCTCTTCAATTTTCCATAAATGGCAACTGACAGAATCAAATTTTGGACTTAGAAATTTCACTTAATTCAAAGCAAAACATTCATATCCATTCCTTCTAAAGCCATAGATACATGCAAAACTCCTAAGTGAAAATGAAGTGCTTAACAACTCCTAACAAAGTGATGCCTGGAAGAAGCGAAGTGTCATGTAAATGACTCTCCAATAATACAGCAAAATAAAATAAAAATAAAGGGGCTCAGCATGTATACATGGACATGCATATGTGCAACACAAATAGATACACAGATAAACAAGGAAAAAATTTTAACAACTGTTAAATCCAGACAAAGGATACACAGATATCCTTGTTTTCAATGTTGTTTGGATATATCCCAAATTAAATAACATGAAGAAACAAGATTTAACTTTACATACATACATACATACATACATACATACATATATATATCAGACAATTATGTAAGTTGTAACAAAACAGCAAAACTGAAGTAGTCACTAATATATTCTAAATTAAACTCAATATATAAAAAATATATGAATTAAAAATTCTACTTGTAATTTCTTTTCACTTGCGCCTCACATAACTCTTTTCAAGGGTACAGAGTATTATAAACACTCACTATCTTCTCCTGGGCAAGGCATTCCAGGACGTTCTGGTACACAAGGAAATACTGAAAGAAAATAAAGTAAAATTAATTGCCAGCATATCCAAAGTATACAAATCATATAGAATTAATATTGAGCCAAAAGCCAAAGAGACAAAATACTTAACATGACCAATATCATTTCTTGAAGGCACTCATTTTAACAAAGCTCTACAAAATATGTTTTGTTTTGTTTTTCCCTGAGGGAGGGTTTCACTCTAATTAGTCCAGGCTACTATGGAACTCATTACTCTGTAGTCCCAGGCTGCCCTCAAACTCAGTGTTCCTCCTGACGTCTGCCTCCTGAGTGCTATGATAAAAGGCATGAACCACCACACCCACCTATGAAATGTGATTTTATAAAAATGAATGCATCTTATGGATTCACTTTGTACTGCTAGCCACGCAGTGGTAGTGCACGCCTTTAATACCAGCACTCAGGAGACAGAGGGAGCAGGAACGCAGAGTTTGAAGCCACCCTGAGACTACATAGTGAATTCCAGTTCAGCCTGGGCTAGAATGAGAACCTACATCTAAAAAAACCAAACAAACAAAACAAAAAAAGAAATAAACAAACTACTATTTCTTTGCTCCTTTTTTGTTTTTCAAGGTAGGGTCTCTCTCTAGCCCAGGCTCACCTGTAATTTACTATATAGTTTCAGGGTGGCCTCAAACTCACAGTGATCCTCATCCATCTGCTGAGATTAAAGGTGTGCACCACCATACTCAGCATTTTCCTTTTTTTATTTTTTATTTGTTTGATTTTTGGAAGTTGGATCTTGCTCTAACGCAGGCTGACCTGGAATTCACTATATAGTCTCAGACTGGCCTTGAAATCAGAGATCCTCCTACCCCCAGTGCTGGGATTAAAGTTGTGTGCCACTAGGCCCAGCCACTATTTCTTTAATCCTTGTTGTAGTGAACTTTAGTAAAATTAAATGCCTGGGGCTGGAGAGATATAGGCACTTGACTTCAAAGCCAAAAGACCCAGGTTTGATACCCTAGGACCCACATAAAGTCAAATGCACAAGCGGCACTTGCATCTGGAGTTCATTTACAACAGCTAGAGGCCCTGGTACGCCAATTCTCTCTATCTGGTGCGCGCTCTCTCTCTAATGAATAAATATTTTTAAAGTTAAATGTCTGAGGTTTTAAAAGATGTATATGAAATTTAGGAATGATTTAGCACCAGAAACAGTGCCAAAGATCCCAAAGTTGGTATTGGGAGCTATAAGTACATTCCATTTGTTCATTTACTCATTCATTTATTTGCAAGCAGAGAGAGAGGGAAAGGATCAGCACACCTTGCTACTAACAAATGAACTCCAAACACTTGCACCATGTTGTGTACCTGCATGGATACTGGGGAACTGAACCTTGACCAGCAGGCTTTGTAAGCAAGTGCTTTCATCCTCCAGTGAGCCATCTCCTCAGGCCCATGTGGCCCAGGCTGATCTGGAACTAACTATGTCCTCTCAGGATGGCCTTGAACTAATGGTGATCCTCCTATCTCTGCCTCCAGAAGTGTAACATAATACTTTTTTTTTTTTCCCCCTCAGGTAGGGTCTCACTCACTCTAGTCCAGGCTGACCTGGAATTCATATATGTAGTTTCAGGGTGGCCTTGAACTCATGGTGAGCCTCCTACCTCTACCTCCCAGGTGCTAAGTTTAAAGGCATGTAAAACCACACATAGCACATTATACATTTTTAAAACCTAAAATATTCAATAATTTTTCAAAATAGATGCATGACACAGGCCTTGAGGCAGGGTCTCTGTCCCACTGAGCTTCATCCTCAGCTCTTGTTTTTCTTTTGCAGAGGGTCTCAATGTGCAGTAGCCTGGATCCTCTAGACTTTGCCTCCCAGGTGGTGGGATTACAGGCATGTACTACCCATTTTTGAAACTTGTATACTAAAAAAAGGTAACATAAAACAGACACCTTCTAAAGCTGTAACTAGTATGACCAAATTCAAACATCCTAAAAGACATACACAGATAACATGTCTCCCAGAAGATATAAAGCAGAATGTTACCTTCCTTAGCATCTGAAAAAGGACAGTAACACAGGGATGAAGCACACAAATGAAGAAAATGACATCAGCAAATGATGATGAGAACACAGCATACCTAAACCTTTGGGACACTATGAAGGCAGTCTGAAGAGGGAAATTTATAGCTCTTAGTGCCTATATTAAGAAATTAGATGGGGAGGGAGGGAATTACCATGGGATATATTTTATAATCATGGAAAATGTTAATAAAAATTAAAAAAAAAAAAAAGAAATTAGAGGGCTGGAGAGATGGCTAAGTGGTTAAGGCATTTGCTTGAGAAGCCTGAGGACCCAGGTTTGATTCCCCAGTACCCACATGAGCCAGATGCACAAGGTGGTGCATGTATCTAGAGTTTGTTTGCAGTGGCAGGAGGCCCTGGTGCACCCATTCTCATTCTCTCTTTCGTTCTCTCATTCTCTCTTACTCTAATAAATAAATAAATAATAAATCTTGGGCTGGAGAGATGACTTAGCGGTTAAGTGCTTGCCTGTGAAGCCTAAGGACCGTATTCCAGACTTGATTCTAGGTCAGCCTGGGCTAGAGACCCTACCTAAAAAAAAAAAAAAAAGCAAGCAAGTGACAATAAATGTTGGTAAGGATGAGGAAAACAGGGAACCGTTCTAAACTGTTGGTGGGAACGTACTCTGGTACAGCCACTGGGGAAATCAGTGCGGAGGTTCTTGAGACAGCTAAAAATAGATATACCATATGATCAAGCTATAGCACTCCTAGGCATATATCCTAATGACTCTCCTCACCACCTTACAGATACTTGCACAACCATGTTTATTGCTGCCGTATTCACAACAGCTAGGAAATGGAACCAGCCTAGATGTCTATCCACAGATGAATGGATAACAGAGATGTGATACATTTACACAATGGAGATCTATTCAGCAATAAAGAAAACTGAAATTTGTAGGAAAACGGACGGATCTGGAAAAAAGAAAACTAAGTGAGGTAACCCAGGCCCAGAAAGCCAAATGTTGTATGTTCTCTCTTAAAGTGGATCCTGGCTACAAATGTTTAGACTTGTGTGTGAGCTGGAACCAAAAAATTGGTAGCAGAGGCCAGTATACTAGAAAAAGTCTACAAGGGAGTGAAGAGAGGGAAGGACTTAAGGGGATGATATTGTATATATGTAAGAAAAAGAACAGATTATAGGGAGTGGAATGGCCTACGTAAGGCCAGGGGAAGAGATTGAGTGAAAGAAAGGAAAAGAGTTGATCAAAATTCAAGATATTCTGGCCAGGCGTGGTGGCGCACGCCTTTAATCCCAGCACTTGGGAGGCAGAGGTAGGAGGATCGCCGTAAGCTCGAGGCCACCCTGAGACTACATAGTGAACTCCAGGTCAGTCTGGGCTAGAGTGAGACCCTACCTCAAAAAAAAAAAAAAAAAAAAAGAAAAATTCAAGATATTCTGAAAAAGACATATGAGAGCCTAATTTTTTTTGGATAATGACAAATCCAGAAGCCATACATTGTTACTAGAAAATTTTCAGTGCCATGGATGGGATACCTTCCAGTAAGTTATTGGCCAGGGAGGTTCTGTTTCCTCCAAAACACTACAGACTTTATTGTCAAGGCCCTTGGGTTCCCACGATAAACAGACCCTATTGTTGAAGACTTCACATGCCTGAGCAGCAAAGTCACTGAGAAATCAAGCTGGTGTCTCTGCAGAAAACCTTCTCCCTATAGACCAGCCAACTGAAAGCTGGAAAAAGCTGCAATATATGCAGCCTTATGAGAGACAAAAGTAATCAGCGGTGAAAACAGTGGACACTGGAAGCCTCAAGTTTGGCCACACAGGGCAAATGACTGAATGAATACAACAGTGGCATGTCTTCACTGGGGGAAACCAAATGCTCTCTAAATTGGACTGAAGGCCCACTCTATGGGAGGGAATATATACCTGGTACCGCAAACCTAATCAAAAAATATGGCAGGGGAGGTCATGAGTCTTAGGAATATAAAAGCCTGCTCTTGTCTGGATACATACATATACTATTCTCACCAAATTGCCTTGAAAGCACAACACTTAATGTTCATATTCATATATTAATCCTACTCTCACTTCTGGTTAGAGAAGCTTCTCTTTTCAGATGGTGATGACCACTAGGATAATTAACCCAAAAGGCAACACAGTGCTGAGAAGAAGGGATGAGGAATGCCCAGCACTGAAACATCTCACACCCTCCAAGGCTTAGGGTCCATTGCAGAGGAGGTGGTGGGAAGAATGTAAAGGCCAAAGGAAGGGACCACACCTTACCTGCAACTGTCTGGACAGAAACTGGCCTTGATATCCAAGACCTCGCAATGTCTAGCAATACCTATACAAGACCCTCATAATAGGAGAAAAGGATGATGACGTCAAATTAAAAGAGAGACTAATGGAGAGAGGGAGGGGATATGATGGAGAGCAGAGTTAAGAAGGGGAAAGTGGGGAGGGGAGGGAAATATCATGGTTTGTTGTCTGTAAGTATAGAAGTTGTCAATAAAAAATATACATTAAAAAAAAAACAAAAATGAAATTTGCAGGGAAATGGATGGATCTAGAAGAGTATACTAAGTGAGGTAACCCAGGCCAAACATTGCATGTTTGCTCTCATATGTGGATCTAAGCTACAAATGTTTAGACTTGTGTGTGAGCTGTTACCAAATTGGTAGCAGAGACAAGAAACCAAGAGAAAGGCTTATAAGAGGAGGAGAGGTAAAGACTTAAGGGGATGATGTAGTGGTTGGATTCAGGTGTCCCCCATAAACTTAGGTGTTCTAAATGCTAGTTTCCCAGCTGATGGATATTGGGGAACTAATGCCTCCTGGAGGGAGTGTATTGTTGGGGGCGGGCTTATGGGTATTATAGCCAGTTTTCCCTTGCCAGTGTTTGGCACGCCCTCCTGTTGCTATGGTCCACCTTATGTTGGCCAAGGGGTGATGTCCACCTTCTGCTCATGCTGTTGTTTTCCCCTGCCATCATGGAGCTTCCCCTCAAGCCTGTAAGCCAAAATAAATTTCTTTTTCCCAGAAGCTGCTCTTGGTTGAGTGATTTCTACCAGCAATGGGAACCGGACTGCAACAGAAGATATTGTATATATGTAAGTAGAAGAACAGATTACAGGGAGTGGAATGGCCAGGGAAAGAGTTGACCAAAATTCAAGATATTCTGAATAAGACATGTTAGAGCCTACTTTTTTGAATAATGACACATCCAGAAGTCATACATTGTTACTAGAAAATTTTCAGTGCTGTGGATGGGATGCCTTCCAGTGAGTTATTGTCCAGGGTACTCCCTGTTACCTCCAAAACATTACATGCTATTGCTAAGGCCCTTGGTTTCCCACAAGAAATAGACCATAAGACCCTATTGCTGAAGTCTTCACATGCCTGGGTGGCAAGGTCTCTGAGAAATCAAACTGGGACTTAACTGAAAACATACTCCCTGCAGACCTGCTAGAAAAAGATGCACATATGCAGCCCTATGGGAGACAGAAGTCATCAATGGTGAAAACAGTGGACACTGGAAGCCTCATGTTTCGCCAGACAAGCCAAATGACCAAATGGGTGCAATAGTGACATGTCTTCTCTGGGGGAAACCTACTGCTCTCTAATTGGACTGGAAACTCGCTCTATGACAGGGAATACATATCAGGGACTGAAAACCTATTCAAAAGCCTATAGCAGCCAGGCATGGTAGCACACGCCTTTAATCCCAGCACTCAGGAAGCAGAGGTAGGAGGATTGCCATGAGTTCGAGGCCAGCCTGAGACTACACAGTGAATTCCAGGTCAGTCTGGGCTAGAATGAGAGCCTACCTCGAAAAACCAAAAAAAAAAAAAAAAAAAAAAAAAAGGCCTATGGCAGGGGCTGAAGGGATGGCTTAGCAGTTAAGGCATTTGCCTGAAAAGCCAAAGGACCCAGGTTCAATTACCCAGGACACACGTTAGCCAGATGCACAAGGGGGTGCACACAACTGGAGTTCATTTGCAATGGCTGGAGGCCCTAGTGTGCCCATTAATATTCAATCTCTTCCCCCACTTTCTTTGTCAAATAAATAAATAATTAAAAACAATTTTAAAAGAAAGCCTATGGCAGGGGAGGTCATAAGCATTAGGGGTATAAAGCCTGCTTTTGTCTGGATAAATGCATACATTATGTTCACCAAACCTGTAAGCACTATACTTAATGTTCATATTCATATATTAATGCTACTCTCACTTCTGGTTAGAAAAGCTTCTCTTTTCAGATGAGAGTGACAACTGGGATGATCCAAAAGGCAACACAGTGCTGAGAAAAAGTGATGGAAGGCATGATGGCACATGCCTTTAATCACAGTACTCCAGAGGCAGAAGCAGGTGGATCACCATGAGTTTGAGGCTACTCTGAGACTACTTAGTGATTTCCAGGTCAGCCTGAGTTAGAGTGAGACCTTACCTTGAAAAATCAAAAAAAAAAAAAAAAGTTGCAGTCGGGGATGGAGGAATGGCTTAGCAGTTAAGGCACTTGCCTGCAAAGCCAAAAAACCCAGGTTCAATTCCCCAGGACCTACATTAGCCAGATGCACAAGGGGCACACACATATGGAGTTCGTTTGCAGTGGCGGGAGGTCCTGGTGCACCCATTCTCTCTTTCAAATAAATAAAAAATAAATAAAATATTTTTTTAAAAAAGTTGCAGTCCTGTAAGTGAAGTAATTACTCTTTTACCATGAATCAGGAGTTCAGAATCCTTATTTAGCTCATAAAGGCGGAAGGCTTCCTCCAACTCCAACTGAGATGATACTGTACACGGGTCTCCTAAAAGATACAAAAAGTAAAGCTCAATTTCTAAAATCTCTAAGTGTAGTCATTAGCAAATGAATTCAGTAAATAACTCTGGGGTAATGTTTGATAAGGATGAATCTTTAGAAATTTCCTTAACTTTATTCTCTGAAGGAAATGAGGTGACATGCATTTCTACTTACACAAAATATTACAATGAAGTTCAGATGCCTAATTTTTTTCCCCAAGTGCTAGGATTAAAGGCATGTGCAACCATACCCAGCGTCAGACATCTAATTTGATACAGATTAAAAAAGAACATTCTGTTCTTTTTAATATTTTTATTTATTTGAGAATCAAGAGAAAGAAAGGGAATGGGTATACTATGGCCTTTTGCCACTGCAAACAAACCCAGATATATGTGCCACTTTATGCACGTGTCTTTACAAGGATACTGGGGAACCGAACCTGTACAGTCAGGCAATCAAACACCTTTAAACACCAAGCTATCTCCCCAGTCCCCATCATGTTCTTTTGTTTTATTTGGTTTGGTTTTTCAAAGTAGGGCCTCACTCAAGCACAGGCTAACTTAGGCTGGCCTCAAACTCATAGTGATCCTCCTACCTCTGCCTCCTGGGTGCTAGTATGAAAGGCATGAGTCTCTCTGACTCACTTTCTCTCAAGTAATAAACAAACAAGATTTTAAAACTTAAAAGTAGGGCTGGAGAGATGGCTTATCGGTTAAGCGCTTGCCTGTGAAGCCTAAGGACCCGGTTCGAGGCTCGGTTCCCCAGGTCCCACGTTAGCCAGATGCACAAGGGGGCGCATGCGTCTGGAGTTCGTTTGCAGAGGCTGGAAGCCCTGGCGCGCCCATTCCCTCTCTCTCCCTCTATCTGTCTTTCTCTCTGTGTCTGTCGCTCTCAAATAAATAAAAAAATAAAATAAATAAAGTTTAAAAAAAAAACTTAAAAATATAATCTACTCTGACTACATTTTTTAAAAAAGATTTATTTATTAGAGACAGAGAGAGAGACACACAGAGAGAATGGGCACGCCAGGGCCTCCAGCCACTGCAAACGAACTCCAGATGCATATGCCACCTTGGGCATCTGGCTTACATGGGACCTGAAGAATTGAACCTGGGTCCTTAGGCTTTGCAGGCATGTACCTTAACCACTAAGCCATCTCTCCAGCCCCTGACTACATTTTTTAAAGTATTTTTTTTAAACTCAGTAGCAAAGGCCAGCAAGATAGAAAAGCAATATAAAGAAGAAAGGAAGGGAGGGAGGGAGGTATTTAATAGGATGGTATCGTAAATATGTAAGTAGAAGAATAGATTAATGGGGGTGAAAAGGCCCAAAGTGAGGTCAGGGGAAGAGATTGAGAAAAGGAAAGGTGGAGAGAGGGCTAATCAAAATCTAAGAAGATATAAATAAATCATATGGAAACCTAATTTTTTGGAAAATGGAACACTCACGAGCCATATATTGTTGCTAGGAAATTTTCAGTGCCAGGTATGGGATACTTATTCTTTTTTTTTCCCCTAATAAGACTCAGAAGATATCATAGTGCTGGAAAGAAGTGACTGGAATACTGAGTAACATCTCAATCACACCTTCCAAGGCTCAGGGTCTAATGCGTAAGAAATGGCGGAAACAATGGGAAAGTGTGGGGGTGGGGGGGGAGGGAATTACCATGGGATATATTTTATAATCATGGAAAATGTTAATAAAAATTAAAAAAAAAAAAAGAAACGGCAGAAAGAATGTGAGAGCCAAAGGAAGGGTAGGACTCCTTATAACGTGCTCCCTCCAGAGATAAAATGGCCTGGATATCCATGACCTCACCATGCCTGACACTACCTACACAAGACCCTCAGAAGAGGAGGAAAAGATCATGACATCAAAATAAAAGAGAGACTGATTGAGATGGGGGGGGTAGAGTACGCCTGCTCAAATGTCACAGGGCAGAAACTACCACTCAATGACTCTGGATTGAGAAGTTAAGCTTCAGCTACATTTAAAAACAAATGCAGAATTTTAAACAACTGGGAGGAAAAGGAAGAAGAAATCTCTCATAGCTAACCAGACAAAGAATGGAGTCATCCCTGCCAGGAGGTGGCTTATCTTCCTGGACAATAATACTCCTCAAGAAACAAGTCATGTAGAGCAAAGCTGGGCCTGAGTGCGTCATCCCTCTGCCATTCCTGTGGTTATACAAAACATTCCTACATGCTGGATGCCACTGACCCTAGCCAAGTCTCAATACAGAATTCAATTTACTATTTAACAACAAAAAAAAGTTCTTGTTTCTATTTCCAACTATGTTAAAGAAAATAGTTCTTTGTTCTTTTCTCCACCTTGGCTGCTGATTCCTGACACCCTTTTTAAAAAAAATTTATTAATTTGAAAGAGAAAGA
The DNA here is from genome assembly GCF_020740685.1 of Jaculus jaculus. Taxonomy (NCBI): domain Eukaryota; kingdom Metazoa; phylum Chordata; class Mammalia; order Rodentia; family Dipodidae; genus Jaculus; species Jaculus jaculus. Next base: position 81,009,631 of record NC_059112.1, on the reverse strand, counting down.
GAGAGATAGGGAGACAGAGAGACAATGGTCATGCCAGGTCCTTTAGCCACTGTAAACAAACTCCAGATGCATGCGCCACCTTGTGTGTGCATCTGGCTTACCTGGGTCGGGGGAATCAAACCTGGATACTTTGGCTTTGCAGGAAAATTTGCCCCACCCACCCTTCTAAAATACTTGAACAGCAGGCAAACTCAATACCTAGGGTCACTTCTGCTGTTACTCTAGGCATATAAGGGATACTCCTGGCACCTGGAACTCCTACCCTGAAGATAGATAAAGTCAATTTACATGGCTAAGAACAGTGCAGATAAATAGGAAACCCAACCATCAAATTAACTCAAGATGCAAAAATCTCCACATTATAAGAAACACAAAAACCGGACTGGAGAGACGGCTTAGCGGTTAAGCACTTGCCTGTGAAGCCTAAGGACCCCGGTTCGAGGCTCGGTTCCCCAGGTCCCACGTTAGCCAGATGCACAAGGGGGCGCACGCATCTGGAGTTCGTTTGCAGAGGCTGGAAGTCCTGGTGCGCCCATTCTCTCTCTCTCCCTCTATCTGTCTTTCTCTCTGTGTCTGTCACTCTCAAATAAATAAATTAATTAATTAATTAAAAAAATACTCATAAAAAAAAAGAAACACAAAAATCAAGAAAAAACAATTCTGCCAAAAATTATAAACCCATAAGAAATGATCTCCAGTGAGATTGAGTTAGATGAAATGCCTGACAAAGATTTCAAAAAAATGACTACATCCATGCTCAAAGAAATCAAAGAAGAAATTAAAGGAAACAACAACAAAAAACCCAAGCTGGGTTAGTGGCAAACGCCTTTAATCCCAGCACTCAGGAGGCAGAGGTAGGAGGATCACCATAAGTTTGAAGCCACCCTGAAACTACATAGTGAATACCAGGTCACCCTGAGCCAAGTGAGACCCTACCTTAAAAAAAAAAAAAAAAAAAAAAAGGAAGAGAAGGGGAGGGGAGGGGAGGGGAGGGAAAGGAAGGAAGGAAGGAAGGAAGGAAATAGGCTAGAGAGATGGCTTAGTGCTTAAAGAGCTTGCCTGAAAAACCTAAGGACCCATGTTTCACTCGCCAGATCCCACATAAGCCAGATGCACAAAGGTGAGGTGAGGTGAGACAAGCACAAGGTCGCACGTGTCCACTAGGGGGCATAAGCTTCTGGAGTTCCTTTGCAGTGGCTGAGGTCTTGGTATTCCAATTCTCTAGTCTCTCTCCTGTCTTTCTTTAAAATAAAAATAAGTAAATAAAAGAAAACAAACTCCTGAAGGAATCCCCGGAGAACACAGGAAACTAACTTAATAAGGAGGTCAATACAGGATGTCAGTAAAGAAACAAAAATTATGAAATAATACCAATAAGAAATACTAGAAATGAGACAGGCATGGTGGCGCACACTTCTAATCACAGTACTCAAGAGGCAGAGGTAGAAGGATGGCTGTGAGTTCAAGGCCATCCTGAGACTACATAGTAAATTCCAGGTCAGCCTGGGCTACAGTAAGACAAAGAAAAATAAAATAAAATACTAGAAATGAAAAACAATGTAAGTCAAATAGAAAACACTACAGAAAGTAATACCAGTAGAATGGATCAAGGAGACAACAAAATATGTAAAGTGCCAGATCTAATACAATCTAACAAAGACAGACAAATAGGTAGACATGACTGGTAATTTCAGAGTATTTGGGACACTATGAAGAGATCAAACATAAGAATTCTGGACTTAGTAAAACAGGAGAAGAATTTTCCTACAAAGGCATAGTAGGTGTTTTCAACAAAATCGTAGAAAATGCGGAAGAGGTGGGGGAAAGAATGTAAGAGCCAAAGGAAGGGTAGGACTCCTTACAATGTGCTCCCTCCAGACATAAAATTGCCAGATGTACTGGTGTGCCTACACACTCTATCATAATAGATATTTTAAAAAAAAGAAGCAGCAGCAGCAGCATCTGGGCTATAGAGATGGCTTAGTGGTTAAGGCATTTTCCTACAAAGCCAAAGGATCCTGGTTCGATTCTCCAGGACCCATGTAATCACAAGGGGGAGGGGCATGCATCTGGAGTTCATTTGCAGTGGTGCACCCATTCCCACCCTCATTCTGCCTCTTTATCTCTCTCAAATAAATATAATATTAAAAAAAGAAAAAATATTTGAAAATTAAAAAAAAGAAGCATCTATGTTATGCTATGCAGTCCTACACCAGACCAATGAAATGAAATGACGCCCAATAAAAGGAAAAAGAGCCAGGTATGGTGGTGCACGCCTTTAATCCCAGCACTTGGGAGGCACAGGTAGGTAAGAGGATCGGTATGAGTCAGAAGACAGTCTGAGACTACATAGTGAATTCCAGGTCAGCCTGGGCTAGGGTGAGGCCCCACCTAGAAAAAGGAAATTTAGAAGCCCCTACCCCAAAAGTATGTCCTGTACTGTAAAAGACTTCTGTACTAGTTATGTCCTCTACTGTAGAGTGTTTGGAAGTGTTAAGCCTAATTCTGTAGTTTTTGTATTATTTCAAGGTCATGTTCTCTCTGCACTGCTGCTCCTATCCTGTACTGTAAATCATCTTGTGCTTCTTTTTATCTCCACAGCACAGCTGCAGGCATCTGTCTGCTAACCAACCATTTTCCTGTATCTGTAAATCTTGCCTGTCTCATACTCAAGATCTCTGGTACTACCAGGGCTCTAAGACTTAACAATAATAAGACTAGCCTAGGGCTAGAGAGAGAGTTCAGCACTTAAGCTTGCCTGCAAAGCCCAACACCCCAAGTTTGATTCTCCAGTACTACATAGAACCAGATACACAAAGTAGTCCATGCATCTGGAATCCATTTGCAGGAACTAGAGGTCCTGGTGTGCCCATTCTGTCTATCTTTCTTTTATCTATCTCTACAAACAATTAAAAAAAAAAAAAGACTGGTCCAGCCAGGCGTTGTGGCACACACCTTTAATCCCAGCACTTGGGAGGCAGAGGCAGGAGGATTGCTATGAGTTCAAGGCCACCCTGAGACACCACAGTGAATTACACATCAGCCTGGGCTAGAGTAAGGCTATACTTTGAAAAACAAAAACAAAACAAAACAAAAAACTATGGGTTTCATAACGTACTTAGGTATCTTTCAATTATGCTTCATTAGCATTCCACTTATGGCTTGTATCTTCCAGGATCTAGTCTTATGCTTCTTAAATTTTTAGTATTACATAGCTCAATAGATCCAGGTTAAGTGCAGTCTGGTTCAGTAGACTGTAATGGGAACTGACAGCCTCCTTTTCTAAAAAGTTTCACAGGTAGAACTCTTGAGTAACAAGAATCTCCAATTCATACCTCACCACTTCCCTCACTTCAGCTTGAGCAAATTACTTCCTACCCTTGAAGTTCTTCTCATACCTTTGTGCTTTTTATACCCTGTTTTCCAGAGTATACCAGTCCCCCCCTTTCCCATCTACCACATCAAGACCTTATACTCTCTGTCCATGGGTTTAGTTCAAATGCTATTTTGGGCAGATATAAATGATTCCTCCTCTGTGTTGCCTGTAGCACTGTGTGTTCATCACGTTTGTTACAACATAGCCAGCTTATGGTGGCACCCTGAGTTCAAGGACAGGAAATGTTTATCTTCAGGTATTTTATAATGTGTTGTGAGAAAAGTCACTAAGATACCAAGTTTCTGACACCACTCTGAAGTATACTTATAGTAATCACTATGATTGAATTCTGAAACATTTTATTTAAGGTATATTTATTTATTAACACTCTCTCTCTCTCTCTCTCTATATATATATATGTATATATACATACAATCATACATACATGTATGTATGTGTGTGTGTGTGTGTATATATATATATATATATATATTTATTTATTTTTATATTTTTTAGTTTTTAGTTTTTTGAGGTAGGTTCACACTCTACTCCAGGCTGGCCTGGAATTCACTATGTAGTCTCAGGCTGGCCTTGAACTCATAGCGATCCTCCTACCTCTGCCTCCCGAGTGCTGCGATTAAAGGAGTGTGCCACCATGCCCAGCTTATTTAAGGTATATTTAATTAAAAATTGGCAATTTTTTAAAGGTTCCAAGATTTATTACAGCAGCCCAGAAAATTAATGTAATTGGTTAAAATGCAGGTAATTTTTCAAAATATGAGAGATTTACTATATACTATACACATCAAACTGCCTAGTAAGCACTTCTCTTGATGTTCATACCCTTGTATTAATGCTACTCTCACTTTTGGTAGAGAACCTTCTCTTTTCAGATGGCAGTGACCTTGGGATGACTCAGAAGACATCATTGTGCTGGGAGAAAGTGACAGGTGTACTCAGCACTGAAATATCTCTATCACACCTTCCAAGGCTCAGGGTCCATTGCGGAAGAGGTGGCGGAAAGAATGTAAGAGCCAAAGGAAGGTAGGACTCCTTACAATGTGCTCCTCCACACACAAAATGCCCTGGATATCCATGACCTCACAGTGCCAGACACTACCTACACAAGACCATCATAATAGGAGGAAAAGATCATAACATCAAAATAAAAGAGACTGATTGAGAGGAGGAGGAGATATGACAGACAATGGAGTTTCAAAGGGGAAAGTAGGGGGAGAGAGGGCATTACCATGGGATATTATCTATAACCATGAAAGTTAATATAATAAATAAAACATATTTTTAAAAAAATTTTAAAAATATGTGAGAGATTTAGCCAAGTGTGGCGGCACACATCTTTAATCCCAGCACTCAGGAGGCTTATGTAGAAGGACTGCCAAGAGTTCAAGGCTAGCCTCAGACTACATAGTGAATTGAAGGTCAGCCTAGAAAAAAGTAAGCCAGGCGTAGTAGCACACACCTTTAATCCCAGCACTTGAGAAGCAGAGGCAGGAGGGTAGCCTGAGCATACAGAGTGAATTCCAGGTCAGCCTAGGCTACAGTGAGACCCTACCTTGAAAAAACAAAAACAAACAAAAAAGTAGATATTTAATTATTAATTATAATAAAATTTAAGGTAAATGTCACAACTAATAAAATATTTACCTAACTGCTGAAAAAACGGCTCTTAATTACATACTACATTTTGGGGTAAAGGAGAAAAAACAAAGACTATACCCTTTGACTGAATGTTTTATCTTAATTTAAGTAAGAATAGTATTAAGTTTCTAATTTTTTTTTCTCTCCTTTAAATTTACTAGGTCTCAGCCAAGCATGGTGGCACATGCCATTAATTCCAGCACTCCAAAGGCTGAGGTACAAGAGTTATGAGTTTGAGGCCAGCCTGCAGCTACAAAGTTATCCTGAGCTAGAGTGAGACATTACCATGGGGGAGAATTTTTTTTTTTAATTAGGACTCTTCCTGTATCTTAAAGCAAACAGCACAATCCCTTACATCAAATGTTTTCACAGGCACTACTCACCTTCCTCGTCTATCCATTTCATGGTGAAAAGCTGTTCGTTGTCAAAAGAACACATGTCGCGAACCTCATTGCAAAGACCCTCAAAGGATATGGAAGGCTCAAAATGTGTTATCATAATATCCCTAGAAAAGAAAAGGAGTTTCTTTGAAAATGATTAAAACCATAATGCTCTATACATTACTTAACGCCGATGACAGGATATTTCAGCTGTCCTGTAAGCATTAACATGTTGCTTCCAGGAATTACCTCTCCAAAGGCAAACTTTAAATGTCAGCATTAAATGAGGACTTATGAAAAGCTTTAATTCCATATCCCCTCACTGAGAAAGACCACCCTATCTACACTAACAATGTCCCGTCACTAAGGAAAACCACCTCACTAAACTAACAATGTCCCCTCACTGAGGAAGACTACCTCGTTGCTCTAACAGGTGCTTCAATGTCAGTTGTAGAGCAATTCCTGTGGGAGGCCTTCATGCCAGAGATGAACTACTCACAATTTAGCTGAAATCTGCTTCAACCACCAGCCCGATTTCCCTTCCCCAAAGTCTATCCCTGCAAGATTGTCCTTCTATCCCCTATCTCCCTTTCCACTGCCTTATAGAGATTAATCACCACGTATCTGTTAACCATCTCTTTTTCAGTTTTCCTAAAAGAATTAGTTTGTCAAAATGGTTTTGTTTTTGCTTTTTCAAAGTATGGTCTAATTTTAGCCCAGGCTGACCTGGATCTCACTCTGTAGTTTCAATACGGCCTTGAGCTCACAACAACCCTCTTACCTCAGCCTCCCAAGTGCTGGGATATAGGCACGCAGTTCACTATCATGACCAGCTTAGTAAAATAAAATAAGGCACACGCCGCCCTGGCTGAGCCGAACCGAGCCGAGGGCCAAGCTGACTCCCCTCCCCGGGGCCCCAATGAGCGGGTGGGCTGCCCTGAGGAGGTGGGGAGGGGAGGGAGGGCTTGGCTGAGCTGGGCTAGGCCACGACTTCTGTACAGCCCCCAACTGCACGTGCAAGATCACCCAGTTGGACTTGGCCTTCTTCAGGTTCCCATGGCCAGATGCCAGAAGTGGGCAGAGAATTAATTGTAGGAGAGCAGACTTAGAAGATAAAACACCTGATCAACTAAATAAACATTATCGACTATGTGCCAGACACTTTGAGACCGCCATGATCTATACAGGACAGTTCTTTGAGATAATGCAATACCAAGAATATTTGATCTTACCAGTCATTTGAACAATTCACACAGTAGACACAGAAAATGAATAAAAGAATTGAGTGAAGATGAAATCAGGAGAATGAAACCAAAAAAATGACGACACTTCTGAACAGGAACATGAAACCAGCAGCATGCTCAGAACCCCAATGCAGAAGGGGGCAGCCAGCAGGACGGAGACATTTTACCTTTGACCCTTGAAGAGAAGGAAAACAGAGTACCTAAAGTCTTTTTTGAAATTTTGATTCTAATGGGGAAACAAAACATTCCTCTGGATGGGCACGAAGCAGATGAGATCCCAGAAGGTCTCTTCACTCTGGACAACTTTCAGGCACTGCTGGAATGCCAGATAAATTCTGGTGAAGAGGTTTTGAGAAAGCGCTTCGAGACCACAGCAGTTAACATGTTGTTCTGTTCCAAAATGCAGTAGAAACAGACGTGAGAGATCTGCGAGAGCTGCATTCGGGAAGAAATGCTCGGAGAGGTGAGGGACTCTCCCTTCTTTTCTATTCTCACAGACGATGTAGTAGACATTGCAGGAGAAAAGTATCTACCTGTGCTGGTGAGGTTTGTTGGCGAATTTCATAACCTGAAAGAGGAATTTGTGGGCTTTCTGCCTTAAGAAGCTGATGCAGATTTTGACTGTGAAATTTCACACTACAATAACAGAAATGGGGACTCAATATGGAGCACTGCCGTGGCCAGGCCTACATCGTATCTAGTGGATTTTCTTCCAAGATGAAAGTGGTTGCTTCTCAACTTTTAGCGAAATATCCGCAAGCCGTCTCCACACTCTGCTCTTCCTGCGCCTTAAACACGTGGCTGGCAAAGTCTGTCCCTGTGACAGGGGTGTCTGTTGTGTTTGGGACAATTGAGGAAGTTTGCGCTTTTTTCCACCGCTCACCACACCTGCTTCTAGAACTGGACAACATAATTTCGGTTCTTTTTCAGAACAGTTAGGAGCAGGGTAACGAGCTGAAGGAGGTTTGCTGGTCTTAGTTCTCAGGCAGGCAGGCAGGCATGACACCTTCAAAATCTCCTCCAAGCACTTGTTCTGTGCTTAGATGCTATAAACAGTGACACAAATGTTAGGTGGAATAACTGTATAGCTGGCCGAGCATTTGTCCTCTGCAGTGCTGTGACAGATTTTGATTTCATTGTTACCACTGTTGTTCTTAAAAATGTCTTGTCTTTCACAAGGGCCTTTGGGAAGAACCTCCAGGGACAAACTTCCAATGTCTTCTTTGCAGCCAGTAGCCCAACAGCAGTACTACATTCACTCAATGAGGTGATGAAAAATACTGAAGTTTATCATGAGTTTTGGTTTGAGGAAGCCACAAATTTGGCAACCAAACTTGATATTCACATGAAACTCCCTGGGAAATTCCACAGGTCACAGCAAGGTAACCTGGAATCTCAGCTGACCTCTGAGAGTTACTACAAAGAAACCTTAAATGTTCCCACCGTGGAGCACATTATTCAGGAACTTAAAGATATATTTTCAGAACAGCACCTCAAAGCTCTTAAATGCTTCTCTCTGGTACCCTCGGTCATAGGGCAGCTTAAATTCAACACGTCAGAGGAACACCATGCTGACATGTACAGAAGTGACTTACCCAATCCTGACACACTCTCAGCTGAGCTTCATTGTTGGAGAATCAAGTGGAAACACAAAGGGAAAGATATAGAGCTTCCATCCACCATTTACAAAGCCCTCCATCTGCCTGACATCAAGTTTTTTCCTAATATGTACGCCCTGCTAAAGGTCCTGTGTATTCTCCCGGTGATGAAGGTTGAGAATGAACGCTGTGAAAATGGACAGAAGCATCTCAAAGCATACTTGAAGAACACTTTGACAGACCAGAGGTCAAGTAATTTGGTTTTGCTTAACATAAATCTTGATATAAAACATGACCTGAACTCAATGGTGGGCACATATATCAAACTATATAAAAATAAATCAGAGTTTCCTACAAACAACTCAGAACCCATTGAAAATACCTAAGAGATTTTTTAAATGGGCTTTGTCTTATATTTGATATTTCAAAGAAAAGTCTGTAAAGTGAATAGTATGCCACTTAATCACTGAAAACTTTGCCTATAGGCCTCCAGTTGAATATATTAGCCATTGGTAATTCACTTACTTAAATGGCCCCTGTTTGAATTCTCATGCTTTGAGTACCCGTCCTTTCAGAAAACAGCACTGAGTGTGCCAACATTCATGTCTGAGTGTTCTCTGCTAGTGATGCTCTGGCATTGTTTTAAAGTCATTTTAGAGAGAAAATTATTATGGATCCAGTTTCAGAAACTGAGTTACCAAGTTTTGAGGAGATGAATGTTGAGACCATATGAGGGAAGAAAATACTTTTTATAAGAAGTTATAATGAAGTACACCACTGACTTGACTAGTAGGAGTTTTAAGTGTTAAAGATCGGTAATGGCAGCACGCGGGAGGAGCAGGCAGCAGCAGGATCATGAATTTTAGGCCAGCCTGGGCTACACAGTGAAACCCTGTCTAGACTAGGAGGTAGCTTAGCCACAGTGGAGCATTTGCCTAGCACGTGTAAGCCCCGGGCTCAGTCGTCAGCACTGACAACAGACCTAAGGACAGGAAGAACCAGCGCAGTAATGAATAGTTACAGGAATTGCTGAAGAGAAGTTTGTGAACTCGCCTTTCAACAGACAGTGCATAGATTCTGTCTGGAATTAAATTAAAGGAATGCACTGAGGTCTGAATGAGGAGTCTGGATTGCTGCTCCTCATCCACTTGTTTACATTCCTTTGCTGAGTCCCCATTTCCATAAGCATTCCAGCAGATATTAGCCTGTGCTTCGCGTTCAAGCAGAATCTGGCCAACCATCTAGACAGGTGACCTGTCTGTTCTCTTCTGTTTCCATGATTATATCTAGTGCCTTGTCTTGACTTATAAACAAAGCCTACCAAAAAAAAAAAAAAAAATTTGTGGTTTATCTAAAAAAAATACAGAAAGTATTACTGTTATTTTTAGTGAAGAAAATCAATTTGTATAGTTTATTTCAATCTAAATAAAATGTGAATTTTGGGGCTGGAGAGAAGGCTCAGCGGTTAAGCGCTTGCCTGTGAAGCCTGAGGATCCTGGTTCAAGGCTTGATTCTCCAGGACCCACGTTAGCCAGATGCACAAGGGGATGCATGCATCTGGAGTTCGGTTTGCAGTGGCTGGAGGCCCTGGCATGCCCATTCTCTCTATATATCTGCCTGCCTGCCTGCCTGCCTGCCTCTCTCTCTCTCTCTAGTCTCAAATAAGTAAAAATAAACAAAAAAAGTTTTAAAATGTGAATTTTGAAAATAAAATAATTAAATAAAATTGTTTTGTTTTTTGAGGTAGGGCTTCACCCCAACCCCAGGCTGACCTAGAATTCACTATGTAGTCTTATGGTGGCCTTGAACTCATAACAATCATTAAACTCTGCCTCCCAAGTGCTGGGATTAAAGGTGTGCATCACCACAATCCAAAATGTTTTGTTTTATTTTTTTAAAGGACCCAGGGCATGAGAGCACATACTTATTTTTTAATAATAGGATTTATTTACTTGCTTACTTACTTTAGGGAGAAAGAAAGAATGGGACACCAGGGCCTTCAGCCACTGCAAACAAAATCCAGACACATACCCCACCTTGTGCATCTGGCTTACATGAGGTCCTGGGGATTCTTTGGCTTTACAGGCAAGCACCTTAATCAAGCCCTCTCTCCAGCTCCAAAATGGGTTTTATTTTTTAAATTGATTTATTTATTTTGGTTTTTGAAGTAGGGTCTCACTCTAGCCCAGGCTGACCTGGAGTTCACAATGTAGTATCAGGGTGGCCTCGAACTCACGACAATCCTCCTACTTCTGCCTCCTGAGTGCTGGGATTGAAAGTGTGCACCACCATGCCCGGCTATTTATATTTAATTATTTATTTAGGTGTTTGAAGGTAGGGTCTCATTCTAGCTCAGGCTGACCTGGAATTCACTATGTAGCCTCAGAGTAGCTTCAAATTCATGGTGATCCTCCTATCTCTGCCTCCTGACTGCTAGGATTAAAGGTATGCGCCACCATGCCTGGCTCCAAAATGGTTTTTAAAGCAACATATTTTAAGGTAGTAGCCTCCCCCCCCCCCAAAAAAAATAGTAGACATAAATGTATATTTCCTTTGGATTCACGTTAAATGAACAATTTAAATATATTACATAAGCTGCTATTCACTGTAACTTTGGAGAGTGAGTAAATGTTTGAGTGAGTGAGTGAGTGAGTGAGAGAGAGAGAGAGAGAGAGAGAGAGAGAGAGTGTGTATGTGTGTGTAGACACAACGGCCCCAAAGCACATGGGTGGAGGCCAGAGGATGATGTCAGATGTCCACTACTGCTCTCCTTCTGCCTTATTTTCCTGAGAAAGAATCTTGTCTTGAACTTGTAGCTCCTTGTTTTTCAGTTAGAATGGTTGACCAGGGAGCCTGGTGATCCTCCTGTCTCTCTCTGCCCTCCTCACAGTGATGGGATTACAGTCATGCATAGCCATGTTTGGCTTTTTTTTTTTTTTTTTTTGGTTTTTCGAGGTAGGGTCTCACTCTGGTCCAGGCTGACCTGGAATTAACTCTGTAGTCTCAAGGTGGCCTTGAACTCATGGCGATCCTCCTACCTATGCCTCCCGAATGCTGGGATTAAAGGCGTGCGCCACCACGCCCGGCCCATGTTTGGCTTTTTATAGGACTGCTAAGGGTTAAACTCAGGCCCTCATGCTTGACCAGCAAGTGTTCTTACCTAATAAACCATCTCCCCAGCCCCTAGTCACTATATCTCTTAAAACTGTTAAGAAAATGTTTTAAAGGTTTACAGTTTATTCCAAGGACCCATGAGACTGCCAGAATATTCTTCCCATTTTAAACTCCTTGAATGCTTCTATTATGAAGCATGAAATCCAAAGGCCTTAGCAGGGTCTACAAGGCCCTTTGTGAGTTGACCCTGGCTACCTCTTTCACCCACTTACCCATTGGACAGTTAAATGTATGGTAATATTCCACAATCTGTCCCAGCTAGAGTATAAGCTTGATGATGATAAATGTGGGAACTTTTTCATCATCACACTCCTAGTAGCCAATACAACACCTAGCACAGAAGGAACACAAGCTGAATCTATACTGACAGAAAGAGAAAATGACAATATGTGAGAAACTGTAGAGAGACTTGGGTAGGAGGAATACAGAAGTGTGTTTTTAACTGTTCAGAAAATAAAGCAAAGCTGGGCATGGTGGCGCACACCTTCAATCCCAGCACTCTGGAGGCAGAGGTAGGAGGATTGCCCTGAGTTCAAGGCCACCCTGAGACAACCCAGTGAATTCCAGGTCAGCCTGGGGTAGAGTGAGACCCTACCTCAAAAAACCAAAAAAAAGAAAAAGAAAATAAAGTAGAGGTTTAAGAGATGGCTTAGTGGTTAAGGTACTAGGCTAAGAAGCCTTAGGACCCAGGTTCAATTCCCTAACACACATGTAAGCCAGATGCACAAGGTGTCCATGCATATGGAATTCATTTGCAGTGGCTGGAGGCCCTGGTGTGCCCATTCTCTCTCTCTTTCTCCATATATATAATCTTTCTCTCTCAACTAAATAAATAATGAAGTAGAGGCCTGGTGTTTCCTTCAAGGAGCCACACAGAAAGGCTCTTTATGATAGATACAATCTCCACACCGCAGCTACACTTACACAGAAAATTCAAGTTTCAGTCATATGCCAAAAGAACTACAGCTGCAATCTTAAAAGAGCTACGTGGGGCTGGAAAAATGGCTTAGTGGTGAAGGCATTTGCCTGTGAAGCCTAAGGACCCAAGGTTCGATTCCACAGCACCCATGTAAGCCAGATGCACAAGGTAATACAAGTGTCTGGAGTTTGCAGTGGCTATAAGCCCTGGACCACCAATTCTTTCTCATAAAAAAATAAAATATTTTTCTTAAAAAGGAGCTATATAGAAGTTAAGCAGAGAGATAAGGCATAGAAATCAAACAGCCTTTTCTAGAATATTCTTTTTCTAAGCATCTCACATTTTCCTGCCTCTTGCTTTGGCTTCCCTAACAGTATGCTTCCTTAGCTCTCTTTCTACTATTCTGAACACCAAAGTTCCTTTTGACTTCAATCACATACAAGACATTTGTAATGCCATCACTTACATTCATATACACTCTCCTTCTTCTTCCCCCTTCCCACATGTGGAATTTAATTCACACTGAATGTTTTACATAGTATTGCCACAGAGGTATCTCCTGTAATTTCAACTGTGTGGTATCTAAGACTTTTGATAGTCTGGTCCTAGCTTTGTTTTTCCACTTGATCTCACCACTCCCAATACAAACACTGTACTATGAACAGCTGTTTTACTCAACCCCAAAGTTGAGGTCTTGCTTAGCCAAGTCTAATCCTGAATTCCCTGTTTGAAAGAAACTACTGTCAAAGCTCATCTACATCACTTTCCACTTAATTTGCCAACCGCACAATGGTTTAATTTTGTTAAACACATATACCAGCAACACATTTAAAACTAAATCATAAACCACCACAAGACAGAAATTTTTGATGCTTAAGTGTATTTGCATTCCTATTAACATGATAAGGACTCAAGCATCTGACTGAAGTAAATGTAGAAGAAACAGCTTCATGAAAACTATTATCCATTAATTCCACTTCTTTTTGTAATTATTTACTTACTTGCAAGCAAAAAGGGGCAGAGAGAATAGACACACCAGGGCCTCTTGCCACCCCAAACAAAGTCCAGATGCAAGTGCCACTTTGTGCATCAGGCTTTACGTGGGGGCTGGGAACATCTTAAGTGCTGAGCTATCTAGTCCCCATTAAATCCACTTCTAAGAAGGAAATATTATTTAGGTTTTCTTTTCCTATAAGTACTCTTACAGAAGACATTAGGCTGGAGGTCTTTAAACAAGCCTTGTCATATTCAAACTTTATAATGATTGTCAAAGCAAACATAATAAATCCCATCTTACAGATTTTACATTATTGGGGTATGTGTGTATGTATACATATTTGTATGAGCATGCATATGCCACCACACATGTGTAAAGATCAGATGATAATCTCGGTGTGCTGGTCCTTGCCTTCTACCTTGCTTGAAACACGGACTCACCTCTCTTTGGTAGCTGGGAAGCTCAGATTAACAAGCCCTTCAGCTTCAGGATTCTTCTGACTCAGCCTCCCTTGTCATACGGACACTGGGATTAAAAATACAAGTAAGGGGGGCTGGAGAGGTGGCTTAGCGGTTAAGCGCTTGCCTGTGAAGCCTAAGGACCCCGGTTCGAGGCTCAGTTCCCCAGGTCCCTCGTTAGCCAGATGCACAAGGGGGCGCACGCGTCTGGAGTTCGTTTGCAGAGGCTAGAAGCCCTGGCGCGCCCATTCTCTCTCTCTCCCTCTGTCTTTCTCTCTGTGTCTGTCACTCTCAAATAAATAAAAAAAAAAAACAAAAGACAAACAAACAAAAAGAAAAAATAAAAATACAAGTAAGGGGCTGGAGAGATGGCTTAGCAGTTAAGCGCTTGCTTGTGAAGCCTAAGGACCCCGGTTCGAGGCTCGATTCCCCAGGATCCACGTAAGCCAGATGCACAAAGGGGCACATGCATCTGGAGTTCATTTGCAGTAGCTAGAGGCCCTGGCGTGCCCATTCTCTCTCTCTCCCTCCCTCTCCCCCCTTTCTCTCTCTGTCTGTAGCCCTCAAATTAATTAATTAATTTAAAAAAATACAAGTGTAGTGCCAGGCGTGGTGACACACACCTTTAATCTCAGGACTCTGGGAGGCAGAGGTAGGAGGATTGCTGTGAATTCGAGGCCACCCTAAGACTGTACATAGTGAATTCCAGGTCGGCCTAGACTAGAGCAAGACACTACCTCAAAAAAAACTAAGCAACAAGCCAGGCGTGGTGATGCGCCCCTTTAGTCCCAGCACTCGGGAAGGTGAGGTAGGAGACTGCCATGAGTTTGAGGGCACCCTGAGACTACATAGTTAATTCCAGATCAGCCTGAACTGGAGTGATACTACCTCAAAAAAAAAAACCCAAAAATTAAAATTAAAAAAAAAATAGGTGACTGGAGACATGGCTTAGCGGTTAAGGTGTTTGCCTGCAAAGCCAAAGGATCTAGGTTCGATTCTCCAGGACCCACGTAAACCGCACAACGGGACACACACGTCTAGAGTTTGTTTGCAGTGGCTGGATGCCCTGGCATGCCCATTCTCTCTCTCTCTCCCAAATAAATAAATAAATATTAAAAAATTAAAAAATAATATAAAAATGAGAGCCAGGCTTGGTGGCACATACCTTTAATCCCAGCACTCAAGGCACAGAGGTAGAAGGATCTCTGTGAATTCCATGTTAGCCTGAGCTAGAGTGAGACCCTACCTTGTAAACACCCCCCCCCAAAAAAGGTGATCCTCCTGGGATTAAAGGCCTAGCATGAACTTTTTAAAAGTGTGTGAACAGGGGCTGGAGGGATAGCTTAACAGTTGAGGCACATGCCTGTGAAGCCTAAGGACCAGGTTTGACTCTCCAGGTCCCACATAAGCAAGATGCACAAGGTGGTGTATGCGTCTGGAGTTTGTCTGCAGTGGCTGAATGCCCTGATGCACCCATTCTCTCTCTCAAATAAATTTAAAAAATTTTTTAAAAACCACTTTATAAAGTGTGTGCACATGTGGAGGTCAGAGGACAACCTGAGGTGCTGGTTCTCTCCTTCCACCTTGTTTGACACTGACTCTCCCTCATAGTTGTTGGGTCACTGGGCAGGCTGGACCAGGTGGCCCTTGAGCTTTGGGATTCTCCTGGCTTCCCTCCCATTGCCATAGGTGCACTGGGATTAGACACATACATAGACCACTTTCCTTCCAGCTTTAAATGAGTGCTGTGGATTAAACCAGGAGTGGGGAGGAAGTCTTAAAGAACAAGTGCCTTCAAATGAGCCAACAGGTGCAATAGTGGCACGTCTGTCATGGTGGAAACAACTACCCTCTAATTGGACTGGAGGCCCAGTCCATGGGTAGGAATCCCTGATACTGAAAACTTAAAACTTAAAACAGTGGTAGTTATGAGCCCTAGGGGTGTAATGTCTGCTGCTGTCTGTCTATATGTATAATTTATGCTTATCAAACTGCCCAGTAAGCACTTCTGTTAACGTTCATACCCATATATTAATGCTACTCTCACTTTTGGTAGAGAATCTTCTCTTATCAGATGTCAGTGACCTTGGGATAACTCAGAAGGCATCATGGTGCTGGAAAGGAAGGACTCCTTACAATGTGCTCCCCCCAGACACATAATGGCCTGAATATCCATGCCCTCACAGTGCCTGACACTACCTACGCAAGAGCAAGGTAAGAGGAGGAAAAGATGATGACATCACAATAAAAGAGAGACTGATTGAGATGGGGAGGGAGTATGATGGAGAGTGGAGTTTCAAAGGGGTAAGTGGGGGGAAGGAGGGTATTTTTTATAATCATGAAAGCTGTTAATAAAAAAATTAAAATTTAAAAAAAAAAGAGAGACACTGATTGAAATGGGGAGGGGATATGATGGAGAATGGAGTTTCAAAGGGGAAAGTGGCAGGAGGGAGGGTATTACCATGGGATATTTTTTATAATCACCGTAGTTGTTAATAAAAATTTGAAATAAAAAAGCTGGGTATGATCTGACTTCCGGTTAAGATGGCAGCATAGGTACCACGCCAAAACAGCCCAGGGGGGAAAAGGACCAAAAAAAACCTCAGCAAAATACACACTTTCACTAAAAAGCGAGGTGCATAGGAAATTGAAAAGGCAGCGGAGAAGTAGAAGAGATCCAGAGCATCCAGAGCCCGTACGGGCTGGCGGCCCCAGCAGGTTAGCAGACAGCAGCAGCGGAGGCACACCAGAAAGCCACCAGGCTTGGCTTGAGCCACAGGAAAAGCCAGGAGAGGGGATTTTCCACTCACACCGGAGCACTCCGCAAACTCAAGAAACATGAAGGGAGAACAGCAGTGAACAATGGAGGAGCAGATCACAAGATAGAAGAACATGGGGAACAGCAAGAGAACTACAGCAGCATCGGCAGCCCCCTATCCCACCACCAGTGCCCAGCTCCAGCGAACAGAGCAGCAGTCCAGGGACCTGACCACGCCAACTTGAACCAACAGCGGGACCCAAGCAGGAGCAGAGGTAACTGGGATTACACCAGGGAAGGGTCTCACCTGGTCACAAGCTGGCTTGGATCCCTCAACAGATCAGAAATTTTATCCTCCTTGTCAGGATTAAGGATGTGGGTGGAGTACCACACACCATAAGGGACAGTTAGAGGATCTGCTTGTCATAATACCTACATTTGGATAAATAATCTGAGCTGTTTTTCACTGAAAGTGCACAATGTTTAGTTAAACTTTAGAATCTGCCTATATTTTGTTTCACTCAGCCTACTTGAATACTCTCATAGCAGGCAAACCCAACACCTAGGGTCACTTTTGTAGATACTCTAAGAGTCTTGAGAGCCAAACCTAACGCCTTAAGCTTCTACCCTGAAGTTATATAACAGACTGTCTGATACATCTAATAATAACCAGCTAATAGAAAATCCAATCATTAAATAATCCAGGATGCAAAAATATATACACTATAACACAAGAATATATATTAGAACACAAGATTAGGGCAGAAATTAATGAAATAGAAACTAAAAAAACAATCCAAAGAATCAATAAAACTAAGAGTTGGTTCTTTGAAAGGATAAACAAGATTGATAAACCCATAGCAAATCTGACCAAAAGAAAGAGAGAAGAGACACTAATTAATAAACTCAGAGATGAAAAAAGTAACATCACAACAGATGCCAGAGAAATTAAAAAAAATCACAGGGACATACTCTAAGAGCATATTCTCCACAAACTATGAAAATCTGAAAAGAAATGGATGATTTCCTTGGTTTATATGACCTACCAAAATTAAATCAAGATGAGATTAATCACTTAAATAGAACTATAATAAGCATGGAGATCCGAACAGTTATCAAAAATCTCCCAGCATTTCCTCCCGGTGGTTGGGAAGCCTGGCCTGGGAGAAGTCTGGTGCGCTCCTCCTAGGGGTCCACGCCCCCCTAAGGACAGTTACGGTGGCAGGGACTCCCCCTTGCCTTTCATCTCAGATGCTTCCTTCCTTCCTTCTTTTCTTTTTCTTTTTTTTGTTTTTCGAGGTAGGGTCTCACCCTAGTCCAGGCTGACCTGGAATTCACTATGTATTCTCAGGGTGGCCTCGAACTCTTGGCGATCCTCCTACCTCAGCATCCCGAGTGATGGGATTAAAGGTGTGTGCCACCCCCCACGGCCTGCTTTACTTTTTCTTTTGGCTGTGGGCTCAGTTTTCCTGAGTGCACATGCTCCATCAGGTGGCAGGTTGAAGTTTCCGTCTGTGGTTGTGCGCAGTGACATGATAGGCAGACGTTTTCTCCATCCGTTCCCCTCCCTGAGAGGGGAGAGCATCTTGAAGGGGCTGACTGGCACGAGAGTGGTGGTAGCCCCCGAAAGACATCTAGCTCTGTGTGGTTGGTACCTTCCCCTGGCTCAATAGGGCCCAGCACTTGTTGGCGTCAGACTGGGAAGCGGATGTGTTTCTACCACCAGAAAACAGTGGTTGGAATGAGGCATAGGGATGAGTGTCGTTTTTGTTACACAGCCCCTTCTCTGGCTCTTTCCTTCCCCTTAGCTATTGAGATCTTTGGACATTCATCCTGTCTGCACTGGCCAGCCTTCCTGGTTGGAAAACATTCCTGAGTCTTCCACCATTTCCTGCTACTTCCCACCCCTCTGTCCCTCCTTCCAGCAGGGCTAAGAAGCTGCGCCCTCCCCCTAGCTCCTCCCTCCAATTGCCAGGATTTGGTCCATTGGCAAGTCTCTTTTCTCCCTGGGCAAATTTAAAGCCTGCAAACTTCCTTTTCTCCCAAATGTCCACACCTGTTGTTCATGCCTTGCCTCTGGATATGTAGGCTTCCAAGGAGTGCCATCTCTTAAAGGACAGTTTAGTGTGTTTATAATTGAGAGAGGCTATGACAAAATCCTTTGCCATTGTCTTTATGCCTAAGAGCTAAGGCCCTAGCAAATGGAGTGACAGAATTCCTGAGGAATGGAGGAGTGCAGTGACAAAGCTTTCCTGAGGCCTAAGGACTGTAGGAAAAGAGTTAAGCAAAGGACATGAACAAGCTGAGTGGAGACAGCGGGCGCAGGACTCGGGTAGAAGGGGGCCAGCTGGGGGGCGAGGTGTGGACCCCACACGGGAGCTTTGTCAATAAGCCCACACGGGGCTGGCTGCATCCCAACGACAAAGTCATGGGACCCGGGGTTTCCTACTTGGTTCGGTACATGGGCTGTGTGGAGGTCCTGCAGTCAATGCGAGCCCTGGACTTCAACACCTGGACCCAGGTAACCAGGGAGGCCATCAGTCTGGTGTGTGAGGCTGTGCCAAGTGCTAAGGGAGCAACAAGGAGGAGAAAGCCCTGTAGCTGCCTGCTCAGCTCTATCCTGGGGAGGAGTAACCTAAAATTTGCCAGAATGCCAATAACTCTCACAGTCTCCACCAGCAGCCTCAACCTCATGGTCGCAGACTGCAAACAGATCATTGCCAACCACCACATGCAATCTATCTCATTCGCATCTGGTGGAGATCCGGACACAGCTGAGTATGTTGCCTATGTTGCCAAAGACCCCGTGAATCAGAGAGCCTGCCACATCCTGGAATGTCCCGAAGGACTTGCTCAGGACGTCATCAGCACCATTGGCCAGGCCTTTGAGTTGCGTTTCAAACAATACCTCAAGAACCCACCTAAGCTGGTTGCCTCTCATGACAGGATGGCTGGTTTTGATGGCTCTGCTTGGGATGAGGAAGAAGAGGAGCCACCTGATCATCAGTACTACAATGACTTCCCTGGGAAGGAACCCCCTCTTGGGGGGTGGTAGACATGAGGCTTCAGGAAGGAGCTGCTCCAGGGGCTACTCGACCCACTCCACCCAGTGCCCAGCCACCCAGCCACCTAGACAAGGCCAGGCAAGGGGGAGCCAGGCCCCCCAATCTGGCCATCAATGGAAGCACACCCCAGGACCTCTTCGACATGAAGCCCTTTGAAGATGCTCTTCGGGCACCTCCACCTGCCCAGGCCCTGTCCATGGCTGAGCAGCTCCAAGGGGAAGCCTGGTTCCACGGGAAGCTGAGCCGGCGGGAGGCTAAGGCGCTGCTGCAGCTCAATGGTGACTTCCTGGTGCACGAGAGTACAACCACACCTGGCCAGTATGTGCTTACTGGCTTGCAGAGCGGGCAGCCCAAGCACCTGCTTCTGGTCAACCCGGAGGGTATGGTTCAGACAAAGGATCACCGCTTTGAGAGTGTCAGTCACCTCATTAGCTACCACGTGGACAATCACCTGCCCATCATCTCTGCAGGCAGTGAACTGTGCCTACAGCAACCTGTGGAGCGGAAAGTGTGATCTTTCCCCAGTCTCCCTCCCAGAGGATGACCCCCCCAAGCCCTTCCACCCTGCTCCCCTAACCCTCAGGACTCCTGTTATGTGGGCTTGGCTTGGGGTGGGGGCTGGGAGTACTGTGGACCCTGGGTTTACTGTCCACCTGAATGAAAGGGTTTGAGTTAAGATCCTGGGGTAGCATCCTGCTTGTCCCCAAACCTCACCAAAGTATTAATGTGCAGAGTGGCCCTTGCCTGGGCCTTTCCTGTGCCAACCTGATGTGCTCTACCCCCAGAAAGTGGGTGCTTGTCATGGGACACCCCCTGTGGTGACAGGCCCAGTGGAGCAATCGCCCTTTTGGGGAAGGGGAATTAATCATACCTCTGGTCTATGCCTGGGCTTCAGGGTACCCCAGACTCCTTTTAGTACCCCACCTGCTGTTGAAACTTTGTGCCTTTGCCATCACCTGGATTGGCAGATACTTGATGTAGAATTCTCAGGCTCCTGAGTTGACACCTTGGCTTCTGAGACCCTGTCCTTTCGCTCCGCAACCCTGCCCCTCCAGTGTGGGTTGGGAGAACCAGGGCAGGAGTAGCAGCTGTCCCCCTCTCCTCAAGGGTGATAACGCGGCCCTTAGAGATTGCCCTAGACCCCCTCCCGGCCAGGGGGAGTTGGACCCTCCCTTTGCTCAGTGCCTCCTGGCCGGGACCCCTTTCCCCAAGGGGTCTGTATATACATTTCTTTAGCCCATCCCTCCCATGTTGCATGTGCGTTATCTTTGACAGCCAAAGTGTGGCCTTTGCTCCTGCAGCCCACCCCATCTGCCCTTTCTTGGCTGTGGGTGACCAAACTCGGGCCTCCTATAAGCGCAAGTTAACCTCCAGGCAGGTTCTGTGGCGGCCTTGCGAATGAAGCGGTAGACAATCCCCAGGTGCTGTTTGTACATTTGGAGCCGCAGCCATATTTGTTCTACATGCATCTGTAGATGGACCAGACTAGTTTTTTTTCCCCTGGCTTTTGAGCACGAAATGACGGTCACCGATTATTACGTTTCTACATCGCCTCTGACTTTTCCAAGCCCTTTTCCAATTGATATTTTCCTCTTGGGGTCTGGGGGTTACTAGGACTAGCAGGATTATCCCTTTCTTTGCTTCTTGTTATTTTTTTAAACGAGAGACTCCAACTGAAAACATGGGCCTCTTAGGGCAAGACCAGGAGGAAGTTTGGCCAGATAGTACTGGGTGAGAGAGAGAGTGAGTGCAAATGGTGATGTGGCCGCCGCAGACCAGCCAATGCGGGGACTTGTTTTCGTCCTGGCCGCCGTCCTCTTTTGTTGTCATGTTTCCGAGAGTCTCGCACACCAAAGGGAATAGTCTTCATTAAAGTTCTGTATTTCTTCTAAAAAAAAAAAAATCTCCCAACTATAAAAAGGCCAGGACCAGATGAATTCACTGCTGAAATTTTACAAGACCTTCAAGGAAGAGCTAACACCATTGCTTTTTAAGCTTTTCCATAAAATAGATAAAGAAGGAATTCTACCAAACTCCTATCAAGCCAGCATCACCCTGATACCCAAACCAGGCAAAGATAGAACAAAAAAAGAAAATTACAGACCAATCGCCCTCATGAGCATAAATGCAAAAATTCTCAACAAGGCCTGGAGAGATGGCTTAGTGGTTAAGCGCTTGCCTGTGAAGCCTGAGGACCCCGGTTTGAGGCTCGATTCCCCAGGACCCACATTAGCCAGATGCACAAGGGGGCGCACGCATCTGGAGTTCGTTTGCAGTAGCTGGAGGCCCTGGCGCGCCCATTCTCTCTCTCTCTCTGTTTATTTGCCTCTCTCTCTCTCTGTCACTCTCAAATAAATAAACAAAAAAAAATTCTCAACAAAATATTGGCAAACAGAATACAAGAGTACATCAAAAAGATCATTCACCCTGACCAAGTAGGCTTTATCCCAGAGATGCAGGAATGGTTCAATATATGCAAATCAATAAATGTTTTATATTATATAATTCTGTATGTATAATACATATATAATTCTATATATTAGAATTCTATATATAATATAGAATTATATTATATAATCATATAAATGGATTGAAGGACAAAAATCACAGTATCATCCCATTAGACGCAGACAAAGCATTTGACAAAATCCAACATCCCTTCATGATAAAAGTTCTACAGAGACTGGGACTAGAAGGAACATATCTCAATATAATAAAGGCCATTTATGACAAGGCGACAGCCAACATACTACTAAATGGGGAAAAACTGGAAGCTTTTCCACTAAAATCAGGAACAAGACAAGGGTGTCCACTGTCCCCACTTTTATTTAGTATAGTACTGGAAGTCTTAGCCATAGCAATAAGGCAAGAGACACACATAAAAGGGATACAAATTGGAAAGGAAGAAATCAAGTTATCATTATTAGAAGATGACATGATTCTATATATAAAGGACCCTAAAGACTCTACCAGCAAACTGTTAGAGCTGATAAAACACCTACAGCCATGTAGCAGGATACAAAATAAATACACAGAAATCAGTAGCATTCCTATATGCTAACAACAAACACACAGAGGATGAAATCAGAGTGTCACTCCCATTCATAATTGCATCAAAGAAAATAAAGTACCTTGGAATAAACCTAACCAAGGAAGTAAAGGATCTCTACAATGAAAACTATAAAACACTCAAGCGAGAAATTGCAGAAGACACTAGAAAGTGGAGAAACATCCCTTGTTCCTGGATTGGAAAAATCAATATTGTGAAAATGGCAATCTTACCAAAAGCAATCTACACATTTAATGCAATCCCCATCAAAATTCTTCACGGAAATAGAAAAAAACAATCCAAAAATTCATTTGGAATCACAAAAAACCTCGAATATCTAAAATAATACTGAGCAACAAAAATAAGGTGGGAGGTATCACCATACCTGATTTTAACCTGTAGTATACTACAGAACCATAGTAACAAAAACAGCATGGCACTGTCACAAAAGCAGATATGTAGATCAATGGAACAGAACAGAAGACCCAGATATAAGTCCAGGTAGTTATAGCCACCTGATATTCGATAAAGATGCCAAAAATACTCATTGGAGAAAAGACAACATCTTCAGCAAATGGTGCTGAGAAAACTGGATATGTATCTGTAGAAGGATGAAAATAGATTCTTCTCTCTCTCCATGCACAAGAATTAAACCCAAACGGACTAAAGACCTTAACATCAGATCTGAAACTCTGAAATTGATAGAGGAAAAATTAGGGGAAATCCTTCAACATATTGGTCTTGGCAAAGGCTTTCTGAATATAACCCCTATTGCTCAGGCAATAAAACCATAGATTAACCATCGGGAACTCACGAAATTACAAAGATTTTGTACTGCAAGGACACAGTGAATAAAGCAAAGAGGAAACCTACAGAATGGGAAAAAATCTTCGCCAGCTATATATCTGATAGAGGATTAATATCTAGGATATACAAAGAACTCAAAAAGTTAAATAAGGAATCAAACAAGCCAATCAAAAAAATGGGCAATGGAGCTAAATAGAGCATTCTCAAAGGAAGAAATACGAATGGCATATAAGCATCTAAAAAAATGTTCTATGTCACTAGACATCAGGGAAATGCAGATTAAAACTACATTGAGATTCCATCTCACTCCTGTCAGATTGGCCACCATCATGAAACAAATGATCATAAATGTTGGCGGGATGTGGAAAAAGAGGAACCCTTCTACACTGCTGGTGGGAATGCAATCTGGTCCAGCCATTGTGGAAATCAGTGTGGAGGTTCCTAAGACAGCTAAAAATTGATCTACCACATGACCCAGCTATAGCACTCCTAGACATATATCCTAAGGACTCATCCCATTTCCTTAGAAGTACACATACAACCACGTTTATTGCCGCTCAATTCACAATAGGCTGGGAAATGGAACCAGCCTAGATGTCTCTCAACTGATGAGTGGATAACGAAGATGTGGCACATTTATACAATGGAGTTCTACTCAGTGGTAAAGAAAAATGAAGTTATGAAATTTGCAGGAAAATGGATGGATCTGGAAAGGATTATACTAAGTGAGGTAACCCAGGCCCAGAAAGCCAAGCATCCCATGTTCTCCTTCATATGTGGATCCTAGCTACAGATGATTGGGCTTCTGTGTGAGAAGGAAAATTCAGTAGCAGAGGCCAGTAAGTTAAAAAGGAGATATAAAGGGAAGAGAAAGGAAGGGAGGAGGGTACTTAATAGGTTGGTATTGTATATATGTAAGTAGAATAGATCAACGGGGGTAAAAAGGCCCAAAGTGAGGTCAGGGGAAGAGACTGAGTAAAGGAAAGGTGGAGGGAGGGCTAATCAAAATCAAAGAGGAAGCAAAAAAATCATATGGAATCCTCCGGTTTTGGACAATGGAACACTCAGGAGCCATAGGTCATTGTTAGAAAATTTTAAGTGCCAGTGATGGGATACCTCCAGTGAGTTGTTGGTCAGGGAGGTCCCTGATGCCTCCAAAACATTATAGGCCATTGCCGAGGCCATTTGTTTCCAACCAGGAATAGATGGTAAGACCCTATTGCTGAAGACTCCATATACTTGGACTGCAAGGCCACTGAGAAATCCTGCTGGAACTGAGCTGATAACCTCCTCCATGTAGACCAGCTGACAGAAAGCTGGAAGACGCCATTCTACATGTACTTCAATGGGAGAAAGAGATACCACCAGTGAAGATACTCAACAGTGGACTCTGCAAATCTTATAATTGGCCAGCCAGCCCAAATGAGCCAATGGGTGCTATAGTGCCACGTCTGTCATGGTGGAAACCAACTGCCCTCCACTTGGACTGGAGGCCCGCTCCATGGGGGTAATACATCCCTGATACTGAAAACTTAAAACAGGGGTAGTCATGAGCCTTGGGGGTGCAACATCTGCTAATGTCTGGAAAAATGTATATACTATGCTTATCAAACTGCCCAGTAAGCACTTCTTTTAATATTCATACCCTTATGTTAATGCTACTCTTACTTTGGGTAGAGAATCTTCTCTTTTCAGATGGCAGTGACCTTGGGATGACTCAGAAGGTATCATAGTGCTGGAAAGAAGTGACTGGAATACTGAGTAACATCTCGATCACACCTTCCAAGGTTCAGGGCCTAATGTGGAAGAGGTGGTGGAAAGAATGTAAGAGTCAAAGGAAGGGTAGGACTCCTTACAACATGCTCCTCCAGACACAAAATGGTCTGGATATCCATGACCTCACCATGCCTGACACTACCTACACAAGACCCTCATAAGAGGAAGAAAAGATCATGACATCAAAATAAAAGAGGGACTGATTGTGATGGGGAGGGGATATGATGGAGAATGGAACTTCAAAGGGAAAAGTTGGGGGGAGGGTTTTAGCATGGGATTTTTTTATAATCATGGAAAATGTTAATAAAAATTGAGAAAAAAAATTAAAAAAAAAAAGCCGGGAGTGGTGGCATACGCTCTTAATCCCAGTACTCGTGAGGCAGAGGTATGGGGATTGCTGTGAGTTCAAGGCCACCCTGTGACTACATCGTGAATTCCAGGTCAGCCTCAGCTAGAGTGAGAGCCTACCTCGAAAAACCAAAAAAAAATTTTTTTAATAAAAAAAAAAGAACAAGCGCCTTTAAAGAGTAAGCCATCTCCTCAGACCTGTTTGTTGGTTTTTTGAGACAAAGTCTTGCTACGGATCTCTCAGGCTGGCCTTAAACTCTCAATCCTCCTGTCTCAGCCTCCCAAGTGGTAGGATTGCAGGCATGTGCCACAACCCATGGTTCAAGTGTTTTTCAAGTATGTGTGTAATATTTAAAAAGCCTAAGCACATACCTCCTTAAGAGACTTAAGGAAGGAGGCAGTTTATCAATCCCATTCCTTAAGTTCCAGGAAACATTTCAGGGACTTTGTATAAACACTTCTCTAATTAATTGGGGAAATGCCATGCTCCTGACACCTTGCAGTCACCAGATCCCCTATAACAGTGTTAAAAAATGAGCTGCAAGCTGGAGAAGTGGCTTAGCGGTTAAGATACTTGCCTGCAAAGCCTAAGGACCCAGGTTCGATTTCCCGGTACCCATGTAAGCCAGATGCACAAGGTGGCACATGCTTCAGAAGTTTGTTGCAGTGGCTAGAGGTCCTGGAACACCCATTCTCTCTTCCCTCTTTTTCTCTAATAAATTAAATAAATAAATAAATCAGAGCTAAATATAAAAAAAGGAGTTACACCGTGAAGAGTATACTGTAAGGGTGGAAACAAATTACACACAGATGATTCCTTTCTGTTTAACTGCAGCACTTGCAAGTTATATTGCCAGAGATTTCCCACATGGTAAATTTAGATATGGTTTTACTTAATTTTTTGTTTGTTTGTTTTTTTGAGGCAGGGTCTCACTCTAGCTCAGGTTGACCTGGAA
This sequence comes from Jaculus jaculus, assembly GCF_020740685.1. Lineage (NCBI taxonomy): Eukaryota > Metazoa > Chordata > Mammalia > Rodentia > Dipodidae > Jaculus > Jaculus jaculus. The sequence continues at coordinate 80,983,067 of NC_059112.1, read as the reverse complement.
TTCACCCTGTAGTCTCAGGGTGACCTTGAACTCTCAACAATCCTCCTACCTCTGCCTCCCAGGTGCAGGGATTAAAGGCATGTACCACCACACCTGGCTACTTAAAATTTTTTAATGTTTTTATATATATATATGTTTTTATTTTGGAGAAAGAGGTAAGACCCTACCTTGAAAACAAAGCATAATGACATATATGTATGAAAATGGCCATTATTTTGAATGTTAACTTAAAACTTAAGAAGGCTGAAAGCACTTTCCTTTTTTTTTTCAGTTTTTTTTTTTTTTTTTTCCCTGAGGTAGGGTCTCACTGTAGCCCACACTGACTGGAATTCACTATGTAGCCTCAGGCTGGCCTTGAACTCACAGTGATCCTCTGACTTCAGCCACCACATACTGAGGATTAAAGGCACGCTACCACCACACCTGGCTTTTTTTTTTTAATTTCCTTTTTTTAAAAAATTTATTTATTTGCATGTGTGTGTCTGTGTGTTAGAGAAAGAGAGTACAGCATAGGGCTTCTTGCTGCTGCAAACACTTACCCCTTCATGGATCTAGAGTTATGAGTGGCTTGAAAATTGAACCCAGCAGCTGGAGAGATGGCTTAGCAGTTAAGGCATTTGCCTACAAAGCCAAAGGACTTTGGTTCGATTCCCCATGACCCACATAAACCAGCTGCACAAGGGGGTGCATGCATCTGGAGTTCGTTCACAGTGGCTCTTTCCCTCTCTCGCTCTCTCAAATAAATAAATAAAATTAAAAAAAAAAACTGAACCCAGGCCCCCAGACTTTGCAAGCAAGTGCCTTTAACCACAGAACCATCTTCCCCAAACCACAATTTCCATTTTAAATAATCAAGACAGAAAATGGATTTATAGCCAGGCACAGTGATGCATACCATTTATCCCAGCACTTGGGAGTTAGAGGTAGGAGGATGGCTATGAGATCGAGGTCAGCCTGGGACTACAGAGTAAGTTCCAGGTCAGCCTGGACTAGAGCAAACCTTGCCTTAAAAAAAAAATCAAAAAGAAAGGAAAATGGCAGGCTAGATGGCTTAGCAGTTAAGGCACTTGCCTGCTAAGCCCAAGGACCCATATGCAACTCTCCAGATCCTACTTGAGCCAGAGGCACAAAGGTGAGTCAAGTGCAAGGTCACACATGCCCATTGGGTGGCGCAAAAATCTGGCATTTGATTGCAATGGCTGAAGCCCTGGCAAACAGATTCTCATTCTCTCTCTCTCTCCCCCTCCCTCCCTCCCTCCATTCCTCTCTCTGTCTAGCTAAAAAAGTTAGAAAGAGGAAGGCCATGGTGGCACATGCCTTTAATCCCAGCACTCAGGAGGCAGAGGTAGGAGAATCGCCATGAGTTCAAGGACACCCTGAGACTACATAGTGAATTCCAGGTGAGCCTGGACCACAGTGAGACCCTATCTCAAGGGGAAAAAAAAATAGTGTTTCCTTCTTTGGCACTATGTCACCATGTCCCATTTTTCTCTTATGTCACAGTATGGATGAACTCAAAAACCCATTGGCTATCACTCCCCATGCTGCACCACCTACCCTTTTCTTAAATTCACTTTTTCTTTTTAGTTTTTCAAAGTAGGGTCTCATTCAAGCCTAGACTGACCTGGAATTCATTCTGGAGTCTCAGGGTGCCTCAAACTCACCATGATCCTCCTACCTCAGCCTCCCGAGTGCTGGGATTAAAGGCATGCACTACCACTGCCAGCCATTCTTTCTTTCTTATTTATTTGTAAGCAGAGACAGACAATGGGCACACCGGCGACTGTTACCACTATGCATGAACTACAGATACAAGTGCCACTTTGTGCACCTGTCTTTATGTACATACTGGGTAATCAAGGCAGGCAGGAAGGCTTTGCAAGCAAGTACCTTTCACCACAGAGCCATCTCTCCAGCCTTGCCCCCCCTTTTTGAGACAAGGTTTCAGGTAGCCCAGGATTGCCTGAAATTTGGTATGTAGACAGGATGACCTTGAACCACTGAGTGCCTGACCCCACCTTCTAAGTGCTAGGATTACAGGTATAGGCTGCCCACAGTGATTGGTTTATGTTGTGCTGGAGATCAAACCCAGGGCTTAGGTGTGAGCTAGGCCTACATTCTACCCACTGAGATACATCCTCAGCCTCAATTGCTTAAGTATATTGCTAAATTAATTTTGCAATACTTTTAAAAACAAGTCTTGCCAAGACTTGTTCTCTGTTTAAAAAAAAAAAAAGCCAAAAAGGTAAACAGCTAACATTCCAAACATGCAATGTTAATCTTGGCCTGTGGATACAACTCAGTAATGGAGCAGCTGCATGTATGAGACCTGGTCAGGAAGCCCAAGATTGCCAAAAACGGCTAACAATCTCTTTTTATTTCTACATGAGCAAAGTAGGAATTCTCTGGCCAGGGGTGGTGGCGCATGCCTTTAATCTCAGCACTTGGGAGACAGAGGTAGAAGGAATGCCATGAGTTCAAGGCAACCCTAAGACTACATAGTGAATTCCAGGTCATTCTGAGCTACAGTGAGACTCTACCTCAAAAAAAAAAAAAAAAAAAAAATTAGTAGCCCAGACATGATGTGGTTAAATTATACCCTATCCAGTAACTTTAAGTAAGGAAAACACACACAATCGCAATCTATCACAAACCAACAAAACCTGTTTCTCTTCCTCCAAATCAACAGAATTAGGTAATGATTGAAGAGAGCTCCCATGTTTGGGAAAGAGGAGTGCAGAGCACAGACAGGAACTCTTATTAAGTGATCTCCAGTAAAACCAGATTCTGGTGTTCTTAATCTCCTGTTTGAAACTAGAAAAAAGTCACGTCCAGTCTATCTAGGAAGACACACACTTAGAAATCAAACTTAGAACCGGTAGCACTTGGGAGGCAGAGGTAAGAGGATCACCATGAGTTCAAGTCCACCCTGAGACTAGGTAGTGAATTTCAGATCAGCCTGGGCTAGAGTGAAACTCTACCTCAGAAAACAAAAAATAAAAAACACCTTAGAACAAGAATACTGTATAGCTGAAGTATGTGAAAGAGGTTAACTTACTAAAAACAAGATTCAACCTTCACCATAAAGAAACAGAAGGGTGCACGTGCAAGTTAAGGAAGAATTGTCCTTCTGAAGCTCTGACAGGAAGTTTTCAAATGCCCAAGGTCCTCTATTTCTTAGTATTTTTTTAGATTATTTTATTTTTATTTATTTGAGACAGAAAGAGGGGGAGAGAGAGAGAGAGAATGGGTGGGCCAGGGCCTCTAGCCACTGCAAACGAACTGCAGACACATGCTCCACCATGTGCACCTGGCTTACGTGGGACCTGGAGAATTTAACTGGGATCCTTAAATGCTAAGCCGTCTCCGCAGCCTTATTTCTTAGTATTAAAGAAGGATTTTCAGCAGGCATGGTGGTGCATACCTTTAATGCCAGCACTTAGGAGGCAGAGATAGGACTGCTTTGAGTTTGAGGTTACCATGCTACTACATAGTGAATTCCAGGTCAGCTGGGGCTAAAGCAAGACCATACCTTAAAAAAAAAAAAGGAGGGGAGGATTTCCTATTTTCAAATCATGTGTTTTATGAGCCAACTTGTTTATCCTTTTCGGTGACTCATTTTAGTTTTATCTACATTAATAAGCAGCTGACTGTAATATAACTATCAATTTAAAGTTTTGTTAATAACCACATTATCTTAACAGATCTAATTCCAGAGGACAGAAATCAGCAGTTTAAAGTGCTGGAGTTTTCTTTAGTGAAAGCTTGAACAAAATAAAAAGGTGCTATTAAAAAAAAGCTTTCTAAGCCGGGCATGGTGGCGCACGCCTTTAATCCCAGCACTCGGGAGGCAGAGGTAGGAGGATCGCCAAGAGTTCAAGGCCATCCTGAGACTACATAGTGAATTCCAGGTCAGCCTGAGCCAGAGTGAGACCCTACCTCAAAAAAACAAAAAAAAAAAAAAAAGCTTTCTGGCTAAACACTATGCTTATCAAACTGCCCAGTAAGCACTTCTCTTAATGTTCACACCCTTATATTAATGCTACTCTCACTTTTGGTAGAGAATCTTCTCTTTTCAGATGGCAATGATCTTGGGACGACTCAGAAGGTATCATGGTGATGGAAAGAAATAACCACAGTGCTCAGTACTGCAGTAGCTCTATCACACCTTCCAAGGCTCAGGGTCTAATGCGGAAGAGGTGGCGAAAAGAATGTAAGAGCCAGAGGAAGGGCAAGACTCCATACAACATGCTCCCTCCAGACACAAAATGGCCTGGATATCCATGGCCTCACAGTGCCTGACACTACCTGCATAAGACCATCTTAAGAAGAGGAAAAGATCATAACATCAAAAGTAAAAGAGAGACTGATTGAGATAGGGAGAGGGTATGATGGAGAATGGAGTTTCAAAGGGGAAAGTGGGGGGAGGAAGGGTATTACCATGGGGTATTTTTTATAATCGTGGAAGTTGTTAATAAAAAATAATTAAAAAAATAAAAATAAAAATAAAGCTTTCTGGGCCTGGAGAGATGGCTTAGTGGTTAAGGTGCTTGCCTGCAAAACCAAATGACCCAGGATCGATTCCCCAGAACCATGTAAACCAGATGTACAAGGTGGCATATGCATCAGGAGTTCATTTGCAGTGACAAGAGGCCTCAGCATGCCCCTTCTCTTCCTCTCCCTCTCTGCTCTTTCGCTCTCTCTCAAATAAATAGGCTGTGTGTGATGGTGCACCTTTTAATCCCAGCACTCAGGAGGCAGAGATAAAAGGATCGTTGTGAGTTCAAGGCCACCCTAAGACTACAGAGAGAATTCCAGGTCAGCCTGACCTACAGTGAGATCATACCTTGAAAAACCAAAAGATATATAACAAAATTAAATTAAATTAAAAAATTAAAAAAGAAAAGCTTTCTGCAGCAGGGTATGGTGGTGCACACCTTTAATCCCAACACTTGGGAGGAAGAAGTAGGAGGACCACCATGAGTTCAAGGTCACCCTGAGACTACATAGTGAATTCCAACTCAGCCTGGGCTACAGCAAGACCCTACCTCAAAATACCAAAGAAAGAAAAGAAGAGAAAAGAAGAGAAAAGAAGAGAAAAGAGAAGAAAAGAGAAGAAAAGAGAAGAAAAGAGAAGAAAAGAGAAGAAAAGAGAAGAAAAGAGAAGAAAAGAAAAGAAAAGAAAAGAAAAGAAAAGAAAAGAAAAGAAAAGAAAAGGCTTTCTGGGCCGGGCATGGTGGCTCACACCTTTAATCCAAGCACTTGGGAGGCAGAGGTAGAAGGATCACCATTCAAGGCCACTCAGACTACATAGTGAATTCCAGATAAACCTGGGCTACAGTGAAACCCTATCTGGGGGGGGGGGGGGCGCGGGAGGAACCTTCTGGTGGGGGGTGGGGGTGGGACAGAGAAATGGCTTAGCAGTTAAGGCATTTGCCTGTGAAGCAATGGACCCAGGTTCAATTCACCAGGACCCACATAAACCATATTCACAAGGTGATGCACCATCTGCAGTTCATTTAGTATGGCTAAATGAGCACCCATTCTCTCTTCTCTCTCCCTCCTCCACCCCTATCTGCTTCCTTCTCTCACTCTCTCTCTCTGTCCCTCTCCCCCTCCCTCCCTCCCTCTCTCTCTCTCTCTCAACTAAAATTAAAATTTAAAAAAAAAGCTTTCTGCTAGGTGCAGTGGTACACTTGTAATTCCAGCATTTGGGAAACTGAGGTAGGAGGAAGGCCATGAGTTTCAGTCCAGCCTGGGCTAGAGTAAAATCTTGCCTCAAAAACAAAAAACAGCCAGGAATGGTGGCACACACTTTTAATCCCAGCACACAGAGACTATGTAATGGATTCCAGGTCAGCCTGAGTTACAGTGAAACCATACCTCAATAAAAAAAGGGCTGGAGATATAGCTTCGTGGTTAAGGCACTTGACCACAAAGCCAAAGGACCCAGGTTTGATTCCTCAATACCCACATAAAGCCAGCTGCACAAAGTGGTGTAAGTGTCTGGAGTGCTCTCTATATATACATCTCCCCTCCTCTCTCTCAAATAAATAAACAAAATATATTTTTAAAAAATAAAAATAGGGGCCGGGTGTGGCGGCATACAACTTTAATCCCAGCACTAGGGAGGAAGAGGTAGGAGTATCACCATGAGTTCGAGGGCACCCTGAGACTGCATAGTGAAGGTCAGCCTGAGCTAGAGTGTGACCCTTGAAAAACCAAAAAAAAAAAAAAAAAGGGAAAAGTAGGAGGCACATGTGGTGGTGCATGACTTTAATCCCAGGAGTTAAGAGGCAGAGGTAGGAGGATCACCGTGAATTCAAGGCCACCCTGAGACTACATAGATCAGCCTGAGCTAGAGTGAGACCCTACCTCAAAACAAACAAACAAACAAACAAAAATAATAAAAATAAATATAGGGCTGGGCATGGTGGTGCACACCTTTAATCCCAGAACTTGGGAGGCAGACGTAGGAAGGTCACCATGAGTTCAAGTTCACCTTAAGAGTACACATAGTTAATTCCAGGTCAGCCTGGACCAGAGTGAGACCCTACCTCGGAAAAACAAAAAAATAAACAAATAAAATAAATAAAATAAAAACAAGCAGAAAAGAAGCTTTCAATGACTAAAAAGAACAAAAGGGGTTGGAGAAGTGGCTTAACCTTTAAGGTGTTTGCTTGCAAAGCCAAAGGGCCTAGGTTCAACTCCCCAGGAGCCACATAAGCCAAATGCACAAGGGGCGCATGCGTCTGGAGTTGGTTTGCAGTGGCTAGAGGCCCTAAGCACCCATTCTCTATCTGCCTCTTTCTCTCTCCTTCTCTCTCTCAAATACAGAAATAAAAGTACTTAAAAAGAACTAAAGGACAAGATTATTAGTGCCTTTAGTAAAATTTCCTAAATTTTAAAATACAATATCAGTAGCCAGGCTACATGGTAGCACACGCCTCTAATTCTAGCACTCAGGAGGCAGAGGTAAAAGGATCACTGTGAGTTCAAGGCCACCCTGAGACTACAAAGTGAATTCCAGGTCAGCCTGGGCTAGAGTGAAACCTTATCTTGAAAACAAAAAAGAGAATGGTAACTAGAAAGTATTACTGAAATTTGGGCTGAAGAAATGGCTCAGCAATTAAGGCACTTACTTGCGATGCCCAATGGCCTGAGTTTGATTTCCCCAGTACCCACATAAAGCCACATGCACAAAACAGGTGCATGCATCTGGAGTTCTGCAGTGGCTAAAGGCCCTGGCATGCCCATTCTCTGTCTCTCTCTCTGGATCTTTATCTCTGTATTTGCATATAAATAAATAAATAAATATGTTTAAAGTCTTAAAGAAATTTTAAACACACAAATCTCTATTCTCTTTTTTAATAAATGGTGCATGAAATAAGTCAAGAAAATACATATAGAATATCTACATTCCTAAGTCACAGCAAAGCGTTTTTTTCTCCCAAAGGAAAAGTCATAAGGACTTTTCAACTGCATGCCTATTTACATTTGCCAAACAAGCATGAGGAAAAGTAAACGGAGAAAAATGACAAAGCACTAATTTCTTGATCCCTCACAGATTTGTTGGATGCTAACTTTGGTAAGCCAAGAATTTACATTATTGAAAGCAATAAAGATAACCCACATAACTAAAAACAATCCTTTTAGCAAACAAAAACTGAGACACTGAGGACAGCTGGCAGAAGATACTATGCACTTAACTTTTCATCTTTCAGTGGAAGTAATCAATAAATGCCATCTAAAGCTGACACATCAGGAAATTTAAATACAACTGTAAAAGCAATAATAAATACAACCTTCAGAAGAACCAGACTGTCAAGACCACGTGATGAGATTGGGACACTTCAATGTAGACCTCTGTACTTTCCTGTAACATGTGCAGTATTCATATTTAAATCTACTTGCTAAACTGTCAATAATCAGATACCTTTATAAAAATCCACTATATTCCATGTCTGCACCCAACAGCTCATGGACTGTAAACTTTATAAAATGAAGCACACTTGAAATAGCTCATCTGGCCACACTCTTTTGGAGGGGAGAGGGAGTTTTCATCTCTTCTTGCAAAGGTGACCATAAACAGCCCAAATATCTATTATAACACCTACAAACTTAAATTAAGAAAATCAGGGCTGGAAAGATGACTCAGTAGTTAAGGCATTTGCCTGCAAAACCTAATGAACCCAAGTATGATTCCCCAGTACACACATAAAACCAGATGCACAAAATGGTAGCACGCATTTGGAGTTCATTTGCAGTGGCTACAGGACCTGGTGCACCCATTTTCTTTCTTTCTTCCTTCCTTCCTTCCTTTCTTCCTTCCTTTCTCTCTTTCTTTCTTTCTTTCTTTCTTTCTTTCTTTCCTTTTTACCCCCCCCCTCTGCTTACAAATAAGTAAATAAAAAGAAAATCAAAAGACAAAAGTGAAAAATATGGCATCATGTTAAAAATCAAAACCTTAGCCAGGCGTGGTGGCACACGCCTTTAATCCCAGCACTTGGGAAGCAGAGGTAGGAGGATCGCCATGAGTTCAAGGCCACCCTGAGAATACAGAGTGAATTCCAGGTCAGCGTAGGCTAGAGTGAGACCCTACCTCGAAAAAAACAAACAAACAAAAAAATCAAAACCTGTTACCTGTGTTTTAAGAAAAATGAATTCTAACACTGTCCAATATAAGGCCTGGTGCTGAATTCAGGCAATGTTAACAAAGGCTTCATAACAGCAAACAAACTTTAAGTCCTGACATGTAATCAAGAAGACATGCAGGGCTAATGTTTGCTTTGAAATCAAAACAAGAGAGGCAACTCAAAGCCTGCTATCTTTACTGATCCGCTCAGGAATGTAAAAGTATGCACTGCAGTTTCAACCTGGCAGTACTTGAAGTTTCTTAAAAACAATTTATTTCTGCCTAGACAAGCAGAAAGACAGGCCTAAGCAGTCGGGTTTTCTGTTTATGCCTCGCCTCCAATCTTTATGCTCACACTAGCCTTTCACCTTACTAACGCTCATAAATATAATTACCTCAGAGAAACGTCAGAACACCACTGAACTCAAAGCAAGGAGGGTGTCCTTTCATAGAATGCGATTAACACGATGACCTCTGAAATGGACAATTTCTGGTAGCCATGGGAGTTATAACTTGGGTTAATCACCATGATCATAAAGACCACAGAATTTAAATGCCTCTCTTCCTCTTCTCAACCTTACAATTTCTCACTCTACGGGACGGTATTTGAAACAACACTAGCAAAGAAGGGCTCCCAAAATATTCATCAATAACTTGCCACTTAATTCTGACGCTACCCGAGTTCCCAATGGCATGCCCTTTACTTCGCATCCACTGTTAATCAAGTACTACTCTTCTCCTGGCTATCTGCCTGTAGACCAGCTACACTCCGTGAACTCTTCCACGGCGAAGAGGATAAACGTGATTTACAAAATCAAAGGCTTCGGGCCTGCTGGTAATCCAAAGAGCCAGCTAATTGAAGCCGTCCAGTCCGGTCTCTGGAAGCCCACGGCGACCTGGAGGAGCCATCAGCTCTCCACGTCCCATCACCCCGACGAACGACGTGAGCCCCTCGCAAGGCTCTCGGTCAGTTGCGCGTGTCTTTCCCACCAGGTGCACCTACCTGCTCTATTCCCCGGGCTCCCCGGCGACCTCAACCACATCTGGGGCGGCCCCGCGCCCGGCACCCGTCCCCGCCCGGGGCCGCCCTGCGCCCCTCACCCTCCTCCTGCGCGGGCCGAGCCGGCCTCCACTCCCCTCCGCGGCCGCCCAAGCCCCCTGCTCCCCAGCACTCACTCACCCCCGGTAGTAGGCTTTCACTCGGACCTGGTGAGAATGGTCCCCGCTGCCGCCGCCCGCGACCGTGTGGGACATGGTGCTGCTGTCCCTCTGGGTCGGCATCTCCTCGCTCCCTCACTCCCCCGCCTCACGCCGCAGGCCGCGCTGCCGGGGACCACGCGTGCGGCACCGCGGCTGGGAGAGCTGCGGCGGCTTCCCGCTCGCCGACCCGCCCGCCAAGCCCGCGGCGGCCACCTCAGGGTCGCCTCGCCGGGACAGCCGGAACAGCCGGAACCGCGCCGCCCCTCCCACTAGCCCGCCGCCGCCTCTAGCGCCGCCCGGGCCCAGCACGCCTCCCCGCCGCCGCGGCCCCTCCCACCCCGCTCGCTCCCAAGGCCCGCATTCCGCGGCGGCGGCCGGGCGGGCGGGCGCAACCATTCAGCCGGCGCCTGGAGCCCCGGGTCCGGATGAACCATTTTCACGGCGGGGAGAAACGAGTGGAGAACGGCCAGCGATGTTGCCCTCCAGATCTCTAAACACGCCAACATGGGGCCTTTATTGGAATATAAAGCAGCGTATTTCACATTTATAGTGTATAATAGTCACTGGTCTCACAGGAAAAAAATGGTAAAAGATAAATGTGTCGGACTCCCCTCATCTCCGTCTCCCAGCTTGGTTGTGTCCATGGCCCGCCCCTACTAGGCATCCGGGAGAGGCTTGTCCCGCGGGTTTCTGGGATTTGTAGTCCCAGTGGAATTGTGGGACTTGTTATTTCGTTATGGATCGTCTGAGTATAGCGTGCTTTTCTAGAGATGTGGCCGTGGAAATCTTGAATACAGCTTGTACATCCTAAGGCCGGGGAAATCACAGCTAGGTCAGGATCTATATTCTTTTCTTTTTTTCTTTTTGGTTTTTCGGGGTAGGGTCTCACTCCAGCTCAGGCTGACCTGGAATTCACTATGTAATCTCAGAATGGCCTCGAACTCACAGCAATCCTCCTAACTGCCTCCCGAGTGCTGGGATTAAAAGCGTGCTCCACCACACCCGGCTTTTATTTTATGATTAACTGGACATGCCAATTTCATAAATCATTTAAATTATGCAGTGCCTTTTCGAGTACAAAGATTTGACTACACGGGATGGGGGATGTAACTCGGTTGAGTGCTTGCCTAGCATGCTTGAATTTCTGGGTTTGATTCCAAGCCCATCATAAATCGAGCCGTAGTGGGACACTGTAATAATCCCAGGACTCGGGTAGTGGAAGCAGGAGGATCTGAGGTTAACACATAGTAAGATTTAAGTTCAAGGCCAACCTGGGATACATGAATTCTTTTCAGAAAAGAAAACTATATTTGAGGAGGCTGGAGACATGGCTCAGCGGTTTAGGCATTTGCTTGCAAAGCTTAAAAGCCGGGCTTCAATTCACTAATAACCACGTAAAGCCAGAAACACAGAGTGGCACATGCATCTGGAAACTGGAGTTTGTTTGCAATGGCAGGAAGACGGATGTTGTATTCATTCGCATATTCATAGTCTTTCAGTCTCCTTTCAAATGAATAAAGTATTCAATTACTTGTTCAGTACAGTCTCTTATGGAAAGAATAATATGTGTAGCATATTACTTTTCTTCTTTCACAGCTCTCATATCTAGACCCCTGTATACTGCCATTCCACAAACAGGTACACAACTTAACCAACCAACCATTCAGCCCATTGGTATTTGTTCTGTTGACACTGGCCAATCAAGCATTAGAAAGAATCTGGCCTTGTAGCTTCCTCTCTGACTTTTCTGGGGTCTTGGTCCCTGTCACATAATTTATATTCACTTGCAGGTGCCTTGAATTGAGCTCCCAAGTCAGTCTGAAATAGGAAGTTGGGTTCCTCTACCAGTGCAGTGACATACACCAAAGCACCCATAATTTTAGGGTGCCTCAGATTTCTTTTTTTTTTTTCTATTTATTTATGAGACAGAGAGAGAGGCAGTTAGAGAGACAGTATGGGCATGCCAGGGCCTCCTGCCACTGTAAATCTCCAGACACATGAGCCACTTTGTGCATCTGGCTTTACATGGGTGCTGGGGAATTGAACCAGAGTCCTTAGGTTTTGCAAGCAAGCTCCTTAACTATTGAGCCATCTCTCCAGCCCAATGTCTAGGGATTCTTGTCTTATGAACTCAAAGAATTGAAATCCACAGGCAAGAGGATAAGGAGATTTTATTAGATTATGAGAAGGAAAGAGGGAGAGTAAGAAGAACTACTTCCCATGAGAAGGCAGGAGCCAGTAAAGCCCAGAATTTAAGGAAAGAGAGTACAGAAAGCTCCTGCCCATGAAAAAGCAGAAGTGGAAGCCTGACCTGGTGGCACACACCTGTAATCCCAGCACTTGGGAAGCAAAGGTAGGGGGATTGCTGTGAGTTCGAGGCCACCCTGAGGCTCCATAGTGAATTCCAGGTCAGCCTGGGCTAGAGAGAGACCCTACCTCGAAAAACCTAAAGAAAAAGTTTATTTATTTATTTATTTATTTATTTGTAAGCACAGAGATAGACAGAATGGGCATGTCACTGCCTCCAGCCCATGCAAAGAATCTCCAGATACATATGCCACCTTGTGCACTGGCACTGGGGAATTGAATTCCAGTCATTAGGCTTTGTAGGCTAATGCCTTAACCACTAAACCCTCTCCAGCCCTATGTTCTATTTTGTTTTGTTTTTTGGAGATAGAGTCTTCTCCTACCTTGAGTGCTGGGATTAAAGGCATGTGCTATTGCGTTTGTTTTTCAAGGTAGGGTCTCACTCTAACCCAGGATGACGTGGAATTTGCTATGTAGTCTCAGAGTAGTCTTGAATTCACAGTGATCCTCCTACCTCTGCTTCCTAAGTGCTTGGATTAAAGGTATGCACCACTATGCCCAGCTCAATATTATCTTTCTCTCTCTCTCTCTCTTTTTTTTTTTTTTTTTTTTTTGGTTTTTCAAGGTAGGGTCTCACTCTAGGTCAGGCTGATGTCCTGGAATTCACTGTGTAGTCTAAGAGATTCATTTATTCTTATTTTTTATTGCTTTGGTTTTTCCAAAGGTCTCACTCGTGAGCGAGCTGGGCGTGGTGGCGCATGCCTTTAATCCCAGCACTCGGGAGGCAGAGGTAAGAGGATCACCATGAGTTCGAGGCCACCCTGAGACTCCATAGTGAATTCCAGGTCAGCCTGGGCCATACTGCGACCCTACCTCAGGGAAAAACAAAACAAAAAAAAAACCTCAAAGGTCTCACTCTATCTAGCCCAGGCTAACCTAGAACTCACTCTGTAGTTCCAGGCTGGCTTCAAACTTATGGCTCTCCTCCTACCTGTCACTTAAATGCTGGGATTACAGACATATGCCACCATGCCTGGCTACTTTTATTTTTCTTTCTTTCTTTTTTTTTTTTTTTTTTTGAGATAGGGTCTCACTCTAGCCCAGGCTGACCTGGAATTCACTATGGAGTCTCAGGGTGGCCTCGAACTCATGGCAATCCTCCTACCTCTGCCTCCCGAGTGCTGGGATTAAAGGCGTGCACCACCACGCCCTGCTACTTTTATTTTTGTAAAAATATTTTTATGCATTTGCAAGGAGAGATACATGCCAGGGCCTTTTGCCATTGCAAATGAATTCCAGACACTGCACCACTTTGTGCATCTGGCTTTACATGAGTATTGGGGAATCAAACTCAGGCCCTCAGACTTTGTAAGCAAGCACCTATAACCACTGAGCCCCCATTTTAATTTTTTAAATCTGAATCATGTCTTTTTTTTCTTTCTTGGCTACTTAAAATTTATCAAATTTTTTCTTTTTTTAATTTTGTTTTTGAAGCTGAGCATGGTGGCATACACTTTTAATCCCAGCACTCAGGAGGCAGAGGTAGGAGGATCAAATATTTTTGTATTAATATTGTGCAACTTTACATTTGAGAATTAGTTAATTCACCTTCAGGAAATCTTTACCAAGTAAAGTTTTTGTTTTGTTTTCTTTTCTTTTCTTTATCATTTTTTGAAGTAGACTGACCTGGAATTCACTATGTAGTCCCAGGCTGGCCTCAAATTCACATTGATCCTCCACCTCTGCCTTCTGAGTGCTGGGATTAAAGGCGTATGCCACCACACCCTGGTCCCTGGTTTCACATTTTGTACTATTTGATTCTCATGTGACAAACATTGAGGAGCCAGTGACAGGATTTTAACGGAGACATAAAGAACAGGGCAAACCCATTTTCAATTTGATCCTGGCTGAAGGGCACGGCAGACTGGCTAATTCAAGCAAAATACAGAAGTGTGCCAACTATGATGAAACATTTTCTTGTTAAAGTAGCTCAGTCTGAAGAGAGGAAGTCAACACTTTCTGAAGACCTGATTGAAGCTATGTCAGGTACCTTTAAAATTCTGCTAGTAAGTCAGCCCGGGCCAGAGTGAGACACTACCTTGAAAGAAAAAATTATTAAACAGGAGCTGGAGAGGCTTAGTGGTTAAGGTGCTTGTCTGAGAAACCTAAAGACCCATATTTGACTCTCCAGATCCCACATAAACCAGATGCACAAAGGTAAGGCAAGCACAAGGTCTCACATGCCCACTAGGTGGCACAAGCATCTGGAGTTCAATTGCAGTGGCTGAGGACCTGGCATGCTAACATGCTAATTCTTTCTTTCTCTCTCTCTTTAAGAAAAAAAAAAGTCATAAAATAAGCAGGGCATGGTGGTGGCACAAGCCTTTAATCCCAGCACTCACTCGGGATGCAGAAGTAGGAGGCCAACCTGTGACTACATAGTGAATTCCAGGTTAGCCTGGGCTAGAGTGAGACCCTACTTCAAAAAAAACAAAATAAAAAAAATTATAAAATACTTTTCTTTGTGCATGTTTGTGTGTGCACATGTTTCAAGTGCCAATGAGAACACAGGCACACAGGTGCTACAGTACACATGCGGAGGCGACAGGACACCTTTCTGGTCAGTCTTCACCTTTCTACTTCATTTGAGACGGAGTCTCTCTCTTTCCCTGTTTCTGGGACCATCTCCTGTCTCCACTGTCCATTTCATTCAGGTTACATGCTGGGATTGCTGCCTGTCTTATAGCCTCTTCCAGCTTTGTAGGTAGGACTGAGGGAGGATTGAATTCAGGTATTCAGGGTTGAGTGGCAAGTGCTTTATTCACTGAGTAGCTGTCTTCCTATTCTTCTTTCTTTTGTGCTGCTAGAGATTGAACTCAGAACCTCATGCATTCTAAATCCACACTCAACTGTTAAATTATACCTTCAGCCCCCAGAAGTCTCACTAAATCATATTTGCACGCCAGTACATTGTCACTAGCAATAACTAATCATAACATGTAAGTTGTCTTCCAGTTTGGAAAAGTAAACCTTTCCTCCCCTCCCTACCCCCCCGACAAAATTGGGTCTCATTCTAGCCCAGGCTGACCTGGAACTCTCTCTGTAGTCCTAGGCTGGCCTCAAACTCACTTCAATCCTCCTACCTGTGTTGGGATTAAAAATATGCACCACAATGCCTGGCAGAAGCAAACCTTTCTCTTTTTTTAAATATTTTATTTATTTATTTGAGAGAGAGAGAGAGAGAGAGAGAAAGAGAATGGGCAAAGAAACTCCAGATGCATGAGCCACCTAATGCATCTGGCTTTATCTGGGAATCAAACTTTGGTCGTTTAGCTTTGCCAACAAGTGCCTTAATCACTAAGCCATCTCTCCAACCCAAGGCAAACCTTTGTTGAAGATGGCATTTTGCAGTGAAAATGTAAACTCATTCTAATCAAGTCTCTAATCCAGCCTTGGCCTACCTCAGTAACCAGTTCTCTTCCCCAGCCTCTGGTTTAAACTCCACTCACTCACAAAGCTGCTGGCCTTCTGTCTCTCAGAAACTGTCGCACTTCTCCATCACCTCTGCCTTTTTCCTATTTGACTCAAGTATTTCCATATTGAATTTCTGTTGACCTTGAGTAGAACTAAACCATCTCCTATTTTGGGCCACAGATAAATCAGGAAGAAAGCATGGTGACTGGTCTGTGGTAATTTTTGGCTGCCTGTCACTTATACAGTGTTGATGGGAATGGCACTTAGAGATAAAACCGCATGCTGTGCTTTCACCTTGTGACTCAAGCATGTGATATATTACTGAGTTGGTATGGCTTCCTGCTCAAGATAATAATAACAAATTATAAAGCAGCCTATAATTAAATCAAGCTAAGTGTCCACACACTAAGCCTTTTAAAGCAAGCTATAACCTTCATTATAGGTGCATCAAAAAGCAGAAATCTTACCTTTTTTTTTTAAATTTATTGACAACTTCTGTGCTTACAGACAATAAGCTATGATAAGTCCCTCCCCTCCCCCACTTTCCCCTTCACAACTCCGCTCTCCATCATCTCCCCTC
Source organism: Jaculus jaculus (assembly GCF_020740685.1). Lineage (NCBI taxonomy): Eukaryota > Metazoa > Chordata > Mammalia > Rodentia > Dipodidae > Jaculus > Jaculus jaculus. The sequence goes on along the minus strand of NC_059112.1, from coordinate 80,966,871 downwards.
CCTCTCTCCGTTAATCTCTCTTTTATTTTGATGTTATCGTCTTTTTCTCCTGTAATGTGGGTCCTGTGAAGGTATTGCAAGGCACTGCCAGGTCATGGATTTCGAGGCCAAATTCTGTCTGGACAGTTGCATTGCAAGGAATCATACCCTTCCTTTGGGTCTTACATTCTTTCCACCACTTCTTCCTCAATGGATCCTGAGCCTTGGAAGGTGTGATAGAGATGTTTCAGTGCTGGACACTCCTCTGTCACTTCTCAGAACGATATTGTCTTTTGGGTCAACCCAGTGGTCATCGCCATCTGAAATGAGAAGCTTCTCAAACCAGAAAGTGAGAGTAGCATTAATATAGGAGTATGAACATTAAGTGTGGTGCTTTCAAGGCAGCTTTTTTAAGGGGGCTGGAGGGGTAGCTTAGCAGCTAAAGTGTCTGTAAAGCCAAAGGACCCAGGTTCAATTCCCCAGGACTCACGTAAGCCAGATACACAAGGGGGCACACACATCTGGAGTTCATTTGCAGTGGCTGAAACCCTGGAGTGCCCATTCTCTCTCTCCCTCTTTCTCTCTGTCAAATAAATAAAAATTTTAAAATGTAAAAAAAAAAAAAAAAAAAAAACTACGTGAAGCTGGGTGTGGTGGCGCACACCTTTAATCTCAGCACTAGGAAGCAGAGGTAAGAGGATCACCTTCAGTTCAAGGTTACCCTAAAACTACATAGTAAATTCCAGATCAGCCTGGGTCAGAATGAAACCCTATCTTGAAAAAAAAAAAAAGAAAGAAAGAAAGAAATTAAAAATAAAACTATTTAAACTGGTGTGATGGTACACTCCTTTAATCCCAGCACTCAGGAGGAAGAGGTAGGAGGATCACAGTGAGCTCAAGGCCAGCCTGAGACTACATAGTGAATTCCAGGTCAGCCTGAGGTAGAGTGACACCTTACCTCGGAAAAACAAAAACAACAACAATAACAAAAAAAAAAAGAAAACTATTTGACCCTGGTATGGTGATGTACATTTTTAATCCCAGAAGTCAGGAGACAGAGGTAGGAGGATCACCATGAGTTTGAAGCCGGCCTGTCCTACAGAGTGAGTTCCAGGTGAGCCTGAGCTAAAGAGAGATCCTGCCTAGAAACAAAACAAAAACCCTATTTGAGTCAGAAGGGGTGGCAAATTTGAGACCAGCTTGGTGCTATAGAGTGAGTTCTAGGTTAGCCTGGGCTAGAGAGAAGAAAAATTAAAAGAAAACTTCCAGGCTTGGTGATACATGCCTTTAACCCTAGCATTTAAGAGGCACAAGCATGAAAATCACTGAATTGGAATCCAGCATGGTCTGTTGGTCACTGCTGTGTCTATGTGTATACCCATGTGGTGGTTTGATTCAGGTGTCCCCCATAAACTTAGGTGTTGCGAATGCTAGCTCCCCAGCTGATGGATATTTGGGAATTAATGCCTCCTGGAGGGAGTGTATTGTTGGGGGCGGGCTTATGGGCTTTATAGCCAGTTTCCCCTTGCCAGTGTTTGGCACACCCTCCTGTTGCTGTGGTCCACCTTATGTTGGCCAGGGGGTGATGTCCACCCTCTGCTCATGTCATCGTTTTCCCCTGCCATCGTGGAGCTTCCCCTCGAGCCTATAAGCCAAAATAAATCTCTTTTTCCCAGAAGCTGCTCTTGGTTGGGTGATTTCTGCCAGCAATGCGAACCGGACTGCAACAACCCACAAGCTTCTGGATTCTCTGGTCTCCAACTCACATGTTGCTGTAGGACACATGCTTGTCACTGTGTCTGGTGTTATATGGATTCTGGGGATACAAATTCACAAGATCATTTACACTTGTAGAGCAAGCATTTTTATCCACTGAGCCAGCCCCCTAGACTTTTTTTTTTTTTTTGAGGTAGGGTCTCACACTAGCCCAGGCTGACCTGGAACTTTACTATGTAGTCTCAGGGTAGCCTTGAACTCATGGCAATCCTCCTACCTCTGCCTCCCAAGTGCTGGGATTAAAGGTGTGCACCACCATGCCCAGCTCCCCCTAGACTTCTTTTTTTGTTTGTTTGTTTTTCGAGGTAGGGTCTCACTCTAGTCTCAGGCTGACCTCGAACTCAATCAATCCTCCTACCTCTGCTTCCCGAGTGCTGGGATTAAAGGGGTGCACCACCACGCCCGGTTTAGACTTCTTATTCTAAGAAATTGTCCCTGTTGTTTCTTTCTTTCTTTCTTTTTAAAATTTATTTATGTCAGAGAGGTAAAGTGGCAGAGGGAGAGAGAATGAGAATGGGTGTGCCAGGGCCTCCAGCCACTGCAAACAAACTCCAGATGCATCTTGTGCATCTGGCTTATGTGAGTACTAGGGAATCGAACTGAGGTCCTTTGGCTTTTCGGGCAAGTGCTTTAACCACTAAGCCATCTCTCCAGTCCTTTTCTTTTTCTTTCTTTCTTTCTTTCTTTCTTTTTTTTTTTTTTTTTGAGGTAGGGTTTTACTCTAGTCCAGGCTGACCTAGAATTCACTATGTGGTTTCAGGGTGGCCTCAGAGTCACAACAATCCTCCTCCTGTGCTGGGATTAAAGGTTTACAGTGTGCCACCATGCCTGACCCCTGTTGCTTCTTCCTTCCTTTCTTTCCTTTTTTTTTTTTTTTTTTTTGTATTTCAAGGTAGGGTCTCACTCAGCCCAGGCTGACCTGGAATTCACTATGGAGTCTCAGACTGGCCTTGAACTCACAACAATCCTCCCACCTCTGCCTCCTGAGTGCTGGGATTAAAGGTGTGCGCCACTACACCTGGCTCTTATTGTTAGGTTGGGGCAGGCTCCCAAAATGGAGTCACCAAGGACAGTAGGATGGCAACAGAAATAGGATGTGGATTATCCACATTCCTCAAGAAACCACCCAGCCATTATCCCTTCCTTGCCTAACAATGCCTCAGGTCATGGTTTCCTGCCCCCTTATCTCCTAAATCACCTGGTCTCTGTTCTAGTGTCACACCCTGGCTGTCTTAGATCTCACCTGAAGAACCTTTTTTATTCAACTTTTCCCTTCCTCACCTTTCCCCAACTGAAAAGCCCTATAAAGCCCACTATCTGGAAACTCAGGTTGGCTGTACTCTTCTCTTGTGAGCCAGCCCTGGCAGCTCGTGTTTTTTCCAAATAAAAGCTTTCATCTTTGCCTCAGCGTGGTTTGCGTGGTCTTGGACACTCACAAACCTGAACTAGGCAGAGAGAGAGAGAGAGAGAGAGAGAACAAGAATTGGTATGCCAGGGCCTCTAACCACTGGAAACAAAACTTCAGATGCATGAGCCACCTTGTGCATCTAGCTTACATGGGTCCTAGGGAATCAAACCTGGGTCCTTTGGGTTTACAGGCAAGTGTCTTAACCACTAAGCCATCTATCCAGCCTGCTTTTTCATGTTTGTTTGAGGTAGGGTTTTTCTCTATCCCAGGCCATATTTATCTATCCAGCCCCTATTTTATTTATTTGAGAGGGAGGGACAGAGAAAGAGAGAAAGGAATAGTCAAATAGAGATAGAGAGAATGGGTAAGCTAGGGCCTCCTGCCACTGCAAACTCCAAGTGTATGCACCACCTTGTGCATCTGGCTGTATGTAGATACTGGGGAATCAAGTGAATCAAATCTTGGTCCTTATTCTTCACAGTCAAGTGCCTTAACTGTTGAGCCATCTCTCCAGACCTGTTAATCTCTTTTATTGGGAGAAATCACTGGCCTAAATGTGATAGTACATGTCACAGTGTTCTACAACTGCGATGCACTAGGTGCATGGGTTATAAGTTTGGCCTTACTGTAAGAAACAACAGGCTGGGTGGGGTGGATCATGCCTTTAACCTCAGCATTCTGGAGGCAGAGGTAGGAGGATCGCCATGAGTGCAAGGCCAGCTTGAGACTTTATAGTGAAATCCAGGTCAGCCAGAGCTAGAGTCAGACCCTACTATTAAAACCAAAAAAAGGAAAAAAGAAACAACAGGGGTCAGACATGGTAGTGTACTGCAAGCCTTTAATCCCAGCACTCAGGAGGCAGAGGTAGGAGGTTGTTGTGACTTTGAGGCCACCCTGAGACTACATAGTGAATTCAAGGTCAGCCTGGGCTAGAGAGAAACCCTACCTAGAAAAACCAAAAATACATGAATTAAAATTTTAAAAGGAAATAACAGTAACGGTTTCTTAGAATAAGTAGTCTAGGAGGCTGGGGAAATGGCTCAGTGGGTAAAAATGCTTGCTGTTCACATAGATGGAGCTGGAGAGATGGCTTAGTGGTTTGTTTGCAGTGGCTAGAGGACCTAACGCGCCCATTCTCTCTCCCTCCCTCTCTCTCTCTCTCTCTCTCTCTCTCTCTCTCTCTCTCTCTCTCTCCCTCAAATAAACAAAAATAAATAAAATATTTTAAAAAGTAGGATGGAAGCCAGGCATGGTGGCACATTCCTTTAATCCCAGCACTTGGGAGGCAGACGTAAGAGAATTATCATTGAGTTTGAGGCCACCCTGCAACTATATAGTGAATTCCAGGTCAGCCTGGGCTACAGTGAAACCCTACCTGGAATAACAACAACAAAAAAAAAGATGAAAGGCTGGAGAGATGGTGTAGCAGTTAAGGTGCTTGCCTGTCATATGCCCAGATCATGGAGTCCCCCAAAACCACCAAGACAGTCAGACATATCTGCAACAGCAAAGAGCTTTATTTCGGGCTTAAGCTTGGACTCTTGACTTCACCAAGGCAGTGGATCTGTACAAGAGCCCTGAGCAGCAGGGAGCCAGGTTTTTTATAGGGATTTGAACAAATGGTTACATGATTGGTTGATTTAAGCAGTAACTACACTTGTATTTTTCTGATAGGCTTAGGATACTGGTTGGCAAAGCTGGTGGGCAAGGGGCTAGGGGGATTCCAAGCAGATTAGGTAACCTTTATTGTGATTGGCTATGTGTATTTGAGGAACTTTAAACAAACTTATTTTAAGCAAACTTTATCTATGACCACAGGAACGCATGGTGCAGACAGTTTATTCCCCCTTATCAGGAAATTGACCTTGCTGGGAAGTAGAAACTTAGGCCTATTGATGATTCTGAGGCTTATTATGGCTTCCTGAGTCCTTCACCTGCAAAGCCTAAGGATCCAGGCTCAACTCCCCACTATCCACATAAGCCAGATGCACATGGTGGCACATGTGTCTGGAGTTCATTTGCAGTTGGCTAGAGGCCCTGGAGTGCCCATTCTGTTTTTCTCCCTCTCTCTCTAGTAAATTAATAAATAAAATAGTTAAAAACAAAACAGAGTGTGTCATAGTCAGCTTCACATTGCTTTGATGAGCCTCTAAACCATGCACAGTTTGTGGTGGGACAAAACATTGATGCTTACAGATTCAATGGAAGCTCCATAATTTCAAGAAAGAGAAAATCCACCACCAAAGCAAGAGCAAAAACCAGCAGCCAAACAGCATGGACACCTATCCCAAACTCAAGCCCTCTGCATTCTGTAACCCTTCAACTGGAAACTAAATCCACCCCAGTAACACCTTAGGGCTGGACGCTGGGATCTGCCCACAGTGACGCCCTCTCCAGTCAGGCTGCTGGAGATCTAAATTAAAGCTTTAATAAACACTTGATCCTTTGGGAGACACCCATTCAAACCACCACAGAGAACAACAGAGGAAGACACCTGATGTTGACCTCTGGCCTCGACACACACACACAAAGTCCAACTCAACCTGGAGGATCTGAGCTTTTCATATGCTCCCTTTCTCTACCCACTGTCTTCAACTGGCATTACCTTTCAGATTCTATTTACCATTTTCTTCTTTGGCTCCAGACACAGTGAGCTGTTCCTTTAATACACACCATCTATACTCATAGTTCTAACCAAGTGTATTTTCTAAATTGAGATGTTACTTATAAAACATACAGTTCAGTATTCAGGAGGTAGAGGTAGGAGATTTGATTGCCTTGAGTTCAAGACCATCCTGAGACTACAGAGTCCAGGTCAGCCTGGAATACAGCAAGATCCTATCTTGAAAAAGAAGCAGTAGCCAGGTGTGGTGGCGCATGCCTTTAATCCCAGCACTCAGGAGGTAGAGGTAGGAGGATCACAATGAGCTCGAGGCCACCTTGAGACTACATAGAGAATTCCAGGTCAGCCTGAGCTAGAGTGAGACCCTACCTCAAAAAAAAAAAAAAAAAAAAAAAAAAAAAAACATATATATATATATATATATATATATATATATATATGTATGTATATATATATGTATATATATATATATTTGCAGATGACATGATTCTATATAGAAAAGACCCTAAAGACTCTACCAGCAAGCTGTTAGAGCTGATAAACACCTACAGCCATGCACCAGGATACAAAATAAACACACAGAAATCAGTAGCCTTCCTATATGCTAACAACAAACACACAAAGGATGAAATCAGAAAATCACTCCCATTCACAATTACATCAAAAATAAATAAATAAAATACTTTGGAATAAACCTAACCAAGGAAGTGAAGGACCTCTACAATGAAAACTTTAAAACATTTAAGCAAGAAATTGCAGAAGACAATAGGAAATGGAAAGACATCCCTGTTCTTGGATGGGAAGAATCAATATTGTGAAAATGGCAATCTTACCAAAAGCCATCTACACATTTAATGCAATCCACATCAAAATCCCAATGGCGTGGGAACCTTTAAAATTGAACTGAGTACAATTTACAATGTGTGAAGGTTATAAATCTATTGGGGCCCAGGGGCCAAATGTGGTGGTTTGAATAGAAAAGATGGCCCCCAGTATATTCAGTTCTTTATTTGTTTGTAGTTTGCATCTTTAGCCACCTGGCTGGAGGTAGTGCCACTGGATGGATCTTAAGGTGTGGTGGTGGGTTTTAGGATTCAATCTAAAGATATGAAAAGTGTGCCTAGCTGGAGCTCCTGAAGTGTGTTGTGGCTTTTGACCTTTACACTTGTTCTTCTCTCTCTCTCTGCTTGGGCCTGTGAAGGCAGGCCAGCTTTTTCTGCCTTTATGGAACTTCCCCTGAATCTGTAGGCTTCAATAAATATCCCTTCTTCCATTAAAAAAAAAAAAAAAAAATCCCAATGGCATTCTTCATGGAAATAGAAAAAAGCAATCCAAAAATTCATTTGGAAGCACAAAAACCCTCAAATATGTAAAACAATTTTGAGCAACAAAAATAAGGCTGGTGATATCACCATACCTGATTTTCACCTATATTACAGAGCCACAGTAATAAAACAGCATGGTCCTGGCACAAAAACTGACATGTAGAGCAATGGAACAGAATAGAGGACCCAGAAGTAAGTCTGGGTAGCTACAGCCAACTGATTTTTGACAAAATTGGCAAAAATACTCACTGGAGAAAAGACAGCCTCTTCAGCCAATAGTGCTGGGAAAACTGAATATGTATCTGTAAAAGGATGAAAATAGATCCTTATCTCTCTACCATGCACAAGAATTAAGTTCAAATAGCCAGGTGTGGTGGCGCACACCTTTAATCCCAGCACTCGGGAGGCAAAGCAAGGTCAAAAAAAGAATTAAGTCCAAATGGGCTAGAGAGATGGCTTAGCGGTTAAGCGCTTGCCTGTGAAGCCTAAGGACCCTGGTTCAAGGCTCGGTTCCCCAGGTTCCACGTTAGCCAGATGCACAAGGGGGCGCATGCATCTGGAGTTTGTTTGCAGAGGCTGGAAGCCCTGGCGTGCCCATTCTCTCTCTCTCCCTCTATCTGTGTCTTTCTCTCTGTGTCTATCGCTCTCAAATAAATAAATAAAATTAAAAAAAAAAAAAAGAGTTAAGTCCAAATGGATTAAAGACCTTAATATCAGACCTGAAACTTTGAAACTGATAGAGGAAAAAGTAGGGGAAACCCTTCAACATATTGGTCTTGGCAAAGAATTTCTGAATATAACCCCAACTACTTAGGAAATAATCCCAGCACTTGGGAGGTAGAGGTAGGAGGATTGCAGTGAGTTCAAGGCCACCCTGAGACTACATAGTGAATTCCAGATCGGCCTGGGCTATATGAGACCCTACCTTGAAAAAAAAACCAACAGATCAGCCACTGGGACCTCATGAAATTACAAAGCTTTTGTACAGTAAAGGACATTGTGAATAAAGCAAAGAGGCATCCTACAGAATAAGAGAAAATCTTTGCCATCTGGTAGAGGATTAATATCTAGGATATACAAAGAACTCAAAAAATAAATAATAAATAATCAAACAACCCAATTAAAAAATGAGCTATGGGGCTGGAGAAGTGGCTTAGCAATTAAGGCACTTGCCTGAAAGCCAAAGGATGGGGTTCGATTCCCCAAGTCCCAGGTAAGCCAGATGCACAAGGGGGTACACACATCTAGGGTTCATTTACAGTGGCTGGAGGCCCTGATGTGTCCATTCTCTCTACCTCTCTCTCCCTGCCTATTTCTGTATCTCTCTCTCAAATAAATAAATAAAAATAATTTTTAAAAAGGGCTATGGAAGTAAATAGAGAGTTCTCAAAAGAAGAAATACAGCCAGGCGTGGTGGTGCACACCTTTAATCCCAGCACTTGGGAGGCAGAGGTAGGAGGATTGCCATGAGTTCGAGGCTACGCTGAGACTCCATAGTGAATTCCAGGTCAGCCTGAGCTACAGTGAGACCCTACCTTGAAAAAGAAGAAGAAGGAGGAGGAGGAGGAGAAGAAGAAGAGGAAGAAGAGGAAATACAGATGGCATATAAACATCTAAAAATATATTCTATATCCCTAATCACCAGGGAAATGCAGATTGAAACTTCATTGAGAATCCATCTCACTCCTGTCAGATTGACTACCATCATGAAAACAAACGACTGTAAATACTGGCAAGGATGTAGAAAAAGAGGAAGCCTTCTATACTGCTGGTGGGAATGTAATCTGGTCTAGCCATTGTGGAAATCAGTGTGGAGGTTCTGGAGGCAGCCAAAAATAGATCTACCATATGACCCAGCTATACCATTCCTAGGCATATATCCTAAGGACTCGTCTACCTTAGTAATACTTGATCAACCAACCATGTTTACTGCTGCTCTATTCACAATAGCTAGGAAATTGAACCAGCCTAGATGTCCCTCAACTGATGATTAGACAATAAAGATGTGGCACATTTACACAATGGAGTTCTACTCAGTGGTAAAGAAGAATGAAATAATGGAATTTGCAGGAAAATGGATGGATTTGGCAAGTATTATAATTAGAGAGGTAAGCCAGACCCAGAAAGCCAAATGTCACATGATCTCTCTCATATGTGGATCCTAGCTACAAATGATTGGAATTGTATGTGAGTAGGAATAAAACTCAGTAGCAGAGGCCAATAAACTAGAAAGGGAATATAATGGGAGTGGCAAGAGAGGGAGGGGGGACTTAATAGGGTGGTATTGTATATATGTAAGTAGAAGAACAGATTAATGGGAGTGAAAAAGGCCTAAGAGAGGTCAGGGGAAGAGACTGAGTAAAGGAATGGTGGAGGGAGGGATAATCAAAACCTAAGAGGATATAAATACATCATATGGAAACCTACTTTTTTGGACAATGGAATACTCACAAGTAATAGATTGTTACTAGAAAATTTTCAATGCCAGGGATGGTATACCTTCCAGTGAGTTGTTGGCCAGGGAGGTCCCTGATGCCTCCAAAACATTACAGGCCATTGCTGAGGTCCTTGGTTTCCCACCAGGATTATATGGTAAGACCCTATTGCTGAAGACTCCACATACTTGGGCTGCAAGGCCACTGAAAACTCTTGCTGGAGCTGAGCTAAAAACCTCTTCCATGTAGACCAGCTGACAGAAAGCTGGAAAAAGCCACACTGCATGCAGTTCAATGGGAGAGAGATAGGAGGTGAAGATACTCAACAGTGGACACTGAAAGCCTTAAATTTTGCCAACCAGGCCAAATGAGCCAACTGGTGCAATAGTGGCACATCTGGTATGGGGGAAACCAACCACCCTCTAATTGGACTAGAGGCTTGCTCCATGGGAGGGAATCCATCCCTGATACTGAAAACCTACAACAGGGGTAATCATGAGTCCTAGGCGTGTAACAACTGCTGCTTTCTGGCTAAATATATATACTATGCTCACCAAACTGCCCACACAATTCTCTTACTGTTCATACCCATATATTAATGCTACTCTCCCTTTTGGTTAGAACACCTTCTCTTTTCAGATGGCAGTGACCTTGGGATGACTCAGAAGGCACCATGGTGCTAAGAAGAAGTTACAGAGGAGTCTCAGCACTGAAATATTTCTATCACACCTTCCAAGGCTCAGGGTCCATTGCAGAAGAGGTGGTAAAAAAAAATATAAGAGCCAAGGGAGGGTAGGACTCCTTACAACAGTTCCTCTGGACACAAAATGGCCTCGATATCCATGACTTCACACTGTCTGATACTACTTACCCAGGACCATCATAACAGGAGGAAACGATCATGACATCAAAATAAAAGAGTGATTGAGAAGGGGAGGGAAAATGAAGAGTGGAGTTTCAAAGGGGAAAGTGGGGTGAAAGAGGGAATTACCATGGGATAATGTTTACAGTTATGAAAGTTGTCAATAAAAAATAAAAATAAAGCAAAAAAAAAAAAAAAGAAAGGGCTGGAGAGGTTATTTTGCAGTTAAGACACTTGCCTACAAAGCATCAGGACCCAGATTTGACACCCAGAACCCAAGTAAACCAGATGCACAAGGTGATGCAAGCATCTGGAATTCATTTACAGTGGCTGGAGGCCCTGCTGTGCCCATTCTCTTTCTCTCTCTCTCTCAAATAAATAAGTGAAATAAAAATATTTTTAAACTATTTTTTAAGATTTATTTTTATTTATTAGAGACAGAGAGAGGAAGAGAGGGAGAGAGAGATAGAGAGTGAGAATGGGCACACTATTGTCTCTAGCCATGATCTCCAGACGCATGTACTACCATGTGCATCTGACTTGCATGGGACCTGGAGAATTGAACCTGGTTCCTCAGACTTTGCAGGCAAGTGCCATAAACTTCTAAGCCACCTCTCCAGCCCTAAAAATATTTTTTTTAAGTTAAAACATGAAGTTTAAAATTTTATCTATTTAAAGGGCATAAACTGGGCATAGTGGTGCATGCCTTTAATACCCAGCACTCAGGAGGCCAAGGTAAAAAGATAGCTGTGAGTTCAACGCTAGCCTGAGATTACATAGTGAATTCCAGACCTGGGATACAATGAGACCTTACCTCAAAAAAAGGTGGTGGTGGTGGGAGGGGGACTTCTAGTTAAGATGGTGGCATAGGAACCATGCCAAAGCAGCCTAGAGGAGAAAAAGCAAAAAAAAAAAAACAAAAAAAAAAAAAACCAGCAGAATACACTCTTCTACTAAAAAATGAGGTTTATAAGAAATTAACAATGGCAGCAGAGAAGTATGAGAGATCCAGAGCATCTAGAGCCCGCATAGGTAGGCAGAAGCGGCTACAGCAGCAGTACCAGGTCTAAGGGGCCACAGCTGCAAGGCACGGCTTAAGCTGCAGGAAAAGCCAGGTGAGGGGAATTTCCACTCACAACGGAGCTCCTCATAAACTCAAGAAACGTGAAGGGATGACCGAAGCGACCAATGGAGGAGCAGATCACAATGTAGAGGATCACATGGACTAGCAGGAGAAATAGAACCACCACCCACAGCTTCCTCTCCCCCATTGCTGGCACAAGCACCAGCAAGCACCAGAGACCAGAGGAGTGATCCAGCGACCCAGACAGCCTACTTGAACCCACAGTGCACCAAAGAGGGACCCAGCAGGAGCACAGCATAACTGAGACCAAGATCATTCCAAAAGGTAACTGGGATTACACTAGGTCAGTATCTGCCAAATAAGCCTGATATATAGGCTTGAATTGGAAGTGCTAATTGCACCTTTCATATCAGAATAAATTATAAGTTAAATCTGATGGATAGTCAAATTTGCCATTCTTTTTTTTTAATTTTTTTTTGTTTTATTCTTATTTATTTGAGAGAGACAGACACAGAGATAAAGAGGCAGATATATATAGAGAGAGAATGGGCGCGTCAGGACCTCCAGCCACTGCAAATGAACTCCAGATGCATGCGCCCCCTTGTGCATCTGGCTAACGTGGGTCCTGGGGAAGTGAGCCTCAAACTGGGGTCCTTAGGCTTCACAGGCAAGCGCTTAACCGCTAAGCTATCTCTCCAGCCCAAATTTGCCATTCTTAAATAAGCTATATTTTGGCTTGTTATTTTTTGCTTCCTGATTTGTAGTGGCTTTGTTTCCTCTTTTGTTGTACTTTAGGGAAGGGTCTCACTTGGTCAGAAACTGACTTGGAACCCTCAACAGACCAGAAGACTTAACCTCCTAGTTGACAGGATTAAGGGTGTAGGGTAACACATACCCTAAGGGACAGTGACTCTGTTAGAGGATCTGGTTGTCATAATACCCACTCTTGCATAAGTATGCTGTGCTGCACCTTCCAAGACTCAGGGTCTATTGTGGAAGAGGTGGTGTAAGAATGTAAGAGCCAAAGGAAGGTTAGGACTCCTTTAATGTACTCCCCCCAGACACAAAATGGCCTGAATATCCATGATCTCACAGTGCCTGACACTTCCTACACAAGGCCATCATAATAGGAGGAAAAGATCATGACATCAAAATAAAAGAGAGACTTATTGAGAGGGGGAAGGGATATGATGGGGAATGGAGTTTCAAAGAGAAAGTGGGGGGAGGGAGGGCATTACCATGAGATATTTTTTATAATCATGGAAGTTAATTAAAAATTTTTGAAAAGAAAAAAACAAGATCATGACATCAAAATAAGAGAGACTGACTGAGAGGTGGAGGGGATGTGATGGAGAGTGGGGTTCCAAAGGGGGAAATGGAGGGAGGGATGGAATTATCATAGGGTAGTTTTTACAATTATGGAAGTTGTCAATAAAATAAATAAATAATATAAATAAAATACTCTGCGGTGTTTTTCATTGAATATGTACATTGTTGAATCTGCCTGCATTTTGTTCCACTCAGCCTACTTGAATACTCTCATAGCAGGCAAACCCAACGTTAACAGTCACTTTGGTAGATACTCTGAGAGTCTTAAGAGCTACACCTAGCACATTAAACTCCTATCCTGAAGATATATAACATCAGATTGATTGACACATCTAGTAATACTGCAGCTAAATAGAAAATCCAAGCATTAAATTAATCCAAGATGCAAAAGTATGTACATTATAACACAAGAAACACCAAAAATTAAGACAATATAAATCCACCAAAAAGTATTAATACATCAGAAATGACCTTCAGTGACAATGAGTTAGAGGAAATGCCTGAGAAACATTTCAAAAAGATGTTTATAAATATGCTCAAAGAAGGGCTGGAGAGATGGCTTAGCGGTTAAGCGCTTGCCTGTGAAGCCTAAGGACCCTGGTTCGAGGCTCGATTCCCCAGGACCCACATGAACCAGATGCACAAGGGGGTGCACACGTCTGGAGTTCGTCTGCAGTGGCTGGAGGCCCTGGCATGCCCATTCATTCATTCATTCATTCTCTCTCTCTCTCTCTCTCTCCCTCTTTCTTTCTCTGTCACTTTCAAATAAATAAATAAAAATAAACCAAAAAAAAATTTTAAAAAAATGCTCAAAGAAGTCAAACAGGAAAAGGAATGAAAGAGGAAATCAAAGGAATCAAAGAAGACACAGGAAACCAATTTAATGAAATAAAGAGGTCAATACAAGACATAAATAAGGAAATAGAAATACTAAAGAAAAACCACTCAGAATTACTAGCAATGAAGAACACATTCAATGAAATAAAAAACTCTATAGAGTAAATCTCACCAGAAAAATGGATGAAGGAGAGGACAGAATATCTAAACTAGAAGACCAGGTGGCAGATGTAATATAATCCAACAAAGAGAAAGACAAACTAATAGGAAAGTATGAATGGAAATTTCAAGCTATTTGGGACACTATGAAAAGATCAAACATAAGAATTCAGGGTATAGTAGAAGGAGAAGTATTTTACTCCAAAGGCATAGTAGGCATTTTCAACAAAATCACAGAAGAAAACTTCTCCCAAATTGGGAAAGAGATGCCAATGCAGATACAGGAATTCTTTAGAACACCAAACAGACAAAATCTGCAAAGAACCTCTCCTTGCCATATTATAATTAAATAACCAAACATATAAACCAAAGAAAAAATATTGAAAGCAGTTAGAGAGAAAAATCAAGTTAGCTACAAAGGCAAGCCCATCAAGATTACAGCAGATTACTCAACACAAGCTTTAAAAGCCAGAAGGGCTTTAAATGTATTCCAAATTCTGAAAGGTAACAAATGTCAACCAAGGCTAATTTATCCTGCAAGGCTATCCATTCAAATAGATGGAGAAATAAGGACATTCCACAACAAAAGCAGGTTAAAGGAATTTGAAGACAAACCAACTGTACAGAAAATACTTGAAAGAATCCTCCATGCTGAAGAGAGAGGAAAGCACACATATAAGGAACCTGGAAAAACAAACCATACTCAAATACTAGTTAATATAAGAGAGCAAAAGTAAAATTGGAAGAACTACAAAAAAATGGCAAAAATAAACACACACCTTTCAATAATATCTCTTTATATCAACGGCCTCAATGCCCAAACCAAAAAACATAGGTTTGCAGACTGTGTTAAATAGCAGGATCCTACAACTTGTTGCCTCCATAAAACTCATCTTTATACAATGTATGGACACTATGTTAGGATAAAAAGTTGGAAAATGGGGCTGGAGAGATGGCTTAGCGGTTAAGCGCTTGCCTGTGAAGCCTAAGAACCCCAGTTCGAGGCTCGGTTCCCCAGGTCCCACGTTAGCCAGATGCACAAGGGGGCGCACGCGTCTGGAGTTCATTTGCAGAGGCTGGAAGCCCTGGCGTGCCCATTCTCTCTCTCCCTCTATCTGTCTTTCTCTCTATGTCTGTCGCTCTCAAATAAATAAATAAATAATGAACAAAAAAAAAAATTAAAAAAAAAAGTTGGAAAATGGTATTTCAAGCAAATGGGCCTAGAAAACAAACAGGGGTTGCTATCCTAATACCTGACAAGGTAGACTTCAATACAACATTAGTTAGGAAAGATAAGGAAGGTCACTTTATATTGATTAAAGGCACATTCCAACAGGAGGATATTACAATCCTAAACATATATGCAGCTAACATGGGGGCTCCCAACTTCATCAAACAAACGCTACTAGAACTAGGTCACAGATAACACCAAACACAGTGGTGGTGGGTGACTTCAACAGCCCACTCTTATCAATTTACAGGTAATCCTGGAAAAAAATAGCGAGGCAAGCATCTGGATTAAATGAGGTCATAGAACAAATGGACTTAACAGATATATACCAGACATTTCATCCAAATGCTACAGAATATACATTCTTTTCAGCAACACATGAAATGTTATTTCAAATAGACCATATATTAAAACACAAAGCAAATCTTTTTTTAAATTTATTTTTTCCCAAATTTTTATTAACAACTTCCATGATTATAAAAAATATCCCATGGTAATACCCTCCCTCCCACCACTTTCCCCTTTGGAACTCCATTATCCATCATATCCCTTCCCCATCTCAATCAGTCTCTCTTTTATTTTGATGTCATGATCTTTTCCTCCTCTTATGATGGTCTTGTGTAGGTAGTGTCAGGCACAGTGAGGTCATGGATATCCAGGCCATTTTGTGTCTGGAGGAGCATGTTGTAAGGAGTCCTACCCTTCCTTTGGCTTTCACATTCTTTCTGCCACCTCTTCCACATTACACCCTGAGCCTTGGAAGGCGTAACAGGGATACTTTAGTACTGAGCACTGCAGTCACTTCTTTCCAGCACCATGATACCTTCTGAGTCATCCCAAGGGCACAGCCATCTGAAAAGAGAATATTCTTTACCAAAAGTGAGAGTACCATTAATATTTGGGTATGAATATTAAGAGAAGTGCTTACTGGGCAGTTTGATACACATAGCATATATAGTTAGCCAGACAGCAGCAGATGTTCACCCCTATGGCTCACGACTACCCCTGTTTTAAGTTTTCAGTATCAGGGATGTATTCCTTCCCATGGAGCAGGACTCCTGTTCAATTAGAGGGCAGTAAGTTTCCACCATGGTAGATGTGCCACTATCACACCCATTGGCTCATTTGGCCTGGCTGGCCAAATATAAGGTTTGTGATGTCCACTGTTGAGTATCTTCACTGGTTATTTCTCTTTTTCCCATTGAATTGCATGCAGAATGGCAACAATAGAACAAGAAAAGAAAATTGCAGACCAATCTCCCTCATGAACATAGATGCAAAAATTCTCAACAAAATATTGGCAAACAGAATAGAAGAATATATCAGAAAGTGAGATACAGACTTCTGGGTAAGATGGTGGCACAGGAACCATGCTAAAGAAGCCCAGGGAAGAAAAAGCCAAAACAAAACAAAACAAAACAAAACAACAACAAAAAAACCCAAACCCAGCAAAATACACTCTTCTACTAAAAAGTGAGTTGTGTAAGAAATTACCAACAGCAGCAGAGATGTACACGAGATCCAGAGCATCCAGAGCCCACATAGGCAGGCAGAAGGGGCTCCAGCAGCAGTGGCACCAGGTCCACGGGGCCGCAGCTGCAAGGCTCACCTAGAGCCCCACGAAAAGCCAGGTGAGGGGATTTTCCACTCACACTGGAGCCTTTGCAAACTCAAGAAACATGGAGAACTCAGTGAACAACAGAGGATCAACTCACGAGGTAGAGGATCACGTGGACCAGTGGGAGAACTAGAGCCACCATCCACAGCTTCCTCTTCCCCCATCACCAGCGCAAGCACCAACAATTACCAGAGACTAGGGGAAGGGAGATCACAGCACCCAGCACTGGCGACCAGAGCAGTGATCCAATGACCGAGACAGCCTACTTGAACCCACAGTGCACCAAGAGGGAACCAAGCAGGAGCGCAGCATAACTGGGACTAAAATCATCCCAAAAGGTAACTGGGATTACACCAGGTCAGTACCCACCAAATAAGCCTGGTATCTAGGCCTAAACCAGAAGTGCTAATTGCACCTTCCATATCAGGATAAATTATATGTTAAATCTGATGTATAGTCGAATTTGCCATTCTTAAATAAGCTATATTTTGGCTTGTTATTTGTTGCTTCTTGATTTATAGTGGCTTTGTTTCCTCTTCTGTTGTACTTTAGGAAAGGCTCTCACTTGGTGACAAGCTGACTTGGAGCCCTCAACAGACCAGAAATATTAACCTCCTTGTTGACAGGATTAAGGGTGTGGAACATCATACACCCCAAGTGACAGTTAGAGGATCTAGTTGTCATAATACCTACTCTTGCATAAATACTCTGTGCTGTTTTTTATTAAAAGTGCACGTTGTTTAGTTAAATTTTAGAATCTGCCTGTATTTTGTTCCACTCAGCCAATTGAATACTCTCTCATAGCAGGCAAACCCAACACCTAGAGTCACTTTTGTAGATACTCAGAGAGTCTTGAGAACCACACCTAGCACCTTAAGCTCCTACCCTGAAGATATATAACATCAGATTGATTGACACATCTAGTAATACTGCAGCTAAATAGAAAATCCAAGCATTAAATTAATCCAGGATGCAAAAATATGTACATTATAACACAAGAAACACCAAAAATTAAGACAATATAAATCCACCAAAAAGTATTAATACATTAGAAATGACCTCCAGTGAGAATGAGTTAGAGGAAATGCCTGAGAAACATTTCAAAAGAATGATTATAAATATGCTCAAGAAGTCAAACAGGAAATCAAAGGAATGAAAGAGGAAATCAAAGGAATCAAAGAAGACACAGGACACCAATTTAATGAAATAAAGAGGTCAATACAAGACATAAATAAGGAAATAGAAATAATAAAGAAAACCTGTCAGAGTTACTAGCAATGAAGAACACACTTAATGAAATTTAAAAAAAATGTAGAAAATCTCACCAGTGGAATGGATGAAGGAGAGGACAGAATATCTAAGCTAGAAGACCAGGTGGCAGATCTAATATAGTCCATCAAAGAGAAAGACAAACTAAGAGGAAATTATGAATGGGAATTTCAAGATATTCGGGACACTATGAAAAGATCAAATATAAGAATTCAGGGTAGGGCTGGAGAGATGGCTTAGTGGTTAAGCACATGCCTGTGAAGCCTAAGGACCCTGGTTCGAGGCTCAATTCCCCAGGACCCATGTTAGCCAGATGCACAAGGGGCACATGCGTCTGGAGTTCATTTGCAGAGGCTGGAAGCCCTGGCGTGCCCATTCTCTCTCTCTCTCTCTCTGCCTCTTTCTCTCTCTCTCTGTCTGTTGCTGTCAAATAAATAAAATAAACAACAAAAAAAAATTCAGGGTATAGTAGAAGGAGAAGAATTTCATTCCAAAGGCATTTTCAATAAAGTACTTTAAAAAAAGATACTTTCCTCTGTTCTGTGAGATGGCTTTTGTTAATGATGTCCTCTGAAGTGCAGCATTTTTTACTATAATGAAGTTCAGTCACTGCTTTGTTTGTGGATATGTGCTTGTCCCAGTATCATTTGCTAAAAGCAAAAGTGAAA
Source organism: Jaculus jaculus (assembly GCF_020740685.1). Lineage (NCBI taxonomy): Eukaryota > Metazoa > Chordata > Mammalia > Rodentia > Dipodidae > Jaculus > Jaculus jaculus. The sequence goes on along the minus strand of NC_059112.1, from coordinate 80,948,268 downwards.
GTACTTTCCCCCATTGAATTATCTTATTGCTTTAAATAAATATTGGCACTGATCTGCTATTGTGAACTCTTTGTTTTTAATTTAATTTTATTGTTTTGACACAACTTCCATAATTATAGACAATAAACCATAACTCCCTCCCCTGCCCCACTTTCCCCTTCACAAATATGCTATCTATCATATCCCTGCCCTCTCTCAATTAGTCTCTTTTATTTATTTATTTATTTTTATTTTTTGTTTTTTATTTATTTATTTATTTATTTTTGTTTTTCGAGGTAGGGTCTTACTCCAGCCCAGGCTGACCTGGAATTCACTATGGAGTCTCAGGGTGGCCTCGAACTCACGGCAATCCTCCTACTTCTGCCTCCCGAGTGCTGGGATTAAAGGCGTGCGCCACCACGCCCGGCTTATTTTTTGGTTTTTCGAGGTATCGTCTCACTCTACCTCAGGCTGACCTAGAATTCACTATGTGGTCTCAGGGCAATCTTGAACTCACAGCGATCCTCCTACCTCTGCCTAGTGAGTGCTGGAATTAAAGGCATGCACCAACATGCCCAGAAGTCTCTTTTATTTTGCTATCATCATCTTTTCTCCTATTATGAGGGTCCTATGTTGGTAGAACCAGTCATTGTGAGGTCATGGATATCTAAGCCATTTTGTGTCTGGAGGACTGCATTGTAAACAATCCTATAGCCTTCCTTTGGTTCTAACATTATTTTTTCTTTCTTTCTTTCTTTTTTTTCTTTTCCTTTTTCTTTTCTTTTTTTGTTTGTTTTCTTGGAGGTAGGGTTTCAAACTAGCTCATACTGACCTGGAATTCACCATGTCATCTCAGAGTGGCCTGGAACTCTTGGTAATTCTCCTACATCTGCCTCACAAGTGCTCAGATTAAAGGTGTGCATAACCACGCCTGGCTTGTTCCTACATCCTTTCCACCCCCTCTTCCATAATGGACCTTGAACCTTGAAGGGTGTGATAGAAATGTTTCAGTGCTGAGTACTCCTCTGTCAGTCCTTTGCAGCACTATGGTGCCTTTTGAATTATCCCAGAGGTCACTGACATCGGAAAAGAGAAGCTCCTTTAACCAAAAGGGAGAGTAGCATTAATACATGGGTATGAACATTAAGATAAATGCTTACCAGGCAGTTTGGTGAGCATAATATATGCATTTAGCTAGACACCAGCAGACATCACACCTGTAGGGCTCATGACTTTTCCCGTCATAGGTTTTCAGTATGAGGCATGTATTTTCTCCCATGGAGCGGCCTACAGTTCAATTAGAGAGCACTTCGTTTCTCCCTGTGCTGGTTTGATTCAGGTGTCCTCCATAGACTTAGGTGTTCTGAATGCTAGGTCCCTAGCTGATGGCAATTTGGGAATTTACGCCTCCTGGAGGGAGTGTACTGCTGGTGGTGGACTTATGGGTGTTATAGCTAGCTTTTCTTTGCCAGTGTTTGGCATACTCTCCTGTTGCTATTGCCCATCAGATGCATGCTAGGAGGTGATGTCCGCCTTCTGCTCATGCCATCATTTTCCCCCTGCCAACATGGAGCTTCCTCTCAAGTCTGTAAGCCAAAATAAACCATTTTTCCCACAAGCTGTTCTTGGTCGGGTGTTTTCCCCAGCAATGTGAACCTGACTGCAACACCTCCATAACAGACATGCCACTGTTGTGTTCATTGGCTTATTTGGCCTGGCTGGCCAACCTTAAGGCTTGCAGTATCCATTGTTGTTTATCTCTGCTGATGACTTCTCTTTTCCATGGGGCTGCATGTAGCACACCTTTTTCAGCTTTCTGTCAGCTGGTCTACAGGGAGAAGGTTTTCAGCACAGCTCCAACTTCATTTCTCAGTGACCTTGTAGCCCAAGCATGTGGAATTGTCAGCAATATTGTGAGCCCTTTGAGTATAAGATTTGTGTTTTCTGGGACTGGAGAGATGGCTTAGCAGTTAAGGTGCTTGTCTGCAAAGCCAAAGGACCATGGTTCGATTCCCCAGTACCCATGTAAGCCAGATGCACAGGGTGGTGCATGCATCTGGAGTTTGTTTGCAGTGGCTGGAAGCCCTAGGGTGCCCATTCTCTCTCCCTCCCTTCCCCTCTCTCTTTCTCCCTCTCTCAAATAAATAAATAAAAATAAAATATTTAAAAACTTTTTGTGTTTTCCTACCTCAATGTCTAGCATGGAACTATGACATAATAAACATTTAACAAATCTATTTGATGAATGAAAACCTGATTGGAGATTTCTAATGTTAACTGATAAATACCAAAGGCTAGACTCTGCTAGGAAAACCTTATATTTGAAGCAGACAGTATAGTGAATTTTCCATATCAAGCATGTCCAAGGTACACCCAAAATTTTACACTTAGGTGGGCCTTGAAGGTCACCCTTCCTGTCTTTTTCCAGTGAGGAAAAGCAGACCTTGAAAGCAAAATAATAGCTTGTAGCCTATCACATATAAAACAAGGTTCCTGGGCTAAAGAAGATGGCTTAGCGGTTAAGACGCTTGCCTGCAAATCAAAAGGATTCTCTAGGACACAGGTGAGCCAGATGCACATGGTGGTAAATGCCTCTTGGAGTTTGTTTGCAGTGGCTAGAGGCCCTGACGTGCCCATGCACACACGCACACACACACACACACAAAATCTCTCTCTCTTTGTCTCAAATAAATAAAATGCTTAAAAAAATAAGGGTCCTAGCTATCTTTGAAATTACCTTTTTATCCAATTTTTTTTTTTCAAGGTAGGGTCTCACTCTAGCCCAGGCTGACCTGGAATTCACTATGGAGTCTCACAGTACCTTCGAACTCACAGCAATCCTCCTACCTCTACCTCCGGAGTGCTGGGATTAAACCATGGAAAAACCATGCCTGGCTTTTTTTCCAAATTTTTTTTTTTTTTTCGAGGTAGGGTCTCACTCAGGCTCAGGCTGACCTGGAATTCACTATGTAGCCTCAGGGTGGCCTCGAACTCTCAGTGATCCTCCTACCTCTGCCTCCCGAGTGCTGGGAGTGCTGCTGAGTGCTGGGTGCACCAGGGCCTCCAGCCACTGTAAACGAATTCCAGACATGTGCACCCCCTTGTGCATCTGGCTAACGTGGGTCCTGGGGAATCGAGCCTTGAACCGGGGTCCTTAGGCTTTACAGGCAAGTGCTTAACCACTAAGTCGTCTCTCCAGCCCTTGATAACACTTTTATCAGTCAATTTGTATAAAAGGCCGTTCTAAGGCAGGCATGGTGGTGCATGCTTTTAATCCCAGCACTCAGGAGAAAGAGGTAGAAGGATCACTGTGAGTTCAAGGCCATGCTGAGACTACAGAGTGAATTCCAGGTCAGCCTGAATTAGAATGAGACACTACCTTAAAAACAAACAAATACAGAAAAGTCCTTTCTAGATGAAAGACAACTGCTTCTGTTTCATACCACCCTTGTCTTCTGAGATAACTATTACCAGAGATCTAACCCCCTCTCAGGTAGGGTCTCATTCTAACCCAGGCTGATCTGGAATTTACTCCATATTCTCAGCTGGCCTTGAACTCACAGTGATCTTCCTACCTCTTCTTCCTGAGTGCTGGGATTAAAGATGTGCACCACCATGCCTGGCTCTATCAGAGAATTTTTAGGTGGCACAAGCATCTGGAGTTTGATTGCAATGGCTGAGGCCCTGTCAGGCCAATTCTCTTTCTCTCTCTAAAATAAAATAGAAAACTCAGCAGTAGAAGCCAATAGGTTAGAAAGGATATATAAAGGGAATAAAAAGGGGAGGGGGACTTAATAGGATGGTATTGTATATATGTAAGTAGAAGAATAGAGTATTGGATCTGAAAAGGCCTAAGTGAGGTCAGGGGAAGAGATTGAGTAAAGGAAAAAGTAGAGGGAAGGCTAATCAAAATCTAAGAGGATATAAATAAATCATATGGAAACTTACTTTTTTCAACAGGAGTCATAGATTATTACTAGAAAATTTTCAGTGCCAGGGATGTAACTTCCAGTGAGTTGTTGGCCAGAGAGGTCCCTGATGCCCCCAAAACATTACAGGCCATTGCTGAGGTCCTTGGTTTCCCACCAGGATTATATGGTAAGACCCTATTGCTGAAGACTCCACATACTTGGGCTGCAAGGCCACTGAAAACTCTTGCTGGAGCTGAGCTAAAAACCTCTTCCATGTAGACCAGCTGACAGAAAGCTGGAAAAAGCCACACTGCATGCAGTTCAATGGGAGAGAGATAGGAGGTGAAGATACTCAACAGTGGACACTGAAAGCCTTAAATTTTGCCAACCAGGCCAAATGAGCCAACTGGTGCAATAGTGGCCTATCTGTTATGGGGGAAACCATCACCCTCTAATTGGACTAGAGGCTCACTTCATGGGAGGGAATACAACCCTGACACTGAAAACCTACAACAGGACTAATCATGAACCCTAGAGGTGTAACATCTGCTATTGTCTGGCTAAATGTATATACTATGCTCACCAAACTGCCCAGTACACACTTGTCTTAATATTCATACCCAAATATTAATGCTACTCTCACTTTTGGTTAGAGGAGCTTCTCTTTTCAGATGGCAGTGACCTTGGGATGACTCAGAAGGCACCATGGTGCTGAGAATAAGTGACAGAGAAGTGCTCAGCACTGAAATATCTCTATCACACCTTCTGTGGTGATTTGATTCAGGTGTCCCCCATAAACTTAGGTGTTGTGAATGCTCGCTCCCCAGCTGATGTATATTTGGGAATTAATGCCTCCTGGAGGGAGTGTATTGGGGGGGGCAGGCTTATGGGTATTAAAGCCAGCTTCCCCTTGCCAGTGTTGGGCACACCCTCCTGTTGCTGTGGTCCACCTTATGTTGGCCAGGGGGTGATGTCCACCCTCTGCTCATGCCATCGTTTTCCCCTGCCATCATGGAGCTTCCCCTCAAGCCTGTAAGCCAAAATAAATCTCTTTTTCCCAGAAGCTTCTTTTGGTTGGCTGATTTCTACCAGCAATGCGAACCGGACTGCAACACCTTCCAAGGCTCAGGGTCCATTGTGGAAGAGGGGGCAGAAAGAATGAAAGAGCCAAAGGAAGAGTAGGACTCCTTACACCGTGCTCCTCTAGACACAAAATGGCCTGGATATCCATGACCTCACAGTGTCTGACACTACCTGCACAAGACCATCATAATAGGAGGAAAAGATCATGACATCAAAATAAAAGAGAGACTGATTGAGAGGGGGAAAGGATATGATGGAGAGTGGAGTCTCAAAGGGGATAGTGGGTGGGAGGAGGGAGGGAATTACCATAGGATATTGTTTATAATCATGGAAGTTGTCAACAAAAAATGAAATAAAGGGCTGGAGAGATGGTTTAGCAGTTAAGGTGCATGCCTGTGAAGCCTAAGGACCCTAGTTCGATTCTCCAGGTCTCACGTAAGCCAGATGCACATGGTGGCTCATGCATCTGGAGTTTGTTTGTAGTGGCTAGAGGCCCTGACATGCCCATTCTTACCCCCCCCCCCACTCTGTCTCTAATAAATAAATAAATAAATGAAATGTTGCAGTCCGGTTTGCATTGCTGGTAGAAGTCACCCAACCAAGAGCAGCTTCTGGGAAAAAGAGTTTTATTTTGGCTTACAGGCTTGAGGGGAAGCTCCACGATGGCAGGGAAACCGATGGCATGAGCAGAGGGTGGACATCACCCCCTGGCCAACATAAGATGGACCACAGCAACAGGAGGGTGTGCCCAACACTGGCAAGGGGAAACTGGCTTTAATACCCATAAACCCACCCCCCACAATACACTCCCTCCAGGAGGCATTAATTCCCAAATCTCCATCAGCTGGGAACCTAGCATTCACAACACCTAAGTTTATGGGGGACACCTGAATCAAACCACCACATGAAATAAAATCTTAATAAAATAAATAAAATTTACAGTTTCATTGGTACTGTCCTACTGCTGCTTTGGGTTATTATATAATCTTAACTGATTTTTTTTTCTTTTTTTTGTGTGGTTTCTCAAGGTAGAGTTTCACTCTAGCCCAGGCTGACCTGGAATTCACTCTGTATTCTCAGGGTGGCCTCAAACTCATGGGGATCCTCCTACCTCTGCCTCCCTAGTGCTGTGATTAAAGGCGTCGCTACCATGTCTGGCTTTTCTTTTCTTTTTTAAATATGGTTTTCATTCTATTCTGGGCTGTCCTGGAATTCACTATGTAATCTCAGGGTGGCTTCAATCTCAAGGTGATCCTCCTACCACTGCTTTTCATTAACTGATGTTTGGTCTGTCAGTTTCATTTATGCCCTTCTCACAAAGACTGCCCCAACTAGATTTAAGGGGCAGAAATGAGATTTCACCGTTATTAAAAGAAAAGAACGTTGGGAGTGGTGGTGGTACCCTACCTCAACCTGCTTCCCCAAAACAATGCTCATTCATTACGAGACTGCTGGTCTCTCCATTATTATAGGAAAGCACTAGTGAATCACTATTGGGGCTGGAAAAATGGCTTATTACCTGAAAGTGCTTCCTTCACAACATGAGGGCCTGAGATCCCTAGAACCCATGTAAAGTCAACACAGTAGCAAGCATCTGCAACCCCCCAGCCATATTGTGAGATATGAAGTGGAGACAGAAAGAAACCTAGAAGCTTATAGGCCACCGAGACTGGAGCAAAAAGCAGCAAACAAGAAACTTTATCTTACACATGGAGGAAGGCCAAGGCCAGGGTTGTCCTTTGACCTCCCCACACATACTGTGTCATGCACTTGCACACATGATCACACATACACAAAAGTAATTTTAGGGCCCAGCATGGTGGCACATGCCTTTAATCCCAGCACCTGGGAGGCAGAGGTAGGAGGATCGCTGTGAGTTCAAGGCCACCCTGGGACTACATAGTGATTCCAGGTCAGCCTTGGCTACAGCAAACCTCTGCCTCAAAAACCAAAAAAGGTAATTTAAAAAATTTGAAAAAGAAATAATTTCCCAATGAATAAAGGTCCTTCTCCCTTAGAGCCTCTTATCCTAAGCTTCTTTCTCTTACAGGAGTACTAATCAGGACTAATCCTGCTTAGCTTCTGAGATCAGAAAGCAGGCATGTTCAAAGTGGACTGGCTATAGACTTAACTAGCCTGTCTTTCTATGGGAAAAGAAAAAACAACTTAGAGCTAGTTGCTATATTTACTTGTATATTGTGCTGGGCATCGAACTCAGGGCTTCATGTATGCTTGGCCTATGATCTACCACTGACCTGTCTCCAGTTGAGTATCACTTTTTTTTTCCCCCTGAGGTAAGGTCTCACTGTAGCTCAGGATGACCTGGATTTCATTATGTAGTCTCAGGGTGGCCTTGAACTCATGGTGATCCTCCTACCTATGCCTCCTGAGTGCTGGGATTAAAGGCACGCACCACCACACCCAGCGAATAACACATTTTAAAAATGTACTTGGGCTGGAGAGATGGCTTAGCAGTCAAGGCACATGTCTGTGAAGCCTAAGGACCCTGGTTCGATTCTTTAGGTCCCATGTAAGCCAGATGCACATGGTGGTGCATGTGTCTAGAGTTCGTTTGCAGAGGCTCGAAAAACCAAAAATAATAAAATAAATAATACTTAAAATAATAATAATAATAAAATACTGCTGTCTGACCTGCTAAGCTCAGCTCTGCTTTGCTTTTCTGGCTCTGCTTGGCTTTGGGTTCATAGGAATACACATGAGTCTGGCTTCCCCCTCACCCAGCCAGGTGGAGGAAGAGCATAAAACTGTTTCTTGGTTTGGATGGCTTTTCTGCCTGTCTCTAATCTATACTTAGGGGTAACTTCTCTCTTTGATCACACACATGATTTTCTTTTCTTTTCTTTTTTAATATTTTTTGTTCATTATTTATTTATTTGAGAGCAACAGATACAGAGAGAAAGACAGATAGAGGGAGAGAAAGAGAATGGGCGCGCCAGGGCTTCCAGCCACTGCAAACGAACTCCAGACACGTGCGCCCCCTTGTGCATCTGGCTAATGTGGGACCTGGGGAACCGAGCCTTGAACTGGGGTCCATAGGCTTCACAGACAAACGCTTAACCGCTAAGCCATCTCTCCAGCCCACACACATGATTTTCCTCTGAATCTACCATGTGCATATTTTTCTTACGCTCCAGATCTACCACATGGGTGCTCTCACCAACTATAGGCTTGCTGACTGTATTATTTCTTTAAATTCAGTGTAACCATTATTGTAACTTTCTTCATTACTCATTTCTCTCGTGAATCTTTTGGACTCTGCTTTTATATCTGTCCTCTCATTTCTTTTCTCCTTGAGCCTCATCATTTGCCCTCTTGACTTCTCTAAACACACATGTTGGTTCTTTGCAAGTCTTCCTACACAGACTCGTAGGTTCCACTTTCTACTTGCCAGCAGCCTTACTCTAATCTGTCATTAAAAGCCTCAGTTTTGGGCTAGAGGGATGGCTTAGCGGTTAAGGTATTTGCCTGCAAAGCCAAAGGATCCCGGTTCGATTCCCTAGGATCCAAGTTAGCTAGATGCACAAAGGGATGCGTGCGGCTGGAGTTCATTTGCAGTGGCTAGAGGTCCTGGTACACCCATTCTCTCTCTCTCCCTCTTTCTCTGTCAAATAAAAATAACTTAGTTAATTTTTTTTTAAAAAAACCCTTGGTTTCTCTTAAGTCCACATGTTTGTAGCTCTTCTCCAGTTTTTTCCTGGAAAAAAAAACAAAAACAAAAACAAAAAAAATCCTTCAATTTCAGGCCAGGCTCACACCAGAGTTCATGCCTTTAATCCCAGCATTTGGGAAGCAAAGGTAGGAGGATCACCATGAGTTCAATGACGTCCTGAGACTACATAGTTCCAGTCAGCCTGGACTAGAGCAAGACCCTACCTTGACAAACCAAAAACAAACAAAAACCTCATTTCTCTTACACAAATCTTATAAACTATGCAGTGTTTCTACATGCCAGCATGCTTGCTAAATCTCACAATTTGTGATTTATCCCTTAAATAAATCCCACCATTTGTGACATCTCCCTAAATAAACTTAATAATTCATAATTTGTCTTTCTTGAATCTGTCTTTATCACTTCTTTGTTAAAGGTTGTACAGAACCCAAAATGGGGTTCATAAATTCTGGGAGACCCCCCTGAACCCCATTCACATCAACACCTAAATATGTCAGATTGGGGAAGAAGTAGAGGATGCTATTGCTGAAGGATGAGACTATCAGATGCTGAATTCCAGTTCTGAAGAAGCAGGCTGGGTGACATCTCTTAATTACCTCGCTTAGGGCATTTCCTTAGCTGGCTACCTAAACAAACAAACAAAAAGCCACCTGGTTCCCATTTCTCCTTATGATCCACTAGAATGAGTTATAACCAAGGGGACTGGGTAGTCCAACAATGGTTCTCTGTACTCTGGAGAGGCGGAGAACCCAGTAGTGGCTCATGGAACTGAACTGGTCCTGAAAGCCTGGGAGATTCCAAAGAGGCTGAGTTCTGATGTCCATGAAAGATGGCTGCAGCAGGCACAAAGAGACAGATGTGCTCACCAGCAAGAAGCAAAGGTGGGGGCTGGAGAGATGGTGAAGCACTTAAGGTGTTTGCCTGCAAAGCTGGAGGACCCAGGTTCAATTCCCCAGTACCCACATAAGTCAGATGCACAAGGTGGAGGACGCATCTGAAGCTGGTTTGCAGTGGCCAGAAGCCCTGGCACATCCATTCTCTTTCTCTCTCTCTCTCTTAAACAAACAAATAAATAAATAATTTAAAAAGAAGCAAAGGTGGGCAAATAAGTAGCACTGCTTTTTCCTCAGCCATCTTTTTTTAATAAATGAAAGGTAAACATTTATTACTAGAGAAGAGAAAAATGCATTCAGGAAATCTAGATTAATTCTCTTCATGCACTAGGTTTGTAATAAAGTCCAAATACCAACTTTGAAGATATTTACAGATAAATTTTTCTTACCATGTGACCATTTACTTGGTGGATTTTTCTCCACAGAACCCATGTAGTGCAGACTAAATATATAGTTTACAAGAAGCCTGGAGCAATTATGTATTAACAGAGAAGACATTTTACTGCAAAATATTATAAAAGTGGTATAATTGTTTGACTCTTGAGTGTTTATTTAATTTGAACAGGGAATGAAAAAAAAAAAACAAAATTATCAAGATAGGCCTGGATTTAAGATTTTTTGTATTTGATTCGTTCTATTTTCACATCATCTCCAATTAGCTGATAGACATCAGTGACCACTGAGGAAGCTTGGATGTCCATCAACATAAAGGATGAATAATATTTGTTTCCAAGGCATTATATGCCCCAGTGGCAGAACCTGGGTTGATGTAGAATTTATTTTCATGCTCAAATGCTTCAAATTTGTGTGTGTGTCCTGAGATAAGAATGTCCACATCAAACTGCCTCTGCAAAAGGGCTGAACTGGCCATATCTCCCCACGGAATAACTTGATGTCCATGGATCAAACCAATTTTGAACTGTCCCACAGTCACAACTTTCTGTTCTTGATAATTCAGATTCTCATCCAAGTCTCCTCTCACAATGTGAACATCACCAGCCAAAGTCTTGAGATAGTCCTAACTCTCTTTGGTGCAAAGGTTCCCAGTGCAGAGAATGTGTTGAATCTTTCCTGGCACCAGGAGTTTTTTGAATTTAGCCAGCAAACTGTTACACCGGTGTGGGATGTGCAGATCTCCTAATACCAATACCAACATCCTGTCACCTGGCTCCCCAAGGGCGTCCACGAACGCCCCGCCCTCTTCCTGGGGCTCCTCGGTGACCTGCCCCTTCCTCAGCCATCTTTACATTGATTGTATCTGGGCTCCACTGGAAGGTGCCTTCCATCCTGAAGGAGGGTCTCCTGCACTGGGTTGATCCTTCTTGGAAATGTCTTCACAGACTTGCTGAGAGTTGATTCTGATCCAATCAAGTTGACAGTCATATTTATCACCACAGCCCAGATGTCTTCAGAACTGCGATGAGGCAGAACATCATGGTAGAAGTGAGTGCTGGAGAAAACCTGTTCACCTAATGATGGCTGGTGTATCTGTGTGTGTGGACAGGGTGTCAGGAACCAAATACATACCATTCAGTCTGGGAGTGGTGACACAGTCCTGTGATGCCAGCATTAGGGAGACTGAGGTAGAAAAAATTGTGAAATGTAGCCTGGGAAAACAATGAGATCCTGTCTGGAAAAAAAATTATATATGTGTGTGTGTGTATATATATATATATATATATATATATATATATATATGATAGAATTATATATGTATAATAGGCACATAATATTATATATAATTTATATAATATATACATAATATATAGCTGTATATATTATGTATATATAATTATATAATATACATTTATATATACACAATATTATATATTATATCTATTATATGTATCTATTATATACAATTCTATCTATCTATATTACATATATATGTATATATATAATTCTGTCAATCTTCAAAGACATGCCTCCATTGCCCTATTTTTTCCAAAGAGGCCCAACCACCTGAAGTTTTCACCATCTTCCAATAGTCCATTAATTTCCAAATCCATCAATGAATAGATTAGCCTTTAAAGAAAACAAGCCGGGAGCGGAATCCACTCCTTCCCGGGAGCGGTAGCACCTGCAGAAGCGCAGGAGACAATCTTCCCTGACAAGGCTGAGGGGACGGGGTGCTCGCAGGGGTCGCGCGGGGGACCGCCGAGTGGCGACGGCACTGCGCCTGGACCGGCGTGCTCTTGGAAGACTATTGCCCAGAAGGAAAGATGTTTGGTTTTCACAAGCCAAAGATGTACCGCAGTATACAGGGCTGTTGCTTTTGCAAAGTCCTGCAGTTCTCGTTTCACTGACAGCGAGCGCTATGAAAAGGACTTTCAGAGCTTTTTTGGGTTGCAGGAGACTAGCTCATGAGACATCTGCCGTGCCTATGTGCTGCTTGTGAAAAGATGGAAGAAGTTGCCAGCAGGGTTTAAAAAAAAAAAAACAAAAAAAAACCTGGAATCATGTGGTAGATGCAAGGGCAGGACCCAGCCTAAAGACAACATTGAAACCAAAGAAAGTGAAAAGTTCATCTGGAAATAGGATCAAAAGCAACCGGATCAGTAGAGTGCAGAAGGAATTTAAACGTCACAATTCTGACGCCCACAGTACCACCTGCAGCGCCTCTCCAGCCCAGTCTCCATGTCACAGTGACCAGCCAGACGATGGTTCAGATACAGAGATGGCTTCCAGCTCTAACAGAACACCAGTCCCCCCCACCCCCCTTTTAGATCTCACATGCTGGAAAAGACAGAAAATATGTTGTGGGATCACCTACAAGGGCCGATTTGGGGAAGAACTCACCTGTTCAAGGCCTGCTGCAGCGATGAGAAAGCGGTGGCTGGGAAGCCGGAGGAGCAGGGCGCGCGCCTCTGGCCCTCCCCACTCAGAAGTGGAGACTGAAGTCACGCAGAAACTGAAAGCGACTTAAATTTTGAAAAGACCACAAAGCAACAAACCGACCCTTCTATTTTTCACTTGGATACCTGCTATTCTGCCAAAAGACATTTTCTAGAATAAATTTGAATGGGTTATACTCCCTCCCCAGTCCCACAAACTCTGAAACCAGTGTCTAACTTACTGCAAGAAAAAAGAAGTGTACATGATATTTAAGATGCCAACTGTTTCATAGGAAAGCTGAACGCTGCTGTAAAGTGCTCTTTAAGTCTTTTTAACAGTTCCCTACTAATGACTGGATTTAGCGGATTTCAGGGGACAAAGGTGGGATTTGTTGTATGATAACCCCACGTAGTTTAGTCTTGGCATTTTTAAGATATCTGGCTACACCTTTCCTCATGTGGATCATTTGTCCTAACTCAGTAGCATGACCTGACCCTAGAGATAGTTAATAGTTTTAAAATACTAAGGTCTTGCCAAGGTTCGGATTATTCAATCCTGTACTACTGATTATTAAGCGGGACAGAATGAGCTTTTCTGGTACAAAGAACTTGAAGGAGAATGTGATTTCTAAAGACGCAGGTGGCTTAACTGCATGCATCCTGTGTCACCCTGATTCATCTTCACATTGATAAAAGACCTTATGTGGACCAGAGCTCCTTCTGAGGAGGTGAGCCTGTACAATGAACATGATATACAGGTAGTACAACACAGTAGAGAACACACTCGGTTAGCAATGAAATGGACTGACTGCATAATTCGGGTTGGCAGAGGAACACAGGTGTGTGGTTCTTGGGACAGCTTCTTGAAGGGCTTGCAGTGTGTAAATAATTGACGATGGTGTTACAGAACTATCTAGGGATGCCATTGAAAGCCACCCAATTCAGTTTTAGCTCTGGATTACCTCAGATGACCTTTATGGAGGTTTTATCTATAGAGTAGCTATTTGATTTATTAAGCTGTTTGACCTATTACGGTTTGGGTTTTTTTTTTCCCCCTTCTATTCAAAGTGGATTAGGAGAGGAGGCGGTCAGTTGGGTTGGGTTTGGCTTCTTGGAGTTGGGCTTCTTGAGCACTGCCGTCCTGCATGTCTAAATCCTCACCAGACACTGCTCAGTCAAACCCAGTCCAAAGTTCTCTGATCACTTCTTTCCTAAAGTTCAGGAGGAACGAGAGCGCCTCTTCAGACTTGTCATGGCGAGGGAGGAGCATGCACCTGCCTTAAGACACCACAACTCACGCTCACTTTGAAACTGGATTTGTAAAGTTGAAATTGTATAAGGAGTGAGCCACTTTCTATGGGCATCCTATTGTTTTCTCGTTCTTAGCCTAAACGTTTGTATTTCTTCTAAGAAACAGCCTACTTAGTTGAAGCCACCATGTGCACACGTGAGTCAGTTGGCTTGCCCATAGCCCTGGAGGATGCAGCACGAGAGTCCCGTCATTGTCCTCCTGAGTTATTTTGAAATGTTTTTTTTTTTTTTGTACATTTTGGCTGCAGTATTGGTGATAGAATATACTATAATGGGTCATCTCTACTTCTGTATTTATTTATTTATTACTGGATCTCAAGCAGTTTTCTTCCCCTTCCACCTCTCTGCCTGTAGGATGTACTGTATGCAGTCATGCACTTTGTATTAATAGATTAGAAATCTACAGATCTGTTTTTGTACTTTTTATACTGTTGGATACTTGTAATCAAAACTTTTACTAGGTTATTGAATAAATTTAGTTTTTTTCTCAATTTTTATTAACATCTTCCATGGTTATAAAAAATATCCCATGGTTGGGCTGGAGAGATGGCTTAGCGGTTAAGCGCTTGCCTGTGAAGCCTAAGGACCCTGGTTAGGGGCTCTATTCCCCAGGACCCACGTTAGCCAGATGCACAGGGGGGCACACACATCTGGAGTTCGTTTGCAGTGGCTGGAAGCCCTGGCACGCCCATTCTCTCACTCCCTCTCTCTGTCTCTTTCTCTGTCTGTCGCTCTCAGATAAATAAATAAAAATAACAAAAAAAAAAATCCCATGGTAATACCCTCTCGCCCCCACTTTCTCCTTTGAAATTCCATTCTCCATCATGTCCCTTCCTCATCTCAATCAGTCACTCTTTTATTTTGATGTCATGATCTTTTCCTCCTCTTATGATGGTCTTGTCTGTAGGTAATTTCAGGCACTGTGAGGTCATGGATATCCAGAGCATTTTGTGTCTGGAGGGAGCATGTTGTAAGGAGTCCTACCCTTCCTTTGGCTCTCACATTCTTTCCACCACCTCTTCCGCATTAGACCCTGAGCCTTGGAAGGTGTGATCAAGATGTTACTCAGTATTCCAGTCACTTCTTTCTAGCACTATGATACCTTCTGAGTCTTATTAGGAAAACAACAACAACAACAAAAAAAGAAACAAAAAAAACCAAAAAACATGTTGGGGTGCCTGGGGCTTGGCAGGCCTCACTATGTCTGCCATTTTCAATTTCCAGAGTCTGCTGACCATCATCTTGCTGCTTATATGTACATGTGCTTACATCTGGTCCTTGGCACCCAGCGTCCTGGACAAAAATACGACTGGATTGTTGGGGCTATTTTGGAAATGTGCCAGAATTGGTGAACGAAAAAGTCCTTATGTCACAGTGTGCTGTGTAGTGATGGCCTTTGGCCTCCTTTTCATGCAGTAGCTTGGAAAAAGTGACACTTGAATTTCCATCAGATTTCACTATAAACAAGAAATAATGGGAAGAATGGTTAACCCGTGTATCTCTGCACATTGGATGAGATAACTTTCCAGATGCTGTTCTCTATTTTCATGTTATTGGAACAATGATCTATATAAATTAAAATGCAACCATTTAATACTGAGTTTAAGACCCTGCAACAATCAGCTTCAGCACTGTTACTTAATATGATATGCTGCAGATGTGCTTCTGTTTTGAAGTAAGGTAGCTTAAAGGAACACAGTAGAAACATAATTGGTAAGTGACTCCATTCCTTCCACTGAGACTTTGGAAATGACACATCTCTACAGAATGGCTATGGAGATAAATTATTTTTCTTGTTGTGGATTGCATTTGTATTACTAATTTTGCTTTTCACTTGACCACACTTTATCCTTAACCAGAATGCCTCTACTTTTAGAAAATTTTGCAATTTATTTCAGCTTTTTGAAATTTTTAAAACAAACCAGGCATGGTGCCATATGCCTTTAATCCCAGCATTTAGGAGGCTGAGGTTGTAGGATCAATATGAATTTGAGGCTAGCCTAGATCTACAGAATGAGTACTAGGTCATCCTGGGCTAGAGTGAGACCATATCTCAAAATAAAATTTAAAAAAGGTTTAAAACAAGCCTATGTAGTTCTTAAGCACTAATATAAATGAGATGACTTACAAGTAGAACTGAGAAAATGTTCAAACTTAACATATGTGTGAGACCTCTGGTCAAGTGTGGACACATGATTTATGTGTGACCAGCCACCTTGTCTTTGAAAAAGACAATATTCTTAAAATGCAAAAAGCAAAATTGACCAATTGTAGAATGATGATTCTAAATATTTTTTCTTTCTTACAATGATGTGTCTTCTACATAGAACATTTTTTGTAACTGCACCAAAAAAAAAAAAAAAAAGCTGGAAGCTGGAAGAATGGCTTAGCAGTTAAGGTGTTTGCCTGCAAAGTGAAAGGACCCAGGTTGGATTCCCCAGGACCCACATTTGCCAGATGCACAAGGGGGCACACGTGTCTGGAGTTCGTTTGCAGTGTCTGGAGGCCCTGGCACACCCATTTCTCTCATTCTCTCTCCCTCTTTCTCTGTCAAATAAATAAAAACAAAAAATATTTTTAAAACAAGCTGAGCGTGGTGGTGCACGTCTTTAATCCCAGAACTCAGGAGGCAGAGGCAGGAAGACCACCATGAGATCAAGTCCACCCTGAAAACACAGAGTGAATTCCAGGTCAGCCTGGGCTAGAGTGAGACCCTATCTTGAAAAAACAAAAGAAAAAAAATATTTTGCCAGGCGTGGTGGCTCATGCCTTTAGTCCCAGCACTCAGAAGGCAGAGGTTGGAGAAGTGCTATGAGTTTGAGGCCAGCCTGACATTCCAGAGTGTCTTCTAGTTAGCCTGGGCTAGAGCGAGACCTTACCTCCCAAAACCAAAACCACCCAAGAAACTATTTATTTATTTATTCATTTGAGAGAGGGAGGGAGGGAGAGAAAGGAAGAGGCAGATAGAGAATGGGTGTGCCAGGGCCTCCAGCCACTGCAAATGAACTCCAGACGCGTGTACCTCTTGTGCATCTGGCTTACATGGGTACTGGGGAATCAAACCTGGGTCCTTAGGCTTCATAGGCAATCGCCTTAACCACTAACCCATCTCTCTAGGCATAAATTAGCCTTTTGATGAGGACAGACACCTTAAGATCACCTACCACAGGTCCTGCTTCTGTACACTGCTACACCTAAGCTTTTGGGAACATTTCACATCCAAATCATAACATGTAGCCCTGCCAAAGAGAAAAATGATCAAGTTTGTAAATATTTGAATTTATTTCTATGAAGCTATTTCAAATAAATAACACAAATGTTCCTCAAAATAAGCATGTGAATATGACACAAATTCTTTAAATAAAGCTGAATATAAATGTATTAAGTCATCACAGCGAGACCATTCTGTAATGAAAGTATGCCATAGTATGCCTTGTTCAAATGCCTACTATACATACTACATAGCAATAATTCATGACAAAAACAAATATATCTGGGGACTGGAGAGATGGCTTAGTGGTTAAGGCACTTTCTTCCAATGCCCAACAAGATGGATTCGACTCCCTAGTACCCATGTTAAGTTAGATGCACAAAGTGGCAATGTATTTGTAGTTGGGTTGCAATGGCTGGAGACCCTGGCATGTCCATTTTATCTGTCTGTCTCTCTTTTCCTCTATCGCTCTGTGCTTGCAAATAAATAAAATAAAATAAATTAATCTACCTGAAGTACACAATTCAGTGATTTTTAGTATTTACATATTGTTGCTTAACTAGCATTACTTAATCCTAGCACATATTCGTTACCCCCCAAAACAGCCCATGCTCATTTTGCAGTCATTCTCCTGTTTTGTAACCCCTAGAAACCACTTTCTGTTTCTACAGATTTTCTTGCTCTTTCTTAATATTTTTAAAATCATTTTTAATAGATTTTATTTATTTATTTTTCCATCGTAATTGTTATTTGTTGAGAGAAACTATTCCTTAACCCACATAGTCACAGGTCAGGAACATAGGTCAGTGACAAAACATCTATGGAATTCAATGTAAAAAAACTATATTCCAAAATAATTTTGCACTCTGGGAGATACCAGCTATCTTCATCTCTTCAAAATCCTTCATAAAATCATGATTTCAGTAGAAATCTGCATAAGCCTTCTTTCTTTGTTCAACCACACCAAACTAATAGGAAAATGCAACTCCTAGAGTGACGATGAATGCTCCAACGATATGAAACCGCAGACGCCTGGCCAGAAGACCTCACATCTCAGGCTTTGACAAAGCATCGGAAGCAAAAGTGGTAAATATCCCCAACACCAGTGTTATTTTATTTATTTATTTATTTATTTATTTATTTGAGAGAGCGAGAGAGAATGGGCATGCCAGGGCCTCTAGCCACTGCAAACAAACTCCAGATACATGTGCCACTTTGTGCATCTGGCTTTATGTGGGTACTGGGGCAAGTGCCTTAACTGCTGAGTCAACTCTCCAGTTAGAGCTCACACACACACACACACACACACACACACACACACACACTCACACACTTTTCTGAGGTAGGGTGTCACTCTAGCTCAGGCTGACCTGGAATTCACTGTGTAGTCTCAGGGTGGCCTCGAATTCACAGTGATCCCCCTATCTCTGCCTCCTGAGTACTGGGATTAAAGGTGTGAGCTTGTGAGCCACTGCAGCTGGCTGCCCTGGTCAGAGCTTATACATATATGTTTAAATATTCTTACATTTTTATTTATTTGAGAGAGGAAAAGAAAGAGAATGGGCACACCAGAGCCTTCAGCTGCTGTTAGCAAACTCCAGACACATGTACCATCTTGGCTTCTATGGGTTCTGAGGAAACAAACCTGGGTCCTTAAATGCCTTAACCACTAAGCCATCTCTCCAGCCTCCTAAGTTTATATATAATTGTTTCGGTTTTTCGAGGTAGGGCCTCACTCTAGCTCAGGCTGACCTGGAATTCACTGTGTAGTCTCAGGGTGGCCTCAAACTCACAGTGATCCTCCTACCTCTGCTCCCAAGTGCTGGGATTTTTTGTTTTTGTTTTTTTTTTTTTAGCTTATATTTTGAAGGTAGAGTTGAAAGGTTTGAGGTCACAGAGTGATGGTAGGGCAGAGTGGGGTTCCATCTGCCACCTGCTTCTCGTTCTCCTCCCTCTTCTTCCCTTCTCAGATATAGCTTTATTATGGAAGAGCTGAGCTGGTAGAAGCATGAAACAGTAACAGAATGGTGAGTATGTACAGGGTCAGAGTTTCTCACATGCAGCTACACTGCCCTCTGTCAACCTGAAACGTTATTTCAACAACAGTTATTTTTTCCTTAGCTTGGCCACTGGCTAAAAACAGACACACCTTTTCAGAATATATCCCATTACATCTCCTAATTCCTTGGATTCTTTCCATAGATCACAAGCTCCTTTTTTTTTTTTTTTTCATCCCAAGATAGGGTCTCAGTCTAGCACAGGCTGACCTGAAACTCACTCTATAGTCTGTCTCAGGCTGACCTCAAGCTCACAGCAATCCTCCCACCTGTACCTCCCAAGTGCTGGGATTAAAGGTGCAGGCCAACATGCTCAGCACAGTGCACAAGCCCTAAAATACACTCTGGGGGCAGGTCACTCAACAGAGGGGAATGGAGGGACTTTGGGCAGTGACTCAGGTTGGAGGGTGGCTCTTTCTTCTAGGAGATTCCTCTCAAAGTGCTGAAGGATGGTAGTGACTCTTCCCAGCTGTATCACAGGTACCAAGGATTACCTGACAGCCAGGGTTCAGGCTGGTGGAGTAGAACTGTCAGTGAGATATGCTGAAGTCAAGGTGTGGGGTTCAACTTGTGGAATGTGATAACTGAGGAGGCCATGATCCCTGGCTTTTTATTTTCATTTTTTTTTCCAGAGCAGGGTCTCATTCTAGCTCAGGCTGACCTGGAATTCCCTATGTAGTCTCAGGGTGGTCTTGAACTCACAATGATCCTCCTACCTCTCTAGCCTCTCTGCCTCCTGAGTGCTGGGATTAAATGTGTGTGTGTGCCACCACACTCGGCCTGGATATCTGGCTTCTTAAATGGCCCAGGCAGCTTTTTGAGAGCTATGTGTAGGGCCGGAAGTTGATAACTATGTGGGTGGAGACAGACTGTTCTAAGAGTTTCACATTCCCAAAGTTGACTTGCAGAGCTGCAGATGGTATAATTTTATTTTTGGCAAATAAAATGAGTCTGCTGTGGGGGTGTACCACCTTTTTGGCTGAGGCAATAGTCAACCCAGACAGAGTGAGAATCATCTAAGTTCTGGAATTCTTCTGAATCTGGATATGCCCAGGATTCATTCTCATATGAGAAAAGGGAAGTGAGTGCAGAGAATCTTTTTCTGGGCTGGGGACTTTGGTGCAGAGTCTGAAGGAAACCTTAATACTATAGGCACCTCTGAAGGGAGAAAAGCTTAAGAAGCCCCTTGAGAGTTCCACATAGGACCAGCCGTATTGATGTGCTAGTGTGCCAGGTTCTAAAGCCCAACTTCTCCCAACTCTCTAGGCTGCCAAAATGCCAAGCAAGCATGAAGCATGAAGGCAAAATGGAAATGAGGCTCCCCAGGATCATCAAGTGTTTCTGGAGCACCTGCCTTCCTGTACTGAAGCCTTGCAGCAAAAATCTCTGGAGTGGGTTGATAGGGAGGTCAGAGTCCAAATTCAATATTGCCATGGATTTTTCCTTGGGGTGGGTCACCGGCCATCTAAGAGCCCTTTCAGCTTCAGTGCTCTATATTCAGCACCCGGGAAAACAAACCCTACTGTGTATAATGCCACCCCCAGGTATAGAAGGGAGGAAAAGACTGATAAGCACATGAGTCATTTGCAAGAGTGGGTGAGAGGTAGCAGCTAGTGGTTATGTTTTCTGTTTCAGTGGTACTTATCCAAGTTAGTAAAAGTATTTGATTATTGCATATTAGTTTGCAAATTAATTAATTAATTAATATGTGTACATATGTAGGGCCATGCATGTGGAAGTCAGAGGACAACACCAAGGTGTCTGTTCTCCTTTTGCTAAATATTTTATTTTTATTTATTTAGTTATTTGACAGAGAGGGAAAGAAGGAATGAGCGTGCCAGGGCCCCCAGCCACTGTAGACGAACTCCAGATGTGTGCGCCCCCTCATGCATCTGGCTAACATGGGTCCTGGGGAAGTGAAACTGGATCCTTTGACTTTGCAGGCAAACACCTTAACTGCTAAGCCATCCCTCCAGCCCTGTGCTCCTTTTCTGGAAAAAAAAAAAAAAAAAAAAAAAGGTAGGGTCTTGCTCTAACCCAGGCTGACCTGGAATTCACTATGTAGTTTCAGGGTGGCATTGAACTCATGATGATCCTCCTAGTTCTGCCCCAAGTGCTGAGATTAAAGGTGTGCACCACCACATCTGGCCTTAAATGTGTGTGTGTGTATGTGTGTGTGTATGTATAATTTATTTATTTGAGAGAAAGAGGGAGAGAGAGAATAGGTGCATCAGGGCCTCCAGCCACTACAGACAAACTCCAGATGCATGTGCTCCCTTGTGCAACTGGCTTATGTGAGTTCTGGAGAGTTGAACTGGGATCCATTGGCTTTGCAGGCAAACGCCTTAACTGCTGAGTCATCTCTCCAGCCCTGTGCTCCTCCTTTTAGACAAGGTTTCTGGCAGCTGCCAATCAAGTGCCAGGAAACAAAGATCAACAGCTTTGGATTCTCTTGGCTTTGCCTCCCGGTGTCCTAAGTATGATAGGATCACAGATGCATGTGCCACTTAGTGAGTGCTGGGGAATTGAACCCTGGCCAGCAGGCTTTGCAAGCAACTGCCTTTAACTGCTGAGCCATTGCTCCAATTCCTAGCATATTACTTATGGTAAAAGAGAAAGCAAGTCTTTATATTGTGTCATTCCAGTTTACAAATTACACTGAAATTCATGCCTCATTCTTCCAAATAGCCAACCATTTATTCTCTCAACCACCATTTAAAGCCCATGGACTTTAGACATACTCAGTGACATTTAGAAAATTAGGATGAAGGAAGACAACCCTGATTAAAAAGTTTCAAGCCAAGCGAAAGAGAGAGATGGGTGCACAAGGGCCTCCCAGCCACTGTAATCAAACTCTATGTGCTGCTGAAAAGAATGTATATTCTGCAGTCTTTGGATGAAATGTCCTGTATCTATGTTAGGTCCATTCCTTCTATGACCTCATTTAGTCCAGATGCCTCTCTGTTTATTTTTTCCTGGGATGACCTGTCAATTGATGAGAGTGGAGTATTAAAGTCACCCACTACCACTGTGTTTGATGTTATCTGTGACCTTAGTTCTAATAGTGTTTGTTTGGTGAATTTGGGAGCCCCCATGTTAGGTGAATAAGGTGAATATATGTTTAGGATTGTAATGTCCTCCTGTAGAAATGTGCCCTTAATCAATATAAAGTGACCTTCCTTATCTTTCTTGACTAACGTTGGACTAAAGTCTACCTTGTCAGATATTAGGATAGTAGCAACTCCTGCCTGTTTCCTAGGCCCATTTGCTTGAAACACCATTTTCCAACCTTTCACTCTAAGATAATGTCTATCCTTTGTAGAAAGGTGAGTTTCTTGGAGACAACAAATTGTAGGATCTTGCTTTTTCACCCAGTCTGCAAACCTATGTCTTATCGTTGGGGCATTGAGGCCGTTGATATTAAGTGATATTATTGAAAGGTGTGTATTTATATTTGCCATTTTTTTTTGTGGTTCCGGTTCTTCATTGTATAAATGTGCCACATCTTCATTATCCACTCATCAGTTGAGGGACATCTAGGCTGGTTCCATTTCCCAGCTATTATAAATTGAGCAGCAATAAACATGGTTGAGCATGTACTTCTAAGGAAATGAGATGAGTCCTTAGGATATATGCCTAGGAGTGCTATAGCTGGGTCATATGGTAGATCAATCTTTAGCTGTTTTAGGAACCTCCACACTGATTTCTACAATGGCTGGACCAGATTGCATTCCCACCAGCAGTGTAGGAGGGTTCCTCTTTTTCCACATCCCTGCCAACATTTATGATCATTTGTTTTCATGATGGTGGCCAATCTGACAGGAGTGAGATGGAATCTCAATGTAGTTTTAATCTGCATTTCCCTGATGACTAGTGATGTAGAACATTTTTTTAGATGTTTATATGCCATTTGTATTTGTTCCTTTGAGAATGCTCTATTTAGCTCCATAGCCCATTTTTTGATTGGCTTGTTTGATTCCTTATTATTTAACTTTTTGAGTTCTTTGTATATCCTAGATATTAATCCTCTATCAGATATATAGCTGGCGAAGATTTTTTCCCATTCTGTAGGTTGCCTCTTTGCTTTTTTCACTGTGTCCTTTGCAGTGCAAAATCTTTGTAATTTCATGAGGTCCCAGTGATTAATCTGTGGTTTTATTGCCTGAGCAATTGTGGTTATATTAAGAAAGTCTTTGCCAAGACCAATATGTTGAAGGGTTTCCCCTACTTTTTCCTCTAGCAGTTTCAGAGTTTCAGGTCTGATGCTAAGGCCTTTAATCAATTTGGACTTAATTCTTGCACATGGAGAGAGAGAAGAATCTATTTTCATCCTTCTACAGATATATATCCAGTTTTCCCAACACCATTTGCTGAAGAGGCTGTCTTTTCTCCAATGAGTATTTTTGGCATTTTAATCGAATATCAGGTGGCTATAGCTACCTGGACTTACATCTGGGTCCTCTATTCTGTTCCACTGATCTACATGTCTGTTTTTGTGCCAGTACCATGCTGTTTTTGTTATTATGGCTCTGTAGTATAGGTTAAAATCAGGTCTGGTGATACCACTAGCTTCATTTTTGTTGCTCAGTATTATTTTAGATATTTGAGGATTTTTGTGATTCCAAATGAATTTTTGGATTGTTTTCTCTATTTCCATGAAGAATGCCTTTGGAATTTTGATAGCGATTGCATTATTTATTTATTTGCAAAGAGAAAGAGAAAGAGGGAGGGGGAGAGAGAACGGGCATGCCCAGGTCATTAGGTTTTGTAGGCAAGCACCTTAACAGCTGAGCCATCCCTCCAGCCCCAAATGCCCAGTTTTGTAAAAAAGTTTATATATATATATTTTGAGCTAGGGTCTTGCTCTAGGCCAGGCAGACCTGGAATTCACTATGGAGTCTCAGGGTGGCCTTGAACTCACAGCGATCTTCCTACCTCAGCCTCCTGAGTGCTGGGATTAAAGGCATGCACCACCATGCCTGGACTTCAAAAGTATTTCTGAAGCTGGAGAGATGGCTCAGTGGTTAAGGCACTTGCCCATCAAGCCTAATGAGCTGAGTTCAATTCCCCAGTATCCCATAAGCCAGATGCACAGAGCGGCACATGCTCTGGAGTTTGTTTGCAGTGGTTGGAGGCCCTGGTGTGCCCTTCTATCTCTCTCTGTGTCTGTATCTCTCTGCTTGCAAATAAATAAATAAAATATTTTAAAAAGTATTTCTGGGGTGCTGGAGAGATGGCTTAGTGGTTAAGTGCTTGCCTGTGAAGCCTAAGGACCCAGGTTCAAGGCACAATTCCCTAGTACACACATAAGCCAGATGCATAAGGGGGCACATACATCTGGAGTTTGTTTGCAGTGGCTGTGCCCATGGTGTGCCCATTCTCAATCTCTCTCTCTCTCTCTTAATAAATAAATAAAAATAAACAAAAAAAGTATTTCTGGGCTGGAGAGACGGCTTAGCAGTTAAGTGCTTGCCTGTGAAGCCTAAGGACCCTGGTTCTAGCCTCGATTCCCCAGGACTCAGCTAAGCCAGATGTACAAAGTGGCACATGCATCTGGAGTTCATTTGCAGTGGCTGGAGGCCCTGGCATGGCCATTCTTTATCTATCTACCTCTTTCCTCTTTGTCTCTCAAATAAATAAGTAAAATAAATAAACAAACAAAAAAAGTATTTCTAAGACTGGGCGTGATGGTACATGCCTTTAATCCTAACATTTGGGAGGCAGAGGTAGGAGGATCACTGTAAGATTGAGGCCACCCTAAGACTAGGTCAACCTCAGCTAGAGTGAGACCCTATCTCAAAAAACAAAAAAAAAAAAAGTTTTTTCTACAACCATACTGGTATGTATGTATTTTTATTATGTTAAATTATATCATTTATGTTTTTTTTCAAATTGATTATAAAATATATCCCATTGTTTTTCAAATTTTCAGTAACAACTTCCATGATTATAAAAATTATTCCATGGTATTTTTCTTCTTCAAATTTTTATTAACAAGTTCCATGATTATAAAAAATATTTTTGGTTTTTTGAGGTAGGGTCTCACTCTAGCCCAGGCTGACCTGGAATTCACTATACAATCTCAGGGTGGCCTTGAACTCATGGTGATCCTCCTACCTCTGCCTCCCAAGTGCTGGGATTAAAGGAGTGCACCACCACGCCCAGCTTATGTTCTTTTTTTAATATTTTATTTTTATTTATTTATTTGAGAGAAGGAAAGAGGCAGAGTGAGAGAGAGATTGGGCGTGGGCATGCCAGGGGTTCCAGCCACTGCAATCGAACTCCAGATGCATGTGCTCTCTTGTGCATCTGGCTAACGTGGGTACTGAGGAATTGAACAGA
The DNA here is from genome assembly GCF_020740685.1 of Jaculus jaculus. Lineage (NCBI taxonomy): Eukaryota > Metazoa > Chordata > Mammalia > Rodentia > Dipodidae > Jaculus > Jaculus jaculus. The sequence continues at coordinate 80,922,956 of NC_059112.1, read as the reverse complement.
GGTTCTTTGGCTTTGCAGACAAGTGCTTTAACTGCTAAGCCATCTCTCCAGCCCTATGTTCTTATTTTTTTAAATTTATTTATTTGTAAGGAGAGAGGCGGGGTAGGAGGAAGAAGAGAATGGGCATGCCCAGGGGCTCCTGCCACTGCAAATGAACTCCAGATGCATGTACCACTTTGTGCATATGGCTTTATGTGGGTACTGGAAAATTAAACCTGGGTCATCAGGCTTTGCAAACACCTTAATTGCTGAGCCATCTCTCTAGCCCATGGGGTCTTTCTTCTTTTGTTGGGGGGGGGAATGTTTCGCGGTAGGGTCTTACTCTAGCCCAGGCTGACCTGGAATTCACTATGTAGTCTTAGTGTGGCCCTGAACACACGGTAATCCTCCTACTTCTGCCTCCTGAGTGCTGAGATTAAAGACATGTGAAACCACACACTTTCTTGATGAGTTCTAGAAGTTGTAAGATGGGCACTACAATCAGATAGAAATACAAAATTGAAGAAGAAAAGTCACAATACTATAAAATAGGAAGGACAGTAAAGGGACAGTTTGTGCTTACATAGGAAGTGTGGAAGTGTTTCCTTTCCAGGATATTTAAGGACAGAATTTCTAAGGTTAAATATACTTTTCACTTGATCACAATTTACTTTAAGATGAATTTATTTTTATTTCTTTTTTTTAGGTTGGTATTATAACATTTATTAAAATAATGCTATGGGTTAATAGAAACAGCAAAGAACCAAAGAATTAAAATGCAAGCTATGTAAAATCCCAACTAAAACCCAGAAGTGTCTAATGTATTCATTCATTAGCTAACTAAAAGCTCAAGAAAGACAAGACACCCAATATAATAAAGTACTGCAAAACAATTGGCAATTTTCAGTTATCAAAGTTGTGGATTTTGCATTTTGTATCCTTTTCTCAATCAAGAAAAAAAAAAATCTTTTTTGAATATTATATAACGTACATATAAACCAAGATAGAAAAATGCATTATAAACTTGTAACAATGGCTGTAAAAACATTATCTTACATGTTTCTCATAGGCAATAGGTTGGTTATGGTACATACATAGCATGGAACTACTCAGATAGTAAAGAACAGACAAAAATACATGTCAGCTGTACGGTAACATACAAGCGACACTCCCATCTACCCATGCTAAAAAGTTACATAATACTGTCAGGAAAAGTCTTAAAAACTACATACTTTAATAAGAAAAAAATTCAATAAAGAGTGATAATACTGAGAACCAAGGCATTCAGAGATTTCAAAAGTCATGCTTTTTTTTTCAGTTGATCCAAAATGTTGTCAACTAAGTTTTCAAAAGTTTGTTCAGAGCCAACATTACTCATAAATGTCACACATTTATTGTTTCATATATGTACTTTCTTCCCCATAAAAGACCTTTGATAAACATCCAAAATGCCCAGATACAGCACAGTTGGGATGAAACTGGATCAAATACTGGTATTGTTTTTACTATCACATCAAGTGTTTTGAGTGTCGCCAATTTATTCAACCAACCAACCAAAACCAAAATCACAATGGCAGCGCACATACTGTGGATAAAGCCAGACAAGTGCATGTGTGACAGGAAGACAGAGCAGGGCACTAAACCCAAGCTGATTACAGAACGGCTGTCTATTGCATAGTAAACAAACTGAAAAACGGTTCCAAGTGAGACAAGATGATGGAGGTCACCGTGAAGGTGCCGCTGAGCTTCCTGCTGACCTTGACTGTGTAGCTGGAAAGATGCGGAAGAACACACGAGTTGATGGGCTCACAGTGCAATGTCACTTGAGATTTGCCATGTCTGGTACTGAACAGTTAATGATTTATTTACTCAAGTGTTGAGATACTTTGCCCACAAAGTGTTTCAACTATGAAACTGTTCTAACTTCTTGAGAAGCTGGGAGATTCAACTGAAGCGTCGTTGAGTATGTGCACAGTGACGCTAGTTTTCCACATTTTCGTAAAGTTAAAAGGGGGACAAGGAAAGGTGTGTGTCTAGGGGCAGCTACTAACGCCAGCAAAGAAGGACGACACAAGGCGTCTGGTGTGACCTGAAGAGATTGATTCAATGTGGATCACACAACACCATCATTTTCCAGAATGAAAAAAAAAAAAATCACAAAGATTCATTTTTGTGAAAAAGTTTTGTTAGATATACTATCATCTCAAATTAATAAGAAAAACCTCTGATGTATCCCTCTTCTCCAAATAAAATAAAGCTCAAATTTTGTCTGTAAACTGATGTGCAGGTCTCACATAATTTATTGAAGACTGAAATAACGTAAAGTAGTCATTATGATTTGTAAAAGAATGATGTTTTAAAAGTTAGTAGTCAGACATTAGAAAAGTTATCAAATTTTTCACAGTATCAGATTTGGCAAATTTGCATCCAAGTAACATGGCACAAATCAGCTAACTCTAGCCATCAACTCATCTGTCTCCCCACGTATCTTCTTTCACATACTGGGCGACTGAGGAGCATGCATTAACTTTTTTTCTGAGGGAGGAGCTGATCTTACAAGACACTTGACTAAATGACCATGAAGGAAAATAAGCCACTTTCTTTTCTTTAGACTTATTCCAATACTTAAAAAATAAAAAAGAAAGACAAAAAGGCTCTTTTGGTCTTTTTTTTTTTTTTTTTTTTTTTTTTGGCCTTTGCAATAAGCACTTACTTTTTTTTTCCTGGAATTTTATTTTTTTATTATTTTTTTAAATTTTTATTAGCAGTTTCCATGATTATAAAGAAATATCCCATGGTAATTCCCTCCCCCCCCCTTTCCCCTTTGAAATTCCATTCTCCATCATATTACCTCCCCATCACAATCATTGTACTTACATATATACAATATCAACCTATTAAGTACCCTCCTCCCTTCCTTTCTCTTCCCTTTATATCTCCTTTTTAACTTACTGGCCTCTGCTACTAAGTATTTTCCTTCTTACACAGAAGCCCAATCATCTGTAGCTAGGATCCACATATGAGAGAGAACAGGTGGTGCTTGGCTTTCTGGGCCTGGGTTACCTCACTTAGTATAATCCTTTCCAGGTCCATCCATTTTTCTGCAAATTTCATAACTTCATTTTTCTTTACCGCTGAGTAGAACTCCATTGTATAAATGTGCCACATCTTCATTATCCACTCATCACTTGAGGGACATCTAGGCTGGTTCCATTTCCCAGCTATTATAAATTGAGCAGCAAGAAACATGGTTGAGCACATACTTCTAAGGAAATGAGATGATTCCTTCGGATATATGCCTAGGAGTGCTATAGCTGGGTCATATGGTAGATCAATCTTTAGCTGTTTCTTTTGGTCTTTTGTTTCTTTTCTTTTTTTTTTTTTTTGGTCACTCTCCGCCTGCCCGCACTCACCGAGCACAACGCCGACAGCCTGGGCCTGCAGCCGCCGACCCCGGAGCCCAGCACCGGTCTTTTGTTTCTTGACAACCACCAGAAAAAATCATTTAATGAAATAAAGGGTTTCTTTGTTCTTTTTCTTTATTTTATAACACTTGAAAGCATAAAATGCTACATTTCCAAAAATATATATTTTTTTTCTGTACCAGCACCCTGTATAGTAAAAGTATCTACTTTTGTTCATTTGTTTCAATGTTATTTTTATTTCTTTGGTTTTTTTTTTTTTTTTTTTTGTTTTTCGAGGTAGGGTCTCCCTCTAGCCCAGGCTGACCTGGAATTCACTATGGAGTCTCAGGGTGGCCTCGAACTCATGGCAATCCTCCTACCTCTGCCTCCCGAGTGCTGGGATTAAAGGCGTGTGCCACCACACCTGGCTTATTTTTATTTCTTATTTTAAAATATTTTTATTTATTTGACAGAGAAAGAATGAGAATAAGGGTCTGGAGAAGATGGCTTAGTGGTTAAGGCATAAGCCAAACAACCCCAGTTTGATTTCCCAGGACCCGTGTAAGCCTGATGCACACGGAGGCACATGTAGCTGGAGTTCATTCACAGTGGCTGGAGACCCTGGTATGCCCATTCTCTCTCTTTCTGTGTCTCACTCTCTCTTTACCTCTTTCTCTTCTCTCTCAAATAAATAAATAAAATATATTTAAAAAAGAATAAGAGGTAGATAGAGAAAGAGAATGGGCACGCTAGGTGCAAATGAACTCCAGATGCATGTGCCACCTTGTGCATCTGGCTTTCATGGGTACTGTGAAATCAGATTTGAGTCCTTAGGCTTTGCAGGCAAGTTCCTTAACTGCTAAACCATCTCTCCAGCCCAACACTGCTGCTGCTACTTCTTCCTCCTCCCTCTTCCTCTTCCCTCCTCCTCCTCCTTTCCTTTGAGAAAGAAGGAGGGAGAAGGAGAGAAAGAGAGAGAGACAGACAGAGAATGGGCATACCAGGGCCTCCAACCACTGCAAACACGCCAGGTGCATGTGCCCCATTTTACATCTGGCTTATGTGGGTACTGGAGAATCGAACCCAGATCCTTTGGCTTTGCAGGCAAGCACCTTAACTGCTAAGTCATCTCTCCAGCTCCTGGTGTTTTTTTTTTTTTTAGCATTTTCCATGATTATAAAAAAAATATCCCATGGAAATTCCCTCTCCCCCCCCCCCACTTTCCCCTTCCTGGTGTTTTTAAGTAAGCATGAGAACTTGAACCTCTGGAGTTGCATGATTTTGTAGGGGTTTCTGGGTCAAGAGAGTGAATTGTTTTCACAGGTCACCTCAGGCAGGCCACTTCAAGCCACCTATAGCAAGACAGCAAGTAGAAAAGGGTTATTCCTTGGACTGAAACTTTCCAAAGCCATTTGTGGAACACACAAACACACATGTACATGTACATGCACATACACATATACTCATTTTTTTTTTTTTGAAGTAGGGTATTACTCTAGCCCAGGCTCACTAATAACTCACTCTGTAGCTCAGGCTGGCCTTGAATTCACAGCAATCTTCCTACCTCTGCCTCCTGAGTATTGGGGTGAAGGCATGGGCCATCATGCCTGGCTGTTGCTCATTAAACTTTTTTTTTTTTTAATTTACTTATTTGAGAGAGAAAGAAAGAGGCAGAGAGGAGCAGAGAAAGAGAATGGGTACACCAGGACATCCAGCCACTGCAAAGGACCTCATGCATCTGGCTTTATGTGGGTCCTGGGGAATTGAACCAAAGTCCTTGGGTTTGCAGGCAAGCACCTTTACCACTATGCCATCTTTCCAGCCCATTTCTCCTTAGTTTTACTGAACCCTGAGCTCCCTGTTCTTCAATTAGATTGGCTGACCAGGCAGCCCCAAAGAGCTTCCGGTTTCTGTACAATTTAGGATTGGGGTTACAAGCATGCATGGCCTTGCTTAGCTGTTTCAGTGGGTGCAGGGAATTGAACACATGTCATCATGCTTGTACAACAAATTTACCTGCTGAAGCCCGCCTTTAATCCCAGCACTCGGCAGGCAGAGGTAGGAAGATCATCCTGAGTTCGAGGCCAACCTATACAGTGACTGCCAAACCAGCCTGGGCAATCTCCGAAAAAAGAAAAAAAAACTACTTGCTGAGACATCTCCCCAATCATGCCCGCCCCTCTTTTGTATGCCAGGATGGCCTCAAAATTTCTGTGCAGCTATATAACCTTGAACTTCTGAACCTCCTTGTCTGCACCACCAGGCCGGGTTTACGTGGTGGTGGGAATCGATCCCAGGGCTTCGCCCATGCGAGGGAAGCACTCAATCCGCATCCACAGCCCCGAGAAGAAACTTTTTATAGCATTCCCCCCACCAAGGCAACAGAAAGCGAGCGGCCTGCGGGCAGCACGCCAGTGATTTCTTCCCAGAGAGAGCGAGGGCGGAGGTGGGCGGGGGACCGCTAGGTTGAGGACCCCACGTGACCTCAGGGGCCGCGGCCCAGCCGACCCAGCCCCTCCCGCTGGCCGCGGGGAGCGCATGCGCAGCCCGCGTTAGTGATGGAGGAGAGAAGATGGCGGAAGCGGAGTGAGTGACTTAGCTGCTGACTGATGTCGTAGCCAGGAGGTGGGGGACGAGTGGGGCGGCGACTCGTTTCCCCCGTGGGAGAGCTCAAGGGCTCTTTGGCTGGCAGTGCAGGGAAGAACAGAACCGAGTGTCACGGTGTCGTGGAGGAGCGCGGCTGGGCGGCGGGCGGCACGGTCCAGGCAGGCACGTCCGGGCGTCCGCCGTGTGCTCCGCGAGCGTCCGGGCCCTGCGCGCGCCCTCACCCCGGTGACTCTCCCCGCTCGCCGTCCCCCGGGGCCTGGCCGGAAACGAGCCCGCCCGGGGCCCTCCGGCGCTGTCATCCCGGCCAGTGGGCCCGACGGGCACTGCCAGGCCTCCCGGCCGCCTTGCTCCGGCTCGGCGCCGCCCCACTCCCGGCGAGAGCCTTCCCCCCGCAGCCCTGCCGTCTTCCCTCCGGGACCCGGGGGACGTGTCCGCGCGCGGGCCCGGCCAGGCTAGGACATCCCCGCCCGCCGGGACCGATCGCGTGTCCCTCGGCCTCCGCGCAGACGCGTGCATGCCTCCCCAGAGGGCCACGTCCTCGCGCGGCGTGTGACGGTATGCTCACTTCGCCGCTCCGAAACGCGCTGTTCGCGGGTAGGCCTCTCGGGCGGGCACCCCGCGCTGACGTCTGATTGTTGCGGGTATTTCTCTGCCTAGACTGTGAAGTTTTAAGCAGAATCGTTCTTTAGCACCAAGGCGTAGAAATGTTATGCGACGGGTTTGTCCAGACGCGTTCAACGGTGTTTAGACTTAATGCGTGCAATCGGGATGCCCTGTTGCCCATTTTTGGTTAGTAGTTAGAACTGCTTGCTGTACTGTTTCCAGGGCACAGCTGGGCAGAATTAAGACTTTTAAGAACAGCCCTTTAAGCTGGGTTTTGCATATCACGGGTACCTGGTGCAGAAGTGTTATACAAGCAGTAGTTTGGTTTAAAAAAAAAAAAAGTTTAGCTTATTTTCTACTAATTCTGTATAATATTGAACAGGTACCACATGATACTGTGATTTAGTGACTGGAAGGCAGTTTGAAAAAAACAGGGAAGCATAATTATATTGAATTATATTGTGATTCATTTTCTAAACAACAAAAACCTGTGAAGAATCGGGTTCTTTTGTTTTTCCTTCTACCTTTCCTGTTTAATATTTTACTTATTCATTTAAGAGAGAGAATGGGCGCATCAGGGCCTCCAACCATTGCAAATAAACTGCAAATGCATGCGCCCACGTCTGGCTTATGTGGGTCCTGGGGAATTGAACCTGAGTTCTTTGGTTTTGCAGGCAAGCGCTTTAACCGCTAAACCATCTCTCCAACTCTCACCTTTCCTCTTATAAATTGGAGATGTTTAAGCAAAGCGTGGTGGGCGTGCTTACAGCACTCTGGAGGAGGCGGGGTCTGAAAGATCCTGTGTTTGATCTCAGCCTTGGCTACATAGTTGATGGTGGTGGAAGGAGAAGAGAGATTGCGAGATTTTTACATTTGGTTCCCCAGAGCCCACAAATACTGTTTACATATGGTGATACATAAAAAAGAAAGATTTAAAAAATTATTTCCTAGATTATTTATTTATTTGGTTTTTCGAGGTAGGGTCTCACTGTAGCCCACGCTGACCTGGAATTCACTAGGTAATCTCAGGATGGCCTCCAACTCATGGTGATACTTCCACCTCAGCATCCACAGTGCTGGGATTAAAGGCTTGCGCCACCGCAAACAAACTCCACATGTGTGTCACAATGTGCATCTGGCTTAAGTGGGTTCATGGGACTTGAACCTGAGTCCTTAGGATTTGCAGGCAAGCGCCTTAACTGCTAAACGGTCTCTCCAGCCCCAAAGAAAGCTTTTATATAAACAGAATTCTAGGGTGGCAGTATATGCATGCACAATTAGTGCCAAAATCTTTTCTTTTTTTCAAAATAGAAAATGTCCTCCTGCCAGGTGTGGTGGCTCATGACTATACCCAACCCTTAGGAGGCAGAAGCAGAATTGCTGCACATTCAGCACCAGCTTGGTCTACATTGTGAATTCCAGACGAGCTAGGGCTACCTAGCCAGACAACAATAACAAATAGAAAAGGGGGGATAATGTTAAGTTGGGTTAATTTTTGTTTCTTGGGAGAAAAGACTCCTAATAAATGGTACAAACACTATGGTGTTATATATTTTTGTTTTGTTTTGTTTTGTTTTCAAGGTAAGGTCTTGCTCTAGCCCAGGCTGACCAGTACTTCACTATGTAGTCTCAGGCTGGCCTCGAATTTACAGCGATTGTCGTACCACAGGCTTCCAAGTGGGATTAAAGGCATGTGCCACCACGGGTGGCTGCTATGTGTGTTTTTAACTTTATAGTAGCTCTCATAGTTCTAGTTTCTAACAATATTGAAGCCCTTAGAATGACTTTAAATGTTTAAATTTATTAAAACACAGATTGTTTATTGGTTGAAATTTTGTACAACAACATAAGCAGTGTGAGATCATAATACTAGGGTCTGGGAAGACGGCTCTGTTGTAAAAGGCAGTTGCTTACTAAGTCTGCTGGCCTGCGTTCAGTTCTCCACTATCTATTTAAGGCCACATGCAAATAGCGGGGCAAGCATCTGGTATTGGTTTGCAGCAGCAGCAAGAGACTCAGGCTCACCCTTCCCACCTGTAATATATATATGATTTTTTGGTTTAATTTTTAATTATTTGAAAGAGAGAGTGAGTGAGAATGGGTGTGCCAGGGTCTCCAGCCACAAACTCCAGGTTCATGTGACCCCTTGTGCATCTGGCTTACATGGGTCCTGGAGAATCAAACCTGGGTCCTTTGGCTTTCCAGGCAAGTGCCTTAACTGCTAAGCCATTTCTCCAGCCACTATATATAATTTTTATAAATGTTTATTTATTTGAGAGAGAGAGAGAGAGAGAGAGAGAGAGAGAGAGACACAGAGAGAATGGGCACAACAGGGCTTCTAGCCACTGCAAATGAAATCCAGGTGCATGCACCACCTTGTGCATCTGGCTTATGTAGGTACTGGGGAATCAAACCTGGGTCCTTTGGCTTTGTCAGCAAGCATCTTAACACTAAGTGATCTCTCCAGCCCTAAGTGTATTTTTTTAAAAAAAGATAAGGGCTGGAGAGATGGTTTAGTGGTGAAGATGCTTGCCTTTGGAGCCTAAGTCCCCAGGTTTGACTCCCCAGAACCCATGTAAACAAGATGCACATGGTGGTGCATTTGTCTGGAATTCTTTTGCAGTGGCTAGAGGCTCTGGGGTGCCCATTCTCTCTCTCTCTCTAATAAATAAATGCAACTAAAAAATATATTTAAAAAAGACTATAATACTGAAGGAAAAATACAGTTTGGTACAAAAATGTATTTCACTGTATATACATGAAAAAGTGAACTAGTTATTCTGTTTTCAATTTTTAGAGCAATTTGTGAAAAAGATTTTTGTAAGAATGTGAGAAGTTGCATTGAACTGCTATTTCCCCAGTTTGACTAATCTGCTAATAAGTAAAATTTACAATAGTGTTATAGACTAATTAGAGAAGAAGCCACTGAGCTTAAAAAAACTATTTTTGCAAGTTTTAAAAATTTTATTTTATATGTATGTATGTATGTGTGTGTGTGTGTGTGTGTATGTGTATAATATATATAAAAGGTCATACTCTTATCCCCTTGCCCCTGCTTCTGTTACCCTGGGGGCCCTCTGCAATGGGTTATGGTATTCTCTGTGGGGTCATGAAAGCCTCTTTTAGCTCCTGTGCCTCAGGGTATTCTTACACACTCTGTCTCTGACAGTCTTGCTGCCCCTCTTCTGCAATGTTCCCTGAGCCATGACAGGCCTGCTGGCAGTCTGACTTAAAGTGAAAAATTCATTTTTCTCAAGGTAAAGTCTCGCTCTAGCTCAGACTGACCTGGAATTCACTGTGTAGTCTCAGGCTGGCCTTGAACTCACTGCTATCCTCCTACCTCTGCCTCACAAGTGCTGGGATTAAAGGTGTGTGCCACCATGCCCGGCTGCTGGAATTCACTCTTTAGTCTCAGAGTGGCCTCTAACTCATGGCAATCCTCCTACCTCTGCCTCCCAAGTGCTGGGATTAAAAGTGTGCACCACCATGTCTGGCTTTTTTTTTAGGTAGGTTCTCACTCTGGCCCAGGCTGACCTGGAATTAACTATGTAGTCACAGGGTAGCGTTGAACTCATGGCAATCCTTCTACCTCTACCTCCTGAGTGCTGGGATTAAAGGCATGTGCCACAACCCCCAGCTTGGCCGTTTTTAAAATTTCTTTCTTTATTTATTTGCAAATAGAGACAGACAGAATGGGTATGCCAGGGCCAGTCACTGCAAACAGACTCCAGATGCATGTGCCCCTCTGTGCATCATGCTTTATAAGGGTACTGGGGAATCAAACCTGAGTGTTAGGGTTTGCAGGAAAGTTCCTTAACCACTGAGCAATCTCTCTAGCTCTCAGTAACTTTTTTTTTTTTTTTTTTTTGAGGTAGGGTCTCACTCTAGCCCAGGCTGACCTGGAATTCACTATGGAGTCTCAGGGTGGCCTTGAACTCATGGCAATCCTACCTCTGCCTCCCAAGTGCTGGGACTAAAGGTGTGCGCCACCACACCCAGCTCAGTAACATTTTTTTAAACATCTCATTTATTTATTTGAGAGACAGAAAGAGAAAGAGGCAGAGAGAGAGAGAGGGAAGAGAGAAAATGTGCACATGCGCCACTCTGCATCAGGCTTTACATGGGTACTGGGGAATTGAACCTGGGTCCTTAGCCTTCACAGGCAGCGCTTTAACTGCTAAGCCATCTCTCCAGCCTCCAGCAGGTTTTTTTGTTTGTTTTTCAAGGTAGGGTCTCACTCTAGCCCAGGCTGACCTGGAATTCAGTATGTAGTCTCAGAGTGGCCTCAAACTCATGGTGATCTTCCAACCTTTGCCTCCCCAGTGCTGGGATTAGAGGCATGGGCCACCACGCCAGGCTTTCAACATTTTTTATTTTATTTTTTCATGGGAGGGACTTGCTCTAGTCCAGGCTGACCTGGAATTTACTATGTAGTCTCAGGGTGGCCTTGAACTCATCACGCTCCTCCTCCTCCTACCTCAGCCTGCTAGGTGCTGGGATTAAAAGTATGCGCCACCATGCCCGGATAATTAATATTTTTTTGTTTTTGTTTTGAGATATGGTCTCGCTCTAGCTCAGGCTGACCTGGAATTCACTATGTAGCTTCAGGGAGCCTCAAACTCATGGCAACCCTCTTACCTCTGCCTTCTGAATGCTAGGATTAAAGATGTGCACCCCTGGCTACTTTTAAAATATGTTTTGTTTTGTTTTTCTTTTGAGGTAGAATCTCACTGTAGTCCAGGCTGACCTGGAATTCACTATGTGGTCTCAGGGTGGCCTTGAATTTATGCGATCCTCCTACCTCTGCCTCCTGAGTGCTGGGATTAAAGGCGTGCACCACTACATCTGGCTTTAAAATATTTTTATTATTTATTTGCAAGAAGAATGAGTCAGAAAGAGAGAGAATATGAGTGAATGAATGGTCCCACTAGGGCCTCTTGTCACTGCAAATGAACTCCAGACTTTGTATACCTGGCTTTACATGGGTAGTGGGGAATTGAACCAAGGTCATTTGACTTTGAAAGTAAGTGCCTTTAACCACTGGGCCAACACTCCAGCCCTTACTTTTATTTTTTAATTACTTAACTAATTTTTTGTTGTTGTTGTTGTTCTTTCGAGGTAAGGTCCCATACTAAACCCAGGTTGACCTGGAACTCACTCTGTAGTTCCAGGCTGGCCTCCCACTCACGGTGATCTTCCTACTTCTGCTTCCCAAGTGCTGGGATTAAAGGCATGTGCCTCCATGCCCAGCTGATACCTTATTAGTATTTTTAATTTTCTTTGTTTTTTGAATTAGGGTCTTATTCTAGTCCAGGCAAACCTGGAATTTACTATATAGTCTCATAGTGCCCTCAAGCCCACGATGATCCTCCTACCTCTGCCTCCTGTGATCCTCCTGTCTGCCTCCTGAGTGCAGGGACAAAAGGCATGCACCACCACACATGGCTAAATATTTTCATTTATTTATTTGAGACAGACAGATAGAGGAAGAGAGTATATAGGCACACCAGGGCCTTTTGATGCTGATACATTTTTTTTTGGAGGTAGGGTCTCACTCTAGCCCAGGCTGACCTGGAATTCACTGTGTATTCTCAGGGTGGCTTTGAACTCATGGTGATCCTCTTACCTCTGCTTCCGAAGTGCTGGGTTTACAGGCATGTACCACCACACCTGACTGATACTTATTTTTAAATTAAAGTATGTATGGTAGTCAAGATTAGTGAACATAAGTTTTTTGGCATTCATTTCTAATATATAGCAGGTTTTTTTTCTCTTCGAAGTAGGGTCTTGCTCTAGACCAGGTAGCCTGGAATTCACTATGGAGTCTCAGGCTGGCCTCAAACTCATAGTAATCCTCCTACTTCAGTCTTCCAAGTGCTGGGATTAAAGGCATGCACCACCATGTCTGGCTTTTATTTTATTTTATTTTTCATTTGACACAGAGACAAAAAGAGATAGAGAGAATGGACATGCCTAGAGCCTCCAGCCACTGCAAACGAACTCCAGAACTCCAGATACATGCGCCCTCTTGTGCATCTGGCTTAAATGGGTCCTGGGGAATTGAACCAGGGTTCTTTGGCTCTGCAAGCAAATGCCTTAACTGCTAAGCCATTTCTTCAGCCCCCCCTTTAAAGTATATATATTTTTATTTTTCCTTATTTAAGAGAGAGAAATAGGGAGAGAGAGAGAAAAAAAGAAAGAATGGTTATACCAGAGCCTTTAGCTGCTGCAAATGAACTCCAGATGCGTGCACCCCCTTGTGCATCTAGCTAACATGGGTCCTGGGGAATCAAACCTGAGTCTTTTGGCTTTGCAGGCAAACACCATAACCACTAAGCCATTTCTCTAGCCCTTGTTTTATTTTCTTTGTGGTAGGCTGTTTCTCTAGCTCAGGCTGACCTTGAACACACTCTGCAATTGAACTCATGGCAGTATTCCTACCTCTGCATCCTAAGTGCTGGTATTAAAGTCATGTGCCACCATGATTGACTTTTTTTAAAACATATATATGTATATATATATTCAATTTATTTGAGAGAAAGAGGCAGAGGAAGGGAGAGAGAGAGAGAAAGAAAGAAAGGGCACACCAGGGCCTTCAGCTATTGCAGATAAACTCCAGATGCATGGCCACATTGTGCATCTGGCTTATGTGTGTCCTGGGGAATTGAACCTTGATCCTTTGGCTTTGCAGGCAAATGCTTTAACCGCTAAGCCATCTCTCCAGCCCTCTTTTCTAATATATAGATAAAAATGATATACTTTGTAGTTATTAGTATCATCAAACAATGGCTTTAGCTGGGTGTGGTGGTGCATGTCTGTAATCCCAGCACTTTGGAGGCAGAGGTAGGAGGATCATAATGAGCTGGAGGCTACCCTGTGACTACATAGTGAATTCCAGGTCAGCCTGAGCTAGAGTGAGACCCTACCTGGAAAAACAAAGAAAGAAAGAAACAAAAGGCTTCAAAGTGCTCTTATACTGTTTACCTTTTTCTCCTTAGTTAGCTTAATATTTTCATAACCAGACCCCCCCTCTTTTGGTTTCAGGTCCTTCACATTTTCAATTGTGTAAGCATAAACTTCAGGCTCAGTTTTGTCTGAATTGCTATCCTGAATCATTTGAATTTGAATTAGCAGGTATTAAGTATAAATATTCTCCACATAAAACTGGGAATAGAACCGCAGGCTGGTAGGCTTTAAAAGCTGAGCCATCTCCCCAGGCCTTTCCTGTGTTTTTGTGTGTGTGTGTGTGTGATTGTTTGCTAGCTGTATTTTAAAAACTTTATTTTTATTTATTTATTTGAGAGTGAGAGAGAGAAAGAGGCAGAGAGAGAGAGAGAGAGAGAGAGAGACAGACAGACAGACAGAATGGGCACGCCAGGGCCTCCAGCCATTGCAAACGAACTCCAGAGTGAGCCCCCTTGTGCATCTGGCTGATGTGGGTCCTGGGGAACCGAGCCACAAACCAGGGTCCTTAGGCTTCACAGGAAACGCTTAACTGCTAAGCCATCACTCCAGCCTGCTAGCTGTATTTTATTAATACTGGTTATTTCTTTGGAATGAGTGTTCTTTAAAGGTGCTCAGAAAGTACCTTTACTAATATAGATCATCTTTGTTATCTACCAGATTTAAGGACCACAGTGCAGCTATGGATACTGAGCCAAACTCTGGAGCATCTTCTGTGTCGACAACAGCCAGTAGCACCACCACCACTACCATCACCACTTCCTCCTCTCGAATGCAGCAGCCACAGATCTCTGTCTACAGTGGCTCTGACCGACATGCTGTACAGGTATTTCAGCTGAACTGATGGGAATGCTAAGACTTAGGATGTCATATGTGCTTAAGTTAGTTACATAATATTGATTCATATCCTCAAATAATAGAAATAGAATTATAAATGTCCAGGCTGGGATATAGCTCAGTAGTAGAGTGTTTGCTTGTATGTACAAGTTCCTAGGCTTGAGCTCTACCAATGCTAAAAGGAAAAAAAAGAAATACAAAACAGTTTTTAAAAATTGTTCTAATGTATATATTTGCAAGCAGAATTAGAAGAGAGAGAGAGAGAGAATGAATGAGAATGAGTACACCAGGGCCTCTAGCCGCTGCAAACAAACTCCAGATGTATGGGCCACTGTGCATCTGCCTTTACATGGGTACTGGGGAATCAAATGTGGGTTACTAGGCTTTGCAGATAGGCATGCCTTAACTGTCATCTCTCCAGCCCTACAAAAAAAAATTTTTTTTAAAAAAATTTTCAAGGTAGGGTCTCATTCTAGTTTAGGCTGACTTGGAATTTGCAGTGTAGTTTCAGGGTGGCCTTAAACTCACAGCAACCCTCCTACCTTTGCCTCTGAGTGCTGGGGTTAAAGGCGTATGCCACTATACCTGGCTACAAAACAATTTTTTAAATAATTTCTTAACAACTTCCATGATTGTAAACAATATCCCATGGTATTGCCCTTCCTCCCCCCACCTTTCCCTTTGAAACTCCATTCTCCATAATATTCCCTCCCTCTCTCAATCAGTCTGTCTTTTATTTTGATGTCTTGATCTTTTCCTCCTCTTATGATGGTCTTGTATAGGTAGTGTCAGGCACTATGAGGTCATGGATATCCAGGCCATTTTGTGTCTGGAGGAGCACGTTGTAAGGAGTCCTACCCTTCCTTTGGCTCTTACATTCTTTCCATCACCTCTTCCGCATTAGACGCTGAGCCTTGGAAGGTGTTATAGAGATATTGCAGTGTTGAGCACTCCTCTGTCACTTCTTTCTAGCACTATGATGCCTTCTGAGTCATCCCAAGGGCACTGCCATCTGAACAGAGAAGGTTCTCTACCAAAAGTGAGAGTAGCATTAATATTTGGGTATGAACATTAAGAGAAGTGGTTACTGGGCAGTTTGATGAGCATAGTATATACAGTTAGCCAGACAGCAGCAGACATTTATACCCCTACCCCTGTTTTAAGTTTTCAGTATCAGGGATATATTCCCTCCCATGGAGTGGGCCTCTAGTCCAATTAGAGGGCAATTGGTTTCCACCATGACAGACATGCCACTATTGTACCTGTTGGCTCATTTGGCCTGGCTGGCAAAATGTAAGGTTTGTAGTGTCCACTGTTAAGTATCTTCACTGGTGATTTCTCTTTCTCCCATTGAACTGCATGCAGAATGGCTTCTTCCAGCTTTCTGTTGGCTGGTCTGCATGGAGGAGGTTATCAGCTCAGTTCCAGCAGGATTTCTCAGTGGCCTTGCAGCCCAAGTATGTGGAGTCTTCAGCAATAGGGTCTTACCATCTATTCCTGGTGGGAAACTAAGGGCCTTGGCAATGGCCTATAATGTTTTGGGGCCATCAGGGCGGACCTCCCTGGCCCAAAATACCTTACTGGAAGGTATCGCATAACTGGCACTAAAATTTTCTAGTAATGATCTACGGCTCCTAAGTGTTCCATTGTCCAAAACAGTAGGTTTCCATATGATTTATTTATGTCCTCTTAGATTTTGATTAACCCGGCCTCCAACTTTCCTTTAGTCATCTCTTCCCCTGACCTCACTTAACTCCTATTATTCTCTTCTTCTACTTACATATATACAATACCATCATATTAAGTACCCCCCTCCCTTCCTTCCTATTGTTGTTTTATCTCTTTTCTAGCTTACTGGCCTGTGCTACTGAGTTTTCCTACTCACACAGATGTCCAATCATCTATAGCTAGGATCCACATACGAGAGAGAACATGCGATGTTTGGCTTTCTGGGCCTGGGTTACCTCACTTAGTATAATCCTTCCCAGATCTACCCATTTTCCTGCAAATTTCATAACTTCATTTTTCTTTACTGCTGAGTAGAACTCCATTGTGTAAATGTGCCATATGTTCATTATCCACTCATCAGTTGAAGGACATCTAGGCTGGTTCCATTTCCCAGTTGTTGTGAATAGAGCGGCAATAAACATGGTTGAGCAAGTATCTTTAAGGTAGTGAGATGAGTCCTTAGGATATATGCCTAGGAGTGCTATAACTGGGTCATATGGTAGATCAATTTTTAACTTTTTCTTTTTTTTTTTGTTTTTGTTTTTTTGAGATAGGGTCTCACTGTAGCCTGGGCTGACCTAGAATTCACTATGGAGTCTCAGGGTGGCCTTGAACTCACAGCGGTCCTTCTACCTCTGCCTCCCAAGTGCTGGGATTAAAGGCGTGTGCCACCACGCCCGGCTAGATCAATTTTTTTTTCTCAATTTTTATTAACATTTTCCATGAGTATAAAAAGTATCCCATGGTAATACCCACCCCCCCTTTCCCCTTTGAAATTCCATTCTCCATCATATCCCCTCCCCATCTCAATCAGTCTCTCTTTTATTTTGATGTCATGGTCTTTTCTTCCTCTTACGATGGTCTTGTGTAGGTAGTGTCAGGCACTATGAGGTCATGGATATCCAGGCCATTTTATGTCTGGAGGGAGCACATTGTACGAAGTCCTACCCTTCCTTTGGCTCTTACATTCTTTCTGCCACCTCTTCCACATTAGACCCAGAGCCTTGGAAGGTGTGATCAAGATGTTACTCAGTACTCCAGTCACTTCTTTCCAGTACTATGATACCTTCTGAGTCATCCCAAAGTCACTGCCATCAGAAAAGAGAAGATTTTTTTACCCAAAGTGAGAGTAGTGTTAATGTAAGGGTATAAATATTAAGAGAAGTGCTTACTGGACAGTTTTGATAAGCATAGTATATACGTTTTTCCAGACATCAGCAGATGTTATACCCCTAGGGCTTATGACTATCCCTGTTTTAAGTTTTCAGTATCAGGGATGTGTTTCCCCCCATGGAGTGGGCCTCCAGTATAATTGGAAGGCAGTTGGTTTCCACCATGACAGACGTGCCATTATTGCACCCGTTGGCTCATTTGGGCTGGCTGGCCAATTATAAAGCTTGCAGTGTGCACTGTTGAGTATCTTCACTGGTGGTATCTCTTTCTCCCATTGAAGTACATGTAGAATGGCGTCTTCCAGCTTTCTGTGCTGGTCTACATGGAGGAGGTTATCAGCTCAGTTCCAGCAGGATTTCTCAGTGGCCTTGCTGCCCAAGTATGTGAAGTCTTCAGCAATAGGGTCTTACCAGAAAACCAAGGGCCTTGGCAATGGCCTATAATGTTTTAGGGGCATCAGGGACCTCCCTGGCCAACAACTCGTTGGAGATATCCCATTAGATCAATTTTTAAATTGATCTACCATATGACCCAGTTATCGCACTTAGGAACCTGTAGTCTTAGGAACCTTCACACTGATTTCCACAATGGCTGGACCAGATTGCATTCCCACCAACAGTGTAGAAGGGTTCTTCTTTTTCTGCATCCTCGCCAGCATTTATGGTTATTTGTTTTCATGATGGTAACCAATCTGACAGGAGTGAGATGGAATCTCAAGTAGAACATTTTTTAGATGCTTATATGCCATCTGTATGTCTTTTTTTTTTTTTTGGTTTGTTTTTTGAGGTAGGGTCTCACTGTAGCCCAGGCTGACCTGGAATTCACTATGGAGTCTCAGGGTGGCCTTGAACTCATGGCAATCCTTCTACCTCTGTCTCCTGAGTGCTGGGATTAAAGGTGTGCGACACCATGCCCGGCTATTTTTCTTCTTTTGAGAACTCTATTGAGTTCCATAGCCCATTTTTATTTATTTTTGTTTTTTCAAATTTTTATTAACAACTTCCATGATTATAAAAAATATCCCATGGTAATGCCCTCCCCTCCCCATTTCCCCCTTTGAAACTGCATTCTCCATTATATCCCCTCCCTATCTCAATCAGTATCTCTTTTATTTTGATGTCATGATCTTTTCCTCCTCTTATGATGGTCTTGTGTAGGTAGTGTCAGGCACTGTGAGGTCATGGATATCCAGGCCATTTTGTGTCTGGGGGAAGCACATTGTAAGGAGTCCTACTCTTCCTTTGGCTCTTACATTTTTTCTGCTACCTCTTACACATTAGACCCTGAGCCTTGGAAGGTGTAATAGAGATACTACAGACTGAGCACTCCAGTCACTTCTTTCCAGCACCATGATACCTTCTGAGTTATCCCAAGGGCACTGCCATCTGAAAAGAGAAGATTCTGTACTAAAAGTGAGAGTAGCATTAATATTTGGGTATGAACATTAAGAGAAGTGCTTACTGGGCAGTTTGATAAGCATAGTATATACATTTAGCCAGACAGAAGCAGACATTACACCCCTAGGGCTCATGACTACCCTTGTTTTAAGTTTTCAGTATCAGGGATGTATTCCCTCCCATGGAGCGAGCCTCCAGTCCAGTTAGAGGGCAGTTACTTTCCACCATGACAGACGTGCCATTATTTCACCCGTTGGCTCATTTGGCCTGGCTGGCCAAAATAAGACTTGTAGTGTTCACTGTTGAATATCTTCACTGGTAAGTTCTCTTTCTCCCATTGAACTGCATGCAGAATGGCTTCTTCTAGCTTTCTGTCAGCTGGTCTACATGGAGGAGTTTATCAGCTCAGTTCTAGCAGGATTTCTCAGTGGCTGTTGCAGCCGGTTCACATTGCTGATAGAAATCACCCAACCAAGAGCAGCTTCTGGGAGAAAAGAGGATTTATTTTGGTTTACAGGCTCAAGGGGAAGCTCCACGATGGCAGGGGAAAACAATGGCATGAGCAGAGTGTGGACATCACCCCCTGGCCAACATAAGGTGGACCACAGCAACAGGAGGGTGTGCCAAACACTGGCATGGGGAAACTGGCTATAAAGCCCATAAGCCTGCCCCCAATAATACACTCCCTCCAGGAGGCATTAATTCCCAAATATCCATCAGCTGGGAACCTAGCATTCAGAACACCTAAAGTTTATGGGGGACATCTGAATCAAACCACCACAGTGGCCTTGCAGCCCAAGTATGTGGAGTCTTCAGCAATAGAGTCTTACCATCTATTCCTGGTGGGAAACCAAGGGCCTTGGCAATGGCCTGTAATATTTTGGAGGCATCAGGGACCTCCCTGGCTAACAACTCACTGGAAGGTATCCCATCCCTGGCACTGAAAATTTTCTAGCAACAATCTGTGGCTCCTGAGTGTTCCACTGTCCAAAAAAGTAGGATTCCATACGATTTATTTATATCCTCTTAGATTTTGATTAGCCCTCCCCCACCTGTCCTTTACTCAATCTCTTCTCCTGACCCCACTTTGCCATAGCCCTTTTTTTTTTTTTTTTTGAGGTGTAGGGTCTCACTCTGCTCCAGGCTGGCCTAGAATTAGCTATGTAGTCTCAGGGTGGCCTTGAACTCTTGGCGATCCTTCTACCTCTGCCTCCCGAGTGCTGGGATTAAAGGCATGCGCCACCACGCCCAGCATAGCCCATTTTTTAATTGGGTTGTTTGATTTCTTATTATTTAATTTTTTGAGCTCTTTGTATTTCCTAGATATTAATACATATTTATTTGCAAGGAGGGATATGGGCATGCCAGGGTCTCTTGCTACTGCAAATGAACTCCAGGTGCATATGTCACTTTGTGCATTTGCCTTACATGGGAACTGTGCAATCAAACCCAGGCCATTGGGCTTTGTAACTAAGTGCCTTTAGCTGCTGAGCCATTTCTTCAGTCCTGAAAATTTTTAAAAAATAGTTGATGTTACAAAATTGTTTAACAATAAAATTGTTTAATAATCATACTAATGAGAGGGTTTCCATTTGCCAGCATGAAATTCATGAGACTATGTCTGCAGAATTATAATTGAAGGTTTTTTGGTGCTGCTATAAGAGTTACTTGTGAGATCTATAGAATGGTTCTAGGTTTTTCTGGGCTAAGTATGTTTGAATCCAAAATACAGGCTTATGGAGAGCTTTTCAAGTCTGTAGATGTGTTAGAGTTTCATTTTATTTTTATTTTTTCAATTTTTGAGGTAGGGTCTCACTCTAGCCCAGGCTGACCTGGAATTCACTATGGAGTCTCAGGGTGGCCTCCAACTCATGGCAATCCTCCTATCACTGCCTCCTGAGTGCTGGGATTAAAGGTGTGCGCCACCATGCCTGGCTTAGAGTTTCATTTTAAATCCAGGGTGATTTAAGTCAGGGGGCCAAAGAACCCTAAGCCAGAAGGTCATTGCACAGCTCTTGGGGAAAGTAAGGACGAGGGAGTATTTAGGAAGAGTCTTCTCTTGGTCACTAAGTTGAGGAAGTGAGGTTTACTTAGTTGAACTTTATAATAATGAGTCAATACAGTATTGTTTCGAAGGCAGAGTACCTTGCAGTCTAATAAGGGTCTTTGAACTGTATTTTCATTATTGTTAGTATGTATGTGGCCTTGGGTAAGAAGATATAATTTTCTCTAGTCAGTAACAGTTAAATGACTATAATACTGTTTACTTCCATTAGTTTCTATGAGAAATAAATGTAGCATCCAAAATTGTGTGGGGTATGTAATAGGTTTCCACTAAATAACAGTATCTCTTGAATGGTTTCTGTGTGATCCATGTAGGACACTTTGTGAAATCCTCACCAGATCATTGTAAAGTGGGAATAGTTATGATCTCCATTTTACAGATAGGAAAATCAGTCCTTTAAATAGGCCAAATGACATTCCCATACTGATAAAGCTAGTAGGTTTTCTGACTTCAGACCTTTGTCCTTTGTACTGAAACTACTCTGAGTTCTTGCATAAGCTTCCTGTTTTGTCTGATTTTTTTTTTGGTTTTTGAGGTAGGGTCTTGCTGTAGCCAGACTAACCTGGAATTCACTATGGAGTCTCAGGGTGGCCTTGAACTCATGGCTATCCTCCTACCTTTGCCTCCCGAGTACTGGGATCAAAGGTGTGTGCCACCACGCCTGGCCTGATTTGCTTGCTTTTTAAAAAAGATTTTAATTGATTAATTAATTAATTATTTATTAGAGACAGAGAGAGAGAAAGAGAGAGAGAGAATGGGTGTGCCAGGGTCTCTAGCCACTGCATATGAACTCCAGATGCCTGTGCCACATTGTGCATCTGGCTTATGTGGGACCTGGAGAATTGAACTTGGATCCTTAGGCTTTGTAGGCAAGCACCTTAACTCCTAAGCCATCTCTCCAGCCCACCTGCTTTTTCCAAAAGATTTAATTAATTAATTTGCTACTTTTCAAGGTAGGGTCTCACTCTAGCCTAGGCTGACCTGGAATTCACTATGAAGTCTCAGGGTGGCCTCGAATTCACAGAGATCATCCTATCTCTTCCTCCCAAGTGCTGGGATTAAAGGCATGCACCACCACGCCTGGATAAAATTTTATTTTTATTTATTTATTACAGTCAGAGAGGAAGAGACAGAAAGAGAGAGTGAGAATGGGCATGCCAGGGCTTCTAGCCACTACATATGAACTCCAGACACATGCACCACCACGTGCACCGGGCTTATGTGGGACCTGGAGAATTGAACCTGGGTCATTTGGCTTTGCAGGCATGCACCTTAACCGCTTAGCCATTCCTTCAGCCCATGCTTTTTTCTGGGATCCTCATAATTACAATTTTGAACATTTTAATTCAATTCGTTTTTTTTGTTTGCAATGCTGGGGATCAAACCTAGTTTCTTGTGGTGCTAGACAATTCTTCCATTGAACTACATCACAAGACCTTCACAATGGAATTCTTGACTATAGTAGGTGTAGTCCTCCCTGTGCTCCATTTTTCTACAACAGATAGCCAGTGTAATAATAATTTCAAGCTGTTCTGTGGTTTAGGATTTTGTTTTCTGTAGTCATTATAGAGACCTTTTGGGGATCCAGCCAGCTCAGCAGAAAGTCAAACTGGAAGGCATATTGGTTTTTTGTTTTGTTTTTGAGGTAGGTTCTCACTCTAGTCCAGGCTGACCTAGATTTCACTATGTAGTCTTAGGGTGGCCTTGAGCTTACTGAGATCTTCCTACCTCTGCCTCCCATGTGCTGGGATTAAAGGCATGTGCCACCACACCTGGCTCATAGTGTGCTTTTAACTTTATCTTTGTCTGAGGCAAGCGGTACATGGAAGACTATATCTATGAAGTACAGATAGTGAGGTATTTGGCCATGCCATTTTGTCTTTGTGCTTACTTAAGCTGGATATATTAGTAAGAAATAAAGTATTACTGGTGGTAATGTAGAGGCTTCTGTCTCTTACATAGAGCTCTAACTAGTTTTTATGGGTCATTGAATTGCTTCATCTAAGATGTTTTCATACCAAGGTTTATTGAACTGCTTAAGTTCTTTAGTCTTCCAGCTTTCTATTTCAGTCCTATGGATTCACCCTCCTTGTTGCTGTAGAGAGAGAGAAAATAAAAACAGTGTACCATGCTCTTAACTTGTATGTACTCAATGCCAGAAGCATAGTATTAAATAATAATGAGAGATGATGCTGATAACAAAAATCACTATACCTAGATGAAATTGTATTTAATTGATTATTCATTTATTTCAATTTGATTTTTCATACTTTTTAATAAAGTTTTTATATTTATTTATTAGAGAAGAGAGAGAGAGAGAGAGAGAGAGAGGGAGGGGAAAAGAAGGAGGGAGAGAGGGAGGAGAATGGGCACACCAGGGCCTCTAGCCACTGCAAACAAACTCCAGATACATGCACCACCTTGTGTGTCTGGCTTATGTGGTACCTGGAGACTTGAACCTGGCTTCTTAGGCTTCGCAAGCAAGAGCCTTAACCACTTCCTACCTCTGCCATCTCTCCAGCTCCAGCCATTTTTTTTTTTTTTGGTTTTCCAAGGTAGGGTCTCACTATAGCTCAGACTGACCTGGAATTCACTATGTAGTCTCAGGTTGGCCTTGAACTCACAGTGATCCTCCTACCTCAGCTTCCCAAGTGCTGGGATTCAAGGCATGTGCTGTCACACCCAGGCCTTTATTTTTTTTATTTATTTTGAGGTAGAGTCTCACTGTAGCCCAGGCTGACTTGGAACTCTCTATGTAGTCTCAGGGCGGCCTCAAACTTATGGTGATTCTCCCACCTCTGCCTCCTGAGTGCCGGGATTAAAGGCGGGAGCCACCACGCCTGGCTTTTTTTTTTTTTTTAATGGAATTAGAAGAACATGTATAGATTTAACTGAAAGAGAAATATTATTATTCTGCATCACTTATTGCTCAAAAGCCTGTAGCCATCTGCAACTAGGACTCAACTAAGATTTTTATTTCAGGAGTTTCTAGCAGGAACAGTCTGTAGTTTCAGAGATGAGATATGAACACATGCAACTAAACAAGAACTCACAGAAATTTGCTTTTTTGGAATTCCAGTAAAGGGATTCATGACTATATTGCTACAAATGACCTGACCTAAACCCACACAAGTTAGAGTATTGTTACTCTCTTAGTGCTCTGGAAACTCTGTGGCTGGATGCTGAGATCAGTGTTCTGTCTGTTTCAAGAGTCACAGTGGACATGAGACTCCAGTGTCCTTGCAGAGGACCAGAATAGTCTGACTGACCTATTAGACGGATGCAGGATTTTTCAGTGTGTTACTAGAAAGCTTTGCTAATTTTTTTTTTTTTTTTTTTGAGGTAAGGTCTTGCTCTAGCCCAGGCTGACCTGGAATTCACCATATAGTCTCAGAGTGTTCTCAAAGTCATAGCAATCTTCCTACTGCCTCCTGAATGCTGGGATTAAAGGCATGTACCACCATGCCTGGCTTCTTTTGTTAAAAGTTTTTTTTTTTTAAATATGTGTTTATTTGGCAGAGAGAGACAGAATATGAATGAGAAATACAGACAGAATATAGGTGCACCAGGACCTTCTGCTATTGTAAATGAACTCTAGATGAATTTGCTACTTTGTGCATTTGGTTTATGTGGGTCCTGGGGAATTGAACCCAGGCCATTAGGTTTGCAAGCAAGTGCCTTTAGCCGCTGAGTTATATCTCCAGCCCAATTTCTGTGTTTTCTTTTTTAATACAAATTTTTATTTGTTTGAGGGGCTAGGGGAGAGAGAGAATAGGTACACCAGGGCCTCTAACCACTACAAACTCCAGACGTGTGCGCCCCCTTGTGCATCTGGCTAATGTGGGACCTGGGGAACCGAGCCTCGAACCGGGGTCCTTAGGCTTCACAGGCAAGCGCTTAACCTCTAAGCCATCTCTCCAGCCCCTCTATCTGGTTTTTTGAGGTAGGGTCCCACTCTAGCCCAGGCTGACCTGGAACTCACTATGTAGTCTCAGGGTAGCCTTAAAATCAAGGCGATCCACCTACTTCTGCCTCCCAAGTGCTAGGATTAAAGGTGTGTGTTGCCACATCCTGCATCATTTTTTTCTTTTTCCAGGTAGGGTTTCCCTGTAGCCCAGGCTGACCTGGAATTTACTATGTGAATATATTCAGGCTGGCCTTGAACTCACAGTAAACCTCCTATGACTCTTGCTTCCCTAGTACTGGCATTAAAAGTGTGTGCCTACATCCAGCTGTTTTCTTTTCCTTTTAAAAAATATTTTTGTTTATTTGCAAGCAGAGAGATGGAGAGAAGAGAGAGGGAGAATGGGTGCACCTGGGCCTCCAGTCACTGCAAACGAACTCCAGCTGCGTGTACCACTTTCCGTTTGACATTGGTTCAATTGCCTTACCACAGGTAATTCAGCAGGCCTTGCATCGCCCACCCAGCTCAGCTGCACAGTACCTTCAGCAGATGTATGCAGCTCAGCAGCAGCACCTGATGCTGCACACTGCAGCTCTCCAGCAGCAGCATTTGAGCAGCTCTCAGCTCCAGAGCCTTGCTGCCGTTCAGGTGAGACTGACCACTGAGGCATTTGTGGGGCCACAGTGTACAGTATATTCAGGTAATTGCAGAGATTCACTGGGTATTATTTCAGACTTCTTAGTTGTCCTGCAATTATATCGCCTGAAGGAAATGAGTCAGTAGGCTGATAAATAGACATTAATTGCAGGAGGGAAAATGTGTTTTATATATTGCTGTTTCTGGCTTTTGTCTCATTTTTATCCTGATTGGAAAAATACCATGTTAGTGATGTGCCTTTGTCTTAAAAATTATAGATACATTGAATACATAGGGTTATATGGATTATAATTTTGATAACCAGAAGTTAGTTTTTTTTTAAAACAAATTGGCTTTTTTTCTGTTCATTTTTATTAATTTAGTTGAGAGCGACAGAGAGAGAGAGAGGGAGAGGGAGAGGGAGAGAGAGAGAGAGAATGGGCACGCCAGGGCCTCCAGCCACTGCAAACGAACTCCAGACACGTGTGCCCCCTTGTGTATCTGGCTAACGTGGGTCCTGGGGAATCAAGCCTTGAACCGGGGTCCTTAGGCTTCACAGGCAAGTGCTTAACTGCTAAGCCATCTCTCCAGCCCAAGTTTTTTTTATAGTGTGGGTAATTTATATTCATTAAAAAATATTGCCAGGGTGCTGGAGAGATGGCTTAGCAGTTAAGGCGCCTGCCTGCAAAGCGAAAGAACCCAGGTTTAATTCTCCAGGACCCACATAGGCCAGCTGCACAAGGTGGCACATGCATTTAGAGTTTGTTTGCAAGTGGCTGGAGGCCCTGGTACACCTATTCTCTCTTTCTCAAATAAATAAAATTTAACCCCTCCCCCCATCTCCCTCTCTGAGCCTCTTTCTATCTCAAATAAATAAATAAAAATTTTTTTTTTAAAGTCAGGACTTTAGAGCTGGCTTAGGGCACCTGCATGCAAAGCCTAAGGACCAAGGTTCGATTTCCCAGTACCCATGTAAACGCAAGGTGGCACATGCTTCTGGAGTTCATTTGCAGTGGCTAGAGGCCCTATTTGCTTCCTTCTCTTTCTTTCAAATAAATAAAATAAAAATATCACCAGGCCTGGAGAGATAGTTTAGTGGTTAAGACGCTTGCTTGCAAAGTCTAAGGACCCAGATTTGATTTCCCAGTACCTATGTAAACCATATGCACAAGGTTGTCTGGAGTTCGTTTGCAGTGGCTAGAGACCCTGGAGTGCCCACTCTCCCTTTTTTTTTTTTTTTTTTTTTTTGTATTTTGAGGTAGGGTCTCACTCTAGCCCAGGCTGACAGGCTGACCTGGAACTCACTATGTAGTCTCAGGGTGGCCTGGAACTCACGGCAATACTCCTACCTCTGCCTCCCAAGTGCTGGGGTGTGCGCCACCACGCCTGACTTTTTTGTTTTTGAGGTAGGGTTTCACTCTAGCCCAGGCTGACCTAGAATTCACCATGCCTGGCCTCTCTGTTCCTCCTCCTCCTCTTCTTCCTTCTTCCTTCATCTTCCTCCTCCTTCTTCTCCCTCCTTCTCCTTCCTTATTCTTTCTTCTTCAATAATTTGTTTATTTATTTATTTGAGAGAAAGAGTCAGATAGAGAGACTAAATAAATAAAAATGAAAAAAAATATAGCTAGGCTGGGTGTGGTGGCACGAGCCTTTTACCCCAGCACTCAGGAGGTAGAGGGAGGAAGATCACTGTGAGTTCCAGGCCACCCTGAGACTGCATAGTGAAAAAACAAAAACAACAACAAATCAAACTACAAAATCAGTCGCCTAACCTGAAAAACTTTATTTTTGTTACTATATGCTAGCCCTTGCTTCTTCTCAGTAGTTAATTGTAAATAACATTCATATTTATGAGGTAAGGATACTCATTAACTCTTAATGTAGCTCTACTGTCTTTTCTTTTTTTTTGGTCCTTTGAGATAGGATCTCGCTGTAGCTCAGGCTGACTTGAAATTCACTGTGTAGTCTCAGGGTGGCCTCGAACTCACAGCAGTCTTCCTATGTCTGCCTCCCAAGTGCTAGGATTAAAGGCTTGTGCCACCAAACCCAGCTTCTATTTTCTTTTTCATAATGTTGGAGTAGTGACTCCCTTCAAAAGATAACAGATGACAGGAGAGTGAAGCTGGTATGAGTGAAGATAATAAAATTTGTTTTTACCATTAAACTCTTTCTCCCTCTTTGTTTTCTTTTCCTTCCCCTTTCCACTTTCCCCTTCTCTTCTCTTTCTCTAAAAATCTGACAGCCAGAGGTTAAGCCATGCTGTCTATAAAATGACTTGTTTCATATTTAGATTTTGTAGGTTTTTTGAGGTAGGGTCTCACTCTATCCCAGGCTGACCTGGAATTCACTGTGTAATCTTAGGGTGATCTAGAACTCATGGTGGTCCTCCTAAGGCATGCGCCACCACACCTGGCCAGATTTTTTGCTTTTATTGTTAGGGTTTTGTATTTTTCTGGTTCCAGGAAGGTTTTAACTTCAATGTTTTTAAAGACATATTATAGTGGTCTTATTATTTTAGGCAAGCTTGTCCAGCGGAAGACCTTCTTCATCCCCCACAGGAAGTGTCACTCAACAGTCAAGTATGTCCCAGACATCTGTAAGTATCTTTTTTCTTGAATTTAAAATCTTTGTTGTTGTTTTCCAAAAGTAAACTGTTGTTATTCTTTTAAAAAATATTTTATTTAAAAATATTTTCATTTTTATTTATTTATTTGAGAGAGGGGAAGAGACAGAGAGGGAGGGAGGAAGAGAGGGGGGGAGAGAGAGAGAGAGAGAGAGAGAGAGAGGGAGAGAATGGGTGTGCCAGTGCCAGGGCTTCTAGCCACTGCAAATGAGCTCTCGATGCATGCACCACCTTGTGCATCTGGCTTATGTGGTACTGGGGAATTGAACCAAGGTTCTTCGGCTTTGCAGGTAAGTGCCTTAACTGCTAACCCATCTCTCCATCCCTATTGTTATTTATTTATTTGTTTGTCAGAAAAAGAAAGAGAGAGACTAGGCACTCAAGTACCCCTTATGCGTCTGGCTAACATGTGTCCTTTGCCTTTGCAGGCAAACACCTTAACCGCTAAGCCATCCCTCCATGCCTGTTATTTTTATTTTATTTTATTTTTTAAATATATTTGAGAGAGGGAGGGAAAGAGAAAGAGTGAATGTGTATGCCAGGGTCTTATGCTGCTGTAAACAAATTCCAGACATATTCACCAGTTTGTGTCTAGCTTTATGTGGCTACTGGGAAATGAATTCCACACTGTCAGGCTTTGTAAGTAAGTGCCCTTAACTGCTGAATCATCTCCCCAGCCCTTGTTTTTATTCTTTTTTTTTTGTTTTGTTTTTGGAGGTAGGGTCTCATTCTAGCTCAGGCTGACCTATAATTCACTATGTAGTCTCAGAGTGGCCTCGAACTCACTGTGATCCTCCTACCTTTGTTTCCTGAGTGCTGGGATTAAAGGCATGTGCCACCATGCCTGGCATTTTTATTTTTATTTTTTTGATTTTTCAAGTTAGACTCCCACTCAGCCCAGCCTGTCCTGGAACTTACTTTAGTCCCAGGCTGCTTGGATTTTATTCTTTTTTTTTTTTTTTTTTTTTTCCAAGGCAGGGTCTCACTCTAGCTCAGGCTAACCCGGAATTCACTATGTCATCTCAGGGTGGCTTTGAATTTATGGCAATCCTCCTACCTCTGCCTCCCAAGTGCTGGGATTAAAGGAATTTGCCACCACACCGGCATGGCTTTGATTCTTGAAGCTGCTTTTTTTTTATTTTTTTCCCCTGAAACAGGGCCTCCCTCTAGCCCAGCTGACCTGGAATTCACTGTGTAGTCTCATAGTGGCCTCGAACTCACAGTGATCCTCCTACCTCTGCCTCCCGATTGAAGCTGCTTTTGTACTGGGAATTTGTACAAAGATTCCTGGATAAAAGAAATTTAGCCAGGCATGATGATACACACCTTTAATCCCAGTGATGCAGGATTTTGGGGTTCAGGAAGGGTCTCCCAGAATTCATGAACCCTACATTTTGGCTTCTGTCCTACCTTTAACATGGAATTGATAAAGATGGACTTAGGAAGGATAAATTATGAATTTATTTATTTTGTTTTTCAAGGTAGGGTCTTGCTCTAGCTCAGGCTGACCTGGAATTCACTATGTAGTCTCAAGGTGGCCTCAGACTCATGGTGATTCTCCTGCCTATGCCGCCAGAGTGCTGGGATTAAAGGTGTGTGCCACCATGCCTGGTTCTTAAATTATGAATTATTAAGTTTATTTAGGGAGAAATTACAGGGCTAGAGAGATGGCTTATCAGTTAAGGTGTTGCCTGTGAAGCCTAAGGACTCATGTTCACCTCTTCAGATCCCACATAAGACAGACATACAAGGTGACGCAAGCCTGCCAAGTCACACATGCACACAAGGTGTTGTAGGTGTCTGGATTTTGATTATAGTGGCTAGAGGCCCTGGCTTGTCAATTCTCTCTCTCTCTTGCTCACTCTCGCTCTCTTTCGCATAAAGATAAAAGGGCCAGTCTGTGGCTTGCCTCAAAAAAAGAGAAAGAAATCACAAATTGTAAGGTTTAGGAAACATGCTCTCATGTAGAAATATTGCATAGTTTATAAGGTTCATTTAAGAGAAATTGAGTTTTTTTTTTGGGGGGGGGAATGGAGTAGAGCTGCAAGCATGTGCACTTGAGAGAAACAGGCTTCTAAGGAGAAATTAGAGTAAAGCTGGAAACATGTGGACTTAAGAGAAACAGGCTTTTTTTTTTTCTTTTTGAGGTAGGGTCTCTCTCTAGGCCAGGTTGACCTGGAATTCACTATGTAGTCTCAGGCTGACCTTGAATTCACTGTGATCCTCATACCTCTGCCTCCCAAGTGCTGGGATTAAAGGCGTGTGCCACCATACCTTGCCAGCTCCCTTCAGAAACACAGAGAGGCAGTGAAAGCATGGGTGCACCAGGACCTCTTATCTTTGTAAATGAACTCCAGAACTCCAGAATCACTTTGTGCATCTGGCTCTGTGTGGTTACTGGGGAATTGAACTTGAGTTGTTAGGTTTTGCAGTTAAGCACCTTAACCATTGAGCAATCTCTCCAGATCCCACTTTTAAAAATATTTTTAGGGGCTGGAGAGATGGCTTAGTAGTTAAGTGCTTGCTTGTGAAGCCTACAGACCCTAGTTTGAGGCTCGATTCCCCATGACCCATGTAAGCCAGATATACAAGGTGGCACATGCATCTGGAGTTTGTTGCAGTGGCTGGAGACCCTGGCACACCCATTCTCTCTATTTGCCTCTTTCTCTCTCTGTTACTCTCAAATAATAAACAAAAATATTTAAAAATACTTTCATTTATTTATTTGCAAGCATAGAAAGATAGGAGAGAAACAGAATGAATTGATTTTTTTGTTGTTGTTATTTTTGTTTTTGTTTTTAGAGGTAGGGTTTCACTGTAGTCCAGTCTGACCTGAAATTTACTATGTATTCTCAGGCCCGCTATGAACTCATGGTGATCCCCTATCTCTGCCTCCCTCCTGAGTGCTGGGATTAAAGGTGTGCACCACCATACCTAGATTTAAAGGCGTGCGCCACCATGCCCGCTTATTATTATTATTATTTTAAAGCCATGTAGCTTCATGCCTAGCCTTCTCAATGTTGGATTCTATGTGTGAACCACCACACCTACATTCACTTTACTTGCTGCTGCTGTTACAGCTGCTTCTCTCACTACTCCTCCTGCTTCTTTAAAAAACAAAAACAAAAATTCAGGTATGGTGGTGCACACCTTTAATCCCAGCACTCGGAAGGTAAAGTAGGGGGATCACCATGAGTTCAAGGCTACCCTGAGACTACATAGTGAATTCCAGGTCAGCCTGGACTAGAGCGAAACCCCATCTCAGAAAACCAAAAAACAAACAAAAGCAAAAACAAAAACCAATGATTGCAACATTTATTTCTATTAGTGTTCCTCAAATTGTTAAGATAAACAACCATCTCTGGGCTGGAGATACACCTCAGTGGTTAAGGTACTTGCTTACAAAGCCTAAGGACCTGAGTTCATTTGCAGGTTACTAGAGGCCCTAGCACACTCATACTCTCTCTTCTTTTTATTTATTTATTTATTTGACAGAGAAAGAGAGAGAGAGAATGGGTGGGCCAGGGCCTCCAGCCACTGCAAAATGAACTCCAGGCATGTACGATCCCTTGTGCATATGTCTAACGTGGGTGTTGGAGAATTGAACCTGGGTCCATTTGGCTTTGCAGGCAAACGCCTTAACTGCTAAGCCATCCTTCCAGCCCTCTCTTCTTTTTAAAAGTTTTTTTGAGGCAGGGTCTCACTTTAGCTGAGGCTGACCTGGAATTCATATGTAGTCTCAGGGTGGCCTTGAACTCACAGTGATCCTCCTACCTTTGCCTCCCCAGTGCTGGGATTAAAGACATGCACCACCACACCTGGCTCTTCTTCTTTTTTTTTAAGTGTTTTTTTCTCATCTTCCCATCCATTCCCTTCTTTATTTTTTATTTTGAGAGAGAGATAGAGAAAGAAAGAGAGAGGGAGAGGGAGAGGGGCAGGCAGGCATAGAGGCATATAGAGAGAGAATGGGTGCACCAGGATCTTTAGCCTACTGCGAACAAACTCCAGACACTTGCGTACCTTTGTGCATATGTGTGACATTGTGCACTTACCTCACTGTGTCTTGCTATGTGGGACCTGGAGATTTGAACATAAGTTCTTAGTCTTCTCAGGCAAGCACCTTAGCTGCTAAGCTATTGCTCCAGCTCTCTTCTTTTTTAAAATTTATTATTTATTTATTTGAGAGAGGGGAGAAAGAGGAGAGATAGAGGAAGAGGCAGATAGAGTGGGTATGCCAGGGCCTTCATCCACTGCAAATGAACATCAGATGCATGTGCCACCATGTGCATCCCCAGTACGTGGGTACTGGGAAATCGAACCTGTGTCCTTAGGCTTCGTAGCAAGCGTCTTAAAATTCTCTCTTTGTATCTGTCTCTTTCTTTCTGAAACAAATATAAAATAAAATAAAATAATTTTTTTAATGATAACTGTCTCTCTTACTAAGCAGCATTTGATCTAAAGCCAACTATGTGGTAATCTTCATCCCAAATTTGTTCATGGGTAAGGTGAGAGTGGGCTAAGACCACACAGTCCTGTTTAGTTCACATGTTCTGCTAATGTCCTAGGTCCTGTCCATTCCACTTTGACTGCATCAGTCTTTCAAGGTTTTTTTTGGCGATCAACTGGGTTTAATAGTGTTGTTTCTTCTTCCTTCTCTTCCTTCTCTCCCTCTTCCTTCTCCCCCTCTTCCTTCTCCCCCTCTTCCTTCTCTCCCCCTTCCTTCTCTCCCTCTTCCTTCTTCCTCTTCCTTCCCCCTTCCCCTCCCCCCTCCTTCTTCTTCCTTCTTTCTCCTCCTCCTCCTCCTTTTTTTTTTTTTTTTTTTTTGAGGTAGAGTCTTATTCTGGTCCAGGCTGATCTGGAATTAACTATGTAGTCTCAGGGTAGCTTCAAACTCATAGTGATCCTCTCACCTCTGCCTCCCTAGTGCTGGGATTAAAGGTGTGCACCACCACACCAGGCTAATAGTGCTTCTTATATGAGCATTGGCAGAGGGTTATTTTTTGGGGCATGGGCAACTTAGTAATAGCTACACCACCGAAGCAATGTCTCCTTTCCAGTAACCTTTCTTTCTGTTTTTTTTTTTTTTTTTTCAAAGTAGGGTCTCATTCTGGCCCAGGCTGACCTTGAATTAACTTTGTAGTCTCAGGTGACCTCCAAGTCACAGAGATCCTCCTGCCACTGCTGCCTAGGTGTTGGGATTAAAGGCATGTGCCACCATACCTGTTTATTCTTTTTTTTTTTTTTTTTTTTTTTTTTTGGTTTTTCGAGGTAAGGTCTCACTCTGGTCCAGGCTGACCTGGAATTAACTCTGTAGTCTCAGGGTGGCCTTGAACTCATGGCGATCCTCCTACCTCTGCCTCCCGAGTGCTGGGATCAGATTTATACTTTTAAGTAGTGTTTGTGCTGAAATAACCAGTGCTTAGGGTTTTCCATCTGTTTGACAGGTAGCAATTGTATTTTCTTTTGCTTTGAGATCTTTTAATTTTTTTGTTTATTTTTATTTATTTATTTGAGCGTGACAGAGAGAGAAAGAGGCAGAGAAAGAGAGAGGATAGGCACCCCTGGGCTTCCAGTCAATGCAAACGAACTCCAGATGCATGCGCCACCTTGTGCATCTGGCTTATGTGGGTCCTGGGGAATCGAGCCTCGAACTGGGGTCCTTAGGCTTCATAGGCAAGCCCTTAACCATTAAGCCATCTCTTCAGCCCCTGCTCTGAGAACTTTTAAGTTAAGCATTGCACTAATTTTGTTACTTGCATGTTTTTATATACATGAATGGATTATCTGTGTGGTAATTTTAGTTCACTTCATAAACCCTTCAAAATGTGAAAGTATGATAACACAGTGTATACTATGTATTAGAATGCTATCAAATTAAAAAAAAACGGGCTGGAGAGATGGCTTAGAAGTTAAGGCTCTTGCCTGCGAAGACTAGAACCCAGGTTCTGTTTCCCAGTATCCATGTAAGCCAGATGCACAAGGTGGTGCATGTATCTGGAGTTTGTTTGCAGTGGCTGGAGGCCCTGACATGCCCATTTTCTCTGTCTTTTCTACCTACCTCTTCCTCCCCTAAATAAATAAATAAATAAATAAAAACAAAATTAGGTTTAGAATGCTTTGAATTATTATATAAAATATTAAAATAATGAAATCTTAGCCTAATTTTTAGGAGATAGTAGTAATAACATTTTAAGGTACTAAAAATTAAGTGAGACACATGAATATCTTTAAAATTGTTTTGATTAGTAGCTAATCTGTTGTATTGCTTGCTTATGTGAAAGGAATTGTTCAAAGGGGGTCTGTCAAAGGGTTCCTTAACTACAGATTTATACCATTATTGCCTGCTTACAGCTTGGTGACATTTAGTAACATGGAGGCAAGAAATGGAAGCCTATGACATGATGCACATATTTTTTTCTTTAGATCAACCTCTCCACTTCTCCTACACCTGCGCAGTTGATAAGTCGTTCCCAAGCTTCCAGTTCTACCAGTGGCAGTATTACACAGCAGACTATGTTACTAGGGAGTACCTCCCCTACCCTAACGGCAAGCCAAGCTCAAATGTATCTCCGTGCTCAAATGGTAAGATACTAGCTACCAGAGTTTTGTTGTGTCTAGGGTCTTGAGAGTTTAGAATGTTTCTTGATTTGATGCAGTGAGGCATTTTAATATTTAATATTTAAGGTATGTTAAACAATATGTGTGTGTGCTTTGCTCTTGTGCATTTATAAATGTCCCAAAAATTGGCTTTGAATTAGTTAGCCTTCTTGGTAACAAGTAATAGTAATAATAATAAAAATACACACACACACATACATACATACATACATACATACATACATATATATTTTGGTTTTTCAAGGTAGGGTCTCACTTTAGCCCAGGTTGACTTGGAATTTACTATGTAGTCTCATGGTGGCCTTGAACTCAAGGTGATCCTCCTGCATGTGGGGCTAAGGGTGGT
This sequence comes from Jaculus jaculus, assembly GCF_020740685.1. NCBI lineage: Eukaryota > Metazoa > Chordata > Mammalia > Rodentia > Dipodidae > Jaculus > Jaculus jaculus. The sequence continues at coordinate 80,888,073 of NC_059112.1, read as the reverse complement.
GCACGCCACCATGTCTGGCCTGATTTTTTTTTTTTCTTTTGGGTTTTCAAGGTAGGGTTTCACTCTAGCCCAGGCTGACCTGGAATTCACTATGTAGTCTCAGGGTGGCCTCAAACTTATAGCTATCCCCCTACCTCTGCCTCCTGAGTGCTGGGATTAAAGGTGTGTGCCACCATGCCCGGCAATATGTATATATATTTTAATGCATGAGAGAGAATTGGTGTGCCAGGGCCTCCAGCCACTGTAATTGAACTCCAGATGCATGCATCCCTTTGTGCACATGTGTGACATTGTATGTTTGCTTCACTGCATCTGGTCTATGTGGGACCTGGAGAGTCGAAATTGAGTCCTTAGACTTCTTCTGCAAGTACCTTAACTGCTAAGCCCTCTTTCCAGACCTGATTTTTTTTTTCCCCCGAGGTAGGGTCTCACTCTAGGCCAGGCTTCTTTGGCACTCATTCTGTAGTCCCAGGCTGTCCTCGAGCTCATGGTGATTCTCCTACCTTGGCCTTTCAAGTAACAGTATCCAGTTCATTGTTGATGTTAAAAATTTTTTTTGGTCACATTTTACTGTCTCTGAAATTGAAGTTTTTTGTTTTTTTTTTTTCGAGGTAGGGTCTCACTCTGGTTCAGGCTGACCTGGAATTAACTCTGTAGTCTCAGGGTGGCCTTGAACTCACGGCGATCCTCCTACCTCTGCCTCCCGAGTGCTGGGATTAAAGGCGTGCATCACCACGCCTGGCTGAAGATATTTGTTTTTCAAGGTAGGGTCTCACTATAGCCGAGGCTGACCTGGAACTTACTATGTAGTCTCATGGTGGTCTTGTACTCACAGTGATACTCCTGCCTTTGCCTCATGAATGCTGGAATTAAAGATGTGCACCACCACACTTGGCTTTGTAGACTTATTTATTTAGCTGTGTTCAGGTAGCAATCCCCCCGCGGGAAAAATACCAGAATCAATTTACATTTCTGTGGGGGGGGGGAGGAGGGAGGTAGGCCAGATAGAGCAAATAGATGCACCAGGCCTTTAGCCACTGCAGAGAATGCCAAACGTATGTGCCACCTTGTGCTTCTGGCTTACATGGGTCTTGGGAAATTGAACCTGGGTTCTTCAGCTTTGCAGACAAGTGCCTTAACCTCTAAACCATCTTTCCAGTCCCAAAGATCTTTTTATAACGGATGCCATATTATAATTTTAATATTTATAGTGGTACCTAAAATTATTTTGTACTTTTGACATCTTACATTTGATGAAATTGTCAGAAATAATATAAACTTAATAATGATACGAATTTATGGCCTGGGACCATCTGAAATCTAGATTGGCATATTCTTTGGTTATTCCCATGTCAAATTCTGAAAGGATATGCTCTTATGTGTGCTTTGATTTTCTGTTTGTTAACATCGCAGAGTTAATTTGGCCAGATGTGATGGCTTATGCCTTTAATTTCAGCACCTGGGAGGCAGAGGCAAGAGAATTGTAAGTTCATCATCAACATGGGGCTACAGAGTGAGTTTCAGGTCAGCCTGGGCTACAGTGAGACCCTACCTCAAAAAAGCCAAAAGATAAAAATAAAGAAGTTAATTGGTTATTTTGCATTTGGCTTCCTAATAATTTTCTAATTTAACTGTTGAGCTTCTTTAAGGAATATAGGAATTAGTTGACATTTATTTTATGCAAAATAGACAAAAGTTTTGGCCATGTATGTGTGTGTACATATATACTTGAGCACTGAACTAAATATATATATCTAAATTCCCGTTCTCTACCTATAATTGAAAAGTTTCCAGTCCTATTTCTAACAGGAATAATGATGTGACATACCTTTCATTCATAGGCGATTCAGTAGACATTACCATTTTTTCTAGATTATTTTTCTCTTGTAACATTATCTTTAATAATAAAATACTCTAAAGGTTGATGGCAGTTGATATGGCTCAAACTAAATGCCATCTTTTTACTTATAATACTTTTAGGCTGTACATACTGAAAATTACCTTTCTGTAAGTTATACTTTATTGTTGAATTTACTTAAATTCAGTAAAGGACTGAAGAACTAAAATTTAAAATATTTCTTAAGGGAAAAGGAAGAAGATTAGGAGAAGTGGTGGGAATAAGGTAAGGACAGGGGGTGGTGAATATGATCAGGTATGTTACATGGATGTATGAAAATGTCATATTAAAACCCATTATTTTCTACAATTAATATATGTTAGTAAAGCACAGTATTTAAAAAATTAATTAATTTGAGAGAGAGATAGAAAGAGGCAGATAGATAGATTGGGCATGCCAGGGCCTTCAGCCACTGTAAATGAACTCCAAATGCATGCACTACTTTGTGCATCTTTCTTATGTGGGAATTGAACCTGGGTCTTTTGGCTCTGCAGGCAAATACCTAGACTTCTAAGCCATCTCTCCAGTCCAATATGTGCTAATAAAAAGTCAAGATTAAAAAGATCACTTACATCATGATTTTAATTTAAACAGCAATAAGGAACTAAATGATGTATTTTTTTTTTTTTCCCCCTAAGGTATGGTCTCACTCTAGGCCAGGCTGACCTGTAACTTGCTATGTAGTCTCAGGCTGGCCTTGAACTCATGGTGATCCTCCTTCTACTTCCACCTCCCACATGGGTTTAAAGGCATGTGCCACCACTCCTGGCTTCTGAATAATTCTTAGTTTTATTCTTTTAACATTTATTTTTATTTTATTTTTAAAATTTTATTTATTTCAGAAAGATAAAGAGGTAGAGAGAATGGGTGCACAAGGCCTTTCAGCCACTGCCAGTGAACTCCAGACACGTGCACCACTTTGTGTATCTGGTTTATGTGGGTCCTGGGGAATCAAACCTTGGTTCTTTGACTTTGAAGGTAAACACCTTTAACTGCTAAGCCATCTCTCAAGCCCTAAATTTATTTTTTATTTTATTTATTTGGTGGTGTGGGGGAAGGACATGACAGGGCCTTCAGCCAATGCAAGTGAACTTCAGACCCATGTGCTACCTTGTGTATCTGGCTTATGTGGGTCCTGAGGAATCAAACCTGTGTCCTCTGGCTTTGCAGGCAGATGCTGTAACTGCTAATCTATCTTTCCAGCCTCATGAATAATTCTTAAAATGATTTTAAAGTAGTGTATGAATACGTTCTTTTAAGCTGATGTCATCATTTACTAAATTCAGTTAGATTGAATAGATTGTATTGCCTTAGGAATTAATGGTACTTGTTTAATATTAAAAATTGTAAGCTGAGGGCTGGAAATATAGCTTAGCATTTAAGGCGCTTGCCTGCAAAGCCAAAGGATCCTGGTTCGATTTTCCCGGGCCCACATAAGCCAGATGCACCAAGGGGACCGAGGGGGGGGGGGACACGACATGTTCTGGAGTTCATTTGCAGTGGCTGGAGGCCCTGGCACACCCATTTTTTCTCTCTCACTCTCTATCTCTTTCTCTCTCAAATAAATAAATAAAGTATCTTAAAATTTATTTTTTTATTTTTTTATTTTTTTTTAAAAATTTTTATTTATTTGAGAGAGACAGACACAGAGAGAAAGACAGATAGAGAGAGAATGGGCGCGCCAGGGCTTCCAGCCTCTGCAAACGAACTCCAGACGCGTGCGCCCCCTTGTGCATCTGGCTAACGTGGGACCTGGGGAACCGAGCCTCGAACCGGGGTCCTTAGGCTTCACAGGCAAGCGCTTTACCGCTAAGCCATCTCTCCAGCCCTTAAAAAAATTTTTTTAACTGGGTATGGTGGTGCACACCTTTAATCCCAGCACTCAGGAGGTAGAGGTAGGAGGATTACTGTGAGTTTGAGGCCAGCCTGAGACTACATAGTGAATTCCAGGTCAGCCTAAGCTAGAGTGAGACCCCACTTCAAAAATATTTTTTTGAAAACTATTATGCACAGATATAAAAATATATAAAAATTTGAAAAGATGGTGATGCAGAAATAGTTTGTTTTCCTTTTTTTTTAAAAAAAAATTTGTGGTGTGAAGATCTTGTGCTTTATTTTAACATTTAGTATGAATATTTCTTTACAGACTGTTTTAAAATCTTGAGCAACCTGTCTTTGTAGCCAAGGGAAACATGGTAGCGTAGCATATGGCACAGTTGTTTTTGTGGGAGAGAGATCTAAAGGGATCTGGTGCTTCTTTTTATGTATCTCACCAAGATTTAACTTGTATCCTAAAATAGTGACTAGTTTTCTGTCTTCACTTTAGAAATGCTGCTGGTCATGGTGGTTTATGCCTTTAATCCCGGCAGTTAGGAGGCAGAGGTAGGAGGATTGTCATGAGTTCAAGGCCAGCCTCAGACTACAAAGTGAGTTCCAGGTCAGCCTGAGCTAGAGTGAGACCCTACCTTGAAAACACACACACACACACAAATTATTTTTATTTCTGTTATTTGAGAGAGAGAGAGAATGGGCATGCCAGGGCCTCCAGCTGCTAAAACAAACTCAAGAAGCATGTGCTACCTTGTACATTTGGCTTACGTGTGTCTTGGGAAATTGAGCCTGGATTCTTTGGCTTTGTGGGCAAGGGCCTTAACTGTTACGCCATCACTCCACCCCATGAGATAGTTTTTATTTGGGATAAATTTGATTTAGGGTTTCATATCAGCAAAACACACATTTGAGATTTATTTTCCTGCTATCAGACTCATGAACTGTTCCAAAACTGATTTTTTTTTTTCTGGTTTTCCAAGTTAGGGTCTCACTCTAGCTCAGGCTGACCTGGAATTCATTATGTAGTCTGAGGGTGGCCTCGAACTCACAGCAATCCTCCTACCTCTGCCTCCTGAGTGCTGGGATTAAAGGTGTGCACCACCACGCCTGGCTAATTTTTTGTTGTTGTTGTTCCTTTTTATCAAAAACTACTTAGTCATGTAAAACTTGTAGTTTAGGCGATAGTCTGAACCTGCATTGTCCTTCTGTCACAAATTTCAGTCTCTCCTGCCTGCTATACATTGTGTGTGGGACATGTTCTTTTGTCTTAGGGTATTTTTTTGGTTTTTCTGTCTGTACAGCTGATTTTCACACCCGCTACCACTGTGGCTGCTGTACAGTCTGACATTCCTGTTGTCTCGTCGTCATCGTCATCTTCCTGTCAGTCTGCAGCTACTCAGGTGAGCTTGTCTGGCCTCAGTGTGGTACTTGAGGTCTGGACTTCTGGGTTAAAGATGAGCACTGCATTTGTGTTTCAGCTGCTACAGTTCCAGGGTCTGTGTCATGCTTTTCAGATTGAAATTCATAAAATACAAAGAAAACATCATGAATATTTTTGTATAATACAAAGTATAATAAGTTTAATAAAATTGAGCATATATTTAGGTTAATGAGAATTTCATTAATGACATTGTTGTTTTAGCTTTACTGTATAGAGAATATATTTTTTGTGTGATATACATTTATTATTTAATTTTATTACAGATTCATTTATGTGAGGTGTATCTATTTATCATTTTTAATATTTTTCTTTTTTTATTTGCAAGGAGAGAGGTGGAGAGAAGAAAGAGGGAAAACCAGATGTGGTGGCCTATGCCTTTAATCCCAGCACTTGGGAGGCAGAGGTAGGAGGGTTGCTGTGAGTTTGAGGCCACTCTGAGACTACATAGTGAATTCCAGGTTAGCCTGAGCTAAAGTAAGAAACACTAAAACATCAAAAAAAAAAAAAAAAAGGAAGAGAGAGAATGGGTGTACAAGGGCTCTCCAGATTCATGTGTTACCTGTGCATCTGGCTTTTACATGGGTACTGGGGAATCGAACTCAGGCCATCATGCTTTGCAAGCAAGCTCCTTAACTACTGAGCCATCTTTCTAGCCCCATTTATTTAGTTTTATTGCAGATTAATTTTTTAATTCTTTAGTTTATTTTTATTTATTTATTTGAGAGCGATAGACAGAGAAAGAGGCAGATAGAGAGAGAATGGGTGCACCAGGGCCTCCAGCCACTGCAAATGAACTCCAGATGCATGCGCCCTTTTGTGCTTTTGGCTTACTTGGGTCTTGAGGAATTGAGCCTTGAACAGGGGTCCTTAGGCTTTACAGGCAAGTGCTCAACTGCTAAGCCATCTCTCCAGCCCTGCAGATTTATTTTATGTGTGAGATGCATCCTTTTCTTTCTTTTTGGTTTTTCAAGGTAGGGTCTTACTCCAACTCAGGCTGACCTGGAATTTACTATGTAATCTCAGAGTAGCCTTGAACTCATGGTGATCCTCCTATCCTTCCTGGGTGTTGGGATTAAAGGTTTGTGTCTCCACGCCCAGCCAGATGTGTTCTTTTCGAGGTAGGGTCTCTCTCTAGCTCAGGCTGTCCAGGAGTTCACTGTGTCATTTCAGGGTGGCCTTGAACTCACAGAGATCCTCCTATCTCTGCCTCCCAAGTGCTGGGATTGAAGATATGCACCACCACACCTGGCAATAGACTATTTTTTTTTTCAGTAGATTACTTTGTAAGTAGTTATTTAATAGATGAATCAAGGTAAATAATAGATTAAATTTTTTAAAAATTTGTTTATGAGAGAGAAAGAGAGAATGAATATGGGTATGCCAGGGCCTGCCTCTAGCTACTACAAACAAACCCCAGAAGCATGTGCCATCATGTGCATCTGGCTTACATGGGTTCTGGGAAATTGAACCTGGGTGCTTAGGCTTTGCAGGCTAGAGCCTTAATCACTAAGTCATTTCTCTAGCAGATGGTAGATTTTTTAATTTTAAAAATCAAACCAGGAGTGGTGGCTTACCCCTTTAATCCTAGCAGTTGGGAGGTAGAGGTAGGAGGATCGCTATGAGTTCAAGGCCAGCCTGGGACGACATAGTGAATTCCAGGTCACCCTGGGCTAGAACGAAACCCTATCTCGGGGGAAGAAGAAAAAAAAAGTTTAATGAGGGGTTGGGGAAAGTGGAGTTGTGGAGGGGGGAGTGAATTATCATTGTTTATTGTCTATAATTATGGAAGTTGTCAATAATAATAAATAAAAAATTAAAAAATGAATTTAAATTGGATGAACTCTAAAATTAAAAAATTAAGCTGGGCATGGTGGCACACACCTTTAATTCCAGCACTCTGGGGGCAGAGGTAGGAGGATCTTTGTGAGTTCCAGGACAGCCTGAGACTACATGGTCCATTCCAGGTCAGCTTGGGCTAGAGTAAGACCAACCTGGAAGAGCAAAAAACAATGATACAAAAATTCAAGTAGAATATTACTTTATTTATTATATGGGAAAAAAAGGAATCTTTACTTCTTATAACATTAATAAAAGAAACTGAAACTAAAACATAGACCTAATGGTAAAAAATTCAAACTCTTCTAGAAGAAAACACAAGAGTAGGCAAGGCTTTCTTAGGATATGTACAAAAGCACTAACTAAAAGAAAATAGTGATGAATTGGACTTTATCAAAACTGAAAATTATTCTTTCTTTATTTACTTATTATTATTTTGTTTTATTTTATTTTATTTTTTATTTGAGAGCGACAGACACAGAGAGAAAGACAGATAGAGGAAGAGAGAGAGAATGGGCGCGCCGGGGCTTCCAGCCTCTGCAAACGAACTCCAGACACGTGCACCCCCTTGTGCATCTGGCTAAGGTGGGACCTGGGGAACCGAGCCTCGAACCAGGTCCTTAGGCTTCACAGGCAAGCGCTTAACTGCTAAGCTATCTCTCCAGCCCATTATTTTGTTTTTTTGAGGTAAGGTTTCTCTCTAGTTTAGGCTGACCTGGAATTCTCTATGTAGTCTCAGGGTGGCCTTGAACTCAAGGCAATCCTCCTACCGCTATCTCCTGAGTGCTGGGGTTAAAGGCATGCGCCACCTTGCCTGGCCTGAAAATTATTCTTTTTAAAAGCATTATTTGTTTATTTAAGAGAGAAAGAGCAAAAATGTGGGCATGCCAGGACCTCCTGCCTCTGTGAACGAATGAACTCCATATATGTGCACTACTTTGTGCATCTGGCTTTATGTTGGTACTGGGGAATTGAACCAGGGCTAGCACTCTTGCACTCTTTTTTTTTTTTTAAATTATTTATTTATTTATTTGAGAGCAACAGACACAGAGAGAAAGACGAGGGAGAGAGAGAGAATGGGCGCGCCAGGGCTTCCAGCCTCTGCAAACGAACTCCAGACGCGTGCGCCCCCTTGTGCATCTGGCTAACGTAGGACCTGGGGAACTGAGCCTCGAACCAGGATCCTTAAGCTTCACAGGCAAGCGCTTAACCACTAAGCCATCTCTCCAGCCCAACTCTTGCACTCTTTCTAAGCAAGTGCTTACTCTTTTCTTTCTTTCTTTCCTTCTTTCTCTTTCTTTCTTTCTTTCTTTCTTTCTCTCTCTCTCTCTCTCTCTCTCTCTCTCTCTCTTTCTCTCTCTCTCTCTTCTTTCTTTCTGTCTTTCTTTCTTTCTCTTTTGGTTTTTTGAAGTAGGGTCTTGCTCAAGCCCAGGTTGACCTGGAATTCAGTATGTATTGTCAGGGTGCCCTTGAACACATCTTACACCTCTGCTCCCTAAGTGCTGGGATTGAAGTTGTGTGCCACCATGCCTGGCTTTTATTCTTTTTTTTTTTTTTTTAATATTTTATTTACTTATTTGAGAGAGAGAGAGGCACACACACAGAAAGGGCATGCCAGGGCCTTCTGCCACTGCAAATGGACTCTAGATGCATGTGCCATTTTGTGCATCTGGATTTTCCTAGACACTGGGGAACTGAATCTGGGTCTTAAGGCTTTGCAAGCAAATGCCTTTTAACCACTAAGCCATCTCTCCAGCCTTCCAGAAAATCATTTTAAAGACTATTGCTTTTTTTTTTTTTAAATGGCACATGTTTTTAATCCCAGCATTTGGGAGGCAGAGGTAGGAGAATCACTGAGTTCGAGGCTAGCGTGAGACTACATAGTAAATTCCAGGTTGCCTGGGCTACAGCAAAACCCTACTTTGAAAAAAAAAAAAGACTATCATTATACAAGTGAGGCTGGGTGTATACAGCTCAGTGGTAGAAATGCTTGCCTAGTATGCTTAAGACTCTGGTTCAATTTACAGTGCTACAAAAACCAGAAATGAATAGGGAAGCCACAGGCTGAGGGGAGAAATGTTTACAATATATATATCTGTCACAAGAAAAGAAAAGGACTTTATTTTAGTGAGGACATGTGGCAGTCAGACACTTAGGCATTGTTGACAAGAGTATAAAAATGCTATAGTTTGGTATATTCTTTTTTAAAAAAATATGTTTATTTAAGAGAAAGAGAGAGAGAGAGAGAGAGAAGGAGAGTGGGTGTGTTAAGGCCTCCAGCTACTGCAAATGAACTCCAGATACATGTGCCCCTTGTCCATCTGGCTTACATGGGTCCTGTGGAATTGAACCGCAGTCCTTTGGTTTTGCAGGCAAATGCCTTAACCACTAAGCCATCTCTCCAGCCCTAACTTGGTATATTCTTATGACTTTAAATACACACTTAATCTGTCATCTAGCAGTTCTGCTCCTAGGTGTTTATTCTAAAGGAGGTGATAGAATTCATCTTCATAAAGTCATGTAAAGAAATGTTTGTAGTAGCTCAGTTCTTCATAGCCTTGAACTAGAAACAACCAACTTTTTTTTTTTTTTTTTTGAGGTATGGTCCCAGTGTTGCCCAGGCTGACCTAGAACTCACTCTGTAGCTCCAAGCTGGCCTTGAACTCACAGAGATCCACCTACCTCAGCCTCCTGAATACTAGGACTAAAGGTGTGCAATATCACACCTGTTTTTTTTTTTTTTAAACAGCAACACATGGGAATTCTCTAAAAGAGACCATGTATTAGGACAAAAAGCAAATCTTTTTTTTTAATACATTTTGTTTTCTTGACAGAATGGGGGGATAGAGAATGGGTGCCAAGGCCTGTAGCTGCTGCACACAAACTCCAGATGTATGCACCATCTTGTGCATCTGGCTTATGTGGGTCCTGGGCAATCGAACCTGGGTCCTTTGGCTTTCCAAGCAAGTACCTTAACCACTAAGCCATCCCTCCAGCCCCGAAATATTTATTTAGTTTATTTTATTTGAGAGAAAAAGGCAAATAGAGGGGGGGGGAGAGAATGGGTATGCTAGGGTCTTCAGCTACTGTAAACGAACTCGAGACACATGCGCCACCTTGTGTATCTGGCTTACGTGGGCCCTGGGGAATTGAATCTGGGTCCTTTGGCTTTGCAGACAAATGCCTTAACCACTAAGCACATGCATCTGGCGTTCATTTGCAGTGATTAGAGGCCCTGGTGCACACATTCTCCCTCACTGTTTATCTCTCTCTCCCTCTGCCTATGTCTCTAATAAACAAATAAATAAAAATAAAGATGTCTTAAGAAATTAGAAGCCGCATGTGGTGATGCACGCCTTTAATCCCAGCACTCAGGAGGCAGAGGTAGGAAGATTGCCACAAGTTCGAGGCCACCTGAGACTTCATAGTGAATTCCAGGTCAGCCTGAGCTAGAGTGAGACTCTACCTCTAAAAAACAATAATAATGATAATAATAATAAAATAAAAATAAAATTAGGCTTGATCCCATCACTTGAGAGGCTGAGGTAGGAGGATCACTGTGAGTTCAAGACCACCCTGAGAATAGAGTGAATTGTGACTTCCAGGTCAGTCTGGGCTAGAGTAAGACTTTACCTAAGGAAAAGAAATTAGGAAGGTAACAAGTAAACAACTTCATGCTTCACCTTAAGACCTTGGAAAAACAAGAACAAGGTAAACTAAAAATTGGTAGATGGGAAGAAATAATAAAGATTAGGGCAGAAATTAATGAAATAGAAACCAAAAAAACAATCCAAAGAATCAATGAAACAAAGCATTGGTTCTTTGAAAGGATAAACGAGATTGATAAACCCTTAACAAATCTGACCAGTAGAAAGTGAGAAGAGACACAAATTAATAAAATTAGAAATGAAAAAGCCATCACAACAGATATCAAAGAAATTCAGAAAATCATAAGGACATACTTTAAGAACATATGCTCCTCTGAGTTTGAAAATCTAAAAGAAACAATTTCCTAGATTTATATGACTTATCAAAATTAAATCAAGATGAGATAAACTATTAAAATAAACTTATAACAAGTACAGTGGTCCAAGCAGTTATTTAAAAAATATCTCCCAATTAAAAACTGTCCAGGCTCAGATAGATTCACTGGTGAACTTTTTTTTTTTTTTTTTTTTTTTTTTTTTTAGGTGGGGTCTTGCTTTCTAGCCCAGGCTGACCTAGAATTCATTATGTAGTCTCATGGTGGCCTTGACCTCATAGCCATCCTCCTACCTCTGCCTCCTAAGTGCTGGGTGGGATTAAAGATATGCTCCATCATGCCCGGCTGCAAAATACTCTTTAAATGCTCAGTGGGTAAACCAGTTTTGGTGTATTCATACAGTGGACTGCTTTTGAGAATTAAAAGGAACAAACTGCTAATGTGTCTGAAAAGCACTATGTTCAGGGAGTAGGGAGATGGCTCAGTCAGTAAAGCACTTGCCAGCAAATCTGAGGTCTGGAGTTCAAATCCCAGTTACCCTTGGAATTTAGGTTTATGTGGAAGCCAACTATAATCCCAGCCTGCAGGAAGCAGATAGGGAAACCTGCAGGGCAAGCTGGCTAGCTAGACTAGCCAAGTGGGTGAGCTCTGGGCTCAGGTGAGAGAGACCCACCTCAGTAAAATGAAGAGGCGAGCGATTGAGTTAGTCACCCATTGTCACCCTTTGGCCTCCACACACATGCACATATACACTCATGCATATATACAGTACATACATAGAAAAGAAAAAAATGTTCTATGTAAGAGAGATTACTCAACAGTTAAGGTGCTTGCTTGCAAAATCTAATGACCCAAGTTTGCGTCCCCAGTACCCATGTGAAGCCAGGTACACAACGTAGCTCATGCATCTGGAGTTCTTTTGTGGTGGCTAGAGGCCCAAGTGTGCCCATTCTCTGTTTTTCTTTCTCTCTCTCTCTCTGCTTTCAAATACATAAAAATAGTTTTTAAAAATTTAAGTTTTGCCAGGCGTGGTGCCTCACACCTTTAATCCCACCACTTGGGAGCCACATGTAGGAGGATCACTGTGAGTTCGAGGACAGCCTGAGACTACATAGTGAATTACAGGTCAGCCTGGGCTAGAGGGAGACCCTACCTTGAAAAACAAAACAAAACAAAACAAAACAAAAGAAAAAGAAGTGCTGTGGTTACCAAAAGAAGTTAGTTCCAGGGCTTGGATGGATGGTTTAGTGGTTAAGGCATTTGCCTGCAAAGCCAAAGGACCCGGGTTTGATTCCCCAGGATCCACGTTAGCCAGATGCACAAGGGGCACATGCACCTGGAGTTCGTCTGTGGCTGGAGTGGCTGGAGGCCCTGGTGCACCCATTCTCTCTCTCTCCCTCTTTCTCTGTCACATAAATAAATAAAAAATAAGATATTTTTTAAGCCGGGCGTGGTGGCGCACACCTTTAATCCCAGCACTTGGGAGGCAGAGGTAGGAGGATCACCATGAGTTCGAGGCCACCCTGAGACTACATAGTTAAGTCCAGGTCAGCCTGAACTAGAGGGAGACCTTGCCTTGAAAAACCAAAAAAAAAAAAAAAAAAAAAGATATTTTTTAAAAAGTCCAAAGAGAGTACATCATATTCTCTGTAATTCTCTTTATACAAAACTCTAGAAAAGGCAAACTGTTTTGTTCTGAAAAAAAATCTGATTAACAGTCTGAGGTAGAGGTAGAGAGAAGAGGGCCGGGCATGAGCACACTTAGGTTGATGGAAATGTTCTGTGTGTTGTCTAGGGTTTTGGTTACATGGTTTGTATGTGCTGTCAAAATTCAGGGAAATGTGCCATTTTATTGTAAATTATGCTCAGTAAACTCAGTAAAAAGTTACTTAGAGTAAACTGAAACAATTTAACAGTAGACTATTCATATGATGTTATTTTGTTACTCATAATAAATATTTAGATCTCATGGAAAAGAAATTGATATATATTGGGTTATCTTAAATTTTTTTTCCTTTTTAACTATTTTTGATTTTTCTTCTTTTTTTCTTTGATTTTAAATGCCATGTATTCAGTTCAACTTTAAAAGTCCCCATAGTTTTTATCAATCCCAATGATGTTCATACATTCCCATAGTCCAAGATCTTTTAACTAAGCCATAATACCAAAAAATAACCTTAAAAAAAAAACCATAATGGCATAGAATAAACATTCACACTACAAAAGATGGTATTGGACATAGCAAAGAAATATTCAACCAATACAAGATTTAAAACAACCAGGGCAAATATCAAACTCTTTAGCTCCAAGTCCATCAACTCTAGCCAGTGACAAATCTCCAAGTCCAATAATTCTAACCAGCAACAAGTCTCTGGCATTCCAATTCCACCCCTCCAGCTAGGCTACTCAGAGTCCTGGAAAACTTCAGTGGGGCCAACAGCTTTTCTTAGCAGCCGTCTCATGGTCCCAGCATCTCAAGGTAGGGTCTCAGTGTAGCCCAGGTTGACCTAGAATTCATTATGTAGTCTCAGGCTAGCCTCAAACTCACAGAGATCCTCCTGCATCTGCCTCCCCAGTGGTATGTGCCACCATGTCCAGCTCTTGTATGTTTTTGTTCTTTTTTTATTCAGTTTTGGTTTTGGTGGTAGGGTCTCAACTCTAGCTCAGGCTGACCTGGAATTCACTATGTAGTCTCAGGGTGACTTTGAACTCATGGTGATCCTCCTACCTCTGCCTCCTGAGTGCTGGGATGAAAGGTGTGTGCCACCATGCCCGGCTGTTTTCTTTTTTTGAGACAAGATGATGCTGTGTAGCCTTAGCTGACCTGCTACTTGCTATGTAGCTCAGGCTGGCCCCAGACTTGAAGCAGTCTTCCTGTCTCAGCTTCCCAAGTAGTGGGATTATATGTCTGCCATAGGTTCTTTCATTCTTTTCCCCAAGAAATGCATTTTTTATTGACAACTTTCATAATTATAATTTTGAAATTATAATTAAATAATTAATATTATATGTAATTATATATTTATAATTTTGGGTCCTTTGGCTTTGCAGGCAAATGCCTTAACTACTAAGCCATCCCTCCAGCCCACGGTTAGATTAAAAAAAATTATTTATTTATTTTTGTTTTTTTGAGGTGGGGTCTCACTCTAGCCCAGGCTGACCTGGAATTTACTATGCACTCTCAGGCTGGCCCTGAACTCACAGTGCTCCTCCTTCCTCTGCTTCCCAAGTGATGGGATTAGAGGTGTGCGTCACCATGCCTGGTGATATTTGTTTTGAGGGGGGTTGAGGGATGGAGGAAAAATAAAGAGAGAGGATGACCACATCAGTTCCTTTTGCTGCAAAGAGCACCATGCTGCTTATACCACTTTGTGCATCTTGCATCTGGCTTTACGTTGGCTCTGGAGAATCAGACTCAGACCATTCGGCTTTGCAGGCAAGTGCCTTTAACTGCTGAGCCATCTCTCCAGTCCTCTTTTTAAAAATTTTTTTTAAATTAATTTTTATTTATTTATTTTTGGTTTCCCAAGGTAGGGTTTCACTGTAGCTCAGGCTGACCTGGAATTCACTATGTAGTCTCAGAATGGCCTTGAACTCATGACTATCCTCCTAGCTTTGCCTCCCAAGTGCTGGGATTAAAGGTGTGCGCCATCATACCTGGCTTATATATATATTTGCAAACAGAGAATGAGAGTGAGCGAAAGAGATTTGGCACACCAGAGCCTTCAGCCACTGCAGACGATCTCCAGTTACATGTGCCATTTTGTACTTCTGGCTTTACATGGGTACTGGGAAATTGAACTCAGGTTGTTAGGTTTTTCAGGCAAGTACCTTAATTGCTGAGCCATCTCTAGCCCCTGGGAGAGTTTTAATGTGCTTCCATCATAAACTTGTTGAGAGTTTTAGAGTAAATATGAACAAGTTTTAGTGTTAGTTTAAGAACCATAAATAATACTAAGTGCCCCTCCTTTGTAATAGCTATGTACTACATATTTCAAAGTCAGATATAAGAGAGTATCTCAGAAAATTTTTAATGTTTTTAAATTAAACTGCATGGAGTAAAAAGCACTCCAGATGCATGTGCCACCTTGTGCATCTGGCTTATGTGGGTCCTGGGGAACTGAACCTGGGTCCTTCGGCTTTGCAGGCAAGTGTCTTAACTACTAAACCACGTCTCCAGCCCTCATTTAGTTTTCTTTTACTTCACCTTCCTTCTGCCTCTCCCTTCTTCTCCACTCACTTCTATTTCCTGTTTCTTGACCATGTCCTGTCCCTGCCCCTTTGATCTCTTTAAAACTTGTCACATAATATTTAAGATGTCACAACTTACAATGATAATTCTACTTGTTTTTTAAAAATTTTATTATTTTTTGTTTATCTGAGAAAGAGTCAGAGAGAGATAATGTGTGTACCAGGGCTTTCAACCAGTGCCAGTGAACTCCAGACACCTGTGCCACTTTGTCCATCTTACATGCGTCCTGGGGAATCAAACCTGGGTCCTTAGCCTTCGCAGGCAGGTGCCTTAACTGCTAAGCCATCTCTCCAGCCTATAATTCTCCTTTCCATGAGGATTATTCAGTTGTTTCAGGTGCTTGGAGCTCTATATGTTAAGAGTATAATATTAATGTGTTGTCATAGTGTTATAATGGTAGCAGTATCAGTTAAAGATAATGTGTTTTCATCTTTATTTTCTGTTATATGGTTTTTAGGTTCAGAATTTAACATTGCGCAGCCAGAAGTTGGGTGTATTGTCTAGCTCCCAGAATGGGCCACCAAAAAGCACTAGTCAAACTCAGTCATTGACAATTTGCCATAACAAAACAACAGTGACCAGTTCCAAAATCAGCCAACGAGATCCTTCTCCAGAAAATAATAAGAAAGGCGAAAGTCCAAGTCTGGAGTCAAGAAGCACAGCTGTCACCCGGACATCAAGTATTCACCAGTTAATAGCACCAGGTGGGATAAAACTTCTGTTGAAAATAGTAGTACTGTATATTATTTTCTTAGTGGGGGGCGGGGGGGGGGGGAGAAAGGATGGTTACTACTTAAATAACTGTGACAAATTTTAAAAAATATTTTATTTTTATTTGTTTATTAGAGAGTGTGTAAGAGAGGGAATGGGCATGCCAAAGCCTTTAGCCACTGCCAGCGAACTCTAGACGCATGCATCACCATGTGCATTTGGCTTAAGTGGATTCTGGGGAGTCAAACCTAGGTCCTTAGGCTTTTCCCACAAGTGCCTTAACTGCTAGGTCATCTTTCTGGTCCAAGAGTGACAGTTTTTTTTTTTTTTTCCCCTTCAGGGTAGGATCTCACTGTAGCTCAGGCTGACCTGGAACTCACTATGTGGTCTCAGGGTAGCCTCGAACTCACAGCGATCCTCCTACCTCTGCCTCCTGAATGCTGGGATTAAAGGCATGCGTCACCAAGCCTGGCTAAGAGTGACAGTTTTTTTTGTTGTTTTTTTTTTTTTAGTAGGAAAGGAATCTTTATTAGCCAGCCAGCGACCACATCCAGGACTTGGGAGCTTGAATGCAGTACCAGGCTGCCCTTCAGGGCTCCTTGTTTTAGGAGAAATCCATAAGATTGTACATCTTACTTTCACAGTTCAGTAATCATAATCACAATCAAGAGTTACTTTCAGTTGAGTTTAGAAAAAAACAGAAACTTTTCCAGAATCTTCTCTCCCTGTATTTTCCCTCTCCTGCAACCACAAGCAAGCAGCAGTTAATACAGAAGCTAAACATTTAAAAACATCTTGTCTTGTGGTGCCATTATTATGTCAAAGCAAGCCAAGCATAAAGTACAAGTGCAGGTGAGACCATATCCAAAGGTCCCAGCTAAACTGAACTTCCTCATATATGTTCCCAATATGGAGTCACTTCTGTCCTTTTCCAGCTTAGGCCCTTGTCACAACCGTGAGTTTGATGCCGCCCTGAGACTACATAGCGAATTCTAAATCAGCTTTAGCTAGAGTAAGACCCTATCTCTAAAAAGGAACAAAAATATTACCCACTTATTTGAGAGAGACACACAGAGAAAGCATGAGGACGGGCACACCAGGGCCTTCTACCACTGCAAATGAACTAGGTGCATATACCACTTTGTGCATCTGGCATTATGTAGGTACTGGAGAATCAAACCTGGGCCATTAGGCTTTGCAAACAAGTGCCTTTAACCACTAAACCATCTCTCCAACTCCTACTTTTTTTTTTTTTTTTTTTGAGGTAGGGTCTATCTCTAGCCCAGGCTAATCTGGAATTCACTAGGTCGTCTCAGGCTGGCCTAGAACTTGGGACACTTCTCTTATCTCTGCCTCCCAAGTGTTAAGATTAAAGGTGTATACTATCATGCATAGCTCCCTTTTTTTTTTTTTTAATTTTTATTAACATTTTCCATGATTATAAAATATATCCCATGGTAATTCCCTCCCTCCCTACCCCCACACTTTCCCATTTGAAATTCCATTCTCCATCATATTACCTCCCCATTACAATCATTGTAATTACATATATACAATATCAACCTATTAAGTATCCTCCTCCCTTCCTTTCTCCACCCTTTATGTCTCCTTTTCAACTTACTGGCCTCTGCTACTAAGTATTTTCATTCTCACGCAGAAGCCCAATCATCTGTAGCTAGGATCCACATATGAGAGAGAACATGTGGCGCTTGGCTTTCTGGGCCTGGGTTACCTCATTTAGTATAATACTTTCCAGATCCATCCATTTTTCTGCAAATTTCATAACTTCATTTTTCTTTACCGCTGAGTAGAACTCCATTGTATAAATGTGCCACATCTTCAATATCCACTCATCTGTTGAGGGACATCTAGGCTGGTTCCATTTCCCAGCTATTATAAATTGAGCAGCAATAAACATGGTTGAGCATGTACATCTAAGGAAATGAGATGAGTCCTTTGGATATATGCCTAGGAGTGCTATAGCTGGGTCATATGGTAGATCAATCTCTAGCTGTTTTAGGAACCTCCACACTGTTTTCCACAATGGCTGGACCAGATTGCATTCCCACCAGCAGCGCAGAAGGGTTCCTTTTTTTCCACATCCCCGCCAACATTTATGATCATTTGTTTTCATGATGGTGGCCAATCTGACAGGAGTGAGATGGAATCTCAATGTAGTTTTAATCTGCATTTCCCTGATGACTAGTGACATAGAACATTTTTTTAGATGCTTATATGCCATTCGTATTTCTTCCTTTGAGAACTCTCTATTTAGCTCCATAGCCCATTTTTTGATTGGCTTGTTTGATTCCTTATTATTTAACTTTTTGAGTTCTTTGTATATCCTAGATATTAATCCTCTATCAGATATACAGCTGGCAAAGATTTTTTCCCATTCTGTAGGTTGCCTCTTTGCTTTTTTCACTGTGTCCTTTGTGGTGCAAAATCTTTGTAATTTCATGAGGTCCCAGTGGTTAATCTGTGGTTTTATTGCCTGAGCAATTGGGGTTGTATTCAGAAAGTCTTTGCCAAGACCAGTATGTTGAAGGGTTTCCCATACTTTTTCCTCTAGCAGTTTCAAAGTTTCCGGTCTGATGTTAAGGTCTTTAATCCATTTGGACTTAATTCTTGTGCATGGCGAGAGAGAAGAATCTATTTTCATCCTTCTGCAGATATATATCCAGTTTTCAAAACACCATTTGCTGAAGAGGCTGCCTCTTCTCCAATGAGCATATTTGGCATTTTTATCGAATATCAGGTGGCTATAGCTACTTGGGCTTACATCTGGGTCCTCTATTCTGTTCCACTGATCTACATGTCTGTTTTTGTGCCAGTACCATGCTGTTTTTGTTACTATGGCTCTGTAGTATAGGTTAAAATCAGGTATGGTGATACCACCAGCCTCTTTTTTGTTGCTCAATATTATTTTAGATATTCGAGGTTTTTTTGTGATTCCAAATGAATTTTTGGATTGTTTTTTCTATTTCCATGAAGAAAGCCTTTGGAATTTTGATAGGGATTGCATTAAATGTGTAGATTGCTTTAGGTAAGATTGCCATTTTCACGATATTGATTCTTCCAATCCAGGAACAAGGGATGTTTCTCCACTTTCTAGTGTCTTCTGCAATTTCTCGCTTGAGTGTTTTAAAGTTCTCATGGTAGAGATTCTTTACTTCCTTGGTTAGGTTTATTCCAAGGTATTTTTTTTTTTTTTGATGCAATTGTGAATGGGAGTGATTCTCTGATTTCATCCTCTGTGTGTTTGTTGTTAGCATATATGAAGGCTACTGATTTCTGTGTATTTATTTTGTATCCTGCTACATTGCTGTAGGTTTTGATCAGCTCTAACAGCTTGCTAGTAGAGTCTTTAGGGTCCTTTATGTATAGAATCATGTCATCTTCAAATAATGATAACTTGATTTCTTCCTTTCCAATTTGTATCCCTTTTATGTGTGTCTCTTGCCTTATTGCTATGGCTAAGACTTCCAAAACTATATTAAATAGAAGTGGGGACAGTGGACACCCTTGTCTTGTTCCTGATTTTAGTGGAAAAGCTTCCAGTTTTTCCCCATTTAGTAATATGTTGGCTGTAGGCTTGTCATAAATAGCCTTTATTATATTGAGATATGTTCCTTCTATTCCCAGTCTGTGTAGGACTTTTATCATGAAGGGATGTTGGATTTTGTCAAATGCTTTCTCTGCATCTAATGAGATGATCATGTGATTTTTGTCCTTCAACCCGTTTATGTAATGTATTACATTTATAGATTTGTGTATGTTGAACCATCCCTGCATCTCTGGGATAAAGCCTACTTGGTCAGGGTGAATGATCTTTTTGATATACTCTTGTATTCTGTTTGCCAATATTTTGTTGAGAATTTTTGCATCTATGTTCATGAGGGAGATTGGTCTGTAGTGTTCTTTTTTTGTTCTATCTTTGCCTGGTTTTGGTATCAGGGTGATGCTGGCCTCATAGAAGGAGTTTGGTAGAATTCCTTCTTTTTCTATTTCCTGGACAAGCTTAAGAAGCAATGGTGTTAGCTCTTTCTTAAAAGTCTGGTAAAATTCAGCAGTGAATCCATCCGGGCCTGGGCTTTTTTTAGTTGGGAGATTATTGATAACTGTTCGGATCTCCATGTTTGTTATAGGTCTATTTAAGTGATTAATCTCATTTTGATTTAATTTAGGTAGGTCATATAGATCAAGGAAATCATCCATTTCTTTCAGATTTTCATACTTTGTGGAGTATATGCTTTTATAGTATGTCCCTATGATTTTTTGAATTTCTCTGGAATCTGTTGTGATGTTACCTTGTTCATCTCTGATTTTATTAATTTGTGTCTCTTCTCTCTTTCTTTTGGTCAGATTTGCTAAGGGTTTATCAATCTTGTTTATCCTTTCAAAGAACCAACTCTTTGTTTCATTAATTCTTTGGATTGTTCTTTTTGTTTCTATTTCATTAATTTCTGCCCTAATCTTTATTATTTCTTCCCGTTTACTGATTTTTGGTTTGCCTTGTTCTTCTTTTTCCAAGGCTTTAAGGCGAAGCATTAGGTCGTTTACTTGCGACCTTTCTAATTTCTTAATATAGGCACTTACGGCTATAAATTTACCTCTTAGAACTGCCTTCATTGTGTCCCAGAGATTTTGGTATGTTGTGTTCTCATTATCATTTGACTCTATAAATTTTTTGATTTCCTTTATGATTTCTTCATTGACCCACTCATCATTTAGTAGTGTATTGTTTAGTTTCCATGATTTTGTGTATGCTCTATAGCCTTTCTTGCTACTGATTTGTAGTTTAATTCCATTGTGGTCAGATAGAATGCAAGGAATTATTTCAATTTTCCTGAATTTGTTAAGATTTGCTTTGTGTCCTAATATATGGTCTATTTTAGAGAATGTTCCATGTGCTGCTGAAAAGAATGTATATTCTGCAGCCTTTGGATGAAATGTCCTGTATAGATCTGTTAGATCCATTCCTTCTATGACCTTATTTAGTCCAGATGCCTCTCTGTTTATTCTTTCCCTGGATGACCTGTCAATTGATGAGAGTGGGGTGTTAAAGTCACCCACCACCACTGTGTTTGGTGTTATCTGTGACCTTAGTTCTAATAGTGTTTGTTTGACGAATTTGGGAGCCCCCATGTTAGGTGCATATATGTTTAGGATTGTAATGTCCTCCTGTTGGAGTGTGCCCTTAATCAATATAAAGTGACCTTCCTTATCTTTCTTGACTAACGTTGGACTAAAGTCTACCCTGTCTGATATTAGGATAGCAACCCCTGCTTGTTTTCTAGGCCCATTTGCTTGAAACACCGTCTTCCAACCTTTCACCCTAAGATAATGTCTATCCTTTGTAGAAAGGTGAGTTTCTTGGAGACAACAAATTGTAGGATCCTGCTTTTTAACCCAGTCTGCAAATCTATGTCTTTTCGTTGGGGCATTGAGGCCGTTGATATTAAGAGATATTATTGAAAGGCGTGTATTTATGTTTGCCATTTTTTTTTGTGTGTGTGTTTCTGGTTCTACCTGTGCTCTCTTCTGTTAACTGGTATTTGAGTATCGCTTGTTTTTTCTAGGTTCCTTATATGTGTGCTTTTCCTTTTGTTCAGCATGGAGGATTCTATCAAGTATTTTCTGTAGAGCTGGTTTTGTCTTCAAATACTCCTTTAACCTGCTTTTGTCATGGAATGTCTTTATTTCTCCATCTATTTGAATGGATAACTTTGCAGGATAAAGTAACCTTGGTTGACAGTTGTTATCTTTCAGAACTTGGAATATATCACTCCAAGCCCTTCTGGCTTTAAAAGTTTGTGTTGAATAATCTGCTGTAATCCTTATGGGCTTGCTTTTGTAGGTAACTTGATTTTTCTCTCTAACTGCTTTCAATATTTTTTCTTTGGTGTGTGTGTTTGGAAGTTTGATTATAATATGTCGAGGAGAGGTTCTTTCTGGGTTTTGTCTGGCTGGGGTTCTAAAGGCTTCCTGTATCTGTATTGGCACCTCTTTCCCAATTTGGGGGAAATTTTCCTCTATGATTTTGTTGAAGATGCCTACTATGCCTCTGGAGTGGAGTTCTTCTCCTTCTACTATGCCCTGAATTCTTATATTAGATCTTTTCATAGTGTCCCGAATATCTTGAAGTTCCCACTCATACTTTTCTATAAGTTTGTCTTTCTCTTTGTTGGACTGCATTAGGTCTACCACCTGGTCTTCTAGCTTAGATATTCTGTCCTCTCCCTCATCCATCCTACTGGTGAGATTTTCTACAGAGTTTTTTATTTCATTAACTGTGTTCTTCATTGCTAGTAATTCTGACTGGTTTTTCTTTATTATTTCTATTTCCCTATTTATGTCTTGTATTGCCTTCTTTATTTCATTAAATTGGTGTCCTGCCTCTTCTTTGATTCCTTTGATTTCCTCTTTGATTTCTTCTTTGATTGTTTTCATGTGTTCTTTGACCTCTTTGAACATATTTATAATTACTCTTTTGAACTCTTTCTCAGGCATTTCCTCTAACTCTTTCTCACTGGAGGACATTTCTGATGCATTAATACTTTTAGGTGGATTTATATCGTCTTGCTTTTTAGTGTTTCTTGTGTTATAATGTATATATTTTTGCATCTTGGATTAAGTTAATGCTTGGATTTTCTAGCTAGCTGTGTATTCTTAGCTGTATCAATTGATTTGATGTAATATATTTTCAGGGTAGGACCTTAAGGTATTAGGTGTGGCTCTTAAGACTCTGAGAGTATCTACAAAGATGTTCTTAGGGGTTGAGTTTCCCTGCTATAGGAGTATTCAAGCAGGCTGAGTGGAATAAAATACAGGTAGATTCTAAAATTTAACTAAACACTGTACACATTCAATCAAAAACAGCCCCGAGTATGTATGCAAGAGTAGTTATTATAATGACCAGATCCTCTATCAAGAAAGAGGTTTAGATTTCTGGTCTGTTGAGGGATCCAAGTCAGCTTGTGACCAAGTGAGACCCTTCCCTGGTGCAATCCTAGTTACCTTGGGTGATTTTGGTCTCAGTCAAGTTGCTGCCTGGGTCGTCGGGCTGCTGTTCTGATTTCTGGAGCTGGGCACTTGCTTTTCCTATGGGGCAAACTGAGCCGCTGCTGCTGCCTCTGCTGCTGCTGTAGCTGCCACTGCTGGAGCCACCACTGCTGCTGAAGCTGCTGCTGCTGTGTCCACTGCCGCTGCTCCCCCTGAAGCTGCTGCTGCGGGATCTGCCGCTGCTGCTGCTCCTGGGTGTGCTGCTGCTGGGGCCGCTGGTACCGGTGCTGGAGCCGCTGATGTTGCTGCCGAACTCTGCTCCTGCTTGGGTCCCGTTGTCAGCCCAAGTTGGCGTGGCCGGGTCCCGGCCCGCTGCTCTGTTCGCTGGAGCTGGGTTCAGGCGGTGGGGGAGGGGAGGGAGCCGCAGCTGCTCTGGTTCTCTCGCTGTTCCAAGCGTTCTTCTACCTCACGGTCTGCTCCTCCATTGCTCGCTGCCGCTCTCCCCTCACGTTTCCCGAGTTGTGGAGAGCGCGGTGTGAGGGGAATATCCCGCACCTGGCTTTTCCTGCGGCTCGAGCCGAGTCTGGCGGCTTTCTGCTGCGCCACGGCCGCGGCGGTTGGCCGAGCTGCCGGAGCCGCTTTTCCCGCCTGTGCAGGCTCTGGATGCTCTATAACTCTTCTACTTCTCCGCTGCCGCTTCAATTTCCTATACACCTCACTTTTTAGTAAAAGTGTGTATTTTGCTGAGTTTTTTTTGGTCTTTTTCCCCCCTAGGCTGCTTTGGCGTGGTACCTACGCCGCCATCTTAACCGGAAGTCCCCCAAGAGTGACAGTTTTAACACACTTTAAAATGTGAACTTAGGAGTAGTGACTGTATAAACCTTTAAGCCAGCACTTGGGAGACAGAGGTAGGGGGATCTCCATGAGTTTGAGGCTAGTCTGGGACCACATAGTAAGTTCCAGATGAGCCTGGGCTAGCATGAGACCGTATTTAAAAACAAAACAAAACAAACAAAAATATAACAGGGCTTGAGGATGACTTAGCAATTAGGCATTGGCCTGCAAAGCCAAAGGACCCTGATTCGATTCCCCAGGACTCACATTAGCCAGATGCACAAGGGGACACACGCATCTGGAGTTGGTGTGTAGTGGCTAGAGGTCCTGGCACACTCATCCTCTCTCTCTCCCCCCTCTTTCTCTGTCAAATAAATAGATAGATGATAGATAGATAGATAGATAGATAGATAGATAGATAGATAGATAGATAGATAAACAAGCAAGCAAGCAAACAAGCAAACAAACTGAAAACAAAACAAAATAAAAAAAAAATTGGTAAGTTCATTAACTAGTGCCTGGTTTTAAGTTGTAATTTATTCCTTTGTGATTGATGCTGCCCACATTGGTTACCTTCCTTTTAGGGGCAGCAACTTATGTAGACATGAAGGAGTCTAGTAACAATCACACAGGTGTCTTAAGTAAGTTTTATTTTTAAATTCAGATCTTAGGTGTGTAACCCCACCTAGTTTTCAGTGCTGCTGGATTAGAAACAGTCATGCAGCTTCCTCTGAACCATTCAACCATTGCAGATACTGAACTTGTTTCAGCTGCATACTGTACTTGTGTCAGAGTAAATTTTGTATTGTCAGAGCAGCAGCTAAATGCTTCATTTTTACTTTGTCTTTTTGGTGGGAAATTAATCTGAAACCAGGATTATTTTGGCAGATTCTAGCAGTAGTAACTTTTCCTCACTTAGGTCAATATCAACAGGTCATTTTAAATAGAAAGGTATCTACTTGTATTCTCATGTTTTTAGCCTAGTATAATTATTATAGTGTACATTGTTATTGCTTTCTTACATTTTTTAAGAGTGTAAAACTAATGATTTCCTTTACCACTTCTCTGTAAACATGGAGTTTCTACTTGTTAGTAATTGCGCGCGCGTGCGCGCGCGCACACACACACACACACACACACACACACTCCAAATATTTATTTATTTGTTAACAGAAAGGAAGAGAGAGTATGGGTGCTCCATGGCTTCTTGTGATTGCAAATGAACTTCAGATGCATGTACCACTTTGTGTATCTGGCTCTACATGGGTACTGGGGAATAAAACCCAGGCCAGCAGCTTTGCAAGCAAGTGCCTTTAACCAATGAGCCATTTCCCCAACCCTGCATTTAATTTTTATTTTCTTAATTTTTTTTTTTTTTTTGAGACAGCCTCTCTGTCCTTGAACTCACTGTATATCCCAAACTGGCCTTGAGCTCATGACAGTTCTCCTGTCTTATTCTCAAGTGCTGAGATTCTGACATGAGCCATTACTAGTGTAATGTGTCTTTATTTATTTATTTTAACTTTTTGTTGATAATTTTCATACATATATATTTGTATTTTGGATTTTTTGTTTTGTTTTTGTTTTTCAAGGTAGGGTCTTGCTCTAGCCCAGGCTGACCTGGAATTCACTAGGTAGTCTCAGAGTGGCCTTAAACTCACAGTGATCTACCTACTTCTGCCTTCCAAGTACTGAGATTAAAGGCTTGCACCACCATGCCCCACTATATGTATTTTTTTCTTCCATTTTTGTGTATTTATGTTTTTAATGTATGATTTTATTATTGACAACTTCTATACTTATAGACATTAAGCCATTATAATTCCCTCCTCTCCCCCACTTCCCCTTCACAGCTCCACTCACCAGCATATCCCCTCCCTCTCTCCGTTAGACTCTCTTTTATTTTGATGTCATTGTCTTTTTCTCTTTATGAGAGTCTTGTGAAGGTGTTGCTAGGCACTGTGATGCTATGGGTATCGAGGCCAATTTCTGTCTGGACATTTGCATTGTAAAGAGTTGTACACTTCCTTTGGCTTTCACATTCTTTTTATTTATTTTATTTTATTTCAATTTTTCGAGGTAGAGTCTCACTCTAGCCCAGGGTGACCTGGAATTCACTATGTAGTCTCAGGGTGGCCTCGAACTCACGGCGATCCTCCTACATCTGCCTCCCGGGTGCTGGGATTAAAGGCATGCACTGCCATGCCTGGCTTTTGGCTCTTACATTCTTTCCATCACCTCTATCACAAGGGACCCTGAGCCTTGGAGGGTGTGATAGAGATGTTTCACTGCTGGACACTTCTCTGTCACTTCTTTGTACTGTGTTGCCTTTCAGGTCATCCCAGTGGTCACTGCCATCTGAAAAGAGAAGCTTCTTTAATCAAAAGTGAGAGTAGCATTAATATATGAATATGAACATTAAGTGTAGTGCTTACTGGGAAGTTTGGTGAACATGATATATGTATTTAACCAGACAAGAGTAGGTTTTATAAACCCCTAAGGCTCATGACCTCCCTGGCCACAGGCTTTTGATTAGGTTTTCAGTACCAGACATGCATTCCCTCCCATAGAGCAGACCTTCAGTCCAATTAGAGAGCAGTAGGTTTGCCCCAGAGCAGACATGCCACTATTGCACCAGTGAAGTCATTTGGCCTGTCTGGCCAAACGTGAGGCTTCTAGTGTCCATTATTTTCACCGCTGATGACTTCTGTCTCCCATAGGGCTGTATGCAGTGCAGCTTTTTCCAGCTTTCAGTTGGCTGGGCTACAGGGAGAAGGCTTTCTGCTCAGCACCAGCTTGATTTCTCAGTGACCTTACCACCCAGGCATGTGAAGTCTTCAGCAATAGGGTCTTATCATCTGTTTCTTGTGAGAAATCAAGGGCCTTGGTAATACCCTGTAATGTTTTGGAGGCAACAGGAACCTTCCTGGCCAACAACTTACTGGAAGGTATCCCATCATGCCACTGATGATCTTCTAGTAGCAATCTATGGCTTCTGGATGTGCCATTATCCAAAAAAGTAGGTTTTCATATGTCTTATTCAGAATATCTTGAATTTTGAACAACCCTTTCCCACCCTTCTTTTACACAGTCTCTTCCCTTGTCCTTGCTTAGGTCATTCCACTCCCTGTAATCTGTTCTTCTACTTACCTATATACAATACCATCCCTTTAAGTCCTTTTCTTTCCTCCTTCCCTTCCAGCCTTTTTTTTTTTTTTCCAGCTTGTAGGCCTCTGCTACCGATTTTTGGTTTTGTCTCACACACAAGTGTACACATTTGTAGCTAGGATCCACATATGAGAGATAACATGCACTGTTTGGCTTTCTGGGCCTTGATTACCTCACTTCGTATACTCCTTTCTAGATCCATCCATTTCCCTGCAAATTTCATTTTTCTTTATTGCTGAACAAAATTCCATTGTGTAAGTGTACCACATCTTTATTACCCATTCATCTGTTGAAGGGCATCTAAATTGGTTCCATTTCCTAGCTATTGTGAATAGAGTGGCAATAAACATTGTCCAAGTATCTCCAACATAGTGAGAAGAGTCCTTGGGATATATATGCCTGGGAGTGCTATAGCTGGATCATATTGTAAATCTATTTTTAGTTGTCTCAAGAAGCAGATTTCCACAATGGCTGTGCCAGACTACATTCCCATCAATGGTTTAGAAGGAATCCCTTTTCCACATCCTCACCAACATATGTCGTCATTTGTTTTCTTGATGATAGCCATTCTGAAAGGAGTGAGATGGAACCTCAAAGTAGTTTTAATTTGCATTTCCCTGATGGCTAAGGATGTAGAACACTTTTTTAGATATTTATATGCCATCTGTATTTCTTCTTTTGGGAGGTATTTAGTTCCATAGCTCATTTTTTAATTGGATTGTTTGATTTCTTATTGTTTTGTTTTTGAGTTTTTTGTATATTCTGGATATTATAATCCTCTGTCATATGAATAGCTGGCAAAGATTTTTTCTCTTCTGCAAGTTGTCTCTTTGCTCTATTCATAATGTCCTTTGCTGTACAAAAGCTTTGTAACTTCATGAGGTCCCAGTGGTTGATTAGTGGTTTTATTTCCTGAGCCATTGGGGATATATTCAGAAAGTCATTGCCTATGCCAATATGAAGAGTTTCTCCTACTTTTTTTGTTTGTTTGTTTGTTTTGTTTTTTTGAGGTAGGATTTCACTCTAGCTCAGGCTGATGTGGAATTCACTATGTAGTCTCCAGGTGGCCTTGACTCATGGTGATCCTCCTACCTCTGCCTCCTGAGTTCTGGGATTAAAGGTGTGTGCCACCACACCTGGTTGTAATGTGTATTTAAAATATATGTGTGTGTGTGTGTGTGTGTGTGTGTGTGTGCGCGCGCGCGCATGCATGCATGCTGCTGGAGAGATGGCTTAGCAGTTAAGGCGCAGACCTACAAAGCCTAAGGACCCAAGTTCAATTCTCCAGGTTCCATGTAAGCCAGATGCATATGGTGGTGTATGCATCTAGAGTTCATTTGCAGTGGCAGAGGCCTTGGCGTGCCCATTCTTGCTCTCTGACTCTCTGTCTCTAATAATAAGTAAATAAAAATAAATAAATCTTAAAAATAAATATTTATTTTCAAGCAGAGAGAGATTGGATTCTGCCAGGGACCCAGCTGCTGCAAACAAACTCCATATGTATGTGCAACTTTGTGCATCTGTCCTAATATGGGTACTGGAGGGTTGAACGCCTGTCATTAGGCATTGTAGGCAAGCCCCTTAACCACTAAACCATCTCTGTAGTACTGTAATGTGTATTTTTAATATATAGATGAACCTCCCTCAAATGCCTGGAGATTGTGAATTGTATTAGAGCTGAAAAATTTAAAGCAGTTTTTAAGAGTTTTTATCTAACTAGTTGGAAAAATATATACTTTTTTTTTTTGGAGGTAGGGTCTCACTTTACTCTAGACGGATCTGAAAATCAGTATATACTCTCAAGCTGGCCTTGAATTCACAGCAGTCCTCTTACCTTGGCTTCCCAAGTACTGGGATTAAAGGCATACACCACCACATCTAGATTCCACCCCCCCCCCCGCTATTTTTTTTTAACAGTCACTGTGTTAGTTTGCTCTAAGTGCCATAACCAAAATGTCATTGATTATGTTGGGTTTCTGAAGAGCACTCTTCTTGTCTTGCAGACAGGCACTTTTCTCAGTGTGTCATCATGGAGGGGAAGGAGCCCTCTGATAACTCTTGTTCTAAGCATATGAATACCTGTCATGTAAGGACCTCACTCTTAGCACTGTATTTAGCCTTAGTTCCTTAGCAGTTCTGTCTCCAAATTCTGTCATATTGGGAGTTAGGGTATTAGTGGGTGGATTTATGAGTTGGGGCACAAATAGTAACATTGCCCTAGACTCAGGATTTTGGGTTCTTTTAGACCCATTGGTGTCCTTTAATAGTTGATTTCAGAGAAGTCATTCACTCAGTTTACCAGTAATACATTGGATTAGTATAGTACCATGTCTGTTTCCTATGGTTGTTGTAAATATTGAATGGAATAATGCTATTGTAAATAAATATTATAAATGCTTAGAAATGATACATGGCTGATGATAACAAAATGTTTATTAAAATGAGAGAAACTAACCATTAGGACATGTTTTTGTAGAGATTTATGGCTTTTCTCTTTTTTTTTGTTCATTTATTTATTTATTTGAGAATGACAGAGAGAGAAAGAGGCAGATAGAGAGAGAGAAAGAGAAGAGGTGCGCCAGGGCCTCCAGCCACTGCAAATGAACTCCAGATGCGTGCTCCACCTTGTGCTTCTGGCTTACCTGGGTACTAGGGAATCATACCTGGGTCCTTAGGCTTTCACAGACAAGTGCTCCAACTGCTAACTTATCCCTCTAGCCCACAGCCCTCATATTTTAAATATTTATCTATTTATCCATTTTTATTTATTTGACAGAAAGAGAGAGAATGGGCATGCCAGGGCCTCTAGCCACTGCAAATGACCTCCAGATGTGTGTGCCTCCTTGTGCATCTGGCTAACATGGGTCCTGGGGAATCAAACCTGGGTCCTTTGGCTTTGTAGGCAAATGCCTTAACTGCTTAAGCTATTCCTCTAGCCCCCCCTCATACTTTACTAATAGTGAGATATTCATTGAAACTTCTGAATACTCTTGTGATGTCAATCAGATTAATTCCTTTAAAGGATCCCTGAATTTTATATAACAAGTGCAAAAATGTTTAAAGAAAAGTTATTGGAAGTTTTTATAAGGCAGTTATCATAAATATTGTGGGCTATAAAAGTAGATGCAGGGCTGGAGAGAGAACTCAGCAGTTAAGGTGCTTGCCTAAAAGTAAATGAGAGCTATTAACATAATTTTTCTCATAAAATTCTGAGGTTTAAGAAAAATTTGCTTGGTCTTTTTTATATTTATTTATTTGAGGGGGAAAAAGTGAGAAGGAGAGAGAGAAAGGGGCAGATAGATAGAATGGGAGAGAGAATAACCAATTACTTTTTTGTTGTTGTTGTTTTGTTTTTTTGGCTTTTTGAGGTAGGGTTTCCCTCTAGCTCAGCCTGACCTGGAATTCACTAGTAGTCTCAGGGTGGCCTTGAACTCACTGTGATCCTCCTGTCTCTGCCTCTGCCTCCTGAGTGCTGGGATTAAAGGAGTGTGCCACCATGCCTGGCCTACCAATTACTTTTTACTGTTGGAAGATATAGAGAGGGTAAAGGCTCTCTATGAAGTTGGTTTACATGTAGTGTGCTTGTGCACAGATTATACTTCTTTTGCAAAGAAGAAACTCAAGTTGATAAACTTCTCTAAAAATTAATGCAGCTATTCTGGTGACCTTTACATGTTAGTGAGAATAAGTCATGGATTTAGATGTGTGAGTGGATTGTTTTAGGCAAATTTTTAATAAAGCGTATTCAAAGTACAGTTCATTTTATTCAGTTGATTTAGTCTTCCAAAAATATGTTATCATAAATTTTGAATTATTCTTATTTAAAAGACTTGTAATAGATTTCTGGTGAATATGACCTTTTGATGTGACTTTTCCTCCTTTAGATTTACTTAGAGCTTTTATATTTTCAAGATTAGTACTAATTGTCATTTTTTTCTCTCACAGCTTCATATTCTCCAATTCAGCCTCATTCTCTAATAAAACATCAGCAGATCCCTCTTCATTCACCACCTCCCAAGGTTTCCCATCATCAGCTGATATTACAACAGCAGCAACAGCAAATTCAGCCAATCACCCTTCAGAATGCAGCCCAAGATCCACCCCCATCCCAGCACTGTATGCCACTTCAAAACCATGGCCTTCCTCCAGCTCCCAGTAGTGCCCAGTCCCAGCATTGCTCACCAATCCAGAGCCATCCCCCTCCTTTACCTGTGTCTCCTAATCAGTCACAGGCTGCACAGCAGTCTGTAGTAGTGTCTCCCCCACCGCCTCACTCACCCAGCCAGTCTCCTACTATCATTATTCACCCACAAGCACTTATTCAGCCACACCCTCTTGTGTCCTCAGCTCTTCAAACAGGACCAAGTTTGCAGCAGTCTCCTGCTAGTCAGGTACAGCCCACAGCACAGTTGAACCTTCCATCCCATCTTCCACTTCCCGCTTCTCCTGTTGTACACATTGGTCCAGTCCAACAGTCTGCCTTGGTGTCCCCTGGCCAGCAGATTGTGTCTCCAGCATCACACCAGCAATACTCTACCCTACAGTCCTCTCCAATTCCAATTGCCACCCCTCCACAGATGTCGGCATCTCCTCCAGCTCAGATGCCGCCACTGCCCTTGCAGTCTATGCAGTCTTTACAAGTGCAGCCTGAAATTCTATCCCAGGGCCAGGTTTTGGTGCAGAATGCTTTGGTATCAGAAGAGGAGCTGCCAGCTGCAGAAGCTTTGGTCCAGTTGCCATTTCAGACTCTTCCTCCTCCACAGACTGTGGCGGTAAACCTCCAAGTTCAGC
This sequence comes from Jaculus jaculus, assembly GCF_020740685.1. NCBI lineage: Eukaryota > Metazoa > Chordata > Mammalia > Rodentia > Dipodidae > Jaculus > Jaculus jaculus. The sequence continues at coordinate 80,856,326 of NC_059112.1, read as the reverse complement.
CTCCAGCAGCTGTTGATCCACCAGTGGTAAGCCTTTGGAAGCTCTTTGATTTTCTTGCTGAACTGACAGTGAAAACTCTCTTCTCCCACACTATGTTGTATTGCTAAAATGCCTATGAAATTAAAGAGCTTGGTTTTTCCCTGTGTCAGTATCCTGACAAATGTGCTATATGGGCAAAAAAAAGTTGTTTGTTATAGTATGGTTGCATGCTTTAAATTTGTGATGGTTATTAAAGTCCCTCGTTAATTTTATTACTATTTAAACAAATCCATCTGCTATCTTTACAGAGTTGATTTTTTTTCCCCAAGGGAATGCATTTGAACCAGTGTCATCTGCACAAAGTTTTTTCTCTTAAGGTGATTATCCTTCATAGATCCCTTCTGTTGGCTTGTATGTTCTTAAACGTATGGTTTATCTAGCTAACCTTTTTGGTTGTATGCATTCTGAAGTCCTGGGCCGCAAGGGGCTTCCAGAGTGGAGGAGGTATGATTATATGTTGTAATTTTTTTTTTTTTTGGTAAAATGTTTTGCAATTAAAATTTTGTCAAAATATTTATTCTAGGACAGAATCCAACTTTGCAAAAATCAACTGGGTTTTTATTTTTAAGGAAAACTATACACTTAAAGTATTTCTGTTTAAAATGTTCAAAAATCCTGGTAGCTGACTTCCATACTGAGCATAGTTGCCTCAGTGGAGTAAAGGTTTTGACTAATGGTGATTGTAGTGAAATTTATCACAATGAACCTCTAAGAATGTTTACATACTGCCTAGAAAGAAAAATCTATAAAATGGTTTATAGAAAAATTGAAATGTTTTCAAAAGCTTAATTACAATGATCAAATTCACAGTTTCTTACCTAGGGAAGAATCTTCCTAAAAGAAAGTTTTGTGTCAAACCTTGAAAATCACTGAAAGCCAGGCATGGGATAAACTTGCTATAATCTTGGCCCTTGGGAAGCTGAGTCAGAAGGATCTTGGGTTTTCACCACCTTGGTCTATATATAGTATGTTCAAGACCAGCATTGGCTATAAAGTGACACCCTGTTGTTGTTGTTGTTGTTGTTGTTGTTTTAACCTACTGAACAGATTTTGTCACTTAAACATTAGCTCTCAGAAAGGAAAGGCATTTCAAGGTCTCATAAATAGAAATCATTTTGCATCTTAGGACCCTAATTTATAGATAAGTTATTGGCATTCTGAATAATTTCAATAGGTATGAGGAGGTTGAATCCCACTTCCTACTACCTTTATTTATTTTTTTTAAAGAAAAATGACAGAAATAGCAGTGCTGGAGATAAACTTGCCAATTAATAATTTATGTTTGTGTATTTTCACTTAATGGATTTTTGGAGCACCTACAACAGGTATTATAACAAAAGCATAGGTTTGGTTTGGGCACTGTGTCTTAGTGGTAGAGTACTTGCCTAGCATTTGCAGCTTGCATTGGTGTTCAATCCCTAGTATCACCAAGACAAAACCTTTTTTAAAAAAAGCAAACAAAATATTTAGGAAGAATGTAGTGCCTTCAGAGAAACCAAATTTAGTTTTCTCATTATCGATCACAGTGAATTGGTTTTTTTAAAAATATTTTTATATATTTATTTGACAGAGAAAGAGGGAGAGAGGGAGAGAATGGGTGTGCCAGGGCCTCCTGCTACTGCAAACGAACTCCAGATGTGTGCATCCTTGTGCATCTGGCTAACGTGGGTCCTGGGGAATCGAACCTGGGTCCTTTGGTTTTGCAAGCAAATGCCTTAACTGCTAAGCCATCCCTCCAGCCCAGTGAGTTGGTTTTTAATAAGGAAACAATAAGATGTCTGTATTCCATATATTTAATGTGTTTTAAATATATTTTACTGACTTATTTGAGAGAAAGGAGGTAAAAAGGGAGGGGGAGAGAGAGAGAGAATGGGCATGCCAGGGTCTCCAGCCACTGCCAACGAACTTCAGATACATGTGTCCCTTGTGCATCCGGCTTACGTGGGTCCTAGAGAGTTGAACCAGGATCCTTTGGCTTTGTAGGCAAATGCCTTAACTGTTAAGCCATCTCTCCAGCCCTCCATATATTTAATTCTTTTGAGAGACAATTTAGAGAAAACATATTTTTTTTTTGTTTGTTTTTTTGAGATAGGGTCTCACTCTAGCTCACGGTGACCTGGAATTCACTATGTAATCTCAGGGTGGCCTTGACCTCATGGTGATCCTCCTACCTCTGCCTCCCGAGTGCTGGGATTAAAGGCGTGCGCCACCATGTCCAGTTTACATTTTTAAATTTAAAGATTCATTACCATTTTTGGAAGATTTCTTCTATCACAGATATGCTTGTAATACTTGCTATAGGTCTTCACAGTTATCATTTCTTTTCTCATACCTTTCTTTGAATAACATAGCTGTTTGTTTTCTTTTATTACTGCTGACTTTTTTTTAAAAAAAAAAGCAGTATTTTTTTGATTGCTTCTAATATTAAAGGCAGATTTGAAAGATAAGAGTCAGTTTTTTAGCTGGGCGTGGTGGTGCACGCTTTTAATCCCAGCACTGGGGAGACAGAGGTAGGAGGATCGCTGTGACTTTGAGGCCACCACCAGACTGGAGTTAATTCCAGGTCAGCCTGGGGCTACAGTGAGACCCTATTTCGAGACCCCCCCGCAACAAGTATTTTGAAAGATATATTTATAAGAGGATTCAAGCTTTAGATTGACATTTGGGTGTAAATAAGGTATGTTGAGGCTAGATAATTTAGAACTAATAAACAAATGTTCCTCAGTTTATTTAGGAAAGGGAGACAGATGAGAATAATGGACTCTATTAAGGTAAGTTTGTCAGTCTTTGTTATTTTTAGAATAGTTATAGTTCTGAACTAAACAAATTGTGATGTGCAGTTTCATTACATTCTTGTGAGCAAAACCACCATTTGTTTGCCTTTGTCAGTACTTGAGTTGTTGCATTTAGATTTTCTTATGCTGAATGTACCAGTGAATGTGACAAATTTGTTTTCTCTATGTTGCTTATCCATTAGCTTATTTTGCCTTTACAAAGCAACTTTCTGTGTATTTAGCTTTAACTGAAGAATGAAAAGTATTTTGTAGTAATCTTTGATAGATAATTTGAAAGAATATATTTGTATTATGGCTTTTTCTATCTTTTAAGACATTGTTCCAAAATCAAGATTGAATTCATGACCAAGCTTTGGTTTCTTAAAAGGTATCATAGCATAGCTGAGTGAGGTGGCACATGCTTTTAATCCTAGCACTCAGGAGCCAGAGGTAGGAGGAGAATCACTATGAGTTTGAGGCCAGCCTGAGACTACATAGTAAATTCCATGCCAGCCTGGGCTAGAGTGAGACCTTGCCTCCAAAATAAATAAATAAATAAATAAATAAATAAATAAATAAATAAATAAATAAATAAGGCTGCCATAGTAGATGTGTGAATAACATGTGAGCAGCATTGAAATTAGAGAGAGGGAGCTGTAGCTTTTTTTTTTTTTGTTTTGTTTTTTGTTTTTTGAGGTAGGGTCATGCTCTAGCCTAGGCAGACCTGGAATTCACTATGTAGGCTTTGGGTGGCCTCGAATTTACAGCATGTGTGCTGGGATTAAAGGTGTGTACCACCACACCTGGTGAGAGAGCATTTTAATGAAAGATATTATTCTTTGAAAAAGTCTATTGAAGTGAATGCTATATAGATGAATTTGAAGTGGTTAACAAAACCATACCTGACTAACTACCCTGAATTCTCTCTTCTACTACCCAGGCAAATTAATTATTGCACCTTCAGATGCATTGGGAACTAGAAGTTTTATTCTGTTTTTTTTTTCAAGGTAGGGTCTCACTCTAGCTCAGGCTGACCTGGAATTCACTGTGTAGTCTCAGGGTGGCCTTGAACTCACAGTGATCCTCCTACTTCTGCCTTGTGAGTGCTGGGATTAAAGGCGTGTGCTATCATGCCTTGAAGTTATTTTTTATTTGTTGCTAAACCTCAGGCATTTTTTAAAATGTTTTTTTTTTTTTCATTTTTATTTACTTGAGAGTGACAGACAGAGAAAGAAGCAGAGAGAAAGAGAGAGAGAGAGAGAATGGGTGCGCCAGGGCCTCCAACTATTGAAAATGAACTCCATCTCCATGCACCCCCCGCCCATGCATCTGGCTAACGTGGGTCCTGGGGAATTGAGCCTTGAACTGGGGTCCTTAGGCTTCACAGGCAAGCGCTTAACTGCTAAGCCATCTCTCCAGCCCTCGGGTATTTTTTTTTTTAACTTTTATCTCTTCTTTTAAAAAATTTTTATTTCCTTATTTGAGAGCAACAGGCAGAGAGAGAAAGAAGCAGATACAGAGAGAATGGGCACCTCCAGCCACTGCAAACAAACTCCAGATGCATGTGCCCCCTTGTGCATCTGGCTTACGTGGGTCCTGGGGAATTGAACCTTGAACTGGGGTCCTTAGGCTTCACAGGCAAGTGCTTAAGCACTAAGCCATCTCTCCAGCCCAGTTTTTTTTTTTTTTTTTTTGTCTTGGGTTTTTTTGAGGTAGCATCTCACTCTCTAGCCCAGGCTGACCTGGAGTTCACTAGGGTAGCCTTGAACTCACAGAGATTTTTCTGCCTCTACCTCCCCAGTGCTGGGATTAAAGATGTGTGCCACCATGCCTGGATCCCTCAGACATTTTAGGAGGTGATTTCTCTAGGCTGGATATCACCATTGTTTTCAAAGTTCCTGTATGAAAAAACAGTAGTAGCCATCATTGTTGCAATAAATAGTAATGAATGCCTGCTTCACTTCTGAGATCCATGTGTAAGGCAAGGGATCTCTGTAAAACAGTTTCCACCTTTAGCAGCATAAGAAAATATTTTATTTATTTATTTTTGGTTTTTCGAGGTAGGGTTTCACTATAGCTCTGGCTGACCTGGAATTTACTATATAATCTCAGGGTGGCCTTGAACTCATGGCGATCCTCCTACCTCTGCCTCCTGAGTGTGGGATTAAAGGTGTGTGTCACCACACCCGATTTAAGAAAATATCTTTTAAAAAATGCTACCTTTAGTCTTTTAAAAAAATGTTATTCTTAAAGGGTGGAAAAAGGAAGGGAGGAGGATACTTAATAGGTTGATATTGTATATATGTAATTACAATGATTGTAATGGGGAGGTAATATGATGGAGAATGGAATTTCAAATGGGAAAGTGTGGGGGTGGGGAGGGAGGGAATTACCATGGGATATATTTTATAATCATGGAAAATGTTAATAAAAATTAAAAAAAAAATGTTACCTTGGGCTGGAGAGATGGCTTAGCGGTTAAGTGCTTGCCTGTGAAGCCTAAGGACCCCGGTTCGAGGCCCCATTCCCCAGGACCCATGTTAGCCAGATGCACAAGGGTTGCATGCATCTGGAGTTTGCAGTGGCTGGAGGCCCTGACGTGCCCATTCTGTCTCTCTCTCTGTGCCTTTCTCTCTCCGTCTGTTGCTCTCAAATAAAAATGAACAAAAATTTTAAAAAATGTTACCTTTAGCTGGGCATGGTGGCACATGCCTTTAATCCCAGAACTTTGAAGGTAGAGGTAGGAGGATCTCCAAGAGATCAAGGCCACCCTGAGACTACATAGTGAATTCCAGGTCAGCCTGTGCTAGACTGAGACCCTACCTTGAAAACAAACAACAACAACAACAAAAGCTTTTAAAATCTGACTCGGTTAAATATATACATATATGAAATATAGCAACCTGAACTGTGAACTTACTCAGATACTAAAAATAACAGTTTTTTTGACCTGGAATTCATTATGTAGTCTCAGGGTGGCCGCAGACTCACAGCGATCCTCCTGCTGGGATTAAAGACATGTGCCACCATGCCTGGCTTTTTAAAAGGCAAAAAATGGGACTGGAATGATGGCTTAGTGTTGTGAAGCCTAAGGACCCAGGTTCGAATCCCCAGATCCCATGTGAGCCAGATGCATATGGTGTCACAGGTGTCTGGGCTTTGCAGAGGCTAGATGCCTAGCACATCCATCATGTTCTTGCTCACTCTCATATGCTCTTTTACTCTATCTCAAATACATAAATAAATAAATAAAAGGTAAATATGTTTTATTCTTTGTTGTTATTGTTTGTAGACAGGGTCTCTGTGTAGCTCAGGCTGGCTTTAAACTCACTTCTGAAGTCTTAGCCTCCTGAGTGTAGGGATTATAGGAATGCAACACCATGCCTGGCTAGATGTTTTATTCTTACCTTGGGAATTTTTTTAAAACTAATATTGTTTGCTGCTATGTTTATTTTTATAGAGTGAAACTTTAAAGCCCTTTTTATAATGCATGATTAAGCTAGATTCAGAATCTTTGTTACTTTCATATCATATTTTGTATACTATAAATTATCAAACTTTCCAATGATTTAACTAAAAATGCAACAGTATATATCACTTAAAGGTTTTTATGAATGTTCAAAGATTGTTTTCCTTTTGTTAAGATTTATTGGAATGTTAATCAGTAAGCAGTCTACAAAAAACCCATTGATAATCTTACTTAAAAGTGGAAGTGAATAGTATTGTGGGTTTGTTTTTAAGTAAACTATTATCTTTCATGAAAAATGGCTAATAAACCATGGTGACCAATTAAATTTGTATATCAAGTTCTGGAAATAAATACACTTTGAAAATTAAGCCTTACATTTAATAAAATACGAATAAGTTAATTACTTCTAGTTATGTAGCTCCTTCTCAGGATGCTTTTTTTTGTTTAATTTATCTTATTTATTTGAGAGAGAGAAAGAGAATAAAAAGAGTGGGCAGATAGAGAATGGGTGGGTGCACCAGGGCCTCTAGCCACTGCAAACAGACTCCAGATTCATGTACCATCTTGTGCATCTGACTTACATGGGTACTGGGGAATCAAACCTGGGTCCTGAGGCTTTTCAGGGAAGCACTTTGACTACTAAGCCTTCTCTCCAACCTTCAGAATGATTTTTTTTTTTTAAATCCAAAAAGATTTATTAGGATTAACAGTTTCTTTGAGAAATGTCAAAGGAAAATCTAGGACATACACAGTTATCCACCCCCACAACTTAAGATCATCTAAAAGGAGGAGTGGAAGTTACTTCATTTCTTGAAGATGTTTCCACATCCCATTCCATGTCCTCTTCCTCTGGTGGCCACTTGGGCCCAGAACGATTTTGATTCAGTATTCCTTCTTAAGTATCATCTTTAAAGGTAAAGACTGAATCTCCCCCCCATGAGTTTGGAACTATAGTAAACAACAACAAAAAATGCATCCAAGTGGCTTAGGTGTATGTATTAGTGTTATTTCAAAGAAAGAGTTTTCTTTTTGTGCCAGGTGTGGTGGCACATGCCTTTAATCCTAGCACTCAGGAAGCAGATGTAAGAGGATAGGTGTGAATTTGAGGCAACCCTTAGACTACATAGTGAATTCCAGGTCAGCCTGTACTAGAGTGTGTTATTAGCTCACAAATACTCATTTTATTGTGTCAACAGAAAAGGAAAGAAAAAAATGTAGTTGCTCATCTTCTTTTTTTTTTTAATTTTTATTAACATTTTCCATGATTATAAAATATATCCCATGGTAATTCCCTCCCTCCCCACCCCCACTCATCTTCTTATATATGGACATTCTTTTGCATAATTTATACAATAACAATAAAGAATAACCTGGTGTATAATCTTCTTGGCACTGCATTATGTGATATATATATATGTAAACATATTTTTATGAGTGTATGGGTGGATACAGATTTATGGGTGTGCATGTGTAGAGGCTAGAGGATAACATTGGATATCATCTTTAGGACTATTGTCTCTTTCTCTCTCTTTTTTTTTTTTTTTTTTTAATTTATTTACTTGCCAGGTGTGGTGGCGCACACACTTAATCCCAGCACTTGGGAGGCAGAGGTAGGAGGAGCACTGTGAATTTGAGACCACCTTGAGACTGCATAGTGAATTCCAGGTTAGCCTGAGCTAGAGTGAAATGCTACCTTGAAAAACAAAACAAAAAACAACAAAAAATTATTTATTTATATGCAAGCAGAGAGTGATAGAAAGGAGAGAGAGAGAGAGAGAGAGAGAGAGAGAGAGAGAGAGAGAGAAAGAGGGGGAGGGAGAGGGAGAGGGAGAGGGAGAGGGAGAGGGAGAGGGAGAGGGAGAGGGAGAGAGGGGGAGAGAGAATGGGTGCACCAAGGTCTCCAGATATTGCAAACAAACTACAGATGCATGTACCACTTTGTGCATCTGGCTTTATATGGGTACTGGGGAATTGAACCTGGTTCATTTGGCTTTTTAGGCAAGCAGCTTAACCACTGAGCCATCTCTTTAGCCCTGTTGTTTCCTTTCATTTTATTTACTTATTTATTTATTTATTTTGATTTTTCGAGGTAGGGTCTCACTGACCTGGAATTAACTCTGTAGTCTCAGGGTGGCCTTGAACTCATGGTGATCCTCCTACCTCTGCCACCCGAGTGCTGGGATTAAAGGCGTGCACCACCACGCCCAGCTTATTTATTTATTTATTTATTTATTTATTTATTTATTTATTTATTTATTATTATTATTTTTTTAATTTTTATTAACATTTTCCATGATTATAAAATATATCCCATGGTAATTCCCTCTATTATTATTATTATTATTGCTTTTTTGAGGTAGGATCTCACGTTAGCTCAGGTTGACCTGGAAATCACTCTGTAGTCTTAGGGTAGTCTCGAACTCATGGTGATCCTCCTACTTCTGCCTCCCTAGTGCTGGGATTAAAGGTGTGTGCTACCACGCCTGGCTTTTTTTTTTTTTATTAAATATTTCTTTATTTATTTGAGCGAGGGAGAGGAGAGAGGAAGAGACAAAGAGAAAGAGAGAATGGGTGTGGCAGGCCTCCTGTCACTGCCAACAAATTCTAGATATGTGCACCCCCTTGTGCATCTGGTGGTCCTAGAAAATTGAACTGAGGTCCTTAGGCTTCCCAGGCAAATGCCTTAACCACTAAGCCATTTCCCCAGCCCTTGTTTCCTTTTTTGAGACAAGATCTTCTCATTGGCCTGGAGCTCAAAAAGTTAGACTGGCTAGCCATCAGGCACCAGGGATTTGCCTGTCTCTGCCTCCTGAGCCCTGGGCAAGTGCATGTTATCACACTGGCATTTTTTTAAATTTATTTATTTATTTATTTATTTATTTGAGAGCGACAGACACATAGAGAAAGACAGGTAGAGGGAAAGAGAGAGAATGGGCGCGCCAGGGCTTCCAGTCTCTGCAAACGAACTCCAGACGCATGCGCCCCCTTGTGCATCTGGCTAACGTGGGACCTGGGGAACCGAGCCTCGAACCGGGGTCCTTAGGCTTCACAGGCAAGCGCTTAACTGCTACGCCATCTCTCCAGCCCCACACTGGCATTTTTACGTGGATTCTGGGTAACCAATTCAAGTCTTTGTGCATGTGAGGCAAGCACTTTACCATCTACATATCTCCCCAGCCCTGCATAGTATATTATGTACTATTTTGGAAATTTACTTGGTGTGCCTATGAAAATTGCTATTAAACCCTTTTTGACTTATGACAAGTAGGTATTAACAGAAATATTAGTGTGTTCTTCGTATTCATAAATAATTATTTGAGTCAGGATATAAAGTAAAACATTTTTAATTCTCAAAAATGTGTTCAAAGCTGGGCATGGTGGCACATGCTTTTAATTCCAGCACTCAGAAGGTAGAGGTAGGAGGATCACCGTGAGTTTGAGGCCACCCTGAGACTACATAGTGAATTCCACGTCAGCCTGGACTAGAGTGAAACCCTACCTTGAAAAACCAAAAGAAACAAAAAAGTGTGTTCAGACTTGGCCACCATCATTTTGGAAACCATGAGTCCTTGGCTTAAATAACTTCCACAGCTTGTCTTGTGTGAGATACTATGCAGTGTTATGAAAAATTTTAGTTGAGCCATTTGAAAGTTTTCCTTTCAATTGTCAGTATAGTCATACTTGCCTTGTCTTTCAAAGGAAATACACTTAGAATTTCACTTGTTAATTAAGAATTAAGAACACCTCATTAATTGTATTTTTGGAAACATTTTAAGGTAATATGATTTGTCATTTCAGGTTTATCAAGTAGAAGATGTGTGTGAAGAAGAAATGCCAGAAGAATCAGATGAGTGTGTGCGCATGGATAGAACTCCTCCACCACCCACGTTGTCACCAGCAGCCATAACTGTGGGCAGAGGAGAGGATTTGACATCTGACCATCCTTTGTTAGGTGAGTGAATACAAAATATAGGAGGGCTTTTCTATTTATAGCTGTTAATAATGAAAAATATTTTTTCATCAGAGATGGTGTTAAACTAACTTGTTATTATAGTTACTATAGCAGAAAGTAGATTAGGATTCACTTAAAATTTTTATTTTTTTGCCTTTTTATTATTATATATTTTTATTGACAACTTCCATAATTATAAACAATATCCCATGGTAATTCCCTCCCCTCACTTTCCCCTTTGAAACTCTACTCTCTCTCCGTCATATCCCCTCCCCTTCTCAGTGTCTCTCTTTTATTTTGATGTTTGATCTTTTCCTTCTATTATGATGGTCTTGTGTAGGTAGTGTCAGACACTGGGAGGTCATGGATATCCAGGCCATTTTGTGTCTGGAGGAGCACATTGTAAGGAGTCCTACTCTTCCTTTGGCTCTTACATTCTTTCTGCCCCCTCTTCCTCAATGGACTCTGAGCCTTGGAAGATGTGGTAGAGATATTGCAGTACTGAGCGCTCCTCTATCTCTTCTCAGCACCATGGTGCCTTCTGAGTCATCCCAAGGTCACTGCCATCTGGAAAGAGAAGCTTCTCTAACCAAAATTGAGAGTAGCATTAATATATGGATATGAACATTAAAAGAAGTGCTTACTGGCCAGTTTGATGAGCATAGTATATACATTAGCCAGACAGCAGCAGACGTCATGATATGATACCTCTATCATAGGCTTTTAGTATCAGGGATGTATTCCCTCCCATGGAGTGGTCCTCCAGACAAATTAGAGGGTGGTTGTTTTCCCCTATAACAGATATGCCACTATTGCACCTGTTGGCTCATTTGGCCTGACTGGCCAAATATAAGGCTTGTAGTGTCCACTCTTGAGTATCTTCACTTGTGATTTCTCTCTCTCCCATTGAACTGCATGCAGCATGGCTTTTTTCAGCTTTCTGTCAGCTGGTCTACATGGAGGAGATAACCTCAGCTGAGCTCAGTTACAGCAGGATTTCTCAGTGGTCTTGAAGCCCAAGTGTGGCGTCTTCAGCAGCAATGGGGTCTTACCATCTTACCAGGAATACCTGGCTGGAAACTAAGAGCCTTGGCAATGGAGAAATATTTTTATTTATTTAATTTTTTTTTGGTTTTTCAAGGTTAGGGTGTTGTTCTAGCTCAGGCTGACCTGGATTTTACCATGTAGTCTCAGGTTGGCTTTGAATTCACAGCAGTCCTCCTACCTCAGCCTCCCAATTGCTGGGATTAAAGGCATGTATAACCATGCCTGACTCAATCTTTTATTTTTATTCATTTGAGGGAGGGAGGGAGGGAGGGAGAGAGAAAGAAAGAAGCAGATACATATAGAAAGAATGGGTGCCTCAGGGCCTCCAGCCAATGCAAATAATTCCAGATGCTTGTACCACCTTGTGCATCTGGCCTTATGTGGGAACTGAGGAATTGAACTGAACCTGGGTCCTTTGGCTTTGCAGGCAAGTGCCTTAACCATTAAGGCATCTCTCCAATCCAGGATTCAGTGTTTGTTTGTTTTCTTTTTTAAAAAAAATTGAAAACTGCTTTATTAAAAAGTAACTAAGGGGGCTGGAGAGATGGCTTAGCGGTTAAGCGCTTGCCTGTGAAGCCTAAGGACCCCGGTTCGAGGCTCGGTTCCCCAGGTCCCACGTTAACCAGATGCACAAGGGGGCGCACGCATCTGGAGTTCGTTTGCAGAGGCTGGAAGCCCTGGCGCGCCCATTCTCTCTCTGTCTCTCTCTCTCTCCCTCTATCTGTCTTTCTCTCTGTGTCTGTCACTCTCAAATAAATAAATAAAAATAAAAAATTAAAAAAAAAAAAAGTAACTAAGGGGCTGGAGAGGTGGCTTAGCGGTTAAGCGCTTGCCTGTGAAGCCTAAAGACCCTGGTTTGAGGCTTGGCTCCCCAAGACCCACGTTAGTCAGATGCACAAGGGGGCTTACATGTCTGGAGTTCGTTTGCAGTGGCTAGAGGCCCTGGCGCGCCCATTCTCTCTCTCTCTTTCTCTGTCTCCCTCTTTCTCTCTCTGTCAGTCACTCTCAAATAAATAAATAAAAATAAAATATTTTTTTAAAAAAGTAACTAAGGGGCTGGAAAAATAGCTCAGCAGTTAAGGCACTTGTCTACACAGCCTAACAACCCAGATTTTGTTCCCCAGTGCGAACATAAAAAGTCAAATGCACAAAGTGGCACATATATCTAAGTGTTATTTATAGCTGTTAGAGGCCCTAGAGCATCCATTCATGCGCAGATAAGTAAATAAAACAACTAGATAAGATTTATTTGCATTCTTGGGAGAGTCTTCAATAGCAGGGAAGGTCATTAGTTTATGAAATGTTCAATGTTGCCCAAATGAAAAACACACCATTTCAAGTAATTGCATTTTCAATAGCTCTTGTGTTTCATGTGCCCATCCACATTCATGCATCAGCTGTTTCCACCTTAAAAATAAGAATAAACCACAATCTTAACAAAATATGTAAATTATGCTTAAAAATTATTTATTTGGAAGCAGAGAGAAAAAGAGCCAGGGCCATTGCAAATGAAATCCAGATGCTTGCACCTCTTTGTGCATCTGGCTTTACTTGGGTACTAAGACTCAAACCCAGGCTGTTAGGCTTTGCAGGCAAGCGCCTTAACCACTGAGCCATCTCTCCAGCCCTTAAAACCACACTTTTCAAAATTCAAAAGTACTCTCAGTTATATCAGCCATTTCTCACATTTGCTTTTGATCCAGAAGAAGTGCTTTAAACATTTAAACTTAATGGTTCTTAAATTCTGGCCTAAGTAATGCCAATAATAATTCAGGTTTTGCTGTAAGTTGTGTTCTTTTGAATATTTCATGACCCTCACACTTATTTCCAGTTAAGAATAACCACTATACTAGACATGGATACAAATTGTAATCAGAACTGACCCTGTTCACCATTGATTCTTGCCATCTGTTTAATGAGCTTTCTGTGTTCTCTTACTCTCCCTTCTCTCTCTCTCTCTATGAGGTAGGGTCTCACTCTAGCTCAGGCTGACCTGGAATTCACTATGTAGTCTCAGGGTGGCCTTGAACTCACAGTGATCCTCCTACCTCTGCTTCCTGAGTGCTGGGATTAAAAGCAGGCGCTCCCATGCCTGGCACTCTCCTTTCTCTTAAGCTCTTGCTCCCGTACTACTACTTTGAGTCTCCAGAAAGCATAGAGAAGTAAAAGAAGCTTTCTTTTTTCTCCTGCTTGAAATATTTGTGGTTCTTTTCTTTTTTTAAAAAAAATATTTATTTGCATGTGTATATGGGCATATCAGGGCCACTGCAAATGAACACATGCTTGTATCACGTTTTGCATCAGGCTTACATGAATGGCTTGGGAATTGGGCCTGGGCTGGCAGGCTTTGCAAGTAAGTGCCTTTGACCTCTGTCTGAGTCATCTTCCCAGCCCCTCTTTTCTTTCTGTTCTTTTTGTTTGTTTGTTTGTTTGTGTGTGTGGTGCTGGGAATCAATCATAACTACAGTTTTATACGTGTTAGCAAGCACTGAGCATTCTCAACCTATGTTTGTAGATATATGCTACAGAAGAATTCCTGAAGTTTTGATTTAAAAGTAGAAATACAAGTTTAGTTGAACAATAAACTTCATTATGATTATGGTCAAATTATGAAATAAGCCTATCTAATGGTACTAAAACCAAATATAAAAGCTTTTGAAATGTTGGAAAACAAGTTGTTTTCTCTCTTTTCTGAGGCAGGGTGTCACTCTAGCCCAGGCTGATCTGGAACTTACTCAGTAGCCCTGGCTGGCCTAGTGATCCTCCTACTTCAGCTTCTTAAGTGCTGGTATTCAAGATGTTAGCTACCATGCCTCGCTACAAGTATATCTTTACATTTTTTTTCCCAAAGGAATGGAGTCCTATCTATGTTTCTGGCAAAACTGACAACTACAATGTAGACATTTTAGTCTTTCTGTAATTATCCAGCACTCTTCTGTGGTATATGAAGAGGGGGAGTACAGATTCATATTAGGAATAATTTACCAAGTGACAAACTAACTTGCATTCAGTTTTTACAAATTTATAAAAATTCTTTAAAACCTAAAGCATACATGCACAAAAGGTAGGAAAAGTTCATAGTTTCTGTACAGAAAGTGAGACTGTGAATAGACACATTAACCTATAACAAAGTCAGATGAATTAACTTGGGCTTTCTGTCACACTTGAGTTAAATCAAGAGGTGTGGTAGTACTGTTTCTATTCCATTGTACCACGTCAATAATTCTCATGCTTTTGTGGGTTTTTTTTTTTTTCTCCTAGGTAGGGTCTCACTCTGGCCCAGGCTGACCTAGAATTTGCTACGTAGTCTCAGGGTGGCCTTGAGCTCACGGCGATCCTCCTACCTCTGCCTCCCAAGCACTGGGATTAAAGGCGTGCACCACCATGCTGGCTCATGTTTTTGATTTTATCATCTTGGAAATTAACAAGTAATAGCTATTAGCTTCTTCAAAGTAACTTACAGATTTTTAAATTTAATTTTATTTTTTACTATTTCAAAGTAGGGTTTTGCTCTAGCCTATACTGTCTTGGAATTCACTATGTAGTCTCAGGGGAAGATCCTCCTACCTCTGCCTCCCAAATGCTGGGATTAAAGGTATGAGCCACCATGCCCAGCTACCGATTAAGAAAAAGCAAAACAAAACAAAAAACCCCCAACTTTTTGGGCTGGAGAGATGGCTTAGTGGTTAAGCACTTGCCTGTGAAGTCTAAGGACCCCTGTTCAAGACTCCATTCTCTAGGACCCAGGTTAGCTTGATGTACAAGGGGGCGCATGCGTCCGGAGTTTGTTTGCAGTGGCTGGAAGCCCTGGCATGCCCATTCTCTCTCCCTCTCTCTCTGCCTCTTTCTCTCTGTTTGTCACTCTCAAATAAATTAATAAAAATAATAAAACATTTTTAAAAACCAACTTTTTGTTTATGTATATTAGAGGAGAGAATGGGTGCGCCAGGGCCTCTAGCCATTGCAAATGAACTCTGGATGCATGCACCACCATGTGCTTATGTGGGTCCTTAGGCTTTGCAGACAAGTGCCTTAACCACTAAGTCATCTCTCCAGGCCCCCCCCCCTTTTAAAGAACTTCCATGCCTGTAGACAATAAAACACAATGGCAGATTGATTTTTTAACAAAACTTAGGACTATACAAGATGTTTGCATGTGATCTAAAAATTAATTTGAATATATACCAAACATTATTTTATGAGTAAACCAACAAATTAAATTACACATGTCTTATTAGTATCTTAGGCCACTTGGTACTGCTTTAAGAGAGTGTCCCAGACTTGGGCTGATTGTTCTGGTTTACACCTATAACACTGGCAGAGTGAGTACATTTATGTTCTAACAAACATCAGCACTTAGAAGACTGAGGATCTGGAGTTTGAGGCAGTGTCCACTATTGGGTATCTTCACTGGTGATTTCTCTCTCCCTCATTGAACTGCATGCAGCGTGGCTTTTTCCAGCTTTCTATCTGCTGGTCTATATGGAGGACATTTTCAGCTCAGCTTTAGCAGGGTTTCTCAGTGACCTTGCAGCCCAAGTATGTGGAGTCTTCAGCAATAGGGTCTTACCATCTGTTCCTGGTGGGAAACCAAGGGCCTCGGCAATGGCCTGTAATGTTTTGGGGTCATCAGTGACCTCCCTGGCCAACAACTCACTGGAAGGTATCTCATCCCTATCACTGAAAATTTTCTAGTAATAATCTATGGCTTCTGAGTTTGTCTAAAAGAGTAGGGTTGTGTGGGTCTTGCTGCTCTCTTCAGATTCACAGATGATATTGTCATCATCATAGTGCCACTTGGGCCAGAATTTCCTCCTGATCCTCTCACAGTACATGGCAAGGTTAATCAGTTCACCAAGTGCTCTGATAAAGACCGCATGGCCTCCATCAGCATGTAAAATCTCATCCTCTAAGAAGCGGCCAGTGCTGTGGCCATGAATCTTGTGCTTCACAATTCCATTGGTTATATGGCACATGACCAACCTCAGCTGGTTACTGAAGGGACACCACCACCACTAAGAGACAGCATCTTCCAGGTCTCATTGAGATTGTCCACCCATTGGCAATAAGCTAATGTCCAGTAGAAGTGCTCCTCCACCATTTAGGTCACAGCTCGTGACACAGCTCTTTCATGAGGGCCAATGTTCTTGTTCAGGTTTACTTCCAGTTTCTCTTCCAAAAAGTCAGTTATGAATTCTATGCCAGACACTGTCTCATTATTATATTCAATCCAAGGCATTTTCCCTTGAGCAGAGAGCTTTCCACCAAAATAGTTCTAATATAGTAAGTCAGTCATCTGTAAATAAGTTTCCATTTTCAAACAAAAAGGAGATAAACTGGGGACACCATTGTTAGGTCTTTCAAAGTGATATAAAATAATAGCATCTTTGGAGTCAAGCTCTTCTTGTTTCCTAATGACCAGAGTTCATGGAGCAGATATGCAGCTGCGGCCAGCAAAGCTCCCCTAGTCAAGTAAAGGGATTTCTTCCACCAGGGATCAGAGCCCATCCCTGCTATGATTCCACCGTAATTGGCCTGGATGAGGCAAAGCCAACCCCGCAGTCCATGCTGTGCAACTGCCTCGGGGCTCCCCTCCCAGGGCCTGTGCCACCTGATTGGGAAGGATGGCGCGAGTGGTGGCAACCGAGGCGACGTGCGTCTGGCAAAGCTGGTGGAGCCCCTGGGCCCAGGTCTGCCAGGCTACCCTGAATTCTTATGTTTGATCTTTTCATAGTGTCCTGAATATCTTGAAATTCCCATTCATACTTTCCTATTAGTTTGTCTTTCTCTTTGTTGGACTGTATTAGATCTGCCACCTGGTCTTCTAGTTTAGATATTCTGTCCTCTTCCCTCATCCATCCTACTGGTGAGATTTTTTATAGTTTTGTTTTTTTATTTATTTATTTCATTGACTGGGTTATTCATTGCTAGAAATTTTGATTGGTTTTTCTTTATTATTTCTATTTCCTTATTTATGTTTTGTATTGGTTTCCTTATTTCATTAAATTGGTTTCCTGTGTCATCTTTCATTCCTTTGATTTCCTCGAATATACTTATAATCATTCTTTTGAAATCTTTCTCAAGCATTTCCTCTAAGTCAGTCTCGCTGGAGGTCATTTCTGATGCATTAATACTTTTTGGTGGATTTACATTGTCTTGATTTTTTTGTGTTTCTTGTGTTACAATGTACATCTTTTTGCATCTTGGATTAATTTAATGCTTGGATTTTTAAATTATCTGCAGTATTATTAGATGTATCAATCAATCTGATGTTATACATGTTCAGGTTAGGAGCTTAAGGTGCTATGTGTGACTCTTAAGACTCTCAGAGTAACTACAAAAGTAACCATTAATGTTGGGTTTGCCTGCTATGAGAGTATTCAAGTAGACTGAGTGGAACAAAATACAGGCAGATTCTAAAATTTAACTATGTATACATTTAGTGAAAAACAGCACAGAGTAATTATGCAAGAGTAGGTATTATGAAAGCTAGATCCTCTAACAAAGTCATGGTCCCTTAGGATGTGTGTTGCCTCACACCCTTAGTCCTGTCAACTAGGAGGCTAAGATTTC
The DNA here is from genome assembly GCF_020740685.1 of Jaculus jaculus. NCBI lineage: Eukaryota > Metazoa > Chordata > Mammalia > Rodentia > Dipodidae > Jaculus > Jaculus jaculus. The sequence goes on along the minus strand of NC_059112.1, from coordinate 80,838,472 downwards.
TGGTCTGTTGAGGGTTCCAAGTCAGTTTATGACCAAGGGAGACCCTTCCCTAATGAATGACAGAAGAGGAAACAAAGGCACTATAAATTAGGAAACAGCAAATGAAAAGCCCAAAATATAGTTTATTTAAGAATGGCAAATCCGGCCATCCATCAGATTTAACATATAATTCATCCTGACATGGAAGGTGCAATTAGCACTTCCGAGTCAATCCTATGTACCAGGCTTATTTGGCGGGTACTAACCTGGAGTAATCCCAGTTACCTTTGGGGATGGTTTTGGTCTCAATTATTCTGCACTCCTGCTTGGGTCCCTCATTGTTGTGCTGTAGGTTCAGGTAGGCTGGCTGGGTCACTGGATCACTGCTCTGATCACCTGTGTTTGCTAGGAGCTCTGGTGTGAGTGGAGAATCCCCTCACCTGGATTTTCCTGCGGCTCAGGCTGAGCCTGGCAGCTGTCGCTGTGCGGACCTGGTGCTGCCACTGCTGGAGCCGCTTCTGCTTCTGTGGGCTCTAGATGCTCTGACGTCTCCTACTTCTCTCCTCACATTTTAATAGAAGAGTGTATTTTGCTGGGTTTATGTTTGGCTTTTTTCCCCTAGGCTGCTTTGGTGTGGTTCCTACTCCGCCATCTTAACCGGAAGTCAGTATTTACTTATTTTTATTTGAGAGATAGAGGCAAAGACAGGAAGAGAGGGAGATGGAGAGAATGGGCATGTCCCCCCCACCTTTTTTTTTTTTGGTGACATAGTTTTTTGGTTGACCTGGAGCCTGTCAGGTAGGCTTGATTGGCTGACCAGCAAGCTCCAGGGATCTTAATTGTCTCTGTTTCCCCAGTGCTGGGATTATAAGTGGTCACCATCATACTTGAATTTTTTTGTTTTGTTTTCCAAGGTAGGGTCTCACTCTAGCTCAGGTTGACCTGGAATTCACTATGTAGTCTCAGGGTGGCCTTGAATTCATGGCAATCCTCCTACCTTTGCCTCCCAAGTGCTGGAATTAAAGGTGTCTGCCACCACGCCTGCTTAAATTTTTTTTTTTTTTTTGATGTAACGTCTCACTCTAGTCCAGGCTGACTTGGAATTGACTGTGTATTCTTGGGCTGGCCTCAAACTCACAACAATCCTCCTACCTCTGCCTCCCAAGTGCTGGGATTAAAGGCATGTATCACCATGCCTGGTTCATACCTGTGAATCCTCCTCCCCCCTTGGGGTTCTTGAGATTGAACTCAGATCTTCATGCTGCAAGGCAAGCACTTTTCTGGCTGACCTACTATTTCATCATCACTTTTATTATTTTTTTTAAGGTAGTGTCTCACTCTAGCCCACACTGACCTGGAATTTACTATGTAGTCTCAGGGTGGCCTTGAACTCATGGTGATCCTTCTACCTCTGCCTCCCAAGTGCTGGGATTAAAAGCATACACCACCACACCTGGCACCTTTAAAAAATTTTTTTTTTAATTTATTAATGTGTAAGCAAAGAGAAAGGGGAAGAGAGACAGAGAATGGGTGTGCCAGGGCCTCCAGCCACTGCAGAATGATGCATGTGCCACTTTGTGCATCTGTCTTTACATGAGTACTGGGGACTAGAACCTGGGTCCTTAGGTTTTATATGCAAGTACTCTAACCATTGATCCAAAACAAAGCAAAGCAGCACACCACCATCCCACACAACACAACACAACACAGCTATTAAAGAAAACAAAAAACAATAGTGGAAGAATTTGGAGGACTCCTGCTGCCTTCCAGGGACTCTGTGATCTATCTTATTCATTGAATGTCTGACTTATTTTATGGCTTTCATGATCCTTTTTCATATTTAAGTATTCACCCACCAACCCATGCCAGGGGCACAAAGAAATAGGAAAGTAGAGTCTTTAATATTAGCAGTCCAAAACCTCAACCAGACTTTTTTTTTTTTTTGGTTTTTCAAGATAGGGTCTCACTCTAGCCCAGGCTGATCTGCAGTTCACTATGGAGTCTCAGGGTGGCCTCGAACTCACAGCGATCCTCCTACCTCTGCCTCCCAAGTGCTGGGATTAAAGGCATGCACCACCACACCCGGCCAGACATTTTTGTAATTACCCTTGCATGGATATGTTGATATTTTCATGTCTTATATAAGAGAAACAGTTTTGATTGTTTCTTTTGGATGATAATTTTGAGCAAGTTACCTTTTTTTTCCTATAAAATGAGAATAATAGCTTTTTCTTTTTTTTGATGTCAGGAGTGGGATAGTTCTTTATAAGGTTAGTATACAGATTAAATTAGATAACAGGCATAACATTCTTAAAAAATATTGGAATATACCAGGTTTAAAATATTATACTTGTGTTTATTGTTGAATGCTGTTCCATACTTGCATAGGCAAACAGCTAAAGATCAAATATCACTTTTCTTTCAGAGCAAGTGGAGCTACCAGCTGTGGCATCAGTCAGTGCTTCTGTCATTAAGTCTTCATCAGATCCCTCACACGTGTCTGTTCCTCCACCTCCACTCTTGATCCCGGCTGCCACTACAAGAAGCAATAGTGCATCTATGCCCAGTAGCATTCCCAACATAGAAAACAAGCCGCCACAGGCCATTGTAAAACCACAGATCTTGACCCACGTTATTGAAGGTTTTGTGATTCAGGAGGGATTGGAGCCATTTCCTGTAAGTTGGAACCATATTTGTGTTTAAAAAATTTATCAGGCAAGGCATGGTGGCACATGTCTTTAATCCCAGCACTTGGGAGGCAGAGGTAGGAGGATTGCATGAGTTCGAGGCCACCCTGAGACTCCATAGTGAATTCCAGGTCAGCCTGAGCTAGAGCGAGACCCTACCTCGAAAAACAAAAACAAACAAACAAAGAAAATTTATCTATATAACATTATTTTTTAATTATCTATTCTCTAAGAAAGAACTTGTAATCTTATTTGATTTTTACCTGCAACTAAAATGTAATCCTTTCTTCTAAGTATATATTCTAAGATATATTTTAACTGACAAAGACAACTTTATTTAAATTTGCTTATTTTTATAATTTAACAATTTTAAATACAGTACTTTATTACTTTTAAATGCACAAAAAAATTCAAGCAGCATGGTCAAACTGAAGAAACGCCATTAGACACCCACAAATGGAGTGCTGCCATGTGTGTCTGATTATTAGAGAGAGAAAACTAAACTTTTCAATAATTTCATTGTGCTTTAAAATTCACATGAGGGGCTGGAAAGATGGCTTAGTGGGTTTAGGCACTTGCCTGCAAAGCCTAAGGACCCATGTTTGACTTTCTAGATTATACATAAGCCAGATGCACAAGGTGACATAAGCGTGCAAGGTTGCACATGCGCACAAGGTGGCGCATGCATCTAGAGTTTGACTGCAGTGGCTAGAGGCCCTGACACACGAATTCTCTCTGTCTTACTTGCTGTTTTTCAAAAATAAATTAAATTTTAAAAAGTCATATGGGCTGGGCATGGTGGCACATGCCTTTAATCCAGGCACTCAGGAGGCAGAGGTAGGAGGATCGCCATGAGTTCAAAGCCACTCTGAGACTACATAGTGAATTTCAGGTCAGCCTGGGCCAGAGTGAGACCCTACCTTGGAAAAACAAAACAAAACAAAACAAAAAAAATCATATGGGACTACGTTTATTTTCTTTTTCCTTTTTGCTTTTTCAAGGTAGGGTTTCTACTCTAGTCCAAGCTGACCTGGAATTCACTATGTAATCTCAGGGGGGCCTCAAACTAACAGTGAACCTCCTGCCTCTGCCTCCTGAGTGCTGGGATTAAAGGAGCGCACAACCATGCCTGGCTTATATTTTTTTACTGATCTTTTAAAACTAACACACCTTGATTTGATTTTACTCAAAAATGAAAAATAAAAAGCTTATTAATTCAGACTGTGATAGGAAAATAGTCATCTGTAAAGTCAAGGAATCTGGAAAACTTCAAGGGAGTATGATGCTTACTTACATCTAGTCAAGACCTAATACAGGCTTGCACATTAAGCTCTCACTTTTACTGTTCAGCTGCTAATTCTCTAGAGCTCGACAAATTACAGAGTTATCAGCCACAGTACAATATTCCATTAAACATACACTGTCTCATTGAGTTGCTCTCCAGGAAGCTGCAGGTTGCATTTTGTCACTTACGTAGGACTGAATCTTCACACTACACATGGGAAAAGCCACAGGTGGTTTTCTGAGCTTAGATATGCCTGTAAAATGAAGATCCTAAACATTTCAGTAAAATCAATACTTAGGAGTTTTAACAAGTCATAGGTGTTTTCCTTCTAAATATAAGGTCTAATTCAAAAGTGTTCATTCATACATGGCAAGAGAAAAAAGTTTTTCATTTCCTGAAAGTTTTTTGTTTGTTTGTTTTCTTTTTTTTCAAGGTAGGGTCTCACTGTAGCTCCGACTGACCTGGAATTCACTATGTAGTCTCAGGGTAGCCTGGAACTCAAGGTGTTCCTCTGACCTCTGCTTCCTGAATGCTGGGATTAAAGGCATGTGCCACCACACCTGACTTCTTTCCTGAAAGTTTTTTAAAAATATCTTATTTATTATATTTATTTGATAGAGAAAGAGGGAGGGACGGAGAGAGAAAGAGAGAGAGAGAATGAGAATGGGTGCACTAGGGCCTTCAGCCACTGCAAATGAACTCCAGAAGCGTGTGCTCCCTTGTGCATCTGTTTTTTTGTAGGTCCTGGGGAATCAAACCTGGGTCCTTTGGCTTTGCAGGCAAACACCTTAATCACTAAGCCATCCCTCCAGTCTTCTTTCCTAAATGTTTTAAGGCTGTTAAGCAGTGTAACTGTAAGTCATGGTCTAAAGATTAAAGCATATATACTTGCATGGTTTTTTAGGTTTTTATTATCATGCCTATGATAAAAAAAAAAATCTTAGAGCCACAAACATATTTGCCACATACTCTATAGCCAGAATCCAAAGCCATTCCTACTCAGCCCTACATAACTTCACCTCAGTGCCAGCCTCCTAAGAAAACATATATATCTGGGCTGGAGATATGGCTTAGCAGTTAAGTGCTTGCCTGTGAAGCTTAAAGACCCCAGTTTGAGGATTGATTCCCCAGGACCCACGTTAGCCAGATGCACAAGGGGGCGCATGTGTCTGGAGTTCGTTTGCAGTGGCTGGAGGCCCTGGCATGCCCATTCTCTCTAGATATATATCTGCCTCTTTCTCTCTCTGTCTGTCGCTCTCAAATAAATAAATAAAAGTAAACAGAAAACATACATATCAAGCTGGGTGTGGTGGTGCATGCCTTTAATTCCAACACTTGTGAGGCAGAGGTAGGAGGATCACTGTGAGTTTGAGGCCACCCTGAGACTACACAGTGAATTCCAGGTCATCCTGGACTAGAGTGAGACCCTACCTCGAAAAAACAACCAACCAACCCACCAAACAAACAAACAAAAACCCATAAAAGTACACACCTATTACCTGGTTTATTAAAATTAACCTTGGTTCAATTGTCTGAGGGCTGGGGATGTAGCTCAGTGATAGAGTACATCCTTAGCATGTGGGAAGCCTTTGCCTTGATCGAATACACACACACATTTCTGAAAGGTATAGTTTTAAAGTCAGGTGTGGTGGTGCACTCCTTCAATCCCAGCACACCTTAGGGCTGGACTACAAGATCTGCCCCCAGTGACACTTCTTCCAGCAATGCTCCTGGAGACTTAAGCTGCAAGCTTAGTCAAAAATACTTCAGGCTATTGGGGACACACATTCACATTCAAACCACTGTGCACGAAACCTTTCTGTGGAAACAATCTCAGTATCTTAGAGACAGCCCAATGATGGGGGAGTTGTCAGCGCCTGGGAACCCTCTGACTGCATAGTGCAGGCTCACCTCCTTCCTGGAAGGAATTTTTTTTTTTAATCTGGCCTAAACCAGAACACTAGGTTATATTTGACAGAATTGTTGACACATCTATTCTGCTGGTGGCTAGAAATAAAATGTTTATATACAGATTGATTAACTCACTTGAGGTATAAAATACTTAATGAGTGGATTTTGTCATTGAAAAAGTGAATTATCAGAGACATCATTCATTTCCAGAGGTTTTAAAAATTATTTGAGAGAAAGGGAGAGTATAAATACGAGTGTATCAGGGCCTCCTGCCCCTGCAAATAAACTTCAGATGCATGTGCCACTTTGTGTGTCTGGCTTTATGTGGATGCTGGGGAATCAAACCTGAGTCATCAGGCTTTGCAAGCAAGCACCTTCAATTGCTGAGTCATCTTCCCAGTCCCCAGAGGCTTTCTTTAAACCCATTATTTCTGAATATTTTAGAGATTATTTCTTTTTATTCTCTCTCCCTTTTGTAGGTGAGTCGTTCATCTCTGCTAATAGAACAGCCTGTAAAAAAAAGGCCTCTTTTGGATGACCAGGTAGTGAATTCCATGTGTGTTCAGCCAGACCTGCAGAATAATACAAAGCATGCAGATAATTCCTCTGACACAGAGATGGAAGACATGATTGCTGAAGGTTTGTGGATTTTACTTAAAGTACCCTTTAATTTAATGTGGTCTTCTACTATTTGAAACAGGATATAGATTTTTATTATGCTCAGGTTTTTACTTGGAAGTAATTGGGTATGTAGCTGGGTATATGACATATCCAAGAGTGTTATCTGACTAGAATACTGGGAAAGCTAACCAGACTCTCAGTTAGATACTTAACATTGCAGAGCTGGTGGTAGCTTGTACAGCATTTGACTTTATTGAAGTGTGGGTGTAGGCAAAGTTCTGTCATATGCGAGAGAAAGTAGTTCCAAAGTTTTGAATCAGGACAACTAATTCTTTTTAAAAATTTGTCATGTATGTGATGTGTCTGTGTGCATGTTTATGTATGTGAGTGTCTGAGTGTAGGCTTGCCATGGTACACATATTTTGGTTGGTCCGTGTCTTCCACCTTGGTTGAGGCAGGGATTTTTATTGCTCGTTGCTCCTTGCACAAGCTTCCCGGAGATTTTCCTGTGTCCACCTCCCTGTCTTAGGTTCATTGAGACTACAGAAGTCCATCACAGCTTCTGTTTTGTTTTTATTTTTTAAATGTGGGTTCTGGGAATTTGAACTTGGGTACTTTGAGTTGTGTGGCAAGCACACTATCCTCTAAGTCATTTCCTTAGCCCTCCCCCCCCTTTTTTTTTTTTCGAGGTAGGGCCTTACTCCAGCCCAGGCTGACCTGGAATTCACTATGGAGTCTCAGGGTGGCCTCGAACTCACAGCAATCCTCCTTCTTCTGCCTCCCGAGTGCTGGGATTAAAGGCGTGCACACCCATGCCCGGTTTTCAATTCTTTTTAAAAGTAGAATTAAGTCACAAATAACCATTTGTAAAAATGTAGAGCTTTCTGGGTGTGGTAGTGTATGCCTTTAATCTCAGCACTTGGGAAGCAGAGGTTGGATAATTGCTATGAGTTTGAGGCTAGCCTGGGACTACAGGGTGAGTTCCAGGTTAGCCTGGTCAACAGTGAAACCCTACTTTGAACCCCACCCCAACAAAGAAAAAAAAATTGTAGAGCTTCTAAGTTATTTAGTTTTAGACTTTTCTATATTGCAATGGGTGCTACCAGATGGGTATTACAGTCATATTAGGGGTGTTCTCTGCATACATGATTACATTTTTAAAAAACATTTTACTTTTATTTATTTATTTTGAGAGACAGAGAAAGGAAAAGGCAGATAGAGAGAAAGAGAGAATGGGTGCACCAGGGCCTCCAGCCACTGCAAACCAACGCCAGATGCATGCGCCCCCTTGAGTATCTGGCTTACGTTGGTCCTGGGGAATTGAACCTGGGTCACGAGGCTTCATAGGCAAACACCTTAACCACTAAGCCATTTCCCCAGCCCACATTTTTTTTTCAAAGAGAAAAATATCATTAACTCTCCTTAATTGTCAAAGAATCCTTCTTAAAAGACTTTATTCTAATAATGGATATCTCATAGAACTAGTAACGATGGAATGGCTAAGGGAAAGGAAATGCAGAGCATGCAGAATGATGGTTACCTTGAGTTTCCTGTTTAAAAATCAGCAAATACATTCACTTTTGGGCTTGGCTCTGAATGTGTTATTTATAAAAATCAAAACAAAACAAAACAAAAACCCAGCCACCCAAACAAAAAAACAGGGAAGCAAATAGAAAACTAGTTGCTTTCTTTTGGAGCATTGTTACTAGACTATCACTGATTGATTCTGATTGTGGCCCTGCAATTGATATAGTTCAGTTTAATGTTAATAGTACTTTGAATAACCAGGGTTCTACAGTTACGAATCCATTAACATTTAAAAAATATATATGTATTTATTTATTTATTAGAGAGAGAGAAAACTGGAGGGAAGAGAGAGAGAGAGAGAATGAATGAATGACAATGGGCACATCAGGGCCTCCACGCCACTGCAAACAAACTCCAGATGCATGTACCACCTTGTGCATCTGGCTTAGGTGAGTCCTGGAGATTTGAACTGGGATCCTTTGGCTTTGCAGGCAAACGCCTTAACTGCTAAGCCATCTCTCCAGCCCCCATTAACATTTTTGTCTAAGTAATTATCATCATCTATTAGTGTATTTCACTTAGATTATTTTTTTTCTTTTTCAAGGATTTATTGAGTCTATATTAATATACTGTATATTAATAGAATATACATTGTTACAAGTTATGAGATGGCTGTATACATTTTATTTTATTTTAATTTTTTATTTATTTATTTGAGAGCGACAGACATAGAGAGAAAGACAGATAGAGGGAGAGAGAATGGGCGCGCCAGGGCTTCCAGCCACTGCAAACGAACTCCAGACGCATGCGCCTCCTTGTGCATCTGGCTAACGTGGGACCTGGGGAACCGAGCCTCGAACCGGGGTCCTTAGGCTTCACAGGCAAGCGCTTAACCACTAAGCCATCTCTCCAGCCTGCTGTATACATTTTAAACAAAATAACATGATAATAAGCATGTGTTCACATTTTTTTCTATTAAAAGGATGTCATTGTGGTATTTCATATGCCATTTGTTTGTCACTGTTTGTTTTTCTTTAATTAATTAATTAATTAATTTTTATTAACAACTTCCATGATTGTAAACAAGACCCCATGATAATATCCTTCCTCTTGCCACTTTCTCCTTTGAAACTGTATCATATCGTCTCCCCCTCTCAATCCATCTCTCTTTTATTTTGATGTCATGATCTCTTCCTCCTATTATGATGGTCTTGTGTAGGTAGTGTCAGGCACTGTGAGGTCATGGATATCCAGGCCATTCTGTGTCTAGAGGAACATGTTGTAAGGAGTCCTACCCTTCCTTTGGCTCTTACATTCTTTCCACCACCTCTTATGCAATGGACCCTGAGTCTTGGAAGGTGTGATAGAGATATTGCAGTGCTGAACACTCCTGTCACTTCTTCCCAGCATCATGATGACTTCTGAGTCATCTCATTGTCACTGCCACCTGAAAAGAATGCTCTCTACCAAAAGTGAGAGTAGCATTAATATGTGGGTATGAACATTAAGAGAAGTGCTTACTGAGCAGTTTGATGAGCATAGTATATACATTTAGCAAGATAGCAGAGACATTACATTTCTAGGGCTCATGACTACCCCTGTTTTAGGTTTTCAGTATCAGGGATGTATTCCCTCCCATGGAGTGGGACTCCAGTCCAGTTAGAGGGCAGTTGGTTTCCACCATGACAGATGTGCCACTATTGTACGCATTGGCTCATTTGGCCTTTAAAATATAAATATAAATTTTATATATATATATAAAACTTTTATTTATTTATTTGAGGGAGGGACAGAGAGAGGGAAGGAGAGAATGGGCATGTCAGGGCCTCCATCTGCTGCAAACCAACTCCAGCTGCATATGCCACCTTGTGCATCTGGCTTATGTGGGTCCTGGGGAGTTGAACCTGGGTCCTTTGGTTTTGCAGGCACATGCCTTAATTGCTAAGCTATCTCTCCAGCGGCACCCCCCCACCTTTTTTTCAAGGTAGGGTTTCTATCTAGTCTAGCCTGACCTGCAATTCACTGTGTAGTCTCCAGGTGGCCTTGAACTCATGGTGATCCTCTTACCTCTGCCCCCAAGTGCTAGGATCAAAGGCGTGCGCCACCATGCCTGGCATTTTTTTTCCCCCTGAGCATTTTTCTTTTTTTTAATTTTTTTTTTTTTTTCGAGGTAGGGTCTCACTCTAGCCCAGGCCAACCAGGAATTCACTGTGGAGTCTCAGGGTGGCCTTGAACTCATGGCAATCCTCCTATCTCTGCCTCCCGAGTGCAATTTTTTTTTTATTTTTGGATTTTCAAGGTAGGGTCTTGCTCTAGCCCAGGCTGACCTGGACTTTGCTGTGTAGTCTCAGGGTGGCCTCGAACTTAATCTCAGCCTCCTGAGTGCTGGGATTAAAGGCATGCACCACCACAAAGAATATAATGCAGTTTAAAATTGGATATTTATTAACTTACATTGAGTTTGGTGTGATCTTTAGTTTAAAAGGTTGTATTCTGGGCTGGAGAGATTGCTCAGCAGTTAAAGGTGCTTTCTTACCAAGCCTGCTCGCCTGGGTTTGATTCCCCAGTACTCACATCAAGCCAGATGCACAAAGTGGCACATGTGTCTGGATTTTGTATGCAGTGTTGAAGGCCCTGATATTCTCATTTTCTCTGTGTATAGAAAATAAATAAGTAAATAAATAAAAAAGATTATAAGCCATACTGTTTTCAAACGTACATACAATTTGAATTGTATAACAAACCCCCAGCCATCCAAATTTAATGTTATGATCCTAGTTTGAATTTTTCTCACATTCCCTTATAGATCCCTTTTTGTTCTTCTATCCTCCATTTTCCTCATTTCCTTTCTTCCTCCTCCTTTTCCTTTCTTCGTGATAATCATAGTTCTTACTACATGTCACTGGTGCAGAGTATACCTCTATAAATAAGCATTTCTTATGTAACTGTATTGCCATATCATACCTCCATAGTAATATTGATTCCTAGGTGCTATCCAAACATGCTTCACAATCAGACTTCTCCAGTCTTCTAAAAAATGTCCTTTCAAGCTGGGTGTGGTGGTGCAGGCCTTTAATCCCAGCACTTGGGAAGCAGAGGTAGGAGGATCGCTATGAGTTCGAGGGCACCCAGAGACTACATAGTAAATTCCAGGTCAGCCTGAGCTAGAGTGAGACCCTACCTCGAAAAACAAAAACAAAACAAAAAAAAAGAAGTAAAAGGCCAACATTATGCCTTTTATTGTTACTAACTTAATTTTATTTAATTCTCAAATGCTTTTTAGTTGTGTACATTGGTATATATGAGAGCATTTTTCATTTAAGATGAAACAGAAAAAACGAATGTTCAGGTATTCTCTTACTTACATCTGTAAGTGTATAAATGAAAATTTTAGGTTAAAATGTGTTTGTCATGTATTGAGGTATACATGTGGAAAGAACATGGACATCTGGACAGCTTCACAGCACATATCATGGTACTCATGGTTTTTAGTGTAATGAACAAGGCAGCATGTGCTAGGCTGTGCTAGCACCTGAGGGGCCTGTAGAGAAAGAAGTAAAACATAGCCTCTGAATCCCTTACTTTCTTGGGTCTGGGACAAATGCCTGACCAGAAGCAGCCTGAGGAAATGAAAGGTTTATTTTTAGCTTACAGTTTTTAAAATATATATATATATATATATATTTATTTATTTATTTATTTGAGAGAGGGAAGGAGAAAATGGGCACTCTAGGGCCTCTAGCTTCTGCAGACAAACTCCAGACATACATACCACTTTGTGCATCTGGCTTACATGGGTCATGGGTCCTGGGGAATTGAACCTGGGTCCTTTGGCTTTGCAGGCAAGCACCTTATCTCTCTAGCCCATTAGCTTACAGTTTTGAGGGAGAAGTCTATCATGGTGAGTGGTGAAGAAAGCATGGTAGGAGCAGACAGCTGCCATTACTTCATGTCCACAGAGAAGAAGTAGAGAGAGATGCATACTCAGCTTTCTCCTTTTTGTACAGGCTAGGACCCCAGTCCATGGGGTGGTGCTAGAAAATCCCTCACAGATATGCACAAATTGTGTTTCTGTGGTGATTCTAAATTTTGTAAAATTGACAACCAGAGATTAACCATTACCCTTCCCACAAGGAGCTGTTAATGTAGTTTGAACTAGGGAACCTACATTACGGAAGATAACTTGGAAGTAGCAATGGTAAGTTTTCAGTGAGCTATGTAAACAGTAAGACCTTAGAACATAGTTAGAACTTAGTATAATAGGTTGATGTGTTTCCTGTATAGATGAGATTTGAAACAAGTCTTAGGTTAAAACAAGCCAAAAAAAAAAAAAAAAAGGCCTAGAATTGAAGACAAACAGGAAGATGAGTTTACATAAGGACACTGTGTGCTAGGTAACTGTAGGTGTGAATGTGGTGAGTAAAGAACTGGATCAGAGCGGTAGTGGAAAGGTACCCTGGAGAAGTGAGGTCCTAAAGTACTTTGGATAAAGCAGTTAGGACTTCATTGTTTAGGGGATGCTCACTAAAGATTTTTTTTTTTTTAGGGGGCCCAGTGCCATAAACTAAAGAGGTTTTGGAAACTTTGCTAGCCAACTGTTAGGTGTATTTATATTTTTGGTATGTAACTGACACCTGTCTTCATATTTGAGAGGGAGAAAAGGAAAGTAATGGAAAGGACAGATAGCAGGATGAGATGCACTGTGCAGAAAAGAGGTTCCTGGCATGATTAATATATGTAGAGAACTGTTACATAAAAGTGCTAGTTTTAAGTACTTCATAGTTTAATTTCCCAAAGTACTTTTCCAACTTCATTTTCTATTCCTATGTACTCTATCTAATGTGCATGGGAGATAAAGTATGGTCACTTGGGCTGGAGAGATGGCTTAATGGTTAAGGCACTTGCTGGCAAAGCCAAAGGACCCAGGTTTGATTTTCTAGTACCCACATATAGCACAAGGTGGCGCATGCGTCTAGAGCTTGTTTGCAGTGGCTGGAGGTCTGGGTGCACCTATTCTCTCCCTCTATCTTCCTCTTTCTCCAAATAAACAAATAAATAATAATTAAATAAAGTATTAAAAAGTATGTTCACTTATTTTGTGGCTTTGGTTTTCATAGTATATAGTTGTAGTATAAAAACCATTTGTTTTTAGTATGTATACTATTATACTTGATGGTAAGGATAATTTTCTTTTTCTTTTTCTTTTCTTTTTTTTATGATTTTCTATTTTGAGGCCCAAGTATGGCTTGATTTGAATTAGTTCTTCAACCAGCATTTCTAATTCTGAACTCAGAATTTTATTTATTTATTTATTTGGCTTTTCGATGTAGGGTCTCACTCTAGCCCAGGCTGACCTGGAATTCACTATGTAATCTCAGGGTAGCCTCAAACTCACAGCGATCCTCCTACCTCTGCCTCCCGAGTGCTGGGATTAAAGGCGTGTGCCACCACGCCTGGCTTTTAACTCACAATTTTTAGCTCATGATTTATGAAAATATTTGTCTTCACTGGTAACCATCTCCCTGATCTTGGTTTCCAGTCCATTGCTTCTCTTTCCTGCTGATCTTCCTGTGATTTCAAGTCTTTGTGGAATTACAAAATAACTTCTCACACAAAGAAATTAGAAACTTGTACTAACTAGGATATAGTTTTGGCTATTTCTTAAGAATAATATTCAATTAAATAATGTAGGAGGTTTGCTTTTCTGATGTAGCCCACAAGTCAGCATCCAGGTTTTGGTGTGGTGGGCACCTTCTTTCCTGTGCCTTGTGTGTGCCATCTCATCTGATGTGGCTGACCTGTACCTCACATTCTAACTACCAACTACTGCAATGAGAAAGTTAGTATCTGGAATGTGAGCATTTCCACGTAAATCCCAATAGTCAGAAATCAGCAACCGCTAGGGCAGAAAGTTTTTGTTCTGGGCAGTCATATTCCTAGGATTTGGTTTTTGTGTGGGAAAAATGGAAGAATGGATTCTGAAGGATAGAACTTTCCTCAACCACTTCCTCTGCTGTGAAGTCTACCATAGAGTCCCACTTTTATTAGCTAAATTAGCAGTTTAAAAAATTTTATTTGGTTAATCCCAGCACTCGGGAGGCAGAGGTAGGAGGATCGCCGAGAGTTTGAGGTCACCCTGAGGCTACATAGTTAATTCCAGGTCAGCCTGGGCTAGAGTGAGACCCTACCTCGAAAAACAAAAACAGAAAACAACAACAACAACGAAAAATTTAGTTGGGCTGGGTATGGTGGTGCCCATCTTTAATCCCAGCACTTGGGAGACAGGAGGATTGCTGTGAGGTCAAGGCCAGACTGAGACTACATACTGAATTCCAGATCAGCCTGGACTAGAGCAGGACCTTACCTTACAAAAAAATTATTTGGAGCTGGACATGGTGGCGCATACCTTTAATCCCAGCACTTGGGAGGCAGAGGTAGGAGGATCGCCATGAGTTTGAGGCCACCCTGAGACTCCATAGTGAATTCCAGGTCAACCTGGGCTAGAGTGAGACCCTACCTCAAAAAACCAAAAAATAAAAAATAAAAATAAAAATTATTTGGTTTTTGCATGTTTTTATTCACAAATGGGAACTTGTTGAAATCTGTCCAAACGTTATGATAGGAATTCTGCTTTCAGTGCTGGTGACAGAACCCAGGGTCAGGTACATGCTTGGTAAGCATTCTACCACTGAACTGTTTCCCCAGCCCTCTTTTGCCCCAGCCAGCCCTACTTTTTTTTTTTTTTTTTCAAGGTAGGGTCTCACTCTAGCTCAGGCTGACCTGGAATTCACTGTGTAGTCTCAGGGTGGCCTCAAACTTAAGGAAATCCTCCTACCTCTGCCTCCTGAATGCTAAGATTAAAGACATGTGCTGCCACACCTGGCTTGTATTTTATTTATTTATTTAGAGAGAGAGAGAGAGAAAGAGGCAGATAGAAAGAATGGGCTTGCCAGGGCCTCCACCCACTGCAAACAAACTCTGCCATGTGCCACCTTGTGCATCTGGCTTACATAGGACCTGGGGAATCAAACTGGGGTCCTTAGGCCTCACAGGCAAATGCCTTAACTGCTAAGCCATTTCCACAGCCCCTGTATTATTATTTTTTGTTTGTTTTACTTTTTATTATCAACTTCTGTAATTATAGACAATAAACCATGGTAATTCCCCCCTCCGTCTTTTATTTCGATATCATGATCATTTCCTCCTATTATGATGATGGTCTTGTGTAGGTAGTGCCAGGCACTGTGAGGTCATGGATATCCAGACCATTTTGTGACTGGAGGAGCACGTTGTAAGGCGTCCTAGCCTTCTGTTGGCTCTTACATTCTTTCTGCCACCTCTTCCACAATGGACCCTGAGCCTTGAAAGGTGTGATAGAGATATTTCTATGCTGAGCACTCCTCTGTCACTTCTTCTCAGCACCTTGGTGCCTTCTGAGTCATCCCAAGGTCACTGCCAACTGAAAAGAGAAGCTTCTCTAACCAAAAGCAAGAGTAGCATTCATATATGGGTATGAACATTAAGAGAAGTGCTTACTGGGCAGTTTGGTGAGCATAGTATATACATTTAGCCAGACAGCAGCAGATGTTAACACCCCTAGGGCTCATGACTACTCCTGTCATAGGTTTTCAGTATCAGGTATGTATTCCCTCCCATGGAGCAGGCCTTCAGTCAGATTAGAGGGTGGTTGGTTTCCCCCATAACAGATGTGCCACTATTGTACCCGTTGGCTCACTTAGCCTGGCTCGACAAATATAAGGCTTGCAGTGTCCACTGTTGTTTTTTATCTCTACTGATGGCTTCTCTCTCCTATGGAGCTGCATGCAACATGGCTTTTTCCAACTTTCTGTCAACTGGTCTACATGCAGAAGGTTTTCAGCTCAGCTCCATCAGAATTTCTCAGTGACCTTGCAGCCCAAGTATGTGGAGTCTTCAGCAGTAGGGTCTTACCATCTATTCCTGGTGGGAAACTAAGAACCTCAGCAATGGCCTGTAATGTTTTGGGGGGCATCAGGGACCTCCCTGGCCAACAAGTCACTGGAAGGTATCCCATCTCTGGCCCTGAAAAAATTCCAGTAACAATGTGTGGCTTCTGGGTATGCACTATTGTCCAAAAAAATAGGTTTCCATATGACTTACTCATACCCTCTTAGATTTTGATTAGCCCTCCCTCCATTTTCCCTTTATCTCTTCCCCTGACCTCATTTAAGCCTTTCCATCCCCATTAAGTTGTTCTTCTACTTACATACAATACCATCCCTTAATTCTCCTATACCTCTCCTTCCTCCCTTTTAAGCTTACTGGTCTTTGCTACTAAATTATTCTAACTCACAAGTCCAATCATTTGTAGCTAGGATCCACATATGAGAGAACATGCAACACATGGCTTTCTGGGCCTGGGTTACCTCACTAAGTATAATCCATTCCAGGTCCATCCATTTTCCTGCAAATTTCATTTTTCTTTATTGGTGAATAGAACTCCATGGTATAAATGTACAACATCTCCATTATCTGCTCATCAGTAGAGGAACAGGTAGGCTGGTTCCATTTCCTAGCTACTGTGAATAGAGTGCCCAGTTTTGTTTTGTTTTGTTTTCTGAGGGAGGGTCTCATGCTAGCTTAGGCTGACCTGGAATTCACTATGTAGTCTCAGGGCAACCTCGAACTCAATGGCCATCCTCCTACCTCTACCTCTGAGAGCTGGGGTTAAAGGCATGCATCACCATGCCTGGCTCTTTATTTTGAGATAGGATCTCACAAGGTTGTCTAGGGTGGCCTTGACTTGTCCTACTGACTCAGCCCATCAAGTAGCTAGGGTTACAGGCCTATACCACCAGTCCTGGATAACATAGGAATTTTTTTTTCTCCCAATAGGGTCTTACTCTCTCACTCTCTTGCTCTCTAGCCCAGGTTGACCTAGAATTCACTATGCAGTCTCAAGGTGGTATTGAACTCACAAAGATCCACTTACCTCTACCTTCTGAGTGCCAGGATTAAAGGCATGCACCACCATGCCTATCTTAGAATAGGATTTTTTTTGGGGGGGGGGCCTTTTTGAGGTAGAGGTAGGGTCTCACTCTAGCCCAGGCTGACCTGGAATTCATTATATAGTCTCAGGGTGGCCTTGAACTCACAGTGATCTTCCTACCTCTGCCTCCCAAAGACTGGGATTAAAGGTGTGAGCCACCACTGCTGGCCAGAAAAGATTTTTTGATTGCTACCTCTCTTTAAGGAATAAAACTGATGTTCTATTTTTTAAATTCTTTTAAAAATACTTTATTATTTATTTCAGATAGAGATAGAGAGTTGGGCGAGGTAGTTCATACCTTTAATCCCAGCACTTAGGAGGCAGAGGTAGGAGGATCACTGTGAGTTCAAGGCTATGAGTTCAAGGCTACCCTAAGAATAAATAGTGAATTCCAGGTCAGCCTGGGCTAGAGTGAGACCCTACCTCTACCTCGAAAAAAGAAAAAGTAGTAGAGAAAGAAAGAAGGAAAGAAGAGTGTGAGTATGAGCACATCAGGATCTTTTTTGCCACTACAAATGAACTTAGGTACATGTGCCACTCTATATTTGTCTTTTCATGGGTACTGGGGAATTGAACCTGTGCCATTAGGCTTTGTAAGCCAGCACCTTTAAGTGCTAAGCCATCTCATCACTCCATGATGTTCTATTTTTGTTAGGCAGTTTATCTTAAATCATTATCTGTTTGGTATCTTACCTCTCTCAACAGCAGCAATTTTTCCTTCTTCATAGGGTATTTCAGCATGTTACCAGGTATTTACATTGTTGTTTATTAATAAAAACTTTGAAGAAAAGTTTTGAACATAGCCTGTCCTTGAATAACTTGAGGAATGGACTCTTCCTAGTTGTATCGTTATTAGTTGGTAAGAATTTCTTTGTCTGGTACCGAACTTGCAAGGTCAGATCAGGCTAGTAGTATGTCAGAATAGAAACAATATACCTGGGAATTATAACCTGTGTTTGGAGGCCTACTAACACCAAGTAAAACTTCATGCTTTTTATTTGTTCTTACTACAGTCACTGGATTTAACACTGTTCATCTGCTTCTCCAGTAAAACTGGATTAATGTGAATGTCTCAATCTACTAAGTATATGCCATCCATGCCTATGTTTTGGAGTCCCTGTCTTCATCTTAAGTCTTTGTTAATTAGAGTGAACATGCATGGAAGTCACAGCTAAAAGGATAGCTAGCAGAGTAATTTTGTTTTTTTTGAGGTAGGGTCTCACTCTAGCCCAGGCTAGCCTGAAATTTGCTATGTAGTTTCCGGGTGGCCTCAAACTACCAGCAATCCTCCTACCTCTGCCTCCTGAGAAGCTGAGATTAAAGGCATGTGCCACCATTCCCACTTTAGTAGAGTAGTTTTTAAGTTTTTTTGTTTGTTTGCTGTTGGATTTTTGAGGTAGCCCAGGCTGACCTAGAATTCACTATGTAGTCTCAGGATGGTCTTGAACTCACAGCAATCCTCCCACCTCTGCCTCTTGAGTGCTGGGATTAAAGGCGTGTGCCACCACTCCCAGCTCAAGTTTTTTTTAGTTTTTTAAAGGCATCATGATAAGTTCTCTGTCTCCGTTCCTGTGTGTGTGTGTGTGTGTGTGTGTGTGTGTGTGTGTGTGTGCGCGTACAATCTCATTTTAGATGTATGCTTATTTATGCTCCTGGTGTCAGATGTCTAAATTCCTGGAGATAATCATTTTCCTGACTTCTCCCCACTTAAAAAAAATTTTTTTTGAGTTCTTTGTATATCCTAGATATTAATCCTCAACTTTTAAATTTTTTTATTTATTTCATTTTATTTATTTGAGAGAGAGAGAGAATGGGCACACCAGGGCCTTCAGCCAGTGCAAATGAACTCCAGAAGCATGTGCCACCTTGTACATCTGGTTTACGTAGGTCCTGGGTAATCAAGCCTAGGTCCTTTGGCTTTGCAGGCAACTTCCTTAACTGCTAAGCCATCTCTCCAGCCCCAGCATAGTTTTTATTACATATTTATATGACTTGGCTTAGTAATTTGATGCAGGAAAATGGCAAATATAGTAGATTTAAGAATTGGTATATTTCACTGAAATGTTTCTTGGGACCTATTATGTGTCATAGTATGCTTAGTTTGTATACAGAAAGTAGGAAATAGAAGTGTCACTTTTTATGCCTACTGTGAACTCATTTAATTGATACTTCCAGTCTGTCATAAAGGTATTGTAAAATGCTGTTTTACAGATGAGAAAGCAGTGGGTCATAAAAGATGGGGCTGCTGACTTACAGATACTTCTGCTGAATATTTGAGGGTGTTTGGGGGCTGTGTCCTAAAGAAAAAGACACAGGAGTGGAAGAAGGACTTGCCAGTTTTAACAGGGAGATTCTGGGAAAGCATCTACACATAACTGGAAATTATGAAACTGATTTTTAAGACAGAATTATTAAAAGGAACACTCTTATAATTACATATATACATTTTTATATTTATATTATATATTTTAATTTTTGTTTTTTTTAGATATATACATTTTCATATAGTCTTCCACACAGTGTATCTCTCTAGAGAGAGTTATTTTACATACTCCTAAAATCAGGCATATCAGAATATCATCATCTTGAAGTCCCCCTCATTCTCTCCATCTAGAATTCAAAGGCTTCCCTACTGTATGTGTTGATCCCTGAACACTGATTTTTTTATTTTTAGGCAAGCCCAACAGACTGGCCTTTTTTTTTTTTTTTTAATGAGAGGGAGTAAGAGTGAGAGAGAATTGATGCACTAGGGCCTCCAGCCATTTGTAATCAAACTCCAGATGCGTGTGCCACCTTGTGTGCATGTGGGACCTTGTGTATGTGTCACCTTGTGTGTCTGGCTTACATGGGATTTGGGGAGTTGAACATAGGTCCTTCAGCTTTGCAGGCAAGTGCCTTAACCACTAAGTCATCTCTCCAGCCCAACACACTGCTTTTTGAAAACCTTTTGGAGTCTAATGTTTTGTTCACCTTTATCTTAATATGTTTTTAGTTACTTGCACATTTTAGACATGTTGGATTCTTAACAAAATGAACAGTTTAAAATGTATTCATTTTATAGAAAAAATATACATTTTATACAAAAATACGAGGTAATTAGCAGAGATGGTTGTTTTTGAAGGCTGTGTCCAACAGAGCAGCTATGGATTGAAAGTTAAAAGACCCTTGGTCTGATAGCAGTATCCATCCAAAATAGAGGATATAAGAAAATTTGTCACAATTAAATTTTTGGAATTTCCCCCTTTGTTTCCTTCCTTTTTTAGAGACATTAGAAGAAATGGACAGTGAGTTGCTCAAATGTGAATTCTGTGGGAAAATGGGATATGCAAATGAATTTTTGCGGTCAAAACGATTCTGCACTATGTCATGTGCCAAAAGGTATTTCTATCCCCTTGAATTTTCTAAGGGAAACACCAGTAACTAGTGCAACAAAACTAACCCCTCCAAAACAAAACAACGCAACACTTGTATACTTCAATAGTGTAAAAACACAGATGTTATAATACAAAAGAAGAATTAGGCACCATCTGGAACTACGTTGGTAGTTAGGAGATTTTGCTCTGAAAATTACCTACTTCTAACACACAATCAGTTTTACAGTACAATAAAATACTGATGTAGCCTTCACCACCAGTGGTAAGAATATGCTTTGGAGGATCCCTCCTATGAGCTAATTAAAATATTACAATTACAGGATTCTTTTTGTTTGCTTGCTTTTGTTTTGAGACAAGCTCTTGCTTTGTAGTTCTGGCTAGTGAGTTCTGGAACTCACTATATAGACCAGGCTGGTCTTGAAGTTGTAAAGTTGCAGTGATCTTCCTGCCTCCTGAGTGCTGAGTATTATACAATGTGCCACCACTGCTGCCTAGACTAACATCATTAAGGTATTGAAGTTATATTTGTTTTATCAAATAACTTTATCAATATTGAAATACCTGGGGTTACTTTGTTGTAAAGTATTTTTTCTTCTTTGAATCACATCCTACTTATTGTAGGTTTCTAAGTGGAGACAGCAATTGTGTAAATTCTCCCTATTATTAACATCAGATAGCAAATTAATATTTTAGCAGGATCATTATAGCATATAATGTTAGCAAGAGAAATGTTAAGTCTCTTCATTAAGCTTATAATTCCAAGTTTAGCTTCCATTTCAGAACACTCAGGTGACAATAGTAAACCCCAGTGGGAGGAATACTTGCCAATTAAACTTGAAGCATACGTCCAGATTAGTTATTTTGAAACATATACTCTGTTCAAGAAAAGTAACCATTCTGTCAAAAAAATTTAAGCTCTTAATTATATCTACATCCAGGGACTGTCTTACCTGAACATTTTTTTTAAAAAAATAATTTATTTATTTGAGAGAGAAAGGAGAGAGAAAGAGGCAGATAGAGAATGGGTGTGCCAGGGCCTCCAGCTGCTGCAAACCAACTCCAGATGCATGTGCCACCTTGTGCTTCTGGCTAAAAGGGTCCTTGGGGAATCTAATTGAAGTCCTTTGGCTTTACAGGCAAGCGCCTTAACCACTAAGCCATCTCTCCTGCCCTTACTTGGACATTTTATTGTGTATGGGTGCCACTAAAATATAGTTAGGAAAACTTAAGTTTCCTTTAAAAAAAAATCTGGTTTTGTTTGTTTCATTTGTCAATCATACTACTCAATGTTTGTTCCTGATTAGTGGACCTGTAATAAAATTATGCTGTATACATTTGGTGACTTGGATTTCAGTGTGCACACGTCACAAGAAAGAAGAGTGGCTCTGGTGCTGTTGAACATGAAAGTTTGGAAAATAGTCCATCTTCCTTCCATGATATTTATTAATCCTTGACTATTCAGAAACATTTCACCAACACTATCGTTACCTTCCTCCAAGAAACTATAGCTTATTTGTTACATATTACACCTGTAATGAGCCTCTTTTAGGGTAGTGTGGCTAAGAGAAGTAAGGATGAGATCAGGTCAAGGTGGCTACTTATGTTTGCTTAGCTGTCAGTATTGGAGAGAGAAATATTTAAGGATTAAGATACAAAACTACTCTTCTCTGTTCTTTTCTTAGTTGATAAAATTAGAAATCAAAACCTACATTCCTGAACCCACAGATAAACTCATAATAGCAAAAGCTTGTTCAGTTGTTTTAGGGCCAAGTAAGTGGCCATCAGGTACATTTGTACTTTCAGGAGAAAGACAGTGTATTCATTGTCATAGTATTCTTTATTTTTACCTCTTGATACTTTCATAAAACAAGGTGAGGGGCCAGGGGTGGTGGCACACGCCTTTAATTCCAGCACTTGTGAGGCAGAGGTAAGATTGCCATGAGTTTGAGGCCACCCTGAGATGTCATAGTGTATTCCAGGTTAGCTTGGACTAGAGTAAAGCCCTACCTTGGAGGGGGGTGAAGGGAGTAAGGAAAATTACCTGCCTATTCTGGAATAGTTGTCAGTAGCAAAATTAATTGAGGTTTTTTTATCTTTTTAATTAGAGCAAAAGAATTTTAAAAATAATTACAGGGATAATTTCAAATGTGTAAAAATGCTAAGAATGGTAGGGCATGTGCCTTTAATCTCAGTACTTTGGAGGGAGAGATAGGATCACAGTAAATTCAAAGCCAGCCAGGACTACAAAGTAAGTTTCCAGGTCAGCCTGTGCTAGAGTGAGACCCCACCTTACCTTGAAAAAAATATACCAAAAACCAAAAAAATCAAATATGTAATGAAAAAGAGAGACTTCATGTATTTTACTTCCTTTTCCATAGCTTTTCAGAAGTTTTCTTAGACAGTTCTCTCTTGCTTTTCTTCCTTGGGAAGACTTGGAAACTTAACCAGGCTAAGTCCTTCTTGTTGCTTATATTTTTTCATGACTCCTTAGCTAAGGATGGATTTATAAAATTTTTATTTAGGTGGATAAAAGAAAAACTTGCAAGATTTCTTGCCATATGAAAATTAGGTAAAATAAGATTTTATGTTTGAAGAATTCAAAATTCTTTTGAAGCTGGGCATGGTAATCCCAGCGCTCATGAGGCAGAGGCAGGAGGATCATTGTGAGTTTGAGGCAAGCTTGGGACTACCAAGACTTTTAGGTCAGCTTGGGCTGGTGTGAGAACTTACCTTAATTAATTAAATAATTTAAAAAAGAATTTTTTTATTGCCATATAGTAATATGTATTTTTTTTCTTACTATGGCTATTTTCATACTGTAATGACAGAGTTGAATATTTGTATGAGAGACTATGGCCCATAAAACTAAAATATTTACTGTGTGGCCCATTATAAGAAAAGTTTGCTGGTTGTGTTCTAGGGTTTCAGAACCCAGTATGTGACACAGGCCTTCCCTAAGCTGTTAACATGACTTATGAAGATGTATAAAAAAAATCATCCAGTTTCAGCTGACCTAGTGGTACATGTCTATAATCCCTTAAGAAGCAGGGGCAGGAGAATTATTGCAAGTTCAAGACCAGCCTGTTCTACACAGTGAGAGACTATCTCACACAAAAAGCAAAACAAGGCAGAGCCAGGAGTGGTGGCCCACACCTTTAATCCCTGTATTTCGGAGGCAGAGGTAGGAGGATCACCATGAGTCTGAGGCCACCCTGAGACTACATAGTGAATACCAAGTCAGCCTGGGCTAGAGTAAGAATCCTACCTTGAGAAAACAAAAACAAACAAAAAATTACGTAACCACTGATCAAAGTAAAATAACCTTTAATCTTTAAATTAATGTTGAAGAATTATATACCTTAAGATGTCCTTAATAGGACTTCTGGCCAAGATGGCGACTGCCTAGCTGTGCTGCAAATACCAGGGAAAGAAAGAACTTGGCAAAGGCAAATTTTTAGCATTTACATTTTCAAATTTGAAAAAAATGGAGCATAAATATACTCATATGTGTATTAATTTGTTTAACAGGACCATTAAAAGCAACTATTTTGCCTCAATTCTACATAGTGATTAAAATATTTTCAGTAGTTGCTGAGTTACATTATTTTGTATTATACAGCTGAAGTTCATGTTGATAAATTGCTCTTGACTTCATCTACTTAAAGTTGTTGGAAACTCAGTAGATAAAATGAGCTTTACTAAAATCTAACATAACTGGAATTTATTATATCAAAGATAATTCTTAACATGAATAGCTATTAATAGCCACACAATAGATTGCTGGAAAATTTATAATACATATGTAATTTTAATGTAATGATATAACTTAAGAATATTAAAAGTTGATTTCTTTCAATAATCTTCTTGTATTATACCTACAACATAACTGAATTTCCTATGAAACTTATACATTTATTTGTACTTTTAATAATATTTTCATAATACAGTGACAACAAAATAAAGTGATATTGCTAAATAAAAAAAAGATATCCTTAATAGTGAGAACAGTAAATTTTTTTGTGTAACTTTCAAATTTCAGCTATATTTTTACTCTTTGATTTTAGTAATACTTGAATAATCTTTTACTAGCTACTGGAAACATTCCCCAATTATATTTAAGAGACAGAGAAAGAGGCAGAGAGAGAGGGAGAGAATCAGTGTGTCAGGGCCTCCAGCTACTGCAAATGAACTCCAGGTGCACATGCCCCCTTGTGCATCTGGTTTACATAGGTCTTGGGGAATAGAACCTGAGTCCTTTGGCTTTGTGGGCAAATGCCTTAACTGCTAAGCCATCCCTCCAGCCCAATGTTCCCCTATTTTATTAGTCTTTTTATATTAGCTTCTTCACAAAATTTATTGCTTAGAGAAATAGCAGTTTGAATAAACATTCTAAATATTTATTACAATATTTTCTTTGGAAGCCTTGAATTTTTTTTAACCTTGAATTTTCTTGTTACTATAAAAATGTTGTAATTTTTGTTTTTTTTAAAAAGACTTTCTCACTGCCATTCTATAATCAGAAAGTGTCAATACTTGTTACAGGTGTCCAGTATTATATAGAGGTCATTTTTTGAGCTGTAGCATAAATAAATCTATTCAACAATATGGGTTTACTTTGAGGTATTACAGTTCTACTAATTCACAGTTGTTCCTTTAAAGTCAAAAATGGCTAAATGGGATGTCACATGTATTGTTTAATTTTTTTTTTCTTGGATTTCTTAGGTACAATGTTAGCTGTTCTAAAAAATTTGCACTTAGTCGTTGGAATCGTAAGCCTGATAATCAGAATCTTGGACATCGGGGCCGTCGTCCAAGTGGCCCTGAAGGAGCCGCCAGAGAACATATCCTTAGACAGGTCTGTAGAAACCTTGCTTCAATGTACAATACCCTTTTCAGAAATGCAAGGAAAGCGCAATGCTGTATTTTACTTGTACTACATTTTCCAGCTTCCAATTACTTATCCATCTACAGAAGAAGACTTGGCTTCTCATGAAGACTCTGTGCCCTGTGCTATGACAACTCGACTGCGCAGGCAGAGCGAGCGGGAGAGAGAGCGGGAGCTTCGTGATGTGAGGGTTCGGAAAATGCCTGAGAACAGTGATTTGTTGCCAGTTGCACAGACAGAGCCTTCTATCTGGACAGTTGACGATGTATGGGCCTTCATCCATTCTTTGCCTGGTACGTGATTCTCCTCTTTGGTCTCAATACCTTTCTTGTGCCTTCACACTCAGGGATGATGTTAAATCCATCCACACTTTTTCCTCAAAGGGGCTAGAGAAGTACTGTGTATATTATGTGTACATTAAATGACACGTGCTATTGAAATATGATCTGTTTCCTCTTGCTTATTCCCTCAGCACAACTGGGTATTTTTTCATACCCCCCAAGTCGATAAAACTGACTAGTCGTGCTTCTGCTGTGACCCAGCCGGTGAAGATATTAAGGTGCTCTCCTCTCTTCAGTCTGATTTCTCTCGAGAGGTCAGTAGAGAGATTGAATCAGACACTTCCACCCTCTACTCTCTCTTTTTCTTCTCTAGTTTCTCTTTGGTTCCTAAGCTAGCCTTTTTGAAATTGAAATGAGAGAGACTATTTTTTGTACATTTTTGAAACTAGTCAAGGCCATAGAATATGTAAAATTTTGGTTTCTTTTTAAAAACATCAAGCTGGTTCTCTTAAAGGAAGCCACACTCTGGTTCTTTTCAATTAGTAAACACTAGAGCACTTCTGAAATGTTTTTTAAGTCAATAGCTAAAATTCACTTATTCTGATGCTGAGGTTAAATGTTTTCCTGTCTTCACTGCCATTTGAAACTTTTTCCATCAACTTAATAAGCCTTTTTCTTAAAGCAGTAATCTTTATGACCACTTTCTCAAAGGGGCTGGCAACTAAAGACAGTTGGCATCTTTGCTCACGAAACCCACACTGAATATAAATGTTAAGCCAATGTATTTCTTTTAAGTTTGTAAATCCTATTCACTTAGACCTTATAGAACCTGGATTTTAAAAGTTTATTCCCTTTGGTGTTCTATGAATTATATTACTTCTCTTGATTCAAGCTTTCCAGAAGAATACATCTCATTTAAGTATTTAGCAGTTTTAAAGTTGAACAAATTACTTAGATATTTTTGCTGTTTTTCTCTGAAAATGACCAGTTTTAGAATCAAACCCAGAGTTGATATATTTTAGAAGAAAATATATTTAGAAATATTGGTTTAAAAAACCCACACCTTGAATTTTATCTTATATACTGAACTCTTGAAAATTTTATTATTATATCATCAATTTATAAATGCTAAATAAAAAAATCAGATATGGTCCGTCACTTTAAAAAATTATTCATTTACTTGGGAGAAAGAGACAGAGAAACAGTGGGCACACCAGGGCCTCCAGCCACTGCAAACAAACTCCAGATGCATACACCCCTTGTGCATCTGGCTTATATGGATCTTGGGGAATTGTACCTGAGCTCCTTAGGCTTTGCAGGCAAGGACCATAATTACTAAGCCATCTCTCCAGCATCACCTTTTTTTTTTTTTTTTTTTTTTTTTTTTTTTGAGTTAGGTCTCATTCTAGGCCAGGCTGATCTGGAATTTACTATGTAGTCTCTGGTTAGCTTCAATTTCACAGTGCTGCTCCTGCCTCAGCCTCCTGAGTGCTGGGATTAAAGGTGTGTATAATGATGCCCAGCAGATATGGTCACTTTTAACGGAATGTGGAATTGTTTAAAGGAAGCATAGTCTCTTTATATAAAAATTTTTCAGCACTTGGCTCAGAAAACTAAAGTCTGACATAATTGCTAACCACTTATATTTAGAATCTGCTTTAAATTTGATGTACATGAGAATGAGCCTTAACTGTTGATTGTTTTAATATTTAAGGAAATAAATTTGAGGTCTTAGGCCAGTATAGCTGTCTTGAGAATTAATATTGCAGTCTAAACTGATCATTTAGTACTGGGTTTTGATTTCGCCATTTTCAAAACTCTTTATTTTCCTAAGTGGTGCATGTAATGTGTTTGTGACTCTGAGTTCTCATTTGAGGGAGATATTTTTTCTTTGGGTAGCAGTTTATTTTGAGGGCATTAGTTGTCCAAAATAGCTGACAAACAGTGGATACTGCTAATTCTTTGATTACTTCCTGTTTTTCTAGGGCTCATTTTTCTCAGCTCCATTTGGTCTATGGCTATTTTTGATTTAAGAATGTTAGAAAAGAGACTAATAATGACCTTGTCACATTTTTCTTTCATATGAGTTAGAAAGAAAAACAAAGCTCTGAACATTCCTGTCTGAATGAGTTTATATAGATACTTAATTTTATTGTAACTTGTTTAGAGAACATTATATATTATTAAAAAGATTTGTATTTTGGAGTTGCTTGGTCCTGTTTTACTGTATTGAAGTAATATTTCCAAATTCCTTTGACAAGCCAGGAATAAGCTTATTGTATGATCAGTTATGTTGCACTTCTCAGAGTTTGGTTTTGAGTAATACTGTGTAGCTTACAATAAATCTTACACTAGAAAATGCCTTTATGTTTATTTCTTTCTGCTTCTCTGGCCTTTATAAATTCCTCCTCCATCTCTTATAGTTCTTCAGGGTACTTTATTTTCCCAGTCTTCTCCCAAGTTTTTATCATAGTTTAAACAAGCTTTTAGATTTGGTAATCTCCTTTGTATTTTTTTCTTTTCAGTTAGGATAGACTTCCTTCCCTCTCTAACCAAGGCACATGTATTTACCCCTAGAGTTTTCCATTCTCTTGGTATATCATTTTGTTCGCCTTTCTTTTGTACTATGTTAGTGCTTATGTATAGCAAAAATATATCTCAGAACTGTTACCAGAGTGAAAAGTTGCATTAAAAAGTTGTCTGTAAGCCGGGTGTGGTGACATATGCCTTTAATCCTAGCACTTGGGAGGCAGAGGTAGGAGGATTGCCATGAGTTTGAGGCCACCCTGAGACTACATGGTGAAATCCAGGTCATCCTGAGCTAGAATGATACCCTACCTCAAAAACAAAACAAAACAAACAAAAAAGTTGTCTATAAAATTTGGTGGAAAGATTGTAAGAGCCAAAGGTTGGGACATCATACCCAGAGGCATTGCCCTTGCTCCCTAATAACTGACAGCTACTGTCACAATGCATAACCTACAGCCCCATGAGGAATACCAGCAAACTCACTGAGGAGGGCCCTCAGCAGAATGGGGCAGGGAGGAGGGAAGATAGTACCAACACATGATGTATCCATGCAAAGTATGTTACTAATAAAAAATAAAATAAAATAAGCTGTTTTTTTCTACTCCCCCCCCCCAAAAAAAAGAAGTTCTCCATAAGCAGCCTGGAGAGATGGCTCAGCAGATGAAGGCACTTGCTTGTAAAGCCTGGTGGTCTGAGTTCTGTTCCCCAGTATCCATCCATGGTGGTGCATGCATCTGGAGTTAGTTTCCAGTGGCAAGAAGCCTTGGCACCCTATTCTCTTTCTCTTTCACCCTCTCTATCTGTTTAAAAAAAAAAAAAAAAAAAGAAGTCCTCTATAAGAATAGTTCTAATTGCAGTTATCTCCTTTAACTCCTCCTTTAGTGAACTGCCTTTTTGCAAAGATTATTCCATATTGATCTGTTAATCCACAGATTTGATTTCCCTATAGGCATATAAATTATTTCTTAAGAGTACAACTACTTAATTGTATGGGGGACTTTATCTTCTGCAGTATTGTGTGGCATGTCGTACCTTACTGAGGTCTGTTTATACAGGACTTTGTTGTTGTTGTTGTTTTAGAGGTAGGATCTTACTCTAGCCCAGGCTGACCTGGAATTCACTCAGCAGTCTCAGGGTGGTCTTGAACTCACAGCGATCCTCCTACCTCTCCCTCCCAAGTGCTGGAATTAAAAGCATGTGCCAACGTGCCTGGTTTGTACAGGATATTTTTGTTTTGTTTTGTTTTTTTGAGGTAGGGTCTTGCTGTAGCTCAGGCCGACCTGGAATTAACTATGTCATCTCAGGGTGGCCTCAAACTCATGGCAATCCTCCTACCTCTGCCTCCCAAGTGCTGGCGTTAAAGGCGTGCACTACTACGCTCAGCTTATGTGCAGGACATTTTCTGATTTGGGTTTAGCCGTGACTTTGGTCACTGAAATGTTCAATTGGGACCCATGTGTAAAAGCTCATGCTCATACTGAGAGTTGTGTCCTTACTCTGGTGAGCGGAGCTGCATACAAAGGCCCATGCCCATACTGAGAGCTGTCCCCTTGCTGTGGTGAGAGGAGCCCTGTGCAAAAGCCTGTGCCCATGCTGATAGCTGTGTCCTTTCTTTGGTGAGTGGGCTCAGCTCACTGACCAATTGCCTCAGTTGTGTATGTTCTGTAGACTCTGTTGGTTCCAGGCATTTTAAAGAAATAGATGGCAATGTCAGGGACTCAGAACTTTAGCTCAGTATTCCTTGTTAAACACAATATTTTTAAACTTT
This sequence comes from Jaculus jaculus, assembly GCF_020740685.1. Classification (NCBI taxonomy): domain Eukaryota; kingdom Metazoa; phylum Chordata; class Mammalia; order Rodentia; family Dipodidae; genus Jaculus; species Jaculus jaculus. The sequence continues at coordinate 80,808,597 of NC_059112.1, read as the reverse complement.
GGTGTTCTCCAGTGGGTTTCTAGAATCATACTTGCTGGTGCTCTCCTGATTTTTTTTTAGTTGTCATTACATTTTCTCATTTTTATACTAATGAAATGTTACATTTTTGTGGTTGTCTTAAGAAAATTGGGATCTAACATTTTGAAGATAATGCATTTCTATTTAATCATACTATTCGCAACATATTTTTTTTCTTTATTACTTGCCAATGCCTTTACTACCCACCTACAAAGAGATATCTGAATGATTCTCACACTGAAGAGGAGTGAGAGCAAGTTATGCATTTTTCTCATGGAGAACTCCTTATTTCTATTCCCAAAAGTAGCTCTTATGGTCCTCATTACTTCTCATTACTCCTGATTCTTGAATCTAAGTAAGTCCTATCCTTTCTTTATCTCCCTCTTCTTTCCTTTCCTGTGTTCTTATAAGTAAGACTGAAGAGAGAAGAACATTAGTTCTTCCATAAAAAGAAGGATGAAGTCACAACTAGATGCAAGATTAGTCAGTTTTGTCTGCCCAGTTTTGTTGAGAGCTACCTCTGGGAAAAGAAAAGGGGCTTTTCTATGGTGAGTAACCCCGTTTCATCTCTATAGTTTCTGTTATGTGGTAAATGGGCAAAACCCTGAAAATTGTATAGAAGTTTTTGAAATGTCATTTTAAAAAATCAGGAATTATTAAGAAAGGTAAATTGAAAAGCTGGGTACCATGTAGGAAGCAGTAAAGATACACACAACTAACAGACATTGAAAAAGAAATAACCAAGAGAAAAAGGGTAGCCACATAGCAGAACATAGGGGAAAAATGTATTATTTTCAAAATTAGCTCTTCTATATTAGATTATGTTTTTTAATGGTTTGTCATTTATTCACCTGTTTTGTCCTTCATAAATATATGTTTACTGCACCTGTAGCTTTGTATTTGATGAGGTTATAAGGTAGATACCATTTTTATATTTTATATATATATATTGTTTTTCTAGCCCATGCTGACCTGGAATTCACTATGTAGGCTCAGGGTGGCCTTGAACTCATGGCAGTCCTCCTACCTCTGTCTCCTACATGCTGGGATTAAAGGAGTGTGCCACCATTCCCAGCTCCCATTATCTCTTTTAGAAATATTTTTATTTATTTATTTGCAAGCAGAGAGAGAGACAGAATAGACATGCCAGGGTCTCCAGCCACTTCAAATGAACTTCAGATGCATGTATCACTTTGTGTACCTGGCTGTATGTGGATGCTGGGGAGTTGAACCCAGGTTATTAGGTTTTGCAGGCAGAAACCTTAACAACGGAGCAAGCCCACCTTTATCTTAATGTACACTAGAGGATAGTGAATTTGCAATAGGAAAGATGATCACTGTAACAAAATTGTGGCTTTCAAAGATATATAATGATTTTCATTTTTCATATCCTTTATGATTTTTCCTTAGAATACTGATTTGAATAGAACAAAAGACTTTAAAGCTGTTAGATTTTGCCAGGCATGGTTGTACACACCTTTAATCCCAGCACTTGGGAGGCAGAGGTAGGAGGATCACCATGAGTTTGAGGCCACCTGAGATTATATAGTGAATTCTAAGTCAGCCTGGAATTATAAGTTGAGTATATATAAGTTAAGTCATATGACCACAGTGAAACCCTACTACAAAAAACTAAAAAGTAAGAAACAAACAAAAAATTGTTAGATTTTATTTTTAAGTTCATTTTATAATTTCATTGTCTACTTATAAGGAAGCTTCCATGTTTTTGCATTCTTTCTGTTTTGAGCTCCTTTATTCATTACCTAACCTACTGGATTTCTTCATTTATTGAGGAATTTCTTCAGTAGCTTGTTTATGCCAGTATTTTGTTAGTTGAAAACATTTAAAGTTTGGGTAGATAAACAGGCCCATTACTTGCTTTAATACCTGATTTAAACTGAAAGCTAAAATATTGTTCATTTGGGATGTTCACCTGCAAGCTCATTATTTTAATGAAAATTTGTTTTGTCAAAAGTGAAGGTAGCCGGGCGTAGTGGTGCACGCCTTTAATCCCAGCACTCGGGAGGCAGAGGTAGGAGGATTGCCGTGAGTTCGAGGCCACCCCGAGACTCCATAGGTCAGCCTGGGCTAGAGTGAGACCCTACTTGAAAACCAAAAAACAAACAAACAAACAAAGTGAAGATGAGAATGTATATGTATGGATGTTGTCAATAATATATCTTAAAAAGTGCAGATGAGGAGTGCTCAGGATGTGGTGGAACACCCATTCCTATGCGCAAGGCCCTAGTTACAATCTCCAGTACCACTAGAGAAAAAGTGGAGATGAGCTGGGTGTCATGGTGCACTCCTGTAAGTACAAGCATATGGGAGGATGAGGCAAGACAATCATGAGTTCATGGCCAGCCTGAACTACTATGTAGTAAGACTGTTTTAAAAGAAGCAACCAAAAATAGAGATGAGTATAGTGAATATAAGATTGAAGTTTACATTTATAAGTTGAGTCATATGACATATGAATGAACAAAAACGTATTTTATATGTATTTGCCAATAAAGGTCTTGAATTAGAAGAAGGTACAAATCATAGTGAAAATGGTACTCTGGTACTTGAGAAAAGATTTCCACATTATTATTTATGGTAAAGCATCATATTTTATTTCTCTTTACCTATACTGTGAAAATGCATCATACAAAAGTGAATTGATACCTAGTTAATTCCAGCCTCACATGTGGCACACTTTGAGCTGACACCAAAGTCCTTTTTATGAAGGAACTAGTACATGTTTACTCATCACTCTACATTGTTATTTCTTGCTGATTATTTCTGTAATATTTTAGAGGCATAATTTCAAGTTAACTGCTTTACTTGGGTTTTGAATTAATTACCTTCAGAACACCAACAAATAGTCTCTTTTTTAAAAAAAAATAAAAAAAGGTGAACCCAGACCACTATAAATACGTGTTATTGGTTTATCAGCTCACATTTCAAATTTCCAGACCCAGTGATGGCATGATCGTGACTATTAGAAGTAGTGCCTAATTTTGTGTTTCATTTTAGCCTTCTTCTTCTGATCACATTCTAGGTTGCCAGGATATTGCAGATGAGTTCAGAGCACAAGAGATTGATGGACAGGCCCTTCTCTTGCTAAAAGAAGACCATCTCATGAGTGCAATGAATATCAAGCTAGGCCCTGCCCTGAAGATTTGTGCACGCATCAACTCCCTGAAGGAATCTTAACAGGAATCTGAAATATTGATGTAACACAAGTTGTACTTTTCTAATAGACTTGTAAGATCAGAATATTAGTACATTTAACGGAAGGCCAAGCACATCAGGATATCTACTCAAATGCTGACATTTCTTCTACAGATATAAAATGATTCATCATACATTTTCATAATTAGCCAGCATCAGTGAAATTAATTTTACAGGTTACATGTAACATTTGAAAGATTTGTTACAGAGGGTCATATTTTTCAAAGAAACATGCTATAGATAATTTTTTAAAGGTAATGTATATTGTAGTATAAAAAATTCTTTGAAAAATAATTCAATGATTTACATTTCTCTTCTGATTTTTCTCTTTTCCTTCATTAGTTGTCTGAAGGTTGTCAAGGAAATAATTTAGGAGTCCAGTGTCAGTACATTGAAAAAAAACCTTTTTTTCTTTTTAAAGATAAATGCTTGGGCTGTAAGGAAGGATTTGTATCCTAGTGGAAGCAGGATTAATTTGGAGATCAGAAGAGTCAGTCTGAACTGGGCGTGGTGGCACACGCCTTTATGCCTTTAATCCCAGCACTTGGGAGGCAGAGGTAGGAGGATCGCCATGAGTTCAAGGCCACCTTGAGACTACATAGTTAATTCCAGGTCAGCCTGGACCAGAGTGAGACCCTACCTCAAAACAAAACAAAAAAGAGTCAGTCTGTATGTCTGTATTCCAGACTTGACCCATAATTTGGCTTGACTGACAAAATTAGTTTTCCTCTCAGGTTTTGTACATATATAGCAGTGGTTCTGAATGGAAGTCACTTTTGCTCCTCAGAGGACATTTGACAACCACATTGGGATCTCCACTCAAATATTGAGAATTCTTCTACAGTTACAATGATTCATCATACATTTTCATAATTAGCCAGGGATGGCATATTCTAAATTTCATAATTTAGAGACATTTTGGTTTTCAAAGCTTGGGGTTGGATATGGGGAGGGTTGCTCTAGAAATCTAAGATGAGGAGAACCAGAGGTGTTGCTAAATGTACATTGTGTAGGGCATCTCTCCACCACCAAAAAATTGGTCTAAAATGCCAATAGTGCCAGGTGAGAAGTGCTAATAATGAAGGCGGGATAGAGGTTGCTCTGTCTTGCCCAAAAGAACATTTTTAAAAGATAGGGTATCATAGAGAATACATACACAGTGGGAGTATTATTCAGACAGCATTAATGTTATGCTGAAGTAGTCCTTCAGGTTCACTATGCATATTAGAGAAAGGGAAAAAAATCCATAAAATTGGCTTACAAAATAGGCTACTTTATAAGAAATTTGACTCAGATAATACTGATTCATGTTAATTACCCTTTCCTATCTCTGCTTGTCTGTACTGGTGATGGCATAATGATCCAGTCGTACTTCTGGACCATGCACCTCCTTTGGCAAGGGAAATCTGTAGTGGATATGTGGTTGCTCCTTGCGTGTTTTATACTAGTGATCATGCTGAGTCTGGCTAGAATCTACATTTCTTTCCTTTACTGAGTCCCTGAGTTCTTTCTGAAAATCGATTATCAAGTTATTTCTTTTGGATGAGCAAATCTAATTTTGAAAAGAAAGTTAAAGAAAAGTTTTCACTGAACAGTTCCTTCCTAGAGTTATGACATCACACTTTGAGGGCTTTATAGTACTGGACAGCAAAAGGCTTATTTGAGATTATATAGATTTTGTTTCTAATCACTTTCCATATCTTTACCAATGACTGAGATATTTTAATAACTGAATTGGTCACAGAAGTTCAGTTTAATGAAGACAGTTTGCTGAGTTTCAGTCATTTTTGCTGCTCTATTAAAAGATTATGTCAAGCTAGTAGGAAACTAAAGATGTCACAAAAGACATCACAGATATTTATCTTTTTGGCTTTGTGTAACTTAGAAAATGTTGGTTATTTTTATACAGAAATACAGCGGGTAATTTTTTTAATCTTTAGATGCCTCTTGTTTGAATGTATGCTTTGTGGAATTGTTTGTGTAGTTGTTTTAAAAAAAGATGTTTATGATGGATGTAGCATTAGGATGTGTACATGTGAGGCTCCTGTTTCAGACCTGCACTTGATTGTAGTCTCTTATGTACTTCTTTAGGTCACATATCAGTTGTTAAAGTGTCCAGGAATGGTTGGCACTATAATTAGTTCTCTTTTATTAGTAATTATTACTGCTGACAGGTTGTCATATTCTTTTCCTTCCCTTCCAGTTTTTGAACATAAATATAGGCCAAATAATAGGAAGAGATTTACTTATGAGGGAGGAAGGCACAGAAGAAAATCTCCCCTGCATTTAAAATTTTATTGTAGGCAATCCACACTGAATAAAAAATTGATTATTCAAAGGTAGACTCCCCTAGCAAAAATGATTATTTCCCACAAAATTTTTACCTATAGCCTCTCTGCTTCTCATACAGCACCATTCTGTATGTATGGAAAACCCCTGTGCTTGCACTATCTTCAGTATCCCAAAGATGCTTACCAAGAAGGTTTCTGTTGGAAAATGCCGTTGAGTCCCAAATCTTAAAACTGGTCTATATCTTCTCTTGTTCACACTCAAAACACACCCAGAAAATACAAGTGAGTTATTTTGTTTAGGAATGGCTCATTGTGCTCTCAGTTAGTAGTCTCCTCTTTGATACCATTATTTCTTTCTAGATGATTTTATCATCAAAGCTTTACTTACAAATAATAGGGACACACTTGTATGTGTGCACACCTGCACATACACACATACAATGTTTCCACCTGTCTCCCGAGCTTCAATCATAAATTTCATATTACTAAGTGCTTTAGGAGCTTGCTTGGGAAAAAAAGGAATGAAAGCAGAAAGGGAACATGGGAGAATTTTACTACCTTAGTTTTCTAATAAGCTCAAGCTCGGTGTGGTGGAAAATGCCTTTAGTCCCAGCAGTCAGGAGGCTGAGGTAGGATTGCCATGGGTTTGAGGCCACTGGGGGCTACAGAGTGAGTTCCATGTCAGCCTAGGCTTGAATGAGACCCTGATTCCAAAAAAAAGGGGGGGGGGGAGAAAAAGAACAACAAACTCAAAACAAATAAATGAGTCACTGTTTTTCCATGGTGAGAAGGGGCGTACTTTTATGAAGCTATGTATAGGCATGTGGAGGACACAGCAACGCATATTGGTTTTAATTACTATACAATATGAGAGAGCACTGTGCAACACTTGTCACATATTTAGTGCAATGTAACTCTATGGCAGCCCTTTTACTTTGCTGTAGAATCCCATGTCTAAACAGGCTCTAAGTCCTAGTTTAAGGAGCATCACCTAAAAGTAAGGAAAGTAGAGGGAGAAGAGGCATTAGCAAATGGGCTAGAGAATGGAAAGAGGCAAATGAGCCTTCCATATATATATATGATAATAAATATAATATATATATTTATTGTATATATATATTTATTTTGTATATATATATATTTGTTTATTTGCAAGCAGAGGGAGACAGAGAAAAAGAGCGAGAGTGGATAGGAATGGGCACGCCAGGGCCTCTAGCCACCACAGTCAACACTAGGTGCATGTGCTACTCTGCATATGGCTTTATGTGGTCACTAGGAAACTGAACTCGGGTTGTTAGGTTTTGCAGGCAATCATCTTAACTGCTGAGCCATCTCTCCAGCCCCTAGACTTCCATTTTTGTTAGTTTAGACTGTTACATTAAACATATCTCTATAATAGTCATACTTTGCCTAGTTTAAAATATAAATGATTTTATTTATTTTAGGTATCCCAGTGTGTTTTGTTGTTTTCTGGTGTGTCAAAACACTAACTGTATTACCATGACTCTGAATAACTTTTTTTTTTTTTTTTTGGTATTTCAAGGTAGGGTCTCACTCTAGCTCACACTGACCTGGAATTCACTATGTGTTCTCATGTTGGCCTCAGACCTGAATAACTTTTTTTTTCTTTTTCTGAATAGCTTTTGATATAGCTAATCTTTACATTACTGTAAAATTACACATTTATTCACAAATATAAACCCTTGGATTGAAATATGTCACAGGGCCCTGTTTTTTACTAGCTTGTTCAGTTGCATGTATTAGAGCTCAATGTTTACATGTGCAGGGCTTTGGCCTCAGTGTGGTAGGAAGGAAATTGAGTCATGGAGTCTTAGGCTTTGTTTCCATGTGCATAAATGATTTGAGGAGGAATATACTACTACTGAGGAATGAGAGAGAAAATGAAACCCCTGACTGGAAGTGCTGTTAAAATGTTGCAGACGTGTTTTGGGATGTGAAGACTTCACACTTGCTGACTGGCAGGAACACTTGCTGCCCACTGCTGCTGTTCACTAGTGGCATGAAAGTGTCTCGCCTCACTTCCTTCACTAAGTCCTCTTCCAGCCCTTCAAAAATGCACAGAAAATCTTGTTCTTAGTTGGGCGGGGTGGGGGGAGGTCAGAGAACAAGAGAATGTATGCCATAGATACAATACCTTGAACATTATGCTTCAGATATTCACTGTATTCATTCTCAAACTTCTTGCCCCAGATACTGTTACCTCTCTTACCTCCTCTTCCAGTGCCTGTTGGATCTCCTGTTTGAACCATGAATCCCTTGATGGTTGAAATGTACAGCTAGTGTAGTAATTACTGGTACAAAGAGCCAAGAAATTCTCACATGTTTTGGGTGTCCTCTCACAGAAAATTTCTATTTTGATATCTCCCACATCTGTATGAAGTGTTACAGACATTTTTATTCTTTATGGTTTCAGGAAGTACTATTTATAATTTTTCAAAGCCTTATGGAGCAAAGTTTGAAAACAAGTTCGTGTTCCGGTTCGATTAGCACAGCCACAGAGATTCAGTTGCAGACTCTTGACTTCTATGATTTTTAATCAAGATTTGCCTGTAATGGATCTAATACTTCTCTTTATCAACTAACCCTACCCTCAGGAGCACAGATAGTAATAATACCAGTGGTAGATAAATTAGAACAAAAAAATTATTTTGAAGTAGTATCTCAGTGTAGCCCAGGCTGACCTGGAACTTACTCTGTAGTTCTAGGCTGGCCTTAAAATCACAGTTATCCTCCAATGTATGCATCCTAAGTTCTGGGATTAAAGGCATGTATGACCATGCCTGACAAATTAGTGAGTTTTGATTTCTGAAGGTGACAGTTAGAGAATGTCATCAAAACCTGGGTTTGTTGAGATTGAGTGGCTAGAAGGCAGAGAACAGTTTGCACACATGCATACCTCAGTGGAGTCAGCCTCACAGATTGTCACAAGTAGAAAGGAGTATTTGTTAATCTGTATGACAGTCTAAGCATTGGTAAACTGAAGTCTATAGATTTCTCATTATTGCTTTTATTACACATACCTGTTCATTGTAAAGCAGTTTGTATCATGGTGTGTCAACCCACAGTCATCAGAACTGATATTTTATAAATTTATTTGAAATATTAGGAAAAGTAAATATGTAATCTTACTAAAATTCAGTTTTAACCTATTGAGCTATATATCCTTTTGTGGGGGGAGGAGTTGTTTGTTTTGTTTCGAGGTAGGGTCTCACTCTAGCTCAGGCTGACCTGGAATTCACTGTGTAGTCTCAGAGTGGCCTTGAACTCATGGTGATCCTCCTACCTCTGCCTCCTGAGTGGGATTAAAGGCATGCACCACCACACTCAGCCTTGAACTATATATCTTAAATTCCTCTTTTGTTAATATATTTTCTTCATAGCAGCAAACAAACCATTTCTTCAAAAACAGAAAACTTTAAGCCAGGTTTGGTGGCTCATACCTAGTGCTTAGAAGGCTGAAGTAGTAGGGTCACCATGAGTTCAAGGCCAGCCTGGACTGTGTTCCACGTCAACCTGGGCTAGGGTGAGACCCTATCTCAAAATAAAATAAAAGTTTAAAATGTTATTATATTATTTAGGAAAAGTTACTTAAACTTTTGACTTCCCAAAATTATGTATAGTTCTTTTAGAGTTTAATCTACTTTTATATTAAGCAAGAGAAAGCTTTTTTGGAAAATTGCAAAACACCAGTTGACATGCAGTTATTGCCATATTACAGAGAAAAGTATTTGGGAAGCCGATGCCCCTCAGTTTAGATCTGAACCCAGCTTTCCTTAGGCAGATACTGTGTCCTACTGAGGGAGTACATTGCATACACACCTTTGGCAAGTGCCATGGTATCTGTTCCTTGTCAGCTTAAACCTTATACTTTGTAGAATATTGCAAGTATGAAATAGGTGTTTTGTGGACTTTTAATTGACAGCAGAGAAGATGGTGCTTATGAGAGAGTGATGGGGCTTATAGACACCATGCAAGTAAACAGCTTATTTTTAAGTCTTGCCTCATGTAAACCAGACATGTCCAGTGTTTAAAATCCTGGTATAAGCGGATCATGGTGGTGCACACCTTTAATCCCAGCAGCCAGGAGGCAGAGGTAGGAGAATCACTGTGAGTTTGAGGTCAGCCTGGGACTACGAAGTGAGTTCCAAGTCACCCTGCACTAGAGTGAGACCCTCCCTTGAAAATGTAAAACAAACATAATGTTTGTTTTAAGTCCATTCTTTTGTTTGGGCAAGATAGAAAAGTGAACAAATTCCTACTTCAGTGGTAAATGACCAATACACTTGCTCTATTTACATGTCAATAAAAATAGGGCACATTGGCCTGAGTCTGGCTCTGACTTCCATTTGGCCATTTTGCTGTGACAGTTAACTTGGTGTTTAACCTCTTCTAAATGCAATGTGATGTTCACACTACTCAAAATGTTGATTTTGGCTTAAATCATTGTTTAAGGTGTATTCCAGATGTAAAATTTAATGCTGGCCATATAATGAGGTATTTATAAAAAATTTTATCGACACCCTCCTTTTTGCTGCTCCTCTACACCCCATCCAGTGAATCCCTTCTTTCCAACTAGTCCCTCCTCTATTTGGATGCCATCATTCCCCTCCCCCCATCCTATTGTGCAGATCTTGTTTAGGTAGCATCAGCTACTGTTAGATCATGAATGCTTGGCTACTATGTGACTGGAAGACAGTATTGCAAAGCATTCCTCTTCTTCCTTTAGCTCTTACATTCTTACTGTCACCTCTTCAATGGTCTCTGAACCTTAGAGGATGTGACAGAGATTTATCAGTGCTGAACTGTCACTTCGCAGCACTTTGATGAGTTTTGGGTCTCCCCAGTAGTCACCATTATCCGAACAGAGAAGCTTCTGCAACCAAAAGTGAGAGTAACTTTAATACAGGAATAAGCCTAAGTATTTTAAAGGCAGTTTTGTGGGCATAATATAGCCATTTAATCAGACAACAATAGTAGTTTCCCTCGCAGGGCTTATGACCTCCCCAGCCATAGGTTTTTGATTAGGTTTTCAGTACTAGACATGAATTCCTTCCCATGGAGCAGGCTTCAGATCCAGAGAGCAGTTGGTTTCCCCTGTAACATACAGGCCACTATCGCACCAGTTGGCACATTTGGCTTGGCTGTCCAACAGTAAAGCTTTCAAGGTCCACTGCTGGTTAAGACTGTTGATGACTTTTCTCCCACAACAGGCTGTATAGCTCTTACAGCTAGTCCACAGGGAGAAGGCTTCCAGCTCAGCTCCAGCTTGATTCTCAGTGACCTGCAGCCCAAGCATGTGGTATCTTTAGCAATAGTGTCTTACCATCTAGTTCTGATGGGAACCAAGAACCTTGGCAAGTAACCTCAATGTTTTGGGGACCATATGGGCCTCCGTGACCAACAACTTATGGAACGGTATTCCACCCCTGGCAGTGAAATTTTCCTATAACAGTCTATGTCTGTTCTGGGCATAGCATTATCCACTGTCTCTCACAGGGTCACTGAGGGTTTTTTTTTAAAGGTTTATTCATACTTTTTTTGTTCATTTTTAATTTATTTAAGAGTGACAGACACAGAGAAAAAGGCAGATAGAGAGAGAGAGAATGGGCACACCAGGGCCTCCAGCCACTGCAAACGAACTCCAGGCGCCTGCGCCCCCTTGTGCATCTGGCTAATGTGGGTCCTGGGGAATTGAGGCACAAACAGGGGTCCTTAGGCTTCACAGGCAAGTGCTTAACCACTAAGCCATTTCTCCAGCCCTGTTTGTTTTTTTGAGGTAGTGTTTTACTCTAGTCCAGGCTGACCTGGAATTTACTATGTAGTCTCACTCACAGTGATCTTCCTACCTCTGCCTCCCAAGTGATGGGATTTAGCTCAGAGGTTTTTTTTTTTTTTTTTTGAGGTAGGGTTTCACTCTAGCCTAGGCTGACCTGGAATCCACTATGAAGTCTCAGGGTGGCCTTGAACTCACGGCAATCCCCCTACCTCTGCCTCCCGAGTGCTGGAATTAAAGGCATGTGCCACCACTCTGGGCTTAATAGAGGTATTTTTAAAGTATTTATTTTCTTATGGGTAGAGAACATTTTCATGGACAAGCAGATGAGGATCTTTAACTAAACGTTGCCCAGTAGTGAATCACTGACCTCATATGATGACAGGTGAACATTGCCATTCATTCACATACTCATTGGATAAAATATATGAGCACTTACATTGTGTGTGGTATAGATGAGTAAGAAACTATTAGGTCTTCCCAAACTTATTGTTGCTTAAGTAAACAGAGACATCATTATTACTACTTAATGTAATGACTGTTAACTTGGAACCAAGAGGGGATTTTTAATTTTTTTAATTTTCTTTGGTTTTTCAAGGTGGGGTCTCAATGTAGTCCAGGCTGACCTGGAATTCACTGTGTAGTCTCAGGGTGGTCTCGAACTCACAGCCATCCTCCTACCTCTGCCTCCTGAGTGCTAGGATTAAAGGCATGCACCAGTACGCCTGGGTGGATTTTTTTTTTTTTTAAGTAATAAAGGATTGGGTTTGAATCATATTTCACATACTACATATCAGTTGACCGTATACCTGATAGGTTGCAAAATTAAGAGTACATAGTATTAAGGACCAGTTTTGAGACTGTTATGATAGGCATTGTTAGGGTTGTTGCTATGTGTGATGTGTGGCAGGACTAAAGAAGCCAATATTGATGTATTGTATGTATGTTTTAACTCCAAAAACTTTCTACTCAGTATTGACAGTGGAGCAGAGGTTTCTAAAGCTGAAATATCTGAAGGAGATCACCAGAATAGAACAGGCTTCTTTCTGTTTATTAAAGCAAGTCATATGACATATGATACATTTTATTGTATTTTAGGGGTATTATAGAGAGCCACCTCTTAAAAATATAGTAAAAATAATATAAAGGGTATATGTTGCATAATAAAAGGCTGCTATTTAAAAATGCAGAACTGGCAACATAAAACAGTTCTCTACTTGAATTGGCAAGTATTTTGAGAATAATTGTTGAGTAAGAAAATCAGTTATTAAGTATATAAAATTCCCTTGTCACTCTGGGATTCTGTGAATTAATTGTAATTCTGATTTTAAATACCAGATGATGCTAATATTCTCTATACATATAGGAAATAAAATATATTTAAAAACTTTTAAGCATCATAACTATAGCTTTTTAAAGCAGGAAACTGTCTGGATAAAGTGGATTGCAGTCTGCATTAGACTCTTGCATACTGAATGATAAAAGGCACAGGAACATCTCAGGAGCCAGCCGCTCTGGATTTTATACCATGATTCCAGATAAAAACTACTTCTGAACTGTTGTAATAATCTTTAAAATGTACCTATGTTATAAAATATTTTATGCTGTTAAAGTATCTTTTGCATAAATGCTTTTTGTATATGTATTGTTAAAATTTTAAAAACTGAGCTGAGTGCAAAGAATATAATTTTGTATGTATAATTTCCAAGTTATTGGAGTAGGTTATCTAAGTCAAGATTGGTCTTTTGTTTTCCCCACAGGAAAATAAAGTCAAAAGTTCCAAGTACTCTCCTCCACAAAGTGGGGCTGTGTTGTCTTGAAGGTGGAATGGTGTGTAGACGGCAGTGTATTGGGATAGATTCTTGCACTGGAGTCAAAGGCATTCAAGCCTCCTGATTACATTTAAGCTTTTTGTCTTTTTTTGCTTATAAAAATTTAGCAAAAGCCAGACATGGTGGCACACGCCTTTAATCCCAGCACTTGGGAGGCAGAGGTAGGAGGATCGCTGTGAGTTCGAGGCCACCCTGAGACTACATAATGAAATCCAGGTCAGCCTGGGCTAGAGCAAGACCCTACCTCAAAAAACCAAAAAACAAACAAAAAATTAGCAAAGGAAATTGTGATAATCTCTTCCTAAAATATCTTTTTAGTGCTGTAAGCACATTTTAAATTCTGGTAATTTCTCCCTTATTTCTGAAATAGAACTTTGTTATTAAAACCTCAAAAGGTGAACTACCATGGATGAACAAAATATCTCCAATGGGAAAGAAAACGTTTCTTAAACTTTACAGAAAGCAAACTTAAAATTAAACATAGAGCTGGGTGTGATGGCGCATGTCTTTTAATCCCAGCACTTGGGAGGCAGAGGTAGGAGGATCGCCTTGAGTTTGAGGCCACCCTGAGACTACGTAGTGAATTCCAGGTCAGCCTGGACCAGAGTGAGACCCTACCTCAAAAAACAAAAAACATAGATGTATTCTTTCCAGATACTGTATTAAGAGTCCTCCTCCCAGAAAATGAAATAATTTTAGCACTCAGCATAGAATTTCTAGACTGGTGTTCATAACTATGGTTTTAAAAATGTATAACCTGGGTCATACATTTAAATGGAAGGCATAAAAGTCAGAGAAAATCTCTGGGACTTTGTATTTGACAGAATTTTTGGATATGGTACCAAAAGGATAATTTTTAAAAATTGAGGAAAAATTTTAAATAATGTATAAACTGAAAATAAAGTTAATTTTGCATTATAAGAGCACACCATGATCTATGTAAAAAGTGTTCATTTGGTGTATTTTTTTTAAAAGAGAAAGCACTTTCATATTAAATAGCATGTGTATGAATTTTAGACTTTCCTATTTGTTGTGTCTATTCAGTGAAATAAAATTGAGCATTCAAATGTCTGATGGCAACATGAACTATTATATGAAAGCACCTTATACTCTGCTGCTTAACTTGCTTGTAATTGCACCTTTGTTACCTGCACATGCTCACATAGATATTGTAACACTGCTTCATGTGCGTCTGGATGGAAGATTAGTGGGCCTACAGGATCATTTATTTATATTGTTTCTATTACAATAATATATTGTAGATCAGTTGTAACTTCATTTCTTTACAAATAAAAGCCTGGCTGGTTATTGAATTTTTTTTCTTCAAGCTTATGAGGTATGGGAAAAATCTAAATAAATGAAGAGTTTAATCGGGGGTTGGAGTGGTTATAAATTCTCCTTAAAGTCTGCAAAGAAAATAAGTTCAATATACTTAAGTAGGGCTTAGGAGATGACTTAGTAGATAAAGTACATGCTATGCAAGTGTGAATTTGAGCCCCCAGAACTCACACAAAAGTGTTGGCAGGCGCCTACAATCCCAGCATGCCTATGGTGAGAAGGGAGGTACAGACAGAATTTCCTACAAGCCTGCTCGCAAGCCAGAGGCTGGTCAACCCAGGACTGAAGGAGGGACCCTGTCTCCAAGTAGGTGGGAAGTAGAGCAGCACCTGAAAACTCCTCCGACCACCACATGCGTGCCGTGGCACGTGTCGTCATGTGAGGGGCAACTCCAACAGTTCATCTGAAAACAGGGGTGCTCTCCCGAACATGTGGGCCGTGGCACGTGTCATGTGAGGGGCAACTCCAACAGTTCATCTGAACATAGGGGTGCTCTCCCGAACATGTGGGCCGTGGCACGTGTCGTCATGTGAGGGGCAACTCCAACAGTTCATCTGAAAACAGGGGTGCTCTCCCGAACATGTGGGCCGTGGCACGTGTCGTCATGTGAGGGGCAACTCCCAACAGTTCATCTGAACACAGGGGTGCTCTCCCGAACATGTGGGCCGTGGCACGTGTCGTCATGTGAGGGGCAACTCCTCCAACAGTTCATCTGAACATAGGGGTGCTCTCCCGAACATGTGGGCCGTGGCACGTGTCGTCATGTGAGGGGCAACTCCAACAGTTCATCTGAACATAGGGGTGCTCTCCCAAACATGTGGGCCATGGCACGTGTGGTCATGTGAGGGATCAACTCCTCCAACAATTCACCTGAACATAGGGGTGTTCTCCTGAACTTTGGTGGGTTGGGAGGAGGCTGGACATTTAGCTTAGTTGGTAGAGTCAGTTGCTTGCATGGCCTGTTTGGTCCCAGGTACTACACAAATTGGGCAAGGTGGCTTTGGCTATCATTGGATCTCCATTTTTGTTTTTTATATAGAACAATGTAATATTCTTGTTTCCTCAACTACTTTTAATACTTCACTTTAAAGTGTTTTAAATACTAACTACACCATGCAGTGTATTGATTAGTTCTCTTCCTTGCAGTAACTTCTGTGAATAGACCTGAATTATGGGTGAGCAGATGATTCAGGTCAGGCCAGTTATTTCCTGGGACTTTTATATCTGAAGCGAGGAGGTGCTGTAAATCAGAATAGTAAGTCCTGAGCCATTGGCAGCCAGAATATCTACTATGTGGAAAATGAAACCCAACATCACAGACATTCTCTTAGTTTCTTTTACCACTCTATCTTTCTAGTGTCCCTCCTTTTAGAATGGCTCGTGTTGGCCTTGTATTAAAAGGGTGAGTATCACCTGAATGACACCTTTAACTTTCAGGTTTTGGAGTCTGGATTTTAGAATATTTGTGTAGACTTTATTATATCTCCTAATCTGAGAATTTGGCATGCTGCAACGTTTGAAACCTTTTGAGTGTTTTCAGACCAAGGGACACTCAACCTGTGCAGCCTGCCTTGTTTTTTATTTTATATAATAACAGGTTATTATACTCTTTTATCCTCTTACCCCTGCTCCCATTACCCTGCAGGCACTCTTGAATGGGGTTATGGTATCCATTGTGGGGTCATGAAGGCCTTACTCAGTCCTGTGGGGTGGGGGGGATGACCATATTTCAGCATATTCCTACCTGCTCTGTGGCAACCCACCTTTAAATATTTTAAAAAACTTATTTGAGAGAGAAGGAGGCAGATAAGAGAGAATGGGCTCACCAGGGCCTCCAGCCACTGCAAAGCAAGCCCAGATGTGTGCACTGACTTGTACATCTGGATCTTATGTGGGTACTGGGGAATCAAACTCAGGTCCTCAGATTTTGCAGGCAAGTGCCTTAACTGCTAAGCAGTCTCTCCAGCCCAAATATTTATTTATTTGCAAGCAGAGACGGACAGAGCTTCAGCTGCTACAAATGAACTCCAGATGCATATGCCCCTTTGTGCATCAAGCCCTCTTGCCACTGAAAACAAACTCCAGACACACATACCACCTTATTCATTTGGCTTTACATGGGTGCTGGATAATCGAATCAAGGTAGGTAGGCTTTGCAAGCTAGCACTTTTAACCTCTGTGCCATCTTTCCAGCCTCACAGCCTTTCTGGGGTGCTTGGCATTAACTAAAAAGACCTGTGTGCTCATTCAAGTGAATGGTTTCTTCACATGGGCCCTCAAGTCTTTAAGATGGATCATAGACAATGTGCATTTTCAAGTGGGAAAAAATGAAGCATTTCTCACATTTGAGTTGGAATAAATCATTCTTTTGATGATCAATCAGTGGTACTGAAGGCTGTAATATAGTGTTAAGAGTGTGAACTCTGGAGCCTGTCTTCTAGGCTTGAATCTCACCTCCTTCAATCACTAGTTGAGATGGGCTTCTTAATTTTTTTTTTTTTTTTTTTTGTGAGTAGATAATCATACATTTTAAAAATATTTTGTTTGTTTGAGAAAGAGGCAGAGAGAGAAGGGGAGAGAATGGGTATGCCAGGGACTCTTGCCACTGCAAATGATCTCCAGACACATGTGCCACCTCATGCTTTACGTGGGTACTGGGGGAATTGAACCCCAGGTCCTTAGGTTTTGCATGAAGCCTATTTTTTCAACTTTGAATTCTGTAGCTTAGTGGCAGGCTTCAGTCACAGGCTTCTTAATTTTGATTGTTGTAATTTCCTGGAGACCCATAGTACCCAGCAGAGAGTTGTTAAGAGGATTAAATCAGTTGCTATATATAAAATACTTAATACAATGCCAGATACACAAAAAGCACTTCTTAAATCATTGTTGCTGTCAGAGCTTTTAGCACTTTACAGACATTTAAAGCTTTGGGAAGCAATTCATGTGTAGATCACGAGTTCAACTTAGAGTGATAACTATCATTAAAAAAACAAATAATAATCATGGGCTGGAGAGATGGCTTAGCGGTTAAGTGCTTGCCTGTGAAGCCTAAGGACCCCAGTTCGAGGCTCGGTTCCCCAGGTCCCACGTTAGCCAGATGCACAAGGGGGCGCACGCGTCTGGAGTTCGTTTGCAGTGGCTGGAAGCCCTGGCTCGCCCATTCTCTCTCTCTCACTCTATCTGTCTTTCTCTCTGTCTGTCGCTGTCAAATAAATAAATAAAAAATTTAAAAAAAATGAACAAAAAATTTTAAAAAAAAATCAGGGGTTGGAAAGATGGCTTAGTGCTTAAGGCACTTCCCTACAGAGCCAAAGGACCCATGTTCCACTCCCCAGAACCGACATAAGCCAGATGCACAAGGAGGCGCTTGTGTCTTAAGTTTGTTTGCAGTAACTGGAGGCGAGGCCCTGGCACGCCCATTCTCACTCTATCTACTTCTCTCTCTCTCTCAAATAAATAAATATAAGTACAATATTTTAAGCCAGGTATGGTGGCGCACCCCTTTAATGTCAACACTCAGGAGGTGGAGGTAGGAGGATCGCTGTGAGTTTGAGGCCAGCCTGAAACTACATATTGAATTCCAGGTCAGCCTAGGCTACAGCATGACCCTACTTTGTAAAAGAATAAAATAAAATAAAAATCACACTGGCCAGGTGTGGTGGCACATGCCTTTAAGGCTAAGGTAGGAAGATTGCTAAGAGTTTGAGGCCAGCCTGGAGTGAGTTCCAGGTCAGCTTGGGCTAGAGTGAGACCCTATCTTGTTGGGGGGGTGGGAGGGCAAAAATAGTGAATGATGTGAATATCATTAGGATATATATATTTAAGTATATGTAGACATGAGTACATATGGGTCATGATGTGAAAATAAGTAAAAGTCACTACTTTTGAATATTTTTATTTATTTCTTTGAAAGAGAGAATGGGCACACCAGGGCATCCAGCCACTGCAAACAAACTCCAAATGTATGCTCTACCTTGTGCATTTGGCTTACGTGGGTCCTGGGGAATTGAACCTGGGTCCTTTGGCTTTGCAGGCAAGTACCTTACCTGCTAAGCCATCTCTCCAGCATGACTACTTTTGAATTCATGTAGTATAAATACTTTAATACCAATCAGACTATGTAAAATATTTCATAATTAATAAAATGACAGATTGTTCTGCCAGTTGTATTCCTATACTCATGTTTTATTAATTTTTTAAATTTTTTACTTAGAGAGAGAGAGAATGGGCACTCCAGGGCCTCCAACCATTACAGATAAACTCCAGACACACATGCCACCATGTGCATCTGGCTTACATGGGTTCTGGGAGTGGAACCTAGGTCTTTAGGCTTTGTAGGCAAGTGCCTTAACCTCTAAGGCATCCCTCTAGCCCTCATTGAATTTTTAAAAAAAATTATTTGAGAGACAGAAACAGGCAGGCAGAGAGAGCAGGGGCATGCCAGTAAAAAAATTTTAACTGGGCTGGAGAGATTGCTTAGCAGTTAAGGTGCATGCCTGCAAAGCCTAAGGACCCAGGTTCAATTCTCCAAGTCCCACGTAAGCCAGATGCACAAGGTGACACATGCATCTGGAGTTTGTTTGCAGTGGCTAGAGGCCCTGATGTGCCCATTCTCAATCATTTTCCCTTTCTCTGCCTCAAATAAATAAAAATAATAAAATATTTAAAAAATTTTAAGCTATTTGTATGGATACAGGTACACATGTGCCATGATGCATGTGTGGAGGCCAGAGGACAACTTTCAAGTTGATCCTTGCCTGTCCACCTCATTTGAGGTCGGCCCTTACTCATGATACTTTTTTGAGCTTTCTCACATCTTTGTTTGCAAGCAAACTTCTAGTTGTCAAAGGATCAAATTTTATCAGTTCAAATTTCCTCTGAGGGAAGCAGAAAGCTGCTTCATAGTTTAAAAATCTGAATTTCTTGAGAGCAAATGTGACTAGAGCTGCCAACCAAAGGAAGTTGTTTTTTTTTTTTTTTTTTTTTTTTTAATGGAGAGCTTGGGCTGGAGATGACTTAGTGGTTAAGTTGTTTGCCTACAAAGCCTAATGACCAGGGTTCAATTCCCCAGTACCCACATAAAGCCCAACACACAAAGTGGCTCATATATCTGGAGTTTGTTTGTAGTGGCTGGAGGCCCTGGTGTACCCATTCTGTTTCTCTTTTCTCTCTTGCTTGCAAATAAATATTTAAAAAAATAAAATAAAAAGGAAAAATTTATTGCATGAAAACATTGCCTAATGGTCATATTTCTTCTCTTCAGGTTGTACACTTACATTCCTGTGGGGAGCCATTTTGGCTGGACTTGTATCCATAGCTCTGGGCTTCTGGCAGCAAGACATTAGCAAAACTATAGCAGCCTTCCTGTAAGCAAGATTATGTATCTTCAGTGTTGGGAAGCCGTCTGGCAGCAAGATATTAGCAAAACTATAGCAACCTACCTATAAGCAAGATTATGTATATTCAGCCATTTGGCTGGTCTTTTGTACTGAGAAGTGATTGAAATGCAAAAACTCTGTAACAGGAAGGTTTTTTGATAGGAACTTGTAAAGCTCATAAAATCTTTGTCCATGGAAAAAGTGTTTGTAAAAAGATATAAAAAAGAATGCTGTAAAATAAACCATGTCTTCAATCCTGGTTTCAGCCCTGGACTGGAGTCCATGCTTTCACTCTTTCTTCTGTCTTTCCTTAATCCTCACTCCCCATCAGGCTCGAACCCTTTCAGCCGGCAGGCTCCAGCACATTCCCTCTCTCCCATTCCACTGATAGCCCTTTTCAGTGCTGTTATCTGTATTTACTGTGGGGTCATGAATGTACCAGGTTTCTGTGGGAAGGACAATGCCCCAGGAGACCCCTTTCTACCTTGTAGCTCTCACATTTTTCTGCTCCTTCTTCCAAGATGTTCCCTGAGCTTTGGAAGGTGTCTGTTAGTGTTAAGCTCTTAGCAGACTATGATTTTCTGCTTTGATGAGTTTTGAGTCTCCTCAGTGTCTACCACCATCTCCCTGAAGGAGGTTCTCAGGCCAGCAGTGAGAGCAGCACTCCTGTTTAGCCTTCCACTTCCTCTGCAATGTTTCCTGGATTCTAACAGATGTGACAGAAATGACTTGTCTTGCACTAGGCAGTGCATTTCCTTTTCTTGTCCTATAGAAGGGTCTAGGATCTCTTGGTATTTGATGCCATTTGTAAAAAGCAGATTCTCTAACAAAGAGTAGAAGCTTCCTTCTCCTAAAAGGAGCATGACCTTCCTAAAAGATGTGTGACCTTCCAAGCCATGGGCTTCTGACTTGGTTTTTAGTACCAGGTATGAATTCCCCCCCCCCCCCCAGAGTGGGTCTTATACCCAGAAAACAGTTCATTATCCCCATAGCCTGTGTGCCACTATTGGTACCTGTGTGTCCATCTTGCCTGGCTGGTTGATTTTGAAGCTTGCAGGATCCCCTGCTTGTTCCTGCTGTGACCATTATTCCCTAGCAGCTCGAATAGCACTTTCCAGCACAATGAAAACAAGCCAGCAGGGAGCTGGCTTCCATCTCAGTTCTACTGAGATCTCTGTGTTCTGTGACCACAGCCTGTAGGGTCTTCAGCAGTAGGATCTTACCATTTAGATCTGGTGGGCAACCAAGTGCTTTGACAATGGCCTGCATTGTTTTGAGGATCTCATGGGTCTCCCTGACCAACAGCTCACTGTGGAGGGATAACCCAATTCTGGCCCTGGGATTTACCAGCAACAGCCTATAAGTTTTAGGGTAAAGCTTTCTTCACTCCTACAGGGTACTTCTGCCCAAACTATTCCTCCCTTCCTTACTGAAGGAGTTATATGTTTTAATTAGCTACAAGACAAGGATGTTTATGGTACTATCCCTCTGAATTCTTATCTATTAATCTTTGCTGTGCTCACCATGAGCTTCTGGGAAATTCTTGTTTCCACCTCCTATCTTGCTGTCAGAGTCCTAGGATTACAGAAGCTTGCCATGGCTTCTAACTTTTTCACATTATTTTTTAAAAATAGTTTGTTTTTATTTACTCATTTGAGAGAGGGAAAGAGGCAGAGAGAGAGAGAGAGAAAATGGGTGCACCAGGGCTTCCAGCCACTGCAAATGAACTCCAGATTCATGTGCCATCTTGTAATTTGGCTTATTTGGGTCCTGGGCAATCAAACCAAGGTCCTTTGGCTTTACAGGCAAGCACCTTAACCACTAAGCCATCTCTCCAGCCCAGCTTCTAGCTTTTTAAATGAGTTCTGGGGTCTAAACTCAGGTACTCCAGCTTCAGTGGCAAGGGCTTTATTCACTGGGCCATCTCCCCAGCTGTCCAGTGTTTATTTGAAGGTGCTATGCCCACTCACCAGGGAAGGTTTGACAGTGTTGGAGACATTCTTTTTAAATTTTTTTTTTTTTAATTTTAGAGATAGCAAGAGAGACAAAGGGAAAGAGAGAATTGGCACACCATGCCCTCAGCCACTGCAATGGAACTCCAGATGCTTGTTCTACCTAGTGGGCATGTGTGACCTTGCACTTACCTCACCTTTGTGTGCCTGGCTTACATGGGATGTGGAGAATGGAACATGAGTCATTAGGCTTCTCAGGAAGCACCTTAATTGCTAAGCCATCTCTCCAGCCCTGGAGACATTCTTGATTATCACTAATGGGGAACTAGGTACTACTGGTGGACAGGAATTCTGCTAAACATATTACAGTGCACAAGGTGGCTCCACAACAAAATTATCCACCTTTCCTGCCCCAAATCTCAACATTCCAAGGCTGAGGAAACCCATGTTATTCTTATAGTGTGATATGTTAATAAGATTATTTGACATGCATATGTGACACATAAGTTGTAATTGAAAATTAATCTGGCATGTTATAAGAAAGGGATCAAGTCTCATTTTTAGTTCCTTAGGGTAAGCAACTGAAAGTCTTCTTCCAGGAATATTTTCAGTTAAGTTTTAGCTAATTTTAAAATGAACTAATTGTCCCCTGACATTAAAGTTTATACCAAATCACCTTAAGAAAATATACTTCTTTTGCTCTAAATTTGATAAAATGTTTATTTAAGCATACAAATTTGTTAAGTACATGAGCTGGCACTGAAATCCCAGATTTACATACACTTTGCATCCAGTTGTTTATTTTGGGTAAAAAAAAATATATCAGTTTGGCCAAATGTTAATTTATTTCACTTTTTGATTAAATACAGTGTTCCTGAACAGATGTACAATTTTTGACATCATTCAATATTAGCCCCAACAGTCCAGTTCTTTGGTTTACATGTTCTGAATCACCATTTTTTCTTATTTGTAAAATTAAGAGTTTTTTATTGCAGTCATTGTGATTACGTTCATCATGGCAACATATTAACAAACTGTCACTGACACAAGTTTCTCAGTTTGCTCCAGACTATGAATTGTAAATGGAATAAAGCAGCACTTCCAGTTGACAAATGGATCCACAGGTAGTATGGTATCTCTTAAATAAAGCTTGTGACAGTTACACCAGTAAACTGTTGCAATGAGAAAACTATTGACAAAGTAGAGCCAGGGAATGTTCATCTCAATATATGCTGGGACCTGGACAGGAATTGAAAGGAGGATGACCTGAAGTACTACGAATGGTGACCAGGTGCCAAGGAAACAGACTATGAGCTTGGACAAGAGGACTTTTCTAGAGATAACATTGGACTGAGAGAGAGATGTAAGAGGAAAATACAAGACCATCTGATTCATGTACGATGTTATCCTCATAGCCTGTATCAAGGTAATAATTTCTGGCCAAGCAATTATGAAAGCCACAAATAAACTCATCACCATGGAAAACGACAGCCAGTAACTCTGAGCACTGACGTAGGTAGGGCACTGGTACCAGGTACCGTGTGCCTCCAGGCTTTGATAGATAGCTGGGTCTCCCAAAACATAAGCAAGGGCTGAAACCCAAACTAAAATTACTATAAAGAAATAAAATAACTTTTGGCACTTACATGAAAACTTGGTGGTTTTAGAGAGGTTCAGGCAATAATCTATGCCAGCTATTAAGAACACCGGATAATGCAGAAAACCATAAGTGAAGGAAGTAATTTGAGTGAACAGGCAGATATGGTATTTTGTAAACCGAATGCCTAAAAGTACAAAATCCCTGAAATAGGATATAAGAGAAATGCTTACCAACAGTACAAGATCTACAAGTGCTAGCGAAATACAAAAACACTCCATAAAGTTTTGGTAGGTGTTTTTTCTTCTCATTCCTAGTGTAAAGATATTTAACAATATTTTCCCAAGAATAATCAGAGATAATAGACAGCTAACATTCAGGGAATGGTTTGCTTGAGGTAACTGGTTCTGAACAGAGCAATTCTCTGAAGGAAGGGCTGTCATACTTTCAGTTAAATTCCCAGGTGCCCTGCTGAAATGCAAATGGTAAACACGGCTTCACTTGATTTTCCATCCCTAAAAAAAAAGTGAGAAGAAAATCTTGATGTTATCATCCCGATACTGTCTTCTTTACAGCTTTACAAAGCAATCCCTTCTATTTTCCTAAATCTGATCTCAGTCATTTCCCCAGATACAGATATAAGTAGGCATGATATTTCTCATAACACAGTGGAAAACACAACATGATCAAGCATGTGTGATTTCCAGGTAAGATGATTACATAGAAGCCAAGCCAAAGCAGCCTAGGGGAAGAAATAAGCAGAAAAACAGCAAAATACACTCTTCTACCAAAAAACGAAGGCATATGAGGAATTACCAACCACAGTAGAGAAACATGAGAGACTCAGAACTTTCTAGAAAGCAGGAAGCACAAAAGCAGCTCCTGCTATGGCAACAGTGGCCCTGATCTTTGTGCGCTCCTGGCCCAGAGCCGCAGGAGCAGAAGCCAGGTGAAGGGATTTTCCACTCACATCAGCCTCATCGCAAAGTCAAGAAACCTGAAGGGGAAGACAGCAGGGACCAGCTGAGCAGCTGCTGAAGGAGATCACAAACTGAGCAGCTGAGCAGATCTGGCACAACTCCAGGCACCCTGCAAGCCTCCCCCACCCGACAGTGCTGCAAACCACCAAAGAACTCATCCACCCATCGCAGCTACACAGCATCCAGCACAGCTGATCAGAACACCAGATCCAGTGACTTGAGCAGCCTAACCAAGTCCACAGCTCAACAGAGAGGGATCGAGGTGGACACTCAGCATTGCTGAGAATGGAAGCCATTCCAAAAGACAACAGGGCCTACTTACACAAAGCAAGACACACAGGCCTACACTGGAAGTGCCACCTCACCTTCCATGTCAGGGCAGGTTATGTGTTAGATTTGCTTGCTGTAGTCTTGGTCATCGGCTTTACCATTCTCAGATAAACTGTATTTTGGTGTTGACTACTGTTGCCTTTGATGTTTCCTAATTTATAGGGCCTTTGTCTTTTTCTTCTTTCATTACTGGAGACAGGGACTCACTTGGCCCCAGACTAACTGAAACCCATTTCAGACCAGAAATCTCAGCCTCCCAGTTGAAAGGATTAAGGGTATGGGGCAACCTAAGGGGCTTTGACTTTGTTAGATTACCATTTTTCTTTTTTTTCCAGGTAGGGTCGCACTCTAGTCCAGGCTGACCTGGAATTCACTATGTAGTCTCAGGGTGGCCTCAAACTCATGGTGATCCTCCTATCTCTGCCTCCCAAGTGATGGGATTAAAGGTGTGCGCCACCACACCCAGCTACCATTTGTTTTAATCCCCACTCTTCATAAATACTCTGTGCTAGTTTTGACTGAAAGTATATGTTGCTCAGTTGGATTTTAGAATTTACCAGTAACTTGAATCACCCAGCCTACTAGACTACTTGAATATCAGGCAAACTGAAAACCTAGGGTCACATTTCCTGTTACTCTGGGAGTATAAAAGCTACAACTGACACCTTGAATTCCTACATTGAAGATAAATAAAGTCAGATTTACATGGCTAAGAGTACTATAGCTAATTAGAAATTCCAAGCATCAAATTAACTCAATTTGCAAAATCTCTACAATATAATACAAAGAAACACAAAAAATCAAAACAATACAATTCCATCAAAAACCATCAGAAATTATCTTTAGTGTGACTGAGTTAGATGAAATTCCTGATAAAGATTTCAAAAACAATGATTATAACTATACTCAAAGAAATCAAAGAAAAAAAATTAAGGGAATCAAAGGAGAAAAATAATTCCTGAAGGAATCCTAAGAGAACATAGGAAAATAATTTAATGAAATAAGGAGGTCAATGCAAGATATGAGTAAGGAAATAAAAACAATGAAAAAAATACCAATTAGAAACACTAGAAATGAAAGCAGAGTAAGAAAACTGTGTAGAAAATCTCTCCAGTAGAATGGATCAAGGAGAGGACAGAATATCTAAGCTAGAAGACCAGGTGGCAGATCTAATACAGTCTAACAAAGAGAATGACAAACTAATAGGAAGGCATGAATGGAATTTCAAGACATTTGGGACACTATGAAGCAATCAAACAAATATTTTGGGCACAGTAGAAGAAGAATTTCACTCCAAAGGTATAGTAGGTATTTTCAACAAAATCATAGAAGAAAATTTCCCCCAAACAGGAAAAGTGATGCCAATACAGATATAGGGAGCCTTCAGAATGCCAGATAGACAAAATCAGGAAAGAACCTCTGACCACCATATTATAATTAAACTACAAAACACAAAAGCCAAAGAAAATATATTGATAGCAGTTAGAGAGGAAAATCAAGTTACATATAAAGGCAAGCCCATTAGGAAACAGCAGATTACTCAACACAAGCTTTAACAGCCAGAAGGGCTTGTAATGATATATTCCAAGTTCTGAAAGATAACTGTCAACCAAGATTATTTTATACAGCAAAACTACCCATCCAGATTAAGAGAGAAATAAGGACATCACAACAAAAACAAGCTAAAGGAATATATAAACACTTGGGGCTGGAGAGATTGCTTAGTGGTTAAGGCACTTGCCTGTGAAGCCCAAGAACCCAGGTTCGGTTCCCCAGTACCCACATAAGCCAGATTCACAGGGAATATATGAACACTAAACTAGCTCTGCAGAAAATACTTAAGAGGATCCTCTGTATGGAAGAGAAAGAAAAGCATACATTTAAGGAAACAGAAAAAAATAAACCATACTCAAATAATAGTTAATACAAGAGAGTAAAGTAAAAATGGGAAGAACTACAAAACAAGAACAGTAAGAATAAATGCACACCTTTCAATAATAACAGCCTCAATGCTCCAAACAAAAAACACAGGCTTGCAGACTGGGTTAAACTACAGGTACCTAGGGCTGGGAGATGGCTAACTGGTTAAGGCACTTGCCTCCAAAGCCAAAGGACCCAGATTAGACTCCCCAAAACTTACATAAGCCAGATACACAAGGTGATGCATGCATCTGGAGTTCATTTGCAGTGGCTGGAGACAATGACATACCCATTCTCTCCCCCCCACCCCCATCTGCCTTTCTTTCAAGTAAATAAAAACATATTTAAAGAAAAAAAGTAGGATCCTTCTATTTATTGCTTCCAAGAAACTCACCTTTCCATAAAAGATGGACACTATCTTATGATGAAAGGATGGAAAATGGTACTTCAAGCCAATGGGCTTAGAAAACAAACAGAAACTAGCACCAGTGCTTCTCATACTTTTCAACAAAATAGAAAAGGAATACTACCAACCTCCTTCTATGAATCCAGCATTGTCATGGTATTAAAACCAGACAAAGACAGAACAAAAAAAGAAAATTACAGACTGTTGCACTCAGGTTCACATTGCTAGCAGAAATCACCTGACCAAGATCAGCTTCTGGGGAAAAAAAAGGGTATATTTTGACTTACAGGCTCAAGGGGATTCTCCACGATGGCAGGGAAAATGATGGCATAGGCAGAAGGTGGATATCACCCTCTGGCCAACATAAGGTGGACAATAGCAACAGGAGAGTGTGTCAAATACTAGCAAGGAGAATCTGGTTATAACACCCATAACCTTGCCTCCAACAATACACTGCCTCTAGGAGGCATTAATTCCCAAATCTCCATCAGCTGG
This sequence comes from Jaculus jaculus, assembly GCF_020740685.1. Classification (NCBI taxonomy): domain Eukaryota; kingdom Metazoa; phylum Chordata; class Mammalia; order Rodentia; family Dipodidae; genus Jaculus; species Jaculus jaculus. The sequence goes on along the minus strand of NC_059112.1, from coordinate 80,781,050 downwards.
GAACCTAGCATTCAGAATACCTAAGTTTATGGGGGACACCTGAATCAAACTGCAAATCAAACCACACAGACCAATTTCCCTCATGAACATAGATGCAAAAATTCTCAACAAAATACTGGCAAACATAATACAAGAACTATATCAAAAAGGTTATTCACCCTGCCTAAGTAGGCTTTATTCCAGAGACACAGGGATGGTTCAACATATGCAAATAGATAAATGTAATATGCTATATAAATGGACTGAAGGACAAAAATCACATGATCATCTCATTGGATGCAGAAAAGCATTTGACAAAATCCAACATCCCTTCATGATAAAAGTCCTACAGAGACTGGGAAAAGAAGGAACATAGTTCAATAATAAAAGCTATTTATGACAAACCTACAGCCAACATAATACTCAATGGGGAAAAACATGAAGCTTTTCCACTAAGATTAGGAACAAGACAAGAGTGTCCACTGTCCCCACTTTTATTTAATATAGTACTGGAAGTCTCACCTATAACAATAAGGTAAGAGACACACATAAAAGGAATACAAATTGGAAAGGAAGAGATCAAATTATCATTATTTGCAGTTGGTATGATTCTATACATAAAGGACCCGAAAGACTCTACCATCAAACTGTTAGGGCTGAAAAACACCTTTAGCCACGTAGCAGGATACAAAATAAACACTCAGAAATCAGTAGCCTTCCTATATGCTAGCAACACACACACGGAAGATGAAATCAGAGAATCACTCCCAATCACAATTACATCAAAAAAAAAAAAAAAAAAGTACCTTGGAATAAACCTAACTAAGGAAGAGAAGGATCTCTATAATGCAAACTTTAAAACACTCAAGTGAGAAATTGTAGAAGACACTAGGAAATGGAAAGGCATCCCATGTTCTTTGATTGGAAGAATCAACATTGTGAAAATGGCATCTTACCAAAAGCAATCTACACAGTTAATGCAAAACCCATGAAAATTCCAATGGCATTAGTTGGGTATGGTGGCTGTGGTGGTTTGATTCAGGTGTCCTCCATAAACTTACGTGTTCTGAATGCTAGATTCCCAGCTGATGGAGATTTGGGAATTAATGCCTCCTGGAGGGAGTGTATTGTTGGAGGCGGACTTATGGGTGTTATAGCCAGTTTCCCCTTGCTAGTGTTTGGCAAACTCTCCTGTTGCTGTGGTCCATCTTATGTTGGCCAGGCGGTGATGTCCACCCTCTGCTCATGCCATCGTTTTCCCCTGCCACTGTGGAGCTTCTTCTCGAGCCTGTAAGCCAAAATAAACCTATTTTTCCCAGAAGCTGCTCTTGGTTGGGTGATTTCTCCCAGCAATGCGAACCGGACTGCAACAGTGGCACACTCCTTTAATCCCAGCACTCACAGGAGGTAGAGGTAGAAGGATCACCATGAGATCTAGGCCATGCTGAAACTACATAGTGAATTCCAGGTCAGCCTGCACTAGAATGGAGCCCTACCTTGAAACCCCAGCCCCCCAAAAAAATTCAACTGGATTCTACCCAGAAATAGAAAAAACAATCCTAAAATTCATTTGGAAGCACAAAAATCCCCTCAAAATAGCAAAAATATTTTTTTTTCCAAAACTATTTTGAGCAAAAAAAAATAAATAAATAAGGCTGGTGGTATACCTGATTTTAACCTATATTATAGAGCCATAGTAACAAAAACAGCATGGTACTGTCACAAAGACATGTAGAACAATGGAACAGAATAGAGCACCCAGATATAAGTCTGCGTGGCTACAGCCACCTGATCTTTGACAAAAATACCCAAAATACTCACTGGAGAAAAGACAGCCCCTTCAACAAATTGTGCTGTGAAAACTGGATATCTATATGTAAAAGGATGAAAACAGGGAATCCTTACCTTTAACCATATATAAGAATTAGGTCCAAATGGATCAAAGACCTTAATATCAGACCCAGAACACAGAAACTGATACAGAAAAATAGGGGAAACCTTTCAACATACTGGCATACGCAATGTCTTTCTGAATATTACCCCAGTTGCTCAGGAAATATTATCACTAATCAACCACTGGGACCTCAAGAAATTACAAAGCTTTTGCATAGCAAAGGACACTGTGTATAGAACAAAGAGGCAACCTACAGAATGGGAGAAAATCTTTCCAACTATACATCTGACAGAAGATTAATATCCAGAATATACAAAAGAACTCAAAAAACATAACAATAAGAAATCAAACAACCCAATTAAAAAATGTTCTATGGAACTAAAAAGAGTTCTCAATAGAAGAAATACAAATGGCCTATACATCTAAGAAAAAGTTCTACATCCTTAGCCATCAGGGAAATGCAAATTAAAACTACTTTGAGCTTCCATCTCACTCCTGTCAGAATGGCTACTATGAAGGAACAAATGACAATAAATGCTGATGAGGAGGCAGAAAAAGAGGAACGCTTCTACACTGTTGGTGATAATGTAATCTGATACAGCTATTGTGGAAATCAATGTGGAGGTTCTTGAGACAGCTAAAAACAGATTTACCATATGACCCAGCTATACAACTCCTAGCCATATATTCTAGGGATTTATTTCACTACCTTAGAGATACTTGCACATCCATGTTTATTGTTGCTCTATTCAAAACAGCTAGGAAATGGAACCAGCCTAGATGTCCCTCAACTGATGAGTAGATAATGAAGATATGGTTCATTTATATAATGGAGTTCTATTCAGTGGTAAAGAAATATGAAATTTTCAGGAAAATGGATGGACCTGGAAAGGATTATACTTAGTGAGGTAACCCAGGCCCAGAAAGCTAAGAACTGCATGTTCTCTCTCATATGTGGATGCTAGCTACAGATGAACTTGTGAGTTGGCATAAAACTCGGTAGTAGAGGTCAGTAAACTAGAAAGGGCCTATAAGGGACAGAGGGGAGGAGAGGACTTCAGGGAATGGTATTGTATATATGTAAGTAGAAGAACAGATTACTGCAGGTAGAAACGCATAAGTGAGGGCATGGGAAGAAACTGCATAAAGGAAGTGTTGGGGGAGATTAATGAAAATCTAAGAGGGTATGAATAAGCCATATGGAAACCTACTTTTTTTTTTGACAAAAGAATACCCAGAAGCTATACATTGTTAGTAGAAAAATTTCAGTGCCAGGGATCGAATACCGTCCAGTGAGTTGTTGGCCAGGGAGGTCTCTGATGACCTGAAAACATTACAGGCTATTGCAAAGGCTCTTAGTTTTCCACCAGGAATAGATGGTAAGACTCTATTGCTGAAGATTCCACATACTTGGGCTGCAAGGTCATTGAGAAATCTTGTTGGAGCTGAGCTGAAAACCTCCTCCCTATAGACCAGCTGAAAGAAAGCTGGAAAAGTTATTCTGTATGCAGCTTTATGGAAGATAGAGAAGTCATCAGTGGAGATAAACAACAGAGGACATTACATTAAGTTTGGCCAGCAGGCCAAATGAGGCAACAGGTGTAATAGTGGGACATCTGTTATGGGAGAAACCAACCACCCTCTAACTGGACTAAAGGCCAGCTCCATGGGAGGGAGTACTTGCCTTATGCTGAAAACCTCTGACAGGGGAGGTCATGAGCCCTAGGGGTATAATGCCTGCTGGTTCTGGCTAAATGCATATAGTATGCTCACCAAACTGCCCAATAAGCACTTCTCTTAATGTTCATACCCATATATTAATGCTATTGTCACTTTTGGTTAGAGAAGCTTCTCTTTTCAGATGTCATTGATCTCATATCAGCCTGAGCTAGAGTAAGACCCTGCCTCAAAAAAACAAAACAAAACAAAACATAGTGCTGAGAAGTTGACAGAGGAATACTCAGCAATGAAAAATCTCTGTCACACCTTCCAAGGCTCAGGGTCCATTGCAAAAGAGGTGGTGGAAAGAATGTAAGAGCCAAAGGAAGGATAGGACTCCTTACAACGTGTTCTTCCAGACACAAAATGCCCTGGATATCCATGACCTCACAGTGCCTGGTGCTACCTATACATGACCCTCATAATAGGAGAAAAAGATGATGACATCAAAATAAAAGAGACTAATTGAGAGGGGAGGAGGCATGATGGAGAGTGGAGTTGCAAATAGAAAAGTGAGGCGGGAGGGAATTATCATGGTTTATTATCTTGTAATCATGGAAGTTGTCAATAAAAAAACTTTAGGATTGTTAAGATGGCTTAGTGGTAAAGGTGCTTGCCTGTGGAAGCCTAGGGATCCATGTTCTCCTCTCCACATTCCACATTCGCTAGATGTAGAATGGGGAGGCAAGTGCAAGGTCGAACATGCCCACTAGGTGGTGCATGAGTCTGGAGTTCAACTGCAGTGACTGAGACACTGGCACACCAATTCTCTATTTTTCCTTTCTCTTTCTCCCTCTAAGAAAAAAATAAATAAATAAAGCCTGCATCCCATGTCCTTTTGCCAAATGTCAGTCTAAATATGTAATGAACAATACTTATACTTGATAATTACTAACACTGATACTTTTTTTTAACACTTAATGAACTTCTTAGACAATATATTTCAGCTCATCCTGAAATTTATTTCTCTGGTGTAGTCAAAGATCAGGCTTTTGCCAGGTGTGGTGGCACATGCCTTTAATCCCAGCACTTGGGAGGCAGAGGTAGGAGGATTGCAGTGAGTTTGAACCCACCCTGAGACTACACAGTGAATTACAGGTCAGCCAGAGCTAGCGTGCCCTACCTTTAAGAACAAAACGATGACAACAAAAGATCAGGCTTTCCCTATGGCAGGGAGGTCATGAGCCCCAGGAGTGTAAGCCTGGTCTTCTCTGTCTAAATGCATGTATTATGCTCACTGAACTGTCCTGTCAGCACTTTTCTTAACGCTTATACCCATATATTAGTGCTACTCTCACTTTTTTCTTTAATATTTTATTTTTATTTATTTATTTGAGGGAGAGGAGAGAGAGAGAATGAATAAAAATGGGCACGCCAGGGTTTCCAGACGCTGCAAATGAACTCCAGACACATGTGCCACGTGGGTACTGGGAATTGAACCTGGCTCCTCCAGCTTTGCAGGCAAATGCCTTAACTGCTAAGCTATTTCTCCAGCCCTACTCTCACTTTTGGTTAGAGAAACTTCTCTTTTCAGATGGTGATGACCACTGGGATGGCCCAAATGGCACCACAGTGCTGAGAAGTGACAGAGGAGTATTCAGCACTGAAATAGCTCTACAATATCTTCCAAGGCTCAGGACCCATTATGGAAGAGGTAGTGGAAAGAATGTAAGAGCCAAAGGAAGGGTAGGACTACTTACAATGCAATAATCCAGACAGAAATTGGCCTGAATATCCATGACCTTGCAGTGCCTAGCACTACCTTCACAAGATCCTCACAATAGGAGGAAAAGACAATGACATCAAAATACATAAGACAGAGACTTATGGAGAGAGGGAGGGGATATAATGGAGAGTAGATTTGCGAAGGGGAAAGAGTGGGGAGGGAATGGTCATGCTTTATTGTCTATAATTATGGAAGTTGACTTCCGGTTAAGATGGCGGCGTAGGTACCACGCCAAAGCAGCCTGGGGGGAAAAAAGACTAAAAAACCTCAGCAAAATACACACTTTTACTAAAAAGTGAGGTGTATAGGAAACTGAAGCAGCAGCGGAGAAGTAGGAGAGATCCAGAGCATCCAGAGCCCACACAGGCCGGCAAAAGCAGCCCCGGCAGCTCCGCCAACCGCGGCAGCGGCGGGGCGCACCAGAAAGCCGCCAGACTCGGCTCCAGCCACAGGAAAAGCCAGGTGCGGGATTTTCCCCTCACACCGCGCTCTACGCAACTCAGGACACGTGAGGGGAGAGCGGCAGCGAGCAGCGGAGGAGCAGACCGCCAGGTAGAAGAACACGTGGAGCAGCGAGAGAACCAGAGCAGCTGCGGCTCCCTCCCCTCCCCCACCACCCGAGCCCAGCTCCAGCGAACACAGCAGCAGCCCGGGACCCGGCCACGCCAACCTGAGCCGACAGCGGGACCCAAGCAGGAGCAGAGTTCGGCAGCAACATCAGCAGCTCCGGAACCGGTACCAGTGGCCCCAGCAGCAGCACACCCAGGAGCGGCAACAACAGCAGACCCAGAAGCAGCAGCAGTTCCAGCAGCGGGGGTGCTGATCTGCAGGGCCACAGTTGCCAGGCTTGGTTTGCCCCGCAGGAAAAGCCAGGGCCCAGCTCCAGAATTCAGAACAGCAGCCCGACGACCCAGGCAGCAACTTGACTGAGATCAAAATCATCCAAGGTAACTGGGTTTGCACCAGGGAAGGGTCTCACGTGGTCACAAGCTGACTGGGATCCCTCAACAGACCAGAAATCTTAACCTCTGTGTTGATAGAGGATCCTGTTGTTATAATAACTACTCTGGCATACATACTTGGGGCTGTTTTTGACTGAATGGGTACAGTGTTTAGTTAACTTTTAGAATCTACCGGTGTTTTATTCCACTCAGCCTACTTGAATACTCCCATAGCAGGGAAACTCAACCCCTAGGAGCACCTTTGTAGATACTCTCAGAGTCTTAAGAGCCACATCTAACACCTTAAGCTCCTACTCTGAAAATATATAACATCAAATCCATTGATACAGCTAAGAATACCTAGCTAGCTAGAAAATCCAAGCATTAACTTAATCCAAGATGCAAAAATATATACATTATAACACAAGAAACACTAAAAAGCAAGACGATATAAATCCACCTAAAAGTATTAATGCATCAGAAATGACCTCCAGTGAGAACGAGTTAGAGGAAATGCCTGAAAAAGATTTCAAAAGAATGATTGTAAATATGTTCAAAGAAGTCAGAGAACAAATCAAAGGAGTCAAAGAGGAACTTAAAGAGGAAATCAAAGCAATCAAAGAAGATGCAGGACACCAATTTCATGAAATAAAGAAGGCAATACAAGACATAAATAAGGAAATAGAAATAATAAAGAAAAACCAGTCAGAATTACTAGCAATGAAGAACACAGTTAATGAAATAAAAAACTCTGTAGAAAATCTCAAAAGTAGAATGGATGAAGGAGATGACAGAATATCTAAGCTAGAAGACCAGGTGGCAGATGTAATACAGTCCAACAAAGAGAAAGACAAACTTATAGATAAGTATGAGTGGGAATTTCTTCGGGACACTATGAAAAGATCAAATATTAGAATTCAGGGCATAGTAGAAGGAGAAGAATTTCACTCAAAAGGCATAGTAGGTGTCTTCAACAAAATCATAGAAGAAAATTTCCCCCAAATTGGGAAAGAGGTGCCAATACAGATACAGGAAGCCTTTAGAACCCCAGCCAGACAAAACCTGGAAAGAACATCTCCTCGCCATATTATAATCAAACTTCCAAACACACAAACCAAAGAAAAAATATTGAAAGCAGTTAGAGAGAAAAATCAAGTTACCTACAAAAGTAAGCCCATAAGGATTACAGCAGATTATTCAACACAAACTTTTAAAGCCAGAAGGGCTTGGGGTGATATATTCAAAGTTCTGAAAGATAACAACTGTCAACCAAGGTTACTTTATCCTGCAAAGTTATCCATTCAAATAGACGGAGAAATAAGGACATTCCATGACAAAAACAGGTTAAAGGAGTATTTGAAGACAAAACCAGCTCTATAGAAAATACTTGATAGAATCCTCCATGCTGAAGAAAAGGAAAAGCACACATATAAGGAACCTAGAAAAAACAAGCAATACTCAAATACTAGTTAACAGAAGAGAGCACAGGTAGAACCAGAACCACAAAAAAAAAAAAAAAAAAAAAAAAAAGGCAAACATAAATACACACCTTTCAATAATATCTCTTAATATCAATGGCCTCAATGCCCCAACGAAAAGACATAGATTTGCAGACTGGGTTAAAAAGCAGGATCCTATAATTATGGAAGTTATCAATTAAAAAGTTTAAATTAAAAAAAAAAAAGAATGTGTAGTGTACACTGGTAATTTTTTGACCTCCAGATGGCCCAGAAATGAGATCTTTAAACCAAAATGTTATATATCAACATCTAACTCCTATGTTAAGTATGGGTTTAACAACTTGTAATACAGACAGTACTTGTATTTCCTGGAGTCAAAACACATTTGAAGTTTCGTAGGCTGATAGTTAAACTCAGCAATCGCCCACTGCCTTTGCCTTAGGCCCATGCCAACTCCAGAAACCATGACTTCCTTTTTTGTCTTTGTGGAAATATAATTTAGGGGCTATGTTTATGGGCCCTTTAATAGCATTTTTCACATTTTCCATCCAGGTATCTTTTTCTGCAGCTCATGATTAAATGGCAAAGCTGAAAGTGGGACAAGAAAGACCGGGATGTCTCTTGTGGATGTGATCTTTCAAGAATGCCAACTGCAGAGAGAACACAGGGAACCAACAGGGCTGAGCATGGACATTCAAGGATCTCTAGAAGTGGTAGAGGCACGAGTTACAAAGCTTGAGTGGCAAACACATATGAAAGTGGGAAGGAAATCAGAGAGGAAGAAGTCAGGCAAGGAAGGAGGCCCAAGAAACTTAGCTTTAAAAGGTGTGCCTGTGAGGAGGGCTATTGATGTAGTTCATTGCCTGACATGTGTAAGACCCTGGGTTTGGTTCCTAGCACTGCATGTCTGCCATCTCCCCTTAAAAAAAACAAAAAACATAGCAAACAAAAAACCTAGTAACAGTAGAGACACACACACACACACACACACACACACACACGAGAAACAAAACCTAGCTCTAACAAGAACAATAAACCTCATAAATGTTAGATGGGTTTAAATTAATATGGTACTTCATTAAGATACATTGTATAGTCATTAAAAAATGTTTGGCTGGTGCATGCATCACCTTGTGCATCCGGATTTACTTGGGTTCTGGGGACTTGAACTTTGTAAACAAGTGTCATCTCTCCAGCCCAGTAACCACCTTTGTTAGGGATCCATTTGGAATGTCCTTCAGGCCAGGCCTTAAGCCGAGCAGGGATGATGGGAGCTGAGAAGGGAGGTGAAGCGATATAGACGGCGGGCAAGCCGCTCCCACCGCTGGTGTTCATAATCTTCAGAGACTCCAGGCCAGTTGTAAGCACACTGAGCTTTATGGTCTGAATCTGCACGTTTTGAGTGCACGTTCCGCAGCTGGTGGCGCTGTTCTGGGGATTGTGGAACCTTTAAGAAATGGGGCCTACATGTGGGTCCTTGAACGGTTGTAACCTGGCCCCAGCTCTGCTTTCTGCTTTGGAGCCCACGAAAAGGTGAAAGGTTTCTTCCGCATGTTTCTGCCATTGAACGGACTCGATGGACCATGTCTTCCCTGTCATGGTAGACTGATAGTATTAGCCAAAATAAACCACTCCTCCCTTGAAAAAAAAAAAGTTTGGCTGGGTGTGGTGGCGCACACCTTTAATCCCAGCACTCGGAGGATCCCTGTGAATTAGAAGCCATCCTGACACTACAGAGTGAATTCCAGATCAGCATGAGCTAGAGTGAGACCCTACCTTGAAAAATCAAAAGTAAATAAATAAATAAATAAAATGTTTGTTAGTTAGGCTGGGAGTGTTCTCAGATCACGTGCCTAGAATGCTCAAGACCCTGGGATTTGAAACCTGGTGTGTACATATGTATGTATGTACATATATACCTACTAAAAAAAATAAATTAAAATAAAATGTTTGTCAAATAGGAAGATTGAATTTTATAATGAAAAACTACCTTTTCTATGCTTGCTACAATTTTAAGCCTTGTGAACTTTTACATGTTCAGTCATCATGATAAATGTTCATGATGTTAAAAAATACAGATTTGCTGGGCGTGGTGGCGCATACCTTTAATCCCAGCACTTGGGAGGCAGAGGTAGGAGGATCACCATGAGTTCGAGGCCACCCTGAGACTCCATAGTGAATTCCAGGTCAGCCTGGGCTAGAGTGAGACTCTACCTCGAAAAACCAAAAAAAAAAAAAAAAAAAAAAAAAATACAGATTATAAAGTTGTGCAAAAATACATCATCCATTTGGCTTAAGAACTTATGTAAATAGCCAAGTGAATATTTTCCTCCACATAAGGTTTTTTTTTTTCTCTTCTCACATATACTACAGTTTAACATGCCCCTCTGTGAAAAGGGTCCATTCCAGATCCAATATGCAAAGAAACAGCTGCCAGCCGGGCATGGTGGTGCATACCTTTAATGCCAGCACTCAGGAGGCAGAGGTAGGAGGATCCCTGTGAGTGCAAGGCCACCCTGAGACCCCATAGTGAATTCCAGGTCAGCCTGGGTTAGAGCAAGATGCTACCTCAAAATAAATAAATAAATAAGTAAATAAAACAAAACTGCCAGCTTGATAAATACTAATTGGCTCTTAAGGCTTGGATAAGACAGTCTAGATGGAATAACAGATCACATGAAGTCCTCCTTGGACCAAGAAACAAGTAGGCTTTTAAAATTTTTCTTTTCAAAGAAAAAGTTTGGCCAGGTGTGGTTGCTCATGCCTTTTATCCCAGCATTTGGGAGGCACAGATAGGAGTATTGCTGTGAATTCTAGGCCAGCCTGAGACTACATAGTGAATTCCAGGTCAGCCTGGGCAAGATCAAGACCCTACCTCCAAAAACCAAAAAATTAAAAAAGAATGTGGTACATTTATACAATAGAGTTCTAGTCAGCAGTAAAGAAAAATGAAATTATGAAACTTGCAGAGAAATGGATGTGTCTGGAAACGATTATACTTGGTGAGGTAACACAGGCCCAGAAAGCCAAACATCACATATTCTCTCTCTTATGTGGATCCTAGCTACAAATGTTTGGACTTCTATGTCAGTTGGAAATAAAACTCAGTAGAAGAGACCAGTAAGCTAGAAAGGGGATTTAATGGGAATAGAAAGGGAGGGTGGGACTTAAGAGGACGGTATTGTATATAAGTAGAACAACAGATTACTGGAGGGTGGAAAGGCCTAAAGTGAGGACAGGGGAAGAGATAGTGTAAAGGAAAGTTGGGCGGGGGTGGGGTGGGGAGAGCTAATCAAAATCTAAGAAGGTAGGAATAAGTCATATGGAAACCTACTTTTTTTGGACAATGGCATATCCAGAAGCCACATATTGTTACCTTCTCCAGTGAATTGTTGGCCAGGGAGTTCCCTGATGCCCCCAAAACATTACAGGCCACTGCCAAGGCTCTTGGACTCTACATGCTTGGGCAGTAAAGTCACTGAGGAGTCCTGCTGGTTCTGAGCTGAAAACCTCCTTCATGTAGACAAGCTGACAGAAATCTGGAAAAAGCTATGCTGCATGCAATTCCGTGGGAGAGAGAAAAATCACTAGTGTAGATAAACAACAGTGGACACAGCAAGCCTTAAATTTTGCCAGCCAGGCCAAATGAGCCAAGAGGTGCAATAGTGGCATGTCTGTTATGGGGGAAACCAACCACTCTCTCATTGGACTAGAGGCCAGCTCCATGAGAGTAAATACATGCCTGATACTGAAAACATATGACAGGGGAAGTCATGAGCTCTAGGGGTGTAATGTCTGTTGTTGTCTGGCTAAATGTATGTACTATGCTTACCAAACTGCCCACTAAATATTTCTCTTAATGTTCATACCTATATATTAATGCTACTCTCACTTTTAGTCTAGGCCAGGACAAAGTCACTGCCTCCCCTTCAACATCTTATATTATCATGGACTATTTTCCTGATCTGCATACCTAGAAAGTGGTCTCCTACAATTTTAATCCCCTCTCTTAGAAGCCACCCTAATTACTGTTAGGGAAATGGAGTGATGACTACTCAAAACTGCTTCATGCTGATATGGGGTGATGTTAGGACACAGCAGTTAAGGTTTTTCTGGATCCAATAGCCTATGGTAGACCTGTTTGATGGGATGGTCAAAACAAGCTTATTTTTAAAAAATCCTGGTTTAAAACAGGATGAGAAAGAAAAATACTATGGGTTCATATTTATAAAGACCCACTCTTAAAAATGTATCTTTATGGCTCAGCATTTCAGGCTAGAGGCCCTGCCTATTCTCTGTTTCTCTCTAATAAATAAATAAGAAATATTAAAAAAAAAAAGAAACAAAACAAACAAACAAAATGTATCTTTAGGGCTGAAAGATGGCTTAGTGGTTAAATGCTTGCCTGTGTTCGAGGCTCGATTCCCTAGGACCCACGTTAGCCAGATGCACAAGGGGTGCATGTGTCTGGAGTTTGTTTGCAGTGGCTGGAGACCCTAGTGTGCCCATTCTCTCTCCTTCTCTCTGCCACTTTCTCTTTCTGTCTGTTGCTCTCAAATAAATAAATAAAAATAAACAAAAAAATTTTAAAAATGTATCTTTAGTTTAAAAGAAGCAAAAAGATTGCTTCATATCTGGGAATTTGGTCATTTCTAGTATCTGGCATGGAATTAGTAAATCTGTGCAAGTGATACAAGCATGGCCTAGTGTCCATTTCATCACTGCCTCACTTAGGGTAACCAGCTAGAAGACTAGGAAAACTGCCTTAATGTCTGGAGAACGCAGAGCTTGCTCACGAAAGTCTACAGTGATAAAGGGTCATCTGCAGCCTCCCAACGCATTAATGGAGAAGTGCTTCAGAAGAGGACAGATGAAACAGTCAGAAATGGAAAATGGGAGAGAATTTTGCAGCTGGAAGGAAACTGGTTCAGGGAAGATGTGCAACTACAGGGGAGTATGCAGGAAAATGAGCTGTGGTATCCTTGGAAAATGTTCTTGAATAGGACTGACAAATACAAAGGTTTCTTAGGTTATTTACACATACACACACACACATACACAAACACATACAGAGCACTTCTCCCAAAAAGCACTATAAATATTCAAGATTTCAATATTTTCTCCTTTAAATTAATTCCTAGGAAGACAATAATTCTTTATTAGCTACCTGCTCTGATTTTTTCCTTGAAAAAGTATTCCCTGTCACTGCAGGGATTCAGAGACTATGAAACAGTGTCCTTCTGACTACACATGGGTCAACCTCAGCATGTCTCTTCTACTGGTTTGCTCAGCATACAAGTATAAACAATCCTGAGGGAAACAAAGCCACTATTTTTCAGTGACCCAGTCTGTGCTTTTCTGTTTATAACAACAAACCATACTTACTCTCCAGTGAATCTTCCTGACCCATGAGCTCCCCTTTATTTTTCATTTTATCATCTTTAATTATATTACTGTAGATTCTGGACGTTTCATCTTACAAGACCAAAATGCTGTAAGTAACCACCCTGAAAGAAAACAAAATTAAGCATCATTAATAGCCATGTTAGGAAGTGGGGTCCATCTAGTATATCAGCCTGTTGTTCCCGCTGAGAAAAACAACCTATGGGAATACAACCAGTCCAACTACTGACAACAGTGTCTTTACAGCACTAGGGAGGAGGGGGATGCTTGGGAGATGGGCACATGTGACATACATCTTTAAAGAAATCTGAAGCCAGGCATGGGGACACATGCCTTTAATCCCAGCACTTGGGAGACAGAGGTAGGAGGATCGCCATAAGTTCGAGGCTACCCTGAGACTACATAGTGAATTCCAGGTCAGCCTGGACTAGAGTGAAACCCTACCTCGAAAAACAAAACAAAACAAAACACAACAAACTAATAAAATAAATAAATAAATAAAATAAATCTGCCTGTCCAGCAGGGTCTCTGAGAAATCAAGCTGGGGCTGAGCTGAAAACCTTTCCCTGTAGACTAGCTGAATGAAAGCTGGAAAAAAAAAAATTGCATTGCTTTCAGCCCTATGGGAGACAGAAGTCATCAGCAGTGAAAACAGTGGATACTGTAAGCCTCAACTTTGGCCAGCCAGACCAAATGTGCTAACAGGTGCAATAGTGGAGGAAACCAACCGCTCTCTAATTGGACTGGAGGCCTGCTCTATGGGAGAAAATACATGCCTGGTACTGAAAACCTAATCAAAAGCCTATGGCAGGGGAGGTCATGAGCCTTAGGTATGTAGAGCTTGCTCTTGTCTGGCTAAATGCATATATTATACTCCCTAAACTGTCCTGTAAGCACTACCCCTAATGTCCATACTCATATATTAATGCTACTACTCTCACTTTTTGGTCAGAGAAGCTTCTCATGATGGCAGTGACCACTGGGATGACCCAAAAGGCAATATAGTGCTGAGCAGAAGTGACAGAGGAGTGTCTAGCACTGAAACAGCTCTCTCTGTCTCTCCTTTTTTTTTTTTTGCTTTTGTTTGAGGAAGGGTCTCACTCGAGCCCAGGCTGACCTGGAATTCACTCTGTAGTCTCAGGGTGGCCTTGAACTCATGGCAATCTTCCTACCTCTGCCTCCCAAGTGCTGGGATTAAAGGTGTGCGCCACCACACCCAGCAAGAAACATCTCTATCACACCCTCCAAGTCTCAGAGTCCATTGTAAAAGAGATGGCAGAAAGAATGTAAGAGCCAAAGGAAGGGTAGGACTCCTTACAATACAACTGTCCAGACAGGCCTGACCACCCTGAGACTGCATAGTAAATTCCAGATCAACCTGCGCTAGAGTGAGCCACTACCTCAAAACACCAAAAAAAAAAAAAAAAAAGAAGAAATTGGCCTCGATATCCATGACCTTGCAGTACCTAGAAATACCTTCACAAGACCCTCATAACAGGAAGAAAAGATGATGACATCAAAATCAAATAGAAACTAATGGAAAAAGGGAGAGGATTATTGGGGAGTGGAGTTGTGAAGGGGAAAGTGGAGGAGGGAAGGGAATTATCATGGTCCTTAAGTATAGAAATTGTTAATAAAAAAAATTACACATTAAAAAAAAAAAAAGGCCAGCATGGTGGTACACAGCTTTAATCCCAGCACTCGGGAGGCAGAGGTAGGAGGATTGCTGTGAGTTTGAGGCCACCCTGAGACTCCATAGTGAATTTCAGGTCAGCCTGGGCTAGAGTGAGACCCTACCTTGAAAAACCAAAAGAAAAAAGAAGAAGAAGAAGCTGGGTGTGGTGGCACACGCCTTTAATCCCAGCACTCGGGATGCAGAGGTAGGAGGATCACTTTGAGTTTGAGGCCACCCTGGGAATACAGAGTGAATTCCAGGTCAACCTGGACTAGAGTAAGACCCTACCTGAAAAGCCAAAAAAAAAGAAAGAAAGAAAGAAAGAAATCTGCCTGTCTCACTGAGAAATCAAGCTGTAGTTGAGCTGGAAACCTCTTTCCTGTTGGCTAGCTTTCAGAATTCTAGAAAAAGCTATGCAGCAGGCAGCATTTTGGAAGGAAGAAGTAGCCAACAGTGTTAAACACCAGTGGACCATGCAAGCCTTAAGGCTGGCCAGTCAGGCCAGATGTACAATAATGGCATGTCCATTATGGAGGAAATCAAATGCTCTCTGATTGGACTGGAGGCCTGTTCCATGAGAGTAAATACATGCTTTGTACTGAAAACCTAGTCAAAAGCCTATGGCTGGGGAGGCCAATAAGTCTTAGGGGAGTAACTGCTATGTGTGGCTAAACACATATATTTTATATCTATCAAACTGTACTCCAAACATTTTTTAATGTTTATGTTTATTCCCATATATTAATGCTACTCTTACTTTTGACTAGAGAAGTTTCTCTCTTCAGATGGGGGTGTAACCACTTTTGTTTCCATGAGGATAGTGTTGAGGAGTGACAGTGAAGTATTTAGCAATGAGATGTCTCTATGTCACCCTCTGAGGCTCAGAGTCCATTGTGGAAGAAGTGGAGGAAAGAATGTAAGAGCCAAAGGGACAGGTAGAACTGCTTACAATGCAATCTTCCAGACACAAAACAGCTTTGATACTCATGACCTCACAGGGCATGACACTACCTACACAAGACCTGCATAACAGGGAAAATGATGACATGAAAATAGAAGAGGGAGTAATTAGAAAGAAGAAGGGATTCAATGTAGGGCGGCTGTGAGAAAGAGAAGATGGGTGGTACGTGGAAACTGTCATGGTTTACTGTCTATACTTATGGAAGCTGTCAATAAAAAGTATGAAAAAAGAAGGGAATAAGGAAAATTTAGCTGCCAGTGGTTTACAAAAGGCATGAAAGTAAGATAGGGATCATAGGGAAGGAGGGTGTTAATTAGAGGGGGAATGAGATAAGATCATTGGGGGAAGATCAAAAATGCACCAGTATGAAAGTGTCAAAAATGGGAAAAAAAAATGGAATCTCTTTATTGTAGCATTCTCCTGAAGCTTCAGCACCTAAAGTAGAGTTCTCCACAGGTCTTAGGATCCTTTGACGCTATGACATGCTAAAGGAAGTTTTTTGTTTGTTTTTCTAAGTAGGGTCTTACTCTAGCCCAGGCTGACCTGGAATGTGTAGTCTCAGGGTGGCCTCGAACTCATACCTCTGCCTTCTGAGTGCTGGGATTGAAGGTGTGTGCCACCATGCCCAGATTAGAGGAATTTTTTAATGAAAAATTATTATTTTTTCCAAACATAAATGTTTTGAGCAAACTAGCATTGTCTCACATTCTACAAATTGCTTTGGTGTCCGACTTAATAGCAGACAGCTGAATTCTCAATTGTATTTAGATTCCATGTACATGTAGTTCACAGAGCATTCGCTGTACATACATTCATGGGATCTGGAAAGTAAAAAAAGTTTAGAATCTTCAAGTATTATTATTTCAAGTAATTGTATTGTGTAATGTAATTTTCAACCCTAGAAACACTTAATGAAGCCATATCCATTAACCCTGACTTTCTGCTCTACTGCTTCATGAAAATGGAATTAGTACTCCAGCTACATTTGTAAGCCTGATGTGTGGAAAGAGCCTGTGGAAGAAACAGTATGTTGGGACTTGTCAGAGGTTTTACACACCTCTTATTTAATTCTAAGAACAGCCAGGAAGGATATATGTTATACATATCTCAACTCACAACTGGAAATGTAGAAAGGGACCCAGTGTATGCATGAAAGAGGTTGCTTTACAAAAAGCACCACCCATTGAGACGGAGGGGGTATGATGGAGAGTGAAATTGCAAAGAGGAAAGTGTGGGGGGTTGCCATGATTTATTGTCTATAATTATGGCTGTTGTCAATAAAAAAGCACCACCCAAATTAGAGTAATGATATTAATTACTGACACTGAGAAAAGGCCATAACTAGCTGTTCATTTGGTAAAAATAATTTTATTTCTCCAAAAGATAAATACAAACATCTTTAATGACATTCTGGATGACATGTCTCTAAACCAGTGAAAAATGTCACTCAGCTCTGATAAATTAAGAAATAGATGTTTTGGGGCTGAAGAGACTTCTTAATGGTTAAAGCGCTTGCCTATGAAGCCTAAGGACCCAGGTTTGACTCCCCAGAACTCACATAAACCAGATGCACATGGTGGTACATACATTTGGAGTTCATTTGCAGTGGCTAGAGGCCCCAGTGTGCCCATTCTCTCTCTCTCTCTGCCTCTTTCTTTCTTTCAAATAAATAAGTTTTTAAAAATATTTTTATTTTATTTATTTGACAGAGAGAGGCAGAGAGTGGGAGAATGGGTGTGCCAGGACCTCCAGCCACTGCAAACTCCAGATGTGTATGTCCCCTTGTGCATCTGGCTAACATGGTCCTTTAACCTTGAAGGCAAATGCCTTAATCACTAAGCCATTCCTCCAGCCTTATTTAATTTTTATTGACATCTTCCATACTTATAGACAATGATAATTCCCTCCCCTCCTCCACTTTCCTCTTCACAAATCCACACTCCATCATATCCCCTCCCTCTGTTAGTCTTTTATTTTTATTTATTTATTTTTTTTTAATTTTTTTTTTAAGTATTTTATTTATTTATTTGAGAGCGACAGACACAGAGAGAAAGACAGATAGAGGGAGAGAGAGAGAATGGGCGTGCCAGGGCTTCCAGCCTCTGCAAACGAACTCCAGACGCGTGCGCCCCCTTGTGCATCTGGCTAACGTGGGACCTGGGGAACCGAGCCTCGAACCGGGGTCCTTAGGCTTCACAGGCAAGCGCTTAACCGCTACGCCATCTCTCCAGCCCTAGTCTTTTATTTTGATGTCATTTTTTCCTCTTATTATGAAGGTCTTGTGAAGGTAGTTCTAGGCACTGTAAGGTCAAGGATATTGAGGCCAATTTCTGTCTGGATGGTTGCATTGTAGCAGTCCTACTCTTCCTTTGGCTCTTACATTCTTCCTACCACCTCTTCCACAATGGACCCTGAGCCATTGGAAGGGTTACAGTGCTGAGCACACCTCTGTCACTTCTTCTCAGCACTATGGTGCATTCTAAGTAATCCCAAGGTCACCACCATCTGAAAAGAGAAGCTTCTCTAACCAAAAGTGAGAGTAGCATTCATATATGGGTATGAACTTTAAGCCAAGTGCTTACTGGGCAGTTTGGTGAGCATAATGTATGCATTTAGCCAGACAAGAGCAGGCATTACATTCCTAAAGCTCATGACCTCCCCCACCATAGGCTTTTGATAAGGTTTTCAGTACCAGGCATGTATTTCCTCCCATAGAGCAGGCCTCCAGTCCAAACACAGGTTGGCTTCCCCCATAAAAGATATGCCACAATTGAAACCATTAGCGCATTTGGTCTGACTGGTCAAAGTTGAGGCTTGGAGTGTCCACTGTTTTCACCACTGATGACTTCTGTCTCCCTAGATCTGCACGCAGTGCAGCTTTTTCCAGCTTTCTGTCTGCTGGTCTACAGGGACATGGTTTTCAGCTCATCCCCAGCTTGCTTTTTCAGTGACCTTGCAGCCCAGGCATGTGGAGTGTTCAGCAATAGGATCTTATCATCTATTCCAGGTGGGAAACCAAGAGCCTTGAAAATAGCTTATAATGTTTTGGGGACATCAGGGACCTCCCTGGCCAACAACTCACTGGAAGGTATCCCATCCCTGGCACTGAAATTTTTTTCTAGTAACAATCTATGGCTTCTGGAGGTGCCATTATCCAAAAAGTAGGCTTCTACATGGCTTGCTTATATCTTAAATTTTGAATAATCCTCCCCTGACCCTTTACTCAATCTCTTCCCCTGATCTCACATTTCTCTGATGGCTAAGGATGTAGAACATTTTTTTTTAGATGTTTATATGCCATCTGTATTTCTACTTTTTAATGTATAGCTTTTTATTGACAACTTCTATACTTACAGACAATAAACCATGATAATTCCCTCCCCTCTCCACTTTCCCCTTTCACAACTCCACTCTCCATCATATTCCCTTCCTCACTCCATTAGTCTCTTTTATTTTGATGTCATCACCTTTTCCTCCTGTTATGAGGGTCTTGTGTAGGTATTGCTAGGCATGGAAAGATCATGGATATTGAGGCCAATTTCTGTCTGGACAATTGCATTGTAAAGAGTGGTACCCTTCCTTGGGCTCTTACATTCTTTCTGCCACCTCTTCTGCAATGGACCCTAAGACATGGAGGGTGTGATAGAGATGTTTCTGTGCTAGAAACTCCTCTGTCACTTCTTCTCAGCACTATGTTGCTTTTGGATCATCCCAGTGGTCACTGCCATCTGAAGAGATGCTTCTCAAACCAAAAGTGAGAGTAGAATAGCATTAATATATGTATTTGAGGGCTGGAGAGATGACTTAGTGGTTAAGCACTTGCCTGTGAAGCCTAAGGACACCGTTTTGAGGCTCGATTCCCTAGGACCCATGTTGGCCAGATGCATACAGGGGCACATGCGTCTGGAGTTCATTTGCAGTGACTGGAGGCCCTGGCACGCCCATTCTCTCTCTCTCTCTCTGTCTGTCTGCCTTTTTCTCTGTTTGTCATTCTCAAATAAATAAAAAATGAACAAAAAATGTTTTTAAAATATATTAATATGAACATAAAGTCTAGTGTTTACAGGGCAGTTTGGTGAGCATAATATATGCATTTAGCCAGATAAGAGCAGACATTTCACTCCTAAGGCTCATGACCTCCCCCTGCCATAGGCTTTTGATTAGGTTTTCTGTACCAGGCATGCATTTTCTCCCATAGAGTGGGCCTCCAGTCTAATGAGAGAGTCACTATTATACCTGTTCGGTCATTTGGCCTATGTGGCCAAACTTGAGGTTTCCAGTATCCACTGTTTTTACTGCTGATAACTTCTGTCTCCCATAAGGCTGTATGCAGTGTAGCTTTTTCTGGCTTTCAGTTGGCTGGTCTACAGGGAGGTTTTCAGCTCAGCCCAAGCTTGATTTCTCAGTGACCTTCCTAAGTAGGCATGTGGAATCTTCAGCAATAGGGTCTTACCATCTGTTTCACGTGGGAAACCAAGGACCTTGGCCATAGCATGTAATGTTTTGGAGGCAACAGAGACCTCCCTGGCCAACAACTCACTGGAAGGTATCCCATCCCTAGCACTGGAAATTTTCTAGTAACAATCTATGGATTCTGGATGTGCCATTATTCTTCATATGTCTTATTCAGAATATTTTGAATTCTGATTGACACCCCCTCCCACCCTTCTTTTACTATCTCTTCCCCTGGATGGCCTTGCTTAGGCCATTCCACTCCCTGTAATCTATTCTTCTACTTGCATATATATAATACCATCTCCTTAAGTCCTCTCCTCTCCCTCCCTCCCTCCCTTATAGCCTTTTTCTAGCTTACTGGTCTCTGCTACCAATTTTTGGTTCCAGCTCACACACAAGTCTAAACACTTGTAGCTAGGATCCACATATGAGAGAGAACATGTGACATTTGGCTTTCTGGGCCTGGGTTACCTCACTTAGTATACTCCTTTCCAGATCCATCCATTTCTCTGTAGATTTCATTAATTTCATTTTTCTTTACTGCTGAACCTAATTCCATTGTGTAAATGTACCACATCTTTATTACCCATTCATCTGTTGAGGGACATCTAGGCTGGTTCCATTTCCTAGCTATTGTGAATAGAGCAACACTAAACATAGTTGTGCAAGTATCTCTAAGGTAGTAAGACCAGTTCTTGGGATATATGCCTAGGAGTGCCATAGCTGGATCATATGGTAAATCTATTTTTAGCTGTCTCAAGAACCTCCACACTGATTTCCACAATGGCTGTGTTAGACTACATTCCCACCAACAGTGTAGAAGGGTTCCCCTTTTTCTGCATCCTCGCCAACATTTATCGGCACTTTGTTTTCTTGATGATAGCCATTCTGAAAGGAGATGGAATCTCAAAGTAGTTTTAATTTGCATTTCCCTAATGGCTAAGGATGTAGAACACCTTTTTAGATATTTATATGCCAGCTGTATTTCTTCTTTTGGGAGCTATTTAGTTCCATAACCCTTTTTTTTAATTGGGTTGATTGATTTCTTATTGCTTGAGTTCTTTGTATATTCTGGATATTAATCCTCCATCAGATGTATAGCTGGCAAAGATTTTTCTCCCATTCTGTAGGTTGTCTCTCTGCTCTATTCACAGTGTCCTTTGCTGTACAAAACCTTGTTAATTTCATGAAATCCCAGTGATTGATTAGTGGTTTTATTTCCTGAGCAACTGGGGTTATATTCAGAAAGTCACTGCCTATGCCAACATGTTAAAGGGTTTTCCCTACTTGTTTTCTGTTTTTACGAGGTAGGGTCTCACTCTAGCTTGCATACCAGGCTTTTTTGGTGGTTATTGACCTAGTGTAAGGCAGTTATCTTTTGGGATGGCTTTGGTCTCAGCTATGCTGCGTACCTGCTTGTGCTATGGGCTCAGGTAGGCTGGCTGGCTGGGAGGGTCATTGCTCTGATAGCCAGTGCTGGGTGCTATGTAGATGAGTTCCCTTCCCCAGGTCTCTGGTGCTTGCACTGGTGGTAATGGGAGAGGAGCCTGTAGATATTGCTTGAATGGTCCTGCTGATACTCATGATCCTCCTCCTCATTTACTGCTCTGCTGGTCCCTGCTGTCCTCCCCTTGATGTTTCTTGAGTTTGTGAGGAGGCTTGTGTGAGTGGAAAATCCCCTCACCTGGATTTTCCTGCTGTTCAGGCCAAGCCTGGTGATCACTGCTGCTGGAGCCACTTCTGCCTGCTTCTGTGGTCTCTAATACTCTGGATCTCTCCTACTTCTCTGCTGTGGCTAATAATTTCTTATACACCTTCACTTCTTAGTAGAAGAGTGTATTTTGCTGGTTTTTGTTTGTTTTGTTTTTTGCTTTTTCTCCCTTAGGCTGCTTTGGTGTGGTTACTATACCGCTATCCTAACCAAAGTCTTTTTTTTGCTTGTTTGTTTTTTGTTTTTTCGAAGTAGGGTTTCTCCAGTCTAGGCTGACCTGGAATTCACTTTGTATTCTCAGGGTAGCCTCGAACTCATGGCAATTCTCCTACTTCTGCCTCCCAAGTGCTGGGATTAAAGGCATGTACAAACATGCCCAGCCCTTTTTTATTTAATTTTTTGAGGTAGGGTCTTGCTCTAGCCCAGGCTGACCTGGAATTATCTATGTAGTCTCAGGGTGGTCTTGAACTCATGGTGATTCTCCTACCTCTGCCTCCTGAGTGCTGAGATTAAAGGTGTATGCCACCATGCTCAGTTCTGTATCTCTTCTTTTGAGAATTCTCTATTTCATTCCACAGTCCATTTTAATTGGGTTGTTTCATTTCTTACTTAGTTTTACTTATAATAATAAGCCTCTGGCTTTTGACAGCCTAGAGCCACAGGACTGTTTCTTAAAATTCATAAACATAAGTACTTGACTCTAAAAGTTCAATGTAGAAACCCTCTGACACACAAGGCTCAGAGCAATAGGCCTCAGCTTTGAAAACTTAAGAGCCATAATTCTCTGGTGCTCAAGAGTTATAAGAGTAAGCCTCTTGCTTTCAGATCCCAGCTCTTGTCTCACATTCAAAAGCTCAGGGCTGCCAACATTAAATCATCTGTTCTTTGTCCATTTTCAATTTCTACTTAAGAGCAAAAGAACCCTAAGTGGACTGGTGACAACTACCTTTGCTAAGTGTTCCAAGCCTGGGCTTCTGTACCATCTTGACAAGACAGCACAAGTTTGTCTCATTTGCTCTCCCACAGCTCCTTCCATACATCATCTTGTTTTTCTTTTTCTTTTCTTTTTTTTTTTATTATTTTTTCTTATTTTTTGAGGTAGGGTATCACTAGCTCAGGCTGACCTGTAATTCACTTTGTAGTCTCAGGGTGGCTTCAAACTCATGGCAATCCTCCTACCTCTGCCTCTGGAGTGCTGGGATTAAAGGCGTGTGCCACCATGCCCGGCTAACATCTTTTTAAAAATGTTTTATTTTTATTTATTTTAGAGAGAGGCAGAGAGAACAGGCACACGAGGGCCTCTAGCTATTGAAAATGAGCTCCAGATGCATATGCCACCTTGTATACCTGGCTTATGTGGATTCTGGGGAATTGAACCTGGGTCCTTTGACTTTGCAGGCAAGTGCTGTAACTGCTAAACTATCTCTCTAGTCCTCCTTACATCTTCTAATGTCTCCTTAATCCAAACACAGTTCTGTCTCAGTACAGTAAATTATGAAATGACTTCATCACACTCTTGTTTTCTTAGCCTCAAATTGGTTTTTTGAGGTAGGTTCTCTCTTGCTCTAGCCCAGGATGACCTGAAATTCACTACAGGCCCTAGGGATCTACCTGTCTTTACCTCCCCAGTACTGGACTTACAAGCCCATATTACCAAGCTTGGCCTTTTTACATGGGGTCTTGGATTGAACTCTGGTCCTTATGCCTCCAAGGTCAGTACTTTACCAACTAAGCTCTATCTGCCTAGCCCCTCAAATAAGCTTTTTTCCCCATTTTTCACAAGTCCAGGCAATCCCCTGGTCTCTGCCTATCTTTGTGGGATGGGGGTTACAGGTGTGCCCATGCTTCCTGTTTGTGTGGGATCTGGAGATTCAAACATGGGAAGGTTTAAGGCTCCCTTGGGGCCCCATGCTTGTGTAGGAAGCACATTTAACCACTGAGCCATCTCTTCAGCCTTCCAATGAGGATTTAAAACTAGGGAACTGCATATGACTACTGTGATGGCACAACTTCCTGTCATGGAGGCTTGAGGTTTTGTTCCCACCAGGATCAGGCACAAAGCCCATCATTCTCCACTTTTAACTTCATAATAATATTACCTTTCATTTGATTTTGTCCAATTATAAACACCCAATATGCCCAGGTTATTGTGAGTTGTGTTTCTGATATATCTAGCATACAAACAAACATGACACTAATGAGAAACTTAACCAGTTATGAATTAAAAACTGATTGAAGTCCCTTGAAGCGGTAAATTATCCCACTCTGGCACCATATCCTGGACATGAGCTTCCTGTGATATCATCTGAGCTAAACTCCATTTCCTTGGCTTGTTGATGGCCAAATTATTCATAATTATATCAGCAGCAGGAGAAAGTCAAGACATATGTTTCCTCCAGAGCCTTACAATGTTCTTTTAAAAATTAGGTTATACCAATTTAATTCATTTTTCACAGAGCTACCACTAATTATTACACAACGCCTTGCTTGCTTGCAAATTCATATTCTAGTGATGTATATTTTCATATATCACTCCCTCACAATTTGGCTGTATTCTTTATAAAAGTTCTATGAAGATATTCATCATTGCACAGCTTTGGTAAGAACATATAATTAATACAACTAACAATGTTCAAAACTAAGGCAATAGGAATTTACTATTTTGCATCAGTCATTCCGATACCAACATTTAAGACCAAGCATTAAACAGAAATATGTCTAAAGTGGTTGACAAATAGGAAAGGGACACATACAAGCCACATTTAAAGGATCATATGAACAGAAGTGTTCAAAGCAGGGCATGTTAGTTTGGGAGCTGGTGACACCAGTCCTCAGATATTCAACTACACATGGCCAGGATCCTTAACAAAGATGAAGGGAAGAAAAGCAGTTTTCCAGGACACCTACTGTGTTTGCTCCTGATCTCAATGATTATCATCTTCTTGACTCATAAGGAAGGAAATAGGCTGTTTTTATGAAAATAGTTTTATTTATTTATAAATGTATGATGACAGTGAGAGAAAGAGAATCAGAATGCCAGTACAGATGAACTCCTGACATATGTGCCACTTGGCTCTACATCAGTACTGGGGAATTGATATTGGGCCATCAGGCTTTGCAAGCCAATGTCTTTGATTGCTGAGCCATGTCTCCAGCCCAGGCTTTTTTTTTTTAACTTGAACAAAAAAAAGTCATCATTAAGACCATCACTTTGTAGAATGCTATACACTAATAAAAATAATTTTAAAGACCTCAGGGGGCTAGGTAGATGGCTCAGTGTGTAAGAGCACACATAAGAGGACCTGAGAATGCCTGAGTTCAATTCTCTAGTGCCCATGTAAGCTGCTAAGTGTGGCCATGCATGCGTGTAACCTCAGTTCTGTAGGGAGCAGAGACCAGAGAATGGCTGTGGCTGGCTAAAAACAGTAACTCTGGATTCAATGTGAGGCTGAGTCTAAAAGAAACATACAGCTAAGTGCATTTTCCTCTGACCTCTTCATGCATGTGCACTCATATGTGCACAAAACACACAGACAGCAAAACCAAAATACCCTCAGAAACATTTTTTTTAAGGTTTATTTTTATTTATTTATTAGAGACAGAGAAAGAGAAAGAGCATGCGAATGAGAATGGGTGTGCCAGAGCCTCCAGCTGCTGCAAATGAACTCCATACACATGAGCCACCATGTGCATCTGGCTTACATAGGACCTGAAAAATCAAACCTGGGTCCTTAGGCTTTGCAGGCATGCACCTTAATTATTAAACCAACTCTCCAACCCAGAAACACTTTGTTTATGATTACTGCTTTAGAAGATGAAAGAGCCGCCAAGTGAGGAGTCATGCAGAGCACAGGTATGTGCAAAGAGCTGGGCTCCCGTGCTTCTCACTGTGCTGTCCTCCAGCCACCTTGATGCACTAGGCAACACGGAAGCTCTCTGAACGTTGTCCTTTTTGGTTTTATGGAGGCTTCACAGGCCCAATGTTCATTCAAGAGTGTTTGTCTTCAAGCATTGTATAATTTCTAAAATTTCTTTTGTTGTTGACTTGTAATTTTAGTTCCATTGTGATCAGAAAAGATAGGATATGACTTTGATTTATTTAAATTTGTTGAGACTTGTTTTATGGCCTAAAATGATGTACTCAGGCTGGAGAGATGGGTTAGCAGTTAAGGTGCTTGCCTACAGAGCCTTAGGACCCATGTTAGATTCCCCAAGACCCATGTAAGCCAGATGCGCAAGGTGGTACATGCGTTTGGAGTTCGTTGGCAGTGGCCGGATGCCCTGGCACTCCCATACTCTCAGTCTCTTCCTCTCTCTGCCTCTATCTCTTTCAAATAAATGAATAAAAATAAAAATGTTTTTTAAAAATCATGTACTCTAAGCCAGATGTGGTGGCGCATGCCTTTAATCCCAGCACTCTCTTTCACTTCTGGATGTAAGACTCCCTCAAGCTTTTCTTGTTAAAGCTGGTTTGGTGGTCATGAATTCGCTCTATCTTTTCTATTGTCATAAAAATATTTATTTCATTTCCACAGGATAGCTTTGCTGAGCATAGCAATCATAATTGTAACTGATTTTCTTCTAGGTCTTTATAGTCCCATTCCCTCGGGGCCTCTATGATTTCTGCTCAGAAATAACGCTGTTAACCTAACTGGACTATTCTTCAGTGTGACTTAGCACATTTCTGTTTAAGGTTTTAAAATTCTGTTTTGCTTTACTTTTGATAATTTGAGTAATTTGATAATTTGTTAGTTTGAGTTGAAGATCTTTTCTGGTATAACAGGTTCGGTATGACTCCTTCATATCTCATTTATATGGATGTGCATTGTGGTGGTTTGATTCAGGTGACCCCATAAACTTAGGTGTTCTGAATGCTGGGTTCCCAACTGATGGAGATTTAGGAAATAACACCTCCAGGAGGCAGTGTACTGTTGGGGTTGGGCTTACGGGTGTTATAGCCAGTTTCCCCATGCCAGTGTTTGGCACACTCTCCTGTTGCTATGGTCCACCTTATGTTGGCCAGGGGGTGATGTCCACCTTCTGCTCATGCTGTTGTTTTCCCCTGCCATCATGGAGCTTCCCCTAGAGCCTGTAAGCCATTTTTTTAACCTGTTTTTTCCCAGAAGCTGCTCTTGGTTGGGTGATTTCTACCAGCAATGTGAACCTGACTGCAACAGTAAAGTGGTACCAATAAGTGTGATTGCTGCTAGACACCTGACTCTGCGGCTTTGGCCTTTAAGAGGAATGTGGAAGGATTTGAAACCTTGGCCTAAGAGATGACTTGCAGTGCTGTTAAGTACAGCTTAATTGACTATTCTGATCAGAGTTGCAAGACCTGAATGCAGTAAGAACTATGAACTGTGAGGTTTGGCTTATGAGGGTAAGAAAGAGTTTTGCTTGGACTGGGCTCAAGGCAGTTTGTGTGAAAAGCCTGCAGTTATGTCAGTGTCCTGAGAAGTTGTGCAGGGTTGCTTTGTGTAGAAATGATCTGGTGTTGAGCAGAGGGATATGCCACAGGGAAAAAAATGAAATCTTTGGGCCCAAATTGCTGCCCACTCACCTGCAAATTATTTGAGAGAATACAAACTTTAAGACTGGGCTAGCTAACCTGCACTGGGGCAACAGGAAGAATGTAGACTCTTTTGAAGGGGCCTGAGTGCTTAAGGAGTGTCCAATTCTTCAAAGTCTGCTTTATTACCCCCTGGATTAACAAACTGGCACCCTACCTGGAATTGTGAAGTATAAGAAATGCTAGAAAGAGGGTCATTGAGTTTGCAACACAGTCTTGTGTTTTGGAAATGGTCATGGGCAGTGTGAAGGATGCCTGCATGAAGACCCTATGGGGCCATGAGGATGAACTGTGGCTTACAGTGGAGACCCAATGGAGATGCAGTGACCACGAGATGGCTGCTAAGGAAAGCTGCTGGCCCCCAATGAAGTTTTCCAGGACTGTGGAGAGGCACAATTGAAACTCCAGAGACTTGTTGCTGGTTAGAATTATCATACTTGGAGATTTGTCACGCACTAGAGTTGTTGGACTTGGAGCTACAGAGTTTGATATTTGCCCTGTTTAAATCTTGTATTGCCTTAATGTTTCTTTGCTATGCCCAATGCCATCTTTTGCAGTGTGAATGTTTATTCTGTGCCACTATGGGGATTTTGAGGTTATTTTTTGGTATTATGGCACAGTTAAAAAACCTTGGACTATGGGGATGTATGAACATCATTGGAATTGATAAAAAAACTATGGGGGGCTGGAGAGATGGCTTAGCAATTAAGCGCTTGCCTATGAAGCCTAAGGACCCCGGTTCGAGGCTCAGTTCCCCAGGTCCCACGTTAGCCAGATGCACAAGGGGGCGCACGCGTCTGGAGTACGTTTGCAGAGGCTGGAAGCCCTGGCGCGCCCATTCTCTCTCTCTCCCTCCATCTGTCTTTCTCTCTGTGTCTGTCGCTCTGAAATAAATAAAATAAATAAAAATTAAAAAAAAAAACTATGGGGATGTTTAAAGTTGGACTGAATGCATTGTATCTTATATCATTTATGGATATCAGTTTATGGGGACCAAGGGTGGAATGTGGTGGTTTGATTCAGATGTCCCCCATAAACCTAGGTGTTCTGAATGCTAGGTTCTCAGCTGATGGAGATTTGGGAATTAACACCTCCAGGAGGCAGTGTATTGTTGGGGTAGGGCTTACGGGTGTTATAGCCAGTTTCCCCATGCCAGTGTTTGGCACTCTCCTGTTGCTATGGTCCACCTTATGTTGGCCAGGGGGTGATGTCCACCTTCTGCTCATGCTGTTGTTTTCCCCTGCCATCATGGAGCTTCCCCTAGAGCCTGTAAGCCAAAATAAACCTCTTTTTTCCCAGAAGCTGCTCTTGGTTGGGTGATTTCTACCAGCAATGTGAACCTGACTGCAACACGCATATTTTCTCCAAGATTAGGGAATTTTTCTGCTATTATTTCATTGAATACATTTTCCATGTCCTTAGTCTTTTTTCTTCCCTAGCTTCAGGTATTCAAAACATGCAGCTGTTTGCTATTTTGGACCCGTAGGTCCTGAATATGCTTTTTACTTCCTCCCCTCTTGATGGGGTATTTTAAGAGATTTGTCTTCAAGTTCAGATATTCTTTCTTCTGCTTCATCTACTTTGTCATTGAGGCTAACAAATGTATTTTTATTTGACTTACTGAACTCTTCACTCCCAAGATTTAAGTTTTTAAAAATATTTTATTCATTTATTTATTTATTTGAGAGAAGTGGGAGAAAGGCAGATAAAGAGAATGGACATGCCACGGCCTCCAGCCATTGCAAATGAACTCCAGATGCATGTACCACCTTGTGCATCTGGATTATGTGGGTACTGGGGAACTGAACCTGGGTCCTTAGGCTTTGCAGGAAATTGCCTTAACCACTAAGCAAACTCTCCAACTCATTCTCAATATTTTTATTGTTTTTAAATTGATTTGTAGAATATTTACATCCTGTATTGTCTCCTTAATTTCATCTATTTGTAGTCTCAAATCATTCATATTTCAATTACTTTTCACAATTTATTTTAGAGACAGATAGGGAGGGAGGAAGAGAGAATTGGTGCACTAGGGCCTCAGCCACCACAATCGAACTCCAAATGCTTGCACCACTTAGTGGGCATGTATGACCTTGCGCTTGTTTCACCTTTGTGCATCTGGCTTACATGGGATCTGGAGAGTCAAACATGGGTCCTTAGGCTTTGTAGGAGAGCACCTTAACCTCTAAGACATCTCTCCTGCCTCCTATTTCAATTACTTTTTAAAACCAATGCATAAAATGACAAGTTTCACTGTGACATTTTTCTCACATGTGTATAACGTACTTGATTCGTACTCACCCCACATTACCGTCTCTTGTTCCCATTCCCCACTGCTTCCTTTCTCTTGCCAAATACTAATCATTCCTTTAAGTTCTTTTATCAGTAATTTTAACCTTTTTAGTTTATCTGGAGTCTACTTCTAAGAGCGTGTGTGTTCATGTTTTCTTTTCTTTCTTTCTTTTTTTTTTTTTTTGGTTTTTCGAGGTAGGGTCTCACTCTGGCTCAGGCTGACCTGGAATTCACTATGTAGTCTCAGGGTGGCCTCAAACTCACAGTGATCCTCCTACCTCTGCCTCCTGAGTGCTGGGATTAAAGGCGTGTGCCACCATTGTTTTTTGAGGTAGGGTCTCACTCTAGCCCAGGCTGACCTGGAATTCGCTATGTAGTCTCAGGGTGGCCTTGAACTCTTGGTGATCCTCCTACCTCTGCCTCTTGAGTGCTGGGATTAAAGGCGTGCGCCATCATGCTCGGCCTCGTGTTTTCATATTTCATGTGCTCCTATATTGAGATTTGTGCATCCAGTGGTTCAATATCTCCACTGCTCTGATGATGCGTCCTTCTTAAGCAGCTTTCTCCTGTGTCCTGAGGTATAACATTGGCTTTGATTCTAGTTGGGAACCACAGCAATAGGATAACCTCCCTATTGCCTCTTCGGCCGTGATTAATGACTCAATGCAGTATGTACTGCACTTGAGATGGGGAGACTCAATCTCTTTGTGGACCACATAAGACCAGTGCAGGTGCACAACAGCAGGTGTGGAGGACTCCCTGTGTGGCCACTCCTACAGTGGGAGTTGTTGTTCCTGTCAAGCAATGGGGTTTCCACAGGCTCTACTAATGCTAGCTTTACCATTGGCCTGGCCTCTGATATGGATGGCCCAGCAGTAGTGAAGGGTTAGAAGTACTTGTTTTCTACCTAGTCAGCTGTGCAGGGCTTGATGCTCAAAGGGAGGCAGGACTGGGAACCACAGTACCCACCGTGTCCTCACACCGAGTCCTGAACAAGTGCACAGTCAGAGAAGCTGCAGAGGTCTGGTACAACTGGAAGCCTCCTCTTAAGTCAGGTGGCAGCAGGAACCCTGGTACTGCTCTCTACTACTTCAGTAGTAGTGTTCACCCCAGAGCAGGACTACAGCCAGAGATGGGCAAGCTCCTCCTTGTGCTCCCTTTGGCTATATGCACCTGAGTTAATGGTTGGATCCATAAAATTTCTCACTGTCCCCTCAGCACACCCACAGGTGCAGGGCAGCATGAAAATTGCCATGTTCCTGCCCCACTCTGCCAGTAACAGGCACACGTGTGTAGTACAGCCAGGACGGGTGGCAGGGGCTGCACAGGCACCTGCCTTCAGTCTTGTCACTGTTGTGAATCCATATCCATGTAGCTGGCCATGTTCTTGGTGGCTAGCCACTCTCAAAGCACCCTGATACCCTGGTTTTGTAAGGTAACTCTGTTCTCTGCGTCACAATGCCTGCCAACCACAGTGCAGAGCATTCAGAAGGCTTAATTTATAGTCACTCTGCTAGGCTAAGCTGGGTTTATAAAGCAGTTATCCTCAACTTAATATAGTAGAATTATTTCATATGGCACATTCCAGAATATATTAACTATATGTAAACTATTAAATATAATACAATTTATTTATTCTACATATATTTATGTACTCATTCACTCCAAAAAATATAATCTGGTTATCCAAATTCAAACTTTACCTGAATCACAGAGGTAGTGCTATTAATATTTTAGTTTTTATGTAAGAATCTTAGGGTTGGAGAGATGGCTCAGCAGTTAAGGCACTTGCCTGCAAAGCCTAAGATCCAGGTTCGATTTCCTAGTAACCACATAAAGCCAGATGTACCAAAAGGGGTATGCATGTGGAGTTTGTTTCCTATGTCTGGAGGTCCTGGAGTGCCCATTCTGTCTGTCTGTCTTTTCTCTATCTTTCTCTGCTTGAAAATAAATAAATAACAATAAAAAAGAATCTTAGAATACCTTCCAGAATACAGTTTACTTGACACCAGCTTCCTGGTCTTCTCATAGGAGGAAAACAGTAACAGATAACCTAATAGTCTCAGAGTTATGAAGCAAAACTAAAGCTGCTGCCAATCACTCAAGTCATTTCTGGTTTCCACTCCTGCAGCCCAGGACACTATACGAGAAGCCCTGGGAAGAAAGCTCTAAACCTTAGGGACACGCCCTGAAGGAGATTGCATCCTGGACAATGGCATCTACTATAACTTGGGACTCAGCCCATAAGGAAAGACCTCTGCCACCACAGGCAGCTTGTCTGCCCCTCTGTCACTTCCCTTTCCCAACCCAATCCTCTGAGAGTGACCCCTTGGAGTCTGCTCTGATCCAGGTCTTGGGGCAGGATGATGACTGAGGCATAAGCTCTGCCCCCCAGAGTCTGCCTACAGACTACCCCACCCATGCCTAGGTCAGTGCTGGGGCATTTCCTACACTCCTGTGCATTTTAAAGAGTATTTAAAGAGTATTTCATGCCTTTGACCCAGTAGCAGCATTGAAGCTTTGCTGGGCCAGCTTATTCTGGTATATTTACAACAGCCTACAAAACACTCCCTTCTCAAAAGAATCAAAACCACTTACTGTCTAACAACAGGACATTAGTCAAATGAATTATGACAGAGCCAATAGATGGACTATTGTCTGCAGCCACGACAGACAAGCTCTGAAGAAAATTAACAAGCAGCAAAACACTGCCATTTACAGAATTCAATGACAGAGAAACTATAAACCTGTGATGGAATTCCCCTAGCTGCCCAGAAAGGAAAGATGTTTGTATATACTTTTTTTTTGGGGGGGGGGGTTCAAGGTAGGGGCTCACTCTGGCCCAGGCTGACCTGGAATTAAGTTTGTGGTCTCAAGGTGGCTGTGAACTCACAGTGATCCTTCCACCTCTGACTCCCAAGAGCTGGTATTAAAGGTATGTGCCACCCTCCTAGGCATATATCCTAAGGACTCATCTCATTTCCTTAGAAGTACGTGCTCAACCATGTTTCTTGCTGCTCAATTTATAATAGCTGGGAAATGGAACCAGCCTAGATGCCCCTCAACTGATGAGTTGATAATGAAGATGTGGCACATTTATACAATGGAGTTCTACTCAGTGGTAAAGAAAAATGAAGTTATGAAATTTGCAGAAAAATGGATGGACCTGGAAAGGATTATACTAAGTGAGGTAACCCAGACCCAGAAAGCCAAGCACCACATGTTCTCTCTCATATGTGGATCCTAGCTACAGATGATTGGGCTTCTGTGTAAGAAGGAAAATACTTAGTAGCAGAGGCCAGTAAGTTAAAAAGGAGACATAAAGGGAAGAGAAAGGAAGGGAGGAGGGTACTTAATAGGTTGATATTGTATATATGTAAGTACAATGATTGAGATGGGGAGGTGACATGATGGAGAATGGAATTTCAGAGGGGAAAGTGGGGGGGGAGGGAGGGAATAAAAAAAACGGAAAGTGGTGTCCTCCTTCCCCACCCCACCTGCTCAGGGCGGTGCGGCAGCGCTCCTGCCTCTCCGCCATCCACCACAGCCTCTTCCCTGGCTGGCCAGGGCATTGGTGAGGACGGGGACAGTAGTAGACGCCTGTCCCTGCTCAGAGAAGGTGAAGAAGAATAAGATACTGGACAAAAGTAGACATCTGCTCATGTTATTTTGGCTTTCTGCTTGTTGCACAATCTTCTTTGGGGAAAGTTCATGCTGAAAAACTGAAGCAACTAGCCGGGGCGTAGTGGCACACGCCTTTAATCCCAGCACTGGGGAGGCAGAGGTAGGAGGATCACCTTGAGTTCAAGGCCACCCTGAGACTCCATAGTGAATTCCAGGTCAGCCTGGGCTAGAGTGAAACCTTATCTCTAAAAACCAAAAAAAAAAAAAAAAAAAAAAAAACCAAACTGAAGCAACTAATGGGTGAATATGATCAAATTTCTCTACCAAGGTCTCAGTCTGATAAAGAGAATCTCTTTTTGTCGCCCTAATGAAGCATTCACACAAGAGCTATGACTCTTTTCAAGATGAACTCGAAAATTACATTAAAGTACAGATAGAGCCAGAGACTTTTTTTTCAGAAGGATGAGAGAGGACTATTTAAGAAATGGTGGGTACAGAGAAGAGGCTGATTCCAGACCCAGGTATAGAATGTTTGACCCAAGATTTCCATCTGCAACCATCCAGACCTAAGCTGACACTAGACTCTCTGGGCTACTGTCAGTTTACCAAGGACTATTTCTCAGAAAAACCCATGCCCCTGAACTTTAGTCAGCAAGAATACAATTGTGGCTCACACAGCATAGAGTTTGGAGGTCACAAACACCTCTGGCTAGTCAAAACATATGCGTCACAAGAGGAAAAGGCACCTAGAGGAAGACAGAGAAAGAAATGAGAAGCAGCCTAAGCAGGAAGAAAAAAGTACTGGGGAAGGGAATTTAAACAAACAAAAGAGCATCCAAAGAAAGAAACAGAAGGGAGAAACAGAAACTGAACCAGTCTGTACAGAAAAGCTTAACACTCTAAAGAGGAAAAAAAGCGGAGGTGAAGCCTCTAAGAGAGAGGACTGCAGGCGGAGGAAAGAGAAGGAACAAGGCAAAGAAAGGACGGAGGAAGAAATGCTTTGGGACCAGTCTGTCTTTGGCTTTTGAAGCTCTTTAATTGATTCTCCTGGGATTAAACTGAAAAATACTTGAGGAGCTTGGTTTCATGATACGCATGCCACTTATCCTATGTCAAGAGGTACTTCAATTTCTGACAGTGAGCACAAAGTATTTAGCATGCTTGTTTTTCAATATGAAAATTATACTTTCTGAAAGCATCACTACATCTTTCTTACATATTATTTCCCTTTATGAGAGTGGCTCTGCCTTTTGTCAAATTGCTGTGATGGAATTATTTTCCCTTAGGAGACCACTTACTTTAAATTGGAGCATTAACACTTTGCAGAATCTATGTTTTGGTTGGGTTTAGTTTAGTTTGGTGTCAGATATTTTTATGCTCACTGGTTTTCTATGAAGCAATTTAGACTTCCTTTTAGATCTAACTTGCAGTGTTGGAGAGTGAAATACACTATAATAAGCTTATCTTACATACAGTTCTAAAAGTTTCAGAGTCTTCACACAAAACCAGTTTCTAATCTGGAAATGTTTATAATAAATTTCAAATTTCTGAAAAAAAAAAGTGAAGTCAGACCTAGAAACACACACATGTGTGAGAGGTGGTGATGGTGGTGAAATCTGTCCCTCAAACGAAGTACAGGTGGCAGCTCCATCAACAGTAAAACCCCAAAAGGAATCTTATCCCATGCTGCACTGTGAAAGGCTCTTCTCATTGAAATCTCACAACCTTAAGGGGCAGGCATTACTGTTCAAGTGGATGTGAAGAAGTCACCGTCACTCAGGGAGGTGGTAAAGAATCAGAAGTCAGGGGCTGGAGAGATGGCTCAGCGGTTAAGGCACTTGCCTTCAATTCCTCAGTCCCCATGTGGAGCCAAATGCACAATGTGCAAAGTGCAACATGCACGTGGAGTCCATGTGCAGGGGCTGGAGGCTCTAGCATGCCCATGCCCCCCCCCACAGCAAATAATTTTTTTTTTTTTCCGAGTGAACCCCAAGCTTTATTTGTTTAAAAGCAGATAACAGCAAAGTGAGATGTGGGTATCCATAATTCACTGCCAAAATCGTAACGGCTAACACTTCCAGAATAACGTGTGAAGGGCTGCGTCAACAGGGCGACTTTCCTCTCGACCCATATATGGACTTTTGTTCAAGGTCCAAGTCTGACTTCACACTGATTCACAGAACTCCCTGGTGTGGGTTTTGTACGGAATCAGGGCCTTCTGATAGGGGGGCGGGCTCTGTGTCCATTTTAAAGAGGACACAGGGGTCAACCTAGAAAAAGCTCTGGGTTTGCCGTTGGCACCCTCTGACGGGTCTGATACCACAAGCTCTATTGCTGAAAAGATAGAAATTAGACCTCAGTGCTCTTTAGGCAGTTCTGATGCTCAAGTTCTCAGAGGCGCCATGGCAGGGATCTACACAGGCATCCCTGCTCACACCACTAGGAACCCCAAAGGGTCCCCACATAGACATGGTACAGGCAGTGGATGGGAGGTCCCCATTCTTTTTCTGTCAAAGAAAAAGGAAAGAGCTGGGTGCAGACACATACACTTGAAGTCCCAGCTATTTGGGAGGCTGCAGCAGGAGGATCACTTGAGTCCAGGAGTTCCAGGCCTGCCTGAACCACAAAATGAGATTCCATCTTAAAAAAACAAAATTACACTATTCATAAATGTGTAAGACCGAGAAAAGCTGACAACTGAACGCAATGACGGCATGGGGTGGGGGATCCCTTCATTATTACTGTGTTGCTAGACCGCAAACGACAGTGGTTAAACTCGGCCCCAGTTTTCTTTTATTCTGCATGTATGACCTCATAGATACGTGCCTGGTGGGCGTCAACAACCCTTCCATTCACTTAAAAAATTAAGAAATTAAAGTGAGTGTGAGCGCTAACGTCTGCAGTTACAGAATCTAAGAGCCAAGCCCATATAAAGTCTTTAAGGCAAGAATTATTTGTCTTCACAGATAGGGAAAGGTGGAAAAAAAAATCACAGGTGCTAAAAGACTGGTTCTGCCACGGTTGGGGCAGAAGTCTCAAAAATAAGGCAAACTGTGGCTTCTAGGTTTGAGACCACCACCGGAAAGGCCCACTGAGCAGAAGAGGAGCCCAGCCAGTGGTGAACCCCAGGATATGCAAAGGGGGCAGCAATTACAGTTAGTTAGGGTGACTTAGGTAGACAGGAAAACTCTTGAACCAACACTCAAGGTCAATGTCTTTGCATGTCCCATGTACAACTCCAAGCAGCAATTTTGGGGTTTGGAGGCTTGTAACTTTTGTGACATTTTTCTCCCCCCAAAGAAGACAAGGAGGTGGAGACCATGGAGAGGTGAGATTCCGGGAGCGGAGCCTCTCCTGGGGCAGGCATGGCAAGGGTCAGGTGACTTCCGGTGACACGCATCTCTCCTACAGCCGGTGGAGTCCTACAAGCGCTTGTAGGTGCCCAGGAGAGCTTTGCAGTTGGGGCAGTAATGGTCCACGTCCTGCAGGGCGTCCACGCAGAACGGGATGAAACAGCAGCCGCTATGCATCCCAGTAGACAGAGGCTCCCACAGGAAAGCCAGGTGAGGGCACCGGCATTGTAAGACAGCTGGGTCACGATCATCTTGCTGCAGGAAGGACAGCACATCTGGACGGGGCGGTCGTAGAAGACGGGCTGCTGCGCGTACACCGTGTGCACGGCAATTGCGTTGCCGTTGGGGACTGGCACTGGCTGGGTATAATACGAAGGCGGGTTCATGCCCTTCCCGTCTGGACCTGTGATGAGCCCCGTGGCCAGCCCAGGCACAGGGGCTGGAGGCGTTGGGTAGGAAGTGTTTACACCCACTGTCTCTTCATAGGACGAGGGTGCAGTAGGCATAGAGGAAGGCCCTGCAGCTGCCTGGTAAGGTCCCGGCACTGACATTTTACCGCCGCCGCCGCCCGCGCCGCTTGCTCGAGCTGAGCCGGGAGGTCTGCCTGTTTTTCGTTTTTTGAGGTAGGGTCTCACTGGTCCAGGCTGACCTGGAATTAACTATGTCGATTCAGGGTGGCCTTGAACTCACGACAATCCTCCTACCTCTGCCTCCCGAGAGCTGGGATTAAAGATGTGCGCCACCATGTCCGGCTAGCAAATAATTTTTTGTTTTTTTTAATCTCAAAAAAAAAAAAAGGAGTCAGATGTCAGGAATGTTCACACTCAAGATGGCTTGCCTTGCCTTTGTGTGCTTCAGCCAGCATCAGTCATGTTCATGGCCAGAGTTTTGGAACTATGTAAGGGAGGGTACACCCATAGACCTGGGTCTCAGAGTCCTGGAAGGATACAATCAGCCTGCTGGCCTGTCATTTATAGAACACATGTCTCTCAACTTACTCCTTTTAGTCTAAACAAGGCATCCCACTTGCAGCTCTTTGTGTTGTTTTGTTTTGGAGGCAGGGAATCCCTCTAGTCCAGGTTAATTTGGAACTCAATCTGGAGGATTACAGGCATGAGCCACCAAGCCCAGCTCTTGCACGTACCCACACCTAGAGTGACAGTTCCAGTGACAAAGAACTCATACTAGCACCTGAATTTTCCTCAAAACCATTTTTGTGGTTGCTCAATTCAAAGGCTAAAACTGACGACTCCAGCAAGGAAACAACCACCGAAACAGAACTTCTGCCACAATGCTGTTCTAGATGCGGGCAGAGGAGAGAATGTCCTGCCCATGATCCTTAACAGAGAATTTCAAGATGAGGAAATTAAGTCACCCTAGATGTGTACTGCAGAAGCCCCTGGAGAGCTGGCTGCATACAGGCTCCTCATCTCCTCCCCCCTGTAGAGCACACCATCTGATAGGATCCACATCTATGCAGTGTGTAGAAGCAGAAGTCATTAGCAAGAGTGATGGTGAGGCGGGCAGAGCAATAAAAGGCATCTTTTGTTTGGTTGGTTGGTTGGTTTTTCGAGGTAGGGTCTCACTCTAGCCCAGGCTGACCTTGAATTCACTCTGTATTCTCAGGGGGGTCTTGAACTCATGGTGATCCTCCTACCTCTGCCTCCCAAGTGCTGGGATTAAAGGTGTGTGCCACCATGCCTGGCTAGTAATGGGGATCTTGGCAAGTCCTGAGGAACCATCAGAATGCCTAGGTACAGTTCAGGGCATCTCCAGGTAGCTGAAGCATAGCCTTGGGATCTACTTGCTTCCTAGAGTAAGGCTGAGGCCACAAGGAGCACGAGACCCATAGGCCTTACTTACTTTTCTTGCAGCTGGACCAAACATACAAAGCAAAGCAGCATAAGGGAGGAAGGGCAGATTTGGGCTCATAGTTCCAGGGGGCACAGTCCACCACAGTGAGGAAGACCTGACGGCAGGAGCCTGAGGCAGCTGGTCACACTGTGTCTAGTCAAGAAGTGGAGAGCTGAAGGCTTAGCTGGCTTTGTCCTTCTTACTGTCTGGGATCACATCACAAGGAATGGTGCCACCCACAGTTAGGGTGGGTCTTCCACCTTGGTTAACCTAATCTATAACCTCACTCACAGACATGCCCAGAGATTTGTCTCCTAGATGATTTTAGATCCAATCAAGTTGACAATAGAGATTAACCATCACACCATCTTTCTACTTACATGGTATCTGATTTGGGAGATTTTAGAGGGAAAATGAGAACCTAAATCATGTTCTTCTGACCCAGACACAGCTGCATAGAAAGCCAAGCCTTTTTATTTCCTAAAAGGACAAAATTCTCTCCACTTATCTTTGGTTGGTCTTTAAAAAGAAAATTCTAGTACTGGGAATCAAATTCCCAGCCTAAAGGATTCTAGGTGTGCATCCTACCACTGAGCAACTTAGTACTTGTTTAATATGCTTACTTTTGTTTTGGTTTTTGAGATGGGTGCTGTATAACCCAGGCTGGCCTTGAACTTATTCTTCAATCTCACCCTTGAGTGCTGCTGGGATTACAGGACTGTCTCTGTTGTTGGCTTTCTGTTTTGTTTTGTTTCTCAAGGTAGGGCCTCATTCTAGCCTAGGCTGATCTGCAATTCACTATGTAGTCTCAGGCTGGCCTCAGGCAACTCATAGTGATCTTCCAACCTTGGCCTCTGGAGTGTTGAAATTAAAGCTGTACACCATCATGCTCAGCCAGGACTGTTTTTGTTGTTGTTGTTGTTTTGTTTTGTTTTTTCAAGGTAGGGTCTCACTCTAGCCCAGGCTGACCTGGACCTTGCTATGTCTCAGTGTGGCCTTGAACTCACAGCAGTCCTCCTACCTCTGCCTTCCAAGTGCTGGGATTAAAGGTGTGCACCACCATGCCCAGCTGTTGTTTTGTTTTGTTTTGTTTTGTGTTTTGATATTATTCATTTGCAAGGGGAGAGAGAGAGAGAGAGAGAGATGGGGGGGGGGCGGGGTGAGAGAATAGGTGTGCCAGGGCCTCTAGCCACTGCAAATGAACTCCAGATGGATGCACTATTTTGTGCATCTGGCTTTCCATAGGTACTAGGGAATTGAATCTGGGTCATAGTCTTTGCAGCAAAGTGCCTAAGTGGGTCAACTCTCCAGCCCTACAAGACTGTTTTAATACCACCTCAGTGGATCTTTCTACATCACTCAAGCAGGACTGCAACTTGAAATCCTTCCACCTCATTATCCCCAAGTGCTGGGATTACATGCATGTATTTACTTGGCTAGTTTTATGTGTCCTGGATGCATGTGACACAAACAAGTGTGTGGAAGAAAATGACTTTTATCATTCTGGCTCCAAATCTGGAATCAAGCCATCTAGAAACAGAAAAGCATCATGGTCTACAGCTATACCACCCTGAATGCACCCGATCTCGTCTGACCTGGAAAGACAAATCAGGAAGTCAAAGCTTCCCAGTGGAGATTTGGGAGCTGGTGGAGGACAAGGCAGACTGAAGGCTGAGGGACTCCCTGATGGTCACAGGTGTGTTCCCTCCAGGAGGAAAGCCTTTCTTTGTGGATCCCTGAACTCGCCTGCTCATTCTGTAACACTCTATCTACTCCCACTGTCAAAAACATGGGGCTGCTCCCTTCACAGATAGATCTCTTTGTGTTGTCCTCTTCTGACACATTGTAAGAGAAAGGACAGCATAACCTCAAGAATGGAGGACATCCTACGGAACAGGGAAGACCAGAGCAAACTGGAATATACAACCTTTCTCTAGAGAGGGGCCACCTCAGTCCCACCTTCTGGAATTCTTGGGGGTAGAACTTTTTAAAAATCTTGATTTTTAAATATGGGCTCAGTTTTCTTTCGATTCTATGTTGGCTTGGCAAATCATCTGTGGTCCATGCTCCCAGTATGTCGTCAGGATGGAGTGTAGAGAAAAGTTTGTCTGCACTAACCAGCCAGCTCTTGGGTATGCAGCTCTCATGCCTGTGGAAGATAGTGGACAGCTATAGAAAGGCTGGAAATAGTGAAGGCCTCAGGTCTCACAGAGCCAAGTTGGAATCTTGGCTCTACTATAACAAATACTTAGAAACTGCCTTTGCTAAAAGGCATAGTCTTCGCTTGGGGCCACAAGGTAACTAAATGCAAGGTGGAAGTCTGGTATCTGCCTTCATTCTGTCTGTCTCTTTCACTATGGCTTAAGACTCCTGCTTGACTCTACACAGGCATATTGATTACTCAAGGAATGTCTGTCTACCCAACCATCGCATGCCCTGTGGTTGAATGCACAAAAACAAGTCATTGTCCTAAAACCTGTTTTAAGAACAGGGATCCTCAGAGCCCAGATAACAGCAGTAGTCTACAACGGACAAGGATGTACCTGGAGCAGAACTGACCATGTGGGCGGAACCACACTGCTCCCCTCAAGTGATGACAGCGATAGCAATATCTTGGGTCCACCTTGCAGAACCAGAACTGAGGTGCTTCCACCAGCCCACGCCTTGGCCAGAACTGCTGAATTACTCATACTTACTTCCTGCCTCAGCTCTAAGTCCTCTACTTGTGTTATATCCCTGAAGATGAACCTGGGGTTATTGGACATATTTGCTTTTTTTTGTTTTAAATATTCTTTTTTTTTTAATTTTTATTAACATTTTCCATGATTATAAAATATATCCCATGGTAATTCCCTCCCTCCCCACCCCCACACTTTCCCATTTTTTAAATATTCTTAAATTTTAAAAAAATTTTTGTTTTTTCAGGTAGGTTCTCACTCTAGCCCAGGCTGACCTGGAATTCACTATGTAGTCTCAGGGTGGCCTCGGACTTACAAGATCCTCCTACCTCTGCCTCCTGAGAGCTAGGATTAAAGGCATATGCCACCACACACAAGTAACCTTTTTAAATCAAATTCCCTTCTGCAAAATGGGCTAAAATATCCAATGTTTGTAGAGATTTGTGAGAATTAAGAACATATGTATGAAGATGGGCATGGTGACTCATGCTTGTAATTCTAGCATGTGGGAAGGCGAGGAAGGAAAATCACCCAGAAGTTGGAGGCCAGCATGAGCTACTGAGTAAGACCTTGTCTCAAAAGAAGGGGACTGGAGAGATTGCTCAATGATTAAAGTACTTGTTTGCAAAGCCTATTAGCCTGAGTTCAATTATCTAGCACCCACATAAAGCCAGATGTGAAGTGATACTTTCATTTACAGCACTAAGAGATCCTGGCATGCCTATACACACAACCACAAAAATAAATTTTAAGAAGAAAAATAATGAAAACAAGAAAAACAGAGCATTCGTGTGGCACTTGAGAGGCAGGCAAAGTTATTGGCCATCCTGGGCTACAGGAGAGGCCTTGTCTCAAAAAAAGAGCACACAAAATATATATTAAGACAACCATGAATTCTTAGTAAATGTTTAATTTCCTTCTGATGTACCTTTGAAAAAATAATTTGAGGGGCTAGGGACTAGCTCTGTTGGTAGAGTACCTGCCTAGCGTTCTTGAAGTCTCAACACCACCTACAACTGGGTATGGTGACACAGGCCTGTAATCTCAGCACATGGAATGTAGAGGCCAGAGGATCAGAAATTCAAAGTTATCTGTGGCTGCAAACCAAATCTGAGGCCAGCCTGAGCTGCATAAAACCCTCCTGTGTCCAAAAAATAAAAATAAAAAAATAAAAGAAAAAAAAGAAAGAAAAGAAAAGAAAAGAAAAAGAGACTTGTAGCCAAGTCTTAGCCCCTTCAGACTTCAACATTACCCTGTTAAAAGCCAAAAGAACCTTCCATGGTGTTGTTCCACCTTGCAGTTGGGGAGGAGGTGACATGGATGAGAGCCATGGGTACAAATGTAGAACACTGTTGATTTGGTTGTCAACACCCTTTCCTCTGGTTTCTAGGCCAACAAGATATCAATTTGCCTTTCTAATGATTTTATTCTCTCAATAACACAAGTGGGGGATGGTGGCAAGTTAGTGATAATTCCTTAAAATGGCTTTTAGCAACCAGCTCTGTGTACGCCAATAGCACCAGACTCTAACAGAAAAAATCAGACATTGGGCTACTCCCTGGTCACTGAGGGATGGGCAAGTTTCTCTTTTCATGTGCTCTTTTTAAGAAACCAGAGGAAGCTGAGGAGGAACAGTTGTGTAACTAATTTCCCAAAGCTCTGAGAAGATGACAATCTAAAAAGAGGTACTTGTTTCTCTCTCTTTGGCTGACATCTTTTTCACTTGCAAAGTTAGTGTGTGCTTACCAGGCATTTCAGGAGTCTGAGCCTCACTGTAACCTTTAAAGACACAGATCACCAAAAGAATGGACCGAGGGGGAAAGAGCCTTTCATGGGCTGAGAAGAGCTCTGAGACGTTTGTCTTTGTTTCAAGTAAAAGGAGACAAAGGAGGCCCCTTGGTCCCCTTCCTCCTAGGACAGGACTGGCTAACCTGTTTCACAACTAACTTTACGTATGTGCCAGCCTGTGCCTCACAGCTTTCTATAAATTGGCAGTAAAGGTGGAAATTACAAACAGTCCCCATCCCATTTTGGCTAAACTGTAAATAAATCCATTTTCCATTACTAATTTCTATTTCTTAATTTCTTGGAATTCAGGGAAACTGAGGTGGTGGGTTTATGGACTTAAGTGGCTACCAATAGTTCCAACTTTTTTTTTAATTTATATAATGAAATCATAACCATATGCCAAGCAATTTCACTGAAGTATTGTGAAATGAAGTCCCCTTCCCAAATACACACACACACACAACTATGGTAAAGATTCTAGAGGGCCAATTGACTAATTAGACCTTCATGATTGTAGTGATCTGGAGTTTTGCAGACTAGGCTATGTTTAGTCTGCTTAATAGCCACTCATTTCCCACCTTGTATCTTACCTAACGTTCTTTTATCTATTTATTTATTCTTTATTATTTATTTATTTTTGAGGTAAGATCTCCCTCTAACCCAGGCAGATCTGTTATTTACTATGTAGTCTCAGGCTGGCCTCAAACTCATAGCAATCCTCCTACCTCAATCTCCAAAGTGTTGGGATTAAAGGCATGCACCACCATGCCCTGCAAAACTAACATTCCTCAATATATTTTGTTTTATTTATTTATTTATTGGGGAGAGAGAGGGAAAAAAAAAGAGGGAGAGGGGAGAGAGAATGGGTGATCCAGGGTCTTTAGCCACTGCAAATGAACTCCAGATGCATGTACCACCTTGTGCATCTGGCTTATGTGGGTACTGGGAAATAGTACCTGGTCCTTAGGCATCACATGCAAGCACCTTAACTACTAAGCCCTCTCTCCAGCCCCAAGGCAAAACCTTTTGGAATGTATTAACAGGCCAAGATAATTCTGCTCTGAACCTGCAACATTCCAATTCTCAGAAAAGCATTAAATTCAATTGCAGTGAAGTTACTAAAATTGTGGATTTACCTTTCAGGGTGTGCCTGCCTTCCTC
Source organism: Jaculus jaculus (assembly GCF_020740685.1). Lineage (NCBI taxonomy): Eukaryota > Metazoa > Chordata > Mammalia > Rodentia > Dipodidae > Jaculus > Jaculus jaculus. Next base: position 80,736,807 of record NC_059112.1, on the reverse strand, counting down.
CCTGCCATGAACTTCAACAAGTTCCCTCTTAAAGTCAATATTTTCACAAATTATCAATCAAGCACGAGAGAATCAGTAGAAATTATAAGATAAATCCTGAAGGGAAAAATAAACAATTTGGATGAATATATAAATATTACCCTCCCCATCAATGCAAGATTCTTAGAAAGGAAGAGAACAGTGTCTACCACACAAACATTTTTGGAACCAGTTTTTTTTGGTTTGTTTGTTTGTTTTGTTTTTTCAAGGAAGGATCTCACTCTAGCTCAGACTGACCTGGAATTCACTATGTTGTCTCAGGGTGGCCTCAAACTCATGGCAATCCTCCTACCTCTGTCTCCCAAGAGCTGGGATTAAAGGTGTGCACCACCATACTCGGCTAGGAGCCAGTTCTTTGCTAAATATTTATATCATTATCCCTGAAGCAAAGGAAAACAGGTCTTTTCCAAAGATTCAGTAGTTCTCCACTCATCTTACGCAGTCCTTATTCTTGTGTAAACCTTCTGACACATACATTGCTTCCAGAAGCATATACAAATCCTAAGTGGATACATGTATGATCACTGCTGTGGTTTCTTTTATGGGGAGTCCAACCCAGGCCCTGGAGCATGCCAAGCAAGCAGTCTTATCACCAAGCTACACCTCCCCCCACCCCCAGCCTTGGTGTTTTTGCTGAGTGTAACTCGGAAGGGATTTGAGCAATTGGGGAAAAGTGCTAACACATTTCATACAACCCGCCTGACTGGAGGCAACAGGCAACACAACCCCCAGGCTTGCTAATACCCTTTGTACAGAAATAGCTGACCCAGCTCCCACCTGCATCAGCCTGATCCACTCCGCTTAGACACCCTCAGCAAACACCCTGTCCCTTCATCCTACTACCCTCAAGAGGGAGGAGGGGCAGACTTTCTATGCACTATGCAGAGGCAGCCTTCACATTCAACTTATGAAAAATGAGAATGTGTGGAGGGCTTTGAGCACAGAATCACCTTAAGTATCCAACTTATATTCTTTTTTTAAAAAAAGTGGTGCTACTTTTAAGGAGAAATGTCCAACATACACAAAATGGAAACAACAGTGTAAGAACTACCATGCCTGATATCTAGCTTCAAGTACTGACAATTCACGGCTCAGTGCTCCCCCAAATTGGGTTATTTTGAAGCATATCCCCAATTTATTTCAATTTCAGTCAGTAACACAAAAAAGACCTTTTTTTTTTTTTTAATTGTTGTTCGAGGTAGTCTCACTCTAGCCCAGGCTGACCTGGAATTCACTATATAGTCCCAGGCTGGCCTCAAACTCACACCATTCCTCCTACCGCTGCCTCCAGTGTGTCTGGCAAGATCAATTTTTTGTTTTGTTTTTTGAGGTAGGGTCTCGCTCTAGCCCAGGCTAACGTGGAAATCACTATATAGTCTCAGGGTGGTCTTGAACTCAGTGATCCTCTAACCTTTGCTTCCCAAGTGCTGGGACTAAAGGCATGGGCCAACATACCCTGCTAAGATCATTTTTTAAACTTTATTTTTATTTATTTATTTGACAGAGAAAGAGAGACAGAGAGAATGGGCACATCAGGGCCTCTGCCCACTGCAAACAAACTCCAGACGCATGTGCCACCTTGTGCATCTGACTTCCGTGAGTCCTGGGGAATGGAACCTAGGCCTTTTGGCTTTGCAGGCAAGTGCCTTAACCACTAAACAATCCCTCCAGACCCCAAGATCAGTTGTTTTCTAAATGGCACCCTTACTAAAACTAAACAAAATTAATATTCATCAAATAACAAGTACAAATTTCCTCCATTATCTCAATTTCAAGAATGTTCTTTTGGGGATGGAGAGTAGTTAAAAGTGCTTGAAAAGTCAACAGCCTGAGCTCTGAGCTCAATTCCCCAATGCCCATGTAAACCCAGAGGCACAAAGTGGTGCATGCATCTTGAGTTCATTTGCTGTAACAAGAGGGCCTGGAGTGTCCATTCCCTCCCTGTCTCTTTGTTTGCAAATGGATAGACAAAATTGCTACCCTCCCCCCCCCAAAAAAATCCTGAAAACCTCTAGCTTGTGCAGTTGGCACATCTGTACTCTCAGTACTGGGGTGGCTGAGGGAGGAGGTTCACTGTAAATTCAAGGCCATCTTGGGCTACGAAGTGAGTTCCAGGTCAGCCTGGTCTACAGAAATAACCTCCCCCCCCCAAAAAATAACAAATTAAAAAAAAACAAAAACAACATCGAGCCGGGCGTGGTGGCGCATGCCTTTAATCCCAGCACTCGGGAGGGAGAGGTAGGATGATTGCCATGAGTTCAAGGCCATCCTGAGATGACAGAGTTAATTCCAGGTCAGCCTGGACCAGAGTGAGACTCTACCTCGAAAAACCAAAAAAAAAAAAAAACAAAACAAAAAAAAAACACAAAAAAACATGTTCTTGCCTGGCGTGGTAGCCCACGCCTTTAATCTCAGCACTTGGGAGGCAGAGGTAGGAGGATCATGGTGAGTTTGAAACCACCCTGAGACTACAGAGTGAATTCCAAGTCAGCCTGGGCTAGAGCAAGCTCCTATCTCCAAAAAACAAAAAAAAAAAAAGTTTCTCTCATCAAAAGCAAGATTTAGGTCTGGAGACTTGACCCTTGCAGTTAAGGTGCTTGCCTGCAAAGCCTAAGGACTGGAGTTCAATTCCCCAGAAGCCACATAAAGCCAGATGCATGAGGTGGCTCATGTATAGGGAATTCTTTCACAGTAACAAGAGACCGTGGCACCCCCCCACACACACACACAAACAAATAAAATTTAAAAGCAGGATTCAATGAAGGTCTACAAATTGTACTTTCACATTATGACTTTTTTCTGTCATGTCCCAGGTTCTTCCCTCCTCCGCCCTCCCCCCGCCCCCGCCATGTAGGGTCTCACTTTAGTCCAGGCTGACCTGGAACTGCCGGCCTCGAACTCACAGCGATCCTTCTACCTCCGCCTCGTCACAATTTCTTAATCTCCAGTTTCTCACAGCAGCCAAGTTGGGTCCCAGCGGCAATTCCCCATAACTCTATTCTGGGGATACCCAGAGAGGAACGCCGGTCACAGCCCTTGCCAAATACAAAAGTGTGTTTCTATAAATTCCACACACAAGGCACCGGAGAGACGGGCGGGCGTCTCGGGCGTCCTCTACCGGGGTGGGCGTTATCTATGTGAGCAACATCCCCTTACCGGATCGTGCGCAGCAGCGGGAGGACGGACAGGGCTTTCCAGCACCTGGGCTGCGCTCGCCTCCGGCCACCGCCACCTGTGCCGGGTGAGAAAGTACCATCAGCCGCCGCCGCCCGCCAAGCCAGGCGCTCTGCCCCGCGCGTGGGCGCGCGCGCACGCCGTCCCCCAACGCCCCTCGCCGGCACAGGGACGCGGACGGCCCCCGCCACGACCCGCGCGTGGGCCCGGAGGGAGACACACCCACTCCGTCCCACCCCGGGCTGCACGAGGTCTCCGAACCGCGCCCCCCCCCCCAAAGAGTACGGGTGACGGCGCCCACACCCGCCACAGGCCGTCGGGAGGACTTCGGCGCCCTCCCGCTGAGGCTCACGGAAGGACGCAGAGGAGCCAACCCCCGCCGCCACCGAAGTCGCCGACTCCGATCCCGGGAGGACGGCCACGGGCGAGCGAGCGGGCGGGCGGGGCAGCGGCGGCCTCCACGGTGGCGCACTCACCGCGGCGCGCGACGCCACTCGCGCTCCACGTTCCCCGCGCAGGGCACCTGCCGCGCCCGGCCCGTCCCGGTCGGTCCCGGCCCCAGGTGGCCGTCCCGAGGGGCGGCGCAGGCCCCGCCCACTTCTGCCACGCCCACACGCCCCAGAAGACTACCCAGGGGGGCGGGGCCGAGCGGCGCCCACGGGCCCCGCCCACTCCATCAGCCCCGCCCACCACGCCCCAGACCGGCGGGCGGCAGGTAGCTTCCACTGCTGTTCTGCTGGCTCCAAACCCGGAAGAACGTCCCTTGGCGTCTAGCTGCCAGTGATCGCGCATGCCCCGTCCGGAGGGCTGCGGAACGCCCCCTGCAGGTGGGGCGGTGAGAAGCGACTGACGACCCGGGAGGCTGACTGGAGACTCACTGAGACTCCTCTGGGGGGCAAGAAGTTGACTGTGCCACAATCTCTTGTTCCATAAGAGGTTTCTCACGTTTACATTTTTGTCTGTTGTCTCCAAATTAGGATTTTTACAGAGCGGGCAGAACTTGAAGCTTGTAGGCCAGTAAGCAACCATTTGTGGTGGTACGCTATGAATTTGGGATTTTATTATTTAAAGAAATATTTTAAGGCCAGGCATGGTGGCGCACGCCTTTAATCCCAGCACTTGGGAAGCAGAGGTAGGTGGATCGCCGTGAGTTTGAGGCCATCCTGAGACTACATAGTGAGTTCCAGGTCAGCCTGGACTAGAGTGAGACCCTACCTGGAATTTTTTTTTTTTTCTTGAACAGAGAGAGAGAGAGAAAGAATGTGTGCACCAGGCTTCAAGCCACTACAAATGAACTCCAGATGCATGTGCTACTTTGTGCATCTGGGTTTACATGGGTACTAGGTAATCAAACCCAAAAACGTGGAGTTGTGTACAACATGCTTTCAACCATTATAGAAGTTGTGAAGTGAAAAAATTGAGTGATGGACTATAATACAGTCTCTCTTCTATTTTGGGGGGGGAGTTTAGTTACTTCTAGTTTGTGGATTACAATGTCCATTGCACATACTTGTCCCCATGCCCTTGCACCTTTTTTTAAATAAATTTTTTGTTTATTTTTATTTATTTATTTGAGAGCAACAGACAGAGAGAAGAAGAGGGGGACAGAGAGAGAGAGAATGGGCCCGCCAAGGCCTCCAACCACTGCAAATGAACTCCAAATGCCCCCTTGTACATCTGGCTAATGTGGGTCCTGGGGAATTGAGCCTTGAACCAGGGTCCTTAGGCTTCAAAGGCAAGCACTTAACTGCTAAGCCATCTCTCCAGCCCTCCTTGCCCCCCTTTTTTTTCCACATTGAGAACTGGTGTACCAGGGCCTCCAGCCACTGCAGTGGAACTCCAGATGCGTGTGCCACCTTGTGCGCATGTGCAACCTTGGGTACTTGCATCACCTTGTGTGTCTCATTTACAAGGGTTCTGGAGAGTTAAACATGGGTCCTTAGGCTTCACACACAAGCGCCTTAACTGCTAAGCCATCGCTCCAGCCCCCTTTGCCCTTTTTGCTTAATTCGGCTCTTTCTTCCCATATGGACCCTCCCAGGTCTAAGGCACCATTGTCTCTTGCCTATGTTATGAGACATGCTTCTGCAGCTCTTCTGTTTGCCTAGGTGTCCTTCAACCCCTTTGCAATACAGTTGTAGAAAGATGAAAATGTAGAATAAGATGAGTCCTCAGCCTGACTTGCTGCCTTACACCTTTAATTCCCACACTCAGGAGGCTGAGGTAGGAGAGAATTATGGTGAGTTCAAGGCCAGCCCAGGACTAGACAGTCCTCTGCTGAAAACTTGCCAGTGTTTTCCCAGACAGGAAACTAGACTCAACAATTCTGAGAGAAAACTATATTCTTCACAATGGCTGATAAAGCTCCAATGCCTGCCTCCTTGACTTCTGAACTTCCCACTTCTATCTTTCTTTCTTTTTTCTTTTTTTTTTTTTTTGGTTTTTCGAGGTAGGGTCTCACTCTGGTCCAGGCTGACCTGGAATTAACTCTGTAGTCTCAGGGTGGCCTTGAACTCATGGCGATCCTCCTACCTCTGCCTCCTGAGTGCTTGGATTAAAGGCGTGCCCCACCATGCCCGGCCCTCTTTTTTTTTTTTAAATTTTTATTAACATTTTCCATGATTAAAAAAACAATCCCATGGTAATTCCCTCCCTCCCCCCTGACACTTTCCCCTTTGAAATTCCATTCTACATCATATCCACTTCTATCTTTCCACTCTGCATCTCTTCCTAGCCACACATTAGTTTCTTAACCATTTCTCCAGCCCACTTCTATGATTTTGTAGAAAATGCCTACTATGCCTTTGGAGTGAAATTCTTCTTCTACTATGCCCTGAATACTTTTTTTTTTTTTTTTTTAGTATTTTTATTTATTTATTTGATAGAGAAAGGGAGAAAGGGAGAGAGAGAGAAAGGGCACTCCAGGGCACCCAGGCACTACAAACAAACTCTAGATGCATGCGCCCCCTTGTGCATCTGGCTAACGTGGGTCCTGGACAATCGAACCTGTGTCCTTTGGCTTTGCAGGCAAGCGTCTTAACTGCTAAGCCATTCCTCCAGCCCTTGCCTTGAGTACTTATGATTGCTTCATAGTGTCCTGAATGTCTTGAATTTCCCATTCGTGCCTTCCTATTAGTTTGTCTTTCTCTTTGTTGAACTTATTAGATCTGCCACCTGGTCTTCTAGCTTAGATAGTCTGTCCTCTTCTTGATCCATTCTATTGGTGAGACTTTCTATAGAATTTTCTATTCAACTTTGTTTTTCATTTTTGTTTTCTTTATTTTTCTCTTTTTTTTTCAAGGTAGGGTCTCACTCTAGCCCACATTGATCTGGAATTCACTATGGAGTCTTAGGGTGGCCTCCTACCTCTGCCTCCCAAGTGTTGGGATTAAAGGCATGTGCCACCACGCCCGGCCATTTCTAATATTTCTTTTTTTTTTTTTTGTTTTTGTTTTTTGAGGTAGAGTCTCACTCTAGTCTAGGCTAACCTGGAATTCACTATGTGGTCTCAGGGTGGCCTTGAACTCACAGTGATCCTCCTACCTCTGCCTCCTGAGTGCTGGGATTAAAGGCGTGCGCCACCACGCCCGGCCTTCATTTCTAATATTTCTAACTGGCATTTTTTCATTATTTCTATTTCTTTACTCATGCCTTGTATTGACCTTATTTCATTTAAGTTGGTTTCCTGTGCTCTTTTGGGATTCCTTCAGGATATTGTTTCCTTCGATTCCTTTAATTTTTTAATTTAATTTCTTTGAACATAGATATAATCATTTTTTAAAGTCTTTGTCAGGCACATCATCTCACTGACTGTCACTGGAGGGTGTTTCTGATGGGTTATAATTTTTGGTGGACTTGTATTGTCTTGATTTTTTGCTTCTTGTATTATAATATAGAGCTTTTTTGCATCTTGAATTAATTTGATGCTTGGGTTTTCTAATAATCTGTAGTATTCTTAGATGTGTAAATTTGACTTTATATATCTTCTGAGTAAGAGTTTAAGGTGCCAGGTGTGGCTCTTATATTGCTCCCAAAGTTATAGCAGAAGTGACCCTAGGTGTTGAATTTTCTGCTTTGCAAGCATGCTAGTAGGTTAGGTGATGCAAATTACTGGCAAATTCTAAAATTCAACTGAGCAATATACACATTCAATCAAAACCAGCACATAGTATTTATGCAAGAGTGGGGACTAAAACAAACAGATAATCTAATAAAGCCAAAGTCCCTGAGGGTGTGTGTTCCTCCAGACCCTTAATCCTATCAACTTGAAGGCTGAGATTTTTGGTCTGAAATGGGTCCCAGGTCAGTCTGGGCCCAAGTGAGTTCCTGCCTCCAATAATAACAGAAGAAAAAGACAAAGGCCCTATAAATTAGGAAATATCAAAGGCAACAGTAATCAACAGTAAAATACAGCTTATTTGAGAATAGTAAAGTTGACCAAGACTACAGCAGTCAAATCTAACACATAACCTGCCCTGACATGGAAGGTGAGATCAGCATTTCCAGTGGAGGCCTATGTACCTACCTTTGTGTAAGTAGGCCCTGTTACCTTTTGGAATGGCTTCCATTCTCAGCAATGCTGAGTGTCCACCTCGATCCCTCTCTGTTGAGCTGTGGACTTGGTTAGGCTGCTTGAGTCACTGGATCTGGTGTTCTGATCAGCTGTGCTGGATGCTGTGTAGCTGCGATGGTGGATGAGTTCTTTGGTGGTTTGCAGCACTGTCGGGTGGGGGAGGCTTGCAGGGTGCCTGGAGTTGTGCCAGATCTGCTCAGCTGCTCAGTTTGTGATCTCCTTCAGCAGCTGCTCAGCTGGTCCCTGCTGTCTTCCCCTTCAGGTTTCTTGACTTTGTGATGAGGCTGATGTGAGTGGAAAATCCCTTCACCTGGCTTCTGCTCCTGCGGCTCTGCACCACACTGGGCCAGGCGAGCATGCAGAGTGGGGCCACCAGTGCCACAGCGTGGGCCGCTTTTGTGCTTCCTGCGTGCTAGAAGGTTCTAAGTCTTTCCTGTTTCTCTGCTGTTGTTGATAATTCCTTATACACCTTCACTTTTTGGTAGAAGAATGTATTTTGCTGTTTTTCTGCTTATTTTCCTCCCTAGGTTGCTTTGGCATAGCTACTATGCCATCATCTCATCCAGAAGTCCTCCTTTTTAACATTTTGTCTGAGCAGTTATCAGTTAGTCCTAATGACAAACAACAAATCTACTTGTATTCACCAGGGTTCTCTAGAGCAACTGAACGGATAGAATGCATACATATTACAATGACTAATTAGTTTGGATTACACAGTATGGACAGGCAATCCAACAATGGCTAATGTGTACAAACTAGAAAGTCCAAGAACCCACTAGCTGCTCAGTCCGCAAGGCTAAGTGCCTCACCAGTCCTGATTTGGCATTGAAGACCTGGAAGATTCCTAGGGAGCCACTGGTCTTCAGTCCTCATTGGAAGGCTGGAGAAGCTAGGTTCTGACATCAAGGGAAGATGGCAACAGTTGGAACTTCTTTTTTTTTGGTTTTCCAAGGTAGGGTCTCACTCAAGCTCAGGCTGACCTGGAATTCACTGTGGATCTCAGGGTGGCCTCGAACTCATGGCGATCTCCTACCTCTGCCTCCTGAGTGCTGGGATTAAAGGCGTGCGCCACCATGCCCGGCTGAGTTGGAACTTCTTAATGTCTGAGCTGCTGCAGGAAGGAGTGGCCCACTGCAGCAGGGACTTCCTCCTCCGTATATTACTCTTTCCAGGGGATGGCCTCATAGACCTACCCAGAGGCCTGTTGGTAAATAAATTCCTGATCCAGTCAACTTGACTGTCAAGATTAACTGTGATTCCAATCTAGCCAATTTAAGCAGAAGAGTAATTTTTTTAGATATCTTTTTCTAAATTAACTTATTTGAGAGAAAAGAAGAAGAGAGAGAGGCAGAGAGACAGAATGAATAAGTGTGGGCATACCAGAGACTCCTGTCTGTGCAAACGAACTCAAAACACGTTCGCCACTTTGTGTGTCTGGCTTTAAATGGGTACTGGTGAACTGAACCATGGCTGTTAGCCTTTGCAAGCAAGTGCCTTTAACCACTGAGCAATCTTCAGCCCAGAAAAGTAATTTTTACAAAGGGAAGTTCATGGGCTCTCTAGGCAGACCACAGTGCCTGGCTCATCTCTGCCTTTGGATCACTACCAACCACAGCTAGTGCTTGCTCCAGGGAAGGCCCCCTGCTGGTGGCTTTTGGTGTAGACATCCAACCTAAGCTACCTGGTTAATTATTTCCATTTGCCAGGATCAACCCTGAAATTTATTATTCCTCTCTGTAATTACCTTCCTTGCTATGGTTTACCCTAGTTTGATGTTTTAATCAGGGCCAACGCTTACCAGAATTCAAGGCAACAGCTTTCCCATTCCCGAGTTTTTAAATCTTGAACTGTTTTTTTTTTTTTAATTTTTATTAGCATTTTCCATGATTATAAAAAAAATCCCATGGTAATTCCCTCCCTCCCCCCCCCCCGACACTTTCCCCTTTGAAATTCCATTCTCCATCATATTTGAACTGTTTCTTGATTGTCTAGATTTTTTTGTTTTGTGTTGTTTTTCAAGGTAGAGTCTCACTCTAGCCCAGGCTGACCTGGAGTCTCAGGGCGACCTCGAACTCACAGCAATCCTCCTACCTCTGCCTCCAACTGCTGGGATTAAAGGCGTGCTCCCCGCTGATTGTCTAGATTTTTACAAGCAGCTTTTCAAGGGTTGTGATTTGAATATGACATGTCCATCACAGGCTCATGTGTTGAGTGCTTATCTCCAGCTGGTGACACGCCTCCTCCACATGTCCCTGTTGCCATGGTGTCTATCTTCCCACAGGCTCAGAAACTAGAGACAAATACTATGGAAACTGTGAGCTAGAATAACTCTCCTTTCAAGTTGCTCTATCAGGCATTTTGGTCATAGGTACACAAAGGTAACTAATGCAGTTAAGTGATCTCCCCCTTTTTCCTAAATTTTGTCTGTTTTATATTTATCACATATATTACACTAATACAACTTGTTATTAAAGATGTCCACTCTCTAGACTTCATGTCTTAGATTTTCTCAAGCCTATTTTGAAATCATTGGTTCCTTTTTATAATTACATTCATTTTATTAACATGCAATAATTACACATGGAAATGGCCATATCTATTATACTTCTTACTGACTCTATTGTTTTCATTTCCAAAAAAATTTTTTTAAGGTTTTCAGTTTTCTTCTCCTAAACCATGTGTTAGCCCTCTGTAGAAGCCACAGACACCTTCTGTCTGGTACACATGCGGGGCACACAGGAGTGTGTTCATCTGCCCACAGCCTCTCACCTTCCTTTCTAGCTGCATCCTTGTTTTAACCATCCGAATAGGGTCCATTAAGGTATTTGTGATAAAAGCTGAAGAACCAGCTGAGAAAACGTGCACAATGTTGCTATTTGGAGTAAAAATGCCATTAAATTGTTCTTTGGCTTTGGAGTAACATGCAAAGTACACAGCCCTTGATGGTGCAACTCCAACCAAATTTGGACCCAAGCCTCTAAAAAGTGACTTTGGTCCCTCCTTTTCCAAGATTGACTTCAGAACTTGTAGGAGTCCAGGTGTCACAGATGTTGGTCTCGCTGTTCCAGCTCCACTAATGGTCCCCAGATGAACCTGAGGATAATATACACTGTTAGGAGAGCTAGTCTCGAAGACTGTAGCCTGGTCTTAATGACTTGTAGTGGACAAATGAAAATTGAACCAACTGTGCCCCCGCATCCGCCCGCGAAGGGCCGCGCTGGCTCCGATGCCACCGCTCGACGGTGCCCTCGGTGAAGGGGGCCTCCGGGTCCCCCGCTGCCCTCGGGAAGCCGCCGGCGCTCCCATGCCTGCGCGAGGTGGGGTGGACCCCCTCCAAAATGTTTTTAAAGATGATTTTAAAAATATTTATTTATTGTTTTGCAAGCAGAGAGAGAGAGAGAGAGAGAGAGAGAGAGATAGAGAAGAGAGACACACAGAGAGAGAAACAGAGAGAGAGAGAATGGGTGCACCAGGGCCTCTAGCCATTGCAAACAAACTCTAGAAGCATTTGCCACTTTGTGCATCTGGCTTACATGGGTACTGGGAAATCAAACGTGGTTCTTAGACTTCACAGGCAATTGCCTTAATTGGTAAGCCATCCCTTCTGCCCTCCAAGATGGTTTTATTGTTATATGTCATTTCTTTTCCTGAACGATGATAGTTTACTTCAACTTCCTCATTATTTTCTCATTTTTCCCCCTGAAAATCCTTTAGAAAGAATCATTCTTTGGGCTGGAGAGATGGCTCAGCAGTTAAGATGATTGCTGGCAAAGCCAAAGGACCCAGTTTTGATTCCCCAGTCCTCATATAAAGCTAGATGCACAAGGAGGCACATGCATCTGGAGTTAATTTGCAGTGGCTAGAGGCTCTGGTATGCCCATTCTCTTTCTAGCTGCTTCTCTCTCTCTCAAATAAGTAAATAAATAAATAATATTATATTACAAAAATAATCATTATTTTAAAAAAATCTTTGAGAATGAAATATCAATTATTCTATAAATGTCATTTTAGTTGTTCTATGAACATGGTTTAAGTACATTCTTTCTGTATTTGACTCATCTCTCTGTATGTAGTTTTAGTATATCTAATTCTTTTATTCAAAAGCTATTTGGGGGCCTGGATAGATGGCTCAATAGTTAAAAATACTTGTTTGGGGCTGGAGAAATGGCTTAGCTGTTAAGGCCCTTGCCTGCAAAGCCTAAGGACCCAGGTTTGATTCTTTAGGTCCCATGTAAGCCAGATGCACAAGATGGCACATGCGTCTGGAGTTTGCAGTGGCTGGAGGCCCTGACGCGCCCATTCTCTCTGTGTCTCTCTCTGTCCTTCTAATAAATACATAAATTTTTTTAAAAAAATGCTTGTTTGTAAAGCCTGTCAACCTGAGTTTGACTCCCCAGCACCCATGTAAAGCTGGACACAAACTGGTTTGTGCCTCTGTGATCTCAGTGGGACAATGGGAGGTGGAGCCTGGAGAATCTGAATCTCCTGAGCCAGCTAGATTGGCATTCATCCTCAGTGGCAAGAGACCATTATCTCAAAGAAAGTGGAGCACAGACAACTCAAGGTTGTCCTCTGACCTTCACACATTTGCCACGACATGCATGTGCACCACACACACACACACACACACACTCACACATGAAAATTTTTAACAAAGCTTGCAAAAGCTGGTTGAAAAAGTTCAGTGGAGCAAGCTGAAGTACTTGGTAGCTCCAAAATGAAAATGCAGCCCCTGATCATTCCCCACAAGTTATCCTGTCAGTGGGGGCAGGGGAGATGCAGGCCAGCCCTTCCACCAACAGCCCAAGGAGTTCCCTTCCCTGCTGGGGACCTCCACTCAGGTGTAGCTAGATCCTTTAATTCAGCAAAGAAAAGAAATTCAAGATGAGACAAAGAAAAGCAAAGTTAGTGAGTTTATTAAGTGCTTAATCAGAGAGACATGTGGGAAAAGGACAGTACATTCTCCTCACCCAAGACACGGCTGGGTGCTTCTCAAGGGAGTCACAATTAGGTATCTTCAAAGTGGCTCTAGCTATTTGATTTTCAGCTCTTTTCAATTATATTGCTTAAAGGATGTAATTTCCAGGAAGGTTTGGAGACTAAGCAAAGTTTCAAAATTTATTTTAAAAAGGTTGGCTGGAGAGATGGCTCAGCAGTTAAAGGTGTTTGCTTGCAAAGCCGGATGGCCCAGGGTTCAGTTCTTCAGTACCCATATAAAGCCAGATGAATATTGTGGCACATGTGTCTGGAGTTCATTTGCAGTGGCAAGAGGCCCTGTCACATCCAAACTCTCTCTTCCTTTCCCTCAGATAAATAAAAATGTTTTTTGGGCTGGAGAGATGGCTTAGCGGTTAAGCACTCGCCTGTGAAGCCTAAGGACCCCAGTTCGAGGCTCGGTTCCCCAGGTCCCACGTTAGCCAGATGCACAAGGGGGCGCACGCGTCTGGAGTCCGTTTGCAGAGGCTGGAAGCCCTGGCGCGCCCATTCTCTCTCTCTCCCTCTATCTGTCTTTCTCTCTGTCTCCGTCGCTCTCAAATAAATAAATAAAATATTTTAAAAAATGTTTTTTAAAAAAATTTTAAATATATAAACTGGTTTATATGTTTTCCTAAAAGGATTTTCTTTTGTAGATGAAATTGTCAAGTGGTTTTATGTAGTGCATTGTTTGGATTTAGGGATGAAAGAGGAGTGCCAATATGGTTATGACCTTAGGAAGACAGACACTGTTTCTCTGCAGGCAACGTTACCAGTTCTGTTGAAGTTTCTGGCATCCAGTCAGATTCCAGAGTGAGGGGTTTCTTTCCCTTCCCATGTGCCCTTAATCTTCCCTGTCTTTCTACCCTGCTTCAATGTATGGTGTCCTTTTTCTCTGTGGGACCTTTTAGTCCCTCCCTAGGAGAGCAAGTTGTCCAAGTAGGAGGTTGTGGTGGCAACTGTAGCCAGTGGGTGTTTCATTGGGTATTTTTTTTTTTTTAAATGGTTTCCAGTCAGCACCCACAAAGCCAGTCTTGGTTTCCTCTTTCTTTCCCCCTGACCCCAAACTTCTCTACTTTGGACTGTATAGACTCCAGGGGAAATAAAAAGTAGTTCAGTTGTGCTAATGGCTCTACTTTCCATAGCCTCAGTTCCCACTTTCCTCTTGTTTTCCCACAAATCTGTGGCTGCTGAATTTACCTTTAAAATTCTTTTAAAATTTATTTGCAAGGAGAGAGAGAGAGAGAGAAAATGAGCACAACAAGGCCTCTTGGCACTGCAAACAAGCTCCAGGTGTGTGTGCCACTTCGTGCATCTAGCTTCACCAGATCATCAGACTTTGAAAGCAAGCTCCTTTCATTGCTGGGTCATCTCTCCAGACCCACCTGAGTTTTGATTGGAATGCGTGGCAATTAGTTAATACAGGTCAGGCATGGCTCAAGCCAAGAAGAGTCTATTATAACCTGCTGAAGCCACACAGCTCATTGGTAACAAGACCTAGATTGGCATGTATGCCCAGAACATCAGCATTCTGCCCTGCTTGTTGTGAATGAAGAGCCTCTGAGGAGCCTTGATCAAGATCTGGAGAGCCAAGGGCTGGCTGGAGAGATGGCTTAGCAGTTAAGGTGCTTGCCTGCAAATCCAAAGGACCCAGGTTCTATTCCCCAGTATCACTGTAAGCCAGATATGCAAGGTGGCACATGCATTTGGAGTTTGTTTGCAGTAGCTGAAGGCCCTGTAATACCTACCTCTTTCTATATATCTGACTCTTTCTCTGTCTCTCAAATAAATAAACTAAAATATAAACAAATAAATAAAAAAGATCTGGAGAGCCACATGTCTTCATAGCCTACTGTTGAGACAGTAGCTATTCCCTTGTTTGTAGATGAACTTATCTAACCTTCTTATTGCTATTGTTGGTATCTTTATGTTCATATCAGTGGATTTCCTGCAGAAGCTCAATAGGAACACACTACACTTCAACTTTTGCCAGTGCCTTTAACTGCATATTTTCAGATATATTGCTAAATACCTGTTGCTTCTGTTATGCTGGGTGTTTTAGGGTTACTTTTTGCCATATAGTAACCACTGATCACCTATAGCTGTTAAGCCCATTTTAAAGGCTAGTTCACATTGAGATTTGCTGTTTTTTTTTTTTTAATTTTTTTTTATTTACTTATTTGAGAGTGACAGAGAGAGAGAGGGAGAGAGAGACAGATAGAGAATGGGCGCGCCAGGGCTTCCAGCCACTGCAAACGAACTCCAGACGCGTGCGCCCCCGGTGCATCTGGCTAACGTGGGTCCTGGGGAATTGAGCCTTGAACCAGGGTTCTTAGGCTTCACAGGCAAGCGCTTAACCGCTAAGCCATCTCTCCAGCCCAAGATTTGCTGTTAATACAAGCAAAGCAAAAACAAAACAAGCACACTGCATTTCACAGACTTTGTACAACGAATGTGGAAATACTTTGAATAATTACTTTCACATTTAAAACATTGGGATGACAATATTATAGATATATTAGGTTAAGATATTTTATTAAGGGCTGGAGAGATGGCTTAGCGGTTAAGCGCTTGCCTGTGAAGCCTAAGGACCCCTGTTAGAGGCTCGATTCCCCAGGACCCACGTTAGCCAGATGCACAAAGGGGTGCACGTGTCTGGAGTTTATTTGCAGTAGCTGGAGGCCCTGGCGTGCGCATTCTCTCTCTCTATCTCCCTCTTCTCTCTCTGTCTGTTGCTCTCAAATAAATAAATAAATAAAAATAAATAATGTGTTTTTCTTATTTCCCTTGGTATCTTGGCAACCAAATCACATTTATTTACCGTATTGATTCTATATAGTCTACTTTTTTTTTTTTGGTTTGGTCTTGCTTTAGCCCAGGCTGACCTAGGATTCACTATGTAGTCTCAGGGTGGCCTCGAACTCATGGTGGTCCTCCTTCCTCTGCCTCTCAAGTGCTGGGATAAAGATGTGTGCCACCAAACCCAGCATATTCTGCTTTTTTTTTTTTTTCCACCAGAATCTAACATTCAAGTTGTTCTCAAACATGTAATGAAACAAATGAGCTCTGAGTTGATAATCATTGAAACAGGGAGGTGGGCACTGAGGGGTTGATTATACTGTCCTTTTGTACATGATCTGCAGGAGAAGCAGGGGCACCGAGTGAGCAGCCAGGGAGGGAACTGGCCTGGGCCTGGTGGACTCAAGGAATTGACGGGTAGAGTGTCAGCACAAGCAAGAGTACTCCGCCTGAGCTAGGAGAGTGCCAGAAGTAAAAGACAGCCCTGGAGGGCTGGAGGCCTGGCTGAGCGGGTAAGGTGTTTGCCGGCATAGCCAAAGGACCCAGGTGCGACTCCCCAGGATCCACACAAGGCAGATGCACAAGGGGGCGCATGCATCTGGAGTTGATTTGCAGCGGCTGGAGGCCCTGGTGTGCCCATTCTTTCTCTCCCTCTTCCTCTCTCTGCCTCTTTCTCTCTCTTTCTCAAATAAATAAATTTTAAAAATACTTTAAAACAAAAGGCCCTCTGGGCATTGAACACAGCCAAAAGTCCTTAGGAAAGAATGTTGGGGGAGCAAGAAGAGGCTGGTTTGCCTGAGTCTGGGGATGGAGAAAGGCATCTAGGCACCATATTTGGAAAAGTCCACATGTGGAAGATTTCAAGTACTGTTCTCAGTCTATGAAAAGATGTCCTCACCCTTAGATGTTATAGGATTTACTTCAAATTCTCAAAAAGGACGGGGTAAATTGAGTGAGTAATATGTAAAACAAAATTGGCCATTCATCGATGGTTGTTGAAATTTCATTGTACTGGTTTGTGAATATGAGAAATATTCCATAATAATTGAAAGCAGGAAAACATTCCTCTGGCTACCATGATAAGAACCCTTGAACTTAGTAAGGCTGGCAACTTGTGCTAATGGAACTTGCTCATTGACTAAATAAATGGAAGGAAGAGGGGATGGCACAGTTCAGTCCCACCTGGCCTGCAAAGACAGGGTTCTGGTGTAGCCTGGGTGCACCCTCTTCTCACTAACATAGAGGGACACAACCCAGCACTGCCACAGGCAGCCTGGGGAGTCCTCTTTTCCCTTAGGGACCACCGCTGATGAAAAGGCAGACCCTTGATGATGCCACAGAAAATAATTTCAAGACAAGTCAGCGTGAAGAAAAATTAGGGAGCTTATTAAGATAAGGGAGGGTTCATGCTTTAGAAGAAAGGGCAGGTTTTTGACAGACAGGAAAAGGACAGTGCACATTCCTAAGACAAGGGCACAGGCATCTCCAGAGTCACTGTTAGGTGCCTTTACAGTGATTTTGGGGCTAAATTACATTGCTCAAGGACATAATTTATGACAATGCTTTAGGATTCAAAAAAAAAAAAAGATTAAGCCGGGCATGATGGCGCACGCCTTTAATCCCAGCACTTGGGAGGCAGAGGTAGGAGGATCGCCGTGAGTTCGAGGCCACCCTGAGACACCATAGTGAATTCCAGGTCAGCCTGGGCTAGAGCGAGACCTTACCTCGAAAAAGAAAAAAAAAAAAAAAAAGATTAAAATTTAAGGAAAGTTTTGAAATGATGTAAAATGGGTGGATTTTTTTAAACCTATTTTTCTTATCTGAAAGCAGCATATCCTTTGTAAGCCAGCTCCTTTAATTGCTGAGCCATTTCCCCAGCCCAAGAAGATCCTTTCATAAACCAAATGATAAGGTGGTTTTATGATGTGGGTTGTTTAGATTTAGGCATAAGAGAAGAGTGCTAATATGGTAAAGCTCAAGGTTGCAAACATTCTGGCCCTAAGCAAGCATGGTTTATTAGTTCTGAGATGTCTTTAGGAAAACATACATTATCTATGCAGACAATTTTTAGGTGTTTTCCATTTGAATTTTTTCTTTTTTTAAAAAACATTTTATTTTTATTTACTTATTTGAGAGAGATACAGAAATAGGCAGGGAGAGAGAGAGAGAGAAAATGGGCCCACTGCAAATGAACTCCAGATCCGTGCACCCCCTTGTGCATCTGGCTTACGTGGGTCCTGTGGAGTCAAACCTGGGTCCTTGGCTTTGCAGACAAGTGCCTTAACTGCTAAACCATCCCTCCAGCCCTCTGCAGACAATTTTAGCTTTATGAAATATGTTGTGTCCTTGTGTCTCAGTCAGTAGGAAAGGCATACCAGATCCCCGAATGGGGGGCTTCTTTCCTTTCCCATGTCTTTTAACTTCTGTCGTTTTTTTAGTTGCTGTTGTTCTTCTAGGTAGGGTTTCTGTTTAGCCCAGGCTAGCTTGGAATTCATTATGTATTCTTATGGTGGCCTTAAACTCATGGTGATCCTTCTACCTCTGCCTCCCAAGGGCTGGGATTAAAGGCGTGCACCACCATGCCCAGCTTTAACTTCTGTCTTTTTATCTTGACTAACTCCCATAATTCTGCCACCTAAAGTTTAATTTAATTCAACACGTCTGTGGATTCTTACTATGTGCTAATCATTTCATGGGTGAGGTGGGTGGGGGAAGAAGAACATGGAGTTATGAATTAAGTGATGGGAGAGGCATTCTGCACTCTATCTGCAACCCTTGTAATAACTGCACAGGAGGCATGATTTTGTATTTATAGATAGACTGCTGAGGTTTGGGAGGTTTTGTAACTCTCCCAAGGCCTTTTTAATAGACCAAAGTGTGGACTTGGATGCTCTAAGAGAAAGAAGAAGTCAACTGAATAGTGCTTCCCCTGAAAGAAAGAAAATGACTTATCTCCTTTTTGATCTGCTTTGATATGCAATACAAACAAGAGTTAACCTAGCCTTCCCTGCCTAGTCCTTCCCCTGATATCTTGTCACCTGGTACCCGATTTTCTAAACAGAGCCATCTGTAACGTCCTCCCCCCCACCCCCGCCTCCAGTTTAGTTGTTAGGAAGTGACTTGTGAAAAAAAAAAAAAGTGTGTTTGAAAAAGAAAATATGGGCACCAACTCCAGAAGGTCAGGCCAACTTAACTTTCTAACAGACAAAAGATTGAGCCTTGAGAAGAACTCTGCCCAGTGTGTGTGTGAGGCATGCAGAGAGATTTCCTCCCCTCTGTCCTATAAGAGCCGTTGAATTACCTGCTTTTCTCACTGCTGTGACCACATACTTGACAAGAAGCAACTGAAGTGAGGAAGGGCTTGTTTAGACTCCCACATTGTGGAATGCAGTCCCTCCAAGCAGAGGAAGGCCAGGTAGAAGGGGCGTGAGGCAGTTGGTCACAGCATGTCCACTGTCAGGAGTCAGGGACAGGTGGATGCTGGGACTATTTCTCCTTTTTATTTACTATAGAACTGCAGCCTGTGAATGTTGCTGCCTACATTCAGGATGGGTATTTTCTAGAAATACCCTCATAGACACACACAGAAGGTTGTCTCCATGGTGATTCTAAATCCAACCAAGTTGACAATGAAGGCCCTTCCGCTCCCTGCTGGGAAGGGGAGACAGAAAAATCTACTCCATTTTCCTCAGTGCTGGTCTTGAATAAAACTATTTCCTTCCTCCAATCTCTTTCTTCCAGTTTTTCAGTGGAGCAGCCAGCAGTAGAAAATGCTAGATCTCAGTAACAGTCTGATGGAAGTCACATTAAATTTCTGCCTCTTAACACTTGTCTTTTCACTGTACAGTACTGATTTCAGGGAGCACTAAAAATGCCAGAAAAAGAAGTTCTAAATAAAATTCTACCAATTTCATAGTTTTTTTTTTTTCCAGGTTTGTATTGGAAACCAGTTTCATGACACCAAACCAAAGCTAATGTGATTCCAAGAAATTGATATTTGAAAATTCAGAGGCAGTTCATTACCTCCATAACAAGATACAGTTATCTTTTAATCAAGTTGAACTCCATTTTCCTAGATTACCAGGTATGTTTAGCCTTTTCAATCCAATTACTAGGATGATATGGGCGGGGTGTATATTCCTTACAGAATAAGAACATTGTAGTTTCAAGGCAACCAGAAGATAAAATATCTAATGTTCTCTGCTGTTGGCTTTTATTTATTTATTTGGGGTGGGGTGGGGGAGAGAGATACATAGAGAGAACAGGAGTGTCAGGGCCTCTAGCCACTACAAATGAGCGCATATGCCACCTTGGGATCTGGCTTAGGTGGGTACTAGGAAATCAAACCTATGTCCTTAGGCTTCACAGGCAAGTGCCTTAATCACTAAGCCATCTCTCCAGCTCCATTTGCTTTTCACTGGAGTGACTATTGAAAATAACCCTTGTCATTATTCATAGACCTACATTTATTTACTAAATCTAGGTAATTGTTTGTTTCAATTATATGTGGTGAAATGCAGAAGACTTTTATTTTTTTATTATGGAAAAACATGCAAAAAATAGCATTAATAGCACTGCATGATCCCAACACCTGGTTTCAACAATTATTAACTCATCATCAGTCTTGGTTCAGTTCTGTGCCACCCACTTCCTCCTATAAACTGTCCTGAGATTTCATTTCACCATTTAAGATTTCAGCATGTGTCTCTAAAACGTAAAGTTCTTTCAGGGGCCAAGTATTTTATCAACCATTTTTTGAGACTTAGTTGTGGGGACATTTGTCAAAAGATGGTGCAAATGTTTGGGCTGGAGAGATGGCTTAGCGGTTAAGCGCTTGCCTAAAGCCTAAGGACCCCGGTTCGAGGCTCGGTTCCCCAGGTCCCACGTTAGCCAGATGCACAAGGGGGCGCACGTGTCTGGAGTTCATTTGCAGAGGCTGGAAGCCCTGGCGCACCCATTCTCTCTCTCTCCCTCTATCTGTCTTTCTCTCTGTGTCTGTCACTCTCAAATAAATAAATAAATAAATAAATAAATAAATAAATAAATAAATAAATAAATAAAAAAGATGGTGAAAATGTTTGACTGAGAGCTGTATTTCTCTAATATAAGGATTCTAGATTTTAAAAATGTGTGCATGTATGCACACATACAATAAGAAAGTAAAAGGGGGAGAGGAAAGAGACCAGCAGAAGTGGAGAAACACCAGAGGTAATGAGTAAAAGTTGGGAGGGGGGAAGATACCAGCAAAAGTGGGGGAACACCAGAGATAATGAGAAAGTGGGGGGTTAAGAGACCAGCAGAAGTAGAAAAACACAAGAGGTAATGAGTGGAAAAAAAGTGGGGGGTTAAAAGCCAGGCGTGGTGGTGCACGCCTTTAATCCCAGCACTTGGGAGGCAGAAGTAGGAGGATTGCTGTGAGTTTGAGGCCATCCTGAGACTACAGAGTGAATTCCAGGTCAGCCTGAGCCAGAGTGAGACCCTACCTCGAAAAACCAACCAACCAAACAAACAAAAAAGTGGGGGTTTAAGAGACGAGCAGAAGTGAGGGAACACCTGAGGTAGTGAGTAAAAGTGGGGATAGAGGGAGATCAGCAAACGTAAGGGAAACACCGGAGGTAATGAGGGATGAAGAGATGCAAAGTGTATGGTACTTAGCATGAAAATGTCATAACTGTAATCTAAATTAATAAATAGTTTACTCAGAAAAGCAAGCAAGCTGCATTTCTCCTGGGAAGGGAGGGTGCAAAGTCAGAGGTGGGAGTGAAGTCCATGCAGCCCAGCACCCACGAAGGGAAAGAAAGGCAGTCCTCCGACTCTTGGCAAGTCCCACCCTTTGCGAAAAGCAACACTTCGAGTCTTGGACTACTCTCTTCCTCGTCAGCCTTCTACACATTGGGTGACCTTTCTGAGTTGCCCATGTTCTGGCCCTCAGGACCCTTCCGTATGTCACTTTACAAAGCAAAACGATCAGCGCAGATGGACTTTGTGATGAGGCAATATCCTAGATTATCCAGATGAGCTCAATGTAGTCACACTGGCCCAGTCCTTGTGATTGAGCCAGGAGGCAGGACAGAGAAGTAACTATGGGGATGAAGGCAGTACTTAGAGCTATGTTTATGCTAGCTTTGAAGATGGAGAGAAGCCATGAGCCAGGAATGTAGGCACCTCTAGAACCAGGGAAAGGCTAGTCTCCTTCAAAACTTCTAGATACTAGTACACATCACATCTTGATGTGAGTCCCATGAGATACATTCAGACTTTTCACTTTGAGCTTTACAAAATGATAACTTTGTATTGCTTTAAGCCACTGACACGAGTGCTCATCCTTAGCCCCATTCTCCTTTAGTTCAGTCTGGGACCTCAGTCCATGCAATGGTGCCTCCCACAGTTAGGGTTTGTCTTCCTATTTTTTTATTTTTTTTGCAAGGGCAAGGAGCTTTTAATTCGGGCTTAAGCTTGGTCTCTTAACTTCACCAATGCAGTGGATCCATACAAGAGCCCTGAGTAGTGGGAGGGTGGGGTTTTTATAGGGATTTGAACATAGAAGAAGGGGATGGGTACGTGATTGGTTGATTTAAACAGTGTACTCTTCTGGTTGGCTTAGGATTTTGGCGGGCAAAGTTGGCGGGCTGGAGCTAGGGGAATTCAGCTCATCTATGACTACGGGAATGTCTCATGACTTCAGGAATGTATGGGATAATCAGTTTAACTATTAAGCCTACCCTTACGGCAAGGTCGGGCTGGAGCTAGGGGAACTGAACTTATCTTATGGCATATAATCAGTTTCCAGTAACTGTTAAACCCACCCTTAGATCTTGCCGGGAAACAGAAAATTAGGCCTACTGAGGACTCTGAAGCCTGTCATGGCGTCCATCTGGTTCCTGAGTCCTTCATTCCCCCTCTCTTTGCACCATGAGGAGCCAATCTTGGATCCCAATTGAATTACTGAGTGGAGTCTAGTGGTATATACTGTTATCTTAAAACCATAAGCTGTACTGTATTAATGCATTCCCTAACAAAAGCAACTAATCTATTAGTAATGTAAGGTCCTATTGTGACTAGTAACAAAAATAAAAGTAATGGCCCTGCAAACCATCCTCTATCAGCTATTGTTTTTCTTTTGTTTTTCCAAATTCTCTCATACCTTCACCATTGAGTCTCTAATTATATCTGAGTGGTTGACAAAAAAACAACATTCTTCCCTTAAGGCCACACATAGTCCCCCTTGCTGGAGGAATAATAAGTCCAACCCCCATCTATTCTGTAATACAACCTCAGCTAGGGAATCTACATTTTTCTCTAAGTGAGTAATGGACATTTCCAGCCTCTGAATGTCTGAGTCTATACTTGATGTTTTCCTGGAAGGGTGAGGGCTGCAATGCCTGTTCTTACCCCTACCAGTCTGCATTGGGAAATGTTGTCACCAACCGGACAGTAAGTAAGGCACCGGGATCATACCCAGTAACATCCAGTCTTATTCTCCAGGTCTTTCCATTATCCCAGGACTGTCTTCCTATTTCAATTCACCTAATCTAGAAACTACCCCACAATCTGCCTAGAAATGTCACCAGTCAAGTTGATGACCTCACAACCCAAAGTTTAAAGAATCCAGAGAGGGTTGGGGAGATTGCTCAGTGGTTAAAGGTCCTTGCTTGCAAAGCCTGCACGTCCTTGTTTGATTCCTCAGGATCCATGTAAAGCCAGATGCACAAAATGGCACATATATCTGGAATTTGCTTGCAGCAGCAAGAGCCCTGGTATGACCACTCTTTCTCTCTCTCTCAAATAAATAAATAAAAATAAACATTTTATTTTCTCTATAGGGTCTCACTCTAGCCCAGGCTAACTTGGAGTTCATTATGTAGTCTCAGGGTGGCCTTGAGCTCACAGTTATCCTCCTATCTCTGCCTCCTGAGTGCTGGGATTAAAGTCTGTGCCACCACCACGCCCGGCTATAAATAATTTTTTTTTTAAGTAGCTAGAATATTTCTTCCTTCCTTTCTTTCCTTCCTCCTTTCTTTCCTTCCTTCCTTTCTTCCTTCCTTCCTTCCTTCCTTCCTTCCTTCCTTCCTTCTTTCTTTCTTTCTTTCTTTCTTTCTTTTTTTCTTTCTTTCTTTCTTTTTGAGGTAGGGTCTCACTGTGGCTCAGGCTGACCTGGAATTAACTATGTAGTCTCAGGTTGGTCTCGAACTCACGGTGATCTTCCTACCTCTGCCTCCCGAGTACTGGGATTAAAGGCGTGTGCCACCATGCCCAGCTTAGTTAAAATATTTCTAAGGCAATCTTGTTGTCTTTCCATATGACACTGAACTGTTAAGGGGTTGGTAGGGATGGGTATGATTTGGTCTAGAGATTTGAGTGATGTTCTCAGAACTTTCCTTGTGATTTCTCTTCTCTTCTCTCCGTGCTGGCTTCATGCTCTGGTTCAACACTTGGAAAGATGGCTGCTAGCAGCTGTGTCTCCGGTTTTCATGAGTGATAGCTCCCACATCAGTTCTGGAATCCACTCTGACTCGACTCACTTGGAAATGACTTGAAATAAGGAGACATTCACGTAACTTACAGGAAGCGAGAACATTTGTGGATAGACAGAAACAGCCTGGGTCAAGGCATAATGGCATGTGAGCTAATATCATACCAAATCTACATAAAGTTGGCAAAAATCTATCTTCTTAAATTACCTAGCGCATTTGTAATTCTTTCTCTTTTTTGGCATGTCCACATACATGTGTGTGTGCATGTGTGTGTCTGTATGTGTAAGGCGCAGGCCTGTGTGATTGCTCATATGGGCACATGCACATGCATGGAGAGGCCACATGTTGACATTGGGTAACTTCTTTGTTGCTCTCCACTTTATTTATTTATTTATTTTGGTGTTTAGAGGTAGGGTCTCACTTTAGCTCAGGCTGACCTGGCACTCACTCTGTAGGCCCAGGCTGGCCTTGGACTCAGCGATCCTCCAACTCTACCTCCCAAATGCTGGGATTACAGGCTTGAACCATCATGTCAGACCTCCACCTTAGTTATTTCTTTATTTGGGTTTTTCGAGGTAGGGTCTTGCTCTAGCCCAGGCTGACCTGGAATTCACTCTGTAGTCTCAGGGCGGCCTCGAACTCAAAGCAGTCCTGTCCCTCAGCCTCCCAAGTGCTGTGATTAAAGGCTTGTGCCACCACGCCTGACTTTATTTATTTATTTATTTTTTTAACCACCTTATTTTTTGAGACAAAATCTCTCACTGATACTAGAGCTCACTGAGTTGGCTAGACTAGCTAACCAGCAAGCCCTAGGGATTTCCTGTCTCCACCTCCACAACACTGGGAATACAAGTGCGCACTACCACACCCAGCGTTTTTATGTAGATGCTGGAGATCCCACCTCAGGCCTTATGTTTGCACAGGGAACACTTTGCCAACACTGAGCCAGCTCCCCAGACCCTCTCCCAGCAATTTTCTTTGGAGATTGGATAAGGCAGTGTTTTGCATCCAGAGCTATCTGAATGCAAACCTATATTCTTTGTTCTGTACTTTGAAGTTTCTTTATAAGTAAAATGGATACACAAAGGCAGAGAGATAGCTGTGAATAATGATACCACAAGGGGGTTTGGACTGTGTTCCTAAGTGCCAGATGCAAGCGAAGTGGCATCATTATTAAATGTTGCCATAATCTGCAGTCATATCTGTGCCTCAAATAACTAATTGCTGCGGTTGCTAGGCAGTTCTGTTTGCCAGGCACAACCAGTTTATGAGAGGAGGTAAATGACCCACACCCAGGTCCAAGTTCTCCAAAGCCTCCCTCTCTTGTGTATTCACTTGCAGCTTGTGTTTTTTGGTTCTGTTCTGTCCACCTTCGTTTCTGAAGCTCTTCCCGTTTCTTTTTTCTTTCTTTCTTTTTTTTTTTCAAGGTCGGGTCTCAATCTAGTTAAGGCTGACCTGGAATTCACTATATGGTCTCAGGGTGGCCTCGAACTCCTGGCAATCCTCCTACCTCTGCCTCCCAAGTGCTGGGATTAAAGGAGTATGCCACCATGCCTGGCTTCCCTGTTTCTTTTAAAAAATATTTTAATTTAATTATTTATGATAGAGAAAGAGAAGAAGGGAGGGAGGGAGAAGGGAGAGAGAGAATAGGTGTGCCAGGGCCTCTAGCCACTGCAAATGAACTCCAGATGCATGTGTCACCTTGTGCATCTAGCTTTACACAGGTACTGGGGAATAGAACCTGGGTCCTTTGGCTTTGCAGACAAGTTTCTTAACTGCTGAGCCAGTTCTCCAGCCCCCTTCCCTTGTCTCTACATTGATTTATGTGGCATCCAACCCCTATTTTCAGTTAGCTTTATCAATTAACTTTTGTCTGTGTGAGTATGCATGTTCATGTGTAGGCACATGTATGTATAAATGTGTACACATGCATGTGGGATGCCAGCAATTGTTTGTGGGTCTCTTCCTCCGTCACTCTCCCCTTTATTTGCTAAGACAGGCTCTCTCACTGAAAACAGAGCTCGCCAGTTTGGCTAGTTTAGCAGCCAGCTTGCCCTGGGGATACCTTGTCTCTGGCTCCCAAGTGCTGGGTTACAGACTGGATGCCCTGCCATCATGCATCTATGTGGGGCTAGGAGCCAGAACTCGACCTCACACATTTGTGACAAGTGCGTTATCCACTGAGCCGTCTCCCCATCCCCCATCCAAGAACATTAAAAAAAAATTCTTTTTGATAGAGAGAGGCAATGAGAAAGAGGGAGAGAGAGAGAATGGGCACGTCAGGACCTTTAGCTGCTGCAAATGAACTCCAGACGCGTGCGCCCCCTTGTGGTGCATGTGCAACATTGTGGGCTTGTGTCACTGTGCGTGCGGATATGTGGGACCCAGAAATTCAAACATGAGTTCTTAGGCTTTGCAGGCAAGCACCTTAACTGCTAAGCCATATCTCCAGCCCTAAAATTAATTAATTTATTTATTTGCAAGGAGAGAGAGAGGGAGGGAGAGAATGGGCATGCCAGGGCATCTAGCCATGGCAAACAAACTCCAGACACATGTGCTACTTTGTGCATCTGGCTTTACATGGGTTCTGGGGAATAAAACCTGGGTCATTAGGCTTTGCAGGTACAAGCCTTAACCACTGAGCCATCTCTCCAGCCCCCTTATCCAAGAACTTTTAAATGATAATGCACTGTAGAGTTAGCAGTTCTCATGCCTTTTGGTGTCATAACTGCTCAACTGCTCTTCAAAATTACTGAAAGTGGGCTGGAGAGATGGTTCAGCAGTTAGCAGTTAAGGCAGTTGTCTGCAAAGCCTAAGGACCCAGGTTCTATTCCCTAATACCCACACAAAGCCAGATGCACAAGGTGGTGCATGTGTCTAGAGTTTGTTTGCAGTGACTAGAGGCCCTGGTGTGCCCATTCTCTCTCTCTCTTTTTTTTTTCTTTCAGTTTTTAGAGGTAGGGTTTCACTCTACCTCAGGCTGTCCTGGAATTAGCTATGTAGTCTCAGGGTGGCCTCAAACTCATGGCTATTCTCCTACCTCTGCCTCCCAAGTGCTGGGATTAAAGGTGTGTGCCACCATGCCTGGCCCCATTCTCTCTCTTTCTCTCAAGTAAATAAAAAAAAATTAAATGCTAAGGGGCTGGAGAGATAGCTCAGCAGTTAAAGTGATTTCCTAAAAAAAGCTTGGCATAGTGGCACATGCCTTGAATCCCAGCACTCAGGGAGATAAGTCAGCCTGGCTACAGCAAGACCTACCTCAAATATATATACATATTTAACATAATATATGTGTATATATATATATATAATTATACATTAATATATAATAAATTATACATATTAAAAATAAAAACATTACTGAAAGTGTGGTTAAAGACATATTGCTTTCAAAGCCTGACAGCTTAGGTTCAATTTCCCAGTATCCACATAAAGCCAGATGCACAAAGAAAAGCAAACATCTGAAGTTTGTTTGCAGTAGCAATAGGCCCTGGTGTGCCCATTCTCTTTCTCTCCCTCATATGTTTACAAAACAATTACTGAGAGTGCCAAGGAGCTAGCTCAGTTTATATAGGATGTGCACAGCAACATAAATGCACTGGAAATCAAAGCTGAAAATAGCAATAGAAGAGATTACATGGGATGCATTTCTTCTAAAGATTCTGGTCTTGGTCTTCAGGGTACTGGTATTGACAAATTCTATGAACTGTTAGGTGGGGACTTCATGGAAGTCCTTAGGTGGTTATAGGAATTAGTGAGTCAGTGAGAATAATCAGGCAAAATCTATTTGAGAGAGAGGGAGTCTTTATTTATATTGTTGGCTAATGTAAAAAAACAAAACAAACAACAACAACAATAAAAAAATCGTGACAGAGGCCCTGAGCTCTAATTGTGTTGGACTTACATAACTTTTACAATCTTTTGTCTGAATTTTCCTGTGCTTAGAGAGGGGAGAGATTTACATCCATGAGTTCTGTCAAATAAGATTAAGTATAGGCAGCTGTCTCCTGAGATAAGGTAGTTACATATTGTCCAAAGTGGTCGGACTCAGAGCCACAGAATTCTTGTGAGCTACCCTCAGAGGAATCTCCCCCCTGCAGCTTCAGAAGAGGGAAGTGTAACATCTATCACTTTACTGAAATTCCTAGGTACATTTACATTTAAAATTTATTTTTATTTATTTATTTGACAGGGAGAAAGAGAAAGAGAGAGGCAGAGACAGGGGGAGAGAAAGAGAATGGGCGCACCAGGGCCTCTAGCCACTGCAAACAAACTCCAGATGCATGCGTCCCTTGTGCATCTGGCTTATGTGGGTCCTGGAGAGTTGAACCGAGATCCTTTGGCTTGGAAGGCAAATGCCTTAACCACTAAGCCCTCTCTCCAGCTCCCATTTACATTTTTATAAGTATATTGATTAGATTTCATCTAAATTAATATAAGCTAGAAGCATTAAGTATATGGTATTCCTTTAATAATAAGGGATGGTGGGCCTCACTGAGCTTCTCCCTCTCTGCCTCATCTCTCATGACATTAAGTCATTAGCTCCAGCACAAGCTCCCACCATAATGTGTTCATCCCTGCCAGAGATTCAGAATGATGGGGACCCCTGATGAAAGAGAGGAAGCTTCTCTCTTTATAAGTTAATAGTGCTAAGCACTTCCTCATAGCCATGAAGAGCTGACCAGTGTGCTCAGTTTTAATTTTCAGTCTCATAATGACCTATGATACATAGCATCTTTCATAACTTATTTGCCATTTGTGTGTCGAGTTTGTTGTGGTATCTGTATTTTGCCCATTAATTTTTTTCCTTACTGTCAAGTTTTCAGAGTTCTTTGTGCATTTTGTTCCCAAGTCTGTGGCTTGTATTTTCATTCTTTAGCAGTCTTCTTACAGAATACAAGATTTTTGGTGTGTTCAAGTGCGTGTGTGTGTGAAGGTGTCTTCACATGGCTCCAGATGTTTCCACATGTCTGTGCAGAGACCAGAAAAAGATGTCGGGTGTCTTTCTCACTCTTCTGCCTTAGTTCCCTGAGACAAAGCCTCTCACTGGACCTGAAGCCTAACTGGGTTTGTGGTTAGCTTGGCTGGCCAAGGAGTCCAAGTGATCCTCCTGTCTTTATGGCCCTCAGCACTGGGTTTACAAGCATGTGTGGCTATGCCTGTCCTTTTACATAGGTGCTCGGCATTAAACTCAGGTCCTCATGTTTGCACAGCAAATGCTCGTCCCTGGGGAACCATCTCCCCAGTCCCAGAGCAAAAGTCTTTAGTAGGAATGAAGCCCACCCTGACAATTTCTTTTGTGGCTGTGCTTTTTATATTATATATTAAATATTTATGCACAAGCCAGGCGTGGTGGCACACACTTTTAATTCTAGCACTCAGGAGGCAGAGGTAGGAGGATTGCTGTGAGTGTAAGACCACTCTGAGACTACATAGTAAATTCCAGGTCAGCCTGGATAGAGAAAGACTCTACCTTTAAAAATCAAAAAAATAGGGCTGGAGAGATGGCTTAGCGGTTAAGCGCTTGCCTGTGAAGCCTAAGGACCCTGGTTCGAGGCTCGGTTCCCCAGGTCCCACGTTAGCCAGATGCACAAGGGGGCGCACGCATCTGGAGTTCGTTTGCAGAGGCTGGAAGCCCTGGCGCGCCCATTCTCTCTCTCCCTCTATTTGTCTTTCTCTCTGTGTCTGTCGCTCTCAAATAAATAAATTTAAAAAAAATTAAAAAAAAAAAGAAAATAAAAATCAAAAAAATAAAATAAAATAAATAAATAAATAATAAAAATTATGCCCAAGGTGGCTTATGTGTCTGGAGTTTGTTTGCAGTGGCTGGAGGCCCTGGATTACCCATCCTCTTTTTCTCTCTCTCTCTCTCTCTCCCCATCTGTCTCTCTCTTAAATAAATAAATCAATATTTTTAAATTTAAAAAAACTTATTGTCAAACCTGAGGACCCAAGAAGCCTGAGAGATTTAAGGTGTTTGACTCTGAGTGTCACCCATCCCTCCACCACTGCAGATCACCAAGACCCACTGATAGTGACATCTGCCTATTGTGCAAACCTGAACCAACTGTCCTGTCTCAGACCTCTAGGTTCCCGTGTTTCTGACCATGCATGAGAGAGAGAGAGAGAATGGGCATGCCAGGGCCTCCAGCCACTGCAAATGAACTCCAAATACGTGTGCCTAGTTGTGCATCTGGCTTATGTGGATCCTGGAGAATTGAACCTGGGTCCTTTGGCTTTGTAGGCAAGCTCCTTAACTGCTGAGACATCTTTCCAGTCCCTATAATTTCTAACTTTTGAAACATGCAAATATAATGAAAACACTACAGATTTAAAAAAGAGCAAGGAGCAGGATGTCGGGGCAAAACTCTGTAATGCAGGCTACTCAGGAGGCTGAGGATGGAAGGTGGCAAGTTCAAGGCCTGCCTGGGCAACTTAGTGAGATCCAGTTTCAAAACGAACATACACAGATAGCTGAGGGTAGCCTGGCATGTGTGAGGCCCTGAATTTTCAATATCCAATACTAGAGTAGGAAAGGAAAGAAAGAAAGGTAGAAGGAAGGAAAGCAAGGAAGAGAGAGAGAAAAGTAGAAGGAAGGAAGGAAAGAAAGGAAGGAAGGAAAGGAGGGACAGAGAGAGGGAGAGAAGAAGGGAGGGAGGGAGGAAAAAGAAAAAGCAAATATTCCCAGAGCCCTTGCTGGTAAGCTCCAGCACAAGAGTCTCAATTTCCTCACCTGTCCTTTGTGACTAGGGTCATTGTTCAAACACAGCCCGTCTCCTTCCTGCATCTTCAGTGTCTCTCTCTTGGGCACCCTTCCTGAACAAGTTCCAGTCTCTCTTGAGAAAAGGGGGTGGGCTCTTTTACCCCTGCTCCTCCCATGTCTTCCCCATTCCTTCCTTTCCTCTTCAGTCTGGCGCTTTGGAAGAGGGCACTCGCTGGCATCTCACAGCTGCCTTCCTTTTTGACCCCAGAGGACCACTCTTTAGCACCTTGCTGACTTTTGTGAAAGTTGTCAAGCCCTGACAGCAACAAAATAACAATTAAAGCCAAGAGGTTGGGAAGGAGAGAGTCCAGGACACTTGCCTGATAGCAAGATGATTTACCCAGGGCTTCCAGAGCCACAGCCTTCCACAAAGACCAGGGCAGCCCCGCACAGGAAGTAGCTCTGCAAGGACACCCCCCAGCAACAGTCTGCTCAACGTCGGATTCGCAACACTCTTGCTAATGATCCTCAGACACCTTTGCTATTCATTTTTGTGGCCAGGGATTATTGGATCAAACTGATTTATTTCATCTTTATTTTGCTTGAAAACTTGCCTTGCCTCAGGCCTCTTTGAACATGCTCAGAGTTTACTACAGCATAGATTCCTTTTGCAATTTTCTGCTCCTCCCAAATAAATGTATTCATCTTTGAAGAGTTCTGCTCTATGTGCTATTTAGGTGACGCCTTCACAATGGCAAAGCCCAGCTTTTCTTCTCCCCAGCCTCTAGCTGCGTCTTCCTCTGCCTGCTCTGAAATAGGGGTGGTTCCAGGAACCAACCTCTTCTCTCTCTTTTCTCTCTGTGTCTGCTCCTGGTTGATCTGATGACTGCAGAACTGTGGTCTCTACTTCTCTCTTTCCCCCTAAACTGCCATGATTATATCAGTGGCTCACTGGACATTTCAATCTGATATCCCATTTCAAACACAACATGATCAAAACGCAACTCTTGGGGCCAGGGAGTGGCTCAATGGGTAGGAGAGCATGCTGCGTAGAAATGAGGGTCTGGTGGAGCGGACGAGATGACTCAGCAGTTAAGGCGCTTGCTTGCAATGCCTAATGGCCTGGGCTTGATTCCCCAGAACCCACATAAAGTCAGATGCACAAAGTGGCTCATGTGTCTGGAATTTGTTTGCAGTGGCAGGAGGCCCTGGTGCATCCATTCTCTGTTTCTCTCCCTCTCTGTCTTTCTCTCTGTGTTTGCAAATAAATAGATAAATATTTTAAAAAATGAGGATCTGAGTATGGCTTTGTCTGTTTGCTATCACAGCACTGAGGGGGATGGATATAGAAGGGTCGCTGGGGCACCCTGTTGGCCAGTATAACCAAAGAAATGGGGGAGGGGAGGGCTCTAGGTTCAGTGAGAAAATCTGTCTCAGAGAAATAGGGTGGAAAAGCAATAGAGGAGGGGATCTGATGCATTCCTCTGGCCTTGACATGTATCCACATGGTATGCACACATCTACACACACATGTGCACACATCACACACATGCACACATACACATCACACATACTACACACACACACACAATGAAAACACCTTGCACAACTTTTCTAGCCAATTACTTCCAGAGTTACTTATTTATTTATTTTAAGAGAGAGAGAGAAAATGGGCATGCCAGGGCCTTCAGCCGCTGTGAATGAACTCCAGATGCGTGTGTCCTCTGGTGGTGTGCATGTGTGACACTGCGTGCTTGTGTCCCTGCATCTGGCTATGTGGGACCTGGAGATTCAAACATGAGTTCTTAGGCTTCACAGGCAAGCACCTTAACCGCTAAGCCATCTTGATCCGGCCACTTCCAGAGTTTTCTTTTGGTTTCTCTGGATATTTGGGCCAGAAACTTGGATTCATCCTTGTCGTAGACAGCTTCAGGTAGCTGGCATGAACCTGTAACCAGATGCAGTTATGGGAGGATGGAAAGTTATTGAAGCTTACAGATAGAGGGGAAGTTCCATTATGGCAGAAGAAGCTGGCCCCCTTTCACAGGTCTATGCTGAGAGAAAAGCCTCCACCACTACCATAAACAAGTACACTCCAGGAACCCCAGGTAGAAATCAAACACTCTGCTTACCTTAGGCTGGGATTCAGATCCACCCCCAGGAACAAACACCTTAGGACTGGACCTCAGGATCCATGCAGTGACATCTCCTCCAGCCAGGTGGCTGGAAATCCAGGAAGCTTTAGTTAGACTCCTGCATCTGTTGGGATCATCCATTCAAAGTACCACAGTCCTTTACTCTGTCCTTTCTCTCTCCATACTTATCCTTGCATCTTTTATCTTCTTAGTCCTTCCCACATCTACTCCATCTCATTCCTTATATCAGCACCCTCATTATGAAAGACCATAAAGCTGTGAGCTGTGAAGCAGAATGGAAGAGCCAAGAGACTTTACATATATCTCACTAAGTAACGAAATGATTTTGAAGTAGAAGAAATGGAATTTGGTGACTGATCTAAGTGGGACTGATAGGATTGGGTTTCTAGCTGGTCCAATTGTGACAGAGGTTATTAAGAGGGGCAGCCTTGGGCTGGAGAGTTGGCTTAGTAGTTAAGGCGCTTGCTTGCAAAGCCAAAGGACCCAGGTTCAATTCCCCAGGACCCTTAGCCAGATGCACAAGGGGGCACATGCGTCTGGATTTCGTTTGCAGTGGCTGAAGGCCCTGGCGCCCATTCTCTCTCTCTCTCTCTCTCTCTCTCTCTCTCTCTCTCTGTCTGCCTCTTTCTCGAATAAATAATTTTTTAAGATAATAAAGAAAGGGGATAAAATTCTATTTGAAGCTCATAGGAGGATCACTATGAGTTCACTGTGCGCTCCTACCTCTGCCTCCCAAGTGCTGGGATTAAAGGCATGTGCCACCACACCCAGCAGCTCTATCTTATTTTCTAAGCCCATTTTTCCTACCTTCCCTTCAGTCTTGCAAGCCATCCAATACCTCCTTGTAAGTCCCATTTCTGCTTGTCTCCTGCCAGAGCTACTTCAGTTCTGTGTAGCCAAGCACTTTGAGACGTACAGCAGTCTCTGCAGAAGTATTTTCAGAGGACTGTCAGATGCAGAAGACAGCTTGTAGCGGGTTAAACTGTAGCAGAAAATAAGAATTCTTTTGTGTGTATGTGTGGTACACATGTGCATGTATGCATGTTTGCATGTGTGTGGGCATGGGTCTGTGGAGGCCAGAGGCTGATGTGGGCATCGTCCTCATTCACTCTTCTGTTTATTTACTAAGGCAGGGTCTCTCACTTGAACCTCATGCTCATCAATTTTGCTAGTCTAGCCAGTCAGCTTGCCCTGAGGGATTCCCTGCCTCTGTCTTCTGAGTGTGGGGATTACGGGCAACTGCCATGCCTACCAAGCATTATGTGTGTGCTGAGGATCCAAACTGAGTCACCTCCTTGACCACCCGCCCCATAAAAATTCTTTTTTAAAAAATATATTTTATTTATTTATTTGAGAGAGACGGAGAGAGAATGGGCACACCAGGACCTCCAGCCACTGCAAACGACTTCCAGATGCATGCAGCCCTTTGTGCATCTGGCTTACGTGGGTCCTAGAGAGTCAAAGTGGGATCCTTTGGCTTTGCAGGCAAGTGCCTTAACCACTAAGCCATCTCTCCAGCCTCCAGATAAGAATTCTTAAGCATAAGGAGTGAAATGAAGGAGCGTGTAGATACTTAAGTGAGGAAGGCAGACAGAAGTTAACTATTGAAGGAATACCATATGTTGAATGTTTCTAGCTTATATTAGTTTAGATGGAATATAATCAGTGTATCCATAAGAAATGTAAATGTGCGTAGGACTTCCAGTGAAATGACAGATGTTGCACTTCCCTCCTCTGAAGCTGCAGGGGGGAGATTCCTCTGAGGGTAGCTCACAAGAATTTTGTGGCTCTGAGCCCGACCCCTTTGGACAATATGTAACTACCTTATCTCAGGAGACAGCTGCCTGTACTTAATCTTATTTGACAGAACCCTATGCTCATGGATGTAACTCCCTCCCCTCTGTAAGAGTGGGAGAAATCAGACAAAGGACTGTAAAAGGTATATAAGTACAGCACGCTCTGAGTTCAGGGCCTCTGTTGGTTTTTTGGCGTGAGCCAGCAGAGGTCCGCGCATGAATACAGGCCTCTCCCTCTCTCTGAAGAGGATTTTGCCTGCTTATTCTCATTGACTCATTAATTCCTATAACAGAAGTAGGGATGCCTGTGTGTGTTTTAGAAGCTCAGGGAAGAAGCACTGAAGTAGACTTCTTCCTTCCCTGCACATGTAGTATCTCCAGCATCCAGATTTCCACCTGGGCTGGAGAGATGGCTTAGCAGTTAAGGCACTTGCCTGCAAAACGTAACGACCCAGGTTTGATTCAGCAATACCCTTCTGAGCTAGGTGCACAAGGTGGCACATGTGTCTGGCATTTGTTTGCAGTGGCTGGGGAGGCATCATTCTCTTTTTCTCTCTGCATCTCTCTCTCTCTTAAATAAATAAATAAAACGTTTAAACACACACAAACAGAAAAGATCTCCACTTGGTTTTCTAGGCTCAATCTCCAATATTCCCTACAGTTAAATCATCCAGGACATTGAATATGTTTAACAGATATCCTATTGTCTCTCTGTTTACTTGCATTTTTTGTTGTAGCATTTTTGCTAGATAAATAAATAAAAATAAATAAGTAAAACTATCTATTTTTTTTTCTAGGTGGGATCTCACTCTAGCACAGGCTAACCTGGAACTCACTCTGTAGTTCTAGGTTGACCTGAAACTCACAACGATTCTCTTACCTCTGCCTCCTGAGTGCTGGGATTAAAGGCGTGCGCCCCTACACCAGGCTTTGTTAGTTTGTTTTTAAAAACAGGTTTATGTAGCAGGCTGGCTTTGAACTCGAGATCTTCCTGCCTTGGAAATGCTGTGATCGCTTGCATTACCACACCTGGCTCTGAGGTTTGCCTGGAATATTTCCTCAGATCATCCCATTGATCGCGCTGGTCCTCCAACGCTCAGACTTCATCTCAATGTCTTTCTGATCCTTCTGAACGACCTCATCTCTCTTACCATTTCTTGTCAGAGTAGGCCCTTTGAATTGGTGTCCTAGGCTTACTGCTGCCTCATGGCTGGCAGCACTCACACAGCACACCAGAGTCGCCCAGAGGAGAGCTCAGCAGATACAGATGAATTCATAGTGAAGAGAACAGAAACATTCTTATTTATTTATTTATTTATTTATTTAAGAGTGACAGACACAGAGAGAAAGACAGATAGAGGAAGAGAGAGAGAATGGGCGCGCCAGGGCTTCCAGCCTCTGCAAACGAACTCCAGATGCGTGCGCCCCCTTGTGCATCTGGCTAACGTGGGACCTGGGGAACTGAGCCTCGAACCGGGGTCCTTAGGCTTCACAGGCAAGTGCTTAACCGCCAAGCCATCTCTCCAGCCCAGAAACATTCTTAAGAGAGATCGAGACACATTGGTTAGAGCTCTCTAGGCAGTAATACACCCTCAGTGGACAATGGTGGCACTGTTCACCCATGTGGATTAGGAAGACAAGGACATGGCTGTGTGGGTGGAGCCCTGGTCTGTAAGGACTCTCACAACCATCTGCAAGACTCTTTCTCTTGTCCAGGAAGTGATAAACATCTGTACCAAGATAATGGAGGAACTGTGGCTGTGCACAATGCTGCTCTCATCATGTTGAAAAATTAAAAGCCTGCGAAGGGAAGGCTGGAATGTAGCTCAGAGGAAGAGTGTGTACAAGGCCCTGGGTTCAAGCTCGGCACCACCCAAACAACACAAAACAACAAGTGTACAAAAGAGTACTTAAAACGATCCCACGTGTGTGAAATGCATTACACAGGCACATCTAATTGTGGTTGTCAAAAGTGGGCATGCTGGGGAGGGTATAGTTTGAGACTGATGGTTTCTTGGTGTGTTCATGATCCTGATTATTATTAGTGTACTTTTATTTAGGTACATTACATTTATTTCATTTTTACTTTAATTTTATTCATTAGAGAGAGAGAGGCAGAAAGAGAGAGAGAATGGGCATAGCAGGACCTCCAGTTACTGCAAATGAACTCCAGATGCATGTGCCACCTTACGCATCTAGCTCACGCAGAAACTGGGAAACCAAACCTGGGTCCCTAGGCTTCGCAGGCAAGCGCCTTAACCACTAAGCCATTTCTCCAGCCCAACATTTATTTTTAAAGTTTACTAAAAATTAGCTGCAGGGGCTGGGGAAGATAGTTTATTTGTTAAGGAGCTTGCCTGCAAAGCCTAATGACCCAAGTTTGATTCTCCAGTACTTATATAAAGCCAGATGCACAAGAGGTGGTACTGCACCTGGAGTTTGTTTGCGGGGGCTAGAGGTTCTGGCATGCCCATCCTCTCTCTCTCTCTGCTTGCAAATAAATAAAAAATATTTTATTTTATTTTTCCTTTTTATTGACAGCTTCCATACTTACAGACAATAAGCCATGATAATTCTCTCCCCTCCTCCACTTTCTCCTTCACAAATCCATACTCCATCATATTCCCTACCTCTCTTTTATTTTGATGTCATCATCTTTTCCTCCTATTGTGAGGATCTTGTGAAGGTAGTGCTAGGCACTGCGAGGTCATGGATATCGAGGCCAATTTCTGTCTGATCAATTGCATCGTAAGCAGTCCTACCCTTCCTTTGGTTCTTACATTCTTTCCTCCACCTCTTCTGCAATAGACCCTGAGCCTTGGAAGGTATGATAGAGATGTTTTAGTGCTGAACATTCCTTCATCACGTCTTCTCAGCACTACGGTGCCTTTTGGGCCATCCCAGTGGTCACTGCCATCTGAAAAGAGAAGCTTCTATAACCAAAAATGAGACTAACATTAATATATGGGTATGATTATTAAGCAGTGCTCACAGGGCAGTTTGGTGAGTATAATATATGTATTTAGCCAGATAAGAGTAGGCATTACACTCCTAATGCTCATGACCTCCTCCACCCTAGGCTTTTTTATTAGTTATGTACTGTAGTTTTTTGTTAGTTATGTACACAGTGTATACAGTCATGTTGGTACCATCATTAGCCTCTCCCCTGTCCTCCCCCTCTACAGGGACCCTACTCATTGGGGAATGTGGGTCATGCATTGTGGGGTTAGCCATAAGTATTGGGTAAGAGGCAATGTCTTTGCATAATGACCCAATGTGTGGTTCTAACATTCTTTCTGCCCCCTCTTCCACAAATTTCCCTGAGCTATGTTGGGTTCAGTGATGAGGTCTTGGGAGCCTCTGTGTCTCTGGATATCTGGTTTGGTAGGAGTTGAGTGTTCTCTGTGTCTATCTCTTTCACCCTTGTGCTGCAAGCAGGCTCACCAAGAAAGAGCACTCTTGGGGCTGGAGAGATGGCTCAGCCGTTAAGCGCTTGCCTGTGAAGCCTAAGAACCCCAGTTCGAGGCTCAATTCCCCAGGACCCACGTTAGACAGATGCACAAGGGGGCGCCCGCATCTGGAGTTCGTTTGCAGTGGCTGGAAGCCCTGGCGCACCCATTCTCTCTCTCACTCTATCTGCCTCTCTCTCTTTCTCTCTCTCTCTCTGTCAGTCTCAAATAAATAAATAAAAGTGAACAAAAAATTTTTTAAAAAAGAGCACTCTTGCTCATTTCCCCAATTACTCTTAGTTTCAGCTGGGGCCCCTTTGAGGTGTGATAGGCTGGTTCTCTCTTTAGAATCTGCATCCATCTGAAAAAGAGAAGCAAATTCTCCAATGAAGAGTAAAGTTAGTGCCAGATAAATGGGATAACCTTCGCTTTTTTTTTTTAGAGAGAGTTTAATAGGCATAGGCCTTCTTGTAGCCCATGATTAATGGGAGCTTGGTAATGGAGAGCGGGCTCATTTTTGGATATGGTTCTGACTTGATTCCCAGCTCCACCTAAGGGTTCTGTTCCACAGAGCAGATCAGTTAGTCAAATCAAGAGCAGTGGTGGGAAACCACAGGCTTTTGATAGGTTTTCAGCACCAGTCATGTATTCCCTCCCATAGAGTGGGTCTCCAGTCCAATTAAATTACTGGTGTGTGCATGTGCACTTATGCATGTGCGTGCACATGTGTGTGTGTGCGTGTGTGATGCTCTGAAATGATTGCAGTGCAAAACACCTTTACATGCTTCAAATGTTTTTTTTTTTTTAATTTTTCTTTTGTTGTTTCATTTTTGTTTTTGTTTTTTTGAGGCAGGGTCTCACTCTAGCCTAGACTGATCTGGAACTCACTTTACTGCCCAGGCTGGTCTTGAACTCACGGCAATCCTCCTGCCTCACGGTCTCCCAAGTGCTGGGATTAAAGACATGTGCCACCATACTCAGTTCTCAAACGTTTAACTTTGAACTCTTGTATTTTAATGAAACAGAATCAGTACCACACAAATATTCGTCAATATTTTTCATTAATGTTCATAATTAATTGGCAAGTTAGGCTGTGCTAGTTAGCAGAACATTTAAAGCCAACAGGCTGCCAGTTGAACACAGCATAAAGGCAACGCTTCTCATTTCTGGTTTCTAGCTGACTTCATCTGCGGGAAGAGCTGGTGTACCTGCTGGAGGGACTGCACTTTCTAGCACAAATCTGTTGAATTTGGGAGAAGGTATGAGCACTTTGAAATTATGGTTTTATTTTACACAGGATTCATTTCAATTGTAATAAACAGGAGATATTTTACTTGATGTTGTCTCAGATGTTAGGATGTGCTGAGTGCCTCTAAACCAGCAGGATCCAAGGAGTTGCCCTGTGAGCCTTTCCTTTTACTCCAGTAAATAGTGGTCATGTTTCACTAGGATTTGGATGCTCCTGGAAGGCAGTATTCACAATTTAGGAAAGCATTCATATAACTAAAAAAAATGTAGGGGGTGAGGGCTGGAGAGATGGCTTAGTGGGTAAGACTCTTGCCTGTGAAGCCCAAGGACCCAGGTTAGACTCCCCAGAACATACATAAGCCAGATGCACAAGGTGACGCAAGCACAAGGTGGCACGTGTGTCTGGAGTTCAATTGCAGTGGCTAGAGGCTCTGGCGTGACAATACTCTCTCTCTCTTAATCTCTCTCTCTGTCATAAAAAATAAGGTGGAGGTAGGTGGGGTGATGTGTGCCTTTAATCCCAGCACTTGGGAGGTAGGGGAAGGAGGATCACCATGGGTTTACAGCCACCCTGAGACTGCATAGTGAATTCTAGGTCAGCCTGGGCTAGAGTGAGACCCTACCTCAAAAAACCAAAAACAAATAAATAAATAAAATAAAAAGGTGGAGAACCAGGTGTGGTGGCACAAGCCTTTAATCCCAGCACTGGGGAAGCAGAGGTAGGAGAATCACTGTGAGGTCAAGGCCAGCCTGAAACAACAGAGTTCCAAGCTAGCCTGGGCTAGAGTGAGACCCTACCTCGAAACAAACAAACAAACAAACAAACAAACAAATGGCAGTCTATGGTCTGTACTGGAAGTTTAAATGCCATTCCTTTGTCCCCCACTGGTTAGTCACTCCACCCCTGTCAATGTGTATGGAATGGGATAAAAATGTGAGGTGGCGAATGAGTGGAGATGTGAAATGATTTGCCCAGAAGTTATTTCTCTGATATCAGGAAATTATCCCATAGTGTTCATGGAAATTTTAAAATTTAAAGCAAACATTCCACATTCTTCTTTAATATTATTTAATAAGCAACATTGGAAGCTGAGGGAAGTACTACACATCTTCAGAGGTCTGTGTGTGTGTGTGTGTGTGTGTGTGTGTGTGTGTGCATGTGTGTTTGCCTACATGTGTGTGTTTTGAGTCAAACTAAAAGTATGTTGTCCAGGCTAGCCTTGCACTTTTTATCAAGGTAGGTTTCCCTCTAGCCCAGGCTGACCTGGAATTCACTATGTAGTCACAGGGTGGCTTTGAACTCACAGTAATCCTCCTACCTCTGCCTCCTGAGTACTAAGATTAAAGCATGCACTACCATGACTGGCTTAAAAAATTTTTTTAAATTTATTTTAAAGAGAGAGAGACAGAGACAGATATATATAGAGAGAAAATGGACACTTCAGAGCCTGTAGCAGCTGAAAATGAACTCCAGATGCATGTGCTGACTTCTGCATCTGGCTTTACATGGGTCCTGGGGAGTTGAACCTAGGTCCTTTGGCTTCACAAGCCCTTCCCTAGTAACTGGGACTACAGTTACGTGCCACCACCCTTGGCTTTTGCCAAGTCTGTCTCTCTTACTTGCTTTCTGTGTATGGGCAGTGTGGTGGTTTGATTCAGGTGTCCCCCATAAACTTAGGTGTTCTGATTGCTAGCTTCCCAGCTGATGGATATTGGGAATTAATGCCTCCTGGAGGGAGTGTATTGTTGGGGGTGGGCTTATGGGCTTTACAGCCAGTTTCCCCTTGCCAGTGTTTGGCACACCCTCCTGTTCCTGTTGTCGACCTTATGTTGGCCAGGGTGATCTCCACCCTCTGCTCATGCCATCGTTTTCCCCTGCCATCGTGGAGCTTTCCCTCAAGCCTGTAAGCCAAATAAACCTCTTTTTCCCAGAAGCTGCTCTTGGTTGGGTGATTTCTACCAGCAATGTGAACCGGGCTGTAACAGGCAGCTAACGGGTTTCTGTCCCTCTCTACATGCTTGTACAGTTCTGCTTGTTCCTTATTTCCTCATTGTGAGATTTATCTCTTGTTCTTTCCCTTCCTACTTGCTAACATTCTTCACTCTGCTTCTCTCTCTCTCTCTCTCTCTCTTTTCAAGGTAGGGACTCTCTAGCCCAGCCTGACCTGGAATTCACTATGTAGTCTCAGGGTGGCCTTGAACTCGCGGTGATCCTCCTACCTCTGCCTCCCGGGTGCTGGGATTAAAGGTGTGCGCCACCATGCCTGGCTCTCTGCTTCTCTCTTTTTTTAAAAAAAAATTTTTTTTAATTATTTTTTATTTATTTATTTGAGAGTGACAGAGAGAGAAAGAGGCAGATAGAGAGCGAGAGAGAGAATGGGCGCGCCAGGGCTACCAGCCACTGCAAACGAACTCCAGATGCGTGTGCCCCCTTATGCATCTGGCTAATGTGGGTCCTGGGGAATCGAGCCTCGAACCGGGGTCCTTAGGCTTCATGGGCAAGTGCTTAACCACTATGCCATCTCTCCAGCCCTCCTACTTCTCTTTTTATTCAACCTAGATTCTGCCTTTCCTTTCCCTGCCCTTTCCTTTCCCTGCCCTTTCCTTATTTCATATGATTATTTTTTGTAGTGGTGAGCTTAGCTGCATGCCAATTTTTTAAAAAATATTTTATT
Source organism: Jaculus jaculus (assembly GCF_020740685.1). NCBI lineage: Eukaryota > Metazoa > Chordata > Mammalia > Rodentia > Dipodidae > Jaculus > Jaculus jaculus. The sequence goes on along the minus strand of NC_059112.1, from coordinate 80,694,747 downwards.
TTGGGCTGGAGAGATGGCTTAGTGGTTAAGCACTTGCCTGTGAAGCCTTAGGACCCTGGTTTGAGGCTCGATTCCCCAGGACCCACGTTAGCCAGATGCATAAGGGGGTGCATGCATTTGGAGTTTGTTTGAAATGGCTGGAGGCCCTGGTGTGCCCATTCTCTCTCTGTCTCCCTCTTTCTCTCTCTCTGTATCACTCTCAAATAAATAAAAATAATTTAAAAATATTTTATTTTTTAAAATTTATTTATTTGACAGAGAAAGATGGAGAGAGAGAGAAAGAGAGAGAATAGGTGTGCCAGGGCCTCCAGCCACTGCAAAGGAACTCCAGACGCATGCACCCCCTTGTGCATCTGGCTAACGTGGGCCCAGGGGAATCGAACTGGGATCCTTTGGCTTTGCAGGCAAATGCCTTAACTGATAAGTTATCCTTCAAGCCCACAATTATTATTATTATTATTGTTTTGGTTTTTGGAAGTAGGGTCTTGTTCTAGTCCATACTAACCTGGAATTCACTCTGTACTCTCAGGGTGGCCTTGAACTCACAGCCATCTTCCTATGTAGGCCTCCCACGTGCTGGGGTTAAAGAAAGGTGTGGGTCAGTATGCCCGACACCAATTATTATTTTTTCTTTTTATTTTTTTTTTAAATTTTTATTAACATTTTCCATGATTATAAAATATATCCCATGGTAATTCCCTCCCTCCCCACCCCCACACTTTCCCATTTGAAATTCCATTCTCCATCATATTACCTCCCCATTACAATAATTGTAATTACATATATACAATATCAACCTATTAAGTATCCTCCTCCCTTCCTTTCTCTTCCCTTTATGTCTCCTTTTTAACTTACTGGCCTCTGCTACTAAGTATTTTCCTTCTCATGCAGAAGCCCAATCATCTGTAGCTAGGATCCACATATGAGAGAGAACATGTGGCGCTTGGCTTTCTGGGCCTGGGTTACCTCACTTAGTATAATCCTTTCCAGGTCCATCCATTTTTCTGAAAATTTCATAACTTCATTTTTTTTTTTGTTTGTTTTGAGGTAGGGTCTCACTCTAGCCCAGGCTGACCTGGAACTCACTATGTAGTCTCAGGGTGGCTCTGAACTCACAGTAATCCTCCTACCTCTGCCTCCCAAGTGCTGGGATTAAAGGCATGCGCCACCACGCCCGGCTAACTTCATTTTTCTTTACCGCTGAGTAGAACTCCATTGTATAAATGTGCCACATCTTCATTATCCATTCATCACTTGAGGGACATCTAGGCTGGTTCCTTTTCCCAGCTATTATAAATTGACCGACACCAATTATTATTTCTACTTTTCCCTTAAATAATTTTTTTTTAAATTTTTTATTTATTTGAGAGCGACAGACACAGAGAGAAAGACAGATAGAGGGAGAGAGAGAGAATGGGCGCGCCAGGGCCTCCGCCTCTGCAAACGAACTCCAGACGCGTGTGCCCCCTTGTGCATCTGGCTAACGTGGGACCTGGGGAACCGAGCCTCCAACCGGGGTCCTTAGGCTTCACAGGCAAGCGCTTAACCGCTAAGCCATCTCTCCAGCCCCCCTTAAATAATTTTTAACCTCATAGCTCACTCAATATTATTTTTCCATTTTTCTTTCCTATAATTTTTAGTGCCATAGTAGTTGGGTTTTGTGAATTCCAAGTATATTTCCATAACTGCCTTAGTTTGGTATCGTTGCTGTTCAGTGGTTTGTTTTCTTCTCTCTGAGTGGGGGATTGAGCCCTCTTGAGAAAGCTGCCCACTACGAGGTCACTCAGATAAAACCAGCAGAGATAGATACCCATCTCAACAGATGCACAAATGGCAACATAGACATGTAAGAAACATGAGAAAAAGTACATGGCTCCTACAAAAGATCATAGCTCCTTAATTTCTGAATCCAAAAGTCCTGAAATGGATAAAATGTGTGAGGAAAAATTTAAAAAATGTACTTGTGAAAATGATGAATGATTTCCAAAAGGACATAAACAAGCAGATAGATGAAGCAAGGAAATTGATTTGGGACCTGGAGAAGGAAGTCAGGGATGTGGATGAGAAAGGAAGCAGGACAGATGGAAAGTCAGCAGTAAAGATGAGAGATCAAGGCAGCTGAGACTTTTGGAGGAAAGAAAAAATAATTAGACAGGAAAAAGCTGAAAGATCCTGCTGTGGTCAGGTTCACATTGCTGGCAGAAAACACCCAACCAAGAGTAGCGTGTGGGAGTAAGAGGGTTTATTTTGGCTTACAGACTTGATGGAAGGGGAAAACTGGCTATCATACCCATAAGCCCACGCCCAACAATACGCTGCCTCTAGGAGGCCTTAATTCCCAAATTGCCATCAGCTGGGGACCTAGCATTCAGAACACCTAAGTCTATGGAGGACACCTGAATCAAACCAGCACAGGGCCAAATAAAAAGTATCACCTACAGCATCTCTGATACAGTACACAAAGCAGAAGGGAGACTATCAGGGGTGAAAGACAAGACCAAGGAAACACTACATTCATACTCATTGAAGAAAAAAATCACAAGTAGGAGCCCAATGTGTAAGAACCTGGGGCACAGTCAAGAGACAAAAGCTAACAATCCATGGGGCAGAAGGAGCAGAAACACAAACTAAATGCATAGAGACCCTACTAAATAAAATAGTATCAGAAAATTCCCCAAATCTAGGAAAATAAGTGGACATATAAGAGTAAGAGGGATTTAGACCCCAGAGACATGAATAGGGAGGAACATGACCCATCAGAGTGAAAACTGACAATATTGCAAAACAAAATAACAACAATGATAATAAAAGCTCTAAGTGAAAAACACCAACTCATTTACATAGGCAGAAACACCAGAATAACATAGCATCAGATTTCTCAGAAAAAGTTCCAAAAGCCAGTAAAGCATGAAATAATATATTTCAAGTTCTGAAAGCAATTGCTAGCAAAGATTGTTGTATCAATCAGTTATTACTTTTTTGTCATGTGTGTGGTGGGCATACACTTTTGTATGCACGTTTGTGGGTATGTGTGTGTGTTCATGTGTGTGCTTGTGCATGTGGAACCCAGAGGTCCAGTCACTCCTCACCTTTTTCTTTGAGACAGGGCTTCTTGCTGAATGTAGAGCTCACAGATTCAGCTAGACTAGCTAGTCAGTGGGCCCCAGGGATTCCCAGTGTCTGCTTCCCAGCACTGGGATCACAGGCATGCACCACCACACCTGGCATTTTACATGGGGGCTGGAGATCCAAACTCAGGGCCCTATGCTTGCCCAGCAAGCACTTTACCCACTGAACTTTTCCTCAGCACCAATGTTCTCTTTATGCTAGGCAGAGGAGAGGCTGAGGAGATAACTCAGTGAGTAAAGTGCTTGCCCTCTAAGGATGAGATAAGGATTCAAGAGCCACATAAAATTCTGGGCATGCACAGCCCAGGAAACATTACAGAGGAAGCATTGGATTAAACATGAGTGCTGCTCTCACTGCCAGCCTGAGAACCTCCTCCAAGGAAATGGTGGTAGATACTGAGGAGACTCAAAACTCATCAAAGCAGGGGCCTGGAGAGATGGCTTAATGGTTAAGGCACATGCTTGCAGAGCCTAAGGACCCAGGTTTGATTCTCCAGGTCCCACATAAGCCAGATGCTTATAGTGGTGCCTGTGTCTGGAGTTTGTTTGCAGTGGTTAGAAGCCCCGGAATGCCCATTCTCACTCTCTCTGTTTCTCTGACTATAATAAATAAATAAAAATAAAATATTTTTAAAAACTCATCAAAGCAGAAAATCAGAGGCTGCTGAGAGCTCAACACTCTAACAGAGATCTGTAACACACCCTCCAAGGCTCAGGGAACATTGTAGAAGAGGGGGCAGAGAGACTGTAGGAACCACAGGATGGGAAGAGGTGAGTCATTGTCCCTCCCATAGAGACTGATTGGTGCATTGATGACTCCACAGTGAATATGAGTAACACTACTGAGGAGGGTTCTCAGTGGAATGGGGATGGGGAGAGGAAACATAAGAGAATAACTCAATGAGAATGTGACCAATATGCAATATATTAAAAAGTTAAAAATAGCCAGGCATAGTGGCACATACCTTTAGTCCCAGCACTCAGGATGTAGAGGTAAGAGGATTGCTGTGAGTTCAAAGCCACCCTGAGACTACATAGTGAATACCAGGTCAGCCTGGGCTAGAGAAAGACAGACCCTACCTCAAAAACCCAAAATTAAAAGCCAGGTATGGTGGTGCACACCTTTAATCCCAGCACTTGGGAGGCAGAGGTAGGAGGATCGCTGTGAGTTTGAGGCCGCCCTGAGACTACATAGTAAATTCCAGGTCAGCCTGAGCTAGAGTGAGACCCTACCTCAAAAAAAAGTTCAAGGGCTGGAGAGATGGCTTAGCGGTTAAGCACTTGCCTGTGAAGCCTAAGGACCCCGGTTCAAGGCTCGGTTCCCCAGGTCCCACGTTAGCCAGATGCACAAGGGGGCGCACGCGTCTGTAGTTTGTTTGCAGAGGCTGGAAGCCCTGGCACGCCCATTCTCTCTCTCTCCCTCTATCTGTCTTTCTCTCTGTGTCTGTCACTCTCAAATAAATAAATAAAAAATTTAAAAAAATTCAAAATAAAAAAAATTAAAAAATTTTTGGACATGGTGGGTGTACCTACAATCACAGTAGTGGGGAAGTGGAGATAGGAGGACCCTGGAACTCACTGACCAGTTAGTGTAGCCCAATTGGTGAGTTCTGTCCAATGAGAGCTACTATCTTAACAGGAGGTACAATGGAACTAAGACCAATTTTCAATATTTTCATTTATTAAAGTTTCCAATAAAAATTTAAAAAAAGGATAACATCCTAATTGTCCTATTACCTCCACATGTATGTGCACTCTCCCCTCCCCCCAAAGAGAAACAGAATCAGCCTAGATGCCCATCAACTAATGATGGTTGATGGTGATGTTCATATATACATAATGGAATTTTACTCAGCAGTAAAGAAATATGAAATTTGCAGGAAAATGGATGGACTTGGGAAAAATCATACTCAGTGAAATTGTACAGGCTCAGAAAGGCAAACACTGCATGTTCTCTCTTGTATGTGGATCCTAACATGGAATAGTTTTATTTGGTTATAGATTGTAGTAGCATTAGTAGTACTGTTAAGGAAGCTAGAGTGAGGCTTGGAGAGGGGAAGCAGGGAGGGATCAGAGGGGAGCAGAATACAGGAAGTGAAGGAGTCTGGGGGGGCTAGAGTAGTGGAGGGTGGGAGTAGGGAGACACACAAAACTAATGCTGGCATGAAGCAGTGGTTTTGTGGTTAGCTAATTAAAAGATACAACGCTTGGGCTGGAGAGATGGCTTAGCGGATAAGGCACTTGTCTGCAAAGCCTAAGGACCCAGGTTCAATTCCCTAGTACCTATATAAGCCAGATGCACAATGTGGCACATGTGTCTGAAGTTCATCTGGAGTTGCTAGAGGCCCTAGTGCATGCATTCTCTCCCTTTATCTGCCTCTTTCTCTTAAATAAATGAACAAATAAATAATACAAATTTAAAAAAGATGTAACTCTTAATAAGAGAGGCAGAAGCACCTGGTAGGGGTGGATGAAGCTTAATTCTAAAACCATAATCTCTTTAAAAAAATTTTTTTTTTTTTTAAAGAGAAGACTCATATTTATATATATATATATATATTTTTAATTTTTATTTATTTATTTGAGAACGACAGACACAGAGAGAAAGACAGATAGAGGGAGAGAGAGAGAGAATGGGTGCGCCAGGGCTTCCAGCCTCTGCAAACGAACTCCAGACGCGTGCGCCCCCTTGTGCATCTGGCTAACGTGGGACCTGGGGAACCGAGCCTCGAACCGGGGTCCTTAGGCTTCACAGGCAAGCACTTAACCGCTAAGCCATCTCTCCAGCCCAAAAAAATTTTTTTTAATAACAACTTCCATGATTATAAAAAATATCCCATGGTGATATCCTCCCTCCCCCCACTTGCTCCTTTGAAACTCCACTCTCCATCATACCCCCTTCCCATCTCAGTCAGTCTCTCTTTTACTTTTGATGTCTTGATCTTTTCCTCCTCTTATGATGGTTTTATGCAGATCGTATCAGGCACTGAGAGGCCACGGATATCCAGGCCATTTTGTGTCTGGAGGGAGCATGTTGGATGGAGTCCTGCCCTTCCTTTGGCTCTTACATTCTTTCCTCCACCTCTTCCGCATTAGTTCCTGAGCCTTGGAAGGTGTGATACAGATATTTCAGTACTGAGCACTGAGGTCATTTCTTTCCACCACCATGATACCTTCTGAGTCATCTGTAGATAGGTCATTTAAACTAAAGATCAACAAGGAAACCTGAGTTAAATTATACCATAGATCTAATGGACTTAACAGATATCTATAGAATTTTCCATCTGACAGGTACAAAATTCACATTCTTCTTAGCTGTCCATGGAATCTTCCCTAAAATAGACCACACTCTAGGCCACAAAACAAGTTTTAAATGAAAAAAAAAAAACAAAACTGAAATAATTTCTTGAAATTTATCAGATTATAGTGGGATAAAACTAGAAATCAATAATGACCAAGACTACAGAAACTACAGAAATGGCTGGGAATTGAACAATGTACTTAAATTTTTTGGTATATGCATTTTGAGTGGTGTTTATAAGAAATATGAACACATGCATGATACACGCACATGTATGTTTAGATGCATGCATTCTGTGTACTTGTGTGCAGAGGCCAGAGGAAGATGTGTGCCTTCTATCATTCTTTGCCATATTTCTTTGAAGCAGGGTTTCTCACTGACCCTGGAGCTTGAGTCCTTTTTTCTTTTCTTATTATGCTGGCTGACCAGCAAGCCCCAGCAGTTCTGTTTCTGCCCCTACTCAGCACTGCAGTTGCAAGTATGAGTGGCTAGATCTGGCTTTTTGCATGGGCGCTAGGGATCAGACTCAGATCCTCGTGCTCACATAGCAAGCTCTCTTACCTGCTGCACCGTCTCTGCAGCCCCCTGAACAATGTACTCTTGAATGACTGCTAGATCATTGAAATCAGGGAGAAAATCCAAAAGCTTCTAGAAGAAAGCCAGGTATGGTGGAGCACAACTTTAATCCCTGTACTCAGCAAGCAAAGGTAAGAGGATCACTGTGAGTTCGAGGCCAGCCTGGGACTACAGAATGAATTTCAGGTCAGCCTAGGCTAGAGTGAGACCCTACCTCAAAAAAAAAAAAAAAAAAGGTTCCTAGAATAAAATGTAAACAAAAGCACAATTTATCAGAACCTTTGGGATATAGCTAAGAGAGTTTATAAGTATGCACTTACAGAAGATCAGAGATCTGAAATAAATCACTAGATGTTCCTGAAGATTTTAGAAAAACAAAAGCATTTCAAACCCAAGAGTGATAGAATCATAAAACCAGGACAGAGATCAACGAAATGAAGTCTAAAGCAACAATACAAAGAACCCACGAAGCATTTCTTTGGAAAACATAAACAAAGATTTATGAACCCTTAATAAAACTGACCCCCCCCAAAAAGAAAGGAAGTTGATAGAGGGACAAATGTGAACACAGCACAACAATATGCACATATGAAAATGTCATTTGTATGCTCATGTTAAATTAAAGTAAGAATAACATTTTAACTCTGTAAACCTTGCAGAGTGTTTGCCACTAAAGAGCAGAGATGAAGATGAAGTCTGCCCTTGCTTTGTGTGACACCAAGCAGCTTTTGACAGTCGTGAAATCTGTGAAATACTGTGTAAACGTTATGTAAATATAGACCCATTTCTACACAATAGTTTTTGTTCTTCCTCAGTTGTAAAATGTGCTTGTTACCGATCCTTATGTGTTCTTTGCAGCACACTGTGTCATAATGGTGAAAAATACAAGTTAGTCACAAAATGTTCCTCTCTTCCAATCCCCTTAAGTTGGTCGCCAAACACATTGTAATATGAAGTACATAGACTGTACTGTTTGTCATGTGGTCGGTATATATTTAGTTTAAGGCTATGTTGGACTTCTATTTCACAGCATAAAGTTGGTGAATAGAAATATAATTTAAAATCATAAGCTACTCAACAACTTGTTGTTCTGGAAAGGCTGTCTTTGGTTTTATACATAGTGTTCTTTTCCCAGATCATTAATTTCTCAGCATTCTAAGAATCAGGTACATGCAATGTGACCTCATTTATTTAATGGCTCTTCCCACCTCAGCGAACCCACAGGCACACTTGTCTCTTTTGACAAATTTTACAGAATGTATGAGTGGTTATCTCTAGAAGTATAGTCAGGGCTTTGTGTTTATTTTTGTTTATCAGTATTTTTTCTAACAACCTGGGTTCAACTCCCCAGTACCCATGTAAAAACAGATGCACAAGGTGGCACATATATCTGGAGTTCATTTGCAGTGGCAAGAGGCCCTTACTGCACCCATTCTCTGTCTCTTTGCCTCTCTCTCCTATGTCTCTCTCTGCATGCAAATAAATAAACTAATTAAATATTTAAACAAAAAAGTTTAAAAAGCTGGGTGTGTGGCTCATGCTTTTAATAATCTCAACACTCATTATTTTTATCAATACCAACTCCTTCCTAGAACTGAGCAAAAAATAATGCTGATATTTTCAAAACTGACCATAAACTTTCCCACTTTAATATCACAAAAACTTTTATTCTACATGGTGTGTCTTCCATACCTAAAATATTCTGGCCTTCTCAGAGTTAGTCATTTTTAAAGTTTTATATTCATTTATTTGTGTGTGTGTGTGTGTGTGTGTGTGTGTGTGTGTGTGTGTGTATGTGTGTGTGTGTATTACTGGGGACTGAACCTTGGACTTTCTATATGTTAAGCAAGTACTCTACCACTGATTTATATCCCAGCCCTCTCTTCTACTTTTTCATTTTGAGGCAGGTTCTCATTTTCATTGATTTGCTTCGGTCTTCCTTGAACTTGTAATCTTCCTGCCTCAGCCTCCCAAATAACTGGGATAAGCCTTTGACACAGACAGGGCCAGGCTACAAAACATATTTTTTGTCATAATAAAAATATATGTCGGACACATCCCCTCAACCTGATTTGTGAATGTGACACCTGCTTACTACTCCAAGCACCGGAACCCAAAGGGCCTGTGGCCTGAGGAGGAATAGGTTGGGCGAGGGCTGTCGTAGCTGAATTAAATCTTTTTAAGAATAAAATTTAAAAAATATGTTGGAAATGGCTTAGTGGTTAAGATGTTTGCCTGCTAAGCCTAAGGACCCCCAGTTTGATTCCCCAGGACTTATGTAAGCCAGATGTACAAGTTGGGGGGGGGCGCATGCATCTGGAGTTCATTTGCAGTGGATGGGGACTTGGCTGCCCATTCTCTCTTTCTCTCCAGGCGTGGTGGCACACACCTTTATTCCCAGCACATAGGAGGCAGAGGTAGGAGCACTGCCATGAGTTCAAGGCCACCGAGATTACATAGTGAATTCCAGGTCAGCCTGGACTAGAATGAGACCCTACCTTGAAAAACCAAAACAAAACAAAAAACCTATGGCTGTCCTGTGGAGATGGCCCAGTGGTTAAAGCACTAGCTTGCAAAGCCTAACAACCCAGGTTTGATCCCCCAATACCCACATAAAACCAGATGCACAAAGTGGCACATGCATCTGGAGTTTGTTTGCAGTGGCTAGAGGTTCCATCATGTCCATTCTCTCTTATCACTCTCTCAAATAAATGAAAATTAATACTTAAGGCTATAGGGGACATACATTCGCATTCAAACCACCACAGATAGTCTACAATATTAAGGCTCCCTTACCTTGTTTCCCCTTTTCCCCTAAACTGATTGTTGCAGTTACTGTCTCCTTACTGGAACAAACATCCAACCAGAAGCAGCTTATGGGAGGAAAGGGTTTATTTCAGGCTTTCAGATTCCAAAGCAATCTTCATCATGGTGGAAGAAGCTGGCTCACTTTGTCATACATCCAGAGCAGAGGGGGTAAAAGAACAGCCAGAGCTCAAGTCAGCTCTGAACACACGGGGCTGGACTCCACCTCCACATCCGCCCTGTTGACACACTTCCACCTTTCAAATGCTCCAAGCTGAGGACTATATAGGAAACTTAACTACAAACACCTAAGGCTATGAGGACATTTTACCTTCTGGGGGGTGGGTAGAGTTAGGGTGACTAGACCCTTAAAGGTAAAAAGAGCAGGAAAGTTTTCACTTGCCAAAAATCCAAGATCATCTGACTTCTTATCTTTTGCCAAGCTCTAGAGAACTATTTTTCCACAGTCAGAACCCTTTCTAGGAGGGAGGTCTTTCATAGGATTTAAACAATGTGGTTGGTCAACTTCAGCCTCTGAAACTTGGTGCCAGAGCTAATCTCTTCCTGAGACAGTCCCTAGCCCTAACCAATCTGCTGGTCCTCTGGTTCACCTGGGCTCAAAACAGCCACTACCCTAAGGTTATAAATACCTTTGCAAGGGGAAGGCAGGCTGTCTGATCACTTGTGAACATCCAGCTGTGGGTGAGTTTTTCCCTCAGCTGGGCCTGGGCCTAGGCCCTAGCATAGCCCAGGCCTAGCCAGGAGGGGCCCCTAGTCCTTACTCTCCACATGGGTTCTTTATCTCCTCCAGCTCCCCACATGGCAGTAGTTCCTGGAACTTTCTTGTCTCTTTTCTTTCCAAGCTTTTTTCCAGATCCATATCTGGTCACATGGACTTCTGAGCTACACATGGCCCACATGGGCTTTTGGGCTCCATATGGTGACTTCTTTTCTCCCCACTTTATCTCTCAACCTTTTCCTTTCCACACTCCTTTGTAAAATCTGAACAAAATTTGGTATTTTAAAAATCATTCTCTTGAATCTGGAATTGCCAATTCTTTGTTAGTTTGCAGATATGAACTGAGGGCTTGGGGTTTCAGGAAGCACCCCAGAATCCCAATTTCCCCATTACAATTCCAACCATCACATTGATTTTTCTAGATAGGCTCCAGTTGTGGGGAGACCTAGTGGTCCCTAGAACTCAAGATCTGTATCAGAATGGCATGGTTTGGGGTATGGTACCCATCCTCATGGCCAGAGTGGGATGAGGACTGGTGCAGATGAGGAAGTGTTTCTGAAGGAAGGGATCAGCCAATGATCTGTCCCCAATTACCCACTACGCTCCTCTCTTTTCCAGTGGCTCCTGAGCTATTTCATCTTAAGAACATGCCAAGCTTACTCTGGTTTCTTATTTTGCATGTCTTGATGCACTCACTCTATTCCTGATCTGCTGACACTAACATCCTTCCAGATCAGGAGACTGCTACAGTAAGCCTTTCTGGACCTTGCAGTCTGAGCTGAGCATGCGTTTACGTGATGGCACGGGCATGGCAGACACTCAACAGCACTCTGTTGCAACTGTATGAGTCACCGTCTTTCTCACTGAACTCGTTCCTTGAGTTCTGGGATTGTACAATGGCTGGGAATTGTTCTACCAGTGTTTGTTGAGGGACTGAGAAATAAGTCTAGCACTGGTAAAAAGCCTACTCTGCTTTAAAAAAAATCACTACAGGAAAATCCTCATTTTTTGTCTAAAGAAATCATACGAGACATGCATAATGTTGCCAATTTGCATTAAGTAGAATGCTTATGATTATTAAGGATCAAATTATGTTAAAGAAAGCATGATTGGCACATTCGCAACACTGGTGGGCCTGAGTACTTATGTCAGCAGTTCTTAACCTGCTATTCAGCCTTAGGACAGAATTTAGAGCATAGATGAACATGGAGGGGAAATTATTTTTGCTAGACATAAATGAGACAGCAGTTTCTTCACTAGAAATTCAGATAACAATTAGTCATAGTAGCAACTGGGCTTTGGCAATGACAGAAATCATATTTTCCTATCATTTTACAGATGCTGCAGAGATCTCAGCATCCTAGTTTGGCTACTTCAAGTCATGACAACTATATCCTCCTAGACTATTAAGTGCATACATTTATTTATTTATTTTTTTTTTTTTTTATTTTTTTAGGTAGGGTTTCACTCTATCCCAGGCTGACCTGGAATTCACTATGGAGTCTCAAGGTAGCCTCGAACTCACAGCGATCCTCCTACCTCTGCCTCCTGAGTGCTGGGATTAAAGACATGTGCCACCACTCCTGGCCAAGCCCACACATATATTCTTGTGCCAGTTTACTATATTGTGATTGCTGGCACTTCTATATAATTCTATGCATTAAAGTCATTACTTTGGGGTTGGCAGTGTAGCTCAGTCGTAGAACACTTGCCTAGCATGCACAAGTCCCTGAGTTTGATTGCCAACACTGAAAACAGAAAGCAAGAAGATTAAAAACTTTATTCTGAAACAGGGTCCATGGCACAAAAAAGATGATCTAGGCATTTACATCAATTGAGGACAGTTTGAGGATCTGATTCCAAAGAAACATCTCTCCCTTCTTCGCTAGTGTGTGTACATAGTGTGTGTGGTGTTGCATATGTGGCATTAGTACATGTATGTACTAATGTGCTCCCCCACGTGTACACCTATGGAGGCCTGAGGAGAATGCGGGTCTCTCCCTCCACCATTCCTTCACTTGTTTCTTTGAGGGGTCTCTTCCCCTGTCTCTGCTCTCCACAGGACTAGGGTTACAGGCATGCATGGCCATGCCCAGCTATCTACGTGAGGGCTGGCATGTTGAACTTAGATGTTCTCGGGCCCTCACACTTATGCAACAAGTGCTCTTACCACTGAGCAATCTTCAAGCCTTTGGCTTCTCTTTTAATGTAGTGGTAAGAAAAGAACTCCTAGGGTTTTTCGGCAAGCCTAAAGTTACAACCTGAAGATCTACTTCTTCGTGTTGAAAGTTTATGGCTGGATGGAAAAAGCCATGTAATTAGAATCTGTTTCTGGGTTAGGCTGAAGTGGCCCAAGTGCTGCAGACCTTGCTTTAATAGCTTGCTGTAGAAGGCAGATGCAAATGAATTTTCTTGTGGTCATTTGCATATATGTCCACTAGGATAGCATTTTGGCAATCAAAACAGAATATGCTTTGTAACTTTATGCACTCTTCTAATCTTTACTGACAAAGAAGGAACTCCTTAATCATTTCTGTCAGATACTGGTTTTAGTTCCAACGGAAGAATGGTTTTAAAAAATTAAAAAAAATTTTAAAGCCAGGTGTGGTGGTGCAGCACTCAGGAGGCAGAGGTAGGTGGATCTCCACGAGTTTGAGGCCACCCTGAGACTGCATAGTTAATTCCAGGCCAGCCTGGATGAAAGAGAGACCCTACCTCGAAAAAATAAAAATTTTTTAAATTTAGTTATTTATGGGGGGCGGATAGAGGGGAGGATGGGTGCATCAGGGCCTCTAGCCATTGCAGACGAATTCTAGAAGCATGTACCACCATGTGCATCTGGCTTACAGAGTAGGCAGGGAATTGAACCTGGGTCCTTAGGCTGTGTAGGCAAGTGCCTTAACCACTGAACCATCTCTCCAGCCCAGAATGGCTTTTATACTGATAATTTGAGGATGCTATATCCAAGTGTGGGCATGAGGGCTATACGGAAGCCTCACTGTAGTACCAGAACAACACCGTGGTCAAAAAGAGTGTGGACAACTCAGAGTGAAGAAAGTAAGTTTGGAAAAGTGGTGACCTCTGACTGCTGAGGTAGCCCCATTGTGAGGAGGAGGGGGAGTCAAGAGTAGTTAGGCATTCTGACCATTACCTATTTCTGGCCAGGAAGTCCCTGGGCCACATCTGTGCAGAAGTCAGGTTACAGATGCCCACTGCTGTACTCCGATCAGGTCAGCCTCAGGGGGCACAAAGTGCAGACCTGGAAAAAGAAATCCAGCACACTTGGCAAATCCCTGTTACGGCACTGACCTCTCAAATGCTGGAGCTTAATTAACAGATGTCACTTTATAAATGTAGTCAACCATTATTTGTGGATTCTAGTCTTGGGTTCCATGTTTGTGACTGTGCCTAAACTCCCTGCAGTACCTTTGTTTTTTTCAAAAAAGATTTTACTTTTATTAGAGAGGGGAGAGAGAGAGAGAGGAAGAGAATGGACGTGCCAGGTCCTCTAGCCATTGCAAACGAACTCTAGATGCATGTGCCACCATGTGCACCTGGCTTACGTGGGACCTGGAGAATCGAACCGGGGTCCTTAGGCTTCAAAGGCATGTGTCTCAACCGCTAAGCCATCTTTCCAGCCCAGTACTTAAAAAAAAAAAATTATATTTATTGAGGGAAGGACAGAGCCAAGGCCAGCCACCCATGTGGCTAGACACCCCACATGGAGGGCCTGGGAAAACCGTAGAAAGCAAGAAAAGAAAGTTCAAAGAGCTCCTGCCATGTGAGAAGCTGGAGGGGTTAAGAGCCCACCCATATAGAGGGTTAGGGGGCTCTCCCCTAGGTAGAGTCCCCAAGTAGGCAGAGGAGGGGTAACCCACCAACATCTGGAAGTTCAGAAGTCACACTGCACAGAGCTCCCTGCCATATTTTTTTATGATGTGCTCAGCAGCAAAAAATTTAACTTGCCCAATGCATACATTTCCACCTGATACTGAACAAGGCCTTCTTGTTCCATCCACATCACATACTGAAGCAATAATTCTTTTTATTCTACTTAATCCTACTTTTTCACTTTAGGGCTTAAAAAAATATTTGCAAGCAGAGTGAGAGGAGAGTTCGGAGAATGGGAACGCCAGGGCTCCATCAGCTGAAAACGTACTTTAGTTGGATGCCCCACTTTATACATCTGGCTTTATGTGGATACTGGAGAGCTAAACTCAGGTTGTTAGACTCTGCAGGCAAGTGCCTTAACTGCTGAGCCACTTTAGGGCTTTCGTTGGTGATTTTACTATTTAAATTTTATTTTGGGAGAGACAGAATGGGTGCAGCAGGGTCTTCCGCTGCAAATGAACTCCAGGCGCAGGCGCCACCTGGTGCATCTGGCTCACGTGGGTCTTGGGGAATCAAACCTGGGTTCTTTGGCTTTGCAGGCAAGTGCCTTAACTGCTAAGCCATTTTTCCAGCCAGATTTTACTATTTAAAATGTCCACCGGGGCTGGAGAGATGGTTCAGCAGTTTAGGTGCTTGCCTGCAGAGCCTGAGTTGGGTTTGGTTCCCCAGTACCCACATAAAGCCAGATGCACAAGGTGGTGCATGCATCTGGAGTTCATTTGCAATGGTTAGAGGCCCTGGTGTGCCCAATTCTTGCTCTCCTAGGAAAATAAAATGACAAAGCTGGGCGTGGTGGTGCACGTCTTTAATCCCAGCACTTGGGAGGCAGAGGTAGGAGGATCGCTGTGAGTTCAAGGCCACCCTGAAGACTACATAGTGAATCCCAGGTCAGCCTGGGCTAGAGTGAGACCCTACCTTACTCTAAAATAAAATAAAAAAAATGGCAACCAATGGACTGTGAGATGGCTCAGCTCATGTGCCTTATGGAGAAACTCTGTGCTAAAAAGCTTCACTCAGGTTAGTTCTGTGGGTTTCAAGTTCAATGTTAATGAATTCACAATATATGTCAATGAGTCTTTAAATCAGAAAGGCAGCCCATCAAGATTACACACAGGGGCTGCAGAGAAGGCTCAGCGGTTAAGGTACTTGTAAATACTGCAAGCCTCGACTCAATTCCTCATTATCTATGTAAACACAGGTGCACAAAGCAGCATCTAGAATTTGTTTTGCAGAAGCCCTGGTGTGCCCATTCTCTCTCTGCTTGTAAATAAAAATATTTTTAAAATAACTTTTTTATTTTTGAGAGTGACAGATAAATAATGGGCGCACCACGGCCACTGGCAACTGCAAATGAACTCCAGATGCATGCGCCACCTTGTGCAGCTGGCTTACGTGGGTCCTGGGGAATTGAGCCTCCAACTGGGGTCCTTAGGCTTCACAGGCAAGCACTTGACCACTAAGCTATCTCTCTCCAGCCCAATAAAAGTATATATGTGTGTGTGTATTGTTTTTTCGAGCTAGGGTCTCACTCTAGCTCAGGCTGACCTGGAATTCACTATGTAGTCTCAGGGTGGTCTTGAACTCACAGCGATCCTCCTACCTCTGCCTCCCAAGTGCTGGGATTAAAGGCATGCACCAGCATGCTCGGGGTTCCAATAAAAGTATTTTTTAAAATAAGATTACATATTGATGAAGATATAACCAGAGGCCTGAAGAAACCTAGCCCTGTACTTCCCTTTAGAAGCAATGATATATTTAATTCAGTGTTCTACAGACCTTATAGAACATAACTACCACAGTAAGGAGAACCAACAGTATGTTTTCCCATCCCTAAGAACTTAAAGAAAACTCAATTTATGAGACATGATTTTCTAGTCAGTTGATATTCATGATATAAAACCAGAGACAAAACACCAAAATCCATCACCAACTTCATAATTTCAATGTAATATATTAAAATTTATTACTTCTGAATAGGACTCATCAAACTATTCAATTAACATTGCCTAGAAGGCCTTATAATTTGAAACTTTAGAGAATTCAGTGGGAAGGAAAAGCACCCTATTTAATACACTGATTTTAAGAACATTCATATATGCACTATTCTCACCATTAGGACTAAACCTCTAGTAAATTCAATCCTTAGTTAGGCCACTTGAAACACTCCATAATAAATCCTACATCATTCAAAAGCTTTGCACTTCTACTTACAGCAGCATAGCAAATCCTTTTTTTTTTTTTTTAATTTTAATCATCCTTTATTGGCTATTGTAAACAATTCTCTGTGCCCTGACACAGAGCATTTAATGTTAGCCAACAAAGACAGCCAGCTATTCTTCTGAGGACTATATCAGGAAGTGTTTTGATTTTTCTATTTGTCTAAAGTGTTCAACCTTGAAGAATACAACGGAAACAAAGCTGATTATTTCTTTAAAATTTTTTTTTTTTTTTTTTTTTTGTTTTTCAAAGTAGGCTGACCTGGCATTCACTATGTAGTATCAGGCTGGCCTCGAACTCATAGTGATCCTACCTCCACCTCCGGAGTTCTGGGATTAAAGGTGCTCCACCATGCCTGGCTCTTCAATTCACTTTCTAACCACAGTAAGAATGACATTCCTCCCAGGGACCATCAAATATTTATAAAGATTTGTACTTACATTGTGTAAGAATCCACACATCAACAAGCAGCTGACTGCAGTATGCCATGCACCATGGTTTCAAGACTAGACACAGTACACATACTATAAATAACTTTGAGATAAATACTGAGTGCTAGGTACCATCATAGTAACGGTTAACAAAATTAATTTTATTTTGGTAAAACACTTCTGGTACCATTTCCGTAACCCCAAATAGGTATTAATGTTACTGATGATTGAGAGCTCAAGAAGCTGTAATTATCCTCATCCTTGTGGAAATGACGCAGCAGCGCTCTGTAGTTGGGAGAAAAGCACCCAGGCAATGAAATCAATGAACATTTGCCAAGAGAAAACTCTTACAATGACTGCAGCCTTGGTAAGTGTAGCATTAACATCAAATAGTCACATTTCTGTCCACTCACAGGGAACACTATAAACAAGCAATCAAGCCATGTCCAGTGAGATGTGTCAATACACAAAATGTATTTTATCACAATCAGAAGTCATCAAATATACTCAAATGGGAAACAGTCTGATGAAAAACAAAGACTGACATACTCCACTTAATTCAACTGCAAAGCAAAATGCTCTGATTCCGAAGGAAAATCAATTAATATTCACTACCAGTCTGTGACTCCAAGGAATGCTTGTAAGTAAACATGAGTTTTCTAAGATTTGTAAATGAGGTGTATCAGACATAAAATCAAATGGCAAAGCTGGTTCAAGCAATTCAAGTCCAGTGAGTTTCGGTTTTCTTCTATGCACTTTAAGTGGCATTTCAGAACAGTAAACTCTTTCACAGCAGTGCCTACTGCTCTGATAATAGTCCTCACTTCCAAGCGTCAAGACTTAAAATAATCAAAATGAATACTAAGGCGTAAGAGCAGCTACTTTAAGCTGCTCCTGCTGAAAAAGGGTTAGTTTTTACTCAGCTTCAAATATATGGAATGTTGGCACAAAACTGAAGTTGTTGTGGAAAGATCACAGATGTTCTGTGGGTTAATGAAACTTCCATTTATCTGAAACATACCCTTAGATGGTCTTCATTTTATATATTTAAGTGATGACAGGTGTCTAAATAATAAGTAACAATTAAAATAAAATGTTTTATTTGTAAATTATGTACAGAATACACTTTGCTATGACAAGGAGGTGGGGAAGAAGGAAGAGCCATCATCTTCAGTCATTGCTATTCACTCTCCGTTGGAGATGACCACCTTTCTCTGTATCAAATGTATAATTCAGCTTGGATTTCCTAAGTTGGAAAAGGAGAATTTGTAGCTAAATTCAAAATGTTGTTGCACTGTTACTAGTTGGTTTGTCTCCACACAATGCTCTTGATCCCTGAAAACTCAAATATCTTAAAGGAATTTCCTGGTATAATTTCATAAAGAAAAACAAAAGCATAACTGTCAAGAACAATGAGTTTAAATCTTTCATTCTAAAGAAAACTGTGAAATGGCTAGGTAACTACGCATCATCTCAAATGTAGTTTCTTCAGTTATTTTCGTTAGTTAACAGTAAAAAGCCATACGACTATCAAAAATGCCCTTAATCTAAATGTCACTGTGGATAGTGCATCTGTGATAACTATCGACATGAGTCCTACTGACTATAAAATTATCAAATGGGTAAAACTGAGCAATGGCTTTAGACTGTACTAATAATAGTACCAATATTCTAGAAAACAAAGGGCTGACTATAACTGGCTGGGTGTCAAATACACTTCAGTAAATGGATTTAAAGAATGCTACAAATGCCACATGTACATTACGATGATGAGCCAACATAGAAAATCCAAACTCTTGCACTTATGCAGTCTCAAAATAAGTCCAATTATGATTTTTCATGTGAAGATTTAAGTGTTTCTCCATCTTTATCATCGTCTTCTTCCTCATCACAATCTCCATCATCTGTTTGCTGCTCCAGTTCCTCTTTTGTGATCATTTCAAAATCATTCCCGTTTCCACTACTGTGCTGGGATCGGTCATCCTCCCTCCTGTCACTATCTGTGTCTGAATGACGCTCCCCCCCTGAGCCTTCAGTTCCCGGCTGCCCTGGTCCTCCTTTCCCTTCTTCATCTTCCTTCTTCTCACTGTCTGATTTTTCCTCACTGTCAGACTTCTGTTGCTTTTTGGTTTCTGATTTCTCGTCTTTCTTTAAGTCTGTTTTTGGTCCTTTGTATTCATGCGTATACAGAGGCCTGAAGGAGTCAATGAAGCCCACGTCAGCAGTCAGATTTGGCAAGAACCAGAAGTGGTGCCTTCCTCCAGTTATCAGCCAAATGATGAGGAACAGAATGCAACGAGCTGTGGGAAGAAATTTTCTCTAGTTAATAATTCAGCTACAGAAAAGAACTAGGGAAATACTGGTTTGCTTATATATGTACTTTTTTTTTCAAGGTAGGATCTTGCTGTAGCCCAGGCTGACTTGGAATTCACTCAGTAGTCTTGGGGTAGCCTTGAACTCACGCAATCCCCCTACCTCTGCCTCCCAAGTGCTGGGATTAAAGGTGTGTGCCACCATGCCCGGCTTTATGTATCTTAAATATAAATATCTACAGTTTGTCTTGTTTAGCAGCTACAACATTCTAAGAGCAGGTATCCTACTCTGAACTCAAGGGCCCACTGTTGTACTGCCACTTGAAAAATTACTTCTGGGCCAGGTGTGGTGGCACATGCTTTTAATTCCAGCACTGGGAGGCTGAGGTATAAAGGATCACAGTGAATTCAAGGCCAGCCTGGGAGTATAGAGTGAATTTCAGATCAGCCTAAGTTAGAGTGAGATGCTGCCTAAAAATGAAAACCAAAAATATTCTGTTTTGTTTTTTTTTACCTAGATGCTGTTTCACTTAAGACTTATATTTTCTGTGATGTTATGCTTCAATAAACATAGCAGTCAGCTGCAAGTGTTTAAGTATTCATATGCTCATGGTATAAGAAAAGAAAAAAAATGAGTAAGGGATGAAACACATCCCAAGCAAGGAACCTTTGAAAAAAGCAAGTTTGTACCATGACCTTTCTAGGCCCAATGTACTTTTGCTTAACATACATCATGGTTTACTGCTGCGTAGGCATATTATTATATAGAAATACATACACTGTGGCCGGGTTTAGTGCACAAGCCTTTAATCCCACCACTTGGGAGGCAGAGGTAGGAGGATCTCCATGAGTTTGAGGCCACTCTGAGACTACATACTGAATTTCACAGGTCAGCCTGGGCTACAGTGAGACTCTACCTTGTAAAACAAAGCAAAACAAAGCAAACAAATAAGGACACACATACTATGACCCGACTTTAATAAAAATGAAAGCATCTCTGTGGGCTCTTACATGTATTTGGATCCAAGGCCATGCTACCACTGCCTAAAAGACACAAGCTTTACATAAGGGACCCAAGTATAACTAAGTTTCTGTCTTCTCATCTATCTTCTAATTCTTTTTATCAATTAGGTAAATTAGGTAATTTTTGTTTATGTAACAATACAAAAGAGGCTGGGCATAGTGAAGAATGCTTTCAATTCTGACACTTAGAAAGCTGAGGGAGGAGGATAAGTAAATTGAACCGGACTACACACAGTGAGAGAGACCATGTTTTAAAATACCAAAAGAAAATAAAAACATTCCTCCCCACAATATAAAGTTAACAAAAGCAAGTGTTTAAATGTTTATGAGATCACTGTGTGTTGTGCTGGAGTGCAGGCTAGGCACAGGCTCTATCACTGTGCTATACTTTCAACCCTTTTGCAATTTTACATTGAGACAGGGGCGGGCTAAGTCACCCAAGTAAGCCTTTGATTTACTCTGTAACTCAAGGTGGCTTCAAAATGTCTATCCTCCTGCCTCAGCCACCCAAGCAGCTGGTATTAAAGGCATGCATAAAACTTGCTGGGCTGGGGTTATTCTTTCAGACTATATTATGGCAAAACTGTGGGATAATGAAGTAAAATCATCACAAACCTCAACATTGCATATGGTTTTTTAAATCAATTCACCAATTATGTATAGCTTAGTGATTTTTCCTTTTTTAAAAACTTGGAATGACCAACAATGTAACCAATTGTTACAAACTCAGTAACTATGGCAGGTTTTTGTTCTGTTTTCCTTATATGCTATTTTTTTCGAAGCAATCTTTAAAAAGCTCATTTATGCTTCTCCCATTATTTTGCTTTGGAAAAGAAAAGTTATGATTTTGGCTGTCTTGATTTATAAAGTAGTATTTATAAATAAATTATCTACTCATAAAATCCTGTTTTTATTTTCAAGGGAATATAAATCTAATGAGAGAATATTGTAAATTAGAATCTTTTGTGACAAAAACAGAAAAGGTTATGAAAGAGTTCTACTGACAGATTAGATTTCTTTCTTTCTTTCTTTCTTTCTTTCTTTCTTTTTTTTTTTGATGTAGGTTTTCACTCTAGCTCAGGCTGACCTGGAATTCACTATGTAGTCTCAGGGTGGCTTTGAACTCACGGCCATCCTCCTACCACTGCCTCCCGAGTGCTGGGATTAAAGGTGTGCGCCACCACGCCCGGCATGTTTTACAGTTTTAAAACAATATTTTATTTTTATTTATTTGAGAGAAAGAAAGGGGGGGGGAGGGAGAGAGGGGGAGAGAGAATGGGTGCGTCAGGGCCTCCAGCCACTGGAAACGAACTCCAGATGCATGTGCCACCTTATGCATCTGGCTTACATGGGTCCTGAGGGATTGAACATGGGTCCTTTGGCTTTGCAGGCAAGTGCCTTAACTGCTAAGCCATCTCTCCAGCCATTACAGTTTTTAAAACAGGGAAATGTTATACATTTATTAAAAAATATTCCCCCTACATAATGAAAAGGTTAGTAATTGTGCTGAATGTTTAACTTAAGTTGCAAGTTATTTCAAGGTGTTTCATGGATGTCACATTCATGAAGTGTTTGGACAAGACAGTTTTTTTTTGTGACGGTTAAGTACCGAAGGTAGTCTAGTCTAGAGAAGTAATAAGCTTTAGTTTTTCTAATTTGTACTGTAACATCATTATACTTTCTATTTTTAGTGTATCTTTTTCTCAAACAACTTAGATAACGTTCCATAGCATTTTTTTTTCCTGATGCAGAGTTCAAGTTAATTTTTTTACTGCATTTGATATTGTATTGTATGTTTAAAGCCTAGTGACTTCACTTTGACATTCTTGTGATTTCATATGCTGTATTCTTCAAGCAATAAAATTTTAATGTGTTTTATTTAAAAAATACTTTGTTCAACCATTTATTTGAAAGCAGAGACAGACAAGAGATACAGACCAAGGGTGTGCCAGGGTCTCCAGCCTCTGCAAATGAACTTCACATGCATGTGCCACTTTGTGCATCTGGCTTTATGTGGGTACTGGGGACTCAAACCCGGGTCATTAGGCTTTGTAGGCAAGCACTTTAACCACTGAGTAATCTCTCCAGCTCTAATTTTTTTGAATTTATCTATTTGACAGAAAGAATGGAAATGGGGGCGGCGGGGGGAGAGAGAGAGAGAGAGAGAGAGGGAGAACAAATATGGGCATGCCAGGGCCTCCAGCTGCTGCAAACAAACTCCAGACACATGCACCACCTTGTGCATCTGGCTTTATGTGGGTATTGGGGAACTGAACTTGGGTCCCTAGGCTTTGCAGGCAAGTGCCTTAAACACTGAGCCATCTCTCCATTTGAGAGAGAGTAAGAGAGTGAGAGAAGAGAGCATTTTTTTAACCACATGAAAATTGGGCATAACAAAATTCTAACGTAATGCAGATTTTCTTCATGTGACATTAGATAACCAGGAGCAAAACAGGAAGGACCATAGGAAACCTGTGATATGCACTGTCATACCATTCCTACACCAGAAGTGATACAGTTTAGAAAATTCCACAGGCTCATTTTAAGTGGATATATTCATGCATATTTAAACTAACGTCATATACAGTTTTGAATGATTTACACCATAGGATTTGCAAATGAGCTACAGATCAAAACTATTTGGAATTTTAGAGCTGCATTTTCTTTTCTTTTCATTGTTTTTTTGGTTTGTTTGTTTTTTCGAGGTAGGGTCTTGCTCTAGCTCAGGCTGACCTGGAATTCACTATGTAGTCTCACCGAACTCACTGTGATCTTCCTATCTCTGCCTTTCAAGTGCTGGGATTAATGGAGTTGCATTTTCTAACAGAATCAACATGAAGTGTTGGGTTTGTTTCTTACTTTAATTTTCAAGATTTACAATGCACATTTAAATCCATAGCAACTTTCAAAAATTATTTTAAAAACTTAATATATTTTAAAGAGAAACAATCTAATAACCATAAATATGGTAACTATTGGACTTAATTAAGAAATACATAAAATAATTCTTTTTAGTAGAGCTCAGACTTGGATGAAACTTTTTGAGGTACTTGTAGATGTTATTGGTATGAGAGTCAGTAGGTATCAATTCTCTTATACCCAATGTCAGACCACAGTGCACGGATTTTCTCCCTGATTTAAGACTAATTATTTAATAGGTCTAGATAACATTTCTTGGCCTACAACTGTGCTCATGTTATCTCAAGGTGATTTAACCTAGAAGGAAAAAATGAGTGATAGGAAGAAGAGATAACTTAAGAGAGCAGAGAAACAGGGATAGACTGGAACTATGATAGACTGGAAGATAGTGAATGAGCTTCTGGGTCCATGGATGGTGGGTGCAACCTCAAAGGCCACAGTGAAGGAAGAATAAAGAAACTTCTTAGGGTTGTAGGAGCAATGCCTTATAAAAACAGAAGTTCATTATACATCACAGAGAACTACATGTACCTAGCTCAGATATTCTTGGTACTTTAGCATCAGGTACTGCGTCAATGTGAATGGTTTTTTATTTTTTTATTTTTTTTGCTTCTGGAAAGTAGTCTTAGGGTCTTTATGGAAAAGTTGATTTGTCATTTGGAGAAAATAATCAGAATTTCAAACCACGTACTAACATAAGCTCTATTAACGGCTTAAAATGAACGGAAAATTCATGGACCTTGCCCAGGGGGAAAAAATGAGAGATGCCCAGCCTGCATGGGGCAACCTTCAATGGCAAAAATTTTCAACACAGTAATATTTATTGTATTTTTCCCTGAAGTAACATGGTGTGTGTGGAAAAATGTATACAAGTAGAAAAAGTAACTGTCACCACTATTCACATATGAGTGCATTTCCTTCTAGTCAAATTTTCTGGTGTCTGAATATGAACATTAAAAAACTTCCTAAATAGGTCAAAAACATCTCATCACTACTTTTGTTTGTTTGTTTTTTTTTTGAGGTAGGGTCTCACTCTAACTCTGGAATTCACTATGTAGTCTCAGGGTGGCTTTAAATTCATGGCCATCCTCCTACTTCTGCCTCCCGAGTGTAATCACTAATTTGTTAAGTCCCTCCCCCCTCCCTTTTTTTTACGAGGTAGGGTCTCACTCTAGCTCAGGCTGACCTGGAATCTCAGGGTGGCCTTGAACTCATAGCAATCCTACCTCTGCCTTCCAAGTGCTGGAATTAAAGATGTGTGCCACCATGCCTGGCTAAAAAACATTTTTTAAAGAATGAAAGTGTTCAATGTTTTGTGCTTTTTTTGTTTTGGTTTTTCGAGGTAGGGTCTCACTCTAGCTCAGGCTGACCTGGAATTCACTATGTAGTCTCAGGCTCACCTCGAACTCACACTGATCCTCCTGCTTCTGTCTCCCAAGTGCTGGAATTAAAGGAGTGCACCACCACACCTGGCCTGTTTCATGCTATCTTTAATATTCAGGTTCTATTTTAATCTTTTGCCTATCCTGTCAATTTGTTGGTTTTGATCTTATTTAACGTGAAAAGGGTTATCTTTCTTACATGATCCCAATCCACTAGTCTTTTAAAAAGTTATCTTTTTTTTTTTTTTTTTGATTTTGTGAGGCAAGATCTCACAGTAGCCCAGGCTGACCTGGAATTCACTATGGAGTCTCTGAGTGGCCTCCAACTCACAGCGATCCTATGTTTGCCTTCCAAAGTTATCTTTATATTACTTTTTAGTTATAAAAGTTCCCAATGATCCTGAATATAAAAACATTCAATTGTTTTTCTATTTGGTTTAAGATATTTAACTTCTTTTTAAAAAATATTCTGTTTATTTGAGAGAGGGAGAAAAAGGCAGAGAGGGAGAAAAAGGCAGAGAGAGGGAGAGAGAGAGAAAGAAAGAGTGTATATAGATGTGCCAGGTCCTCTTGCCACTACAAACCAACTCCAGATGCACATGCTACTCTGTGTATTTGGTGTTTCATGGATACTGGGGAATCAAACCCAGGCCATCTGGAGTTAAGCAGTTAAGGTACTTGCCTACGAGCCTAATGACTGGGGTTCAATTCCCCAGTACCCACATAAAGCCAAAGGCACAAAGTGGTACATGCACTTGGAGTTCATTTGCAGTGGCTGGAGGCCCTGATGCACCCATTTTCTCTCTCTGCTTCCAAATAAATAAATTAAAATATTAAAAATATAATAATGAATTATACATTTCAAACTCAGAAAGTAAATTTCATATATCTCGTCAGAAAAACATGATCGCCATATAAGACTATGAATATGTTAACCAACTTCATTTAACCATTCCACTGTGCATATGCATCCGTGTGTATATAAAACTCAGGTTTACCCCAAAATGTGCACAATTATGATTTGTTAATCAAATACAATCTTAATGAATAAAAAATCCTTTTATTTTGGGTCAGACACAGCCCAACTGGCCAACCCCATGTTTCCAGCTCAATATACTAGTAAGACTTACCCACAGCAAGCAGAAGGATGCTGGCTACAAAACAGCCTGCACCCACACTGAGGTAATAAACACCTACTCGCATTTCCGCTGGCCAGAGAGGAAAGAGGGTGGCTGCTATGACTGCAATCACTGGAACAAGAAATGACAAAGTTTCACAGATAATTTAGAATAAAATTTAAATGGCTTGGTTAGAGCAACAGTAAACATATCCTTAGGAAGAAAATATGAGAAACAAATATTTGAAGCAAAAAACTGCTATTGGCATAATGATCAATTATGTGTAATTTCATGTTACTCAACTTTTATCAACTGCTGTCATCATCAAGCTCTGCTGATTTTTCTGAAACCTAGGATCTACTGAGTAGGGGAGCTTAAAGAAACAAAAATCCCCATCCTCACATACACCCTGGAGGGTTTGGTTCTGGGCAAAATCTCTGACATGCTGCTTAAAAAGAAAGCACAATTCTGAGCTGAGCGTGTTAATCCCAGCATGTGGGAGGCAGAGCCAGGAGGATCACCATGAGTTCAAGGCCACCCTGAGACTATGTACTGAATTCCAGGTCAGTCAGCCTGACCTAGAGTGAGACCCTAACTCAAAAAACCAAAAACACCCCCCCACCCAACAATGCTGCTGGATGTGGTGGCTCATATCTTTAATCCTAGCACTCAAGGAAACAGAGGTAGAAGAATCACTGTGAGTTTGATACCACGCTGGGACTAGAGTGAGTTCCAGGCTAGTGTGAGATCTACCTTGAAAAGACAAACAAAAACCCCAAAGCAACAAAAATGTGACCAGTATGTTGTAACTAATCAATCCAGGTTTAACTAAGTTTTAATTCTTAGCATATGAGTTATTATGAATAAGATTCTGTGATATATTGATCAAGGTTATTTTAACTACTGTTTTTGTGATTTGTTAAGATTTTCCTACTCACCCTTGCCCTAAACTTAAGAGAAATACATATATGACTTCAAAACCCAAATAAAAAATGAATCAAGAGCCAGGCATGGGGGGGGGGTGCAAGCCTTTAACCCCAGCACTTGGGAAGGCAGAGGTAGGATCACTGAGTTCCAGCTAGAGTGAGACCCTACACCTCAGAAAAACCAATAAATAAACAAAATAAAAAGGAAAGAAAAAAAGAATCAAAATGTATACTGAAGATTATGACCATCCTTTAGTCATGGGTATATGTGTAGCTATGCAGGCCTTTATATTTTGTTCCATTTTTCAGAGTAAACACTTTATTAAGCTTATTTGTATTCTCAGAGACTGACAATTAAAATCACGACATTGATTTTTGAATATGCAAATATGTGCAAAATGAATATAATTCTCACTCTTCTGCAATCCATTCAGTGTCTTAGCTATCTTCTATGAGTGTATCCTAATGCTTTAAAAGCTGCATGACATTCTATTACAATGGATTTGATTTTCCCTTCTCCTATTGAGGAACTTGAGCTGTCTTTTTTAAAAATATTTTGAGAGCAACAGAGAGAGAAAGAGGCAGAGAGAGAATGAATAAATGGGCACACCAGGGCCTCCAGCCACTGCAAACGAATTCCAGACGCGTATGCCCCCTCGTGCATCTGGCTCACGTGGGTCCTGGGGCATCAAGCCTCGAACCAGGGTCCTTAGGCTTCACAGGCAAGCACTTAACCACTAAGCCATCGCTGCAGCCCCTTGAGCTGTTTCAGCTTTTTTTTTTTTTAATCTTTATTTATTTGAGTGTGAGAGCAAGAGAGGGGGAGAGAGAGTGGAAGAGAGAGAGAGAGAATGGGCGCGCCAGGGCTTCCAGCCACTGCAAACGAACTCCAGACACATGCACCCGCTTGTGCATCTGGCTAATGTGGGTCCTGGGAAATCGAGCCTTGAACCGGGGTCCTTAGGTTTCACAGGTGAGCGCTTAACCGCTAAGCCATCTCTCCAGCCCTGTTTTTAGTTTTAACTTGTAACAAGCACTATGAGTGCAAATAGCCTTGTGTATTTGTACAACTGTGATTACCTAACAGAATGAATTATGGGCTGGGGAAGGTATCTTAGTAGTTAAGTGTTTGAATAGCATAGAGCTGGGGCTTCATCCTTAGCACAGCACAGATACAAACAATGAAAAACATAATAAATTCCTTTAACTGGAACAAGTAGGCCACAGATGCAGGCATTGACAATTTGAAAGGTATTTGCTGATTGTCCTCTTTAAATAGTCTGAGCAATTTGGGTGAAAATATGTAGTATGTAATGCAAATACTTTGTGCAGTCTTATGTGCAAAATGGGCATACAGGATACGTTCCTAGAAGTATAACCACTGGGTCAGTGCATATGTGCTTAAAATTTGAAAGATTATCCAAATGCCTGCTATAAAACTAAAAACAGGGTATTTTATATATGTAAGTAGAACAGATTATTGGGGGTGGAACGACCTAAATGAGGTCAGGGGAAGAGATTGAATAAAGGAAAAATCTAAGAGGGTATGAATAAGTCCCATGGAAATGTACTTTTCTGGACAACAGCATACCCAGAAGCCACAGATTATTACTAGAAAATTTTCAGTGTCAGGGATGGGATACCTTCCAGTGAGCTGCTGGCCAGTGAGGTTCCTGCTGACCCAAAAACATTACAGACCATTGCCAAGGCTCTTGGTTTCCCACTAGGAATAGGTGGTAAGACCCTACTGCTGAAGACTATACATGGTTGGGCTGCAAGGTCACTGAGAATTCCTGCGGGAACTGAACTGAAAACCTCCCCCACGTAGAACAGCTGACAGAAAGCTAGAAAAAACTATACTGCATGTAGCTCCGTGGGAGAGAGAAGTCACCACGGAAGATAAACAACAGTGCATACTGCAAGTCTTAAATTTTCAGGTGCAATGGTGGCATGTATGTTACGGGGGAAACCAACCACTCTCTAATTAGACTAGAGGCCTGCTCCACAGGAGGGAATACATGCCTGATAGTGAAAACCTACTATGGGGGAAGTCATGAGCCCTATGGATATAACATCTGCTGGTGTCTGGCTAAATGCATATATTATGCTTACCAAACTGCCTGGTAAGCACTTCTCTTAATGTTCATAATTGTATGTTAATGCTACTCTCACTTTTGGTTGGAAAAGCTTCTCTTTACAGATGGTAGTGACCTTGGGATGACTCAAAAGGCATCAATCATAGTGCTGAGAGAATGCTTAGCACTGAAACATCTTTTTTTTTTAATTTTTTAAAAATTTTTATTAGCATTTTCCATGATTATAAAAAAAATCCCATGTTAATTCCCTCCCGCCCCCACACTTTCCCCTTTGAAATTCCATTCTCCATCATATTACCTCTCCATCACAATCATTGTACTTACATATATACAATATCAACCTATTAAGTACCCTCCTCCCTTCCTTTCTCTTCCCTTTATGTCTCCTTTTTAACTTACTGGCCTCTGCTACTAAGTATTTTCATTCTCACGCAGAAGCCCAGTCATCTGTAGCTAGGATCCACATATGAGAGAGAACATGTGGCGCTTGGCTTTCTGGGCCTGGGTTACCTCACTAAGTATAATCCTTTCCAGGTCCATCCATTTTTCTGAAAATTTCATAACTTCATTTTTCTTTACCGCTGAGTAGAACTCCATTGTATAAATGTGCCACATCTTCATTATCCACTCATCAGTTGAGGGACATCTAGGCTGGTTCCATTTCCCAGCTATTATAAATTGAGCAGCAATAAACATGGTTGAGCACGTACTTCTAAGGAAATGAGATGATTCCTTCGGATATATGCCTAGGAGTGCTATAGCTGGGGAAACATCTCTTATCACACTTTCCATGGCTCAGGGTCCATTGCAGAAGAGGTGGTGGAAAGAATGTAAGAGCCAAAGGAAGGGTAGGACTCCTTACATTGTGCTCTTCCAGACACAAAATGGCCTGAATATGCATGACCTTGCAAGTGCCTGACACTACCTACACAAGACCATTGCAATAGGAGGAAAAGATAACGACATCAAAATAAGAGAGAGACTGATTGAGAGGGGGAGGGGATATGATGGAGAGTGGAGTTACAAAGGGAAAGTGTGGGGGGAGGGAATTACCATGGTTTATTTTTTATAATTATGGAAGTTGCCAATAAAAAACAACAACAACAAAACACTAAAAGCCAGATATACCCACTGACTGTTGGTAGTTTCTTTTTCTTTTAAGACCTTCATTGTAAATTACACCTTTGCAATCTTCCCAATCCTTGCTGCTTCAGTTTGTACTTAGTGTTAGCATCCTTCATTCAAACTGTGAGCCACAATAAATTCTTCCTTAAGATGCTTCTGTCAGGTGCTTTATCACAATGAGACAAGTAACTAATACACTCTTTAAGCAGTTCTGTGTTTAAACAGATTTTCCTTTGTAATCCTGCATTTTTGTCTTCTAATTTTAGATTGTACTTACCCACATCCTGCTACTTACCCAGAATTAATCCCATGACAAATGTTTTAATGTGAACTGGGTCATAGATCCAAACATAAACCTAAAAGAATCAAGAAACCTTACTGCTTAAAAGCTCTAAAGTCACATTTCTTGGTAAGTAAAGTTTAATCATTTTAGTTTTTCTAAGGTGGTCCCCAGCCTCTTACCATATTGAGAACTGCTTTCTAAGCAAGATAAATGGCAATGATTCTTTGTATAGGGTGGTGGTTCCTCTATCAGCCAAACAGTTAGAAGAGGATTGTAAGACAATTATCAATATACCTGGTGCATGTGGCTTATGTGGTACTGGGGAATCAAACCTGGGTCCCTTAGGCTTCCAAGTACATGCCTTAACTGCTAAGCCATCTCTCTAGCCCAACATTTGTTTTCTTTTCTTTTTGTTTTCTCGAGGTAGGGTCTTGCTCTAGCCTAGGCTGGCCTGGAATTCACTATGTAACCTCAGGGTGGCCTTGAACTCACAGTGATCCTCCTACCTCTGCCTCTTAAGTGCTGGGATTAAAGGCATGTGCCACCATGCCCAGCTGTTTCTAAGATTAAAAAATAACAAACAACAACAAAAAACAACTGATTTCTAATCACTATTAGGTTAATAATCTAATTCACCTCATTTCCATCCAGAAAAACTTGATCATCATGTGGCTCAAGCTTAAATTTTTTCTTGGTTTCCTTCTTTTTGGGAGTTCCTGGAGTTTCCTCCTATGAAAACACAAAGTGAATAGGAGAAATAGCACAATACAAAAACAAACAGTAAGAAAATGTCACTATATGCAACACAAAATCCTCAACCTCAGTATTTATATTCCTCATATGGGCATTTCAAGTTTTAAAGCATCTTCTTTAAGAGACTTTATGGTGCTGGAGAGATGGGTTAGTGGTTAAGGAGCATGCCTGCAAAGTCTAAGGACCCAGGTTCAATTCTCCAAGTCCCACGTAAGCGAGATGCACAAGGTGGTGCATGTGTCTGGAGCTCACCTGCAGTGGCTAGAGGCCCTGGCATGCCCATTCTCTCTCTAACAAACAAATAAAAATAAAAAATTCTTTAAAAAAGTATGATAATATATCAGTAAAAACAATTATACATACATAGTTTAAAATTAATTTTAGTTGCATGTACCTTTTTGGATTCTTCCTTTTCACCATCTTTTTTTTTCTCTTTTTCTTTTTTTGTCTTTTCTTCCTTTATACTTTCTTTCTTGCTCTTTTTATCTTCTTCTTTCCCGCTCTCAGATTTTCCTTTATCTTTTTCTTTCTTTATATCTTTATCATACTTCATTTTCATTACTTTTAGTGCCCGATGGAAAAACTGTTTCTTTAAAAGCCTTGGGGATGGGGCGGGAAAAAGATCTGACATTATGAGTTCCATAAATTATATAGACACAGACTAAAAAATCAAAAATATGAAGAACTGAGTAAGATAAAGGCATAAATTGGCAACTCACAAGAGAAATTACAATTAATAGGCCTGTGAAAGTCAACACCACTAAGTGAAAAAGCCTTGGAGACAAAGAGATTATGTAATAATTACCAAAGTTCACTAATAATAAAATTTTGACTTTTAAGTAATTTAAATACAAAAGAAGCTGGTTAAGATTTCAAGCATCTCTGTAGGTTTATTAAGAGAAACTGAAGACTCAACCTCATTTAATGTTAAGTATTTCTACTGCAAGAGTAGAAGTGAACTGTCAGTAGGTTAAAAAAATGGTGCTCATGAGTTAATAGATCTCGATGTTATTCTTTTTCTATATGTTCATTACTACTTAGAAAACCATAATATAAAACTATATATAAAAACTATAATAAATACCATGGGATATATTTTATAATCATGGAAAATGTTAATAAAAATTAAAAAAAAAACACATAAATAGGGAGATGCAAAAAAAAACTATAATAAAAATGTCCTCCAAAAAAAAAAAAAGGGCTGTAGAGATGGCTTAGCGGTTAAGCGCTTGCCTATGAAGCCTAAGGACCCCGGTTCGAGGCTTGATTCTCCAGGACCCACGTTAGCCAGATGCACAAAGGGGGCGCACGCGTCTGGAGTTCGGTTGCAGTGGCTGGAAGCCCTGGCGTGCCCATTCTCACTCACTCTCGCTCTCTATCTGCCTCTTTCTCTCTCTGTCACTCTCAAATAAATAAATAAAAATGAACAACAGGGCTGGAGAGATGGCTTAGCAGTTAAGCACTTGCCTGTGAAGCCGAAGGACCCTGGTTCGAGGCTCGGTTCCCCAGGTCCCACGTTAGCCAGATGCACAGGGGGGCGCACACATCTGGAGTTTGTTTGCAGAGGCTGGAAGCCCTGGCGCGCCCATTCTCTCTCTCTCCCCCTCTATCTGTCTTTCTCTCTGTGTCTGTCGCTCTCAAATAAATAAATAAAAATTAAAAAAAAATTAAAAAAAAAATGAACAACAAAAAAAATTTAAAAAAAAGTCCTCAATCATGTAATGAATAATTTTATGTACTAAGATGACAAAATTTTGGCATCCTCTCAAGATCAAGCTAATTTTTGTGTAGTAGGGAAAAGACTACGTATTGCTGGTGTCAGTAATTTCTCTCTAAATAAATTATTCTTCCATTTAGAAGTCATATATATAAAAAATTTGTTCTCTCTCATATGTGGATTCTAGCTACAGATGACTGGGCTTCTGCGTGAGAATGAAAATACTTAGTAGCAGAGGCCAGTAAGTTAAAAAGGAGACATAAAGGGTAGAGAAAGGAAGGGAGGAGGATACTTAATAGGTTGATATTGTATATATGTAATTACAATGATTGTAATGGGGAGGTAATATGATGGAGAATGGAATTTCAAATGGGAAAGTGTGGGGGTGGGGAGGGAGGGAATTACCATGGGATATATTTTATAATCATGGAAAATGTTAATAAAAATTAAAAAAAAAATTTTTATAGGTGGGGCACTGTGGTG
This sequence comes from Jaculus jaculus, assembly GCF_020740685.1. Classification (NCBI taxonomy): domain Eukaryota; kingdom Metazoa; phylum Chordata; class Mammalia; order Rodentia; family Dipodidae; genus Jaculus; species Jaculus jaculus. The sequence continues at coordinate 80,661,522 of NC_059112.1, read as the reverse complement.
CATGCCTTTAATCCCAGAACTTGGGAGGCAGAGATAGGAGGGCCACTATGAGTTTGAGGCCACCCTGGGACTACACAGTGAATTCCAGGTCAGCCTGAGCTAGAAAGAAAGAGACCCAACCTTGAAAAACAATACCACCACCACCACCAAAAAAAAAAAAAAAAAAAGTCTTATTTACTTTTGGTGGTGGTGGGAAGGGGGAGAATAGGCACACTGGGACCTCTAGCCACTGAAAACAAACTCCAGATGCATGCGACCCCTTGTGCATATGGCTTATATGGATACTGGGGAAATCAAATCTGGGTCCTTTGGCTTTGTAGCCAAGTGCCTTAACCACTAAGCCCTCTTTCCAGTCTTCCTTTTTGTTTCACTCTTTCCCTCAGCTGCAACCTAACCCGTTTAAAAGCCTTAAGCCCACTCACTCTCCTTTCCTACTATTCTATTGATAGTATCTATACCATCTAACATACTATAGCATGTATTTGCTCCTTATCTAGACTATATATGCCTTAAAAAGCAGGATCCTTGTTTTCTTCATTTATGTGAAAAATTCAGAAAACTCAACTGATGTCAAATTAAGTCATTCTTGCTGGCAGTTCCTTTCTAATCTTATAATCCCACTCAAGGAACAAGTTTGTCCTCACCCAATTTACAAATGACGTCTTTATATCTTGTGTTCCAGTTTCAGAGTTTCTATATTCTTTATTCTTGCCTAGATAATGTACACCCATATCACCTAGGTCACCATCATCTGTCCCTACTAATGTTGACTACTTATTTTCATTGATGCCCATCCCAGCTTATCATGTCACTTGTGACTATATTCTTGCGCATGACCAGTTCTTTCTGTCATTGTGCTGTGCCCTCTGGAACACCTGTACTTTTCACTTCCCTGATGGGCTTCCATTTGCTGCCTAACTGATTCTAGCTCATGAGCACCTCCACCAGCCTATATCTAGATTTCATGTTCTACTCGTTCGGAAGGTCTACTTAGCCAGGAACTGTGCAACTGTTCAAACTGGCCCCCAAATGCTACTATTAGTATCTATTCTGGGGATGTAGAGATGGCTTAGTGAAAGGCCCAAGAATTCAGAAGCCCAGAAATACTATCATGCTCCAAAGGGAGCTTAAGTGGGCCCCTGCATACCTCAAACTCCAGGCTTTACTCTCTGTTGGAAGCAAGTAAAGAATCCCTCTTCTCATTATATCAGAGCCCGCTCCTAATATAAAACTAGGTAAAAAGGGCATGAGATAGCCCTCAAGGATGGGAAATGAGTAATGAAGTGAACCACTTATTTGGTTTCTGTAAATAGCCTGCACCATAAGCCTTAATAGCCCACACCGTAAGCCTTAGTAGCCCGCACCATAAGCCGTAGCAGCCTGCCTCAGACCACCAAGGTCATAGGAGACTGATTGGTCCACGAGGGGCTTGAACAAATTAAACTAATTGGCTTAGAAACTATGGAGTGGCACAAACTGACTGGCTCAAACCCCGTGGGCTCCTGATGTTAAAAAAATGATTGGTCTAATTAATGCACAGGCTTTGTTAGAAACCCTATAAAAACTGTCCCATTCCTGCATTCAGGGCTCTGCAGTCCTCTACCCCTGTGCGGTGTATGACTATGGGCCCCAGTGCACTTGGAATAAAATCCTCTTGCAGTATGCATCAAGACCGCTTCTTGTGAGTGATTTGGGGTGTCGCCATATCCGGGCAGAGCGTGGGGTCCCCATCTTGGGGTTCCTTCATTAGCAGTTAAGGTGCTTGCCTGCAAAGCCTAAGAACTCACGCTCAAATCTCCAGGTTCCATGTAGTCAGACACACAGTGATGCAAGCATGCAATGTCACACATGCACACACATCTGGAATTTGTTCATAGCAGGCTGAAGGTCCTGGTGTGCCCATTCTCTCTCTCTCTTAAAAAAAAGTTGAGCTAGGCATGTGGCGCACGCCTTTAATCCCAGCACTCAGGAGGCAGAGGTAGGAGGATCACCGTCAATTCAAAGCCACCCTGAGACTACATAGTGAATTCTAGGTCAGCTTGGACTAGAGTGAGACCCTACCTCAATAAACCAGAAAAAAAAGGTGAAAAGAAAAACTGTTCTGCATACATATGTAAATAAGCCAAAAAAAAAAAAAAAGGAAAAAAAGAGACTAATGATTGATTACATGAATACAAAATGGAACTTAACAGTAGTGGACTGTTTGAATATGAAAGGAAGCTTTATATATATATTTTTTACTTCAGAATTATTTTTTTTTTTTAAATTTTGTTTATTTACTTATTTGAGAGCAACAGACAGAGCGAGAAAGAGGCAGAGGAGAGAGAGAGAATGGGTGCACCAGGGCCTCCGGCCACTGCAAACGAACTCCGGACGCTTGCGCCCCCTTGTGCATCTGGCTAATGTGGGTCCTGGGGAATCGAGCCTTGAACCAGGGTCCTTAGGCTTCACAGGCAAGCACTTAACCGCTAAGCCATCTCTCCAGCCCTACTTCAGATTTTTTTTTTTTGGTTTTTCGAGGTAGGGTCTCACTCTAGCCCAGGCTGACCTGGAATTCACTATGTAGTCTCAGGGTAGCCTTGAACTCACGGCAATCCTCCTACCTCTGCCTCCCGAGTGCTGGGATTAAAGGCATGCGCCACCACGCCCGGCTTTTTTTTTTTTTCAGAATTCTTAAAAAATTTATAAAGAACATATTTTCTAGTTTTGTTCACGGACATGATTTTCCCACTTTTTTTTTTTTTAATATTTACTTATTTATTTGCAAGGAGAGAGATGAGAGAGAGAATAAGAATGGGTATGCGAGGGCCTCTAGCCATTGCAAACAAACTTCAGATGCATGTGCTATTTTGTGTATCTGGATTTACCTGAGTACTGGGGAATAGAAATTGGGTCCTTAGGCTTTGCAGGCAAGTGCACCTTAACTGCTAAGGTATCTTTCCTGCCTAACTTTCCTACTTTCTACAAGAAACATTATCACTCAATATGAAACTAAAAATACACCTTATACTTACGAGAAAAACCCAACACATTACATCACTTCATACTATAGCTGTCCATATATTAAACTGTTATTTTCAACAGTAATGTGGCTAATAATGAAGCCATATATCAGTAATTTAGACTTTGACATCATTTTATACACATCCATATATATTTTTATTGTTGTTGATTTTTTTTTTTTTTTTGACATAGGGTCTCACTCTAGCCCAGGCTGACCTGGAATTCACAGTCTTGGGCTGGCCTAGAACTCAGTGATCCTCTTACCTTTGCCTCTCAAATGTTAGGATTAAAAGTGTGTGTCACCACACCCAGCCATTTTTTTATATCTTAGTTTTTTCAAATTAAAAAAAGACCTGTGGGGCTGGAGAAATGGCTCAGCGACTAAGGTGCTTGCTTGCAAAGCCTAAGGACATGGTTCTGATTCCCCAGTACCCACGCAAAGCCATACACAAAGAGGCGCATGCATCTGGAGTTTGTGTGCAGTGGCTGGAGGCCCTGGTGCGCTCATTCTCTCTCCCTACCTCTCTCATAAATTTTTTTCAAGACCTGTAATCTCTCAATCACTTAAGACATAAACCACTGAATTTTAGTAGAAAAGCCTTTTCCTTGATAAGTAGATAGAAGGGCAAAGAGTCATAGGATTGTCTGCTTCTGTCACTCTTCAAGAAAAGAATATAATTAACTTCTAAGTAACTTCTAGTATCATTTGAAATAATGTCACATTTAGGTAGAGAGATTCAAATACCATTGTTGGCACTTAACTAGGATGATGCTATTGGGTGTTACGTAATTTTAACTGACTTCTAAACTAGGACACCACATAGGACTTTTAGGGTTAAATGGAAAATATATAAGTTGTTAAACATAGTGCCTAACATACATGTATTTATATTGCTATGGAAAAAAATCTCCAATTTAGTAGTTATGGAAACATACACATTTAATTTCATAAATCACTAATTATATCATCATTTTGTTTTATAAGTAAAATCATTGAGGTTTTCCTGGATGAGCCTTTAGAAAATATGAACTTCACTTAATTCTATTCCAGATAAGTGACATTAACCTTTGCAAAAAAAATCATAGCCTCTAAAAAATACTTGGTTTTAAATCTTTGGTATGAGACAAACACTAGTACAAAGCCTCCTAGCATTTTCAGAGAGCTGTATCAGCGTATTTTGTGCTCTTTCTTCTCTTGTTAGGTAACCACTTGTGTTTCAAAATATGATAAAAACATTTTCCCTGAGAAGTCATTCTTGAAGGTCTCACCAACATTAGAATATGTGTTCTAAGGTAAGGAGGGGCCAAGCACAGTAACATTGTTTTCCTGGGGCCTAGCAATGTAATAGGAAATTGATTTAAAAAAATGCTGAATACAATATTAAAAATAATTTTAAGAAAAAAGTTTTAAATTATGTATTTTTTCCTGATTCTTTTTTTTCAGATTTAACAAATCATTTATTGAACATTAGACATGAGTTAGGGCCTTTCACTTATGTAGCAATGGTGAGTTTTAAGTACCAAATTATGCCAATTGCTGTGCAACTATAAGAAACAGAACTAAAATTTGTTTCCAGATTTAGCTACCAATAGACTTAAAAAAATACACATGCAATAATTCTAAAATAGTTAAGAACAGCCAAACTGGATGGCACTAACTTGGTTAAATTAGGAGAACTTGAGGTAGAAAGACTGATAGGGGCTAGAGGGCTTGACGAATATTACATAGTAGAAGAATAGCTTGAGGGATGTGTTTGTAATATTAAAGGCAGGAGGACAGAAGGAGAACAATGCAGTCAGACTTGCAGATAAGTGTCAGAGAGAGACCAGAAGAGAGAATGAATGAATGTGGCAAACACTCAAGAAAAGGACATTACTGGACTGTATGTTTGTGCCAGTCTCCTAGAGATTAGGTTGAAGAGTTCACACATGAAGTTGGTCACAAAAGGTATATAGATCATATTAAAAATATTCTTGTTAGTTAACCTATATTTTCCTTTCTTGTGTCCCCCTGCCCCAGATTTCATCATGTCCATCTAGTTGCTTTAGTAAATGAAACTAGACAAAAAAGTCCTATTGTGATTTTCTTATGGTTGGGCAGGAATCCACAGCAGATGGGTCATAATGAGGACACTAAGATTCTATTAGAAGGTGCTAAGAAGATCCTAAGTAGAGTCTTTGATTTTAGCACAGAGAGAACATAAGCATTCTGATGTGAACAGGAATAACATTTACAATGCAAAGGGAGTGTGTGCCTGGGATATTCTCTTTTCATATAATAAAGTACCAAGTCACTTAAAGCCACAAAATAATATTGGTCACTGCCCTCAGAGATTTGGGCTTACAGATTTAATACCTTAAATTAATTTTGCTTTGCAAAGTATATCATTATTTTGGTGGATAGTGACAGCACAGGGATAAGGATTATGTATTATGGGAACTGACTGCTGCATTTAGAACCTTGTGTCTTACTAGTGTACAATGCTCAGTAAGGCTCTTGACTTCTCTATGTCCAAGTTATTATTATTATTTGTTTTTTTCAAGGTAGGGTCTCACTCTAGCCCAGGCTCACTATGAAGCCTCACGGTGGCCTTGAACTCACAGCAATTCTCCTACCTCTGCCTCCCGAGTCCTGGGATTAAAGGCGTGCGTCATCACGCCTGGCTTTATGTCCAAGTTTTTGCATTTGTAGTAGCTCTTAATAAAAAAATTAAGAGCTACTAGTAGTAAAAAAAACTAGTAGTAGAAAACTAGTAGTAGAAAAAACTACTACAGGTACAAAATAAATCTATCTTGAAACAAGCAGGGAAGTTTGTACTTTGGAACTAATTCTCATTTGTTGTAAAGGACAAATAAATACCAACTGTATCACTGTGAGCTCATCTCCAACCAACAATGAAACTTCTCGTTTCTGAAATGTCTATTAGTCATCTTTAGTCCCTTGGCAACTAAGACTTTTCAGTATTTGATAATTATTTAACTTTACTGTATAAGAACACAAGCTGTGAAATCATTTAAGAAGGCTATCAGAAATTTTTATTTTCTTTATTTCAACTTTTTGAGACAGGGTCTCATGTAGCCCAGGCCATCATGTAGCTGAGGATGATCTTGAACTCCAATCTTTCTGTTCACCTGCCAAATATTGGGCTATAGATATATGCTACTATACCTGGTAGACTGTTGTATCTTAGAGATTAATACAATATTAGCAAATGTGTACCACCTGACCAAACATATACTCTAAAATCTCAAATACTTAAGACTATAAACTTTAGTGTCATGAAACAAAATTTAGCTAGTAGTGACTGATAAATATGCCTAGTTAAGTATTAAGTTAACAAAAAGAAAAACAATGGAAAGAAGAAGAAGCTGATTTTGGCCTTGCAGGTATTCAGTTTACTATCAAAAGTTTTTTTTTTCCCTGCTGCACAGAAAAAAATACCTATTATGAAAACCATATAGATATTACCAAGTTTGACTTCATCTTGAAACCCTCAAAAAACAGACATGACAAACAAGGGCAGCTACTTTGTTTTATAAACACTACTACAGTGACAACTACTCCAAATAGGACAAGAGGTCTGGCTTATGGTCCAGGGCACAGGCACTAAAACCCCAGAATAATGGGGCCACTAGTAGTTCTAGTCAAAGTTTTAGAAAAAGACTCCCGATCATTTTCTCGACAGAGAAGCTTGTTCACTGTATGTAGACTCTGGTCTAGAATTTTTACTCTTGACTTTCCAGTTCAGTTCAGGCAAATATACAAGAGTACAAATTACATACATACAGCCACTGATAAAATCCAGGTTACATGTGCAAGCTATGTTTGAACTTTGTTATAATATTATATTTAATAGTGAAAATAGTTAAAAATTTTGAGACAATAGAAAAAATTTATGGTTATTCATCACCAAGAAACATTACCTGTTGCAATAGTCAACCACAGACTCCCTGTTTGTAAATAAAGCTTCTTCTCCTTTTTTGGCCTTTGCCCATTTTGAATCCAAAAGGCAATCCACTGCTTTTGAAGCTAAAGAAGAAAATTTATTATTTTAAGTTTCATGTACACAGGAATTTATGTCTACCTAAACAATATCATATAATAAATTTGATCATTCTGACAACACAAGTCAATACAAAGTCTAATGACTACCATAAAAGTTCCTTCAAACCTCAATGTATAAAACAGTCTGAAAAGCATCTTTCAAAGCAATGCCACAAAATATATTACATCCAGAAATACTAATCAAAGCAAGATAATGAGGAAATTTAAAAAATATTTGTATGTAACTCCCTACCTCTGAACAATCTACTGCTATTACTAGAGCAGCTAAACAGACTTGAAAACATAATCATGTCCACTCTTCTAAGCTTTTAATGAATATCAAAATCATTAATACTAAAGAGGAGGCATTTCTTCTGTATAACAGCAACTCTTTAACTGGTGTGCTAGGAAAACACCATCATTTATAGCTATTGGGCTCTCTATTATAGACATCATCAGCTTATAAAGAAGTTGTGTGAATATGTGAAGAAACTAAGCACTTACTTCTAATCACTCATATTATCAGCATTTAAAAATTATTATTATTTATTCTTAAAATATTTTTATTTGCAAGCAGCGGGAGGGAGGGAGGGAGAATGGGCCCGCCAGGGCCTCTATCCACTGTAAACAAACTCCAGATGCATGAGGTACCTTATGCATCTGGCTTATGTGGGTACTGGGGAATCGAGAAGAGAGAATGAAAAAGGGCAGGCTAGGGTCTCATACTGCTGCAAACAAACTCCAGATGCATTTGCCACTTTGTGTATCTGGTTTTATACGGGTACTAGGGAATCAAATCCAGACTGTCAGACTTTGCAAGCCTTTAACAGATACTTTCTCTCTAGCCCCACTGTATCTATTTTTAACACTAAAAATAAATTTTATTTAAAAACTTTCCAACAAATATAATTAGAAAGCACTATATCTTTTTGATTATTTTTTTTTTGTGTGTGTATGCTTATGTGTATACACCATACATCTTGCTGCTTCAAAGAAATGCCTGTCTGGCTTTCCATGGATGGGCTGGGGAACTGAACCCAAGCCAGCAGGCTTTGCAAGCAAGCACATTTAACCACTGAGCCACCTCTCCCAGTCTCTATCTTTTGATTATAGTTATTTTCAATCATAAAAGGAAAAGGATAACCAGCTGTCATAGGCCCATCACTCAGCTTCAATAAGCACCTGTGGAAAACACTTTTAAAACACATACACATATATACATATACATATATATATATATATACACACACATATATACACACTCTTAAATTTATATAACTTCTTAAGATAGTGTACACTAGTAAGATTTTACTGATGTAATCCTACCAATAAAGTAATCAACCCGATGACCCATCATATTGGTGGACTTTGTTGGACAGTTGAATCGAAGGTATTTGGCTACAGCCTTTTCTTCTTTAGAGGGTTCACCAACTTCCTGCAACATAAGAATACTAATTTAGTGTGATCACTGACTTGAGAAACTCATGCACTGAAGAATAATTTATGATTGGTTCTACAAATCTTTTCAAGTGATACAGGCCTTGCTTTCAGGCACTCTTTGAAGTAGACCTGGTAATGAATAAAAAGACAAAATGGACACTTTTAATTCTGCATGTCTCGCTCTAGCCCAGGCTGACCTGGAATTCACTATGTAGTCTCACGGTGGCCTTGAACTCACAGCAATCCTCCTACCTCCCGAGTGCTGGGATTAAAGGCGTGTGCCACCATGCCCGGCCTGCATGTCTTTTAAATACAAACTGCCTGCTGGCCTCAACTCTAGGACATTTGAGTTGTTTTCCCACAAAGTAGTAACGTTAAGATAACTGCTGCCAATAGTGACTGTCTAATTGGCAAGGTAAGGAGAAACAGGTACAATAAATAAATGTTACAATCACCACCAAAGATGTGTGCCTTGATAATGTGTAACAGTGAAAATTCTTTTTTTTAAATAGTTTATTCATTATTTATTTATTTATTTGAGAGCAAGAGAGAGAGAAAGAGGCAGAGAGAGAGAAAGAGGCAGACAGAGAGAGAGAGAATGGATGCGCCAGGGCCTCCAGCCACTGCAAACGAACTCCAGACGTGCGCCCCCTTGTGCATCTGGCTAACGTGGGTCCTGGGGAATTGAACCTTGAACTGGGGTTCTTAGGCTCCATAGGCAAGCGCTTAACTGCTAAGCCATCTCTCCAGCCCCAGTGAAAATTCTCAAACTTATGAAGTTAAATAAAGTTAAGAGTGTGTATATATGTATATACATACATTGTATATATGTGCTGCCTCAATGTGGTGACAAGAACTGAGGTGCTGGTGACTGGCATTATTCCCTCCTTTCCTTTATAGGGACAGATACAAGAAACTATGGGACTCTTTTTCTCAAGATATGAAATACTGTGGGACTTTTTTTTCTTCTCATTCTGCCTTCTTTTCACCAGTGAAGAATGAGGCAAAACCCCTAAACAATGATATTCCTGTGTTAATGGTTGTCCCGTAACAAAGAGCAGTTTTGGAAAGGCTGCTTTCCTGCTTTCATCTATTTCCAAATCTTCTAGGATATACTCAGCTGTGGATATTTATGGCAACAAAAAGTTAAAAGCTTTAATTCCAGCACTTGGGAGGCAGAGGTGAGTTCGCTATGAGTTCAAGGCCAACCTGGGCTAAAGAGAGAAAAAACATTTAAAAAGTACAAGTGAAACCCACTGATTTTAGATTGTAAAAACCAAGTACTTATTATGAGAAACCCCTCTATTTAACATAAAAATATTTTACTTATAAAAATGTGTACCAAAAGCCAGGCATGGTGGTGCACGCTTTAGTCCCAGCATTTGGGAGGCAGAGGTAGGAGGATCGCTGTGAGTTAAAGGCCATCCTGAGACTATACATAGTGGGTTCCAGGTCAGCCTGACCTAGAGTTGAGACCCTACCTCAAAAAACAAACAAACAAACAAACAAACAACAACAACAACAAAAAACAGAACCTTAAGTTATAAATTCCAATTTTAATGCTCCAAGTTCAGTAACATCTGTAGGGTCCCTAATTATTGGAGGCCCAGCTACAAAATATACTTTGCAACCATGCTAAAATATACCACCATATGCAAGTATCAAGTTAGGGTTTAATTAGAAACTAGTTCTATTTTATAACACCCATATATTCTCCATTTTTCCTCAACTGATACACCTGTTGTCAATTTAAAGGTTATCCAGTCAAATGAAAACTTGTTACCAAGGATGGGCTTGATTTAACATTGAGGGATACTTGGTTACATAACTACCCAAAGAAACAACTGTTATTTTCCGTAAGGAGAGGTAAAAACAAAAATTATAGAAGTATACAAAGCAAAAGCGAAAAAATATGAATGGAAATCATTAGAAAATATCTTTTATGAAAGGAGCTGGATCTTGAAAACCAAACAAGATGAACAAGCAAAAACCTTGTGGCTGAGAAAATGAATGATAGAAAACATTGGTAAGTTACAAAAGGGGTTTCAGCTGGGCATGGTGGAGCACGCCTTTAATCCCAGCACTTGGGAGGCAGAGGTAGGAGGATCGCTGAGTTCGAGGCCACCATAGTGAATTGCAGATCAGCCTGGGCTCGAGTGAGACCCTATCTTGAAAAACCAAAAAAAAAGGGGAGGGGGTGTTTCAAAGCAAGCTGAGAAACTACTCTTAAGTGCCAGAAAGAACACTAATATATTTTTTTTAACAGGAACATAATTTAAAAAGTATTTTAATTTTGTGGTTGTGGGCAAATGAATTAGGGGGAAAAACATGTAAGGCAGGGAAACTTGTTAGAAGACTAGTATAATAATCAAGTAAATGTGATATAATATTGGACTATAAACAGGAATGAAATGTAGATATTTGAAACTAAAAGTAAAAAAATAGCACCAGATCAATGAAAACACTGAGTAAAAAAGAGCAAATTTTTATGTTTAGCAGCAAAAAGGTTATTTGTGAAGAAAGTGATTCTGGAAAATAATTGCATTAATTTTAGGTTTGCTATGTCCATACTCACACAATTGCTCATTAAATCATTTACTGAATACAGATAAATGGACCCATATCTTGACTGCTGACCAAAGAATCACATATAAAATCTGATCAAGTATCAAGATACATAAAAAATGAAGAGTCAATCTGCATTAGATGATAGGGAGGTCTAATAGTATTATATATCTGCAAAAAAAATTAAATCTTATTTTAACACCTAACTTCAAGCTAATCAAGTTTTCCTCAACTTCGTATTCTCCTTAGTAAGCAACAATGAACAGAAAAGACCAGGATTTGAAAATTTCCTTTCTGCTAAACATAGAATTAGTTACTTTAACTATCAATAACATATAGTTATTCAGACTGTAGACTCTCTTAAATAAAAATGATATAATCTGTGCAATCTAGTGGGGTTTCAGAACCAGAAAGACTGCTGTAGGAGAGCAGCATGAGAAATTACTTAGAAGCTGGTAGTCTTGAATGTCTATTCCTCTACATTAGCCTTTATAGAGAAATAAAGACTATAAAATAATCTTACCTTTTTGCTTATAATTTGAATTATAGTATCTCCCCTTTATTTCCTTTAATGGGAACAAAATATTTTTCTTCTAGACTTCTAACAAGAAGCAAAAGCCTTTAGAGAACTTTATTACCCATTAACAAGAAACCGGCCCATCAACTTTGAACAGATGACAAGAACTCTTTTAACCCCAGGAATGAAATGCCTTGGAATGAGGGTACTAACAGCAAACAAGTTTAGGCTGGACTGTCTGTTCTCTGTACCCAGTTCACTGGCGGCTGCTGATCACAAGACATTTATAAAATTACTTCAGTTTAAAATCTGGTTAGAATCTTCCTAAAGTTTTATTTTATTTTATTTATTTATTAGAATGGGGGGGGAGTGACAATGGGTGCACCAGGGCCTCCAGCCACTGCAAACGAACTCCAGATGCATATAACACCATGTGCATCTGGCTTACATGTGACCTAGAGAATCGAACCTGGGTCTTTAGGCTTTGCAAGCACACACCTTAACTGCTAAGCCATCTCTCCAGCCTTCCTAAAGTCCCCCCCCCACCCCCGCAAGGTAGGGTTCTACTCTAGCCCAGGCTGTTCTGGAATTTATTCTGTAGACTCAGGCTGGCCTTGAACTCATGGCAATCCTCCTACTTTTGCCTCCTGACATGTGCCACCAAGCTCAGCTCTTCTTAAAGTTTTTAAACAAATACTTTTACTTAAAAATGTACTGATACTCAAATACTATAATGAAATAGAGTTTGCCATTTCTATTACTTTGGCCAATATTTAGTTTTGAGAAGCAAAAAAGATAGACCCAGAATAAATCCTGTGTTCTAATATCACAGAATTTTTGATTAAGAATGTAAAACCAGGGCTGGAGAGATGGCTTAACAGTAAAGGTGCTTGCCTGTGAAGTCTAAGGACTTAGGTTTGATTCCCCAGTACCCATGTAAGCCAGATGCACAAGGTGGTGCATGCATATGGAGTTCATGTGCAATGGCTTCAGGCCTTGGCTTACGTGCACGCTCACATGAGCGCTCTCTCTTTCTCTCTAATAATTATAAGTGAATAAAAACTAGAGGTTGGAGAGATGGCTTAGAGATTAAGACACTTGCCTGTGAAGCCTAAGGACCCAGGTTCAATTCCCCAGTACCCATGAAAGCCAGATGCACAAGGTGGTGCATGCATATGGAGTTCATGTGCAACGGCTTCAGGCCTTGGCTTACGTGCACGCTCACATGAGCGCTCTCTCTTTCTCTCTAATAATTATAAGTGAATAAAAATTAGAGGTTGGAGAGATGGCTTAGAGATTAAGACACTTGCCTGTGAAGCCTAAGGACCCAGGTTCAATTCCCCAGTACCCATGAAAGCCAGATGCACAAGGTGGATTATGCATCTGGAGGTCATTTGCAGTGGCTATTCTCTCTCTCCCCCTCCCTTCCTCTCTCATAAATAAATAAATTAAAAATATTTTAAAAAGCCAGGTGTGGTGGCGTATGCCTTTAATCCCAGCACTCGGGAGGCAGAGGTAGGAGGATCGCCATGAGTTCAAGGCCACCCTGAGACTCCACAGTGAATTCCAGGTCAGCTTGGGCTAGAGTGAGACCTTACCTCGAAAAAACAAAAAACAAAACAAAAAAAAAAAATGTAAAAAGAAACAGGGAAGCTGGGTGTGGTTGCGCATGCCTTTAATCCCAGCACTTGGGAGGCAGAGATAGGAAGACTGCCATGAGTTCCATGTCAGCCTGGTACTACAGAGTGAGTTCCAGGTGAGCCTGGGCTACAGTGAGACCCTACCTCAAAAAAACAAAACAAAACAAAAAAAACCCTATATCTAGTTGAAATAAGCTTAAAAGAAATTTTGGCTTATAAATTGTGAATTTGTACACAGAGATACAAAAAGCAGTATAAAATACTCATGAAAATGTGAACAGGTCAGCAGAATAAAATCTGAAAGATGGAGAGGACCTTTGATACATCATCTGCTTATAGATCTGTATGTTGACTGTAACAGTGTCCTTCCATAATACCACCAATTCATTTCCATCATATTTTTCTTTATTTTTTAGAGAGACAGAGAGAGAATTGGTGCGCCATGGCCTTGAGCCACTGCTATCTCCAGATGCATACATCACTTTGTGCATCTAGCTTCACATGGGTACTGGGCAATCAAACTCAGGTCATTAGACTTAGCAGGCAAGCACCTTATTACTAAGCCATTTCCCTAGCCCTCCATCATAATTTCTGAAGCAATAGGTTTGCTAAAACTTCAAAGCCTTAAGGCTGGACATGTGGCTTAGCAGTTTAGGTGCTTACCTGTGAAGCCTAAGGGCCCAGGTTCAATTTCTCAAAATGCAAGTAAGCCAGATGCACTAGGTGGCTCATGTGTCTGGAGTTCATTTACAGTGGTTAGAGGCCCTGGTGTGCTCATTTTCTCTCTCTTTCATAAATAAATAAAAATAAAAAATTTCAAAGCCTTCCATTAAGCCTGGTGTGCATGCGTGTTTGTAGTTTTCAGACTTAGGACTAGATTTCTTCTCTTTCCTTCAGAGGGTCCTGAGAAGTCAGACCTATAGTCTAGCTAAATAGTCTTAGCCTTTCTCCTTCCCTTTCCTGAATTAGGCACATGAGCCTATAAATGTTAGGGTTTTATTGTGAGGGAGACAGATGGATGCAACAAAAATAACTGATAGAGGTTATACAAGTTCTAAAATACAGTAAATTTAAATGTCCCAATGCTCAATAAGATACTATACACATAAATACATGAAGAGTCCCTTTAGCAATGACAAGCCATACTAAATCTTTGTCATAAAAATCCACACAAAAGCCAGGCATGGTGGTGTATGCCTTTAATCCTAGCACTTGGGAGGCAGATGTAGGAGGATCCCCGTGAGTTCAAGGCCATCCTGATCCACTACATAGCGAATTCCAGGTCAGCTTGGATTAGAGTGAAGCCTTACCTCAAAAAAAAAAAAAAAAAAAAAAAAAAAAAAAAAAAAAAAAGTTTAGGATTAACATGTCTGAACAACTCATTATTAATCAATGGTGAGGTAGAAAGGATATTCCATTAGAAATTAAGAGTACTGGGCTAAATCTAGTCTTATTCTAAAAGCTAAGATAGCTGGACGTGGTGGTGCACGCCTTTAATCCCAGCATTCGGGAGGCAGAGGTAAAAGGATTGTCGTGAGTTCAAGGCCACCCTAAGTCTACATAGTTAATTCCAGGTCAGCCTGGACCAGAGTGAGACCCTACCTTGAAAAACCAAATAAATACATAAATAAATAAAAAGCTAACATCCTTGTTTAAGTCACATAACCTAATTGGACCTCAACTTATCTGTAAAATGAAGGTGCTGGGTGAGATCAGTAAGCTCTAGGCCCATCATTCTGCTTTTGTCTCATGACTGAACTTATGAAAAAGAAGTCCAAACAAATTATATCAGATTATTTTTTTTAAAATTTATTTATTTGAGAGCGACAGACACAGAGAGAAAGACAGATAGAGGGAGAGAGAGAGAATGGGCGCGCCAGGGCTTCCAGCCTCTGCAAACGAACTCCAGACGCGTGCGCCCCCTTGTGCATCTGGCTAACGTGGGACCTGGGGAACTGAGCCTCGAACCGGGGTCCTTAGGCTTCACAGGCAAGCGCTTAACCGCTAAGCCATCTCTCCAGCCCACAGATTATTTTTAATTCTTAAATTTTAAACCAGGGTGCTAAATCAATGCTTCTAGTAACAAGCAGTACGTTTTGAATCTAAAAAGTTACAATTACTTTACAACATACATAATTGTATTTCCCAAACAACTTAAGACATTTGTGTTCAAAGTTTCATTTGGATTGATATTACTTTTGTTTAAAAATCCAGTCATGGGGCTGGAGAGATGGCTTAGCGGTTAAACACTTGCCTGTGAAGCCTAAGGACCCCGGTTCAAGGCTCGATTCCCCAGGACCCACATTAGCCAGATGCACAAGGGGATGCATGCATCTGGAGTTTGTTAGCAGTGGCTGGAAGTCCTGGCGTGCCCATTCTCTCCCTTCCTCCCTCCCTCGCTTTCTCTGTCACACTCAAATAAATAAATAAAAATGAACAAAAAAAATTAAATCCAGTCATGCCAGGCGTGGTGACACAAGCCTATAATGCCAGCACTCGGGAGGCAGAGGTAGGAGGATTGCTGTGAGTTCGAGGCCACCCTGAGACTCCATAGTGAATTCCAGGTCAGCCTGGGCTAGAGTGAAACCCTACCTTGAAAAATAATAAAAAAAAAAAAAAACACAAAAAACTAAAAATCCAGTCATGGGCTGGAGGCATGGCTTACCCGTTAAGGCACTGCTTGCCTGCAAAGCCAAAGGACCCAGGGTTGATTCCCCAGGACCCACGTTAGCCAGAGGCACAAGGGGGTACATGCGTCTGGAGTTCATCTGCAGGGGCTGGAGGCCCTGGCACACCTGTTCTCCTACTCTCTCTCCCTCTTTCTCATAAATGAATAAATATTTTTAAAAATCTTAGTCATGAAAGTTTTACAATATAATGTCCATGCACATGTAGCACACTTCAAGTTTTCTGACCAGTAATTTGAGTCCAAGAAAGAACTGTTACAATGATCCTCTTGCTTCTACTGCTGATGGGATACCACATTCTAAAATTATACTGTTGGGCTGGAGAGATGGCTTAGTGGTTAAGCGCTTGCCTGTGAAGCCTAAGGACCACGGTTCGAGGCTCGGTTCCCCAGGTCCCACGTTAGCCAGATGCACAAGGGGGCGCACGCATCTGGAGTTCGTTTGCAGAGGCTGGAAGCCCTGGCGTGCCCATTCTCTCTCTCTCCCTCTATCTGTCTTTCTCTCTGTGTCTGTTGCTCTCAAATAAATAAATAATTAAAAAAAATTATACTGTTCTGGAAAAAGAAAATTAGCAACTTAAAAAAGGTCCTGAACTTGTTTGTAGCAGATATTTCCCTTCAATGCAAAAATTGTAATTCAAGGTCACTGGATCCACTAACATAGAAATCTTTTCTAAACAAAAAACATGAAAAAAAAAAAGACAGGAAATTCAGTTGATATTACAGATGTTTGTCTTAAAGTCTTACAATAGAATCTTTTCTGTAATAAACTCTGAACTTTATCATTACATTTGATCTTTGTGCCTCAAGTGATAATAGTATCAGAGTTTCTGATTCTCAAAGGGAATAAAAGAAATGATTTCCCTAGGAGAGTATATTTTTATTTATTTATGAAGTACAGTCTCACTCTAGTGCAGACTAACCTGGAACTCACTCTGTGCTTCCAGGTTGGCCTTGAACTCAGTGGTCCTCCTACCTCTCTCTGCCTTCCAGTACTGGGATTAAAGGCATAGGCCACCATGCACACCTGATGTATTTTTTTTTTCATGTTTCTTTATTTTTTGGGGGGAGGGGGAAGTTTCAAGGTAGGGTCTTGCTCTAGCCCAGGCTGACCTGGAATTCACTATGTAGTATCAGAGTGGCCTTGAACTCATGGAGATCCTCCTACCTCTGCCTCCTATGTGTTGGGATTAATGGCATGCACCACCACACCTGGCTCTCAAGTTTCTTTTTTAAAAATTATTTGTTAGAGAGAAAGTGTGTGCGCATGCACATGTGCACCAGGGCATCCAGCCACTGCAAACGAATTCCAGATGCATATACCACTTTGTGCATCTGGCTTACGTGGGTACTAGGGAATGCTGGAACCTGGGTCCCTAGGCCTCACAGGCAACTAACTGCCTTAACCACTAAGCCAATCTCTCCAGCCTGAGAGTATATATATATATATATATATATATATATATATATATATATATATATATATATATTTTAAAGAAAACTTTGTTGCAATGCATGAAAGTGGTACTTTAAGAACTTTCACAAACATTTACAGAGCCATACATAAAACTTAAAAGGAAATTTTTAAACTTTTTTTTAGTATACCAAGCTGATTTTTAACAACTAAAGCTTCAAATAAACAATAGAAAGTAAATAGCTATACTTCATATAACTTACAATCTAATGGCTAATTTACTCAACAGACAGCTGTTAATTATTCTTTATCAAAGAGTGCTTAACAAAATCCAAAATAATTACCCAACCTAAATCTTTTATCCTGGGGGAGGAAAATGAGGAAGAGACATCATGTGCCAAGCATTTTTAATAACTTGTTTTTAAGTCATTATTAATTCACTGTTTCATAGTACCTCTCAACAGCTCTTCTTACAATTTCAAAATATGAAGCAAAGAAACCTCAGTTACTTAGCTAATTGGTGGAGCTGGGGAACAAACAGGCACAAGTGAAGTTTTAGCTCTTGAACACTACCATTTAGGGTACTATACAGTCCTTTAATGTACCCTTCTGTTTAATAGAGGGTCACAATTGAAATATGAGTGGCTATATAAAAAGTTGTATCAGCTTTTTAACAATAGTCAAAACAGTAGATAATGCAAAATGTGTATTAAAGAGCAAAAAAAATACAGTATCATACTGCTAAAGGTAAATAAAAGGTGTACAGTGAGTTGCAAATTTGACAATTTCAATACAAATTCTAATAAAACACTGTGTTATGCACATCAAACCATAATACTACATCTAGGAAGGTTCAGAATGGTATAATTAGAAACGTCCTTACACTCTAGTTTTAAGACCTGTCTGAACTTGGAATTTGCCTTTAATTCCCTTATATTCCCTGTTCACAATTACTTTGTTATGCTTGCTACCTTGCAAATGGATTGGTCACTGGTATTTTTCACTCAGGACTTAAAAAAGTTTTCAAATTCAACTTATATAGCTCCAAACACCTATGGGCCAATAAATCCATAAACCTTCACACCACGGAGCGTTTAAGGAGGAAATAGAAAACCTCACCCTAAGTAACAGAGAAACTAACTGCTATCAGCTTATGATGCCTTTGGTTTTGGGCCAGAGCTGACGAGGAGGCGGCGAGCAAACATCAGGAGTTCTAAGATGTTCACCCTATTAAGTGCTCGGGGCCAAGAGCAAGAAGACGCGGGGCAAACTGCTGGGCAGCCAGGGACCCGCACACTCGTGTGGCACGAGGGAGGGGGGCTACGCCGGCCACGGGGCTGACACCCCGGCAAGGGAAATCGTTCCTGGGCGCCGCCAGCTCGAGCGTGGCAGCGCCGACTGGGTTCGTTTGTTTACACCGCGTCGCCCGGAAGGACGCCGAAGGGAGGGCCGAGGTAAGCGCCGCGGAGGAGGGTCGACGAGAGCCCGCCGCGGCACGGACCCGCACAAAGAACGGGCTGCGGCGTTTCGGGCTCCGTCTCCCGCCGCCTGCTGGCCCACTGACGGCGACCCGGAGGGCCCCGGTGGGGGGAGCGCAGGCCCGGGGCGGCGGTCGCCGGCTTCCGAGGGTGCGCGCGCCGCGGCGCCGCCTTCCTTCCCCGCCGACCCGGGAGCCCTCGGCGGATCGCCGTCGGCTACACCGTCCCCCCCTCCCCCGGCACCTCGAGACCCCACGGCCTCGCGGCGGCCCCGCCACCCGCCCCGGGCTTTCTCGCCAGACTCCGTGGGGCTCCTCCAGCTCCTTCCACTCTCCGACGCGCCGACGCTCCCCTCCCCGCGGCGCCACCGGGCTACCTGGATCCGCTTCTTGTGTCGCCTGCGCTCCGCCATGTTGGCCGCTCCGCCCGGTCCCTTCTGACGTGGAAAGAGGAGGGGTGGGGGGGCGGCGAGGAAATCTCGCGAGAGCGCGGCTCCGCGGCCCGTTATGTAAGGCGGCCGTGGGGCGCCGTGCCGGGCCAGTTGGGCGGCCTCGGACGGCCCGCAGGCTCCGGTGGTGGCGCCTTCCCCTCAGCTGTTCTGTCGGGGCGGCTGGAGCGTCACCAGGACCAGGAGGAAGTCGAGCGGAGGGCTGGGAGAGGCCTCGGCTGTTCTCAGACCTGACTGGGCATCTGAATCAGCCGAGAGGCTTCTAAATACAGATTCCCGGGCCCCACCCGCGCTCTGTCATCCGTGGGCATGAAGCGAGCTTTCACGACACGGGGGCCTAACCCGGCCGGTGCGGTGTTATTCCCACCAGATGAGGCTGGCAGGCACACGTACAGACTGTGAATGGATGGGCTGAGCCAGGGACCCAAGCCAGCGATCTGCTCGCGCATGCCAGGTGCTGAACAGCTCATTAAGAAAGCTCTGAGCCCTGGAATCCCAGCACCTGGGAGACTGAGGCAGGGGGATCCCTGTGAGTTCGAGGACAGCCCGGAACTACTGTGTGAATTCTAGATCAGCCTGGGCTAGAGCCAGACCCTACTTGTAGGGGAAAAAAAAAAAAAAGCTGGAGAGATGGCTTAGCGGTTAAGGCACTTGTCTGCAATGCTAAGGAATTTTAGGGTTCGATTCCTTAGGACCCGTGTAAGCCTGACGCCACTCTGGAGTTTGTTTGCAGTGGCTGGAGGCCCTGGTGTGCCTATCCCCCCCCTTCAAAATTCATTTTCAGAAGTCTGAAAGAACCCCCCCCCTCCAAAGAAAGTTTAATAGTTGCAAGCTGTTTCATCTGGCGAATGTTATTGGGATGGTTACTCTTATTTTTAGAGCCTGCTAGATCCAAGAGTTGCTAATAAGCACTTAAATGAAACTCGTGACTTTATGTACGTTTCAAACCGTTATAGCTCTAGAAATTTGGGGAAATCCATTCTGGGCATGATGGCACATGCCTTTAATCCCAGCACTCCGGAGGCTGAGGTAGGAGGATTGCTGAATTGGAGGCCAGCCTGGGCGAGAATGAGATGCTACCTAAAAAATACAAAATAAAAGCGGGATGTGGTGGTGCATGCCTTTAATCCCAGCACTTGGGAGGCAGAGGTAGGAGGATCACCGTGAGTTGGAGGCCACCCTGAGACTACATAGTCAATTCCAGGTCAGCCTGAGCTAGAGTGAGACTCTACCTGGAAAAACAAACAAACAAACAAAAAATATAAAATAAGCCGGGCGTGGTGGCGCATGCCTTTAATCCCAGCACTCGGGAGGCAGAGGTAGGAGGATTGCCATGAGTTCAAGGCCACCCTGAGATGACAGAGTAAATTCCAGGTCAGCCTGGACCAGAGTGAGACCCTACCTCGAAAAACCAAAAAAAAAAAAAAAAAAAAAAAAAAAAAAAAAAAAATAAATAAATATATATATATATATATATATATATATATATATATATAAAATAAGAGGCACCGTTAGTGGTGAAAGTGCTGGCAAACCCTGATGGCCTGGGTTGGATATCCTAGTATCCATGTAAAGTCAGATGTACAAAGTGACACATGCACCTGGTGAGCCCATTCTCTCTCCCTCTCTCTCTCTCCCTCCGCCCTCCCTCCCTTCCTTCTAAAACCAACAACAACAAAAGAAAAGTAAGATAAAAGTTGAGAAAAGTATATGTAAGTACAATGATTGAGATGGGGAGGTAATATGATGGAGAATGGAATTTCAAAGGGGAAAGGGGGGGAGGGAGGGTATTACCATGGGATATTTTTTTATAATCATGGAAAATGTTAATAAAAATTTTTAAAAAAGAAAAAAAAATTGAGAAAAGTAAGCTAAAAAATAAACTTTAATTTTACCACTTAGAACTATTAATCATTTTAATTCTGTCATTTTTCCTTACTTTGTGTGTGTGTGTGCAATGTGTGTATGTGGAATTTCTGTTATTTTTCTCTTTCTGAACTGAGTTCATGCAATATAATAGCCTGAATTTTCCACTATTATATTATAAGCATTTTGTCATTTCAAAATCCTTCAATTTTCCTATTTCATATGTCTAACCTAATAATAATAAGATATATATTTAAAACAAACTACTCTTGATGCCATAAAGATAACTAAGTTCACTTTTGGACTCTGCAATTTGACTCTGGGGGAATCATTTCAGTTCCTTCTCTAGGATCTGTAATTTGGCTACCTGTAGTCAGGAAGAAGGTGAGAATGACTTTTTCCCAATTAACTCAAAACATAATGTGAAATGTGAAATGTATTTTCTTGAATCCAAGATGATGATGATGAAACGGTTCTTTACTGTTTTATTTGGGAGACATTGGACTGTTTTCATAGGACAGCAACTCTATTAATACAAATAATGCTTCTGGCTGCACTTGCCTGCAAAGCTAAAGGACCCAGTTTGATTTCCGAGTACCCACGTAAAACCAAATACACGAGGTGACACATGCGTTTGGAGTTTGCAGTGGCTAGAAGCCCTGGCATGCCCATTCTCTATATGCCACTTTGTTTCTTTCTCTCTCCAAAATGAATAAATAAATAGAAAAATTAAAAAAATATTTCATGGGGTTGGAAAGACAGATCAATGTTTAAGGCACTTGCCTGCAAAGCCTAACGACCTGAGTTTGAGTCCCCAATACTCTCGTAAAGGCAGCTGTGCAAAGTAGTGCATGCATCTGGAGTTCGTTTGCAGTGGCTGGAGGCCCTGGTGTGTTCATTCTCTCTCTCCCTCCTTCTTTCTGTCTCTCTTTTCTCTATTTCTCACTGCTTGCAAATAAAGAAAAATATATTTTAAAATATTATTTCATTTAGTGGATATTAAGCTTATGAGATACAAAATGTTAGGCCAGTACTATCGTGAGAAATGAAAATCTTTGTGGACAATGGCTCCCTCTCAAACTATTGTCTAGCTTTAATTATCTGTCCCCACATTCTCCTTGCCACAATTTGGTTTCTCTCTCCCTCCTCCCACTAAGTATTTGACAGTATTTGTCATTCATTTATTATCTAGATCTTTGGAGTTTTTCTGTCTTTAATGTATCTCATTTTGTTTTTCCAACAGAGAATGAATCTTTACTCAAACACCTCAAAAGGCAGCAATGTCCTGTCTTTGAGAAGTGATATCCATATTTCAGTTGTGACAGTTTCTTGTTTTTTTTTTTTTTTCTTTTGAGGTAGGGTCTCACTCCAGGCTGACCTGGAATTCACTATGGAGTCTCAGGGTGGCCTCGAACTCACAGTGATCCTCCTACCTCTGCCTCCCAAGTGCTGGGATTAAAGGCATGTGCCACGATGCCCGGCTCAGTTTCTTGTTTTTAAAAAGTATTTACAGAGTCAAGTTAGAGGAGACAATAAAAGTGCAAATATAATGTACATAGGGTAAAATTTATGAAAGCAAAATACAGATGACAGAAATTTGAATACTGAAGACTCATATTTGGGGAAGGTCTGGAGAAAAAGTTGCCTGGCAGGAACCCTCCCCGCACCTATCTATACTTATCTCTTATGAAATTTCTTATGAATTTCTCTATTTGTTTTAATGCCTAAGAAGATCTTGGGGAGAAGAGATACTGCCTAGAGGCCTCAGCCACAGATCTCCTGCCCTTCCTACCTCTTACCCATGTGTTTTGTAGGGACTGCACACTTTCTCTGCCCAAATGGCCTTTGAAATACAGGTGGATCATCCTTAATTCAAAAGTCTGAAATGCTTCAAAATCTAAAACTTTTTGAGCATTTACATGATGCTACGTGTGAAAAAATTCCACACCTGACTATATTAAATGCAAGACTACATTTGTTTTTAAAAACAATCCAGATGCTGGGGAGATTACTCAGTTGTTAAAAAAAGACTTATTTCCAAAGCCTAAAGGCCCAGTTTGATTTCCTAGTACCCAAGGAAAGCCAAATGCACAATGTGGCACCTGTGTCTGGAGTTTGTTTGAAGTGGCAAGATGCCATGGCATGCCCATACTCTTGCTTTCTCTCTCTTTCTCACAACTAAATAAAAATTTTTTTATTTTTATTTTTTTAAATTTTTATTAGCATTTTCCATGATTATTAAAAAAATCCCATGTTAATTCCCTCCCTCCCCCCCACACTTTCTCCTTTGAAATTCCATTCTCCATCATTGTACTTACATATATACAATCATTGTACTTACAAATATACAATGTCAACCTATTAAGTACCCTCCTCCCTTCCTTTCTCTTCCCTTTATGTCTCCTTTTAAACTTACTGGCCTCTGCTACTAAGTATTTTCCTTCTCACGCAGAAGCCCAGTCATCTGTAGCTAGGATCCCACATATGAGAGAGAACATGTGGCACTTGGCTTTCTGGGCCTGGGTTACTAAAATGTTTTTTAAATGTCCAAAATTAGCCAGGTGTGGTGGCACACGCCTTTAATCCCAGCACTCAGGAAGCACAGGTAGGATGATTGCCATGAGTTTGAGGCCACCCTGAGACTACAGAGTGAATTCCAGGTCAGGCAGAGCTAGAGTGAGAGCCTACCTTGAAAAACAAAAAGCAAAACAAACAAAAAATCCAAAATTTGAAATACTTCTGGTCCCAAACATTTTGGATAAGGAAGAGTCAACCTGTAGCAACTCTTCCCTTCTGACGTCTTTTTGGCTTCTCTGTACTTACTCGTACTTTCTGGAGGATACAATTCATACTTAGAGCTTAATCCCCAAATACTGTATACATTTATTTTCAGCTTTCATTTGGGTATCTTCACTGGATATTCAACTAGAAATTACCATTCCTATAGCAACACACACAACACACACACACTCTCTCTCTGTGTATACACACATCCATAAATATACATACCTGATACCTACATCATTATTCACTTAGTTACTCAGGCTAGAAACCTTGGAAGTATCCCTACCATGTCCTTCTGTCAATCCCTCACCATTCCTATCAATTGCACAACTGAGATGTTTGGCATTCTTTTCTTCCTCATCATTCCTACTGTCATTGCCTTCATCAGGTCTTTTTTACATAAACAATTACTAAATAGCCTTCTACTTGTTGTCCCCAACTCTACCATCTATCTGCACACTAGACCATAGTTCATACTCTTGTTTAAACGCATTTCATTACTTCCCATTATGTATAGCAGCATGAATGGCCAGTATTTGCTTATGTAGCCTAGAGGTCACTTTCTGGATTCTTCTTCCACTTAGCACATATCAAAATAGCTCAGTCTCTATTAATGTCATTGATGATGGTAGTACCTGTAGCTCACTAGCACTGGCATCTCCTCAGCCCCAGCAGCTTCTGATCCTCTTGCCTCTACCTCATGAGTTCTTGGGTTATAGGTGTGTGCCACCACACCCAGTTTACGTAGTGCTGAGTTTCTCTTTGCCATTTCTTGCCCTGATTTACCTCTGAATTTACCATTACGTTCCTATTGTTTGACTTTTTTCTCTCCCAAGTGAGAAGCCCTGTCTTTCTTACTTTCTTTTGCCAAAGCAAAACTATTACTTATAGGACCCTCTGCTGGAGGGTCTTGAGAAAAAGAGAGTTCCATTTATTCAATGTTTACTGAGGACATGCTGCTAGTGTTCATGTTAGATATATCCTAGTGTTTCAGGAGCAAACATCCTTGCCCTCTTGGAACTGCTAGTTATAGGAGAAGGAAATGGACAATAAAATATAGGAAGCAAGTTGTATAGTTTCTTAAAGCCTTAGGAGAAAAACACGGCAGCATAAAGGACTGCTTGCAGTTGGAAGAGGGTGTTGTCATGATGGAAATAGAGTAGTCTTCTTTGAGGGAATTATATTATTTGACAAAGAAAGGAGGGAAAGAGTAAGCCTAGTAGATGTTGGTGATATGAATGGCACTTGTAAAAATTCAGAAGTAGGAGAGCCAGGTTGTATTTGAGGAATGATAAATGGTAAATGACTAAAGTAGATTCAAAGGAGGGGGTCAAAGTTAGATAGGAGAGTGAGCTAGATTACAGAGGGTTTTGTAGACCTATTGTAATGAGTTTGGCTTTTTTTTTTTTTTTTTTTTCAAGGTAGGGTTTCACTGTAGCTCAGGCTGACCTGGAATTCACTATGTTGTCTCAGAGTGGCCTGGAACTCATGGTGATCCACCTATCTCTGCCTCCCAAGTGCTGGGATTAAAGGTATGCACCATCACAACTGGCTTCAAGTTTGTCTTTTATTCTAAGTAAAATGAGGCTATCAGTGGGTTGATTAAGGGCAGAGGAGTGGCACAATATGGCTTATATTTTAAAAGGATTCTGATTGTTGTGTTGGGAATTGAATGTGGTAAGAGGTGCAGGGACAGAAGGAGGGTGCTTCAGTTTCGTGCCAGCAAACATGAAAAATGATGTTAAATTAGATTTGTGGGTTGTATACAGTAAAAGAGAAGAAGCAAGATGCCTTTAGGACATTTGGCTTGATTCACTAGAAGGAACTCTCCGAGTGCTAAAATGGGAAAGATTAGACTGTAAGAGGTTTGGTATGAGATGAATAGGAACTTGCTGTTTGGCATGGAGTGTTGAGAAGCTTTGTGACCACCTACTTGGAAATGCAAAATGCATAGCAGCTAGATGAAAAGTGGAGCCCAGAGAAAAGTCTAGAGTGGAGCTAAAAATCATCCTCAAATATGCCATTTTGTCATAAGGAGTGTTTTGATCTGAAAGCAATTAAGCAGTTGAGAAAAAGCACATACTATAAGGCCTCGCTGTCTCCTTCCATTGTTATCTGTCTACAAATACAGGGCGTACATTTATTTTCCCCTCCCCTGTACCAAGAATGGGAAAACACCCTTATCACCAGTGATGGAGATAGTATTGAGTCTGCCTAGACAAAGTTTATTAATGACTACCTACCCTAGGAGAGACCAGATTGTCAGACTTGCCATAGAAGCAGCTCTCATGCTTATCTCACCGGTTCCTCTGTGGTTTCACTTGGGCCTTGGCTGGTGTTTAAGGGGTGGTTCTCCTGCCAGAGAGTCAACTATCTTTTCTTGTCTCGTTGATAGATTTTGGTTGTCCTCCGTTCTCATTGCCTTCTGGTCTGAGTGCTCAGGTCCCAAACACACCTGCACCTCGCCCCCTGACATTCAATTATTTATTTTTAAGTTTTCTAACATTTTTTTTTGTATTCAGTGAATACAGTCAAGTTGGTACCATTATTAGTCTCCTCCCTACCCTCACTCCTCCACAGGGACCCTCTTTGTTGGGGTATATGGGTTGTGCATTGTGGTGTTAGCCTTTAGTTTTGGGTAGGAGGAAATGTCCCTGCATGTCATGACCCAACGTGTAGCTCTGACATTCTTTCTGCCCCCTCTTCCACAAATTTCCTTGAGCCATGTTAGGTTCATTTTAGGTTTGCTTCAGAGATGAGATCTTGGGAGCCTCTGTGTCTCTGGATTGCTGGTTTCGTAGGGGTTGATTGTTCTCTATGTCTATCTCCTTCACCAGTGTGCTGGTTCCTGGCTCGCCAAGAAAATAGCATTCTTGCATGTTTCCCCAATTACTCTTAGTTTCAGGTGGGACACTTTTGAGGTATGATGGGGTGGTTGTCTCCTTAGGATCTGCATCTATCTGAACAAGAGAAGCAGATTCTCTAACAGAGAATAACGTTAGCACCAAATAAAAGTGATCACCATTATTTTTTAGAAAGAGTTTAGTGGAGAGCAGGCTCATTTTTGGATATGGTTCTGACCTGTTTCCCAGCTCCAGCTATGGGTTCAGTTCCACTGAGCAGATCAGTTAGCCAAATCAAGAGCAGTTGGTTTCCCACCATGGCTATGCACCACTATTGAACTTGTGTGAGCATCATGTCAGGTTATTTGCTGCTAAGTAGGTTAGACCATGCATTGCTTGGACAGATATTGGTCATTTTCCCCCAGTCGCTCATGTAGCACCTTCCGGCAATAGATGCGCTGTCTGGGGGACTGACTCTCTTCTAACTTCCAGTCATGTCACTCCATGTTATGTTCCAACAGTGTATGGTGTCTTCAGCAGTAGGGTCTTACCACCAACCTATGGTGGGTCATCAAGTGCTCTGATATAATTCTGTCTTCTTTTGGGAAACCTTGAAGGTCTCTCTGATCAAAAGCTCATTGTGGATGATATTCATCTGCTGGTACCAGGAATTACAGGTCAGCGCCCAGGGAGAGAAGGAAGAAAAAGATAAGTTATATAAGAGAGAGATGAGAAAGAAGAAGGAGGGAGGGAGGGAGAGAGAGAAACAGAAACAGGAGATAAAGGTAAGTTTTTGTTGTACCCTTTCTAGGGCCTTGTGAATCAGGTGTTCCCTCTAAGGGCCTGGTGAAGGTTCAACCATTAGGTCTGTCTTTTGGGATGTAGAGTTTTATGGTATCATTGCTGTTTGGGTCCAGTTTTATGTCCCCCCCACTTATCCTTCCTTACCCACCCTTCCTATTGTCTGGTCCTTAAGATGCTTTGTAGGTATGTTGACAACTTGGGTAGATTCAGGTTAGGAGCTGTGGATGAGTGAGACTATGCAGTGATTATCTTTCTGTGATTGGGTGAGTTCACTGAAAATGATCTGTTTCAGGTTCGACCATTTTTCTTCAAATTCCATTGTGTCATTTTTCCTTACTGCTGTGGAGAATTCCATCATGTAGATATACCATGTCTTAGTTATCTATTCTAGTGATGGACATCTGGGTTGATTCCAGCTCTTGGCTATTACGAATTGAGCAGCTATAAACATGGTTGAGCAAATCTCTCTGAACTGAGGCATGGAGCCTTTTAGGGTACATGCCCAGTAAGGGAATAACTGGGTCTGTTGTTAGCTCTATAGTCAGCTTTTTAAGGAGTCTCCATATTGCTTTCCCAAGTGGCTGTACCATCTTACATTCCCACCAACAGTGGATGACTTTAAAAAAATCTTAAAATTTTTTTATTTCCAAGTAGAGAGAGAGAGAAGAGAAGAGAAGAGAAGAGAAGAGAAGAGAAGAGAAGAGAAGAGAAGAGAAGAGAAGAGAAGAGAAGAGAAAAAGAATGGGCATACCAAGGCCCCCTTGCCACTGCAAACTAACTCCAGACACATGTGCTACTTTGTGCATCTGGCTTGATGTGGGTACTGGGGAATGAAACCCAGGCCATCAGGCTCTGCAAACAAGCACTTTTAACTGATGAGCCATCTTATCAGCCCTATCACCTTCTGGTCCTCTTGCCTCTACCTCATAAGTTCTTGGGTTACAGGTATGTGCCGCTACATCCAGTTTACCTGATGCTAAGGATTGAACCCAAAGTTTCATGCATGCTAGGTAGACACTCTAGCAACTGAGCTACATTCCTAGCTCTGTGGAATCACATTTAGATTGTTTCATTTCCACTATACATACGCATACATGAGCCTGTAATAGGCAAGTACTTCTCTTGGTCTTTTGTCCTCAATGTCTGCCAATGTCTGGCACAGAATAAATGAGTATTGGTGGGTGTGGTGGCTCCCATACTCTTCTGTGTTCTGAATGCTATGTCCTCAGCTGGTAGTAATTTGAGAATTGAAGCCTCTTGGAGGCAATGTATTGTTGGGGGCAGGCTTAAGGGTGTTATAGCCAGCTTTCCCTGGCCAGTGTTTGGCACACTCTCCTGTTGCTGTGGTTCACCTGATGGTGGCCAGGGGGGTGATGTCACCCCTCTGCTCATGTCATCATTTCCCCCTGCCATCATGGAGTCTGTAAGCCAAAATAACCCCCATTTTCCATAAGCTGCTCTTGGTTGGGCATGTTCTGGCAGCAATGCGAACCTAAATGCAACAATGGGCGAATAATAAATGACGAAAATATTCTCTGTCATGTTAGCCAGGAAAAGATCCTAGAAAGCAGACAAAATTATGTTGGGATGCCTTCATTATAACCCAGTGTTCTGTGATCTATGCAGTCCTCTGTGAAAGTTATGGAGAACCAATTTAACAAGAGGCTCCCCTATATTTCGTTAAGAAAATCAAGACGAGAGATTCTAGGAATCAGTCATTTGTCTGACTTCTTGAATGTGTGGACTTACCTGAGGACAGAAGTATGAAGATCCACCTTTTTGCCTGTGGTAGTTCGAATTTATATCCCCCAATATACTCAGGAGTTTATTAAAGCTTATAATTTGGATTTCAGCTGCCTGGATGGAAGAGATGTCACTGGGGGTGGATCCTGGGGTCTCACCCAAAGGTGTTACTGGGGGCAGATATGTTTTTATCCTAAAGCTATGCAGAGTACTTGAGCTCTGTCTGGAGTCCCCAGAGTGTGCTTGCTTGTGGTGCTGGTGGTGTTTTTTTTCTCTCTATGTGGATTTGGTAAAGGGGACCAGGTTTTTCCACCATTATGGAACTTCTCCTGAATCTTATTATAAGCCTGAAATAAATGCCATTCTTCCCATAAACTGCATCAGGTTTGGAAGTTCATCCCAGCAGCATGGAGCTGACTGCCACACTATTCTACCTCTAACTTAGCAACTTGAGAAGAAATAGAAGGTTGGTAAAGCCAGCTGACCCTTGTGGGTTAGTAAGAATTTTAAAGACTTTTTTTCAAGGCAGGGCCTCACTCTTTCCCAGGTTGACCTGGAACTGATTCTGAGTCCCAAGCTGGCATGGATCTCACAGTGGTCTTCCTACCTCAGCCTCTTGAGTGATGGGATTAAAGATTTGTGCTACCAAGTCCGGCCACTAATTTGTTTTTTGTGGAAATCAAGTATGTATATTGAGATGGGAAGATGAGAGAGGGTAATGATAAGAATACCAAACAGAATCAGTTGGCACAGAACTCATGGAACTGAAGTCATAAGAACAAAGAAGACTAAGACTTCTAGACCTGAACCTCCCTTACATGGAGATTGGGGGTGGGGAAACTTACATGTGTCCTTCCACTGGCCTCCATTGGTTTTCTGCTCAAGTACTGATGATTGCTCAATGTCTAGTAATGGCATATCCCTGAATAAAAAAAGTAATGTAATGGGCCAGTAAACTGCATAGGTAGAATACTTTAACTTTTTTTGTTTGTTTGTTTTTTTGAGGTAGGGTCTCACTCTGGTCCAGGCTGACCTGGAATTAACTCTGTAGTCTCAGGGTGGCCTTGAACTCACGGCGATCCTCCTACCTCTGCCTCCTGAGTGCTGGAATTAAAGGCGTGCGCCACCATGCCCGGCTCGAATACTTTAACTTTTAAGTAATAATGTAATACTTTCATAGGGGTTGTTATAATTGATAGTTACGAATCTACCATAAAATTAAGGGAACACTTTATATTCTCATGTGGCATGTCAGAGTTCTGTTGCTCCAGCTGTGTTTTTTATTCCATATGTTACTTCTAAGTAGTACATGTCATTTTCCCCCTTCTTTGATGAACTAAGTACATTTTATATTTATTTATTTATTGAGGTAGGCTCTTACTCTAGTCCAGGTTGACCTGGAACTCACTATGTAGTCTCAGGGTGGCCTTGAACTCATGGTGATCCACCTACCTCTGCTTCCCAAGTGCTGGGATTAAAGGCATGTGCCACCATGCCTGGCCTAGTACATTTATTTTATTTATTTATTTATTTGACAGAGAAAGAGGGAGAGAAAGAGAGAGAGAGAGAAAGAGAGAGAGAGATAGAGAAAGAGAGAGACAGAGAGAGAAGGGGCACACCAGGGTCTCCAGCCACTGCAAACAAACTCCAGATGCATGCACCCCCTTGTGCATCTGGCTAACGTGAGTCCTGGGGAATGGAACCTGTGTCCTTTGGCTTTGCAGGCAAACGCCTTAACTGCTAAGTCATCCCTCCAGCCCCTAAGTACATTTTAGATGGTTTGTTTAAAAGAAAGGAGGGAAAAGCACTGTGTTCTTTTTCTAAGATATACCTCTTTAAAAAAACTTTTTATTGACAGCTTCCATAAGTATAAACAAAGAAACATGATAATTCTCACCCACCATCTTCATTTCCCCTTACCAAAGGCACCCTCCCCTGAATCCCTTCCTCTTTACAACCAGTGTCTCTTCTATTTTGGTGTCATCTTTTCCTCCTATCATACAGGTCCTGTGTAGGTAGTGCCAGGCAGGCACTGTGAGGTCATGGATAGCAAGGCCAGTTTGTTTCTGGAAGACAGCATTGTAAGCAGTCGTACCCTTCCTTGGGCTCTTACATTCTCTCCCTATCTCTTCCACAAGGACCCTGAGTCTTTGAGGGTGTGATAGAGATGTCACACTTAGTGTTAAACACACCACTGCCACTTCTTCTGGACAGTATAGACACTTTTGATTCACCCCAGTGGCCACCACCATTTGAAAAGATAAGCTTCTCTAATTGAAAGTGACAGTAGAATTAATATATGGGCATAAATGTAAATATACAAAGTTCTTAGAGGGCAGTTTGGTGGGCATAATATATGCATTTAGCCACACAACAGCAGTTATTACTCCCCTAAGGCTTATGACTATCACCCACCCCCCAGCTATAGGTTTTTTGACTAGGTTTTTAGTACCAAGCATGTATTCCCTTCTGGTGAGTGGGCCTCCAGTCTAATCAGAGAGCATCTTGTTTCCCCCATAATAGACATGCCACTGTTGTCCCAG
Source organism: Jaculus jaculus (assembly GCF_020740685.1). NCBI lineage: Eukaryota > Metazoa > Chordata > Mammalia > Rodentia > Dipodidae > Jaculus > Jaculus jaculus. The sequence goes on along the minus strand of NC_059112.1, from coordinate 80,629,703 downwards.
TTGTCACATTTGGCCTTGCTGCCCAGCCTTAAGTCTTGCAGGGTCCACTGCTGTTTAATAGCATTGATTTTGGTCCTAATTTTGTATCTGACAAGTGGAAAATGTTCTCTCCTATCCACCTTCCACCCAGGAATTTACAATGTGAAAGATAGTATGTCTACTACTCAGTTGTCATAATAATAAAAGTCCCAGTACGGATTTATTCACATTGTTACCAGGACAAAACAGAATTACTGTGGTAATTTGAGTGTGACAGTGTGAATGTATGACCCCATAGACTCAGGTGTTTTATTACAATTAAACTTGTAACTTGGGGCTGGAGAGATGGCTTAGCGGTTAAGCACTTGCCTGTGAAGCCTAAGGACCCCGGTTCGAGGCTCGGTTCCCCAGGTCCCACGTTAGCCAGATGCACAAGGGGGCGCACGTGTCTGGAGTTTGTTTGCAGAGGCTGGAAGCCCTGCCACGCCCATTCTCTCTCTCTCCCTCTATCTGTCTTTCTCTTTGTGTCTGTCGCTCTCAAATAAATAAATTAAAAAAAATATTAAAAACAACTTGTAACTTGGGTCTCCAGCCATGTGGCTAGAGGTATCTTTGGGGGCAGATCCTGGAGTCCAGCCCTAGGGTGGGCTTGGGAGTGGATCTGGATTCTAGCCCAGAGTTGTGGAGAGAGCAATTGGAGCTCTGGTGGGTTTGTGCTTGAGGCTTGTGTTTGCTTGCTGCAATTGTTTCTCTGTGCTTGGATGTATGGAAGTAACCGTTGATAAAACTCCTTCTGGATCTTTAAGCTGAAATAAACCCATTCCTCCCATAAACTGTGTCTGGCTGGATATTCATCCCAGCAATGTGGAGCTGACTACAACAATTACCTAAAGTCCTTTCACATATAATTGTTACTTTGACCTTCAACTTTTGGGAATACAATAACACTGAAAGTTCAGCATGTGCTTTTAAGATTCCTGAAGAATTCTGCACATGATTTATCAAAAGCAAAGTTTGCTTGTCCAGTCTTAAATTCAGGAAAAAAAGACATTTCTTTTAATTAGTCTGTGTTTTCATTCTGTATAAACCAATATTACAATAAGGGAATTTTGTTCAGCTGCAGGTTTTAAAATTAAATTTTAATTATTCTCAACTTTTCCTTTTGGAATAGTTTCAAACTTTTTTAAGGTTGTAAGAGATAGTATAATGAGGACTTCTGGCCAAGATGGCGACCACCTAGCTGCGCTGCAAATCCCGGGGAAAGAAAGATAGACACAGATCCTAAGGAGAGAGCCACCCCATCATACCGCAAAAGGGCCCCAGCTGAAACTAAGGAAAATTGGCGAAACCAGCAAGGGTGCTGTTTTCCTGATGAACCGGATACCAGCACAAGGGGGAAGGAGACCAACACAGAGAAAAATCAACTCCTACCAAATCAGAGAGCCAGAGCCTCAGAGGCCCCCAACACCTCAGCACTGAAGCAGACCAAAAATGAACCCAACATGGCTCAGGGAAATTTTGTGGAAGAGGGGGCGGAAAGAATGTCAGACCCACATGTTGGGTCATGATATGCAGAGACATTTATCGTACCAATAGCTGTGGGCTAACTCCACAATGCATGACCCATATACCTCAACAAGGAGGGGCCAATGGGGAGGGGGTAGGTCACAGATGAGCCTAATAATGGTACCAAACTGCCTGTATTTGCTGAATAGAAAAAAATATATATATAATATATATATATTTATATTTATATATATATACATATATATATATATATATATATATAAAGACGATAACATCAGTGTCATTGAGCTATGAGATTACAATGATCCTCTGTAACAAAGCAAATAAAACTATCATAGATGAGAAAAAAAAAGATAGTATAATGAGTTACCATATGTTCTTCACCCAGCTTCTACAAATGTTAGCAGCTTATATAATTTCAGCACCATTTTTTTTTTCTTTTGGGTTTTCAAGGTAGGATTTCACTCTAGTCTAAGCGGACCTGGAATTCACTATGTAGTCTTAGGGTGGCCTCGAATTCATGGTGATCTTCCTAATTCTGCCTCCTCAGTGCTGGGATTAAAGGCATGCACCACCATGCCCAGTTTAGCAGCACCATTTTTAAAATGACAAATTATTATTAACACGGCATTAAGTAAAATGCATGCCTTATTCAAACATTGTCAGTTTTTCTACTATAGCAGTTACTTTCTCATTACTGTCACAAAACTCTCAACCAGAAACAGCTTACATGAGGAAAGGGTTTATTTGGCTTACAATTTAAAGGGGAAGTGGTGTTTTTAAATTTTTAAAAATTTATTTTTATTTTTATTTGAGAGAGAGAGAGGGAGGGAGAGAGAATGGGCATGTCAGGGTCTCCAGCCAGTGCAAACTCCAGATGCATGTGCCACCTTGTGCATATGGCTTACATGGGTCCTGGGGAATCAAACCTGGGTCCTTTGGCTTTGCAGGCAAGCACCTTAACTGATAGGTCATCCCTCCAGCCCTAATTTTTTTAAAGAAATATTTTTATTTATCTGCAAGTATAGACCAAGAGACAGAGTGCAGGAGAGAATGGGCATACCAGGGTCTCTTGTTACTGAAAATGTGCTCCAGATGTATGTGCCACTTTGTGCATCCTGCTTTATGTGGTTACTGGGGAATCAATCCCAGCCTGTCAGACTTTGCAAGCAAGTGTCTTTACCACTAAGCCATCTCTTTAGTCAGGGAAGTTTTGTAATGGGTGCTAAGGGTCTAGGAAAGTCTTGAACCCCAAACTCTAGGTTCGTTTCTAATTTTAAACAATTAAATAAAAAAAAAGACTGAGCAGGATAATTATTATTATATCTATTGAGGGAAGTACAGAGTCAAGGAAAGACACCCACATGGCTAAAAATTCCACATGGAGGGCCTGGGGAAAAAGCATGGAGACAAAGTTCAAGGAGCTCCTGCCATGTGGGGAGCTGGAGGGGATAAAGGAGCCTATGTAGAGAGTAAGGGCTAGGATCCCTCCCAGCTGGGCCTGGGCCAAGCCAGCCCAGGACCACCCAAGGGAAAAACCCACAGCTGGAAGTTCCCAAGTGATCAGAGAGCCTGCCCTCCCCTTGCAAAGGTATTTATGACCTTAGGGTGGTGGGCTGTCTTCCAGTTCAGGTGAACCAGAGGGACAGCTGGTTGATTAGGGCTAGGGACTGTCTCAGGAAGAGGTTAACCCTGAGGCCAAGTTCCAGGGGCTGAACTTGACCAACCACAATGTTTAAATCTTTTGAAAGACCACCCTCCCAGGAGAGGTCCTGATTGTTTGTGGAGAAACAGGACTAGGCAAGAATAACAAGTCATTTTTAAATTTATTTATTTGAGAGTGAAAGAGAGAGAAAGAGACAGAGAGAGAGAGATTGAGAATGGGCGCGCCAGGGCTTCCAGCCACTGTAAACGAACTCCAGATGTGTGCACCCCCTTGTGCATCTGGCTAACGTGGGTCCTGGGGAACCGAGCCTCGAACCGGGGTCCTTAGGCTTCACAGGCAAGTGCTTAACTGCTAAGCCATCTCTCCAGCCCAAGTCAAGTCATTTTTGATTTCTAGCAAGTGCAAACTTTCTTGCCTTTTTTACCTTTAGGGGTCCAGTCACTCTAACTCTACCTCTTCTCAGTATTATCATAACAAGGAAAGCATAGCAGAGCAAACATCCAGGACATCACATCTGATTACATCAGCAAGGAACAAGCAGCAAGAATGAGCTCGCTAGCACTGGTAAATGGGACTGTATAGATGTCACAAAAGGGAAGCAATACAGATTGTATGAATTGGAAAGTTTAGTACAAAAGGCACTATGTTGATTCACAAATCATTCCTAAGTGATGGCTAGATTATAACAACCAAGGCCCATCCCAGTGACACACCTCCTCCAGCAGGCTCTACCTTCAAAAGGCTCCACTAGCTGGGGACTTAGTTTGAGGCTGAATTACAAACGCATGAGGCTCAGGGGGACATTTTACATTCAAACCACCATACCTTACTGATATCCTTTTTCTGTTTAAGATCAACCCAGCTCATAAGTTGCATGTAGTTACTCTTTGGAAGATGATTGGGCAGTTATTTTCTAGTATGTTGCTCCATTTTGGTTTGACATTTCCTTAAAATTAAATTCTAGTGCATTTTGAAAATTGTTATTTATTTGTAAGCAGAGTGGAAGGAAAGGGAAAGAAAGGAAGAAAGGAAGCAAGCACTAGGGCCTCTTGCCATTGCAAACAAACTTCAGGTGCATGTCCCACTTTGTGTGTGTGACTTTATGTGGGTACTAGGTTTGCCTAGGTCTTCAGACTTTGCAAGCAAGTGCAATTAATCACTGAGCCATGTCTCCAGCCCCCCAGGCTATGCATTTTTGTCAATAACATTGAAAAGTCAACATTGTGTTTCCTTAGCTTGTCCTCCAGGAGGAATACAGCTGAACACTTTGGGAAGGTGGCATTATCCAGGATTTACAATATTAAAGTTGTTATTTGTAACAGTTACCTTCTTGTTGCTGGCACAAAGCACATCACCAAAAGCAGCTTGTGGGAGGCAAGGTTTTATTTTTGCTTACAGACTTAAGGGGAAGCTCCATGATGGCAGGAGAAAGGATGGCATGAGCATAGCCTGGACATCACCTTCTGGCCTCAGCAGGTAGATCACAGCAGTATGAGAGTAAGCCAACTAACATTGGCCAACTGAGGGTTAATAAACCTCAAGGTCCACCTTGCAAATGACACACCTCTTCCAACAAAGCTGCACCTCCCAAATTGCCACCAGCTGAGAACCAAACATTCAAATCACATGAGTTAATGGGGGACATCTAAGCCAAACTACCACACTATTCTTTCCTTTGAAATTATTAAGCATCTCATAAGAGGATACTCTGAAACTATGTAAATGTTCTGCTTTTCATCACACTTTTGCTTAATAACTCTAACATACATTAATTATCCTTTCTAAAATAATTATTACTGTGGGGTTTGCAAATTGTGATTTTCCTATTTCCATCAGTCTTTCCACTTACTGAGATACTACTCTAGGCAAAAGTTGATTTGATCATCTTCGTCCAGTTTCCATCACTTAGGAGTAGTTTGTGAATCAACATGGTGCCTTTTGTACTAAACTTTCCAATTCATACAAAGTGTATTGCTTCCTTTTTGTGACATTTATACAGCATTTTTATTTATTCCCCTCTCCATCCTGGAAAAGAGTGGCTTTTTGGAGAGAACCTAGGAGGTCCCTCTCTATATGAAACAGTTGTATCTACTGGTGTATAGCAGGGCTGCTGCAGTCAAGACTCAGGTTGCTGGGATGAACTTCCAGACCAGGCACAGTTGATGGGAGGAAGGAAATTTATTTGAAGCTTACATATCCAGTGGAAGTTCCATAATGGCAGAAGAAGCTGGCTCACTTTCACAGGTCCATGCTGAGAGGGAAAAGCCACCACCAAAAAGGAAGCAAGCATACTTCAAGAACTCCAGGCAGAGCTTTAGTTCTTTGCATATCTTAGGGCTAGACCCTAGGATCTGTGCAGAATAACACATCCTCCAGTCAGGTAGCTATAAATACAAGAAGCTTTAATAAAACTCCTATATCTTTTGGGGAACATTCAAAACTAGTACATTCCACCCCTGGCCCCCAATAGATTCATAACCATCTCAAATCGGAAATTGTATTCAGTCCAAACTCAAAGGTCCCCACAGTCCTTACTAACTTAAGATAGTTCTAAAATCCCAAGTCTCATCTGAGATTTAAGATTGTCTCTTAGCCATGAGTTCTGTAAAATCAAATAAGCTTTCAACATGTAAAGACATAGAGTAAACATTTTCAACTGCTATAAGACATAGCAAGGAGAGACTGGAACAATGCAAACTCAATAACCGTCAAGCAAACATCAAACATCTGCATCCCAAGTCTGATATCACAACCACTGACCTGTGAGGAGTCTGAATTTTCCAGTTCCATTCTCCCAGCTGGGATGAATAGCCAGGGAAAACTTTCATCCCAGACCAGCAGAGCTCCATGGTACCCCTTGCATAGTCCCAGCATATCCTAAACATCTTTGGGTCTCCATGCAAACCACGTTCCATCTTCCAATGGCTTACTAGCCTATCAGGGTCATCATTCCCTGCCTCATGCCCTATCTCAGCAGTGGCTTCTGGAACCATGCACATTTCACCCATTCTAGGCATTTCTTATGCTTCAGAAACCAATACCAGGTGTGCAGGACACAGCCATATTCTTAATTCAGGGACAAAATACATCGTGACCTTGAAGAGCCAGATTTCTTCCTTACAGATACCTCCTTTCAAAAGAGTTTGTATTCCTACCATTCACTATTTCTGTGGGTGATCACCTCAGGCATTCTCTCCATTTTTCTAATGTAAAGCAGTTGGCGCTGGGTGTGGTGGTGCACGCCTTTAATCCCAGCACTCAGAAGGCAGAGGTAGGAGGAGCACCATGAGTTTGAGGCCACTCTGAGACTACATAGAGTTTTCCAGGTCAGCATGAGCTAAAGTGAGACCATACCTTGAAAAACAAAAACAAAAACAAAAACAAAAGCAGTTGGCCATCTGTGGTGGTTTGAATAGAATAGATGGCCCCCAATATATTCAGTTGTTTGTTTGTAGTTTGCATCTGCAGCCACCTGGCTGGAGGCAGTATCACTGGGTGGATCTTAAGGTGTGGTGGTGGGTTTCAGATTTCAGTCTCAAGATATGCAAAGTGTGCCTAGCTGGAGTTCCTGAAGTGTGCTGTGGCTTTTGGCTTTAGGCTTGTGCTTCTCTGTATCTGCTTGGGCCTGTGAAGGCAGGCCAGCTTCTTCTGCCATTTATGGAATTTCCCCTGGATCTGTAAGCTTTAATAAATCCCTTCCTTCGTAACTGTGCTTGGTCTGGAAGTTCAACTCAGCGAACCTGAATCTGTCTGCTACACCATCTTCTTTCCAAATGCTAATTAATATTTGATGATAGTAGCTTTAGCAGTCATCCCTGTACCAGTAATTTTAAACTTGCTTGAGTTTTTCCAACTCCAGATGCATGCTCCACCATGTCCATCTGGCTTACATAGGTTCTAGGGGATTAAATCTGGGTCCTTAGGCTTCAAAGGCAAGTGCCTTAGCCACTAAGCCATCTCACCAGCCCTGTACCTTCTTTTTTTACAGAAATATTTTTTCTCATTTATTTTTATTTATTTACAAGAGAGAGAGAGAAAGAATGAGAATAGGCATGCCAGCATCTAGCCACTGTAAATGAACTCCATACACATGTGGCACCATGTGCATCTGGCTTATGTGGGACCTGGAGTATAGAACCTGGGTTCTTAGGCTTCACAGGCAAGCCTTTTAACCACGAAGCCATCTCTCCAGCCCAAGAAATGTTTTATTCATGAGAAAGAGAGAGAGAGAGAAAGAGAAAGAGAGGGAAAGAGAGAGGGAATGGGCATGCAAGGGCCTCTAGCCACTGCAAACAGACTCCAGATACATGTGTCACCTTGTGCATCTGGCTAACAAGGGTACTGGAGAATTGAACCTGGGTCCTTATATTGAAGTAATACCATATATTTAATGTTCCTAGCTTGTATTAGTTCATATGAAACATAATCAATGTACCTATAGGAAATATAAATGTACCTAGGACTTCCAGTGAAGCCATGGGTGTTATACTATCATCCTCTGAAACTGCAGTGGGAGAAATTTCTCTGATGGTAGGTAACAAGAATTCTGTGACTCTGAGCCTGACCACTTTGGACAATATATATCTACCTTATCTCAGGAGACAGCTGCCTGTACTTAATCTTATTTGACAGAATGATACACTAATTATGCAAATTTCTCCTCTCTCTAAGCACAGGAGAATTCAGACAAAGGATTGTGAAAGGTATATGAGTTAGCATAATCTGAGTTCAAGGTCCCTGTTAGGTTTTTGGTGTGAGCCAGCAGAGGTCTATGCATGAATAAAGTGTCTCTCCCTCTCTCTGAAGTGGATTTTGCCTGATTATTCTCATTGACTCATTAATTCCTATAATTCCTGGTGTTGATTGGTCAGGAAACTAAGTCATGAGAGTCTTGCACTCAAAATATTGGCCCTTTGAGCCACTGGCATGGGCAGCTGAGCTGCTGTGGGGGATAGTCTCCTAATGATTAGGAAAGTGTGCTCCCTGATGGTTTCCAGGGCCCAAATTTGGATGGGGCCTCTGCCATTCCATGGTACCTGAGCTCCCCAGCAGACTTTAAAGAGATGATGTACAGAGCCACCAGACAAAGGGCCAATGTAGGTCCTGGGGGGGACCAGAAAGCAGACTGGGATAGAGCCTGATCATCTCTAGGGCCATTCTGAATAGATCCCATGTGTGCACAGGGTCAAAATGGTGGCCGACAGGGGACTCCGTGTGTATTCAGAGCTGAGAGGACCGCTGCATGTGTATTTGGAGCTGAGAGGACTGCTACATGTGTATTTGGAGCTGAGAGGACTACTGCATGTGTATTTGGAGCTGACAGGACTGCTCCATATATATTCAGAGCTGATGTTATGGGGTCTAATGTCACACAAGTAAGACCATAGACTCACAGAATGTGAGGCAAAGTTTTATTGGGTAAAAAAGATAGAAAAGAAAAAGGAAAAAGAAAGACTGGTACACCAGGTCTCCATCCCACAGGTCAGAATTTCAGGATGCAGCCCTGAACTGTTCAGAGTGTCAGCTTTTTTTTTTTTTTGGAAATAACCACATGATGTTTATAGTAAAAACAGGATGGGAGTTAAACCACAAAGTTACATATTGTTAAACAAGGTGTGGGGGGATGCTATTACAAGAAGTCACAAAGTTACATAGGTCACATAGGTGAAACTGGGGCAAGAAACATTCTATGCTATGTAATCCTAAAGATATTTAGAAGCAAAGAGATATAGGAAGGTCATGGTACATTGCAGAGGGAACATCCCATTCCTTAGGTAACAATAAACACCTGCATTGCACAGAGGGGTAATCCCATTCCATTTTCCATTTCCACCTGTGATATGTTACTAAGTTAAATCCTTGACTCGTGAAGAGCATTGTCTAGGGTGTTTACATCTAAGGGGGTGTATTGCATCTGCAATACCATGAGTTTAACAGAACTTATTTTATTCTTTATATATCTACTTAGAACATTAATAATGCAGGGTCCTATGGTAAGGCCGAAGAGCAGTAGCATCAGGGGGTCAGCAATAGAAGAGACAAGGGAAGTTAGCCATGGAGACCAACTAAACATAGATTGAAACCAATTATTAGTAGCTTCTCTGAAGTTCTCTTTGAGATTTTCTCTAACCAAAGCCAGTGCAGTTTGGATTATTCCTGACTGATTGACATAAAAGCAACAAATTTTACCTAAAGCCATACATAGGTCTCTTTGTTTCATAAAAAGTAAGTCTAGGGCTGCAGGGATGGCTTGGAGGTTAAGGCATTTGCCTGTAAAGCTGAAGGACCCAGGTTCAATTTCCCAGGACCCACTTTAGTCAGATGCACAAGGAGGTGCATGAATCTGGAGGTCATTTCCAGTGGCTGGAGGCCCTGGTGCACCCATTCTCTCTCTCTCCCTCCCTCTTTCTCTATCAAATAAGTAAATAAACATAAATAAAAATATTTTTAAAAAAGTAAGTCTAGTCCCCTCCACTTTCATGGCCACTGGAGTGGTTAGGATGACCTGGTGGGTGCCCTTCCAACATCCCAATATGGTGTCTTTTGATCTGAACTCTGTCTCTGGGCTGAAAGGGATGGGGGCAAACAGCGTGTGTCTAAAAAGCAGCCTTGACTGCTGCGACAATGGACTCATGGACTCTTTAAGACTTGGATAGAATGAAGAAGCCTTTCATTAGTAAAGTCAGTTATCTGTTCAAGACCCCATCTGGGACAGGATGGGAGTGGGGTTTTCATACATAATTTTAAATGGGATAACTCCTTTACATAAGGAGCACACCTGGCCCTTAATAGGGAGAAGGGAAGAAGTCCCACCCATCCTTCACCAGTCTCTAGGATTAATTTAGTTAAAATCTCCTTCAAGGTCCAATTCATTCTTTCTACTTGTGAATTTTGGGGATGATAGGTGCAATGTAATTTCCAATTAATTCCCAGCATCTTAGTCAATTTCTTAGTGATATTTGACACAAAGGCAGGCCCATTATCTGATCCTATCTTGAGGGGCAACCCATAGTGGGGAATTATTTCCTTTAACAATTTATTAACTACTATTTGGGCTGTCTCAGTCTTGGTCAATAAATCTTCTACCAATCCTGAGATGGTATCAACGTAAATAAGTAAATATTTATATCCATACTGGTCTGGCTTCACCTCTGTGAAATCAACTTCCCAATATCTACCTGGCTCCGTTCCCTGCTCTCTCACCTCCATTGGTGGTACCTTACCAGAGGAAGCATTTTTCTGTTGGCAGGTCTGACAGCCGGTGGTGATGTCCTTGATGATTGAGTATCTGGGGAGAAAAACTCTTTGGATAGCTTGTTGCTTCCCAAGTGAGTTCCTTCATGTAGTTTAGCCAGTCTTTGTCCTAGGGCTTGGGGCAGCAACAGTCATCCATTCTCCAGTTGATACTATCCTTGTGGGGTCTGTTTCTTTATCAGGTGACAGGTGGGTTGTAGTTCCTGTTCCATGTATGCTGGTTGCTCAGGAAGAGTGGGCACCAGGAGGGTGACCAGACAGTCTGATGGATGCTGATAGGCAGCACTCTTTGTTGTGAGGTCTGTCAATCTGTTCCCTCTTGCTTCTGTAGTATCCCCTTTGTGGTGACCAGGACAATGGATTATGACCACTTTAGCAGGTGCCCAAATGGCTGGCCATAAGTCCAAAGTTTCATTTTTATTTTACTTATTTATTTATTTTTTTGGTTTTTTGAGGTAGTGTTTCACTGTAGCCCAGGCTGACCTGGAATTCACTATGTAGTCTCAGGGTGACCTCAAACTCATGATGATCTTCCTACCTCTGCCTCCAGAGTGCTGAGATTAAAGGTGTGCCTCACCACGCCTGGCTTCATTTTTATTTATTTTTTATTTTTTGGTTTTTCAAGGTAAGGTCTCACGCCAGCTCCATTTTTATTTTTAATGTCTTTACCTTCTGCTGTTAATAACCCTCGCTTCTGGTGGATGGCCCATGCGCATGTGCTGTGGCGAAGGCATAGCTGCTGTCTATGTAGACATTCACTGTCTTGTCTTCCTAATAAGAGCCTTGGCTAGTGCTATCAGTTCAGCTTTCTGAGCTGATGTACCCCGAGGTAGGGCCCACAGGGTTTCTTCCATAGTCACCCACCACAGCCACTCCAGCATACCTAAGTCCATCCAGGACAAAACTACTGCCATCAGAAAACATCACCAGATCAGGGTCCAGGCAAGCCACATCTGTCAGGTCCAGGCAGAGTCCATGGAAGGTGGAGGTGATCTCTAGACAGTCATGCAGAGAGGTTGATGCCTCATCAGTTTCTGTCAGCAGGGAGGTTGGGTTCAAAGCCTTGGTTTGGAAAAACTGTATTCTTGGTTGACCTAAGAGCAAGGCCTGATAGTGGGTTATGAGAGAGTTAGAGAGCCATTGGTTTGGGGGGGGGGGAGCTTTTTAAAACAGAGTTGGTATCACATGGGGGGCCATAATTGATAAAGTCTGACCCAAGGTTAATTTGTCAGCATCCTTTGTCAAAACAGGAGCAGCTGCAATAGCTTGGAGACAAGGGGGCCAACCAGTGGCTACTGGGACTAGCTTCTTTGACAAGTAGGCCACTGGGTGATGCCATGGCTCCAGTCTTTGGGTTAGGACACCCCTGGCTGTTCCCTTCTTTTCATCCATGTTCAAGTGGAAGGGTTTGCTTAAGTCTAGAAGCACCAGGGCAGGGGGCTGATGTCAGAGCTGACTTTAGTTCTTGGAATGCTTGTTTCTCATTTTCAGACTAATTAAAATGTGTGTGTGTGTGCGCGCGCGCGTGTGTGCGCGTGTGCATGCGCACGCTCTCATGGCCTCATATAGAGGCTTGGCTGATTCAGCAAACCTTGGGATACAAATTCTGCAATACCCTACAGTTCCGAAGAACATGCTCTTACCTTCTTGGAGTTCATATCCCAAGTAGGTTGCCTTACATACACAGATGGGCTTTCCTGGCTGATATGTGATAGCCCAGATGTTGTCAGTTGTCCAGGAGATGCTCTTTGGCAGAGAGGCATTCCTCCCCTGTTTCTGGAGCTAGGAGAATGTTGTTTAGGTATTGTAGAAGAGTTGCCTCAGGTGTTTCCTTGTGAATGGCCTGCAAGTCTCTATGAAGAGCCTCATCAAAGAGGGTAGGAGAATTTTTACATTTCTGTGGAAGCCTAATCCAGGTTAGTTGCCCAGTGGTGCCTTGCTCCATGTCTGTCCACTCAAAGGCAAAAAATGGGTTGACTTCCCTTTGCCAATGTGATACTAAAGAAAGCATCTTTTAGGTCCAGCACAGTATATATTTGCCTTTCAGGTGGAATCATACTGAGCAAAGTATAAGGGCTGTCTTATGGGACCTTGTGCCTTCTGGAAAATAGCCACCATAACCATTAGCCATTTTTTTAGCCTGTCTATCTTCTGGAGTATCTCTATTATTATATACCCTGGCAGCAATCTCTATTAACTCTGAAAGGAGTTTACCCTCAAAGTCTATTTTCTGAATCACCTTTCTAATATCTCATGTTGACTGAGTTACAAAAGCAATGTTAATAGCTTGCCTATTTTCAGGGGCCTCAGATCTATGGGGGGGTATGTCCTATATACTTCCTGCAGCCTTTCTAGGAAAGCAGTGGGGGATTCTGTGGGCCCATGGGTCACTTCATTCACCTTAGACAAATTTGTAGGGTGCTGAGCAAATTGCTGCCTGGAGACCACCCATCAGAGTCCAGTGAAAGAGGTTAAGGGACATTCTACCTCAGTGGTGTTGGGATCCCAGTCTGGTCATGTGGAAGGGAAAACCTCATCAATAACATTAGGGTTCTCCGTGAGGTGGCCATTGGCTCCCAACAGTAGTTTCTAGGCTTCCGTTCAGATTTTCTCATGTTCCTCTGTGGTGGTGAAGAGGGTCTGTCTGCAAGAGTTGTTGACAGTCCTCCCATGTGGGCTGATGGGTATATAAGACTGTCTCGAGAAGGGATATCAGAAAACCTGCTTTAAAGCAGATTTAGGTTTAGCAATGAGAATGGGGGTGCTGGAATCGAACATAGGTCTTTAGGCTTCCCAGATAAGCACCTTAGCCATTAAACCATCATTTACTTGATACCTTTTTTAAATGATCTGTTTATATCCTGATATACATTTTAGGTAAATCTGATGTTTGCCTTATGTAAGGAGTTTGTAACTTGATCAAGTACCTGGACTCAGTTTACCTATTTATCCTTTTGTTTACTGAGAAACATCATCTAGCAGATGTGACTAGGTGTTCAAAAGAGAGGAACTATAAAGAGAAACAAAGTTACATGCCCTTTGTCATTCCCTTTTCCTTATCAGCGACAATTGGCCATTTTATCTCTGGACAGAGTCAGGGAGATGCATGGCTTAAAATTTCATGGGGTCTGAGATAAAGGGGGCATCTTTCCTCTTTCCAGAGTGCAGCTTGCCGTGACTTTATTTATTTATTTATTTTAAAAAATTATTTATTTATTTATTTGAGAGAGAGGAAGAGAGTGGGCATGCCAGGGACTCCAGCCACTCCAAATGAACTCCAGATGCATGTGCCCCCTTGTGCATCTGGCTTACATGGGTCCTAGAGAATCGAACCGGGATTCTTTGGCTTTGCCAGCAAATGCCTTAACCACTAAGCCATCTCTCCAGCCCTTGCCGTGACTTTAAATAGTGTATAACAGTAAGAAAGAGCAAAAGGAAATGACAGAGCAGAGAGCTAAGCATCCTGACATCCCTTGTCTTACTCTGAAGTTGTTTGTTTTTACCTAAGAAATTTACTTTACCCATTTGTAATACACAAGGCGATAGGGTCTTGACTATGTCTAACCTGGTTGGACTTCCAAAGAATATGAATTACAACTGTGCTGTTGACATTCTGACCCACCTAGCATAGGACATCATCTGTGTCTAATGTAAGCTGAATTTACATTAAGTCTATGTCCCTACATAAAACTTTTAGAGCATCCCTGAAAGTCTGTAAACATTTGAAAAAACTTTAACTTTAGGCATAGTGTTTAGGTTTAGCCTGAAAATTAGCTTTCTGTTCCTTCTAAAAGGAAATTAATTTTAGGCAGATTTTGGTTTCTTTAGATCTCTTATATTCTTTCTACATACGTGCATCTTCATCCATACAGTTTGACATTTTGATCTAAGTTTCATTCAAAAAGCATTTTTAACAAGCATTCTATGCCCAACATTGAAAAATACCTTCCTAGTTCCTTCAATCATTTCATTTCTACCCACAACTAACCATCTTTCTTATAAGACTATTAAGAAAAACTACAACAAATTGATTAATCTTATTATCCACTGACAAAGAAACAAGTAGTCTGGTTCAAAGAGTTAACCATTTTACTACTGGAAATTTGTAGAGAAAAATCTTCCTTACCTACCAGACTTGCTTTAAAATTTTTTTTTGTTTATTTTTATTTATTTATTTGAGAGTGACAGACAGAGAGGGAAGAGGCAGAGAGAAAGAGAGAATGGGCTTGCCAGGGCCTCCAGCCACTGCATATGAACTCCAGATGCAGGCGCCCCCTTGTGCATCTGGCTAATGTGGGTCCTTGGGAATTGAGCCTCGAACTAGGATCCCTAGGCTTCACAGGTAAGCACTTAGCTGCTAAGCCATCTCTCCAGCCCCAGACTTGCTTTATAATACCAGTATATATAACTTCAGATTTTATATAGCCCATTGATTTGAGATATCTCCTATTAATAAACTCCATGAAATATACTTTCTGTGAATACAGGCAAAACATAACAACCATTTTGAGGATAATCTTTATCAATACCTCTAACACATTTGGAAATGCTTTTATTAGGAGTAACTAAGGCAAATTTTTGTTTTGATCTTGAGCCTAGAACTCAGGCCAGTTGCCTCCTCTTTTTAAGTAACATGACATTACAATCTTTTAAAATACCTGGCAAATTATGAGTCACCAACTTAGAGAGAATTTTGTTGTTTTTAATAATCCTCTATGTAAGTTGAAGTTGACCTAGAACACAAATTCAGTAATCATATTTATGAGATCATGTAAGAAAGTATAGGTTTTTTAGACTGTTAAAAAACTTTCTTTTATTCAGTATGGTTATAGTCCCATGATAACAAAATTATGTTAAAAGATACATATTTTTAACCCCATGCAACTTTTCATTTTCCACCAGGATTCTTTTCTAGAATTATTTTTTAACTGACACCTGTGAATTATTTTCACTACAAAGGGGAAGAGCTCAGGGCAGCCTCTCCAGACTCTCAGGTTGCATTCTGCACCCCTTTTTCATCATAAACAGGAAACAGGACATGGTTCTTCTTTTTTTAGTTAAAACTATTTTTTATTTCTTTTTTTAATTATTAGGTATGACCATATTTGGTATGTAAACATCACACATTGGTACCAACCTTTCTCTTCTCCCTGCCCCTTTTCTGAAGAGGCCTTCCTCATTGGGGGTGCAGGTCAACCCCATGGGGATCGTGGGTCATGCATTATGGAGGCAGCAGTCAGTTATGGGGGAGAGGTAATGTCTGTGTGCAAAATGTCCCAACTTGTGGCTCTGATGATCTTTCCACACCTTCTTCTGCAAAATTCCCTGAGCCATGCTGGGAGCATTTTAAGTCTACTTCAGTGATGGTCACAGCATCTAGATGTCTGGTTTGGTAGGTGTTCAGTGTCCTCAGTATCTTTCTCCATCACCCTTGTGCTGATATCAGCTTAACTTAGAGAGCAGCATTCTTGCTCATTTCCCCAGTTCCTCTGTGGTTTTACTAATAGTGAATGAGGGTTCCTATTTCTCTACAGCCACACCAACATTTGTTTTCATTTGATTTTTTAATGTTTGCTATCCTTACTGGGGTAAGGTGCAATCTCATAGGTGAATTTTCATTTCTTTAATGGTTAGGGACATTGAACATTTTCTTAAGCATGTGTTAGCCATTTGTAATTCTTCCTCCGAGAACTCCGTATTTAGTTCTCTGCCCCACTTTTGGAGTGGGTTGTTTGATTTTCTATTGTTTAGTTTTTTGAGTTCTTTATAGATTCTAGATATTAGGCTTATGTCAATGGTATAACTGGCAAAGATTTTCTCCAATACAGTGGGTAATCTATTGGCTCTGCTAATGATATGTTTGTCTGTGCAAAAGCTTTCTAGCTTCATAAGATCTCATTGGTTGAGTGCTTGCTTAATTACCTTGGGTACTGGGTTTTTTTTTTGTTCAGGAAGTCTTTTCCCAATTCTATACCATGAAGAGTGATTACTATTATTTTTTCCAGTAGTTGAAGAGTTTTGGGTCTTATATTGAGGTCTTTAATACATTCGGACTTGATTTTTTTATATGGCAAAATGAATGGGTCTAATTTCAGTTTTCTACATATGGTCATCCAATTTGTCCAACACCATCTGTTGGAGATGCTATCTTTTCTCCAATTTACATTACTGGCACCTTTATCAATGATCAAGCAGCTGTAGTTGCTTGCCCTAAAGTCTGTATCTTCAATTCTGTTCCATTAGTCTATGTTTCTGTTTTCATTCCAGTACAGTGCTATTTTTGTCATTGTGGCTGATACCACCAGAGGTGTTTCTTTTGCTGAGGATATGTTTGGATATCCAAGGCCTTCTGCTATTCCATATAAATTTGAGATCAGGTTTTCAGTCTCAGTGAAGAATGATGCTGGTATTTTTATTGGTATTGCATTAAATCTGTATATTGCTTTTGGTAGAATTGCCATTTTCATGATTTTAATTCTACCTATCCATGAACATGACAGGTCCTTCCATCTTTTTAAGTCCTCCTCTATTTCTTTCTTGAATGTTTTTATGTTTTCATTATGTAGTTCATTCACATCCTTTGTTAGTGTTATTCCAAAGTATTTAATATTTTTTGTTGCTATTGAAAATGGACAGTCTCACTGATTTCTTTCTCTTTATATTTGTCTTTTGCATACAGAAAAGCTACTGATTTTTGTGCATTGATTTTGTATCCTGCCACTTTGATGAAGGAATTTATCACCTGTAGAAGTTTTGGGATGGAGACTTTAGGGATATAAATAGAGCTAACTTGACTTCTTCCTTTCCAATTTAAATCCCTTTTACTTCTTTTTCCTGTCTTATTGCTTGGGCTAGTATGCAGTGGTGAGAGTGGGCACCCCTGTCTTGTTCCTGATCTCAGTGGGAACTCCTTGAATTTTTCCCCATTAAGAATTAGTTGAGCTTTAGGAGCTTTATATATAGCCTTTATTGTGTTGAGATATAAACCCTCCATGACTATTCTTTTCAGTGCTTTTATCATGAAGTGGTGGTGTTGTTTTTCAAAGACCTTCTCTGCACAATTGAGATTATCATGTGGTTCTTATGGTTCAGTTCATTTATGTGCTGTATTACATTGCCCAATTTCCATATGTTAAGCCATCCCTACATCTTTGGGGTGAAGCCTACTTGATCAAGGTTGATAATGCTCCTGATGTGTTGTCAAGTTTGGTTTGCAAGGATTTTGTTCAGGATCTTTGCATCTAAGTTCATTAGGGATATATAGACCTATAATTTTTTTCCTTGTTGCATCTTTTTCTGGTTTTGGTATTAGGGTGATGCTAGCTTCATAAAATGAGTTGGGTAAGATTCCATGGTCTCCAACTATGTGGAATAATTTGAGCAAAATTGGTTTCAGTTCTTCTATGAAGGTTTGATAGAATTCAGCTGAGAAGCCATCTGGTCCTGGTCTTTTCTTTTTGGGGAGGTTTTTGATTACCTTTTCAATCTCCATGGATGTGATAGGTTTGTTTAGGAGATTAATCTGCTCTATTTAGTTTTGGTAGATGGTATTTGTCTAGGAATTCATCCATTTCCTCCAAATTATTTAATTTTGTGGAGCAGAGGTTTTAGAAGTATGCCCTGATGATTTTTCCAATTTCATTGATGTCTGTAGTGATCTCTTATTTTTCATTTCTGATTTTGTTAATTTTAGACCTCTCTTTTTTGTGCTGGGTCACTTTGGCCAAGGGTTTGTCAATCTTGTTTATTTATTTATTTATTTATTTATTTATTTATTTGAAGAACCAGCTCTTTGTTTCATTGATTTTAAAATTGTTTTCCTAGTTTCCAATTCATTAATTTCTGCTCTAATCTTGATTATTTATTTCTGTCTGGTGCTCTTTGGGTTGGATACTTCTTATTTTTCCAGCACCTTTAGGTGGACAGTCAGGTTATTGATTTGTGATCTGTCTTTGTAATGAAGGCATTTAGGACTAAATTTTCCCCTTATGACTGCCTTCATTGAGTCCCATAAGTTTTGGTAGGTTGTGTTTTCATTATCATTCAAATCTAGGAATTTTACAATTTCTTTTTTGATTTCTTCCATGACACATTCATTGCTTAAATGTGTGTTATTTAGTCTCCAAGAGTTGGTGGAGTTCTTGATGTGTCTCTTGTTAATTTCTCTTTGAAACACTGTTATCTGACATGATGCAGGAAATTACTTGAATTTTCCTGACTTTATGAAGGCATGCTTTGTGGCCTAATATATAGTCAATTTTGGAGACAGTTCCATGAGCTGCTGAGAAGAATGTGTATTCTGTAGAGTTGGTTTGGAAAGTTCTGTAGATATCTGTTAGGTCTAGTTGATCTGTGATGTTGTTGAGCTCTATTATTTCCTGTTGATTTTCTGCTTAGATGTGGATACTTAGTGGCCGGTCAAGATACTAGAGCAAAAGGCTTGATTCCACAGCTCACACAGGGGCCAGGCACAATGGGACCTACCAGGACCAGGGGAGTAGGAGGAGTAAGGGAACAGGGACCTGGCCTACTTTGTGTTGAGCCCTCCAGGACCTAGATCAGTGCAGGCCGCGTAGACTAGGGAGGTGGGAGGATATCAGATACAGGGGTGTGGTCTCCTCACTCCAGAGGGCCGTGGCTGCCCACACACTGATGTGCAAGGAACTCAGACTTGGGCAGTGGGAGGTGTCCAGATATGGGTCTGGCCTACCCACTCCAGACTGCTGTTCCCCCCCACACACTGACTGCACAAGGAACTCAACCCTGGGTAGTGGGAGGGGACAAGAAATGGGTTTGGCCTACTCACGCCAGACTGTTGCACCTGCCCAGACACTGACTGTGCAAGGAACTCGGGCCCAGGAGGAGGAGGGAGGAGCCCAGATATGGGCCCAGCCTACTCAATACAGACCACAGGGACTGCTCACACACTGACTGCACAAGGAACTCAGACCTGGGTGATGGGAGAGGACCAGAAATGGGTCTGGCTTACTCACTCCAGACCACCACATCCACCCAGGCAGTGGAGGGAACCAGAAATAGGTCCAGCCTACTCACTCGAGACTGCTGTGGCTGCCCCCAAAATATGGCTTTGTTTACATAGAATTTTAACTCACCATAGGCTTTAAATCTGACTTTTAAAGACAAAAACCAAAAATCCTTGAAATAAATCAAATGCTAAGAAAAACTTTAGGAGAGACCTGTTAGACTATTTAGATTAATAAAGAAACCAAAAGGTGTCTATAAACAATGTCTTATTTGTTAAAAGCCAAACAAAAGAGGAAATATCAGGCACAGTTCAATTTAAAATTATGTACTTATTTTTATCAAACAATTTAAAAGTCACATGTTCTTTTTTAATTTTTTTGTTCATTTTTATTTGTTTATTTGAGAGTGTCAGAGAGAGAAAGATGCAGAGAGAGAGAGGGAGAGAGATAGGGAGAGAATGGGCATGCCAGGGTTTCCCACCTCTGCAAACGAACTCTAGACACGTGTGCCCCCTTGTGCATCTGGCTAATGTGGGTCCTGGGGAATCAAGCCTTGAACGGGGGTCCTTAGGCTGCACAGGCAAGCACTTAACCACCAAGCCATCTCTTCAGCTCAAGTCACATGGCTTAACATGTGGAGTCAGGCTATCACATTGGAACCTTGAATTGGAGATCCTCTTGTCTCAGGAGGAATAGCTAGGATAATAGGCCTAGCTCATTTTACTGTTTATCTTCTTCTTCTTCTTTTTTTTTTTTTTTTTGGAAGATTTTTAAAGTGCTTTTTAACCAGTTTTAAATGAGATTTTTCAACAAAATGATTTTGACCCATATTTTCAAAGATGAGGACAAGACAAATGAACACAACACTAAACACAAACATGCTAGCAATAACGGCTCTCCTGACACTGCCTTGTGACTGCCAAACCAAAACTGAGCCAGAAACACACCTCTATTCAAAATCTCCGAACAGAGGTAGAGAGGGTCAAATACGGCCCCTTGATCCCCTCATCCAGGGGAACTAATGCTGCATCCAGTTTCCTTCTTGGGCCCAGAAAAATGCACAAAACCAAAAAATCAGAAAAAAAAAAAAAAAAAGAAAAAGAAAAAGAAGAGTAGAGAAAGCACCTCTGGAGATTTCTAACCCAGTAAAGGAGGGGGCCGGCAGTCCTAGACAAAAGTTCCCCGCTACCAACTCCAAAACCAGGAACATGCAGATGGATAGAAATCTGGTTCTTGGGCCTAGACTAGGGGTCCTTCCCTGGTTTGGTTGCCCCAGAGTCGGGAGGGAGGTCTTGAAATGTTGATCCAGGGTGAGTCTCTAAGATGTTATGGGTCCAGTGTCACACAAATAAGACTATCAATTCACAGAATGTGAGGCAAAGTTTTATTGGGTAAAAAAAGAAAAAAGAAAGAGACTGGTGCACCAGGTCTTCATCCCAGAGGCCGGGATTTCAGGATGCAGCCCTGAACTGTTAAGAGTGTCAGCTTTTATTGGAAATAACCACATTTTTATAGTAAAAACAGGATGGGAGTTAAACCACAAAGTTCTATACTAAACAAGGGGAGGCACTATTACAAGAAGTCACAAGGTTACATAGATCACATAGACGGAACTGAGACAAGAAACATTCTATGCTATGTAATCCCAAAGATATTTAGAAGCAAAGAGATACAGGAAGGTCAAGGTACATTGCAGAGGGATCATCCCATTCCTTAAGTAACAGTAAACACCTGCATTGCACAGAGGGATCATCCAGTTCCTTTCACATTCCATTTTCCAATGAGAGGGCTGCTCCTTGTGTACTTGGAATTGCTCCATGTATATTTGGAGCTGACTAAGGGGCTCCACATGTATTCAGAGCTGAAAGTTAAAGCTTTACAGAGGGCCATTAAGAGACATTTACATAGTGACAGCCAGGGAATTCCTGTGAGGGGGGAGGGAACTGTAATTAACCTCTGTGTGAATGTGTGTGAATGGGCGACTCAGTCCATTTGCATTCTGAGTTCAAATTTGTAGTCCTATGGCTGGGCATCCTTAACATCCCCACTAAGGCCACAGGATTTGAGTGGGCTCATTCTGCAGTACCATGGCAAGTGACATAAGGTCTCATGGTGGGATTGGAAGAGTATCCAAGCTGAACCCTCTACAGCAAGCGCTGCTGAAGTTCCTCCGGGACACAGCCAGACGATCATATGAATGGCTCCCTTTCAAGGTGGAACCCATCCCTTGTCTGTCATGTGTCACTGAAACTGGGAGGAAAACACAAGAAGGGGGGGCACTGTGATGCCTCTTAATGTATGTGAGTATGTGAATATATTTGAGATCCCTGCACCCATGAGTATGCAGGTAAACGGGGAGGCACTATAATGTCATCAAGTGCTCTCTCTCTCTCTTTCTCTCTCTCTCTTTGTGTGTGTGTGTGTGTGTGTGTGTGTGTGTGTGTGTCAGTGTCTGAGGCTATGAAAGATTTTTGCCCAGTGTCTGTGCCCCCTGAGCAGAGCCAGGGAAAGACCTGAGATCCCATGCTGAGGCCTGGCAGATCTAGGAGCCTATGAATGGCACAGAGGGTGAGCCCTGTGCTTGAGTCTGTTGGGAAGAAGACTTGGAGATTGGCTTTGGCATTCCTGGGCCCCTGGGCCTTGCTATTTCCCCAGTGCTGGAAGTTGATCTAAAATGTTGGGTGCTGGGGTGGGACCCAAGGTATTACAGGTTTCCTTGTGGACCCAAAGGGGACTTCTTACAGAAATTGCGAGCGAATTTGCTGTAACTGTTTCAGTGCCTTGTCTCCCTTGGCCTGTACAAATGGACAGTGGGAGCACTGGGAGAAGGAAGCAAACTGCAATGCAGGTCTCACTGTGGGGTTTCTGCCTTCTTACTGTGCCCCGCAGTGGTGAGGGTCCATCAGAAGAAGTTAAACACTAGGGCTGTTGGGGAGGGTCATTGAAGTTTCTGGGTTGTCAGAACAGTCCAAGATGGGGGAAATGGAGATAAAATTAAACCTCTGGCTGTTTACTTTTCCTTGGAAGTGGGTGATGGGAAGATAAGTTCTTTTCCTTTTGTTTACTAGGTGGTGCCTGTTAAGAGGGGATTAAAGCTGTTCCCCAGGAGGCCTGATAACTCCAAGGTCAAATCTGGCTATCTGTGAGCTTGTAAATTTTATGGTCCAGAAGAATTCTTCTATGAAGGTCATTGGTTCCTGAATCCTTCAGTTATGTTGAAGGCTTGTGATAAGGTGGTAAGGAGTATTCTAAAGCATTGTTCCCCCACAGAGACTGGCTGATGCATTCATGACCTCACTAAGTAAATAAAGGGAGAAAGATCAGAAAAGGTAAATAAGCAGAGATAGATCTTCAGAAGACTTGAGAGGAAAGTAAAATGATGCTATCTAACATCAGGCACAGTAGGGCTGATTAGAAAAGGGAAGTTGTTACAAAATTTACAACTGGGAAATATGTGTTTAAGGGATTCTTTTTCCTTTTAGTGTAGTTTTCTTTGTTCAGATGAGATATAAAACTGTTTTAATTTCACAGATACATGGACGAAAGATCATCTTGGATCTGCCAAGTATGGTACCTTTCTTTGTTATTTCTTATTGAATTATTTAAAAGGGACCAAAAAATCCTAACTGGTTGTGCAAATTAAAAAAAAGAAAAACTGAGCTGGAGGGATGGCTTAGTGGTTAAGGCCTTTGCCTGCAAAGCCAAAGGACCCAGGTTCAATTCCCTAGGACCCACGTTAGCCAGCTGCACAGTGGCTGGAGGATCCAATGCACCCATTCTCTGTTTCCCTCTTTCTCTTTCAAATAAATAAAGATAAAATATTTAAAAAAGAAAAACTATGAGAATTATAACCCAGAGCAACAGATGTCTCAGTTGGTCACAGAGATGCCAGTTACATACAGAAAGACAGTAAATTGACTATTCCATGGGGCAAATGTAGCCCCAGATTATTAGGCTGTGGACAGACAGCAGTCAATTCTCCTTAACTGCTGAAGATGAAGTTCTAACAATACAGGTGGAGCTCTTAGGAACTTCAGTTTTAGAGCCTTTTTGTATGCTGGACAGGCACAGAGACCACTCTCCAGAAAAACGGTGCTTTTCAGAGCCACCGAGGACATGATTCCCTGGATTATATTAAGTCTACTAGCGCCATAGCCTGGCTATTACCCTATACAGCCTTTCTGCATGTGGCATGACATTTATAGGTGACACAAACAAATATTATATCCAAGGTCAAAAATGACAATTACAAGTAAGAGAAACAAGTTTTGTCTATAAAAAGAAACATTAAATTTGATAAGGAAAGTTAATTAAAATTAAGAGACTAATAAATAAAAGTACTTTACTTAGTTCAGGAAAAAGATCTAGAGATATGAAAGGATGTCAAACTAAAAAGACTGAATGTTTGATTATTTTTGTCAAGTTTTATATAACCATGAAATTATGAGCTTTGTATCATTGCACCTAATGTTGTCTGTTGAAATGAATTTCCCCCTATTAAATGAAGTTTTGTCTAACAGGAATGATATGCGACCAAAATAGTACATTTGGAGAAGAATTTATGTATTATATCAAAACAGCCAGTTTGTTCATTGGGAA
The DNA here is from genome assembly GCF_020740685.1 of Jaculus jaculus. Classification (NCBI taxonomy): domain Eukaryota; kingdom Metazoa; phylum Chordata; class Mammalia; order Rodentia; family Dipodidae; genus Jaculus; species Jaculus jaculus. Next base: position 80,605,694 of record NC_059112.1, on the reverse strand, counting down.
AACATACAAATTTAACATTCAGGCAAAACTTTAAGTGGGGATTATTGAAGGCTTCCCTGGAAAAAAATAAAATTTTGAAGGAAGAAATCTTGTCATGAACAAAAGAACATACAATCAGGGATTAATTAATTAAAAAACACCCATAAATCTAAAGTTCTGTTTGAAAAAAAACTTTTATAAACATTAAGAAGTATAGCAATATCTGAGTAAAATTGTGTTTACTAAGACTTGAATTTTGGTTATGGAGTTTAATATTCCCTAATAATAATACCCTCTAATAATGTAATCTTATCCAGCTCAATTTCTTTTAACCTAGAGGTATCTGGGACCAGTCTTGTGGTTAGAAGAAAATAGTTCTTTTTAATGTTAATAAAGTTGGGTCAGTTTTTGTTGGCCTTTTGAGCTTAACTGGTATCTCTAATTCATCCCTTTTAAGAATAAGAACCCATAATTATTTGGAGAATGGAATTAACTCAATCTCACTTCTCTACACTGGAGATGGATAATGAGGAGTTATAAAATCTTTACTGTTATGGGCTAGGCCTTGGACAACAATAAGAGGAAACTCAGAAGGTCAGCTATAGTTAAAAATAACTTACAGACTGGAGAGATGGCTTAGCAGTTAAGGCGCTTGCCTGTAAAGCCAAAGGACCTCAGTTTGATACCCCAGGACCCACATAAGCCAGATGTGTAAGGAGGTGCATATGTCTGGAGTTTATTTGCAGTGACTGGAGGTTCTGGCATGCCTATTCTCTATCTGCCCCCGCCCTGCCTTTTTCCCTCTCTCAAATAAATAAAAATAAAAATAAAATCCTAAAAAATAAAAATTTTTACATTGGTATGTGATGGCATTGGGATTTTAGATTTGCAGCATAAAATATATAAACTTATAAGGTGATATAGAATATGTCCTGTTAGCAAAATTTATATATTGATCTGATCCTAAGAAATGTTTTGAGAATGTCTTATACATGTTAATATATGATGTGCAATTATATTACAGGGGCCAATGATCATAACAAGAAATGCAATATGCTGTTTTTGGAAAACTGGAGAAAATAAAGTATACAGAATATTGCTTCAAAAAACAACTTTTAAATAAAGCTCAATAAAAGGAAAATATATTTAAATGTAGCTTAACATCTGGAGACATTTATAATTAATCAATTTCTTTTTTTTTTTGAGGTAGGGTCTCACTCTAGCCCAGACTGACCTGGAATTCACTCTGTAGTCTCATGGTGGCCTTGAACTCACAGCGATCCTCTTATTTCTGCCTCCTGAGTGCTGGGATTAAAGGTGCACCACCACACCCAGCAATCAATCAAGTTTAACAGAGGATAACAGTTATTAAAAAGGTTGTTAATTAAGATGGGTAAAAGATAACATCTTGATGTTTCTATCCAAAATATGTGTTGTTAACCAGCTGTGTCATGGATGGACCATGGTTTGCAATGGAGACCCAAAGATGCTTTAGATATGCCAGGACTGAGAAATGGCTACTATGGAACATGCTGACTTGGGATAGAAGTTTTCCTACTACTCAACCTAGCTAGGATGGAAATTTTGGAGATCCAGAGATTGTCATATCTGGATATGAATGTTGGGCTTGAACTGATGTTGTTTGATATTTACCTAATGATTATTGATTTTGCATTGGTTCAGTCCCTCCTTGTTGTGCCTTATAACAATGGAAATGTTTACTCTGTGCCATTATATGTTGGATATATGTGACTTGTTTTGACTTTACAGGACTCACAATTATGAGACAGTCTTGAAGTTTGTAAAGCTTATGGGCCTTTTAGAGTTAGACTGAATACAATTGGCCTTGTGATATGGTTATCAGTCATTGGGGGCCAGGGGCAGAATGTGATAGTATGTCATCCATGGACTCAGGTGTTAAAATTAAAGTTATAGCTTTGATCTCCACTACCTGGCTATAGGAAGTATCACTGGGGGCAGATCTAGATTCCAGCCCAAAGGTGTTGAGAGCAGTGTGAGCTTAGGTAGAGGTCCTGTTGGTTGCCAATTTATGCTTGCTGCTTTTCTGGTGTTTGCTGGCTGGTAGTGGTCGCCCCACCTTGGTTGGATTTATGAATGGGACCAGCTTCTTCTGCCATCAGTGAACTTTCCTTAGATCTGTAAGCTTGAAATAAATCCTTTCCTCCCATTAGATGGCATTTGGTTGGATGCTCATCCCAGTGACATGAAGTCATTTACTACAGCTAATGTTTTTTTTTAATTTTTTTCAAATTTTTATTAACAACTTCCATGATTATAAAAAATAGCCCATGGTAATACCCTCCCTTCCCCCACTTTCCCCTTTGAAACTCCATTCTCCATCATATCCCCTCCCCATCTCAATCAGTCTCTCCTTTATTTTTTTTATTTTTTATTTTTTTTTAATTTTTATTAACATTTTCCATGATTATAAAATATATCCCATGGTAATTCCCTCCCTCCCCACCCCCACACTTTCCCGTTTGAAATTCCATTCTCCATCATATTACCTCCCCATTACAATCATTGTAATTACATATATACAATATCAACCTATTAAGTATCCTCCTCCCTTCCTTTCTCCACCCTTTATGTCTCCTTTTCAACTTACTGGCCTCTGCTACTAAGTATTTTCATTCTCACGCAGAAGCCCAGTCATCTGTAGCTAGGATCCACATATGAGAGAGAACATGTGGCGCTTGGCTTTCTGGGCCTGGGTTACCTGACTTAGTATAATACTTTCCAGGTCCATCCATTTTTCTGCAAATTTCATAACTTCATTTTTCTTTACCGCTGAGTAGAACTCCATTGTATAAATGTACCACATCTTCATTATCCACTCATCTGTTGAGGGATATCTAGGCTGGTTCCATTTCCCAGCTATTATAAATTGAGCAGCAATAAACATGGTTGAGCATGTACTTCTAAGGAAATGAGATGAGTCCTTTGGATATATGCCTAGGAGCGCTATAGCTGGGTCATATGGTAGATCAATCTCTAGCTGCTTTAGGAACCTCCACAGTGTTTTCCACAATGGCTGGACCAGATTGCATTCCCACCAGCAGTGCAGAAGGGTTCCTTTTTTTCCACATCCCCGCCAACATTTATGATCATTTGTTTTCATGATGGTGGCCAATCTGACAGGAGTGAGATGGAATCTCAATGTAGTTTTAATCTGCATTTCCCTGATGACTAGTGACGTAGAACATTTTTTAAGATACTTATATGCCATTCGTATTTCTTCCTTTGAGAACTCTCTATTTAGCTCCATAGCCCATTTTTTGATTGGCTTGTTTGATTCCTTATTATTTAACTTTTTGAGTTCTTTGTATATCCTAGATATTAATCCTCTATCAGATATATAGCTGGCGAAGATTTTTTCCCATTCTGTAGGTTGCCTCTTTGCTTTTTTCACTGTGTCCTTTGTGGTGCAAAATCTTTGTAATTTCATTAGGTCCCAGTGGTTAATCTGTGGTTTTATTGACTGAGCAATTGGGGTTGTATTCAGAAAGTCTTTGCCAAGACCAATATGTTGAAGGGTTTCCCCTACTTTTTTCTCTAGCAGTTTCAAAGTTTCCGGTCTGATGTTAAGGTCTTTGATCCATTTGGACTTAATTCTTGTGCATGGCGAGAGAGAAGAATCTATTTTCATCCTTCTGCAGATATATATCCAGTTTTCAAAACACCATTTGCTGAAGAGGCTGTCTCTTCTCCAATGAGTATTTTTGGCATTTTTATTGAATATCAGGTGGCTATAGCTACTTGGGCTTACATCTGGGTCCTCTATTCTGTTCCACTGATCTACATGTCTGTTTTTGTGCCAGTACCATGCTGTTTTTGTTACTATGGCTCTGTAGTATAGGGTAAAATCAGGTATGGTGATACCACCAGACTCTTTTTTGTTGCTCAGTATTATTTTAGATACTCGAGGTTTTTTGTGATTCCAAATGAATTTTTGGATTGTTTTTTCTATTTCCATGAAGAAAGCCTTTGGAATTTTGATAGGGATTGCATTAAATGTGTAGATTGCTTTAGGTAAGATTGCCATTTTCACGATATTGATTCTTCCAATCCAGGAACAAGAGATGTTTCTCCACTTTCTAGTGTCTTCTGCAATTTCTCGCTTGAGTGTTTTAAAGTTCTCATTGTATAGATTCTTTACTTCCTTGGTTAGGTTTATTCCAAGGTATTTTATTTTTTGATGCAATTGTGAATGGGAGTGATTCTCTGATTTCATCCTCTGTGTGTTTGTTGTTAGCATATATGAAGGCTACTGATTTCTGTGTATTTATTTTGTATCCTGCTACATTGCTGTAGGTTTTGATCAGCTCTAACAGCTTGCTAGTAGAGTCTTTAGGGTCCTTTATGTATAGAATCATGTCATCTGCAAATAATGATAACTTGATTTCTTCCTTTCCAATTTGTATCCCTTTTATGTGTGTCTCTTGCCTTATTGCTATGGCCAAGACTTCCAAAACTATATTAAATAGAAGTGGGGACAGTGGACACCCTTGTCTTGTTCCTGATTTTAGTGGAAAAGCTTCCAGTTTTTCCCCATTTAGTAATATGTTGGCTGTAGGCTTGTCATAAATAGCCTTTATTATATTGAGATATGTTCCTTCTATTCCCAGTCTCTGTAGGACTTTTATCATGAAGGGATGTTGGATTTTGTCAAATGCTTTCTGTGCATCTAATGAGATGATCATGTGATTTTTGTCCTTCCCCCCGTTTATGTAATGTATTACATTTATAGATTTGCGTATGTTGAACCATCCCTGCATCTCTGGGATAAAGCCTACTTGGTCCGGGTGAATGATCTTTTTGATATACTCTTGTATTCTGTTTGCCAATATTTTGTTGAGAATTTTTGCATCTATGTTCATGAGGGAGATTGGTCTGTAATTTTCTTTTTTTGTTCTATCTTTGCCTGGTTTTGGTATCAGGGTGATGCTGGCCTCATAGAAGGAGTTTGGTAGAATTCCTTCTTTTTCTATTTCCTGGAAAAGCTTAAGAAGCAATGGTGTTAGCTCTTCCTTAAAAGTCTGGTAAAATTCAGCAGTGAATCCATCCGGGCCTGGGCTTTTTTTAGTTGGGAGATTATTGATAACTGTTCGGATCTCCATGTTTGTTATAGGTCTATTTAAGTGATTAATCTCATTTTGATTTAATTTAGGTAGGTCATATAGATCAAGGAAATCATCCATTTCTTTCAGATTTTCATACTTTGTGGAGTATATGCTTTTATAGTATGTCCCTATAATTTTTTGAATTTCTCTGGAATCTGTTGTGATGTTACCTTGTTCATCTCTGATTTTATTAATTTGTGTCTCTTCTCTCTTTCTTTTGGTCAGATTTGCTAAGGGTTTATCAATCTTGTTTATCCTTTCAAAGAACCAACTCTTTGTTTCATTAATTCTTTGGATTGTTCTTTTTGTTTGTATTTCATTAATTTCTGCCCTAATCTTTATTATTTCTTCCCGTCTACTACTTTTTGGTTTGCCTTGTTCTTCTTTTTCCAAGGCTTTAAGGTGAAGCATTAGGTCGTTTACTTGCGACCTTTCTAATTTTTTTTTTTTTTTATTTAAAAAAAAATTTTTTTTTGTTCATTATTTATTTATTTATTTGAGAGCAACAGACACAGGGAGAAAGACAGAGAGAGGGAGAGAGAGAGAATGGGTGCGCCAGGGCTTCCAGCCTCTGCAAACGAACTCCAGACACGTGCATCCCCTTGTGCATCTGGCTAATGTGGGACCTGGGGAACCGAGCCTCGAACCGAGGTCCTTAGGCTTCACAGGCAAGTGCTTAACCGCTAAGCCATCTCTCCAGCCCTCTAATTTCTTAATATAGGCTCTTAAGGCTATAAATTTACCTCTTAGAACTGCCTTCATTGTGTCCCAGAGATTTTGCCATGTTGTGTTCTCATTATCATTTGACTCTATAAATTTTTGATTTCCTTTTTGATTTCTTCATTGACCCACTCATCATTTAGTAGTGTATTGTTTAGTTTCCATGATTTTGTGTATGCTCTATAGCCTTTCTTGCTACTGATTTGTAGTTTAATTCCATTGTGGTCAGATAGAATGCAAGGAATTATTTCAATTTTCCTGAATTTGTTAAGATTTGCTTTGTGTCTTAATATATGGTATATTTTAGAGAATGTTCCATGTGCTGCTGAAAAGAATGTATATTCTGCAGCCTTTGGATGAAATGTCCTGTATATATCTGTTAGGTCCATTCCTTCTATGACCTCATTTAGTCCAGATACCTCTCTGTTTATTCTTTCCCGGATGACCTGTCAATTGATGAGAGTGGGGTGTTAAAGTCACCCACCACCACTGTGTTTGGTGTTATCTGTGACCTTAGTTCTAATAGTGTTGTTTGACGAATTTGGGAGCCCCCATGTTAGGTGCATATATGTTTAGGATTGTAATGTCCTCCTGTTGGAGTGTGCCCTTAATCAATATAAAGTGACCTTCCTTATCTTTCTTGACTAATGTCGGACTAAAGTCTACCCTGTCTGATATTAGGATAGCAACCCCTGCTTGTTTTCTAGGCCCATTTGCTTGAAACACCGTCTTCCAACCTTTCACCCTAAGATAATGTCTATCCTTTGTAGAAAGGTGAGTTTCTTGGAGACAACAAATTGTAGGATCCTGCTTTTTAACCCAGTCTGCAAATCTATGTCTTTACGTTGGGGCATTGAGACCGTTGATATTAAGAGATATTATTGAAAGTTGTGTATTTATGTTTGCCATTTTTTTTTGTGTGTGTGTGTGTTACTTGTTCTACCTGTGCTCTCTTCTGTTAACTGGTATTTGAGTATAGCTTGTTTTTTCTAGGTTCCTTATATGTGTGCTTTTCCTTTTGTTCAGCATGGAGGATTCTATCAAGTATTTTCTGTAGAGCTGGTTTTGTCTTCAAATACTCCTTTAACCTGCTTTTGTCATGGAATGTCTTTATTTCTCCATCTATTTGAATGGATAACTTTGCAGGATAAAGTAACCTTGGTTGACAGTTGTTATCTTTCAGAACTTGGAATATATCACTCCAGGCCCTTCTGGCTTTAAAAGTTTGTGTTGAATAATCTGCTGTAATCCTGATGGGCTTGCTTTTGTAGGTAACTTGATTTTTCTCTCTAACTGCTTTCAATATTTTTTCTTTGGTTTGTGTGTTTGGAAGTTTGATTATAATAGGCGAGGAGAGGTTCTTTCTGGGTTTTGTCTGGCTGGGGTTCTAAAGGCTTCCTGTATCTGTATTGGCACCTCTTTCCCAATTAGGGGGAAATTTTCTTCTATGATTTTGTTGAAGACACCTACTATGCCTTTTGAGTGAAATTCTTCTCCTTCTACTATGCCCTGAATTCTTTTTTTTTTTTTTTAAATTTTTATTAACATTTTCCATGATTATAAAATATATCCCATGGTAATTCCCTCCCTCCCCACCCCCACACTTTCCCGTTTGAAATTCCATTCTCAATCATATTACCTCCCCATTACAATCATTGTAATTACATATATACAATATCAACCTATTAAGTATCCTCCTCCCTTCCTTTCTCCACCCTTTATGTCTCCTTTTCAACTTACTGGCCTCTGCTACTAAGTATTTTCATTCTCACACAGAAGCCCAGTCATCTGTAGCTAGGATCCCCATATGAGGGAGAACATGTGGCGCTTGGCTTTCTGGGCCTGGGTTACCTGACTTAGTATAATACTTTCTAGGTCCATCCATTTTTCTGCAAATTTCATAACTTCATTTTTCTTTACCGCTGAGTAGAACTCCATTGTATAAATGTACCACATCTTCATTATCCACTCATCTGTTGAGGGACATCTAGGCTGGTTCCATTTCCCAGCTATTATAAATTGAGCAGCAATAAACATGGTTGAGCATGTACTTCTAAGGAAATGAGATGAATCCTTTGGATATATGCCTAGGAGTGCTATAGCTGGGTCATATGGTAGATCAATCTCTAGCTGCTTTAGGAACCTCCACACTGTTTTCCACAATGGCTGGACCAGATTGCATTCCCACCAGCAGTGCAGAAGGGTTCCTTTTTTTCCACATCCCCTCCAACATTTATGATCATTTGTTTTCATGATGGTGGCCAATCTGACAGGAGTGAGATGGAATCTCAATGTAGTTTTAATCTGCATTTCCCTGATGACTAGTGACGTAGAACATTTTTTTAGGTGCTTATATGCCATTCGTATTTCTTCCTTTGAGAACTCTCTATTTAGCTCCTTAGCCCATTTTTTGATTGGCCTGTTTGATTCCTTATTAGTTAACTTTTTGAGTTCTTTGTATATCCTAGATATTAATCCTTTATCAGATATATAGCTGGCGAAGATTTTTTCCCATTCTGTAGGTTGCCTCTTTGCTTTTTTCACTGTGTCCTTTGCGGTGCACAATCTTTGTAATTTCATTAGGTCCCAGTGGTTAATCTGTGGTTTTATTGCCTGAGCAATTGGGGTTGTATTTAGAAAGTCTTTGCCAAGACCAATATGTTGGAGGGTTTCCCCTACTTTTTCCTCTAGCAGTTTCAAAGTTTCCGGTCTGATGTTAAGGTCTTTAATCCATTTGGACTTAATTCTTGTGCATGGCGAGAGAGAAGAATCTATTTTCATCCTTCTGCAGATATTTATCCAGTTTTCAAAACACCATTTGCTGAAGAGGCTGTCTCTTCTCCAATGAGTATTTTTGGCATTTTTATCGAATATCAGGTGGCTATAGCTACTTGGGCTTACATCTGGGTCCTCTATTCTGTTCCACTGATCTACATGTCTGTTTTTGTGCCAGTACCATGCTGTTTTTGTTACTATGGCTCTGTAGTATAGGTTAAAATCAGGTATGGTGATACCACCAGCCTCTTTTTTGTTGCTCAGTATTATTTTAGATACTCGAGGTTTTTTGTGATTCCAAATGAATTTTTGGATTGTTTTTTCTATTTCCATGAAGAAAGCCTTTGGAATTTTGATAGGGATTGCATTAAATGTGTAGATTGCTTTAGGTAAGATTGCCATTTTCACGATATTGATTCTTCCAAGCCAGGAACAAGGGATGTTTCTCCACTTTCTAGTGTCTTCTGCAATTTCTCGCTTGAGTGTCTTAAAGTTCTCATTGTATATATTCTTTACTTCCTTAGTTAGGTTTATTCCAAGGTATTTTATTTTTTTTGATGCAATTGTGAATGGGAGTGATTCTCTGATTTCATCCTCTGTGTGTTTGTTGTTAGCATATATGAAGGCTACTGATTTCTGTGTATTTATTTTGTATCCTGCTACATTGCTGTAGGTTTTGATTAGCTCTAACAGCTTGCTAGTAGAGTCTTTAGGGTCCTTTATGTATAGAATCATGTCATCTGCAAATAATGATAGCTTGATTTCTTCCTTTCCAATTTGTATCCCTTTTATGTGTGTCTCTTGCCTTATTGCTATGGCTAAGACTTCCAAAACTATATTAAATAGAAGTGGAGACAGTGGACACCCTTGTCTTGTTCCTGATTTTAGTGGAAAAGCTTCCAGTTTTTCCCCATTTAGTAATATGTTGGCTGTAGGCTTGTCATAAATAGCCTTTATTATATTGAGATATGTTCCTTCTATTCCCAGTCTCTGTAGGACTTTTATCATGAAGGGATGTTGGATTTTGTCAAATGCTTTCTGTGCATCTAATGAGATGATCATGTGATTTTTGTCCTTCCCCCCGTTTATGTAATGTATTACATTTATAGATTTGCGTATGTTGAACCATCCCTGCATCTCTGGGATAAAGCCTACTTGGTCAGGGTGAATGATCTTTTTGATATACTCTTGTATTCTGTTTGCCAATATTTTGTTGAGAATTTTTGCATCTATGTTCATGAGGGAGATTGGTCTGTAATTTTCTTTTTTTGTTCTATCTTTGCCTGGTTTTGGTATCAGGGTGATGCTGGCCTCATAGAAGGAGTTTGGTAGGATTCCTTCTTTTTCTATTTCCTGGAAAAGCTTAAGAAGCAATGGTGTTAGCTCTTCCTTAAAAGTCTGGTAAAATTCAGCAGTGAATCCATCCGGGCCTGGGCTTTTTTTAGTTGGGAGATTATTGATAACTGCTCGGATCTCCATGTTTGTTATAGGTCTATTTAAGTGATTAATCTCATTTTGATTTAATTTAGGTAGGTCATATAGATCAAGGAAATCATCCATTTCTTTCAGATTTTCATACTTTGTGGAGTATATGCTTTTATAGTATGTCCCTATAATTTTTTGAATTTCTCTGGAATCTGTTGTGATGTTACCTTGTTCATCTCTGATTTTATTAATTTGTGTCTCTTCTCTCTTTCTTTTGGTCAGATTTGCTAAGGGTTTATCAATCTTGTTTATCCTTTCAAAGAACCAACTCTTTGTTTCATTAATTCTTTGGATTGTTCTTTTTGTTTGTATTTCATTAATTTCTGCCCTAATCTTTATTATTTCTTCCCGTCTACTACTTTTTGGTTTGCCTTGTTCTTCTTTTTCCAAGGCTTTAAGGCGAAGCATTAGGTCGTTTACTTGCGACCTTTCTAATTTCTTAATATAGGCACTTAAGGCTATAAATTTACCTCTTCGAACTGCCTTCATTGTGTCCCAGAGATTTTGGTATGTTGTGTTCTCATTATCATTTGACTCTATAAATTTTTTGATTTCCTTTTTGATTTCTTCATTGACCCACTCATCATTTAGTAGTGTATTGTTTAGCTTCCATGATTTTGTGTATGCTCTATAGCCTTTCTTGCTACTGATTTGTAGTTTAATTCCATTGTGGTCAGATAGAATGCAGGGAATTATTTCAATTTTCCTGAATTTGTTAAGATTTGCTTTGTGTCCTAATATATGGTCTATTTTAGAGAATGTTCCATGTGCTGCTGAAAAGAATGTATATTCTGCAGCCTTTGGATGAAATGTCCTGTATATATCTGTTAGGTCCATATCTTCTATGACCTCATTTAGTCCAGATGCCTCTCTGTTTATTCTTTCCCGGATGACCTGTCAATTGATGAGAGTGGGGTGTTAAAGTCACCCACCACCACCGTGTTTGGTGTTATCTGTGACCTTAGTTCTAATAGTGTTTGTTTGACGAATTTGGGAGCCCCCATGTTAGGTGCATATATGTTTAGGATTGTAATGTCCTCCTGTTGGAGTGTGCCCTTAATCAATATAAAGTGACCTTCCTTATCTTTTTTGACTAACTTCGGACTAAAGTCCACCCTGTCTGATATTAGGATAGCAACCCCTGCTTGTTTTTTAGGCCCATTTGCTTGAAACACCGTCTTCCAACCTTTCACCCTAAGATAATGTCTATCCTTTGTAGAAAGGTGAGTTTCTTGAAGACAACAAATTGTAGGATCCTGCTTTTTAACCCAGTCTGCAAATCTATGTCTTTTCGTTGGGGCATTGAGACCGTTGATATTAAGAGATATTATTGAAAGGTGTGTATTTATGTTTGCCATTTTTGTGTGTGTGTGTGTTACTGGTTCTACCTGTGCTCTCTTCTGTTAACTGGTATTTGAGTATGGCTGGTTTTTTCTAGGTTCCTTATATGTGTGCTTTTCCTTTTGTTCAGCATGGAGGATTCTATCAAGTATTTTCTGTAGAGCTGGTTTTGTCTTCAGATATTCCTTTAACCTGCTTTTGTCATGGAATGTCTTTATTTCTCCATCAAATTTGGATGGATACCTTTGCAGGATAAAGTAACCTTGGTTGACAGTTGTTATCTTTCAGAACTTGGAATATATCACTCCAGGCCCTTCTGGCTTTAAAAGTTTGTGTTGAATAATCTGCTGTGATCCTGATGGGCTTGCTTTTGTAGGTAACTTGATTTTTCTCTCTAACTGCTTTCAATATTTTTTCTTTGGTTTGTGTGTTTGGAAGTTTGAGTATAATGTGGCGAGGAGAGTTTCTTTCTGGGTTTTGTCTGGCTGGGGTTCTAAAGGCTTCCTGTATCTGTATTGGCACCTCTTTCCCAATTTGGGGAAAATTTTCCTCTATGATTTTGTTGAAGATGCCTACTATGCCTCTGGAGTGGAATTCTTCTCCTTCTACTATGCCCTGAATTCTTATATTGGATCTTTTCATAGTGTCCCGAATATCTTGAAATTCCCACTCATACTTTTCTATAAGTTTGTCTTTCTCTTTGTTGGACTGCATTAGGTCTGCCACCTGATCTTCTAGCTTAGATATTCTGTCCTCTCCCTCATCCATCCTACTGGTGAGATTTTCTACAGAGTTTTTTATTTCATTAACTGTGTTCTTCATTGCTAGTAATTCTGACTGGTTTTTCTTTATTATTTCTATTTCTCTATTTATGTCTTGTATTGCCTTCTTTATTTCATTAAATTGGTGTCCTGTCTCTTCTTTGATTCCTTTGATTTCCTCTTTGATTTCCTCTTTGATTTCCTCTTTGATTTCTTCTTTGATTGTTTTCATGTGTTCTTTGACCTCTTTGAACATATTTATAATTATTCTTTTGAACTCTTTCTCAGGCATTTCCTCTAACTCTTTCTCACTGGAGGACATTTCTGATGCATTAATACTTTTAGGTGGATTTATATCGTCTTGCTTTTTAGTGTTTCTTGTGTTATAATGTATATATTTTTGCATCTTGGATTAAGTGAATGCTTGGATTTTCTAGCTAGCTGTGTATTCTTAGCTGTATCAATTGATTTGGTGTAAAATATTTTCAGGGTAGGACCTTAAGGTATTAGGTGTGGCTCTTAAGACTCTCCGAGTATCTACAAAGATGTTCTTAGGGGTTGAGTTTCCCTGCTATAGGAGTATTCAAGCAGGCTGAGTGGAATAATATACTGGTAGATTCTAAAATTTAGCTAAACACTGTACCCATTCCATCAAAAACAGCCCCGAGTATGTATGCAAGAGTAGTTATTATAATGACCAGATCCTCTATCAACAAAGAGGTTTAGATTTCTGGTCTGTTGAGGTATCCAAGTCAGCTTGTGACCAGGTGAGACCCTTCCCTGGTGCAATCCCAGTTACCTTGGGTGATTGTGGTCTCAGTCAAGTTGCTGCCTGGGTCGTCGGGCTGCTGTTCTGATTTCTGGAGCTGGGCACTTGCTTTTCCTACGGGGCAAACTGAGCCGCTGCCGCCGCCTCTGCAGCTGTTGTAGATGCCACCGCCGGAGCCCCCACCACTGCTGAAGCTGCCGTTGTCGTGTCCACCGCCTCTGCTCCCCCCGAAGCCGCTGCTGCGGGATCTGCCGCAGCTGTCGCTCCTGGGTCTGCTGCTGCTGGGGCCGCTGGTACCGGTGCTGGAGCCGCTGAAGTTGCTGCCGAACTCTGCTCCTGCTTGGGTCCCGCTGTCAGCCCAAGTTGGCGTGGCCGGGTCCCGGGCCGCTGTTGTGTTCGCTGGAGCTGGGTTCAGGCATTGGGGGAGGGGAGGGAGCCGTGGCTGCTCTGGTTGTCTCGCTGCTCTACGTGTTCTTCTACCTCGCGGTCTTCTCCTCCGCTGCTCGCTGCCGCTCTCCCCTCACGTTTCCCGAGTTGCGGAGAGCGCGATGTGAGGGGAAAATCCCGCACCTGGCTTTTCCTGCGGCTCGAGCCGAGAGTCTGGCGGCTTTCTGCTGCGCCAGGGCTGCGGCGGTTGGCCGAGCTGCCGGAGCCGCTTTTCCCGCCTGTGCAGGCTCTGGATGCTCTATAACTCTTCTACTTCTCCGCTGCCGCCTCAATTTCCCATACACCTCACTTTTTAGTAAAAGTGTGTATTTTGCTGAGTTTTTTTGGTCTTTTTCCCCCCCAAGCTGCTTTGGTGTGGTACCTACGCCGCCATCTTAACCAGAAGTCTCTCCTTTATTTTGATGTCATGATCTTTTCCTCCTCTTATGATGGTCTTGTGTAGGTAGTGTCAGGCACTGTGAGGTCATGGATATCCAGGCCATTTTGTGTCTTGGGGGAGCATGTTGTAAGGAGTCCTACTCTTCCTTTGGCTCTTACATTCTTTCTGCTACCTCTTCCACATTAGACCCTGAGCCTTGGAAGGTGTGATAGAGATATTGCAGTACAGAGCACTCCAGTCACTTTTTTCCAGCACCATGGTACCTTCTGAATCATCCCAAGGTCACTGCCATCTGAGAAGAGAATATTCTCTACCAAAAGTGACAGTAGCATTAATATAAGTGTATGAACATTAACAAAAGTGCTTACTGGGCAGTTTGATAAGCACAGTATATACATTTAGCCAGACAGCAGCAGACGTTACACTCCTAGGGCTCATGACTACCCCTGCTTTAAGTTTTCAATATCAGGGATATATTCCCTCTCATGGAGCAGGACTCTAGTCCAATTAGAGTGCAGTTGGTTTCCACCATAATAGACATGCCACTATTGTACCCATTGGCTCATTTGGCCTTGCTGCCCAACTATAAGGCTTACCGTGTCCACTGCTGAGTATCTTCACTGGTGTTTTGTCTTTCTCCCATTGAACTGCATGCAGAATGGCTTCTTCCAGCTTTCTGTCAGTTGTTTTACAAGGAGGAGGTTATCAGCTCAGTTCCAGCAGGATATCTCAGTGGCCTTGCCACCCAAGTATGTGGAGTCTTCAGCAATAGGATCTTACCATCTATTCCTGGTGGGAAACCAAGGGCCTCGGCAACGGCCTATAATGTTTTGGGGGCATCAGGGACCTCCCTGGCCAACAACTCACTGGAAGGTATCCCATCCCTGGCACTGAAAATTTTCTAGCATAATGTTTTATTTTTTGAGGCAGGGTTTCTCTCTAACCCAGGTTGACCTTAATTTATTAGGTAACCCAGTATAGTCTAGCAGTTTTCCCAAAGTTGAAATATCTCATCTTGGAGATGGTTCTTAGTGTTAGAATTTGGGATTGACCAGAGAGACATGAGGAATATAAGAAAGAGAGAAGAGCCAACCACAATAGTACAGACTTTAATGGAATATACTGAGGGGCAACCTTCTCCAATGAGAAATGAGAATGGTGGCCCCCTTGAGTGGGCAATTGGGAATTTTAAGGAGTTAGGATTCAGGAAAGCCTGAGATGGGGGCAGTGGGGATAGGGTTAAACAAACTCCAGGTTATCTCTAGCCATTGTTTACTTTTCTTTGGGAGCAATTAATGGGAAGATACTGATCACCCACTGAGAGGGGATTAGGGCTGTTTCTTAGGTTGCCTGATGACTCCTGGAGTCTGACCATCTTCAAGCATGGTAGTTTTATGGTCCAAAAGAATTTTTCCAGTGAGGTGAGGTCAGTGATTCATAAATCCTTTACTTAGGAAGTTATAAATTGAAACACAAGCTTGCTAAGACTGAAGAAGTTTACAAGTATTTTAAGGTTCAGGATGTAAACACCTCACAAGTTTCAAGAACTGAAACAAGATTCATCAGGCCCCAAGATTATATGAAGTGTAAGAACTGGGAGAAGAGAGACTCCAATAACAGAGCCAAATTGCCTGCAAGTATGTACTGAGCTCTAGAGATGCAGCTTTTATGAGTGATCACCCATGCTTTAGTGGACTTTTGGTAATGCAACTGCCTCTGAATCATCTATGCTTCTGTAAGTAAATCCTCAGCCATACTTCCACAAGGAGCCCCAATAAACTCATTGGTTCACTGTTGCACTCAGGCTCATGTTGCTGGCAGAAAACACCCAACCAAGAATAGCACGTGGGGAAAAAATGGTTTATTTTGGTTTATAGACTCTAGGGGAAGCTCCATGATAGCAGGGGAAAACAACATCATGAGTAGAGGGTATACCTCCTGTCCTGGCCAACATCAGGTGGATAACAGCAGGAGAAGAGTATGCCAAGCACTGGCAAATGGAAGCTGGTTATAACACCAATAAAGCCATCTTCAACAATACACTGCCTCCAGGAGACTTCAATCCCCAAATTGCCACCAGCTAAGGACCTAGCATTCAGAGCACGTAAGTTTATCAGGGACACCTAATTAAAACCACCACATTCCACTCCAACCCCCATAAACTAATAACCATATATGATGTAAAATAAATTGCATTCAGTCCAACTTTAAAAGTCCCCATAGTTTTTATCAATCTTAATAATGTTCAAACATCCCCATAACTCAAGCTCTTTTAACTAAGACATAATACCAAAAAAAACAAAACAAAAACACCATAATGGCACAGAATAAGCGTTCACACTGCAAAAGATGACACTGGGTATAGCAAAGAAATATTTAACCAGTACACAATTTAAAACAAACAGGGAAAACATCAAACTCTGTAGCTCCAGGTTCAACAACTCTAGCCGGAGACAAGTCTCCAAGTTCTATAATTCTGACCAGTGCCACATCTCTGGAACTCCAATTCCACCTCTCCATCTAAGCTACTCACAATCCCAGAAAACTTTATTCAGTGCTGGAAACTCTCCTTGGCAGCCTTCCGATAGTTCTGGCCTCCTCATTGTGTCTCTACTGCAACCCATTTTTCATCATCATGGCTCCATGGGGCCTCCACACAGGTAAGTCAACAAGCCTACTTCACACTGCCCATGTTCATTTCCAAAATACAAAAAGCATGTTGAAATTGCAATAATACTCTCTTTCCTGCATTTGTTACACTCCATAGTACTAGGTAGGCTACCAATTGGTTATCAAGAGGGGAATATAGCAGACTTTGAAGAACAAGACTCTCCTTTAGCATTCAGGCCTCTTCAAAAGAGTCTGCATTCTTCCTGTTGTTCCAATGCAGATCAGCTGGCCTAATCTCAATGGTTGTAATCTCTCAAACAATTGAGGCTAAATGGGCAGCAGTTTTGTCTCAAAGATTTTATTTCTTTCTGTGCCATATATCTCTGCTCACACCAGTCCTTTTCTATGCAATGTGACCTTGCACAATTATTCAGCACACAGGCAAAACAGCAAGCCTCTCAAATAAACTGTTTCTAGCTCAGTCCAGGCAAAGCTCTTTCTTCCCCTTAAAGCAGGCCTCACAGCCATTAGTTCTTACTGCATTCAGGTCTTTCAACTCTGACTAGAATAGTCCATCAAGCTGTACTTACAGCACAGCAAGGCATATCTTAGGCCAAGGTTTCAAATACTTCCACATTTTTTCCCTTAAATCAATTCTAATTGACCAAAGCCTCATAGTCAGTTTCTAGCACCACGACCCCACTCCTGGTACAAATTTTACTGCTGCAGTCAGATTCACATTGCTTGAAGAAAACACATGACCAAGAGCTGCTTGTGGAAGAAAAGGGTTTATTTTGGGAACCAGTCTCAAGGGTAACCTCCATGATGGCAGGGGAAAATGATGGCATGAGTAGAGAGTGGACATCACCTCCTGGCCAATATCAGATGGGCAATAGCAGCAGGAGAGTGTGCCAAACATTGCCAAGGAGGAGCTGGCTATAACACACATATGCCTACCCCCTGCAATACACTGCCTTCAGGAGACTTCAATTCCCAAATCTTTATCAGCTGGGGACCTAGTATTCAAAACACATAAGTTTATGGAGGACACCAGAATCAAACCACCACATTCACCAAGTTTGACTTTGGTGTAACCCTTAATTTTGGTCTATTGCTAGTGTCCTGTCTGGGGTGAACAGTTGTTTGTTCAAGTATCCCAGGAAAAAGCTTAATGCAACACCTGAGCTGGCCTTGTACTTACTGCAATCATCCTACTTCAGCCTCCTGAGTGCTGGGATTATAGGTGTGAGCTATCACACCCCACTCCCTTAGCTACTTTTAGCCTACAAAAGAAGCTGATCTCCATGAAAAATTATCTTCTTACTGCAAATAATAATGCCTTTTCCTTCTGTAGGCCTTTTCTTACTTTTTATTCTAAATGTACTCACAGGCTATATCCAAGACCCAGATGATGAACTTTCACACATTTATAAGTAACCCAGAAGCAGTCATATCTTCTTTGCAGGGGAATGCCCATCAATGAGAAAGATCTATGAGGGGAAGCATGAGCAGCCATGACTGAAATCCTTCCAGCCAAGAATCAAAGTAATGAATCCAAAGAAACAAATTCCAAAGGAACATGATATCACCACTTGTTGGTGGCAGTTGGGTGTCTTTTGTTTGCCTTGCAGACCCTCTTGACACTTCTGTACCTGCTTTCTAATCCAGAGGCCAGCCTGTAGGGACAGCAAGAACATTTCCCTTGCCTTTGGCTTTGGCTCAAAAGCGTGGGAGGACATTGATGGTGGGAGGAGAGGTTGGGTGTTTCTTCCCTCATGGAAGGAAGTGGTCTGTGTCCTTAGTTGAGGATCAAGGCTTATGCTAGGTGGCCTTTCTCATCACCTCTCCACTGGTGTTGTAGAATTGGCTTTCTCTCCACCTGGCTTTTCAGGCACAGATCTGGGGTAGTGGAGGCCTAGCTGCTTCTATCTGAGGAGACACAAGGCAGGGCTTTAGTAGTAAGAGTATCAGATCTATCTTATTACTCAGAGTCAAACTCTGTGAGAGGGTCCTATCTAAATTCCAAGGATCTGTCACGTGAGGGTGAGGGTGAGCTGAGGCATTGCTGAGTGCCCATAGTAGAACTGGCTTGATAAAGGAGAAGCTCAGGGCAGGTGTCTCTTCCACAGGGACAGAGAATGGACACATAATTACAGCAGACATGTTTTGCTAGTTCTTATGGAGAAGTATTATAAATTATACTGAGATATTTTTATTCTATTTAATAAAGAGCAATGGTTTTGGTAAAATTGTCAGTGGGAGTGTTCAGACACTCCTATTTCTAGCAAGATTGCACACTGGTGTAACTTACCTGGAGTACAATTTTGCAACATGTGTGAAAATTATAATTGTATAAGCCATATACAACTTTCAAGAATTTTCCAGGCATAGTGGTACATGTCTTTAATTCCAGCACTTGGGAGGCAGAGGTGGGAGGATTGCTGTGAGTTCCAGGCCATCCTGAGACTACATACATAGTGAATTCCAGGTCAGCCTGAGCTAGAGACCCTACCTCCAAGAAAAAAAGAAGAAGAAGAAGAAAGAAAAAGTTTGTCTACTTTTTCCTTTATGAGTTCTTATGTACATATAACTAAAAAATTGTAAGGATATGAAAAGTCTATCAGCAGGAGACTGGTTAATAAATCACAACAAGTATATAAAATGGAACATTACATAGCTTTAAAAATTATTTTTATTTATTTGAGACAGTGGGAGGGAAAATATGGGCACTTCAGGGCATCTAGCCACTGCAAATGAATCCCAACGTATGTACCACTTTGTGGGTACTGGGGAATCAAACCCAATTGAGCCTGGACTGGCAGGCCTTTGGCCACTGAGCCATCTCTTCAGCCCCACTATGTAGGTTTTTTAAATTCCAGCTCCAGGAGACAGAGATTGATAGGGTACTGGTATTCAAAGTTGAACTTTTAATCCACTATGCACCTGCTTTGCTGGCATGCTCTAACCCCCAATAATAGATATGTTTTATTACCCTTATAAATGCTGTCTTCATGTATTCTCTGCTGTTCTGTTCTATTTTAAAAGTTGCCACATGAGCCATAATCTCTGCCACCTCTTCACATGGAATCAGCAGCTCTAACTCCTCTCTGCTAGCTAAGTACAATACTCTCTTTCAAGTAAAACTCCTTGATGATTAGCCTTTATAAACCATCCTTAAATTTTTATTTAAGTTCCTTACTACTTGAAATTTTTACTTATAAGCTTGAGAGTAAACACGATGTACCTTCCCTAGTAAAAGGCAAGCTCCCCTTTTACCTGCATGTCTCTAGTTGGAGTTCGCCCTGTGAAGTTGCTCAATTAAAAACTCTCTGAGAGTGGGTTGTGTCACCATCCCCCAAATTAGTATCTCTTTCTACAATTTGTCCCCAATCATCTATAGTGAGGTTCCTAAGATGCAAAGCTAGTGGAAAAGGCCTTAGGACACTGGAACATGGGACTCTTTCTGTCTCTCTGTCATCCAGTTTGAGATGTGACTGCTCTGATACATCCCCATGTTCACTCTTGGACTTTGAACCTCTGAAAATGAGAGTTAAGTAAACAAACAAACAAAACAACTCCAAGTCAGGAATTTCAGTATAGCACTAGAAAGCTGACTAATACCAAAAAAGGATTGAAGAAAGAATGGATGTCCATTGTTGCTCATTGCAGGATCCATGGAGTAGCTGCAGGTGAAGATTGGAACAGAGGGGTCTCGCTATGCTCCTTTCTGAGTCCAGAAATGTGTCTAGGGTCCAAGCATAAAGACACAGTCCAAAGGATATTGGCAAGGCCAATCCAGTTTTACACAGGCAAAGCACATCACCAGGAAGTCTGCTGTTCTTTATCTCCTCACCCCAGGATCCTGTGTCTCATTCTAATTCATCAGAGCTCTGCCTCATAATCTCACATGATGGGCCAAAATATGAAAATGACAGTTTCTGGGGTAAACCCAAAGGAATCAGAGATTTAGAGACATTTTACCAAATATGGTAATAGAAGCTTTGATGTCAAGGATTGTTGACTCTTGGTCTCAAGGATTGTTCATTCTTCTGAATGCAAAGATGGCTAACTCAGTGTCGTCGTCAGCTTTGGTTGCTGGGATGAACCTCCAAACCAGACACAGTTTATGGGAGGAAGGGATTTATTGAAGCTTACAGATCTTGGGGAAGTTCCATGATGGCAGAAAAATAGAAAACCCACCACAAAAAGCAAGAGCAACAACTGACAGCCAAACAACAGGGAATCCAGGCAGGACTCAGACTGCTTCCTGCATACCTTAGGCTGAAATTTAAGATCTGTCCCCAAATATACCTTAGGGCTGGACCCCAGGCTATGGCCACAGTGATACCAGCCAGCTAGAAATCCAAGTTACAAGCTTGAATAAAACTCCTGAATCTATTGGGTGGTATCCATTTAAACTACCACACTCAGGAATGGGGTCTTCCCACAGAATGGCATACTTTCAGAATTGAGTTTCTTTATTTCTTGTTTTTTTTTAAAAATTTATTTATAGTTATTTATTTGAGAGTGATAGACAGGGAGAGAGAGAGAGAGAGGGAGAGAGGGAGAGAATGAGCACATTAGGGCCTCCAGCCACTGCAAAAGAACTCTAGATGCATGCACCACCCTGTGCATTTGGCTTACATGGGTACTGGGGAATGGAGCCTCGAACCTGGGTCCTTAGGCTTCACAGACAAGCATTTAACTGCTAAGCTATCTCTCCAGCTCCTGAATTGAGTTTCTTTGTCAGGCAGTATATTCCTTTCTTATATTCCTCACACAACTATACATCCTAATTTTTTAGACTATAAAATGTATGTAAAAATAATGCAATTGTTCTGACACTAAATGGCCGTGATACCCATGACCTCACAGAGCCTAGACTACTTTCACAAGACCCTCATAAGGTGGAGAGTAACTGAAGAAGACGCCCAATGTTGACCTCTCCACACCCACACACGTGCACATGCATATGAACCCCCTCAACATGTGCCCACATAAATACAAATATACAACACACAGACACAGCTGACATATGGAAAACAGTATTAAATTTGAATTTCATTACTTCCCAATAAATTAATAAAAGAAAGTATATGTTCAAATATGAAAAAAAAAATGTATGTAAAAATAAGTCTGCTGAATGTGGTGGCACATACCTTTATTCCTGGCCTTTGGGAGGCAGAGGTGGGAGGATTGCTGTGAGTTTGGGGCCAGCGTGGGACTACAGAGTGAGTTTCAGGTCAGCATGGGTTAGATGAGAAAAAAAACAAAACAAAACTCTGAGGAATAGCAGGAATCAGTGTCACAAAGACCAGAGGACTCCTTTTATCAGCCGGTGTGTGAGCAGCAGTCTTGGGTCACTGCAGGGACTGTAGGGCCCAGGTGTTCTGCGCATATCCATCTGGTGGCTAATGCCCTTGCTGGGTCAGCAGTCTGGTTTCAACCTCAAGAACACAAGACACTTCCTGCCAGACCTGGCCTGTGAAGTCCTAACATAGGAACAAAATGTTCTAAAACAGAGAAATGAATGAGAACAGGGCATGCCACCCTTAATGATAATGAAGTGCCAGACTGGCCACATGGGTAAAGCAAGCACTTTGTAGCTGGGGAAGTCTAAGCCTTCCTGGGTTGAATGGATTGACCTCCTGCGAGCAGGCTTTCCCAGCTTGGCTCCCTCGGAGCTCCTCCACCACCCTCAACCTACCCTCCCATGAGGCAGCATGAGGAGGCACTTCAGTGAGGCCCAGATCATGCCAGGAGCATCCATTTCTAAATGTTCTCAGGAAATCTGTGTGGGGTTTAAAATGCCTTTGAGCTTGGTAGTTCACGTTTCCTTCTGTTGAGAACCCCCTCAGCTGCCAATCATTTTCTCATCCAAATCTGTGTTGGGATCAAGATTTATTTTGCTTTAGTTGTTAAGATGTCTTACAAAAGTGAGCAATGAGCTCTTTTCCTCTTTTAACCTTGAAAGTGGGAATTGTTAGGGGAGATAAAATGACAAAACATAAAGCCATGATACAAGAAAGGGAAGTTCAGACAGAATTACAATCATCTGAGAATTTGGGAAGTAATTAAAGCCATAAAGTTCTACTAGCCTGAGCCAGCAAGAGCAGAACTAATGGGAAAGTATTCTACACTTATAAGGGCCTGTCAAAACAAACAAACAAACCTGAAGGGGCTGGAGAAATGGCTCAAAGGTCGGGGCCCTTGCCTGAAAAGCCTAAGAACCTCAGTTCAATTCCCCAGTAGCCACTTAGAGTCAGATGCACAAAGTAGCAGATGCATATGGAATCCGTTAGCAGTGGCTAGAGGCCCTGGTGCACCTTTGCTCTCTCTCTCATTCTCTCTGCCTCTTTCTCTCTCTCTTATGAGTAAATAAAATACTAAAAGAAATAAAAACCAAACCAAAGAGGCCAGGTATGTTGGTGCATGCCTTTAATCCCAGCATTTGGGAGGCAGAGGTTAGGAGGGTCGCTGTGAATTCAAGCCTAGCTTGAGACTATACAATGAATTCCAGGTCAGCCTGGGTCAGAGCGAGACCCTACCTCAAAACACCAAAAACAAACAAACAAACAAACAACAACAAAAAAACCCCCAAAGCTAGGGACAAGCTGAGCAGCTTCAGAACTTCAGACAGCTTTGCACAACCTCCCTTCCCTATCCACCACACCAGGAGCCACTGGAGATCTCTGGAATCAAAGGGGTTGGAATCATCCTTCCCCCGACAGCATCCAGCATAGCTGATTTGAGGAGTGAGAGACCAAAAAGAAATAACAAGTAACTAATTAAACAATGACACTGCCATTGTAGGATAAACCATTGTGAACAAAGGAGGATCCCGGGCTCGGCTCAGATAAGGAACTAACTGATTAAAGTGCCGACCTTTGCTTCTGTAACTCATGCTCAACAGGACATTCCAGAAATACTTAGCTGTGGGGGCCTCTGGCCCCTTGCAAAAGATAGGATCTACAAGCAGTCTGCTGACCAGAGATGAGCAACTAGAAATGTTCCTGCGTGCGCCTTCTTGGAACCAATCATTTTAAAAGATGCTATGTGATGTAACCCCCTTTTCCCCTTCCTACTCTTTTCCTTTATAAACCCCTACTTTTAGAAGGTCGGGGCTCTGTCCCACTCCTGCTGCGGCGGTCTGTGTGGATTGAGTCCCTGCTTAAGCTTGACATTAAAAGAAACCTGTTGCTTTTACATTCGAGTGTCTTGGCTTCTGTGGTGGTCCTCTAGGTGACTCCTGGGTGACCGGGGTCTTGGCTTCTGGTCAGGGGTCTTGGTACAACAAGGAGCAGACCCACCTAATGAGCTGAGCCAATCCCACAGTGCTCAGCTCCAAGGAGGGAACTAGCTTCACACTCAACACAGGTGAGAAAGAAAGTCACCCCAAAAGGTAACTGGGCTGTTATAGCCTGGGGAGAAAAAGCCAGGGATATAGGCCTGCACCGGAAATGCCAATTGCATCTTCCAGATCAGGGCAGGTTGCTAATGAAAAGAATCTCAGAAGGTTAAGAATTCAAAACCTAACTCACTAAGATAAAAATACTGGTGTTAGATCTGATATATGTTTAGTCTACATTGCCATTCTAAAAAAAAAAAGCTGCGTGTTACTTTTGTCACTTTTACTACCTCCTAATTTATAGTACCTGTTTTTCTTTCTCCTTTTTTTTTCTTAGTGGCAGCATCTTACTCTGGCTCAGGCTGACCTGGAACCCATTTCAGCCCAGGAATGTCGGCCTCCCAATTGACTGGATTAAGGGTGTGAGCCACCACTTCTGCCCAGTGTAGGGCTTTTGGTTTTCTTAGGTTGTCCGTTTGTCTTCATCCTCACTCATGCATAAATACTCCACATTGGTTTTGTTTGTGTTTGTATGTTGCTCAGTTGTATTTTAGATTTGTTCTGTATTTTTTCTCCACCCTGCCTACTATTGGAGTCTTCTATGACTCCACCCACAACTTGTTTACTTTTTCTCTCTTTCCTCTTTATCCCCTCCTCCTCCTTTTTTTTTTTTTTTTTTTTTTACCGTAAGTACAATCTTCCATCACTTCAATAGTCTCTAAAATCTTTGGAAACTGAAAATGCCCCAACTTCCCTTTCCCAGGTACTTGTGCCACCTCCATCTTTTTCAAAGTTAATACTTGTCTTCAACACTAACTCACCCCACATTGTTTCCACTTCTAAGTAACCAAAAGCCTAGCATAATTCTACCAGTCTTGTTCATTTACCCACCAGCAGTTATTGAAATCAAAAGGAACACTGTTGTTAACTTGGTACTAAAATATTAGCACAGCAGGCATATTCAGTAACTTGGATCACTCCTGCCTTTACCCTGGGAGTAATATAGAAGCCACATCTAGCACCCTGAGCTCTTACCCTGAAGATATAACTTCTGATCTATATTGATAACCAGAAAGCACAAGTATTGAAAAACTCAAGATACAAAAATATCTCTGCAATAGCATAAGAAACACAAAAAGTCTATGCATTAGAATTCCTCCACAAATTATAAATCCAAAAGTAATGACCTCCAGTGAGACTAGATTAGATGAAATGCTAGACAGAGAATTCAAAAGGATTATAAGTATGTTCAAAGGAATCAAAGAAGAAAACAAACTCCTGAAGGAATCCCAAGAGAATACAGGAAATCAACTTAACCAAAGAAGGAGTGTGGTGTAAGATATGAGACAGGAAATAGGAATATTGAAGAAATAGCAATCAGAAATACTAGAAATAAAAGATAGTGATTCAAATAAAAAATCTCTAGAAAGTCTCACCAATAGAATGGATCAAGGAGAGGACAGCATATCTGAACTTGAAGACAAAACTAAAAATCTAGAACATTCTAAGAAAGTATAACTGAGAATTTCAGGACATCCAGGACACTATGAAGAGATCAAACTTTAAAATTTAGACTATGAGCTGAGCACAGTGCCCCACACTAATCCCAGCATTTAGGAGGCAGAGGTAGGAGGATCCTTGTGAGTTTGAAGTCAGCCTGGGACTACAGAGTGAGTTCCAGGACAGCCTGGGTGAGAGTGAGATCCTACCCCCCCACACACAAAACCAAGCTGGGTGTGGTGGCACACGCCTTTAATCCCAGCCCTTGGGAGACAGAAGGAGGAGGATCACCTTGAGTTTGAGGCCACCTTGAGACTACATAGTAAATTCCAGGTCAGCCTGTGCTAGAGAGAGACTCTACCTCAAAAACCACACACACACACACACACACACACACACACACACACACACACACAATCAGGGTATTGAAGGAGAAGAGTTTCAATCTAAAGGCATGGTAACTATTTTCAGCAAAACTGCAGAGGAAAATTCCCCCAAATAGGGAAAATGTTGCTAATACAGATATAGGAGGCATTTAGAACACCAAGCAGACAAGACCAGAAAAGAAGACAAGACCAGAAAAGAACCTCTCTTCACCAAAACAAAATTATTAAACACAAAAACTGAAGAAAAAAATATAAAAACAGAGGACCTAGTCACCTATGAAGGCAAGCCCATCAGGACAATAACAGATTATTCAACATAAACTTTAAAAGCCAGAAGATCTTGGAATGATGTATTCCAACTTCTGAAAGACCACAACTGCCAACCTAGACTACTATATTCAGCAAAGCTATCTGTCACAAATGAAAGAGAAACAAGAACTTTCCATGATAAAAACAGGTTAAAGGAATATATGCCCACTAACCCAGCTCTACAGAAAATACTTGAAAACATCCTTCAGACTTTTAAGAGAAAGAGAAGCACTCATATGAGGTCACAGAAAAGAATAAACCAGGCTCAAATAATAGTTAATACAGGACAATAACAGAAAAATAGCAAGCACTACAAAAATCAAGAAAAATGATAGGAATATGTATGTATGTATGTATGTATGTATGTATATATATATATATATATATATATATATATATATATATATATATATATATATACACACACACACACACACACACACACACACACACACACACGCCTTTCAATCATAACTCTTAATACCAATGGACTAAATACCCCAACCAAAAGATACAGACTTACAGACTGGTTTAAGGGGCAGGATCCTTTCATTTGTTGCCTGCAAGAAGCTGGCCTCTTTATAGAAGACAGACATTACCTTAGGGCAAAAGGATGGAAAGTGGTACATCAAGCAAAATGGACCTAGGAAACAAGCAGGCATTGCAGTTCGTCACATCTGTCCGGATAGACTTCAAACCAACCTTAGATGGTCACTTTATACTGATCAAGGGAAAAATTCAACAAGAAGACATTACAACTTAAAACATAACTACACCTATCATGCATCTGATTTTTAAGGAACAAATGCTGAACTTTTATAAATGCTACTTATGATCATAGAACTCCTAGAACTTCTGTTAGCTAAGTTCAGTATGTGGTGAGGCTGTTTACACTAGTCAGTAGTAAACAGCCAATGATCAATTCCAGATGTTTTTGTTATGTTCTTGGAGTCTTAAAACAGTGAAGCAAAGAACCTTTTTTTATTTTCATAAGGGAACTATAATCTTAACATTCCTAAAATGAATTTCAAAAGATAAGGCACTGTTCCGAATATGACAACAAACTTAAAATATATATATATTTAAAAAAAAAAAAAAAAACCACAGGGCTAAAGAGACGACTTGGCATTTAAGGCACTTGTCTGCAAAGCCTAAGGGCTCAGGTTCAACTCTTCAAGTCCTATGTAAGCCCGACTCACAGTGAAGCAAGCACTCAAGGCTGCACATGCTCACAAGGGGGTGCAGTGGTTGAAGGCTCTGGCATGCCAATTTTCTCCCATTCAAAAAAGAAGGCTGGGCACGGTGGTGCATGCCTTTAGTCCCATGTTCGGGAGGCAGAGATAGGAATGTCACCATGAGTTCAAGGCCACCCTGAGACTACATAGTAAATTCCAGGTCAGCCTGGGCTAAAGCAAGACCCTACCTCAAAAAAACAAAGGAAAAAAAAGCCACAAAGAGATACATATTTGTTACAATTTAAAAATAAATTTTCTCTTAATTCTTTAAAAAAAAAAACCAAAAAACAAAACAAAAAAACCCCCAAAAAAACAAAAAACATAACTACACCTAATGTGAATATATCCAATTTTATTAAACAAACACTACTAGATGTGAAGTCACAGATTACCCTAAGCACAATAGTAGTGGAGGACTTCAATATGCCACTGGCACCAATTGACAGGTCATCCTGTCAATAAAAGAAGCAGAGAATCATCTGGATTAAATGACATCATAGAACAAATGGACCTAACAGACATCTACAGAACATTCCATCCAAATTCTACAGAATATACATTCTTTTCAGCAACATATGGAACATTCCCTAAAATAGACCATATATCAGGACACAAAGCAAAGCTTAACAAATACAGGGAAATTGAAATAATTCCTTGTACTCTATCTGATGACAATGACCTAAGACTACAAATCAACAGCAAGAAAAACTGTAGAGAAAACAGACAAACTCATGGAAATTAAACACTACACTAATGATTGATATATGGGTCATTGAAGAAATCAAAAAGAAAATCACAAAAAGTCTTAGAACCAAATGATGATGAAAACACAGCATATCAAAACATATGGGATACAATGCAGGCAATCCTAAGAAAGAATTTAGAGTCACTGGTGAGTCCAATAAGACCTTTTCAGAAGAACTAACAGCAATGCTTCTCAAACTATTCTGTAAAATAGAAATTCCAGACTGGAGATATAGCTTAACAGTTAAGGCATTTGCCTGCAAAACCAAAGGAAATTAAAGGTGTCACAAATAAATGACTTAATGCTTTACTTTAATGCTTCCAAAAAAGAACAAGCCAAACCCCAAATCAGTAGATGGAAAGAAATGATGAAGACTGGGGCAGAAGTTAATGAAACAGACGCATACACAAAAATAAAGAGTAATGAAACAATGAGTTGGTTTTTTGAAAGAAGTTTAAACAAGAATGATAAACCCTTAGTGAAACTTAGCAAAAGAAAAAGAGACCCAAATCAATAAAATTAGAGATTAAAAGGCATCACTACAATAGATACCCATGAAATCCAGAAAATCATAAGGATATACCTTAAGAACATATATTCCACAAAACTGGAAAATCTAAAAGAAACAGATGAATTTCTAGACACATGACCTACCAAAGTTAAAGCAAGACGAGTAACCAGACCTGTAACAAGTAATGAGATCAAAGCAGTTATAAAAGATCTCCCAACTAGAGAGAGAGAAATCACCAGTGAAGGTACTTAACAGTGGACACTGCAAGCCTTAAATTTGGTCAGCCAGGCCAAATGAACCAACACGTGCAATAGTGGCATGTCTGCTATGGAGGAAACCAACTGCCCTCTAATTTGACTGGACACCCGCTCCATGGGAGGGAATACATCCCTAATACTGAAAACCAACAACAGGAATACTCATGAGCCCCATGGGTGTAAAGTCTGCTGGTGTCTGGCTAAATGTATATACTATGCTCACCAAACTGCCCAGTAAGCACTTCTCTTAATGTTCATATCCATGTTACTCTCGCTTTTGGTTAAAGAAGCTTCTCTTTTCAGATGGCAGTGACCTTGGGATGACTCAGAAGGCACAATGGTGCTGAGAAGAAGTGACAGAGGAGTGCTCAGCACTGAAATATCTCTATCACACCTTCCAAGGTTCAGGGTCCATTGCGGAATAGGTGGCAGAAAGAATGTAAGAGCCAAAAGAAGGGTAGGACTACTTACAACGTGCTCCTCCAGACACAACATGGCATGGGTATCCATGACCTCGCAGTGCCTGACACTACACAAGGTCATCATAATAGGAGGAAAAGATGATGTCATCAAAATAAAAGAGAGACTGATTGAATGGGAAGGGATATGATGGAGAGTGGAGTTTTAAAGGGGAAAGTGGGGGAGGGAGGGAATTATGTAAGGATATTGTTTACAATTATGGAAGTTGTCAATGAAAAAAAACTCTCCCAACTAAAAAAAAACCCAGGCCCATTTAGAGTCACTGGTGAGTCCAATAAGACCTTTTCAGAAGAACTAACAGCAATGCTTCTCAAACTATTCTGTAAAATAGAAACTCCAGACTGGAGATATGGCTTAACAGTTAAGGTATTTGCCTGCAAAGCCAAAGGACCCAGGTTCAATTCCCCAGGACCCACACAAGCCAGATGCACAAGGAACACATGTGTCTGGAGTTTGTTTTCAGTGGCTAGAGGCCCTGATGTGCCCATTCTCTCTCTGTCTCTCTTCTCTCTATCTCTCTCTGTTTGCAAATAAATAAAATTTTAAAAAGCAGAAAACTCCTTGTATGAAGCCAGCATTACCTTGATGCCAAAACCAGATAAAGACAAAACAAGAAAATAAAACTATAGAGCAATCTTCCTCATGAATATAGATGTAAAAGTTCTCAACAAAAGTACTGGTAAACTGAGTACAGGAACACATCAAAAAGATAATTCACCCTGATCAAGTGTTTTTTTGTTTTTTTTTGGTTTTTAGGGGTAAGGTCTCACACTAGCCCAGGCTGAGCTGGAATTCACTATGTAGTTTCAGGGTGGCCTCGAACTCTCAGTGATTTTCCTACCTCTGCCTCCTGAGTGCTGGGATTAAAGGCATGCGCCACCACTGTCCAGCTTCAAGTGGTTTTTGTATCACTACTGTAGGACAAAAATCACACAATCATCTTAATAGGTGCATATGGTAGTTTGAATGGATGACCCTCAATTAATTCAGGATTCTTTTATTATTATTATTTATATCAGAGAGAGAGAGAGAGAGAGAGAGAGAGAGGGAGAGAGAGAGAGAGAGAGGGAGAGTGAGTGAGCAAGAGAGAGAAGGAGATAGAGAGAATTCATGCACCAGGGACTCCAGTCACTAAAATCAAACTCCAGATGTGTGTGCCATCTTCTGGGCATGCGTGATCTTATGCTCTTGCATTATCGTGTGCATCTGGCTTCTGTGGGATCTGGAGAGTTGAACATGGTTCCTTAGGCTTCACAGGCAAGTGTCTTAACTGCTAATCCATCTCTTCAGCCCCAATTCAGATTTTACTAAAGTTTGAAATTTAGATTTTCAGCCACCTGGCTGAAGGAGGTGCCACTGTGGATGGATTCTAGGGTTCAGTCCTAAGGTGTAGGGGTGGATTTGGAATTCCAGTGTAAAGATATACAAAATGCCTGAGCTGGAGTTCTTAATGATGCTGGTGTGGCTTGTGGCTTTTTCTCTCTCTCTGCTTGGACCTGTGAAAGTGGGCCAGCTTCTTCTGCCCTTATGGAACTTCCACTTAATCTGTAAGCTTCAATAAATTCCCTTCTTCCATAACTGTGCCTGATTTGGAAGTTCATCTCAGTGACCTGAAGCTGTCAGCCAAAGTGCAGAAAAGGCATTTGACAAAATCCATCATCCCTTCATGATAAAAGTGCTAAAGAAATTGGAATAGAAGGAATGTATCTTAACATAATAAAGGTCATTTATGACAGACCTATAGCCAACATTATACTAAATGGGAAAAACCACCTAGTGGGTTCTGGACTGTGGAGGCTAAAATTTTAATGAATGTTTATTAGGTAAGTGGTATACTCACAGGATAAGGCAACTTATTCCCCTCCAAATCATGGTGGACCAGATCTCCCTTTTAGGGTACTTTCTTCCATGGTCCACAAGAGGAGAGGGCATCAAAGCTGCAACAAAAGTGACATTAGGATGTTTTGAGACTGCAGAGGATTCATTAGTGCATGTGGTGGGAAAGTGTCCTGGCGCCTTAGTTTCCAATATAGTAGGAACAACCTAACTGTAGCTTCAAGGATACTTAGCCACAAAGGGGCCTCTGACCATCAGAAGACACTGAAATCAAGGTGTAGCTGTGGTTCTCCTCATGTCTAACTCCTTGCTTACCAGCTACCACTTTGGTGGGCACATGGGGATAGAATGGCACAGCAGTGGTTACATGAACTTTTCATCACTCAGCTTTTTACTGAAAACTCACTTGTCACTTGGGACTGTTAGGTTACAGGAGGAATGACAGGTGATTAAATTAATGTGTGTGAAGATACTGAAAAAAAATTTACAATAAGATCCTAGAAAGAGGCTCTACAGTAGATAAACCAAAGAGTGGAAACCATTGCAGTCTTGTTTTCAAACTTGGAACACCTAAAAGCTACATTTTTTTGGAGAGGGTAGAAGAGTGGTCATAAAGATATCTCAGTTTAATGGGAGCCTTTGTCCCCTGACCACAGGGGAGGGCAATTCAAAGTTCTCTAAATGATGGAAAAACTTTAGTCATGCCTTACTACCATGTCCCCTGACTTTGGCATTGAAGCATCAGTAGAAATACTGTGTACACAGCAAAAATCTTAGTTTCAAATAATCTAAACTGGTGGATGTTTTGGTGCCCTTGGTTCCTGTGAATTATGAGTTCTCCTTTGTCGTCCTAAAACCCTGTAGCATATGAATTCTCTGGAGCAGGCAACAAGTGCTGGAGACTGACAGGTGCGGCAGCTGTAATTTCTCTACCATCTCCTGCACAGATGAAGAAGACAAGGGCTAGCTTGGACCTTCCGTCATCTATCACTTTACACAACCCTTCTTGTAGACTGTGTTAGTTACCATGAAGAATTAGAAATGAATGAAGTTAAAGATGTGCAGAGATGAAATTGATCGGCTTGTTAATGTTTTTCTCTTTAGGATCTTCCTGTGGAGTTGATTTGCTTATGGTTTCTTTTTTTTTAAATTTTTTTAAGATTGTACTTTATTTATTAGAGACAGAGAGAAGGAGAGAGAGAGAGAGAGAGAGAGAGAGAGGGAGAGAGGGAGAGAGAGAGATGGATGTGCATCTGGCTTATGTGGGACCTGGAGAATTGAACCTGGGTTCTTGGGCTTCGCAGGCATGCGCCTTAACCACTAAGCCACCTCTCCAGCCCCGTGCTTATGGTTTCTTAAAGTTCTCATCTATTTATATCAAATACTTATTGAGTGCTGCTGGGATAGGTTTCAGAAACAAATGAGCCAGCAAACTACCTTTTCTTTTTAATTTTATTTTTATTTTTTTGAGGTAGGGTCTTACTCTAGCCCAGGCTGACTTGGAATTCACTATGTAGTCTCAGGCTGGCCTTGAACTCATAGCAATCCTTTTACCTCTGTCTCCCAATTGTTGGGATTAAAGGTGTGTGCCACCACTCCTGGTTTTCTTTTCCTTTCTTTAAACTTCTATAACTCCTCAAAAATGGGCATTCTCTGCCTGTCTCTCTTTTCTCTATCTCTCTCTGCTTGCAAATAAATAAATAAAATTTATTAAAAAATAGATAATGGAGCCGGGCATGGTGGTGCACGCCTTTAATCCCAGCACTTGAGAGGCAGAAGTAGGAGGATCACCGTGAGTTCGAGGCCACCCTGGCTACATAGTTAATTCCAGGTCAGCCTGGACCAGAGAGAGACTCCACCTCAAAAAAAAAAAAAAAAGGTTTATAAACAAAAAAGACTTTTATGTTCATTGCAATATAGAATTACTACCTTAAATTGTTTAATTACTCAGTCCTGTTTGTTGAACATTTGTTATTCTGGATACTCTGAAATAGTATAAGGAATTTAGATGCCATGGCTGCTGTTGTCAAAGACCACCCAAAGAATGAGAAGACATACCATAAAATATACAAAATTATGGGACTAAAACTAGTTCTAGGGGGCTGAGAGATGGCTTAGCAGGTAAGGTGCTTGCCTGCAAAGCCAAAGTACCCAGGTTCAATTCCTCAGACCCATATAAGCCAGATGTACAAGGTTGTACATGTGCCTGGAGTTTGCAGTGGCTGGAGGCTCTGGTGAGCCTATTCTCTCCCTCCTTCTACCCCTTTCTGTCTCTGTGCCTTTTTCTCTCTCAAATAAATAAAAATAAAATATTTTAAAAAACAAAATAAAAAGTAGTTCTAGGAATGGAGAGATGGCTCAGAGGTTAAGGTGCTTGCTTACAATGTCTAACGACTGGAGTTCAATTCCCCAGTACCTACATAAAGCCAGATGCACAGTGGTGCATGCATTTGAAGTTTGTTTGCAGGGCTGGAGGCCCTGATGTGCACATTCTCTCTCTGCTTGTCTCTGTTATATCACATTCTGCTTGCAAATAAATAAAAAAATTTAAAAAGACATTTAAAAATGGTTCTAAGCCGGGCGTGGTGGTGCATGCCTTTAATCCCAGCACTCGGGAGGCAGAGGTAGGAGGATCGCCGTGAGTTCAAGGCCACCCTGAGCCTACAGAGTTAATTCCAGGTCAGCCTGGACCAGAGTGAGACCCTACCTCGAAAAACCAAAAAAAAAAAAAAAAAAAAAAAAAAAAAAGGTTCTAACATATTCAGGCTTCAGCAATGGGTCAATCAGGAGTTTGAGTGTGTCATAAGAGATATATCTTAAGGTGGCATGGCACAAACCAGTTAACAGATCATGCAGAAGCCTGAGGCAGGAGGATTATGAGCTCAAGACCAGCCTGGACTATACAGTGAGATCCTGTTTCATAAACAAATAGAAAGTGGGGGGTGAAGGAGTGCAGTGGGATGGGATTATTATCTGGGTACCTTGTGTGAATGTTGCCAAAAGCAAGTTAAAAATAAACAGAAGGAAGAGGAGGCGATGTATGCTCTTCTTGTCTACCCTGTAATCCGTGATTTGAGACAGTTTTTTATCTGGGTTGCTTACAGGCATTTACCACACTGAGAGAAGGGCACTGGGCTGCTCGGAAGCCACATCTATGGAGCACGGAGACAAGGCCAAGGCACACAGCACAAAGAGAGACTGGATTCCTGGAGACATCATTTGAGCTGCTAGGTTAAGATTTGCTTCAAGTCAGACATGAAGACTTTTTAGTTGCTATGTAGAATAACTTTTCTTTAGGGTTCAAGCCAATTTGACTTGGGGTTTCTATCATTTCCACTGTAGAATAATCTAACAAGCTGATTGAACAGCAGTCTCTCTGCATTTGTGGGGCCTGTGCCTGTAAATTCAACCACCTGGAATGGAAAATACTCATGAAAATTGTGTCTGCACTGAACATGCACAGAATTCTTGCCCATATTACTCGTTAATCAGCATTTATATTGCATTATTATAAGCAATCTAAAATACACGCCAGTGTGTATGTAAGTTATTTGGAAATACATGACATTTTTATGAGAGACTTGAATAAACTGTGGATTTTGATATACTCAGGGGTCACAAGGGACACTAAGTGAAATAATTCTCATGGATACTAAGTGATAAATTTATCTTTTTATAATCAGATAATTCAATGTTAATAAAAATGTCTGAATATTCATAAAATTATTATATTTCATAGCATCTGAGACTGTTACCTTTCTTTTTAAGAAAGCCCTTACAGTCTTTATCTTAATATTTAAAATAAAGCCCTAATTTAGACTTAAAGATCTCAGCATTAAGGACTAGTATTTCATAAGAAAAAGTAGACTAAATGAAGTCATTCACTTTGGAAAGTTCTTCAGATGGGGCAGAGGGTGGGTAGCCCAATGGTAGAACATTGTCTAGCATGTGTGAGGACCTGGGTTTGATCCCTACCAAAAAAAAACAACAAATAAGCTGGGTGTGATGGCACATGCCTTTAATCCCAGCACTCAGGAGGTAAAGGTAGGAGGATCACCATGAGTTTGAGGCCACCCTGAGACTACATAATGAATTCCAGGTTAGCCTGGGCTACAGCAAAACTCTACCTTGAAAAAAAAAACACAACAAATAACCCAAAACAGTAAACAAAAGGAGAGAGAGAGTGAGAGAGAGATCTGTAAAAGAAGCATGTATTTGCCTAGATTGTTGGTGAGTACAGACCAACCCTCGTTATGTTTTTTTTTTCTCTTATGTGTTTAGCATAAGAACACTTATCAGTCTTGAAATATACTTTTTTTCCCCCATATGCTCCTAGGACCTAAAGTGTTATATTTTATTCTTGTTTAGAATTGTACTTTGGAGTTGTTGATCTCCTTCTCATACCTGTATCAACTGGGTAATTAGATGTTGACTGGTTCATTCTATTCCATATGCTATGAAACTTTATCTACTTGCTCAGTTAAATCTTAGTTTAAGCAACATACCATTGGTGCTAATACAAAGCCCAAAGAACCAACTTGATCATGTAGGAAAGAGTGGCTATTCAAGGATTCTGAAACAATTATTAGACTTTTTTTGTTGTTGTTGTTGTTTTGAGGTAGGGTCTCACGCTAGCCTAGGCTGACCTGGAATTCACTATAGAGTCTTAGGGTGGCCTCGAACTCATGGCAATCTTCCCACCTCTACCTCCCAAGTGCTGGGATTAAAGGCGTGAGCCACCACACCCAGCTTAGACTTTTTTTTGAGGCAGGATCTCAGTAGCCCATGCTGACCTAGAACTCAGAAGTCCTCCTACCTCTGCCTCCCCAGTGCTGGAATTAAAAGTGTGCACCACTATGTCCTGCCAACAATTACTAGACTTTGACAGTCATGTCAATCTCACAGCTATTAATTACCTAATCATCATCTCACTCAAGACAAAAATGAGCCGGGATAAATATATTTTTTGCTGTTTTGAAGAAAATTATTTTTATTTAGTCTTTAGGGACCTACATAAATATGCATATAAGAAGAAAATGTTGTTGGCAGACGACTGCAACCAAAGCCTGCCTTGCAAAGATCAGAGAACCGTGCTCAGCTGTTACACTTCACATTCTACCAGTGCTTCCTGTGAGCATCATGATGTCTGCTTCGCAGGCGAGGGAAGCCTGCAGTGAAGCTGGGCTATCAAAGCATAGCCCAGCATCTGAAGTGATTCCACCAAATGTTGCACTTCCTGTGCAGAACTGGTTGGGTCACTCACAAATGTCAAAGAACAAGTTAACCATTGAGCAAATTATTGGCCTGGCCCACATAGGACAGACGTTTCTACGTGTTCCACATTTTGCAGGGTTCAGTGAAAAGCTGAATGACTTTTATTTAGTCTATGTTCCAAGGTACTGGAAAGAAATGGGTTTCTGGTTCATAAAACTAAAGTCTGTCTTGAAGATAATATGAATACTACTAAGTTAGTTAAATAGCATTAAAGTATTATGGAATAAAATCTTAGAAATGCTTAAAACTGAGAATTCCAAGACCAAGATGAGCCAGACAGAAGCAGTAGGATTGATTTATAGATACAGAAGTCTACGTCATTGCCATCCTGTAAATATCATCTCATGGATTGTGTACCACAGAGTGTAAGCAGACATCTGTGCACTTAAGAAAAGGACAGACAGCAGAGACCTGTGCTTGGGAATCATTTGCATAAATTTCTCCAGACCAGTGGGTGGCCATGGTGGCACACGCCTTTAATCCCAGCCATCAGGAGGTAGAAGTAGGAAGATCTTTGTGAGTTTGAAACCATCCTGAGACTACATAGTGAATTTCAGGTCAGCTTGGGCTAGAGTGAGACTCTACTTTAAAGAAAACAAAAAATAGCCCAGTGTGGTGGTGCATGCCTTTAATCCTAGCACTTTGGAGGCAGAGGTAGGAGAATCACCAGGAGTTCAAGGCCACTCTGAGACTACATAGTGAATTCCAGGTCAGCCTGGGCTGTAGTGAGACCATGCCTCGAAATGAACAAACAAACAAACTTCTGCAGACCTTAGAGCTTTGGAGCTGTAAGTGTCAGACTGCCTGAGATGACACCAGAGAAACATTGAACAATTTAGAAGGAAAAATGGGTATGTTACTGTTACGGAAACACATGGTGACATACTCTCTATTTAGAATGAGGAGATCTAAGGGCTTTGGAGTAAAGAGACAAGGAGTGGAGGAAGGGTGAAACTGTCAAGTTGGTCATTAGGATGGGGTAAAATACTCCTCCACAGAGTGAGGTTGGTGAGTCTTCTGATAAACATTATAGGGCAAAGCTCTTTGGGAAGTTTGCTTGCTTGGGAAGAGAAAAGAGAATGCAAAATCCTAATTTAGGAGACGTGCAGGATATGTTCCTCAGAAGGATGTGGCTGCAAAAACAGGTGCCAGGAACCAAAAGATGAACACCTTCTGGGTGAGTTCCTGGGGTTGTGATTAGACAGGTGAATCCTAAGCACCTTCTCTTGCTTACTGACATACAATCAAAAGATTCCCTCTTAACCTACGAGACAAGGTCAAGTCCAGAATGGACTCTGGGTGAGGGCAAGTCTGTATGATATTGGTGGTTAGAATCAGTTTAAGAAACTGATGTCTTTGGGTGGTAGGTAGCTCTGCTGTTGCTGTGGGTGACAGAAGCAAACAGTAATTGGCCAGGTTCACATCTCCCTTGCTTTCCTTCCACTGGTTCTCTTTTTTCTTTGACAGCTCTCTCTCCTGGGTACTATTGATCAGGTTACCCATGGGTTTGGGGACATTGGCTCTGAGGAATGTAGTTTCCAGGTAGCTTTGGAGGCCTTTGTCCCTGACCCAGATGCCTGAGTTCTCAGTCCATAGCCCTCAGGGTCACACATCTGATACCCCATGAAGAGTACACTCTATAAAAACAATCAATTGCCGGGACCCCTGATGGCTATGAGCACCCTGCACTCCAAATCAAGAGTGGCCACAGTGAGCTGCTAATGCCAGGGAGGGAGATACTCTCTTGTGCTTCCCAAGGTAAGCTTTTCAAAAGGAGAGATTAAAAGATATACAGTTAAGAAGTAGGGATTTTAGCTTCTCATGACAACTGGTTTATCACCTTTTCTGTAAATTTCTCAGCCTCTCTGAAGTGAAATAGATTATTTCTCTATATAGGAGTGCAACTGTAAAAAAAAATGTGCACAGAAACCTAGCTAATTTCCAAATGGAGCACTGAAAGGTATCTGAAATTACTAACTATATTTTACGATTCAGTAAACAACTAAGAATATTGAGGAGAGACCAAGGGAGTAGTTGGACAAAGGATTTGAGCATGTGGTATTCTTTCTTCTCACACACACACACAAGCCCCTGCCCCTATTTCTGTCAGTAATAAATGCTCTAATCAATGAATCTGCTGGACTATAAGCTCTCTGAAGATAGGGTCTGCAGTATTCATTTCTGCCCTCCAGTACTGAAGCTGGCACATGGATTCTCAGATAATATACACAAGACAGAAGTGATGGCTTCTTGGTTAGTTTGGAGAATCAGCAAGGCACTGAAAAGAGACTTGATACAATGCATGTGCTTAAAAGGGAGGATCTGGGTAGCAACAACAGTCATTTTAGTAAACACTTTTGTGTGTATGTATGTGCTGGCAATTAATCCCAGGGCCGTGAACATTTTAGGGACATGTTCTATCACTGAGCTACATTCCTAGACCAAAAATCTTAATTTTTTAAGCTTTTATTTATTAGAGAGAGAGAGAGAGAGAGAGAGAGAGGGAGGGAGGGAGGGAGAAAATGGGCATACCAGGACCTCCAGCCACTGCAAATGAACTCCAGACACATGCACCACCTTGCACATCTGGCTTACATTGGTACTGGGGAATCAAACCTGAGTCCTTAGCCTTCATAGGCAAGCACCTTACCCACTAAGCATTCTCTTTAGCCCAAAAAGCTTAATTTTATGATCATTAAAAAATTGACAATAGCTGGGGTGTGGTGCATGATTTTAGTCCCTACACTTGGGAGGCACAAGTAGGAGGATCACTGTGAGTTCTAGGCCAGCCTGAGATTATACAGTAAATTCCAGGTCAGCCTAGGCTAGAGTGAGGCCCTACCTCAAAAACAAAAAATAAGATACACACACACACACACACACACACGCGCGCGCGCGCGCACGCGCACGCACATTGACATTAATTATTTTTCCCAAATAGTCTGAAAACAACTGGAAATTATATAATTTGTCTCCTGACTTCCCACCAAAGACAAAGGTCTATATATCTACTGAGACAGTAATAAGATTTTTAAAAATAAAATGGGTGGGGGGCGATGTTGGAGAGATGGCTTAGAAGTTAAGGTGCTTGCCTCTGAAGCCTAAGGACCCAGGTTTGATTCCCTAAGACCCACATAAGCCAAATGCACAAGCTGGTGCATATGTGTGGTGTTTGCTTGCAGTGGCTAGAGGCCCTGGTATGCCCATTCTATGTCTCTGTCTCTCTCTCAAATAAACAAATAAAATAAAAATAAGTGGTGTTTGATGCCCTGGGTTTCATTTTGTTTGATGAAATGGCTTCTGGCTGTGGCTGTGTTACCCCATTCCTTGCATCTCCGCTGCTGCCATGTCCAGAGGGGACTTAACCCCCAACTTCAAGGCCAATGCCATTGAGCTGGTTTGAATGCAAATGCATGTTTCCCATAGACTCAGGTATTTTTGATTAAACTTCCTAGTTAAGACTCCAGCAAGCAGATCACTGCTGGAGAAGGCATGTCACCAGGGGCAGATCTTGAGTCCAGCCCTTTGTGGTGTGTGGGGAGCCAGCTTTGAGCTCTGGCTGCTTGTGCTTGCTGGCTGTTTGTGGTGTCTCTCTGCTACTGATGTGTGGAAGTGAGCCAGCTTCTTCCACCACGATGAAGCTTCCCCTGGGGTCTGTAAGCCTGAAAGAAATCCCTGCCTCCCAAAGGCTTCTTCTGGTCAGGTGTTTGTCCCAGCCATGAGGAGGTAACTGCAACAACCACCACTGGCCTCATCAATGACTTTCTGCAAGACTCATGGGGTATTTTCTTCTCTCACCCATGCAACTTCACCATGGTGTGCACCACAGAGCTTGGCAGAGCTGCAAGCTGGCATCAGAGTTTGCTGAGAGGAATATTAAGTTGATTGCCCTTGCAACAAATAGTATTGAAGACCATTTTGCTTGGAGCTGGGATCTCAACAATGGTGATGAACCCACAGAAAATTTACCTTTTCTCATCATTGATTGTAAGAGCTGAAACCTTGCCATCCACTTGGGCATGCTGGACTCTGTGAGAAGGATGAAGGGGGCATGCCCATGACTGCTGGTGTGGTGTATGTTTTTGGCCCCAGTAAGAAACTGAAGCTGCTCTCTTGGTGTGACTCTCAGTGTGTGTGTGTGTGTGTGTGTGTGTGTGTGTGTGTGTGTGTGTGTGTGTGTATGTGTTCTCTCTGGATTCCCTCACATCTCTACTTGGTGACATATGAATCTGGTTTCTATCCTACCACTGGATGGGGATGGGAGAGCAGTTTTTCTTGATCTGAACTTTTCTGCTTGCCTCTGTTTTATATTTTGAAATAATTCCCCACTATGATTACTTGTTTGATTTTCTTCTGGGCTCCAGATCTACCATGTGTGTATTTCCCTTACACTCCAGATCTACGACATGGGTGCCCTCACCAACTCGAGGCTTGGTACCTATGTAATTTCTTTTTTTTTTAATTATTTTTTAAAAAATTATTTATTTATTTATTTGAGAGCGACAGACACAGAGAGAAAGACAGATAGAGGGAGAGAGAGAGAATGGGTGCGCCAGGGCTTCCAGCCTCTGCAAACGAACTCCAGATGCGTGCGCCCCCTTGTGCATCTGGCTAACATGGAACCTGGGGAACCAAGCCTCGAACTGGGGTCCTTAGGCTTCACAGGCAAGCACTTAACTGCTAAGCCATCTCTCCAGCCCCCTATGTAATTTCTTTAAACTGGGGGTAACCAATAGTGTAATTCTCTTCATTACTCTTTTCTCCTTTGAATGTCCTGGCCTCTACTTTAGTATTTTCTCTTTGCTATTCTTCCTTAAGTCACCATTATTTATTCTTTTAGTTTTCTTCCATGGGGAAAAGCACACGGCAGAGGTCATGCAGGTTCCTCCTAAGAACACCTGTGCAAGCTTCTAACTCTCCACGTGTTTGCAGCTCTACCCTAACCTCTCTGCAGAGGCCTCACTTTTTCTCACCTCCCATGCATTTGGTTTACTCTAATCTCTCTTTTTAAAATTTTTAATTAAAAAAATTTCTAATCTCTCTTTAAAGGCCTCAGTTTCTCGTAAATCCAAGTCTCCCTTAAAAAAATTCCACAATTTGTGATGTTAACTTAACCAATTTTTTTTTTAAAGCAAGATATTGAAGCCATCTATCCTCTACCCAGCTACCACTGGCAGCATCTATTTAAAAGAAAAAAAAGCCGGGCGTGGTGGTGCACGCCTTTAATCCCAGCACTGGGGAGGCAGAGGTAGGAGGATTGTTGTGAGTTTGAGGCCGCCCTGAGACTACATAGTGAATTCCAGGCCAGCCTGGACTAGTGAAAGACACTACCTTGAAAAATCAAAAAGAAAAAATATATTTTTGAGAGAGAGAGAGAGAGAGAGAGAGAGAGAGAATGGATGTGCCAGGACTTTCAGCCTGCTGTGAATGAACTCCAGTCACATGTGCCCTCTTGTGGCGCATGTGTGACATTGCGTGCTTGCATCACTGTGCATCTAGCTATGTGGGACCAAGAGATTTGAACATGAGTTCTTAGGCTTTGCAGGCAACTGCCTTAACCACTGAGAAATCTCTCCAGCCCCACTGGCAGGATCTGTAATGAGAATCTCAGAATAATTATCTCTCTCCAGCTAAAAGCAAGGGGAGGGGCAGAGTTGCTGCCCTAGTCGATTAGAAGGATGGAGACAGCATGCTGGTCTTCCCAACCATCCCTGAGGAGAAAGCCAAACAACTCTTCTCCTCAGGAGTCTTCACTGAAGAACTCCCTCTGGCAAGAAACTCCTCTGCTATCCTCCCAACCTGTCCTTCCAGTAGCTGGGACTGCAGCAGTTTGCTGGGCACTGGGAACCTGAAGATGCCAGCTGCCAGTCATTGTGTAGAAGCACCATGGTGTGATCACGGCCAAGGTCATTAGGTCGCTATACTATTGGCTTATTAAGTGGAAACAGTACCAAAGCTTTCTTGATATTCTTTTTTTTTTAATATTTTTTTGTTCATTTATTTATTTATTTATTTATTTGACAGCAACAGACACAGAGAGAAAGACAGAGGAAGAGGGAGAGAATGGGCGCGCCAGGGCTTCCAGCCTCTGCAAACGAACTCCAGACGTGTGCGCCCCCTTGTGCATCTGGCTAACGTGGGACCTGGGGAACCGAGCCTCAAACCGGGGTCCTTAGGCTTCACAGGCAAGCACTTAACCGCTAAGCCATCTCTCCAGCCCTTTCTTGATATTCTTTACCCTGTGCCTTTGCCAGCATTCTATTTTTCCATCACACAATCTCAGCCTTCAGGTTCTTTGAAGAGATTCTATATTTGAGTCTCAAATCTTGTTGGTTCTCGTTTTAAAATTGTTTTGGTTTTTTTGAGATAGGGTCTCTCTCTAGCCTGCCTGACCTGGAATTCACTATGTAATCTCAGGGTGGCCTGGAACTCACAGTGACCCACCTACCTCTGCCTCCCGAGTGCTGGGATTAAAGGCATGTGCCACCACATCTGGCTCTTGTTGGGTCTCTGAAGGGTTTGTGAATAACAAGAGTAGTGTCAGTTGATGGTTGAAGAAGGTTGCTTCTGTCCATCATAACACAGTCACCAATTTTTGTATCCCTCTGTATTGAATTTTTTATTACCATTTTGGAGAGCAATAGAGTAGGGGAGGAGTCTTTAAATATTTTGCAATAAGAAACTGTGATAGCTGGGTGTGGTGGTGCATGCCTTTAATCCCAGCCCTGAGGAGGCAGAGATAGGAGCACTGTTGTGAGTTTGAGGCCAACCTGAGACTACATAGTGAATTCCAGATCAGACTGGGCTAAAGTGTGACCCTGCCTTGAAAAACCAAAAAGAAAAAATTGTGATACCTCCCTTCCTTCCTCCCTCCTTTCCTTCCTTCCTTCCTTCTTTTTTTTCCTTCCTTCCTTTTTTTTTCTTTCTTCCCTTCTCTTTATTTATTTTTTTTCAAGATAGGGTCGCATTCTAGCCCAGACTGACCTGGAATTCACTATGCAGTCTCAGGCCGGCCTAGAACTTACAATGATCTTCCTGACTCTGCTTCCCGTGTGCTGGGATTAAAGGCACATGCCACCATACCAGGCAAAAAAAATAAAAATAAAATAAATAAAATAAAAACCTGTGATACAGTTCTGTCAAAATAAGCCTGAAGAAAAAATGTTCTCTCCTTGTCAAGGAGGGAGGGACACCCAAATGTATAAGACTGTATATGCACCTCACAGTATTACCATATATTCGTCTGCTTTCTGATAATGTGTG
The DNA here is from genome assembly GCF_020740685.1 of Jaculus jaculus. Classification (NCBI taxonomy): domain Eukaryota; kingdom Metazoa; phylum Chordata; class Mammalia; order Rodentia; family Dipodidae; genus Jaculus; species Jaculus jaculus. Next base: position 80,562,140 of record NC_059112.1, on the reverse strand, counting down.
CATAAAGGGTACAACTTGAGAGGAGGGATAATGGAGAATGTTTCATTATTAATTGTCCTTGCAGAAAATTGCTATTTTCTGAGTTTTTGTGTGTGTATATGTGTGTGTGTGTGTTTTTATCAGCAAATAAATTCCTTTGTTAAAACTAGAAAAAACTTTCTTAGCATTATAAAGCAGCCATTTAATTAAATGTAATTACTTTAGTAAATTTAAAAAAAAATTACTTATTTATTTGAGAGAGAGTATGGGCATGCCAGAGCTTTCAGAGGAAAGTCAGAAGCAAAGAGGAAAAGGTGGTCAGGAAAACAGATGAGAAAATCAGTCGTACAAATGAAATTATAGCAGAAAACTACCCAGATTTAGAGAAAGAAATGAATACAAATACAAATACAAAAACAAAAGGCAAGCTTGTTATTCACGCCTTTAATCTCAGAATTTGGGAGGCTGAGGTAAAGGGGTCATTGTGAGTTTAAGGCTAGCTGGGGCTATAGAGTGAGTTCCAGGTCAGCCTGGGATAGCGTGAGACCCTACCTCGAAAACAGTAACTGCAAAACACAAAAAACACTTAGAATCCAAGCAGGCATGAGCAAAGAAGAGCCTCACCAAGACAGTCCAGATGTAAAAGACACAAAGAAAATAAACAATACAAGAAGCTGTAAGAGAAGCTGGACATGGTGGCAGATGGCTGTAATCCCAGCACTTGGGAGGTAGAGGCAAGAGGATAAGGAGTTGAACATCATCTTCAGCTGTGTAGTGAGTTCAAGGTCAGCCTGGGCTATATAAGACTTCATCTTAAAACCAAAGCAAAACAAAATTTAAAAAGGTATAAAGGGGGGAGGGGGGCTGGAGATATTGCTCAGTGGTTAAAGGCACTTGCTTGAAAAGCCTGAATGTATGGGTTCAATTCCCCAGGACACATGTAAAGCCAGATGCACAAAGGAGCACATGTGTTTGGAGTTCATCCGCATGAGCACTAGGTCCTGGTGTGCTCATTCTCATTCCCTTTCTCTGCAAATAAAAAAAAAATTATAAGAAAAAAAGCTACATGGGAAAAACACCAACTTACTACAAAGGCAAACACATTAGAGTAACATTAGCTCTTTTGTCATTGGCTCTGAAAGTCAGAGAAATCACAGAATGATGTATTTCAAGTCCTAAAAGTAAGCAGCTACATTCCAAGATGATGTATCCAGCAAAGCTATCTTTTAAAATTGAGGGTGATGGGCTGGGGAGATGGTTCTGTTGTCCAAATTGAGAGAGAAATAAGCATTTCAGGAGAAGCACAAACCAGGGCCAGTCATGACCACCAAGGCAGCATAGCAGAAGCTGCTCACCTCTACACAGTGTGGGAAGAAAACCAGTTTCAACCAGAAACGCACAGGAAAGAAGGGATTTCACAAGAGGAATTGGTGAGTAAAGAAGAGAGAGAGTAAGGAATGGATCATGTTCAACACAGTAAACCAGCAAATTCCTGGTACCAATAGAGGAGAAAGAAAAGAACAAACCAGAGAAACAACCCCTACAATTTCAGGTTTAAGGCTGGGGAGATGGCTCAGTGGTTAAAGGCATTTGCTTGCAAAGCTTGACAGCCAGGCTTCAATTCCCTATTTACATTTACTTAAGTAAAGCCAGGAACAAAAACTAGTGAATGTACCTGGAGTTTGTAGCATCAAGAGCTCCTGGGGCTCCCATACTTTCTTCTGCTCTCTCTCAAGTAAATAATTTTTTTTTTTTTAAAATTTGAGGTTTAGGACTTGAGAGATGGCTTAGTGGTTAAGGTGTTTGCCTGTGAAGCCTAAGGACCCAGGTTTGATTTCCCAGTACCACGTAAACCAGATGCACAAGGTGGCACATACATCTGGAGTTTGTTTTCAGTGGCTGGTGGCCCTGGTTCATCCATTCCTCCCTTCTCCCCTCATAAATAAATAAAAAATAATTAGAGGTTTAGACTTCTGGTTAAGATGTTGGCATAAAAGCCACGCCAAAGCAGCTAAAGCATGGGGAGAAATAATTAGTAAAAACACCACAATACACTTTTCTACCAAAAAGTGAAGTGTATAAGGAGTTATCAACCACAGCAGAGAAACAGGAGAGACTCAGAACTTCTAGCAAGCAGGCAACCAGCCAGAATTGGCCCCTACCATGGCACCAGTCCGGTCCTGGTCTTTGGGAAGAGCTACACGAGCAGAACCCAGGTGGGGAGGGGGCTCTCCACTTACACCAGCCTTCTTGTAAAGTCAAAAACCTGAAGGAGAAGACAGCAGGGACCAGCTGAGCAGCTCACGAGGGAGAGGGTCATAGGGACCATGTCCACAGCTCTGGTACAACTTCAGATGCCTTCTCCAGCCCCCCTCCCACAACTGCCAGTGTAAGCAACCACTGGAGACCTGGGGAAGGGAGATCAGCCACCTAGCAGCCAGCACAGGTGATCAGAACAGCAAACCCACCGACCCAGCCAGCCTTGCTGAGCCCACAGGTCAGCGTCTGAGTTCGATTTCAGTGGCTGAAGCTCTGGGGTGCTAATTCTCTCTCTGTCTCTGTCTCTCTAAAAAAGTAAATAAACAAATAAAAATTAAATTAAAAAAATTATAAATCTGGCTGGAGAGATGACTTAGTGGTTAAGGTGCTTGCCTGCAAAGTCTTAGGACCCAGGTTCTATTCCCAGTACCCAAGTAAGCCATATGCACAAGGTGGCACAGGCATCTGGAGTACATTTGCAATGGCTGGAGGCACTGGTGTGCCCATTCTCTCTTTCTATCTGCCTCCTTTTCTTTCTGTCTCTCAAATAAATAAAATATTTAAAAAATTGAAAAAATAAATCAATCAGAAATTACCCCTGTGAGACTGATTTAGATGACATGCCTGACAAAGATTTCAGAAGAATGATTACAATTATGCTCAAAGAAATCAAAGGAATCAAAGAGAAAACAAAGTCCTGAAGGAGAACACAGGAAACCAACTTAATGAAATAAGGAGGTCAATACAAGACATGAAAAGAAAATAGAAAGACTGAAGAAAAACCAGTCAGAAATACTAGAAATAAAAAACACAGTAAGTCAAATAAAAAACTCTGTAGAACATCTCACTAATAAAATGGATGAAGGAGAGAACACAATATCTAAACTAGACAATCAGGTAGCAGACATAATACAGTCCAACAAAGAGAAATACAAACCAATTGGAAGGTATAAATGGGAATTTTAAGACATTTGGGAAACTACTAAAATGTCAAATATAAGAATTTAGGGGGCTGGAGAGATGGCTTAGCGGTTAAGTGCTTGCCTGTGAAGCCTAAGGACCCCAGTTCGAGGCTCGACTCCCCAGGACCCATGTAAGCTAGATGCACAATGTTCATGCATCTGGAGTTCATTGGCAGTGGCTCGTGGCCTGGCATGCCCATTCTATCTGCCTCTTCATTGCTCTCAAATAAATAAATAAAAATAAACAAAAAAAAATTTAAAAAAAAAAAGAATTTAGGGTATAGTAGAAGGAGAAAATTTTTACTCCAAAGGCATTGTAGATATTTTCAACAAAATCATAGAAGAAAATTTCCTCCCAATAGATGCCAATACATATACAGGAAGCCTTTAGAATGCTAAACAGACAAAATCAGGAAAGAACCTCTCACTTCCATATTATAATTAAACTACAAAACACACAAACCAAAGAAAATATATTGAAAGCAGTTATAGAGAAGCATCAAGTCACTTATAAAGGCAAGCCCACCAGGATAACAGCAGACACTCAACACAAACTGTAAAAGCTAGAAAGGCTTGGAGTGATATATTCCAAGCTCTTAAATATAACAACTGCCAACCAAAATTATTCCAAGTTCTGAAAGATAACAACTGTCAACCAAGATTACATTATCTAGCAAAGCTATCCACCCAAATTGATGGGAAGTAAGAAGGTTCCTCAACAAAAACAGGCTAAAGGAATATATGACCACTAAGCCAGCTCTACAGAAAATACTTGAAGGGATCCTTCACACTGAAGAAAAAGGAAAGCACACACATGAAACAGGAAAAAAATAAACTATAGTCAAATAATAGTTAATACAATAGAATAAAGGGCAAACAGAAAGCATTACCAAAGAACAAGAATGGCAAGAATAAATACATACCTTTCAATAATAACTTTTTTATGAGAGAGAGAGAGAGATTGAGAGAGAGAGAGAGAGAGAGAGAGAGAATTGGCATACCAGGGCCTCAAACACTGCAACTGAGCTTCAGATGCTTGCACCACCTAGTGGACATGTGCAGCCATCTCTACAGCCCAATAACAACTCTTAGTGTCAGTGGTCTCAATGCCCCCACCAAAAGACACAGGCTTGCAGACTGGATCAAAAAGCAGGATTCTGGGCTGGAGAGATGGCTTAGCGGTTAAGGCACATGTTTGTGAAGCCTGAAGACCCAGGTTTGATTCTTCAGGTCCCACGTAAGCCAGATGCACATGGTGGCACATGAGTCTGGAGTTCATTTGCGGTGGCTAGAGGCTCTGGAGCACCTATTCTCTCTCTCTCTTTCTCTCTCCCTCTCTCTGTCTCTAATACATAAAAAAATAGATAAATCTTAAAAAATAGGATCCTTTTGTTTGTTGCCTTAAAGAAACTCACCTTTCCATAAAAGAAAAACACTAGCTTAAGGTGAAAGGATGGAAAATGGTATTTCAAGTAAATGGGCCTAGAAAACAAGCAGGTGTTGCTATCCTAATATATAACAGGATAGACTCTGAACCAACTTTAGTTAGAAAAGATAAAGAAGGTCATTTTATCTTGGTTTAAGGAACAACTCAACAGAAAGACATTATAATTTTAAACATGTATGCACCTAACATGGGTGCTCCTAATCTCATTAAACAAACAGTATTAAACTTAAGGTCACAGATAACACCAAGCACAATTGTAGTGGGTGATTTCAATACCCCACTCTCATCAATTGACAGGTCATTCAGGCAAATAAAATAAAATAAAATAAAATAAACAGAGAGACATCTGGACTAAATGATGTCATAGAACAAATGGACCTAACAGATATCTGCAGAACATTCCATCCAAATATGTAGAATACACATTCTTCTCAGCACCACATGGAATATTCTCTAAAATAAGCCATATATTAGGTCACAAAGCAAATCTTAACAAATACATGAAAACTGAAATAATTCCTGTACCCTACCTGATTACAACACTATTAAACCACGAATCAACAATAAGAACAACTATAGAACAGACACAAAATCATGGAAACTAAACAGTGCACTACTGATTGATGAATGGGTCATTGAAGAAATAAAAAAACTCATAGAATCAAATGATAATGATAATAAGGCATACCAAAGGCACAATGAAGGCAGGCCTAAGAGGGATTTTTTTTTGCCAATACATAGAAGTATTAAATATTTTAATTTCTGAATATCTTCATAGATACATCAGTATTTTCAGGCTATGAAATGCAAAAGTAACATTTACTTCAATATAATTAATACCTAAATTTAGTTAGTTTTAACAATTTGTAATAAATAAAATACTTATAATCAAAATGGCATGCATATAACAAATTGGTCTTCTCTGGAAAGAAATGTTCCCAAATATTTGAAATCACAAAACACCTTTTTTTTTTCTTTTGTTTTTTTCGAGGTAAGGTCTCACTGTAGTTCAGGCTGACCTATTCCAATTCACTATGTAGTCTCAGGGTGGCTTTGAACTCCTGGTGATCCTCCTACTTCTGCCTCCTGAGTGCTGGGATTAAAGGCGTGCACCACCATGCCTGGCTCATAAAACACCTATTTACAAATCATAATTAAGGTGAATGCAGAGCTGTGTATTCACTCTGTATACTTCTTAAGTCTTGATAAACAAAACACCAAGAAAGAGCCCCTAAACAATCTATAAGGTAAGTACAAAACTATAAAATGATTGTCAAAGGTGTTATAAATAAAAATGCAGTATGAAATAAATACAAAAACAGGTGATCTTATAAATTCAGTAACAAATTATATAAATGAGAAAAAAGCTCAGAAAATTGGACCTGCTATGGAAACTATTTTAATAACTTGCCATTACCAGCTGTCCTTTCTTGAGAAACAAGCTTTATCTTCAGCTGCATTGCACATACTCTTTTCACCTAGTAAATAATGAATGGTGGCTGTGATTCACAGCAAACTGAACTGAGTAAAGGTTCCATGGAGATCTGCTGTACACAGGAAGAGAGATGACTTTTATTAGCTACTTATTCAACAGCCATTGGAGCAATATGTAGGTATTTTGGGTTTGATAATGATAAGGCTTCCACTCCCGTCATGCTGCTCCAGCTTTTGTAATGCACTGGTGATCGGCTCTTTGAATTTCTTGTCCATTAGCCTCTTGGAAAGACTTGTAAGTAGATGCTTCAAGTGGTCATTCAGATCAGGACCAACAACCAAACTTAACTGTACCAGTGCACCAAGTCCTCTTTCAAACACATCATCATCTGGATGGACCAGCACAGCCTTTAGCACAGGGATCAGTCTTGGTAGCAAAGGTACAGCTTTTTCACAAGCACCTCTGACTAAAAGTAATTCTCTAAAGCCTTCCTTGGACACAAAGGTATAAGGGTGCTTTGTCTCTCTCAGACCCTCAGCTAAAGTGACATGAAGAGGATCAAATGGGAGAGTTTCGGGAGGGCGTTCCCACTGCAGGCTGTGTCTTACTGATCCATGTACCAGTCACAAGGACTGCCTCCTTTAGAGAAAATAGCTGCAAATGCAGAAGAGGCTCTCGATTGTTCCCCCAAGGGGTTAGTTGCTTTTGGATTGAGTTTATCACTGGGTTGAGGATGGAGTCTCCTCGCAGCCTCGGGAGAACTGGCGGAAGATGAGGATTTTACCGGCTGAGTGGTACTTCTTGGCTGCGCGTGGGCACAGGAAGATGTCCTATCAGCAGTTTCCTGTTGCTTTGTTTCTCCAATGTGCACATCCAGGACACTCAGACTTCTGCATCACTTCCCTTTCACCCCCAGCTGGCATTGGTTCACTTCTCCCTCTCAGATCCTTTCTTGTTTGTTCAACGAAATTGTATGAAAGCTTGCATCTCCAGCAGAAAATGTATACATATTCCAGCTCATCTAGCCAACTTGCAGGCCCAACTCCATTCCCTACTTCCATGTCACTGTTCCTGGTCTTCCTGTTTCCTCAAAAAAAAAATCTGTTGTCTACCCTGCTTTGTACTATATGTACTTGCATGGCACTCATGATTCTTCCACGAATACACTTCCCAGTTTATGTGTTTCATAGAAAGTCAGTATGAAGTGTATGAGTGCATGACTGCACTCAATTCCATTATATAATCTTTCTATAAGGCACACAAGTCAAATACTCTTCCACTACCAAAATGACAGCTATTCAAATGTGTGGGCATTGATTCGACTCTTTAGGCTTCTCTTCTTTGGGATCAACACTGGTACATTCTTACAGGACTCCTCCCAGGAGATGACTTCTGTTCATCTACTTTCCAATCGGCCATTTCCACCCTGAACACCACTGCCGCCCCATGTGGGGCTTTTTCCCTGCTCCTAAGAAGGAAACTTAAAGCTTTGAGTACCTATGTTAAGAAATTACAAAGGTCACAAGTAAACAACTTAATGCTTCACCTTAGGGCCTTGTAAAAAAGATAACAAGGCACATGAAAAGTCAGTAGATGAGAAGAAATAATAAAGATTAGGGCAGAAATTAATGAAATAGAAACAAAAAAATCTATACAAAGAATCAATGAAACCAAGAGTTGGTTCTTTGAAAGGATAGACAAGATTGATAAACCTTTAGCAAATCTGACTCAAAGAAAGAGAGAAGAGACACAATAAAATTAGAGATGAAAAAAGCATAATGACACAAGTTACAAAGGAACTTATATGACGTACCAAAATTAAATCAAGATGTGATAAATCATTTAAATAGACCTACAGCAAGTATGGAGATCTAAGCAGTTCTAAAAAAAAATCTCCTTGGCTAGAGAGATGGTTTAGCAGTTAAGGAACTTGTCTGCAAAGCCAAAGGACCATGTTCAACTCTCCAGGTCCTACATAAATCAGACAAAAGAAGTGACATAAGTGTGCAAGGTCACACATGTGCACAAAGTGGCTCACACATCTGGAGTTTGATTGAAGTGGCTGGAGTCCCTGGTGCACCGATTCTCTCTCTGTCTCTCTGCCTCTCTCTCTAACTCTCTCTCTCCAGCCAATCTAATACTAAGTGGGGAAAACCTTGAAGCTTCTCCGCTAAATTCAGGAACAAGACAAGGATATCTACTGTCCCCACTTTTATTTAAGATAGTATTGGAAGTCTCAGCTATAGCAATAAGGCAAGAGACACACACAAAATGGATCCAAATTATAAAGGAAGAGATTAAATTATCATTATTTGCAGATGATATGATTCTATAATAAAGAATTCTATACATAAAGACTCTACCAGCAAACTGTTAGAGCTGATAAATACTTTTAGCAACATAGCAGGATCCAAAATAAGCACACAGAAATCAGTAACCTTCTTATACATTAATGGCAAATGGGCTGAGGATGAAATCAGGGAATCACTCCCATTAATGATTGCCTCAAAAAAAAAAAAAAATTAAAGTACCTTGGAATAAACCTAACCAAGGAAATGAAGGGTCTCTGCAATGAAAACTTTAAAGTGCTCAAGAGAGAAATTGCAGAAGACACTTCAAAATGGAAAGATGTCCCATGTTCTTGGATTGGAAGAATCAATACTGTGAAAATGTCAATCTTACCAAAGCAATCTACACATTCAATGCAATCCCCATCAAAATTCTAATAGCATTCTTCATGGAAATTGAAAAAAAAAATCCTAAATATATTTGGATGCACAAAAAACCTTCAAATAGTTAAAACAACTTTGAGCAATAAAAATAAGGTTGGCAGTATCACCATACCTGATTTTAAGCTATACTACAGAGCCTTGTAAGAAAAACAGCATGGTACTGGCACAAAGACAGACATATAGATCAATAGAACAAAATAGAGGACCCAGATGTAAATCCAGGCAGCTTCAGCTCTCTGACTTTTGACAAAAATGTCAAAAATACTCCTTGGAGAAAAGACAGCCTCTTTAACAAATATTTCTGGAAAAACTGGATATCTATATGTAGAATGATGAAAATAGATCCCTATCTCTCTCCATGCACAAAAATTAAGTTCAAATTGATAAAAGACTTTAATACCAGACTTGGAACTCTGAAACTGCTACAGGAAAAAATAGGGGAACATTTCAACATATTGGCATAGACAACCATTTTCTGAATACAAACCCAGTTGCTCAGGAAATAAAACCACCAATCAACCACTGGGACCTCATGAAATCAAAAAGCTTTTATACTGCAAAGGACACTGGGAATAGAGCAAAGAGGCAACCTACAGAATAGGAGAAAATGTTTGCCAGCTGACAGAGGATTAATATCCAGGATATACAAAGAACTCAAAAAAAGCTAAACAATAAGAAATCCAACAACCCAATAAAAATGGGCTATGGAACTAAATAAAGATTTCTCAAAAGAGGAAATACAGATGGCTTATAAACATCTAAAAAATGTCCTGCACCCTTAGCCATTAGGGAAATGCAAATTAAAACTACTTTGAGATTTCATCCCACTTCTATCAGAATGGCTATAGTCAAGAAAACAAGTGACAATAAATGCTGGTGAGGATGCAGGATAAGAGGAACCCTTCTACAGTCTTGGTAGAAGGTAATATGGTGTAGCCATTGTAGAAGTCAGTCTGGAGATTCCTGAGACAGCTAAAAATAAGTTTACATTACGACCTACCTATAGCACTCCTAGGCATACATCCTAAGGACTCCTCTTACTGCCTTAGAGATACTTGCTCAACCATGGGTATGTTTTTTTTTTCTTTGGTTTTTCAAAGTGGGGTCTCACTCTAGCCCAGGCTGACCTGGAATTCACTATGTAGTCTCAGGGTGGCCTCAAACTCTTAGTGATCCTCCTACCTCTGCCTCCCAAAGTGCTGGGATTGAAAGTGTGCGCCATACGCCCAGCTTCAACCATGTTTATTGCTGCTCTATTCACAATAGCTAGGAAATGGAACCAGCCTAGATGTCCCTCAACTAATGAATGTATAATGAAGTTCTATTCCACACTAAATAAAAGTGAAATTATGAAATTTGCGGGGAAATGGATGAATCTGGAAAGGATTATACTTACTGAGGTAACTCAGGCCAGAAAGCCAAATGTTGCATGTTCTCTTTCATATGTGGACCTAGCTAAAAATGTTTATACTTATATATGAGTTGGAGTAAAAAATCATTAACAGGGGCAAGTAAGCTAGAAAGGAGTTATAAGGGAGGAAGAAGAGGGGAGGACTTAAGGAGATGGTATTTCATCTATTTAGGTAGATGGACAGATTACTGGGTATCCAGTGGCTTAAGTGAGGTCACAGAAAGAGACTGAGTAAAAGAGGGGTGGGAAGGGGTAATCAAAATTTAAGATGTTATGAATAAGCCATATGGAAACATATATTTTTTGGATAATGATACACCCAGAAGCCATAGATTGTTATTGGAAAAATTTCAGTGCCAGGAATGGCATCTTTCAATGACTTGTTTGCCAGGGAGGTCCCTGATGCCCCCACAACATTACAGACCACTGCAGAAGCTTTTGTTTTCCCACCAGAAATAAATGGTAAGACCCTATTACTGAAGACTCCACATGCTTTGGCTTCAAGGTCACTGAAGAACCAAGCTGGGGCTGAGCTGGAATCCTCCGTGTACACCAGCTGACAGAAATCTGGAAACAGCTATGCTGCATGCAGGCCTGTGAAAAGAGGAGTCATCATCAATGATAAACAACACTGGACACTGTAAACCTTACATTTGGCCAGCCAAATGACTGAACAGTGCAATAGTGGCATGTCTGTTATAGGGGAAACCAACTGCTGTCTAATTGGACTGGAGGCCTGCTCCATGGGAGGGAATGCCTGGTAGTGAAAACTTAATCCAAAGCCTGTAGTGAAGTCAGGTGTGATGGTACATGCCTTTAATCCCAGCATTGGGGAGGCAAAGGTAGGAGGATTGCTGTGAGTTCAAGGCCACCCTGAGAGTACATAGTAAATTCTAGGTCAGCCTTGGATAGAGTGAGACTTTACCTCAAGAAAACAAAAACAAAAACAAAACAAAACAAACAAACAAACAAACAAACAAAAAACATACCTATAGTGGAGGAGGTATGAGTCCTAGGAATGTAATGCCTACTCTTGCTTGGCTAAATGGGCACATTAAGTTCACCAAACTGCCCTATATGTACTTTTAAAAAAGTGCATACCCATATACTGATGCTACTGTCAATTAGAGAAGCTTCTCTTTTCAGATGGTGTTGATTAGTGGGATGACCCAAAAGGCACCATGGTGCTGAGAACAAGTGACTGAGGAGTGCTCAGCACTGAAACAAACATCTCTATCATACCTTCCAAAACTCAAGGTCCATTGTGGATGAGGAGGCAGAAGGAATGTAAGAGCCAAAGGAAGGATAAGACTGCTTATAATTCAATTGTTCAGACAGAAATTGGCCTCAATATCCATGACCTCATAGTGCCTAGCACTATCTTCAGTAGACCTTCATAATAAGAGGAAAAGATGATGACACCAAAATAAAAGAGAGACTAATTGAAAGATGGTGGGGATATGATGGCTGGTGGACTTGTGAAGGGGAGGGGAGGGGATTATGGTTTATTGTCCATGATTATGGAAGTTGTTAATAAAAACATTTTTTAAAAATTTGAGGTTTAGTATACATCTTTCAATAATAACCTTAAATGTAAATGGCATAAACTCACTAATAAACAGATGTAGATTGGCTGACTGGATTGAAAAAAATGAGGTCAGCCAGGTGTAGTGGTACATACCTTTAATCCCAGCACTCAGGAGGTAGAGATATGGGGATTGCCATGAGTTCAAGGCCACCCTGAGAATACATAGTGAATTCCAAGTCAGCATGGGCTAGAGTGAGACCCTACCTCAAAAAACAAAACAAACAAACAAAAAAACCTGACAAAGGAAGAAGACTACTACATATTAGTAAAAAGAGCAATTCACCAAGAAGATATCTTTACAGTTTTACATGTGTGTGTGTGTGTGTGTGTGTGTGTGTGTGTGTGTGTACTGAATGTTTGTGCTCCTAGTTTCCCTCAAATAAACACCCATGGATGTAAAAGTTCACATAGGTCCTGATACGATAACAGGTTTACTTCAATGCCCCTCTTTCATCGTTTTTTTTTTTTAAAGAATTTTTTTAAATTAATTTATTTATTTGAGAGCTACAAACACAGAGAGAAAGACAGATAGACGGAGAGAGAGAGAATGGGCGCGCCAGGGCTTCCAGCCTCTGCAAACGAACTCCAGACGCATGCGCCCCCTTGTGCATCTGGCTAACGTGGGACCTGGGGAACCGAGCCTCGAACCAGGGTCCTTAGGCTTCACAGGCAAGCGCTTAACCACTAAGCCATCTCTCCAGCCTCCTCTTTCATCTTTAGATGTTTAATCTAGACTAAAATCAACAATGAAATTTAAGAGTTAACTATACCAAACACCAAACATTATAACCAATAAATGCAGAATACATACTTTTCTCAGCAGCTCATGGAATTGTTAAGACACAAGTCTTAACAAATATGAAAGAATCAAATTATTTCTTGTATCTCATCAGATCACAAGGGAATAAAACCAGAAATTAACAAGAGAATCTAGGAACTACACAAGAACTGAAACTGAATAATACATTCTTAAATAACCGGTCATTGAAGAAATCTGGAAGAAAATTTAAAAGTTTCTAGAAAGAGGGCCAGGACGATGGCTCATTGATTTAAGGCACTTGCTTACAAAGCCTGCTGGCCTGGGTTCGATTCCTTACTACCCATGTAGGGCCAAATGCACGTGTGCAAGAAGCCCTGGCATGCCAGTTCTCTCTCTCCCCTCACAAATAAATGCATAGCATTTATTTTGAAGTTCCTAGCATCAAACAAAAATGAAAGCAAAAGTTACCCGAACCTTTATGGCATAGGTAAGGCAGTTCTACTAGGAAAGTCTATAGTTATAAGTGCTTGCATTAAAATGTTCACCTTTCAGTTATCTGTTACCGAAGTGTTTGTTTAGTTAAAATGTACCCAGAAGTTTTTAACCTGGAAAGAATACAATGTTGTATGGATAAGCAACTTCTCTCTCTCTCTCTCTCTCTCTCTCTCTCTCTGTGTGTGTGTGTGTGTGCGTGTGTGTGTGCATGTGCATATGGGTAGGCCAGAGGACAACCTTGAGTGTTGGTTCTTGGGAACACCATCCACCTTTTATGAGACAGAGTCTCTCATTGGACCTGGGACTTGCCAGGTGGTTTTGGCTGGCTAGCCAGCAAGTCCCAGGGGTCCTCCTATCTCTGCCTTCCTACCACTGGGATTAGAGTTGCATGCCACCACACCTGCCCTTGTTACATGGGTTCTGGGGATCTTAGTCCTCAAACCTGCAAGGCAAGCACTTTACTGACAGCTTTCCTAGTCTTCTTTTGAAATAAAGAGTCCTAGGAACTGGGGACAGCCTCTATTACTGTCTTCTTCTTCTTCTTCTTTTTTTTTTCGAGGTAGGGTCTCACTGTGGTCCAGGCTGACCTGGAATTCACTATGTAGTCTCAGGGTGGCCTCAAACTCTCAGCCATCCTTCTACCTCTGCCTCCTGAGTGCTGGGATTAAAGACATGTGCCACCACACCCGGCTTACTTGTTCTTTGTTTTACATGTGAGTCTAAATTTAAGCACAGTGCTTTTTCTGGTAATGATCCCTGGAAGGCTCACATATTAGGATGTTTTCTTCAGAGCAATGTTGGGACACACACATCTGTTCATATCAATCACTTCCCAATTCTACTGACTCATTTAGCAGTAAGAAGAAATTTAAAAATCATCATGGGTTGAATTTCATGATCTTTATTACTACCGAAAGTATTAATTATGCTTTGGTTTTTACCCCCACCACACCATTTGCTCACTTCCAGTGGGCATTTCATGGAACTTCTGAAAGATGGCAAATCCAGCTTGTGGAAGGTCACATGCCCAAGTAGTTCTGTACACTGAGGCTTAGAAGAACAAAAAGGGGAAAGAGTGGGGTATTTTTTCAAGGTTTTTTTTTTTTTTTGTTGTTGTTGTTGCTTATTTCAAGGTAGGGTCTCACTCTAGCCCAGGCTGACCTGGAACTCACTCTGTAGTCCCAGCTGGCTTCAAACTCACAGTGGTCCTGCTTTTGCCTTCAGAGTGCTGGAATTAAAGCATGTGCACCATATCCAGCTTCCAGTTATTTTTACTAAAAATTCTAACACTTGGGCAGGGTGAGGTGGCATAAGCCTTTTAATCCTAGCACACAGGAGGCAGAGGCAGAACTCACTGTGAGTTCAAGGCCAGCCTAAGACTACAGAGTGACTTTGTCAGCCTGGGCTAGAGTAAGATCTTATCTCAAAAAAAAAAAAAAAAATCAGAGCCGGGCGTGGTGGCGCACGCCTTTAATCCCAGCACTCGGGAGGCAGAGGTAGGAGGATTGCCATGAGTTCAAGGTCACCCTGAGATGACAGAGTTAATTCCAGGTCAGCCTGGACCAGAGTGAGACCCTACCTCGAAAAACCAAAAAAAAAAAAAAAAAAAAAAAAAAAAAAAATCAGGCTGCAGAGATGGCATTTGCCTGCAAAGCCAAAGGATCCAGGTTCAGTTCCCCAAGACCCATGTAAAGTCAGATGCACAAAGCAGTGCATGCATCCAGAGTTTGTTTGCAGTGGCTGGAGGCCCTGGCATGCCTATTTCTGTTTCTTCTCTCTCTCTCCCTCTCTCTCTGCTTGCAAATAAACAAATAAAAATATTTTTAAAAATTCTAACACTTGGGCTGGAGAGATTGTTCAGAGGTCAAGGTGCTTGCTTTTAAAGCCTAAAGGCCAGGGGTCGATTCCCCAGTGCCCATGTAAAGCCAAATTCACAGTGATGCAGTGGCAGGAGGCCCTGGTGCACTCCTCTCGCTCTGTCCTTGCAAATAAATAAAAATATTTTTAAAATTCTAACATTTGTCAGCTTATTGCCATCTTAAACAAAATTAATGAAAATTTGAAAATTGTGGGGATTATTTTACCTTCTGCTGATCTTTCCACAAAGGAACTAAAAGGGTAAACCAGCAGTTCAATCATATATTTGATAGTATATATAGTATGTTAGAAAAAAAACACCCTACTCTCTAGATGGTGAAAATGCAAAAGATTAAAAAACACCCCTCTCAAAAACAAAACAAACAAACCAAGAGCTGGGCCTGGTGGTGTATGCCTTTAATCCTAGAACTTGGGAGGCAGAAGTAGAAGGATTGCTATGAGTTCGAGGCCACCCTAAGTCTACACAGCGAATTACAGGTCAGTCTTGGCTAGTGAGACCCTACCTCAAAAAAAAAAAAAAAAGAAAAAGAAAAAGAGGGGGCTGGAGGGATGGCAGTTAAGACGTTTGTCTGCAAAGCCAAAAGACCCAGGTTCGATTCCCCAGGACCCACGTTAACCACCGGCACAAGGGGGCGCATGCATCTGGGGTTCATTTGCAGTGGCTGGAGGCCCTGGCGTGCCCATTCTCTCTCTCTTTCTCTGTCAAATAAATAAAATATATATATGGAGAGGGGCTGGAGAGATGGCTTAGTCCTTAAGGGGCTTGCCTGCAAAGCTAAAGCTCTCAGCTTTGATTCCCCAGAATCCATTTAAAGCCAGATGCACAAGGTGGCACATGTGTCTGGGGTTTATTTGCAGTGGCTAGAGGCCCTGGCGTGGCCATTTTCTCTCTGTCCCTTTCTCTCTTAAATAAGTAATTTTTCTTTTGGTTTTTCGAGGTAGGGTCTCACTGTGGTCCAGGCTGACCTGGAATTCACTATGTAGTCTCAGGTTGGCCTCGAACTCTCAGCGATCCTCCTACCTCTGCCTCCTGAGTGCTGGGATTAAGCGTGCGCCACCATGCCTGGCTAAGTAAAATATTTTTAAAAAAATACTAAAAAGAAGTTCAAATAAATCCACATGAATTGTGAGTAAAGGAATTTGAAAGTGTGCCATTTAGATCAAAAAGCAAATGAGAGGGCTGGAGAGATGGCTTAGCGGTTAAGCACTTGCCTGTGAAGCCTAAGGACCCCGGTTCGAGGCTCGGTTCCCCAGGTCCCACGTTAGCCAGCTGCACAAGGGGGCGCACGCGTCTGGAGTTCGTTTGCAGAGGCTGGAAGCCCTGGCGCGCCCATTCTCTCTCTCTCCCTCTATCTGTCTTTCTCTCTGTGTCTGTCGCTCTCAAATAAATAAAAAATTTAAAAAATAAAAATAAAAATAAAAAAAAGCAAATGAGAGCCAGGCATGGTGGCAAAGACTTTAATCCCAGCATTTGGGAGTCGGAGGTAGAAAGATCACTGAATTTGAGGCCAGCCTGGGACTACAGAGTGAGTCTGAGGTCAGCCTGGGCTAGAATGAGACTCTACCTTGAAAAAAAATGGTGGGGGGGGGGCTGGAGAGATAAGCCAGAGGACCCAAGTACAATTCCCCAGTACCCACTTACAGCCAGATGCACAAGGTGGTGCATGCATCTGGAGTTTGTTTGCGGAGGCTAGAGACCCTGGTGTGCCCATTTTCTATCTGCCTTTCTCTCTCTCTCTCTTTCTGGCTCAAAATAAATCAAATGTTTTTTAAAAAGCAAATGAAGATACCATGCTACTTGTGTTTATTAAATGCAATTTGCTTGTTTGTTTCGGTTCTCCATGCTGTAAAGCAGAGTTCTTCCAAATGCAGCAGCTGAAAGCATGATGTATTTGCAATCCAGTCTCTGTGGGTCAGGAGTATGGGAGCCATGTAGCCTCTGGGTCAAGGTCTGTCTCCTGAGTGGGCATCAGGCTGTGGGCCAGACCAATGGCTCCTTCCCATACCTAAATAGCATGTGGCTGTTGGCAGGTTACAGACGGTCCATTGCCAAGTTTGCTTGTGTGGGGCTTTCCACAGGCTGCCAAGTTGAAACACAGAAAATCACTTATCTAAGAGCGAGCACACCAGTGTGCTCGATAGTATCAGATAGGTGCCACCAGAGTGAAACCCCACCATGTTTTCAGTGTGCCCTTCTTTAGAAAGATCCAGTAGTCCAGCCACACTCAAGGAGAGGGGTTACACAAGGTCAAGAATGCTAGGAGGCAGAGAAGTAGGAGGATGGCTGTGAGTTTAAGGTAAGGCCAGCCTCAGGCTACATAGTGAATTCTAGATCAGCCTGGGCTGCAGTGAAACCCTACCTTGAAAAAAAAAAAAAGAAAAAAGAAACACATGCTTTAAATTTTAAATATGAATTTGTAATGTAGAAACTCATAGCTAAAATTCAAGATGTCTGAGAGAATGTCTTCCTTTAACTATTTATTTTTTATTATTTATTATTAGAGAGAGAGAGAAAGAGAGAGAGAGAATGGGCATGCCAGGGCTTCTAGCCACTTCAAATGAACTCCAGACGCCTGTTGCCACTTTGTGTATCTGGTTTATGCGGGTACTGAGGAATCGAGCCTGGATCCTTTGGCTCTGCAGGCAGGTGCCTTAACCACTAAACATCTCTTCAGCACCCCCTCCCCCCAAGAGCATGTATTTCTAAGAAGTCATGTCGCTTCAGCTAATCCCCTTCTTGAGCAAATTATCATTTTCTTACGTGTCCTTTCAGAGTTGTTCTATCAGACATTAAATTGGAAGGATTAAAGCAAACTGAAAGTCACCTTAATTACCTCCTCCCGTTTTGCCAGTTCAAACCTGCTGTGCATAGATAAGTCTTCTGTGAAATCTGAGGACTGACTTTCATGTCCCTGACAGATAATGAGTCCTCTAGTCATTTTTAGTCACACCACATTTCATTTTAGAAATGAAATACCCTGTGCTGGGTAATGCAGCCAAACTCAGCACTGTCACCTTGGGGGGCTAAAGGCTGCCTGCCTTGAGGAAAGGTGAATGCCCTTCTCCCTGTAGCATGCCTCTTCCCTTCCTCTTCGTCTCACGTTACACTCCATTGGGGTAGGGGCTGGGAAACAAGTGAAGAGAAATAAGGACCCCTATTTATTTTATTTTATTTTATTTTTAGTTTTAGCTGTTAGCGTCTTCAGAAATTTCCTCACAGATACACCCAACTGTAGTCTTTATTTATTTATTTATTTATTTATTTATTTATTTATTTATTTATTTATTTGCAAGCAGAGCGAGATAGAAGAGAGATGAGAGAATGGGTGTGCCAGGGCATCCAGCCACTGCAAATGAACTCCAGACACATGAGCCACCTTGTACATCTGGCTTTATGTGGATCCTGGGGAATTGAATCTGGGTTTTTAGGCTTTGTAGGCAAGTGCCTTAAGTGCTAAGCCATCTCTCCAGGCCCCGAAACTTTCTTGATGTGTGCAAATTCTCTCTTATTAGAATTTTCTTCAAAGGACGATTCTCTAGCTCTTTGGTGCCTTGGCAGGAAGCTGGTTTGGTGAGGCCTTTTCCAAGACGGCTCCAGGAGCCTTCTGTCCCTCTGACCCGCCATCTGGGAAGCTCCATCCAGTCCTGGGTGCTATCTGTGATTCTGGAAAATTGTGAAGGCTATTCTTGCTTCTCGAGGGTTTTAATTTCTGATGTTATCTTGTTCAATTACTTTAGAAATCATTATATCCTGGGAACAAGGAATGCTCAACGGATCACTCCAGGAATTAAAATTCACAAGAGGAGAGGTATCTGCTGGTTGACTAAATGCTTGTCTGGTCTGGGTTGGAAGTGAAGGAGTTTTCTTGTAGAACATACTTCCTACATGCTGGGATACCTTTGAAGACAAAAGAATTACAGTAATTAAGTCTGTGAGTTCTTTCCATAATCCGCATTAGCCAAAGATGGCAGGGATGCTCCTGTATAGATGAGTGTGTGGGGAAAGGGACTCACAATTCTTAACTGTGAAGGTCTTTCTCCATCTCTCTGAGTCATGTGGTGTTTGCAGCTGTTAAAACTGGGTATCAGGGTGGCTCTGAGTTCCCATTCCTCCTCCTGGTTCTGCTGTGCACCAGTCCTCATGGTTCTTTCAGTCTAGGTACACCCCACCACTCCAGTGGTCTCACAGAGTTCCCATAGGTATTCCTCGGCACCTCCACTAACAGCCAACCCGTCTCTCTCTGGCTGAAGCCCGAACTCTTCAGGACAAATTTCGGGACATAATTGGTCACCAGTGAGACATACGTGAGGCTGCTCTTTATAGTAGCCATTAGGCTGCAGCACTGGAGTTCTGATCACCAGTACTACATTAACGTTGATCCTTGATGGAACCCAGGCCACATTGTCACAGCTCAAATCAAAAGCTGCCTCCAGGGCTGGAAAGATGGCTCTGCAGTTGAGCGCTTGCCTGTGAAGCCTAAGGACACCCGTTCAAGGCTTGATTCCCCAGGACCCACGTAAGCCAGATGCGCAAGGTGGTGTATGCATCTGGAATTTGCAGTGGCTGGAGGCCCTGGTGCACCCATTCTCTCTCTCTATCTCTCTCTGCCTCTTTCTCTCTCTGTCACTCTCAAATAAATAAACAAACAAACAATGACGACAACAACAAAAAAGCTGCTTCCAAGACTAGAGAGATGGCTCAGCAGTTAAGGTACTTGCCATCAAAGCCTTAACGACCTGGGTTCCGTTCCCCAGTACCCACATAAAGCCTGATGCACAAATTGGCTCAGGCATCTGGAATTTGTTTGTAGTGGTTCCAGGCCCTGGTATGTCCTCTCTCTCTATCTGTTTATCTCTCTTCTCTCTTTCTCTCTCTGCTTGCAAATGATGAAATAAATAATTTAATTTAAGAAAAGCTGCCTCCATTCTGATAATATATATGAGTTCTCAAGCCCCAATACTTTTTTCTCACTCCTTTCTTGTATGCCCAATCCCAAACCCCTTCTGAGTTTCTATCCTGGAGGCTTTCTTCTGCTTGGCCATGTTCATCAGCAGGGGGTCACTCTCTCTTATTCAGCAGTGAATTGTTGCATGTGGACTTTCTGGAACTCTAATTCTGCTACTTAAGTTCCCAGCTCCGAGGACTGGATGACTGTCCTCTTGATTAACAACTATCATCAAGCGGATGTTCCCCAGCTTCTGTGGGAGCCCTCTCCTGCCCGATCACAGATGGCACCTGGTATAATAACTCAGTCAAACTATGGAGGACAAACTATTTAGACAGGAACTCAAAAATTTCAGCAAATAGGATTGGGAAGCTGGCTCAGAGGTTAAAGGCACTTGCTTGCAAAGCCTACTGGCCTGGGTTCAACTTCTGAGAACTCTTGTAAAGCCAAATCCACAAAGTGGTGCATGCATCTGGAGTTCATTTACAGCACTAAATGGTCTTGGGATGCCCATACTCTCTCTCTCTCTCCTTGCAGATAAATAATACAAATAACTTTATTTTTATTTTATAAAAATATTTAAAAACACAACAACCACACAGATGAAGGTAAGGGAGCAAAAAAAAAAAAATGAGGACATTAAGCAGAGCATGGTGGCATACACCTTTAATCCCGGCAAACAGGAGGCACAGGTAGGAGGTTCGCTGAGAGTTTGAGGCCATGCTGAGACTACATGGTGAATTCCAGGTCAGCCTGGGCTAGAGTGAAACCCTACCTTGAAAAACAAATACGCAAACAAAAAGAACGAGTACATTAGGGGAGAACATTCCAGAGAGCACAGCCACGGAAATGCCCTAGCATAGTGTATGTGTGTAGCTTTCCAGGAGCAACATGGAACAAAGGAGTAGACGCAGAAGGACTGAGGACAGATGGGAAACCGAGGTCTGGCTTTGACTCTGAAGGAACTGGGGAGCTACCGCAGGGTTTTGAGCTGAAGAGTGACCTAACGTGCATTATGCCTAAAAAGAACTAACTCTGCATGGACAGGGGCAATTGCAGAGGGGTCAGAGGCCATCGCCTGGAAATGCAGAAACACCATGTGGGGCCTTAGTGCTGGAGCATTAAGTTCTCGAGCACAAATGATTGCTTTTGTGGGACATTGGTAAGCTAGTTGTTAAACACACAGTCATTGCAGCTGAAAATTAAACAAACTGTGTTGCAAATGAAAGTAATAACTGCCTGAAGCTCATTATTCTCATTTTTAGCCTCATTTATTCAATAACATTTACTTATTGTTAACTATGCTCTTGGGGTTGTTTGTGTGTGAGGTACAATGTGTCTGTTTAATCCGAGATGGCTGTGTGTTTCTTCCCAATTGTGCATTCAATGGCATTAGCAATTTTCTGTTCATGGGAGTCACTGACACTACAGAAATTGGCAAATAACACAGGGTCTCACTCTAGTCCCAGGCTGATCTGGAACTCACTCTGTAGTCTCAGGATGACCTTGAACTCACAGTGATCATCCTACCTCTTCCTCCCTAGTGCTGGGATTAAAGGTATGTGCCACCATGCTTGGCTAAGGTTCATTTCTTTTTTTTTTTTTTTTTTTGGTTTTTCGAGGTAGGGTCTCACTCTGGTCCAGGCTGATCTGGAATTAACTATGTAGTCTCAGGGTGGCCTCGAACTCACGGCGATCCTCCTACCTCTGCCTCCCAAGTGCTGGGATTAAAGGCGTATGCCACCACGCCCGGCTCATTTCTTTTATAAATGAGACATAATTGCTAAACATTTACCAGTAGACCCCAGCTTATTGCCTTCCTTCCCTGCCACACCTAGGAATGTGTACCATCCCCTTCCAATGTCTTAAAGTTCCTCACTTCTATCATGTTCCTAATCACGAGAGAAAAGCTCAACAAAGAGTTAATCATGAGTCACAGCACAACAGTAGGAATAAAAGCATTTCTTTCCATGTTCCTATGCTTCGTACATGCTACTTCATGTGAAGTCACCATACCTGTGCCTGTATTTTGAGTGCTGGGCCTAGCTTCAGTCCCAGGGTGCCTCGGAGGTGCTCCTCTGTGAGTAATGGCAAAGTTTCTCCATCAATTGCATGATCTTTAAATATCTTAAGAAACACACACACAAAAAAAATTAGCCTTATGTGATGGTTTATATTGATTGTCAACTTGACAGGACCTAGAATCACCTAGGAAACCAGCCTTGGGCATGCCCCTGAGGAATTATCTTCATTAGATGGGTTGAAGTGGGAACCTCAACTGTGGGTGGCACCATTCCTTGGATTGGTTTCTGAACTGTATCAGGAGAGAGTTGGCACCAGCATTCATCATGATTTCTTGTTTGTGGGTCCACCTGCCTTGCAAGCTTTCTGTGTTTCCTCATGAGCCTCCTTGCTTCTATCTGAAGCCTCTGCCCACCTTAAGCTCTTGTATAACCTCAAACTGTACGAGTCAATAAAGCCTTAAACTCATTTTGTTAAGTTTTTTTTTTTTTTTTTTTCCTTCGAGGTAGGGTTTCTCTCTAGCCCAGGCTGACCTGGAATTCACTATGTAGTCTCAGGCTGCCCTTGAACTCTAGGTGATCCTCCTACCTTGGCCTCCTGAGTACTGGGATTAAAGTCATGTGCCAACATGCCTGGCTTTGTTAAGTATTTTGTCCCAGCAATGAAAAAAGTAACTAGTATAACTTGTCCAAATGTCTTCTGTTCCTTATGCATTTATGGAGGAAACATTAAGACTGCTTAAGACACAGAACTGTGTAAATCTGATTTTCAGCTTCTGGCTTGTCTACCATTATGCTCTTTAATAAATCTTGGAGTATGCTTTAGTTAAATGTAGGACTCCCAATCTGATAAACTTATTTGAAGGCAGCATCTATGTTTTATTAACATATTCCTGATGTAGTGACATACGATAGATGTGGAATAACACGATGGATAAATCAGTGTTGTAGAGCAAATTCCTGTTTATTGAAAGCAGTAAACAACTACTGCCAGCTTTACCAAAAACAGCTAGGTCAACTTACAAGAAACTCTCAAGACTGGGTCCATCGACGTCTCCCCATGGAAGGAAGGGTGAGAGGAGGGGAACGCTGCCAGGCCCTCACTTGAGACCTCAGGCGCCCCCTGTGCCATCTCTGTGTGATGCTGCAGGGAATTTAAGGGACTAAGGGGAAGATAAAGGATATAGAGGATGAAAGGTCAAGGGACAGAGATCCTTTTAAGAAGCTATACAGAGGTGCCAAGTGTGGTGGTGCACTTCTCTAATCCCAGTGCTTGAGAGACAGAGGTAGGAGGATCGTCATGAGTTCGAGGCCACCCTGAGACTACATAGTGAATTCCAGGTCAGCCTGGGATAGCGTGAGACCCTACCTTGAAAAACCAAAATCGAAAAAGCAACAAAAACAAACAAAAAACAAAAGAAGAATAAGAAGAAGGGGAAGGAGGAGGAGGAAGAGGAGAAGAGGAAGAGAAAGAAGAAGAAGAAAAAGAAGAGGAAAGCTATAGAGAGGTTACTAGCCATGCTGGGATGAGATTTCCTGGTGTTATTGTTACTCTGGGTCTCCATTCTCTGTAAGTAGCACCTCACCCTGAGCCCGAGGGAAGAGCATCTGTGGAGAAATCCCATTACAGAAAGCCCCATTTAAGCAGCTAAGGTGAGGTTGTTGTTCATGCTGGATGACACTTCTTGGTGTTCCTGCTGCCTTGGATGCTCACGTTCCTGGCGGTTGCACCTCCTTGTGCACTGTAAGTAACTCCATTGAACACACTGGTTCGCCAAAACGGGTGCAGTTGCAGTCATTCTTTGGTCTGTTGCCTGTACCCTATCTGGGGTAACTAGGTGTGGATTTGTGTCTCATCAGGGTTTACGTTTCATGTCATAGTCAGGGAGTGGGCAAATACTTTGATAAAGGGATGTGGGTAAAAGGCGTTACAGACAAACATGATCTCATGTGGACAGAAGAAGGGGTCTTTAATGTCAGCACCCGAAAGGCAGAGGTAGGAGGGTCGCTGTGAGTTCAAGGCAAGCCTGGGACTACAGAGTGAGTTCTAGGTCAGCCTGAGCTAGAGTGAGAGAGCTCAGGGGTGAAAAAAAAGAAGAAGAAAGGAAAGTATGAGGACTTGTCATTGGCATCATGGGCTCTTTCTAGCAGGTCCCCTTTGTTCTGACTGCAGTGAGTGGCACAATGCCTTCCTTTCTTCTGAAAGCTTGGAAGCTTGCTGGTGGACAAAGTTTCTAGGCAGAGAGAAAAGTAAGGAAAAACTGGACTGATGGCTGGGACCAGCATTTCATAATCTCCCACTTCCACCTGCCTTGCAAGCTTTCTGTGTTTCCTCATGAGCCTCCTTGCTTCTATCTGAAGCCTCTGCCCACCTCAGATTTCGGGGTTTTGAAGCTAAGTATTATGTTGTGTGTAAGGAAAATTACTTGGAAAACATGTATGTGATTGCAAATCCCTCCTCTCATTTTATTTTATTGTTTTATTTACTGAGACAGGGTCTGCTACAGCCCTGGCTGGCCTCCTACTCTCTATGTAGATGAGGACAACCTTATGACCTTGAATTCCTGTTCCACCTTGTGGTGGTTTGATTCAGGTGCCCCCCATAAACTTAGGTGTTGTGAATGCTAGGTTCCCAGCTGATGGAGATTTGGGAATTAATGCTTCCTGGATGGGGTGTATTGTTGGGGGTGGGCTGATGGGCTTTATAGCCAGTTTCCCCATGCCAGTGTTTGGCACACCCTCCTGTTGCTGTGGTCCACCTTCTGTTGGCCAGGGGGTGATGTCCACCCTCTGCTCATGCCATCGTTTTCCCCTGCCATCGTGGAGCTTCCCCTCGAGCCTGTAAGTCAAAATAAATCTCTTTTTCCCAGAAGCTGCTCTTGGTTGGCTGATTTCTACAAGCAATGCCGGACTGCAACATACCTGCTTCCAGAATTATAGGCATGCACCACCACATCAGATTAAATTTCTTCCAATGAGGGGCCAGAGAGATGGCTTAGCAGTTAAGACACTTGCCTGCAAAGCCTGAGATCTCAGGTTCGATTTTCCAGGACCCATGTAAGCCAGATGCACAAGGTAGTGCATGAATCTGGAGTTTGTTTGCAGTGGCTAGAGGCCCTGGTGTGACTATTCTTTCTCTATGTCCTTCTGTCTCTCTCTTAAATGAATGAATAAATAAATAAAACTTCTTCCAGTGATAATTGCTCTATACTGAGGACAATGAATCACATGGGAATGAGCATGGCTCAGCTTTCAGATCAGTTAGGGATTCACATGGATGAGGAACCATCCCTCAGTCCTGTGGCTGTAACAGAGGCCAAAGCAAGGTCACAATACATTCCCGTGGCTCAGGTGTGCACTTTGTCATCAGAGGAGTCTGGGCCATTTCAGTGATATAAATGTGTACATAGTCTCAGTACTTTCAGTTATTTTTAGAGACAGAATCTTTTATCCACCAAGTTCCTTGAACTAGATAAACATTTACCTAGAATAAACAAAATGTGTTAAACAGTTTCCTGACTGTCCTTAAGCAGCTGAAACACCAACCCTCTCAGTATATCTCATTATTTCTTTTGTTGTTTCTATTTGATTAAATTTCTCTCCTAGGGAGTACTTCATAGCAACAAACTACACAAAATTTGAAAAAGTATAAAGTAGTATAGTACTCATAAGATATATTTAAAGAATTAACTCCTTATCATATGCCTTGAATATTTTTTCAGTTATTTATTTTTAAACTTTTATTGGCAACTTCCATAAATTGAGACAATATATCATGTTATTTATTTTTTTGAGACAGGGTCTTGTTATGCAGACAAGGCTGGCCTTGAACTCATGATCTTAGCCTCTAAATGTGGATATTCCAGGTGTGTGCCATCACACCTAATCCTACATCTGTTTAAGACTTTATACATCTGCATAGGGCTTTGCTGAGCAGGCATATATGGCAGAGTTAGGGGAAAGAGGACGGGGCGAAAACAGAGGATGCACTCTAGCTAGTCCCGGGACTTGCTTCAGCCTGTTAAAGACCAGGATTATGAATACAAGTAGGTGGGGCACTTGATAAGGGTCCTTGTGAAAGCTGTGAGCAGCTCTGCATCCGGAATGTGGCAGCCGAAACAGGGCGTTCTCCCCATTCCTGTGCAGTTACTTCTCAGGCATAGCGGTGGGAGTGCACAGCGGAACAGCTGACCCTGCAGTAGCCTGGAAGGAGGCTTCAAAACGTGCTCCACCAAAACACACCTGAGAAACATCTAGAAATAATGGACAATCCACTTCTTGGGCTACTTGTATCCTGTTGGTGGCAGGTGATGAGTCAAACAGGTTTGGGGCATTGGTGGTTATATGACTTCTGTCTACCACAAAAGGACATTTAATATTATAAATTTAAAATACATGTAACATTATTGCAAGGCTATGGGACATGGGGTTTTTAATTGTTTGGGTTTTTTTTTGTTGTTGTTGTTGTTGTTGTTTCAAGGTAAGGTCTCACTCTAGCCCAGGCTAACCTTAAATTCACTATGTAATCTCAGGGTGGCCTTCAACTCACAGCGATCCTCCTACCTCTGACTACCCAAGTGCTGGGACTAAAGGCGTGTGCTGTCTTGCCTGGTTTAATTGTTTGTTTTTTTTGAGATAGGGTCTTATGTAGCCCAAACTTGCCTTCAACTAACTATGTAGTCAAGGATGACCATGAACTTTGGATCTTTCTGCCTGTACTTCCTGTGTATAGGGTAACAGGTGTGCACCTCCATACTTGATTTTATCAACGCTGGGGTTTGAAACCAGGGCTTCATACATGCTAGGCAAACATTCTACCAACTCAGCTACATTTCTAGTCTTTCTCATCCTCTTTTAGAACAAAGCATATATTCCCATTATTTAGGATGAGAAGCCTAAAATTTCTGATACAGAGATGTACACTCCAAAAATGTTTGCTACATGTACTGGTAGGCAAAGCAACAAACAAACATTTCTCATTCTTTTTGCATGTTTAGTCTCCAAACCTCCTTCAATATTTGAGAGAATTACAGTCAAGACTGCTCAGACTTCTGACAGGACAGAGACTAAAGCCGGACATTAGCTTGCCCAGTCTTCCCGCACAATGTAGGCATGTGACCCATGCCCACCAATCAGAGGCACTCATCTCTTTATAAACAATGGCATAAAAGGGGGAGATTTTCCAGGCATGGTGGAATATTCTTTTAATCCAAGCGCTTGGGAGGCAGAGGTAGGGGGATCTCTATGAGTCCAGTCTGGGACTACAGAGTGAGTTCTAGGTCAGCCTGGGCTAGAGTGCGACCCTACCTCAAAAAAAAAAAAAAACAACCCCACACAAATAAAAATATAAAATATAAAAAGGGGGAAATCAGTAAGAATCCTCTCCAGGGGTATTATGCAAGTTTAACAAAATTCATTATGCAAGAAATACATTTCAAAATGCCTTAATTTTGTGAGAATATGAAGTTACCTGGGCATAGTCTGAACAGCCTGGAAGGCTCCTAATGAAGTTATGCACATCGTCTATGGTCCATTTCTGAATATCTTCATCTAAGGGATGGCTTTCCCCAGTTGTACCCAGTGCACATGTTCCTTTTAAAATGGGAAGGAAATTATTATTTTTGTGGTATAAAATTCCAGGAAAAGGAGGCAGGTTGGAACACAGATTTATGCTTAGTTATGTAAATTTCCTAATATCCTGTCACCACTCTGACCCTTTATACAGATCACTTTATAAACTCTCCAAAAGACATGTAGTCTCAGGCTAGTGAGGTGGCTCAGTGGTTAAAGGTACTTGCTTAAAATGTTCTGCTAGATGCACAAAGTAGCACATGCATCTGGAGTTCACATGCAGCAGCAAGAAACCCTGGCACACCCATTTCTCTCTCTCTCTTTCCCTCTCTCCCTCTCTCTGCTTACAAATAAAAGAAATGTACTGTCACTGAGAGATGACTTTGCTGATCTTCCCTCCTCTGAAAAGACCCTTAGTGATAGCACTGTTGTAAGTAAACAAAGAAGTTCTGGGCTTTCCTCTGGGGTTACCGCGGATTTTGTTTTCCACATTATTACTGACACCGTGTGGCCTTCTGTGACTGTCGTGCTCTGAAGGTGAGCTAAGGATTTATTTAGCCTTGGGCTGGAGAGATGGCTTAGTGGTTAAGCGCTCGCCTGTGAAGTCTAAGGATGACAGTTCACGGCTCGATTCCCCAGAACCCACGCTAGCCAGATGCACAAGGGGGCGCACGTGTCTGGAGTTTGTTTGCAGTGGCCGGAGGCCCTGGTGCGCCCAATCTCTCTCTCTCTCCCTCTTTTTCTCTGTCTGTAGCTCGCAAATAAATAAATAAAAATAAACAAAAATAATAAAAAAGAATTTAGCCTTATCATCTAGACAGCAGACGCTGTATAAGGCAAGAGTGGGTTGTTGTCTAGATAAGGCACAATCCAAATCTCCGTGTTTTAAAATAGTTTTCTAAAGAAATTCTAGGTGAACTATTCAGCATGCATTTTTGTTTTTGCTGTAACACTTAGATCAGATGTTATCACAATAATCATGAACAGTGAAAGTTTATACTTTTTCTGATTTCAATTGTCTATTTTTTTTACACTTAAATATAGTAGAGATAGAATTCATAATTAAAAGCAAAAAGACCTTTATTTTGTATTAAACACATTCACAACACATTTAATTAAGATTTTAATTTAAAAATTTGTGAGTTTCCTCATACTTCTTCTTACTTAACTTCTTAGCCTATGTCAAATGGTATTTATACAATGATATAAAGACACACTGTCTGTCTGTTTTGAGATAGAGTCTCACTGTAGCCCAAGCTGCTAGAACTGACTCTGTAGTTCTAAGCTTGCCTGGAACTCACAGTGCTCCACCTACCTCTGCTGCCTGAGTGCTGGTATTGAAGGCATGTGCCACCACATCCAGGTGACACAAGTATTTCTAATATTATTAGAACTGATATAGTAAAATGACTTCAAGAAGGGGTCATTTTAACTGAGGTGACTCAAGCTCATCAAAGTGCTAAGAAGACATGACAGGTGAGTGCTCAGCATTGAATAAGTCATTACTATACCCTCCAATGCTCAGGAAACACCTCTGAAGGAGTGTTGAAAAGACTGTAAGAGACAAATGGGGAAGAGTGCTTTAGAATGATGTCTTCTGGACATGAAGTGTGGCCATTGCAAACATGACCTCACAGAAGCTTTCATTTCCTGCACTATATTGGGCCTATCAACATGTCCTCATGCATGATGGTGAAGGGCACAAAAAAAAAAAAAAAAAAAGACCCTGGCATGGTGGTGCATGACTTTAAACCCAGAACTTGGGAGGCAGAGGTAGGAGGACTGCCATGAGTTCGAGGCCACCCTGAGACTACCTAGTGAATTCCGGTTTAGCCTGGGCTAGAGCGAAACCCTACCTTGAAAAACCAAAAACCAAAAAAAAAAAAAAAAAAAAAGATATTAAAATAGAAGAGGGACTAGCTCAAAAGAAGAAGGGGCTCAGTGGAAGGAGGAGGCGAAGAGAGACAAAAGAAAGTAATAGGAGGGCATAATGATCAAAATATATTATGTATATGTATGAAAATTATAAATAAAAAAGTTTTTAAACTATGGGCTGGAGAGATGGTTCAGTGGTTAAAGACACTTGCTTGTAAAGGCTGACAGCCTAGTTCAGTTCTCCAGGACCCACATAAATCCAATGCACAAAGTGGCACATGCATCTGGAATATATTTGCAGTGGCAGGAGGCCCTGGCACACCTATACTTTCTCTGTGTGTCTGTCTCTCACTAAAATAAAAATTACGAAATGTTAAAAAAATAAATAA
Source organism: Jaculus jaculus (assembly GCF_020740685.1). Lineage (NCBI taxonomy): Eukaryota > Metazoa > Chordata > Mammalia > Rodentia > Dipodidae > Jaculus > Jaculus jaculus. The sequence continues at coordinate 80,532,392 of NC_059112.1, read as the reverse complement.
ATAAAGACCTCTATCCTGCAAAAAAAAAAGTTACTTTAAACAGGATTAAGACAATGGAGCCAAAAAAGGACAGGAAGGAGGGAGGGAGGAGGCTGAGGAGATTGAACAGCTGGTAAAGTACTTGCAAACGTGAGAGGTGAGTTTGATCTCCAGTGCTCATGTGAAAAGGCTGAGCATGGTGGGACATGACTATATCTCAGCACTGGGGAAGTGGAGACCAAGGATCCCCTTGGACTTACTGGCCATCCAGTATTGACTGCTTGATGAGCTACAGGCCAGTGAGAGGCACTGGCTCAAAGGAGGTGGATGACATTTCTGAGATGGCATCATACCCAAAGTTGTCATCTGCTATCCACACGTAAACATACACATGTACCTGTACCTACATGTATGAGCATATGTACACACATACACACCAAAGGAGGAAGGAAGGAATGAGCTAAATAGAGGTTAAAGAGAAGCATGGTGTCTCCCTTCATAACAGAGTAAGGACTGGACACCCTGTGGCTATTAAGGATCTGCCCTTGACCCCAAATACCAACCTGGCAGAGATGGTTGGGAAAGTGCTTGGCAAATTACATTCTTGTCATCACAGGTTCCATACCCCTGTTCTGAAGACTTCTTTCCACCATCCCAGGCCTTGTCCTCCAGAGAAGAGGATCCTCTGTGAGTGGGCTGAAGGTCTCCACAGGGGTTGGCGAGAGCCGTGGTTGGCTTTTCATTGTTTCCCCTTGACTTCTGATCATCACAGACTTCTCTCTCTGGATCTTTGGCATAATCATCTGGGTCTTCGTAGGGAATTATATGTGAGAGTTTTTCTTCTGCTTGACTTTTGTAACTCTCAGTCACTTGGTCTACATGTTTCTGATTCCCTGTACTTCTGAGTGGGTGATATTTCTGCCCCCAGCTTTCTGTAAAGTGTGGCTCTGTTGCCACCAGAATTGAGTTTCCTTGAAGGTTCCCAAGAGTGCTTCTGTGCAAATTCAGGTCACTGGCAGGTAGTACACTCCTGCCGTGGTAGGCTGTTGGACCATCTGGGCCACTGGACCCATACAGGAATGGTGCTCCTAGGCCAGTGAATTCCTTGGGTTTAGCTCTTTCCATTCTCCTTTGCTGATATATAGTATACATTTTCATTTCTGCTCTAAAAATAACACATTTTATACAACCTATGAAAATCATTAGAAATAAAATTTTAATAGGCTGTTGCCTTCCCTAAGGTAGCACCTCTGCTCTTCCTGTTTATCTGAAGTTTGTCTGATGGCAAAAGGACTCTCCCTTAAAGCCAGGGGGCAGGAGACTTTGGAGGAAGATCTGAGGCTACAAGGTTGAGCTGAATCTCACAATGGAAGCACAAGACCAAGAGAAGTTATCTGTAACATACAGGGCACATTTAACCAGGGCTAGGATGAGGAGCACTAGGCTGTTCCTTGAAGGAATTAAACCTCAAAGAAACTAACATACTGGAAAGAGATGTCTCAGGAAACTTCACACAATCTCAGTGGAACCCAAGAAACAATTAGTTAGTAGCAGTATCAATGACAGTAAATTGGTATACATGGCTGGGGAGGGGGTGGCTTGATAGTCCTTCTATGTACTTTATTGTGCTCAGTGGTTATCACAGGGAGCCCTTACCATTCTGTGATGATAAAAATCATACCACACCTCCTACTTCCCTGGGGCCAAACCCTAAGCATCGCTGCTGTGCTTTTCTTTCTCCTGTCTCTACAGCTAGAAGATCACTAGTCAGTTAGTGTGAGGTCATCTGGACTCAACTGACATATTCTGAAGTGAAGGTGGTAAACTTCACTTCTATCTACAGGTAGAACTGAAGTCATTTGAGATAGAAATGCCAATATGAGTTTCAGAGAAGTCACAGCTAGGCATCTTGATTATGGGACAATGAAAAACTATTACAATATGTAGACTTCTACCAATCTTAGCTTCGATATATGGTTTTTTATTTTTATTTTTATTTGTTTGAGATCTCACTCTAGCCCAGAACTCACGCTGTAGTCTAAGGCTTGCCTCAAACTCATACCAATTCTCCTACCTGTGCCTCCTGAGTGCTGGGATTTAAAAGCATGCATTACTATGCCCAGCTCTGTATATGATTTTTAATCTTGTTTTCATTGTTAAGCAATCTGTGTGCCTTTTATCTTTTTGCAATGTACATGAAATATGTTAAGTAACCAGAATACAATCTATTTGTTCTCTTCCCTTGTATTTTTATATAACCATTTCATTGTATAAATGGGCAATAAATGAATAGGAAATAAACAGACAACATTGGTAACTTACCTGGCAGTATGATGTCTTTTAATCATCTCATTCCTTCTGGTCATTGCCTTTATGGATTCAGGTGGCAAAATGCCCCAACCTTGAAAAATAGAGAAAGAAAACCACCATCCCATCCCACAAACAAATTAAAAGCATGCATTTGAAAATAACAAAATAAAATCATTTAACTAGAATCTATGAGGGCTGGAGAGATTTCCCAGTGGGTAAGGTGCTTGCCTGTGAAGTATGAGGACCCAGGTTTGACTCCTCAGAACCCATGTAAGCCAGATGCACAAGGTGGCCCATGCGCACGAGGTAGTGCACGCATCTGGAGTTTAACTGCAGTGCCTAGAGGCCCTGTCATGCCAATTCTCCCTTTCTCTTTCCCTCTCTCATAAAAAAATGCAATCTGTGAAGCCTCACATGTCAGGCATGATGTTGGAAATGGTATCAAATCACTGCTGCTCAATATCTTAGGCTAAAGATGATCAACAAGGATAATGATAAACCCAGATAATATCTGGTTCTGCTCTTGGACTGTTGGTCTGTGATTGGTGACATTTTTCCTATTTTTCTCCAGAAGCAAAAAGATGATTTATCTTCTCTTGTCTTTATTTAATTGTATATATTACAATATGAATAATGTGATGTTCCGATATATGTATACTTTGCATAATTATAAAATTAAGCTAATTAACATACCTACTATGTCAAGAATTTAACACTTTGTGGTGCAAGCATTTAAAATTCTATTAGCAATTTTCAAATATATAGTGCATTGTGATAAATTTTGACTGCTATGCTGTGTAAGAGATCTCCAAAACTTATTTACTCAAAATAAAAGTCAAATTTTTACTATGACCTATCAGACAATGCAGATTTTGGTTTCAGGGTGCTGGTGATAGAACCCAGGTCCCCAAATATGCTAAGCAGTTGCTCTGCCCCTTATCTCTATGCCCAACCCCAGGGCCATATGTCAACTGCTTCAAGCCACATTAACTCTTCAATTAAATATCTTCCTAAATTTATCAGTTCCTCACATGGAAGATAAGACAAAGAGCAATGCTGTAGTTCTTCACTCTGAGTAAATTGACGCTTAGAGGCGTTACACAATGGACACTCGCTCATGGTGGCGACACCGTGATCCAAACTTAGACACCAACTGCAGACACTACAGAAGACGAACCACCATCGAAATCTGCCTCCAGTATTCAGCAGTCAGCGACATGCTAGATGCTGCCATCTGTTGACATTGTTCCACAGAGGACAGTCAGTTTTCTGCGGCTCATACCTGAGTAGAAACGGCTGGACAGCATACTCGGGATAGTGGCATTCGGCAGAACAGAGGATCCAAATTGGGAAGGAACACAAAACTGTCTTGGGTCAGCTGGAGCTATAGTGGAAGACAGAACATCTCTAGGAAAAAACAAAAAGACATAACGTAGGTAGGCTCTGAATGGAGTTGTACAGTGTCATGGCTTGGTGTGATGGTTCCTCCACACTGTCAGCTTGGCTGGGTTTGGAATCATCTCTGAGACTGAAGCGCACTTCTGTGCTTGACTATGAGGGCATGTCCAAAGGATTAACTGAGAAGGGTAGACTCTGAATATGGGTAGAACCATCCCACTGACTGAGGAGACTGATGAAATAAAAGAGAAAAAAGAAGATGAGCTGAAGGCCAGCATCTTCTTTTTCTGCTTTCTGTCCTGCCATGACATAAACATGATGAAGTGAATCTTCTGAAACTGTGAGCCAAGAGAAATTCAGCAATACCCAAGTAACTGATCTCCTTCAGCATTAGCATTTTTAATTGCCATGCACTATCTCTGTCCAAATGGCAGTGCAAATGTCTTGAAGTTTCATGGTTTAAGAAGTAGAGTGAGGGCTGGAGACATGGCTTAGTGGTTAAGGTGCTTGCCTGCAAAGCCAAAGGACCCAGGTTTGATTCTCTAGGACCCACTTACACCAGATGCACAGGGTGATGCATGAATCTGGAGTTTGTTTGCAGTGGCTGGAGGACCTGGTGTGTCCATTCTATGTATCTCCCTCAGCCTCTTTCTTTCTCTCAGATAAATAAAAATTAAAAATTAAAAAAAAAGAAGTACAATCCAGGCATGGTGGCACACGCCTTTAATCCCAGCACTTGGGAGGCAGAGGTAGGAGGGTTGCTGTGAGTTCAAGGCCACCTTGAGACTACATAGTGAATTCCAGGCCAGCCTGGGCTAGAGTGAGACTGTACCTCAAAATTAAAAAAAAAAAAAAAGTACAGTGAGAAACTAATGTAATCATACTTGTACCTGACAATGCTTGTCATATGCCTCCCCCCGCCCCCACACCCCGAGGCAGGGTCTTGGTCTAGCCCAGGCTGACCTGAACTCATGGTGATCCTCCTACCTCTGCCTCCCTCGTGCTGGGATTAAAGGTGTGTGCCATCACGCCCGGCTTCGCCTGTCATATTCTAAACACATGCTGGTCATCTGATGAGTGAGGTCAAACAAACCAACATAAATCTCAAAGGCCAGCAGAGTGTCATGAATTATTGCATCATGGTTCTTTTGTTAAGATAGCATTACACGATAGAGTGACACTGGGGTTAATATCGCTCCAAACTTTAATAATGGTCTATTTTCTCTGACTGGACCTAGATTGGCGAGAAATACCTGTCCAGAATTGGAGGCCCAAATGGTGAGGGGACTAGTGGGATGCCTTGCTGCACTGATGCGGTCAATACAGGGTTCACAGCCATCATTGGGTGGGTCATCTTTTAACTGATGGAGCTCTAAAAAGACAAAGACAGCTACGTTAACAAATAACCTACCTGAATTCTCCTTGAACACAGTGTTTGTATGTTTATAACACTCAGGAAAACTAGAGCAAGCTTCCAGGTCCACAAATATGTTGCCAAAAGCACCTCCGGTTGCATCTGTACAGCTGTTTTCTAAACACGCCCTGAAATTAGCTGTGGTCCACAGGTCATGCCTAGCACATCAAAGCTAAGAGTCAAAGTAAACTAGTCCTTCAAGATTCCGAGAATACCAACTCCTTTACTTGCAAGGTATTTTGAGTCTTTCAGTTCCAGATCTTACAAATGCCTGTATGTTCAGTCTTTGGAAGAATATTCCTATATAGTTGATAAGATTAAAACAGAAAATGAGGAGAGAGAATCTTCTTAATGCTAAAAATATATCTAATTAGGCCAGATACAAACTAACTGCATGAGAACATTTAATTAGAACAAGTGACCAAATTATATTCATGCTTACGTAAATATGTGTTGGCATATTTTATCTTCAGAACCTATTAATCATAAAAAGGACTTATTGTTAAAGGATAATATGTGCCTTACATCTTTTTATTAGTTATATCCTTCAAGGTGTGGTGGTACATGCCTTTAATCGCAGCACTTGAGAGGCTGAGGTAGGAGGATCTCCATGAGTTTGTGGCCAGCCAGGCACTACAGAGTGAATTCCAGGGCAGCCTGAGCTACAGTGAGACCCTACCTCAAAATAAATCTGGAAAAAGCTAATAAGTAAGGAAATGTTTGGGCCAGCACTATTGATCAATGATGAGACACTTGCTTGGTATGTGTGAGGCCCTAGGTTCAATCTCCAGAACCATCAAAAAGAAAAGACACAAAGGAAATGTCCTACTTTTCATTGTAGGGATCCTTCTTTCCGTTTTTAAACTTTTCCTTTCTTGTGTGTAATTTGATTTAATTTTTAAAGTCATTAATTCATCCATATGATCCAAAACTAAAAATATAATAGCATTTAAATATGCAACCACTCATTAATTTCTTTTTCAGCTCTATGCCTGATCAAATGGAAAATTCAAGTACATGGGTCACCTAACATTGGCTTTGAACACTCACTAATTATTTTCAAGTCCTTTTTTTCCAGTTAGCTTCACTGTATTCCTGTAAGACCATTGTGCATTCCTCTGTCATTATGGCCTCAGAGAGAGTTTAGACATGACACAGTAAGGAATTGAATGAAAATATCTGCCAGGTGCCTTCAAACTATAATGAGCACACTGACAAGTAAGTCAGGCTGGGTCTTTCAGCTCTGGGGAGGACACTGCCCACAGCTTGACATCGAATGGGTTCCTTGTGAGTGTCCAGGCACAGTCACCTTCCTCTCCAGGAGAGATCCTGCCTTGCTGTAGGTGGAAGGTGAGAATGGAGACCCACAAGTTGTCCTCTGACCTCCACATGTACATTATGGCATACACACACACACACTCACATACATGAACACACACACATATACACATGTCATACAAACACAACACACATTGTACACCAACACACACACACAAAATGAAAGGAGGCCACAGAGATAAGACTTACTTAATTTATATAATCTCACTTCTTTTCTTTGTTTGTTTGGTTTTCCAGGCAGGTTTCACTCTAGCCCAGGCTGGCCTCGAACTCACTGCAATCTTCCTACTTCAGCCTCCCAAATGCTGGGACTAACGGCGTACATCACCATGCCAAGCAGTTCTTATTTTTTTAACGTTGGAGATCAAACTCAGGCCTTCTCTCAAGCTAGGCAAGTGCTCTCCTCTGAGCGACATCCCTGCACCCCTCATCTGTTCTTTTGTTAAGGTTTATGGGGAGATTTATTAGATTACAAGAAGGAGAGAGAAGAGAGTATGAAGAGCTCCTGCCCCGGAGAGTGCAGGAGAGGTAGAGCATTCCTATCTGCTCTTGACCACGGTCCTCTGCTTGGACTTTCCTTCTTTTTCCTATAATTTTTGTTATGTTTCTAATGTGGTGATTTATTGTTTCTTAGCCAATACACTAAATTTTTGCTTTAAAAGGCCTTTGTAAATATTTTATTTCATGTATTTACTAGACAGACAGAGAGAGAGAGAGAGAGAAAGAAAGAGACAGACAGACAGACACATGTGTATGTGGCCTACATGGTTCTGGGGAATTGAACCTGGGCCCCTAGGCTTCACAGGCAAGCACCTTGACCACTAAGCCATCTCTCCAGCCCTAACTTTTTGCTTAAATGCACAGCATCCCTCATGTCTACAGAAATGTCCCATCTCTACATTATGAAGTCTAGGGAAAGAACAGTGAGCCACTGATAACTGCAGTGTTCTAGTTCTGAGAGCCTCATGGCTTCCATAATTTCTTATCATCTCCACATGCTGAGTAAGTCCTTATACACTTTTCACTATCATATCTACTGGTCCTGATACTTTTTTTTTTTAATTTGGTTTTTCAAGGTAGGGTCTCACTCTAGCCCAGGCTGACCTGGAATTCACTGTGTAGTCTCAGGTTGGCCTTGAACTCACAGTTATCCTCCTACCTCTGCCTCCCAATGCTGGGATTGAAGTCATGAAACACTATGCCTGGTCCTAATGGTTTGTTTTTAAAAATATCTTATTTACTTATTTGAGAGAGAGAGAGGGAGAAAGAGAGAGAGAGAGAGAGAGAAACAGTAAGAGATGGGTGCACCAGAACCTCCAGCCAATGCAAACAAACTCCAGATGCATGCACCACCTTGTGCATTTGGCTTATGTGGGTACTGGAGAGTCAAACCTGAGTCCTTAGGCTTTGTAAGCAAGAGCCTTAACCACTAAGGCATCCCTCCATCCACCTCAATGTTTTTAATAAAGAAAAGTAACTCCTTATTTTATGTTATCCCAGTTATTATTTGTGTGTGTGTGTGTGTGTGCGTATATATATATATATATATATATATATATGGTTTTCTAAAGAAATTTTATGTTCACAACAAGTTGAGTGGAGAGCACAGAGTTCTCATTTGTTCTCCTCCATACACACAATAATGTCAATATTCTGTCTAGAGTGTATTTTGTTACAATCAACGAAACTACATTAACATCATTGTCACCAAAACTCCATAGTACATATTGGGGCTCACTCAGTATTTAGCCTATAGATTTTTCCAAAAGCATAATGGTGTGTACTCACACAGGATGGTTGCACTGCCCTAAATCAAATTATATTTCAAACCCAAACCATCCAGAACACTTTCAAAGAAATAATCCAAAGGTTGATCAGATCTTTCCCCTCATCAGCCAGGAAAACACTGGAAACTCCAAATTTATGTAGGTCTCATGTTGCCTTTATCCTGTGTTGGAGGTGACAAGTCCCATGATCAACTTGTGAGTGAGGCCACCCGGAGACTACATAGTGAATTCCAGGTCAGCCTGGACTAGAATGAAACCCTACTTAAAAAAAAAAAAAAGGTCATTTTCACATTTTCAGAGTACAGTTTTCTGTTGCGGACACACGTTGACAAGTTCTGTGCGGAGGTCACTTTGCTGGAGCAGAGGCTCTTAAGCAAGGCACTGAGAGGGGTGTCAGTGTTCAGGGCAGAGCGTGTCTGGTAATCCTGAAGCAGGGAGCGGGTGGTGCTGAGCTCTGCAGTTGGCTGGATTTCCCTGACCCAGAGTTCTAATCCTGGATGCCCAGCACATTAGAGGGATGAGGACACCTTAATCTCTGCCTTCAGACTCTTACCCTCAACAAACCCCTCCTGCAGCACACAGACGATTTAGCTAGTGCTAATTCTGTCTCAACTGATTAGGGCAATAGTAGTGAGACATGCAGTTCACTTCATGAACTAAAGCCCTTGCTAAATCAGCAAGATTTTATTGAATGCTTGCCTGGTGCAGCACCCGGTGTGACTTGATTATCTTTGTCTCCATTGGTTGAAATACAATTGTTCATTAAAGTCAGTGTAATTTGAGTCCATGCACCCTAGATTGGAGCATTATAAACCCATATATTCCATAAATACTGCATGTATGATGTAGTATCCTGGGTTTACACATATGTTTAAAGGAATTAGTTTTGTATGTTTTTATTTACTTATTAAGAACATACTTTGTATGGATACATCATGTGTTGGCACTATGTTTTCCTTCCTCTTGTCCTGCATTCTACAGGAGGTCCTCCTCAGTGGGGTTGCTGGTATTCCCCATGGGGCTGTTATGCCTTGTGGGAGCAGCAGGCAGCATTGGGGGAAGGCAATGCCTCTGGGTATGAAGTCCTCACCTGTGGTTTTTACAATTTTTCTGCTCCCTCTTCCACAAAGTTCTTTGAGCCTTGGTGGGTGTGTTTTAAGTCTGCTTCAGTGATGAGCTCTTAGAAGCTTCTGGATTTCTCCTTTGGTATGTGTTGAGTATCCTCAGGGTCTGTCTCCTTCACCCTGGCACTGATTGTCAGGCTCACCATGGAAGCAGCACTCTTGCTCGTCTCTGCACTTTCTCTGTGGTTTCACCTGGGCCTTAGCTGAAATATAATGGGTAATTTATCTCCTCTGGTCTTGCTACCTTTTTGCAGGATCCAGGGGCCATTTAACCAGGAACCTGATGCCAAAGGCCGCTTCCACAGCACACAAGCAGGGTCCCGGCAGTCCCACGCCAGCGGCAGGGGTGCTGGGACCAGGGAACTGGGAGGTGGGGAAAGGAGGAGGAGCTCTGGCCTACTCGCCCCCGCACACACACTTTCAGAAGCAGAGGATCAAAAAGAATTAATTTTTTGGGCTGGAGAGATGGCTTAGCGGTTAAGCACTTGCCTGTGAAGCCTAAGGACCCCGGTTCGAGGCTCGGTTCCCCAGGTCCCATGTTAGCCAGATGCACAAAGGGGCGCACGCGTCTGGAGTTCGTTTGCAGAGGCTGGAAGCCCTGGCGCGCCCATTCTCTCTCTCTCCCTCTATCTGTCTTTCTCTCTGTGTCTGTCTCTCTCAAATAAATAAATAAATAAATAAAATATTTAAAAAAAAAGAATTAATTTTTTAAATTATTTTTATTTTTATTTATTTGAGAGAGGGAAAGAGACAGAGAGAGAAAATGGGTGCGCTAAGGCTTCCAGCCACTGCAAATGAACTCCAGATGCATGCGCCACCTTGTGAATCTGGTTTATGTGGGTCCTGCAGACTGGAACCGAAGTCCTTTGGGTTAACAGGCAAGCGCTTTAACCGCTAAGCCATCTCTCCAGCCCAAAAGGAATTGATTTTTGAAATACTGCTTTCTCTGGCAAGTCTTTATACTTGAGAAACAGATATTAAACATTTCTAAAATTCTGAAAATAATAACTAAAAATTTCTAAATTAAAATAAATGGTAGGTATCCTTGAAGGTCTTTAATGAAAAAAACCCTCCTATCTTCACATATTCAATATTGTAAGCATCCTATGAGTTTTGAAAAGCATATTGATGCCAAATGTAATTCACACTTCCTTTAGCATGTTATCAGCTTTTTAAATAGTAAAAGGGAAGATGCTTTTAAAAAACAGGAAAGTCAACAGTGATGCCTAAAGACATTACATTATCAAATAGTTTCAGGAAAAAAATTAAGCTGGAGCCAGGCATGGTGGTGCACGCCTTTAATTCCAGCACTTGGGAGGCAGAGATAGGAGGATCGCCGTGAGTTCGAGGCCATCCTGGGATTACACAGTGAATTCCAGGTCAGCCTTGGCTAGAGTGAGACCCTACCTCAAATAAAAAATAAGCTGGGAAAATTAATTTTAACTAATTTCTCATATATATGGTTAAAGGATGAAAACTCTGTTTTATATCCTTTAAGAATTAAAAAAATATATAATTGAATAAAATTAAAACAATTATAACATCCAAAATATTTGTTGATTAAAATTTTTTTATGTGCCTTTATCTTTTCATTGAAATATTTTGAGGTGAGCCAAGCATGGTGGCACATGCCTTTAATACCAGCATTTGGGAGGCTGAGGTGGGGAGATCACCATGAGTTTGAGGCCAGCCTGGAGATACACAGTGAGCTACAGGTAAGCCTGGGCTAGAGTGAGACCATACCTCAAGAAAACAAACAAAAAGAAATAATCTCAGGTGAGGCTAAATGAATAAATTGACATAAAATTATTTTACTGTGTTCCTAATGATTGACTCATATATTTCCCAAGAGCACAAAGAAATTCTAACATTAGTTCACACATTTATTTCATGTAAACAAAATGATGTATTTCAGGTATCTGCAACTCAAACGTGTATTAGTGTCATTTATAATAGGACAAATTGCATTGTTTTTAAAATCTGAGCAATTGAGGTCATGACCTTCAGCCCCACTGTGGCATTTTCTGTAAGACTGGTGTGCATGCTTCTGGGCTTCGTGAAGTTTTGCACTTGTGTGGCTCCTGGTCACTTTACCCATGGCTCACTTCCCTTAGGTATTTCTCTCTCTCTCTTTCTCTCCCGGCACTTTGGAATGCAATCCATTTTCCCCATACCAGAAAGCACTCCCTCAAGGCAATACAATGCACACAACCCACTTTGCCGTGGCCTTGGCTGGTGGGGGTGTAGGAATGGGATACCAAAACAACCACTGAGTTTAGCATTGTATTTCTCTAACCACTGGAGATATTCAACAGTGGACACTGCAAGCCTTAAATTTGGCCAGCCAGGACAAATGAGCCAACATGTGCAATAGTGGCATGTCTGTTATGAGGGAAACCAACCATCTATAATTGGACTGGGGGCCTGCTCCATGGGAGGGAATACATCCCTGTTACTGAAAACCTACAACAGAGGTAGTCATGAAACCTAGGGGTGTAATGTCTGCTGGTGTCTGGCTAAATGTATATACTATGATCACCAAACTGCCTAGTAAGCATTTCTCCTAATGTTCATACCCATATATTAATGCTACTCTCACTTTTGGTTAGAGAACCTTCTCTTTTAAGATGGCAGTGACCTTGGGATGACTCAGAAAACACCATGGTGTTGAGAAGAAGTGATAGAGGAGTGCTCAGCACTGAAACATCGCTATCACACCTTCCAAGGCCCAGGGTCCATTGCAGAAGAGGTGGCAGAAAGAATGTAAGAGCCAAAGGAAGGATAGGACTCCTTACAACGTGCTCCTCCAGACAAAATGGCCTGGATGTCCATGACCTCACAGTGCCTAACACTACCTACACAAAACCATCATAATAGGGGAAAATATGATGACTTTAAAATAAATGAAAAACTGATTGAGAGGGGGAAGGCATATGATGGGAAGTAGAGTTGCAAAACGGGAAGTTGGGGGAGGGAGGAAATTACCATGGGGTATTGTCTACAATTATGGAAGTTGTCAATAAAAATAAATAAATAAAAACATTGTATTTCTCCATTGAGCAATTCTTTTAAAAATCATTTATTTATTTATTTGAGAGAGTGATAGAGAATGGGTGTGTGCCAGGGCCGCTAGCCACTACAAACAAACTCCAGACACATGTGCATCTGGCTTTATGTGGCTCCTGGGGAATGAAAAATGGGTCCTTTGGCTTTGCTGGCAAGTGCTGTAACTGCTGAGCCACCTCTCCAGCAATCATTGAATAATTTTAACCACTTAGGCTTTGGTTTCTTGTCATTTTCTTGACCTTCTTTTAGGTGATATCCTAGCAATTCCAAAACAGCTTCTCCCATTATGTTTTGCAGAGGCATAGTTAGCCCCTGACCTGAGTCTGCCATGAGTATCACCTCAGTGGGCCTTCTACTGTGGAATTTTCCATCTCTCTCTCTCTCTCCTCTACCTATTTCTACCAATAATGGAGGACAAATTTAGGGATTTATTTTCTACTGGCTTGAAATATGTTGCTAGCAGTCCACTTTAGAAGGCAACTAGTGGTTTTAAGTAATATAAGTCTTTCCTGTGTTTGGGCACAGCATACTTGAAGATGAGTTAGCACTGTACAAAGGCAGTCGAGACTAAAGCACTTGCGAAAGACTCTAAACTGCATTTTTTTTTTTTTTTTTTTTTGCCAAAGGCACTTGCTTTAGCACTTTTCTGAATGTCTCTCTCCTCAGCACATACCCAGGGAAGTGTGCTGAACACAGATGGTTACGGGCGCTGCCCTTCTCTCCTGCAACTTCTCCCCCTCTCTTTGATGTTAGACATGTCCATGCCTTCTTGAAATGCCAAGTTCTAGGCACACTTACAAACATTGCAATGAAAAAAGAGTTAATCATGTTTCATAATTCAGCAAGTAGAAATGACATAACTTATTTTCCACTTGGATTTGATATATAATGCATGTGCTACTATGCATTGTATAAATTATGTCCACTTTTTTTCAAAAGATTGTGAAGCAAAGTCCATCACACATAAATTAGGATTAAAGGTGGACACCACCATGCCTGACCTTTTTTAACAGTTTGTTTTGTTTTGTTTTTGGAGGTATTTTAGTTTTAAGAATGAGTTAAGAAATATCAACTTATACTTTTCATGATTATAATTGACTGCTCCACAATTTTGTTCTTAAATTTTCAACTCTGATAATTCATGGCTTGCCCATCATGACAACTTTTAAAATATATTTATTTACAGTAATGGGGGCCATTAAAATGATACTAATGTGTAGCTGAGTGTAGTGGCAGATGCTTGAAATCTCCACACTGGAAAACTGAAGGAAGATGATCATGAGTTCAAGGACAGCTTGGACTGCTACACAGCAAAATTATTGTCTTAACAAAACAATAAATAAGTATATAAATAGGAAAAGCATAGTAACAGTATACCGAGATAGATGCTTACTCCACTTGAAGATAATAAAACTTACAAAATATTTTGAATTGACTTTACTTTAAAAAAATTCCATTTACTTTCACAAAAAATGACTAAGTCTAGACAGTATTTATTTAGCAGGAATAATACATCTTTAGGAATATTAATCAGATATCTATTTTTGAGCTCACATAGTGTTGGTAATGGAGCCCATGAAATTTATAGATGAACAGCCATTTTTTAAATATAAAATGTCATAATCTGGTTTCTCTTCAGATCATATAAATCTTTCACCTTTTAAATACAAAATGTCCTATTTTTTTAGTTGTGTTACATTTTATGAAGAAAAACTGGCCTCACTGTTGAACAAATCAATGGGTAGATTTGTGTACTTACATTTTCTCTACAGGTTAGTTTGGGGACCACAGTGGGAGGACCACCAAAGGCTTGTCCAGTGCAGCAGCTCTTCAGGTGGCAGGTGACAAAACGCTGGCAACTGTTCTTCAACTGTCTTCATGAAGGTTAGCCTTGCCTTAAATACAAACTCAACTGAGTTGCTTAATTCTACTTCGTGGCAGAAACTTTGCCCTCTGATATCCTCTACAGATAGGCTAAAAGATGTTAAGCCCAAGGAAAGTGCCCTGCGGGGTACATAAACCTGTCTCAGAGTTTAGTCTTTAATGTAATCCTCCCTTAGCCTTTAAGATGCTTTGTGGGCATTCCCTTAATGCTGCTGTTCAATTTGACACAAAAGGCAACTAGTATGTGAATAAGTCACACACACTCTCCTTCGGTAGAACTGTTACTGATTTCACATTTCTAACAGGCCTCCTGTGGGAAAGGTCCTTTTGCAAGTAGGGAAAATATTCTTTCCCTCAGAGCTGCAACTTCTTAAATTGCAGCTTATTTAAAGGTAAAGTTTTGGGGCGGGCGTGGTGGTGCATGCCTTTAATCCCAGCACTGGGAGGCAAAGGTAGGAGGATCGCTGTGAGTTTGAGGCAGCCTGAGACTACATAATGAATCTAGGTCAGCCTGTGCTAGAATGAGACCTAACCTCAAAAAATTAAATAAATAAAATAAAAATAAAAATAAAAAGGTGAAGTTTTGGAGCGGAAGAGATGACTCAGCAGTTAAAGGTTTTAAAAGCATTAGCTTGTAGGGTCTGATGGTTTGAATTTGATTGCCCAGTACCCACGTAAAACTAGACGCACAAAGTGGCTCGTACACCTGGAGGCTGCAGTGGCAACAGGCCCCAGTGTGCCCATTCTCTCTTTCTCATTGCAAATAAATAAATAAGTAAAGATTTAAAATTAAAGATGAAGTTTCTAGAATTAACAGCTGCTTTAATCCTCATAGACAATGAGAAACTCCTTCATAGTGTGTGCAAGAACTGAAGTCTATCAAAAAAGAAAACACAAAAGTTTTAAAATGTGACCTATTCAATTTGTTGTAGGCACATTGATAGCCCTGGAAAAGAACATCCATGTGCTTTGACTCCTAGTAATGTGCTAGGGGAAAGTACAAATAAAGAACTTAATACAAAAAAATAACATTGGAAGCCAGGTGTGGTAGCACACGCCTTTAATCCCAGCACTTGGGAAGTAGAGGTAGGAGGATTGTTGTGAGTTCAAAGCCAGCCTGAGACTACGTAGTGAATTCCAGGTCAGCCTGGGATAGAGCGAGACCCTACCTCAGAAAAGAAAAAACAATTAACACTGGGGGCTAGGGAGATAGCTCAGATGTAAAGTGCTTGCTTTGCAGGCAGAAACACTTGCGTTCAATTCCCAGTACCTGCATAAATGCTGGGTGTGGTGGTGTATGTTTGTAATCCCAGCACCGGGGAGGTAGAGACAGGCGGATCCCTGGAACTTTCTGGTCAGCCAGTTTGGCATAATTGGAGAGCTCAGTGCTAAGGAGAGACCCTCCCTGTCTCAAAGGAACTACATGGAATTCCTAAGTATAACACTTAAGGTTATCCTCTGGCCTCCACATGCATGCACATGCTCCCACACATGTGTGATCTGCACACATACAAACACACATAAAACATATAAAAAAAACCCTGAAGTTGGGATGGGGAGATGGCTCAGAGATGAAAGAATCCAGCTGTGGATCTGGCTGGTCAGGGTTCAATTCCCCAATACCCACATAAAGCCAGATGCAAAGTGACTCATCCATCTGTGACTCCCACATGCCTGGACATTGGGAGACTGAGCCAAGAAAATCTGGAGCTTGTGGGTGAGCCAGTCTGATGTTCTTTTGCAGTCTGACTGTTCATTTGTAGCAGCAAGAGACCTCTTTCAAAGAAGAAGGTAGAGTACAGGCGTCGAAGTTGTCCACCTTTTAACACACACACACACACACACACACACACACACACACACACAAACACAAACACACACAAATTAAATAAAATTTAAAAGCTAAAGCTGCCGGGCATGGTGGCGCACGCCTTTAATCCCAGCACTCAGGAGGCAGAGGTAGGAGGATTGCCATGAGTTCAAGGCCACCCTGAGATGACAGAGTTAATTCCAGGCCTGCCTGGACCAGAGTGAGACCCTACCTCGAAAAACAAAAAAAAAAAAAAACACAAAAAAAAAAGCTAAAGCTGTGTTACATGTAATGCTTTGGGCATCCAGTTTGACAATAATGTGTTTCTTTATTGACATGTATGTTTATCATTGGCTGTTAATTCATCCTGAGAGCTTACTGTGGTAACTATAGGGTCATTACTCCTACAGTATTCAGAGCAGGGACAAGTCCGAGTCCCCCCATTCATTAACTGTATGACCTGGACAAGTTACCTAGACTCAGTGTTCTCATGTCAAGAACTATCCAGAAGATTGTTGGAGAGATGGAGGCAGCAGAGTGGACAAAATTCTTGGAGAGTTCCTTCTAAATGTTAGCTATTGTGTTACGCAAATAATTAACATTGCTAGTAGGAGAAACCATCTCAGAAATCATGTAGATAATGTGTTGCTTTCTTTGCCTTGGATGGTAGGAAGCTCAGGACCAAATCTGTGGCTTGCCTTTAGGCACATTTTACAACTATAAATTATCTCTGGCTTCATCTTACTCCCAAGACTCCCCCTTGTAGGTATTATTTCTCTCAATTCCTCCCTACAGCACCTCCTACTACAAGATTGTGTGAAGGAAGAGACTAGCGGGTGGAATGGAGGGAGTAGGAGGAATAGTAGTATCCAGAGAGACCAGGACTTGGATTGGATGTGTGACAGATGAGGTGGGATATTCAGTTACTATATACTAGCCTGGCTATGCTGAGGATCGTTACAATATTGAAATCTCCTAACTGTTTGCTAAATAGCCATTTTCCAAATTTTATTTATTTGTAAAAATATTTAATTAGGGCTGGAGAGATGGCTTAGCAGTTAAGTGCTTGCCTGTGAAGCCTAAGGACCCTGGTTCAAGGCTCGATTCCCCAGGACCCACATTAGCCAGATGCACAAGGGGGCATATGCATCTGGAATTTGTCTGCAGTGGCTAGAAGCCCTGGCATGCCCATTCTCTCTCTCTCTCTGACTCTTTCTATGTCTGTCACTTTCAAATAAATAAATAAATAAATAAAAATAAACCAAAAAAATATTTAATTAATTTATTTATTTGAGAGAGAGAGAATGAGAAAGAGAGTGGGCATGCCAGGGTCTCTAGCCACTGCAAACAAACTCTAGGTGCATGATCCTCCTTGTGCATCTGGCTTACGTGTGTCCTGGAGAATCAAACTGTGATCCTTTGTCTTTGCAGGCAAATGCCTTAACCACTAAGAGAGTGAGAGAGAATGGGTGCACCAGGGTCTTCAGCCACCATAAATGAGCATGCACCCCCTTGTGCATCTGGCTTACTTGGGTCCTGGGTGTTCAAACCTGTGTCCTTTGGTTTCTCAGGCAAGCGCCTTAACTGCTAAGCTATCCCTCCAGCCCAGAGACCCAGCTGCTCTCCGTCCCCATGATCCAACCTCTTCAAACCCTCCTCTCCATTATGTGTTGAAAAGTAACATTTTTGAAAATAATGATTGTCAAAGCAAAAGTGTAGGGTTCTGGCTAACTGGGGAGGAGTTGCCTTGGCCTCACGCTCCTGCTGAGTGACGAATGTGTCCCCTGCTCTCAGCAGCATACTTTCACTTCTATGACAGACTGAAAGCTCTCAGAAACTAGCAGCCAAAATAAACCCGTCCTCTTGTAAGTTGTTTCTGTTGTTTGGTTTGGTCATAGTGATGCGTAAGTGCTGGAGATGGAGCTCAGTTGGTAGGGTGCTTGCCTACCATACATGAGACCTTAAATTGGACCACAGAAAACTGTACAGGCCGGCACACACCAATAATCTCAGGTGATGTGCTCAGGAGATGGAGGCAGGATGATCAGAAGTTTAAGGTTGTCCTCAGCCACACAGCAAGTTTGAGGCCAGCCTGGGATACACGAGATCCTGACTCATAAAGGAAAGAGTAGCTAACAGGGTGAGGAAGTAGGGTTGGAGAGAAGAGTTGACTGTTGAAGGACCATGTCTTGACCCTTGGCTCCCCTGGTACTGTTTCATCCATCACAGTAACTATTCACCAAAAGATGCTCCCTGCCAACATGTCTTCTTATCTCAGGGACATGGTAGAGCCCTGGAGGCCTGCCCTTGATTCCTGGTCATCCCCTGATTTATGTGCTCTTCATAGTAACTGTTGGTCACAGGGTTATTTTTGTCCCCAGCCTTGGTGACCTGCCCAAGCCAGCTTCCTTGATGCCCTTGCTACTTTTCTATTACCCAAGGCATCCAGGCACTTCTAGGTCTCTGACACACTCCTCACAGTGACTCTAGCTGGTGACCTGGCCTTAGCAATCTGAGTCTATTCTAGGACATAGGGCTGCGAGGTTTGCTTCCAGGAAACTACATGCAATGTGGGGCAAGGACTGCTCTGGGCTAAGCTTCTCCCTTGGCTCAACTAACCTGGCTGTCCTCTCCTGGCTGGCCTGGATTCAGAAAGTCAGAGAGTCAGAGTCAGAGAGTCAGTATTTTCTTCAGGATTTGCTGGGACTGTGCAGAGTCCTCTAGTACTGGATCTTTATCTGTTAACCAGTAGGAATGACTGGCACTAAAGTTAGTCATTCTCTCTACAGAATCTAGTTTTAAGGACAAATGCCTCAGTTAAGCAGATGAAAAGCAAACTTCAAAATGTCATTTAACTTTAAAAATTTTTTGTTTGATTTTTCAAAGCAAGGTCTCACTCTAGCCTGGGTTGACATGGAATTCACTATGTAGTCTCAGGTGGCCTTGAACTCATGCCAATCCTCCTAACTCTGCCTCCTGAGTGCTGGAATTAAAGGCATGTGACACCATGCCTAGCTCAAAATACTTTATTTTTAATTATTTATTAGAGAGAGAGAGTGAGAGAGAGAGAATGAGCTTGCCAGGGCTTCCAGCCACTGCAAACGAACTCCAGACCACAATGTACATCTAGCTTATGTGAGGTCTGGGGAACCAAATCTGGATTCTTAGGCTTTGCAGGCAAGTGCCTTAAGAGCTAAGACATCTCTCCAGCACCTCATTTGACATTTTAAAAATTATTGGCAACTACCATAATTATAAATAATAAACTATGATAATTCTCTTCCCCCTCATTTTTCCCTCCCTTTCTCTTTTATTTTGATGTCACCATCTTTTCCTCCTATTATGATAGTCTTATGGAGGTAGTATCAGGCACTATGAGGTCATGGATATCCAGGCCATTTTGTGTCTAGAGGAACATGTTGTAAGGAGTCCTACCTTCCTTTGGCTCTTACATTCTTTCCACCATGTCTTCTGCAATGGACCCTGAGCCTTGCAAGGTATGATAGAGATGTTTCAGTGCTGAGCACTCCTCTGTCACTTCTTCTCAACTCTATGGCCTCATTTAACTTTAAATAATACTTAAAAAAACTTTTTTATTGGCAGGCTTTGTTAAGTATACAAGTAAACCACGATAATTTCTACCCACACCCCCCTGCACCTCATCTGAAATCCACCCTCAATTGAATCCCTTCTTCTTTCCAATTAGTCTCTCTTCTATTTTGATGCCATAATCTTTTCCTCCTATTATGAAGGTCTTGAGTAGGTAGTGTCAGGCAGTGTGACATTAATATCAATAATATCAAGGTCATTTTATGTCTGGAGGAGTGTATTGTAAGCAGTCCTAACTTTCTTTGGTTTTTACATCCTTTCAGCCACTTCTTTGGCAATGGACTCTGAAACTTAGAGGGTATGATAGGGATGTCTCAGTGCTGAACACTCCACTGTCTCTTCTCAGCACTATGGTGACTTTTGAGTCACCTCAGTGGTCCCCACGATATGAAAAGAGATGCTTCTCTAACAAAAAGTGATATTAGCATTAATGTATGGATATCTGGACTAGAGAGATGGCTCAGTAGTTAAGGCACTTGTGTGCAAAGCTCAATGACCCAAGTTCTATCCTCAGTACCCATGTAGAGCCAGATGCACAAAGTGGCATATACATCTGGATGTAGTGGCTGGAGGCCCTGGACCACCCATTTTCTCTCTGTCTTTCTCTTCTCTATCTCCTTCTGCCTACAAACAAATAAATAAATTTTTTTTAAAAGAATATGTGGGAATACAGGGATGGGTTACTTTCCACTGAGTTGGTGGCCAGGGAGGTCCCTGATGCCCCCAAAATATTACAGGCTATTGCTGAGGCTCTTGGTTTCCCTCTAGGAATAGATGGTAAGACCCTATTGCTAAAGATTCCATATGCTTGGGCTGCAAGTTCACTGAGAAATCCTGGTGGAGCTGAGCTGAAAATCTCCATGTAGACCAGCAGACAGAAAGCCAGAAAAAGCTACACTGTATGCAGTTCAATGGGAGAGAGAGAAATTACCAGTGGAGATACTCAACAATGGACACTGCAATCCTTATATTTGGCTAGCCAGGCCAAATGAACCAATGGGTGCAATAGTGGCACATCTGCTATTGGGGAAACCAACCACTCTCTACTTGGAATGGGGGATCATTCCATGGGAAGGAATACATGCCTGATATTGGAAACCTACAGCAGGGGTAGTCAGGAGCCCTTGGAATGTAACATCTGCTGCTGTCTGGCTAAATGTTTATACTATGCTCATCAAACTGCCTAGTAAGCACTTCTCTTAATGTTCATATCCATATATTAATGCTACTCTCACTTTTGGTTAGAAAAGCTTTTCTTTTCAGATGGCAGTGACATTGGAATGACTCAGAAGGCACCATGGTGCTGAGAAGAAAAGACAGAGGAGTGCTCAGCACTGAAATATCTCAATCACACCTTCCAAGGCTCAGGGTCCATTGTGGAAGAGGTGGCAGAAAGGATGTAAGAGCTAAAGGAAGGATATGACTCCTTACAACGTGCTCCTCTAGACACAAAATGGCTTGGATACCCATGACCTGGCAGTGCCTAATACTACCTACACAAGACCATCCTAATAGGAAGAAAAGATGATGACATCAAAATAAAAGAGAGACTGATTGAGAGGGGGAAGGGGTATGATGGAGAGTGGAGTTGCAAAGGGGAAAGTGGGAGGAGAGAGGGAATTACCATACTAAATGGAGGCCTGGCTCTGCAATCATGTTTCTTAATCGAATTGTCAGTGCTCAAAGGGAAATGCTCAAGTCTCTTGATCTGTGTTTGGATTATGTGGGTGTGCAAAATATCCTGAGATCTATAAATTTAATTGTTAGAAGATACTTTATTTTAGGCTGGAGATGTTGTTCAATGAATAGAGTGCCTGCCTAACATGCAGGAGAGGGTTGTGGTTGTTTGATTCAGGTGTCCCCCAGAAACTTAGGTGTTGTGAATGCTAGGTTCCCAGCTGACGGAGATTTGGGAATTAATGCCTATTGGAGGCAGTGTATTGTTGGGGGTGGATTTATGGGTATTATATCCAGTTTTCCCTTGCCAGTGTTTGGCACACTCTCCTGTTCCTGTTGTCTGCCTGATGTTGGTCAGGAGCTGATGTCCACCCTCTGCTCATGCCATCATATTTTCTCCTGCCATTATGGAGATTCCCCTTGAGTCTATAAGCCAAAATAAACCTTTTTTTTTTTTTTAACCACAAGCTTCTCTTCTTTGTTTTTCTTTATTTATTTGAGAGCAATAGACAGAGAGAGAGAGAGAGAGAATGGGTGTGCCAGGGCCTCTAGCCACTGCAAATGAACTCCAGATGTGTGTGCCCCCTTGTGCATCTGGCTAAAGTGGGTCCTGGGTAATTGAGCCTCAAACCAGGGTTCTTAGGCTTCACAGGCAAGCGCTTACCCACTAAGCCATCTCTCCAGCTCCACAAGCTGTTCTTGGTTGGGTGATTTCTGCCAGCAATGTGAACCTTACTGAAACAGTAAAGTGATACTGAGAGTGGGGTTGCTGCTAGACACTTGACTGTGTGGCTTTAGCCTTTTGAAGCTTATTTTCAAGAGGGATGTAGAAGAATTTGAAACCTTGGCCTAGGAGACGTCTAGCAGTGCTGTAAGTACAGCTTGATGGACTATTCTGGTCAGATTTGAAAAACTTTAATGTGGTAAGAACTAAGGTGTGTGAGGTTTGGCTTATGAGAGTGAGAAAGAGCTTTGCCTGTACTGGACTAGAAGCAGTTTGGGTAGGAGGCTTGCTGTAATAGCTGTGTTCTGATAAGTTGTGCAGGCTTGCATTACATAGAAATGGACTGGCGGAAGAAGAAGGATATGGCACAGAGGAAAAAGCAAATGAAAATCTTTGGGTAAAACTTCTGCCCATATATCTGCAATTGAGAGAATACAACCATTGAGATTGGGCCAGCTGACTTGCATTGGGACAACAGAAAGAATGGGCCTGAATGCTGAAGGAATGTCCTGTTCTTCAAAGTCTGCCTTCTTCCCTCCTGGATTAACAAATTAGCACCCTATCTGGTATTGTGGATATAAACATATAAGAAATGCAAGAAAGAGGATCATTGAGTTTGCAATGCGGTCTTGTGTTTTGGAAATGGCCATGTGCAGTGTGAAGCAGGTTTGCTGGATCGCCTGTGTGGAGACCTGATGGAGCTGTGAGGATGGACCGTGGGTTGCAGGGGAGACCCAGTGGAGATGCCGAGACTATGAGATGGCTGCTAAGGAAGGCTGCTGGCTCAGGATGAAGTTTTCCAGGACCATGAGTAGCCCAGCTGGAGGGGTGGAATTGGAACTCCAGAGTCTTGTTGCTATATAGAATTATCGGACTTGGAGACTTGTCACTGACTAGAGTTGTTGGACTTAGAGCTACAGAGTTTGATGTTTTCCCTGTTTAAATCTTATATTGTATTGGTTGAATAATATTTCTTTGTTCTGCCCAATGTCATCATTTTGTTTTGTTTTTCGAGGTAGAATCTCCCTCTAGCTCAGGCTGACCTGGAATTCACTATGTAGTCTCAGGGTGGCCTTAAATTCATGGCAATCCTCCTACCTCTGCCTACTGAGGGCTGGGATTAAAGGTGTACACCACCATGCCCGGCTTCCAATGTCATCTTTTGCACTGTGAGTGTTTATTCTGTGCCATTATGGATATTTGGGGGGATTTTTTTTTTTGGTGTTATGGCTCAGCTAAAAGACTTTGGACTATGGGGATGTTTTAACATTAGAATTGATAAAAAGCATGGGGACTTATTTTAAATTTTAAATTTTTATTAACATTTTCCATGATTATAAAAGAATATCCCATGGTAATTCCCTCCCTCCCCACCCCCACACTTTCCCCTTTGAAATTCCACTCTCCATCATATTACCTCCCCATTACAATCATTGTACTTACATATATACAATATCAACCTATTAAGTATCCTCCTCCCTTCCTTTCTCTTCCCTTATGTCTCCTTTTTAACTTACTGGTCTCTGCTACCAAGTATTTTCCTTCTCACGCAGAAGCCCAATCATCTGTAGCTAGGATCCACATATGAGAGAGAACATGTGGCGCTTGGCTTTCTGGGCCTAGGTTACCTCACTTCGTATAATCCTTTCCAGGTCCATCCATTTTTCTGCAAATTTCATAACTTCATTTTTCTTTACCGCTGAGTAGAACTCCATTGTATAAATGTGCCACATCTTCATTATCCACTCATCTGTTGAGGGACATCTAGGCTGGTTCCATTTCCCAGCTATTATAAATTGAGCAGCAATAAACATGGTTGAGCATGTACTTCTAAGGAAATGAGATGAGTCCTTCGGATATATGCCTAGGAGTGCTATAGCTGGGTCATATGGTAGATCAATCTTTAGCTGTTTTAGGAACCTCCACACTGATTTCCACAATGGCTGGACCAGATTGCATTCCCACCAGCAGTGTAGAAGGGTTCCTCTTTTTCCACATCCCTGCCAACATTTATGATCATTTGTTTTCATGATGGTGGCCAATCTGACAGGAGTGAGATGGAATCTCAATGTAGTTTTAATCTACATTTCCCTGATGACTAGTGACGTAGAACATTTTTTTAGATGCTTATATGCCATTCATATTTCTTCCTTTGAGAATGCTCTATTTAGCTCCATAGCCCATTTTTTGATTGGCTTGTTTGATTCCTTATTATTTAACTTTTTGAGTTCTTTGTATATCCTAGATATTAATCCTCTATCAGATGTATAGCTGGCGAAGATTTTTTCCCATTCTGTAGGTTGCCTCTTTGCTTTTTTCACTGTGTCCTTTGCAGTGCAAAATCTTTGTAATTTCATGAGGTCCCAGTGATTAATCTGTGGTTTTATTGCCTGAGCAATTGGGGTTGTATTCAGAAAGTCTTTGCCAAGACCAGTAAAGCATGGGGACTTTTAAAGTTGCATGAATGCATTGCATTTTACATTGTGTATGGTTATCAGTTTATGGGGATCGGGGCAGAATGTGGTGGTTTAATTCAGGTGTATCCCATATATTTAGGTGTTCTGAATGCTGGTTTCCCAGCTTAGGGGGAATTTGGGAATTAATGCCTTTTAAAGGCAGTATATTGTTGGAGGTGGACTTATGAGCATTATAGCCAGTTTCCCCTTGTCAATGTTTGGCACACTCTCCTGTTCCTGTTGTCCACCTGCTGTTGGCCAGGAGGTGACATCCACCCTCTGCTCATGCCATCATTTCCCCCTGCCATTATGGAGCTTCCCCTTGAGTCTGTAAGCTAAAATAAACCTTTTTCCCACAAGCTGCTCTTGGTCGAGTGATTCCTGTTAGCAATGCAAACCTAACTGCAACACAATTAGACAGGAGAAAGAAATAAAAGGGGTTTAAATTGGAAAGGAATTATCAAGTTAGCCTTATTTGCAGATGACATGATCCTATGTATAAATGACTTGAAAGTCTCCATCTCAAAACTTCTAAAGGTGATTAATTCTTTCAGTAAAGTGGCAGGATTCAAAATCAATGCACAAAATTAGTAGCTTTTCTATATGCAAAGGAAAAAATACACAGAGAAAGAAAGCAGTGAGGCTGTCCCACTTTTAATAGCAACAAAAAAAATTAAATACCTTAGAATAATACTAACCAAGGATGTGCAAAAACTATATAATGAAAACAGTAAGAAAAAAAAGAAAAAGAAACAAAACAAAACTCAAGAAAGAAACTGAGGAGGACTTGAGAAGATGGAAAGACTCCTATGCTCCTGGGTGGGTAGAATTAATTTTGTGAAAATGACAATTCTACCAAAAGCAATATACAAATTTAATGCAATACCAATAAAAATACCATCATCATTATTCACAGTAATTGAAAAAATGATCTCAAAATTCATATGGAATGGAAGCAGGCCTCAGATATCCAAACCTATCCTCAGGAAAACAAAACAAAACAAAACAAAAAAAAACTCTGGGGCAGGAGACGATAGCTTAGCAATTTAGGCATTTGCCTGCCTGCAAAGCCAAAGGAACCTTGTTTGATTGGCTAGGACCCATGTAAGCAAGGTGGCCCATGCATCTGGAGTCCATTTGCAGTGGCTGGAGGCCCTAGCACTTCCATTCTCTTTCTCTCTCTCTCACGCTAACTCTTTCTCTCTCTCTCTCAAATAAATAAATAAAATATTAATTTAAAAACCCCTCTGGCAGTATCACCATACCCAATCTAAAGCTACATTACAAAGCTATAGTAACAAAAACAGAATGGTACTGGAATAAAAAAAGAAACATAGACCAATGGAACACAATTGAAGACCCAGGCCTTAGGTCATGTAACTACAGCTACTTGATCTTTGGCAAAGGTGCCAATGATGTAGAATGGAGAAAAGACAGCATCTTCATCAAACGGTGTTGGGTAAATTGGGATGACCATATGTAGAAAAATGAAATTAGACTCAGTCATTTCTCCATACACACAATAAAGTCCAAGTGGATTAAAGACCTCAATATAAGACCTGAAACTCTTTAACAACCAGAAGAAAAAATAGGAGGCACACTCCACCATACGGGATTGGGAAAAGACTTCCTGAACAAAACTCCAGTAGCCCAGGAAATTAAACAAGCACTCAACCAATGAGATTTCATAAAGCTAAAAAGCTTTTGCACAGACAAACATACCATTAGCAGAGCCAATAGATTACCCACTGAATGGGAGAAAATTTTCGCCAGTTATACCACTGACAGAAGCCTAACATCTAGAACCTATAAAGAACTCAAAAAATTAAAAAAAAAAAATCAAACAACCCACTCCAAAAGTGGGGCAGAGAACTGAATAGGGAGTTCTCAGAAGAAGAATTACAAATGACTAACACACACTTAAGAAAATGTTCAACATCCCTAACCATTAGGGAAATGCAAATTATAACAACTATGAGATCCCACCTTACCCCAGAAAGGACAGCAAACATTAAAAAACCAAATGAAAACAAATGTTGGCAAAGATGTGGAGAAATAGGAACCCTCACCCACTGTTGGTGGGAATGTAAACTTGCACAACTACTGTGGAAATCAACATGGAGATTCCTGAAAAGGATGGACATAGAGCTACCAACAGACCCAGTTATTCCCTTATTGGGCATTTATCCTAAATGCTCCATGCATCACTACAGAGATATTTGCCCAACCGTGTTTATAACTGCTCAATTCATTACAGCTAAGAACTGGAATCAACCCACATGTCCAGCATTGGATGAATGGATAACGAAGTTGTGGTGCTTTTACACAATGGCATTCTACTCAACAGTAACAAAATGATACAATGAAATTTGTACAAAAGTGAACAGATTTGGACCAGATCATATTCAGCAAACTCACACAATCACAGAAAGAAAAACACGGCGTGGTGGCACTTGTCTGTGGTTACTGATCTGGATGGCCTCCTGGGCTGGCTGCTTCCCGCGCTTTTCCAGCCGCGTCCACGCTCCTCCTCTGCCACCTTCCATGCCGTTAACTGACAGTGCCTGCTGCACTCATGCCCCTGGCAGTTGGGTGCCCAGCGGGGTTCGGAGTCGTGGTTGGAGCGGCTCATTCCCCTGGCAGGTGGCTACCCAGCGGGGATCAGGGTCTTGGCGGGTTATTCCCCTGGCAAATGGGTGCGCGGCAGGCGTTGGGGTCAGGGTGGGGCGGCTCATTACCTTGGCAGGTTGGGTGTCCGGCCTGGCGGGGTCTGGGTTGGGGCAGCTCAGCGATGGGCCATGGGTGCAGCCTGGTGTGGGCCAGGGCGTCTAGGTGGTCCTCAACAGATGCCCACAGATGGTGGCATCATAGCTTCCTGGCAGGCTTAGGTATCAGACCTCCTCAGTCCTGGGTAGCTGCAGCTGCAGGCCTAGAGACTTGGGGGTCCTCGTCCTTAGCAGGAGGGGCCCGGACCTGCGAGGTCGCGGACCGTGCCCAGCCGTTTCTCTGACGTTTTCCTGGTGGTCACCCAGCCGGTCTCCCGTTGAGAGGTCAACTCCCTGGATGGCAGGAACTCCCGAAAGTGTGACCAGGTCACACCCCCTGTCGTGTCCCCATCCCAGTAGCAGCCCTCAGACTCGGGCGATGGCTTCCTGGGTTCAATGTCCCAGCACCCCCAGAAAGACGGATAGAGCCATCTCTGTTGCTGGACACTCGGGCTTATGGCGGGTGAGGAAGAGAGCCAAGCGGGAGGGACCTGCGGTTGGGCACTCGGGCCCTTCTGCCCACCCGCTAGTGGAGCATGCCTCCATAATTCACGCTGGGCTCACAGGGACCACCCAGTCAGGACCCAGAGCCTTGAGGGGCTGGCCCATGGTGCTGAGGGGCAGTTAGTTTTAGGGTTTAGCCCTCAGGACACTTCCAGTGGGGGAAATATGTGTATTTAACCCAACGTTAACTACATGCCTAGCTCTCAATTGGTTGCTGTTAGGTTTGGCTCAAGATCTAAGACTGGTCCAAATATCAAGTGTGACTGCTCGCATGCCCTGCTAAGTGCTGGCTTAGGTGTGTCCGCAATGTGTCCCTGCACTGGCATCTATTCCTGTCACTCAGGGTGACCAGCAGGAGCAGAGTGCTGTAGTTGAGAGCTCTGCCTGGGAGACCAGGCGTCCTGCTTGGAATTGGGCCTCAAACCACTGAGTGACCTTGGACAGTGATTGCATCTCCACGCCATCGTTTTTTAGATTAGTAAGATGGAGGATATAAATGATACCAACCTTGTGTTGCCAAACAGCTGGCTGAAGTTATTATTTTTTAAATTTTTTGTTTATTTTTATTTATTTATTTGAGAGTGATAGAGAGAGAGAGAGAGAATGGGCATGCTAGGGCCTCCAGCCACTGCAAATGAACTCCAGACGCATGTGCCCCCTTGTGCATCTGGCTAACGTGGGTCCTGGGGAATCCAGCCTTGATCCCGGGTCCTAAGACTTCACAGGAAAGCGCTTAACCGCTAAGCCATCTCTGGCTGGCTGGAGTTCTTTTGCCCTTCCCAGGTAGAGAGAGAGTTTGGGGAGGCAAAGTCTAGTGATGGTCTCTGACAACTTTGCTTTCCCTTGGTGTGGAGGCTGCAGGGAAGCTGAACAGCAGACGACTGGTGCCCTCCACTGCTGCAAGCCTCTGGCATATGGGGCCCTTGGCTCTTGTGTGGGTCAGGATGTCTAGGTGGTCCTCAGCAGATGCCCACAGCTGGTGGCATCATAGCTTCCTGGCAGGTTTAGGTATCAGACCTCCTCAGTCCTCAGTAGCTGCAGCTGCAGGCCTAGGAACTTGGGGGTCCTTGTCCTTCACAGCGGCTCTCTGCTTTGCTGCTTTTTGTTCACTGTGACCTGAGCAGTGGCCCACAGGCAGGACAACCCTGGGGAAGAGGAAGTTTAAAGGCCTGTGCTAGAAACCAAGCTGCCAGGAGGAAGCCAGGGAGCAGGACGGGGAGGCTGGTAGGAGATTGAGGTCAGAAAGACACTGAGGTGGGGGCAGAATGAAGTGTTTTGCAATGGGTCACATTCCTGCCTCTGCACTGGAGCCAGAGCTCACTGCTGGACTTGAGTCTGCTGCGACAGAGGTGGCAGAGCCAGGCCTGGTAGCTGCTGTACCTGGTCCATTTCAGTTCTGAAGCCACTGTGACCCAGGTCTGGGAGCCACGGCAAAGCGGGCTCCTGGTTGCTGGGCAGAGGTCACTCAAGCTCTTTGTGGGTATGTTCCTCTGCATGTGTAATGTTCCCGTTAACTGAGACATCTCTCTCCTTGGAACAGGGCTTAGAAGAGAACTTACAGGAGTCTTCAGATTCTGAGCTGCTGCTGGATAGTTTGCAGAAGGTGAGAGAGCCCCAACCTCTCTGAGATGGTCCCCGATAGCCTCCTGACAGGCAGGACAATACCCCCCCCCACCCCCGCCGGCTGAACCACAGGTGGCCTGTGTCCTTCTCAAACATCCAAGCCCAGAGAACAGAACCACTGCATTCAAGTCAGCACCCTGTGGGTGTCCCCAGCTCACACAGCTGTGGCTGCTTGGTTTCCTTGAATAGGCAGAAGTCTGCATGAGCCAGGTGGGAAGCAAGGGGATGTGCTAAACCACAGAGGTAACAGGTGCAAGAATGGCTTCTAGCATTTGGGAACCATTTTCAGACCCTTCTTGCCATTTAATGTCAAATTAAGGAGGCTGTCTTGACCACTGTTGTCCTAGACGGAGGTGGGCTTTGGCCTGGGCAGTGCATGTGCCTGAGGAGTAGAGGCAGGACCACCACTTGGCCTGGCCTAGCCGTCCAATCCCGCTGTGACCCTGGCTGTGGATTAAGGGTAGATCACACCACATCCTGCACCTTGACCTTTCTCAGTGGTCATAAGCTCTCTGAAAGGCCAAAGAAGTTCCCTCCCGAGAAAGAATCACACCAGGAGAGGGTCAGCATACAAATGGGTGGAAAGCAGGAGACTTTTCCCCAGTCACTGAGCTCATTCAAGTAACCCAGTGAGGAATTCTGTGCTGAGCCAGAGTGAGAGTTTGAGGCCAGCAGAGACTATGAGTGAGACCTTGTCCAAGGAGAAAAGGAAGTAGTGAAGTAATGGGTCTGGAGGGAAAGGGAAGGAAGAACTTGTCTTGCAGCTCACTCACATTCACCTAGAGGATCCATGTGGGTGGCAAAGCAGAAAGGCAAGAGCCTCCTTAACCTAATCTGCTGACTTGTCAATGAGCCCTAACCAGGAAGCCCCAAGGGTTGCATGGGGGTCCTGTGGTCCTCCCTAGCTAGCTAGCAAGTTGCTTCTCCCCAGGTCCATTTCCCTGCCTCTTGCTCTGCTGCTGGCTCTGGCTCCAGACCTCTGCTACTCCCCTCCATAGCGTCATGCTGGGGCCATCTCAGGGATGCTCCTGCTGCCCGGAGTCACTTCTGCATTTGACTTCAGGAGGCTCACACTGCAGCATCACCCAGAGTCCTGCACCTCCACCCTGATGCTTCGTGACTTGGCTCCCACCCATCCCCCAGCCTCCTCTGCCTGGGTGTTGGTGGGGGATATGTGGTGGGCCAAGGTCCTGACTTGGGTTCTGGCTCCATGGGGACTCTTTCCTCACAACTCACTGGTTTGTTCCCATTGCCAGCATTGGTGGGATGGTGGAAGGGTTGCAGGTCCTTGCACTCAGGTTTAGGGTGGACACTACAAGGAGGAGCTGGTTCGTGAGCTCAGGTTCAGGGTGGACACTAGAAGGAGGAGCTGGTTCATGAGCTCAGGTTCAGGGTGGACACTAGAAGGAGGAGCTGGTTCATGAGCTCAGGTTCAGACCGGACACTACAAGGAGGAGCTGGTTCATGAGCTCAGGTTCATACTGGACACTAGAAGGAGGAGCTGGTTCATGAGCTCAGGTTCAAACTGGACACTACAAGGAGGAGCTGATTCGTGAGCTCAGGTTCAGGGTGGACACTAGGAGGAGGAACTGGTTCATGTGCTCAGGTTCAGAGTGGACACTAGAAGAAGGAGCTGGTTCATGTGCTCAGGTTCAGAGTGGACACTAGAAGGAGGAGCTGGTTCATGAGCTCAGGTTCAGGGTGGACACTAGAAGGAGGAGCTGGTTCATGAGCTCAGGTTCAGACTGGACACTTCAAGGAGGAGCTGGTTCATGTGCTCAGGTTCAGAGTGGACACTAGAAGGAGGAACTGGTTCATGTGCTCTAATTCAGAGTGGACACTAGAAGGAGGAACTGGTCCTTGTGCTCAAATTCAGGGTGGACACTAGAAGGGGGAATTGGTTCATGAACTCAGATTTAGAGTGGACACAAGAAGGAAGAATTGGTCATGTGCTCAGGTTCAGGGTGGACACTAGAAGGAGGAGCTGGTTCATGAGCTCAGGTGCAGGGTGGACACTAGAAGGAGGAGCTGGTTCATGAGCTCAGGTTCAGAGTGGACACTAGAAGGAGGAGCTGGTTCATGTGCTGAATTTCAAGTGGACACTAGAAGTATGAACTGGTTCATGAGCTCAGGTGCAGGGTGGACACTAGAAGGAGGAGCTGATTCATGTGCTCAGGTTCTGTGTGGACACTAGAGAGAAGAACTGTTCCATGTGCCCGGGTTCAAGTTGGACACTAGAAAGAGGAGCTAGTTCATGAGCTCAGAGTCACGGTGCACACAAGAAGGAGCTGGTTCATGTGCTGATGTTCAGGGTGGACACTAGAAGGAGGAATTGGTTCATGTGCTGAGGTTCAGGGTGGACACTAGAAGGAGATCCTGTTTCATGTGCTCAGGTTCAGGGTGCACATTAGAAGGAGGAGCTGGTTCATGTGTTCAGGTTCAGGGTGGACACTAGAAATAGGAACTGGACCATGTGCTCAGGTTCAGGTTGGACACTAGAGGGAGGAGCTGGTTCATGAGCTCAGATCTAGGGTGGACACTAGAAGGAAGAATTTGTTCATGAGTTCAGGTTTAGGGTGGACACTAGAAGGAGGAACTGGTCCTTGTGCTCAGGTTCAGGTTGAACACTAGAAGGTGGAGCTGGTTCCTGATTTCAGTTTCATCGTGGACACTAGAAGGCGGCATTGGTTCATGTACTCTGGTTCAGGGTGGACACTTGAATGAGGATCTGGTTCATGTGCTGAGATTCAGGGTGGACACTAGAAGGAGGAGCTGTTTCATGAGCTCAGGTTCAGGGTGCACATTAGAAGGAGGATCTGGTTCATGTGTTCAGGTTCATGGTCAACAATAGAAGGAAGAATTGGTTCATGAGCTCAGGTTTAGGGTGGACACTAGAAGAGGAGCTGGTTCATGTGCTCAGGTTTAGGCTGGACCCTAGAACCACTACAGAGCGGTGCTGCTTGGTTGAAGTCTTCTTAGAAGAGAACTTGCATCTGAAGATTCAATGTTAAATCAGGAATTGTTACACATATCTATCATTACAGAGCTCAGGAAGGTGAGACAGCAAGATTACACATGTGTTGCCAACCTGGGCTACATAGTGAGACCATCTCCACAATAGAATCCTTAGTGTCGTAGTTGCCCAGGTTTTCCTCAGCTGTAACCCACTGCCTCTACACAGCTCTTCTGAAACATTGGTCCTTGCTCCAGTCATGTGAATTTCCAAGGATATTCACAAGGCCAACTGTGGTTTGTTGTAGACAGTGCAGCACCCTGTGTGTGAGAAGCACCGTCCTTCATTGAATTACTCATAATGCTTTCTCTCAGAGCTCATCAAAAAGGTGAATGGCAGGCCAGGTCTGCCAGAGCCAAACCACATGAGAAACCTGATCAGCTCTCTAGAGGTCTTCCTATCAGGGGCTGTCCAAATCTCCCTGGGTGGTAAGATGTCAGGGTTTGGCCGTCTGTGGGAGGGCAGGGCTCTCAGCCATGGCTGAATCCCCTCTGGGCTTTCTCCTGTCATACAGGTTCTCTCCTTCACGCCAACAGTCCCCGCATCTCACTGAGGGACATTCTTCCATTCTCATCCTGCCAGCCCTGTGGCTCCACCAGGCCCCGTTCTCCTCTTGGTGCTCCATAGCTGGCCTATCCTAAGTCCCCTGCTGGAAGCCTGAGCTTTTCCCTGCTAGTACCTTCCATGCTACTTTACCTGTCGTTCTCCCCATTGGCCTGCTGTTTGAGTTTCGTGACAGGGTGCAGTATGCCTTCAGCAGATGAGCCCAAAACTCCTGGGAGCCTCTCCACACAGTGTTTAGGGGATTCCCCTCAAGCAGTAGGCCAGCTTCACCACCCTGCCCCCCGAATACAAGGGGCACACCTCAGCAGGCTTAGTATGCATTATCTTTGCTTCTATGCCATTCCCAGGTCTTATCAACATGGAGTCTCTTTGATTACCCAGCAGCACAGGGACTTGGGTTAGCTGCCAAACTGGCCCTGTGCGGCCTCATGAAGTACCTCGAAAAGGTGGCTTGAAACCCACACCCTGCTCTAGGGAGCACTGTTGTACAGTAACATACTGCAGTCAGGTTCACATTGCTGGCAGAAATTACCCAGCCAAGAGCAGCTTGTGGGGGGAAAAAAGGTTTATTTTGGCTTACAGACTCAAGGGAAAGCTCTGTGATGTCAGGGAAAACAATGGCATTAGCAGAGGTTGGACATCAACCTCCTGGCCAATAACAGATGGACCACATCAACAGGAGAGTGTGCCAAACACTGGCAAGGGAAAATGGCTATAATACCCATAAGCCCACCCCCAACAATACAGTATTGCCAGGAGGCGTTAATTCCTCAATCTCCATCAGCTGGGAAACTAGCTTTCAGAATACCTAAGTTTATGGGGAACACCTGAATCAAACCACCACAGTTACTTTTTTGTTGCTGAGACAGAACACCCACTCAGAAACAGCCGGTGGGAGGGATGTTGTTTATTTTGGCTTACAGACTCAAGGGGAAGATCCATGATAGCAGGGAAGACATGACATGAGCAAAGGCTGGACATCACCTCTGCCACAGTAGAAAACAACAAGAGAGTGAGCCGAGTTCTGGCAAGTGGAAGCCAGTTACAGCACCCCAAATCCTACCCCCAAGAACACACCTCTTCCAGCAAGGCTCCTCCTCCCAAATTGCCACCAACTGGGAACCAAGCATTTAGAACACAAGAGATTTTGAGGGAAATCTGGTTCAAGCCATCACAGCAGATTGCTCAGGGAAGGGGAGTAAGCTCACATAAGCACACCTGCCACCTAAGAGTGGTGGCTCCTGTGGACTCTGCTACCCTGGACTTTGCCTACCTCCAAACTTGGTTCCATGCCTCTCTGATCCCCAGCGTGCACATTTTAAATTTTGTTTGATTCTCATTAAGTTTTTCATA
Source organism: Jaculus jaculus (assembly GCF_020740685.1). Taxonomy (NCBI): domain Eukaryota; kingdom Metazoa; phylum Chordata; class Mammalia; order Rodentia; family Dipodidae; genus Jaculus; species Jaculus jaculus. The sequence continues at coordinate 80,497,994 of NC_059112.1, read as the reverse complement.
TGTTAGCTACTCTCCCACTGTAGATTCAGTCTCCCCTAAATCTAGTGAAAACTCGGGCTGGGGGGGTGGTGCTCAACACTAGTCCACTTACATAGCACATGTATGGTCCTGGGTTCCATGCCCTGCATCCATGAGCGAGGTGAAGGCCATCCACCTTGTTCACACATCAGCAGAAGCAACAGGCAGAATCTTGGGATACTTATGGTGGTCAGCATGGCCATCTTGACTGAATCTTGTCTATCCACCCTCAACATGACGCTGTGCACACAGGGCCTCTGGACGCACTGTGAGGCACTGGAAGAGATCTTGACGGCCGAGAAGTCCTCCCAGTGCCAGCGGAGCTATTTGCTGAGCCTGTGAGAGGTGCAGTGCCCTTCCCCCACTATCCAACTCTGGAACTGGGCTCTCTGGAGGCCGTTCAGTGAAGAAACCACAGCGTCAGACCTGAGGTGGGCTGCTTTTCCTCAGCACAGGGTCCTTGAGATCGTCACGTTGCCAAGTATACCCGGGTTACCTTCCATTGTGAGCAGTGCTCCACAGCATGGACATGCTGGTCTGCTCGACCGTCCACCATCCTCTGATGGCCGGCTTCGCCTTCCTGCCCGGTTTCCTGTACAGCCTTCGGGAGCCTCAGCCACACTCTCTGAGAGCACAGCCATCGCGTCCTGTGGCACCACAGGCTTGCTCACGTGGGACAATGTCCTCTACCTCACAGACTGGGCCATTGAGAACCCAACCACTCTCACAAACATGTGATCTTGGGGCACTCAGGCAGGGTGGACCTGGTGCAGTTGTGGGCCTTGGCCCCCCTTGCTCCCATCCAGGACTGCTCTTGAGCTGGGCAGTGGAGCTGGTCTCATGGGTCTGGCCATTTGTAAGATGTGCCCGCCCCCCCGCTTCCAGAGCATACATCTTCAGTGACTACCACAGCCTGGGCTCAAGCAGCTCCATAGCAACATGCTCCTCAACAGGCTCCTGACAGAGCCAGAGGCTGCCACTGAAGCGGGCAGCACACAAGTGACTATGGCCGAGCTGGACTGGGATGAAGTGACGGCCTCTCAGCTCTCTGTGCTCCAGCTGGACCTTGTCATCGCGGCAGGTGACAGGGTTGAGGGCGCTGCAGGCAGGGTGGGACCCTGGGGTCTCCTGGTGTCATCAGCGCCTCAGGCCCCTTGGTGGAGACAGTGGATCATGTAATGGCTCTGTTCCTGACTGAGTGGTGTCCCAGCAGGCCTTGAGATAGACAGGCCAGATGCCAGGCCAATGCAGCAGCGCATCAGGGAAGTGGTGGCCAGCCCTGCCCACTCTGCCCAGGACCCCACCATGAGGCAGGCCACGGCCATCCCGTCATTAAGTAGGGCAGTCTGGCCACAGAGGGCATGGAGGCTAGCACCACTCTCCCAGGTCATGTCCACTCTTTTAACTGTCACCAGTACCCAGTCCTGTGACAAGAATAGGCTGGGGGCTGGAGAGATGGCTTAGCGGTTAAGCGCTTGCCTGTGAAGCCCAAGGACCTCGGTTCGAGGCTCGGTTCCCCAGGTCCCACGTTAGCCAGATGCACAAGGGGGCGCACGCGTCTGGAGTTCGTTTGCAGAGGCTGGAAGCCCTGGCGCGCCCATTCTCTCTCTCTCCCTCTACCTGTCTTTCTCTCTGTGTCTGTCGCTCTCAAATAAATAAATAAAAAATTTTTTAAAAAAGCAAAAAAAAAAAAAAAAAGAATAGGTTGGGATGGCAGGGGCAGGTCTGGGTCCTCTTGGATACTGGCTCTGCACAACTGGACAGAGTTTTGCTGTTACCACCATGCCGTATGTCTTTCAGAGACCACAGGACAGAGTCTGCCTCTCCTGGTGCCAGGCAAGACAGTTTTTGGCTTTGTCAACAAAGACATCTCATCCCTGGCACAAATAGAGGTGACCAAAAGCAGCATGTCCCTGCAGGCCTGGCCTCGTCTGAAACTGACAGTACCGGGCCCGGGAGCAGTGCCTAGCTTGGCAGGATTGGCTTCAGTAAGGGGCTTCAAAGTGGGTGAGAGGTAGAACAGACATCTGGGCCGGCAGCCCGAGGACTTGTACCACTGTAGTGTCTTAGCTCTGCCCACATGAGGGAGGCACTTCCTCTCTCAGCTCGGGAATTTTATGTTAAATAGTATAATCTAACATGACTGCTGTCCTCGGGCCTGTCTCCTGTATCAAAGTTGGCTCAACCCAGAACTTGTGCTTTGATTGTAACTCTTAACAGGAGGCCTTTTCAGTAATCAAGGGTTTCCATTGCAAACGTGCTGAACTGCCCCGGGAGTGATGCTCTCGCTGATCAGGGCCAGAGCAAGGGCACTCCTGATGTCTATGTAGCCTACATTATCCACAACCCAGAGATGGACCAGCTGTTGCATGAGACGACCACTGAGCATGGTCAGTCCCCAGCTTATACTGTACTGTCCCTTGGAGGACTCAGTGAGACAGTTAGGAAAGGACAAGAATTTGGTTCTGGAACAGTTAGAAAGCTCTAAGCCCACATGAGTGCCTGGGATTTTAGGCAGGGTTGCTGAGCCAGGAGCAGGAGGCAGCCCCACACCATGACCAAGAGATCCATGCCCAGCACCCCGCCCCGCCCCACTGTGTGCTTCCAAGCAGTTTCCATAAACCCTGGTTTTTGATCTGTAAAATAGAAGTGGCAAGTGATGCCAGTTGGTGTTAGGGTTCCACCACATTCTCGCCCCATCCACAGAGGACAGGCCTTCCATGTAGAGCTGTGTGGTTACTGGTCTCCTTGAACTTCATGTCCTTTCCTCTTCCTTTTCTGGTCTGTGAAGACATCAGCCTGGAACACAGCAGAGCAACCTTGAACCTGCATTAAGATGCTCAACAGCAAGCAGTCCATGGCCAGCAGGGGGCGGTTGAGAGTAGGCAGCCACTGTTGCAGGCACACAGTCACTGGAAGAGGAGCTGGGGACTTTAGAGAAGGGCTAAGGAGCCATCCATCTGCACGGTCCTAAAATGACACTGCGGTGGGCCCTGGGTATCTTGAGCGAGGGAGGGCTGGAGATCTGTGGCCCAAGCCAGTCAACTGGGACACACCTGTCCTCAATGCACCCTCTTGTCACTCTTTGTGTATTGTTTCTAGACCAGGCTGAGATCTACTGGGAAGAGGTGCCCTCTTTACCCCTCCACAGTAGAAATGCTGAAGCTCAAGCTATAGGGTCACTATGGTTCCTGAAGGTTATGGTGAAAATGAAGTCACTACCCAAGAAGCATTCTTCGTGGGAAGCTTATAATTTTTAAATTAAATTCCAAATAACGAAGCACACCATGTTCTAATCAACACACGGTGAGGCACCCAGCCTCAACAGCTCTGACCCAGCAGATCATCATAGAGTGGACACTGCTCAGAGGCAAGTGCTTCCTTCATGTACAGAGAAATGTGCACTTGCAACCGATGGCCCAGCTGGTGTTCTGTGGAGCCCAGTGCATACATGGCATCTGCTGAGCTCACCGGGCAGCAGGTCTGATTCCAGGTGTAAGCAGAATATGAGACACAGGAGACAAAAACCCAGGAAGAGAAGTTGGCCAAGTCACAGGAAGTAACAGTAATGTGCTCACCATAGGAGAGAGGAGCACCTCAGAGCCTCAAAGAAGCCAAAATGGAGCCCTTTCCAGATCATTCTCCAGGGGGTGCCCACAGGATGGAGGTTTCCAGATCTGTTCCCCGGGCAGCTCACACTGCAAGTCCTTCCTGCTTCTGACCGCCAGGGGGTGGAGGAGAAGCAGCAGGCTTGGTGTGGTAGGAGAGTGGGTACAGGGGAGCCAGGACCGTCTTCAGTATGCGTGGACACACTCGGGAGCCCTTACCTCAAGCCACAAAACCCCCTGTCCATTACCAATGAGAGCACTGTCCTCCCCCAGCTCTCATCCCACCTCAGCTCCTCTGACTCCCAGAGGTTCATGCAAAGCTAGCTTATCTTGCCATCAGGGTCAGAAAACTGAAAATCCCTAACGAGGGTGTCGGGGGGGAAACCCTCAAAACAGAACCTTAGCACTGGCCTGCTCCACTCCACACTTGGTCGTCAGCTTAGCTGACTTCAACTCCAGGCTGTCCACCAGAAGTGTCCCTCAGAAGTCCAAGCCCTGACCATCACGGGATACTGGAGGGAGTGGTCTGCTTTCACTGCCCATGCCCTGAAGCTCATCTAGACTCCCCGTGTCTCCCCTCTCCTCCAGGCAAAGTCCCACTGTTCACAGGGAAAGGGGATAGGCGATGGCATCTCTCAGTATCAGGTTTACCAAACGGCAGCTTGTTGTCAAATCCTGTCTGTAAATAAAGTTTTCTTGGAACCCAGTCCCTGTCTACACAATCTGCAGCTGCTCTCACATTTACTAAGGACACACTTGAAATGTTCTCAAGAGAACTGAAGGACAGTCAAAAATGCCTCCAGGGCTGGAGAGGTGGCTTAGTGGTTAAGGTGCTTTCTTGCAAAGCCAAAGGACCCCAGTTAGATTCCCCAGGACCCACGAAAGCCAGATGCACAAGGTGATGCATGCATCTGGAGTTCGTTTGCAGCAGCTGGAGGTCCTAGTGCACCCATTCTCTCTCTCTCTCTCTCTCTCTCTCTCTCTCTCTCTCTCTCTCCCACTTTCTCTCTCAAATAAATAAATAAAATATATTTTAAAAAATGCTTCCTGTCAAGCTTGACAGAGCAACTTACTAAGCATGAGGGTGTGAACATTTATAAGGAAAAATGTGTGCACTGCAGAGGCTCCCTTGACCCCACTCATGCTCCCTAAAGGACAGCCCAGGGTCCTATCTATCCTGACAGTGGTGTGAGCTCTAAATCCCAGAGGGCAGGCCGGGTGTGAATGCTGCTGACAGCGCGGGAGGCTGCCTCAGAGGCCTGTGCTTCTTCCCTGTGCCTTTCTCCTACATCCTAGAGTCCCAGCATCATGCCCCTGCTGTGGAAAGCAGGCTCAGTGCACACCAAGCCCTGTCTTGAGGATAGATCCATCACCCGCAGCTGAGCCACCAACTCCTCAGCATCCACGAACACCAGACCACTCTCTCATGTCTCACAAGCTCATGTAAACTGCAGAGAAAGCTGAGCCGTGCTCCGTCCCCCACAGGTGAAGCCCATTGGGAAGTGGCTGCTTCCAGAGCCTGCTCTGGGACGGAGCGTTTGAATACTAACAAGTCTGGAAAGAATGCCAGGGAGAAAGGAGCCAGACGGGGCGGTGGCCATTTTGTGTCAAAAAACAATCCTGGTTTTTTTCTTCCACTCTTCACACCTGAGGCCCAAGGTCCCAGGAACCCCCTCAGTTTGATTCTGCACATTTGGGTGGCTTTTCAGGATCAGTGGGAGGTTCAGTCCTGACGGCCTGCACTTGGCTCACAGGAAGGTCTCACACCATGAACTTCTCCTCCACAGGGTGGTCCCTGACCAGCAACAGGGAAGAGCTTCCTGAACCTCGTCTTCCATTGTCTTCCCATTCCCACCCTGGCCAGGGACATGAAGTCTCAGAATGACACTGGTGTGGATGATTTCCATGGGAAAATAGGCCATCAGGGAGAGTGAAGAAGAAACTTCAACTCAGGGAACTGCAGGCAGCTTGCAGCAGCCTGAGTCTCAGAAAAGCGGACTGAAGGTGTGTACTTCTGTATCCTAAGTGAGCTCTGAGCACAAGCCCGCCCTAGTATCACTCACAGTGTTCTGTGTAGGACTCATTCTGGGAGACCCTCCAATGTCTGTCCATGTTTTCAAGTCTCAGACATGCACATATGACCTGCACGCTTCTTCCTGTGCACTTAGGATCCTAGATGATTTAGAACACACAGGCAATGTAAGACTTTGGAAATAACTGTCACATGGAATCACTCAGAGAGTAGTGATAAGAAGAGAGTCTGAGTGTTTAGTACAAGCACAGGCATTGAATGCCTCACTACATTTACTTATTTATTTGTTTTTTGAAGTAGGGTCTCCCTGTAGCCCAGGCTGACCTGAAATTCACTCTGTAGCCTCAAGCTTGCATCAAACTCACAGTAGTCCTCCTACCTCAGCCTCCTGAGTACTGGGCCTACAGGTGTGCACCACCACACCTGGCACCTTTTCTTGAGAGCCACACTATGTAGCCCAGGCTAGCCTGGAACTCATAATCCTTCTGCCTCCACCTCCAGAATACAAGCATGTGTCACTCTACCAGACATCTCACCACATTTCCCACAGCTCGAGCACTGTGATGCATGCTCACCAGCTGCTGATCTAGAACATGAGCCCAGGAGGGTTTGGCATCCACTCCTGCTACTTGAAGTTCACAGCACCAGAACATGTCCACCACCCTCAGGGACAGGTCCAGATTGCTGAAGGACTTGTGCAGACAGACACCCAGGTCCACTGACCCTGCAGAGAGAGATGGGGGGGAGGGCTTGAAACACTGTGACACGTCCTCCCACCAGAGCGGAGCATGTCAAAATGTCACTAAGGAGACAATCCCTAAACACAAGTAGCTTAAGCTGGTCATGAGTCAGGTGGCCTGGCAAGAGGCAGAGACAGGTTGACTGTTGGGTCCTGTCTGAAACTGCATTGTACTTAAGGTTTACAGTTCTTAGTTTCATTGACTCAGTCTTCTGCTTAACTGTAATTTATTGTCAAAGAGAATTCCTACACAGTCACTATGCAGTGGGTACAGGGTTTTAGGCTAGGTGATAAAAGTTTTGGTTATGGAGAATGGAAATGCTCACATGACTCTTGCACTGAGTGGACATTTGAGAAACGATTAGAACTGGCTGGAGAGATGGCTCTGCATATAAGAGATTTTGCTATGCAAGGGTAAGGAGCTGAGCTCAATCCCCACAAGGTATATAAGAAAGTTGGGTATGGCATGTAAGCAAAGAGAATCAATGGGGCTCACCGGTCAGACAGTCTAACCACAAAACATGAGCTCCAATTATCAAGTGGATGCAGGAATCCTTAGCCAAAGCCTGGTCTGGAGGCACAGGCCTGTCCCAGCTACTTGGGAGACCGAGGCAGGAGGATCACAAGTTCAAGGTCTCAATAAGCTTCACAGTAAGTTCAAGGCCAGCCCAAGCAACTTAGTGAGACCCTATCCGTAAATAACAGAGGGCTGGAAATATAGCACAGTGGTAGATCACCTGCCTTAGCATGGGGAAAGCCCTGGGGAGAGATGGAGATAAGGAGGGAGGAGGAGAATGGATGGGAAAACCAACTCTTTCAGAGTGTGCATGAACAAAGTAGTGCTGTGTGTAGACATTCTGCCAAGGCTGTGGCCTCCTTCTCCTCCCTCCTCCAACGTCCCTAATGGTAACTGTTACCACACAGAGTAGGGAAGGGAGAGTATCTCAGCTAAGTGTTATTCAAACTGTTTTTAAAAAAACAAAATGAATGATGGGCTGGAGAGATGGTTAGTGTTTAAGGCACTTGCCCACGAAACCTAAGGACCCATGTTTGACTCCCCAGATCATGCAAAGCATAATGCGTACAAGGTTGTGCACACGTGTAGAGTTCTGAAAAAAAAGGGTCAGTCTGTTAGCTTGTCTAAAGAAAAGTGAGTGATAAACAGCATCTAAATAAGACAGTGAATGGGGAGAGGACTACTGGCCTCACAATAGTCCTCAGATTTAGGTTCTGGCTACTCATTGACCACATGGGGACACAGCTTCCTATACCCTCTCCCACAGTCCTCAGGCTGGCCCACCCATGGTTCAGGACCACGAGCACACAGACCAGCCACACTATGCCAGATGGGCACCTGCCTCCACCTACACAGCCAGACAAGCCCGAGCCACTGACTGACCCAGCCCCACGCCTACTTTCTAACGCAGCCAGCAGGATGGAGAAGTCCTAGTCCTCTACAACAGAGGAGGGTGACAGACTTCTCCCAACAAGCCCAGCCCATCTCAGACACCCAGCCCAGCTCCAGAGGAGAGGGCAGGAGCTCATCTGAGGGACAGACAAGGCTCAAGCATTGGGGAGAGTGACAGACCTATCTAGCTTGTGCTGCTCACTAGTAGCACGAATCACCCACGCAGGTGTGATACCATGTAACCCTGGGTGTCTCTCTTGGGGAACACCAACCTCTACGTGGCCATGTCCAAGGGTACTGAGGAAAGTGTTAGATTCTGGATGTCACAGGGAAGGTGCAGGGACAGGATGGCATTAGCCACCACAGCTGGGCCACAGGCTTCTGGCCTCAAACCAAGATGGTTGCTCACTAACACAAGGACACACTAGGAAACCCTCTGTCTGCCAGCTACACAGTCTTCCCATCACACCTTCCTTATCATCCCATGGGGGTGCAGTGACATCTCCTGTGGACACCATGAGCAAAAAGACACATTGGTAAAGTGCTTTGAAAACCAACCGTTACTTTGACCAGCCATACACCGTGTTGCTTACTCATTGGGAGGTTAGACAAATGAGGTATATTTTCAACTGAGATACTTCTAGGTGCAGGGTAGGACTATGTGGACAAGACCTAATGTAAAACTCCATGGCAGGACTGCAAAGATCTAATGTAAAAATGGTGAGTCTATGGAGAAGGGGCCTCATGTCAGACTGCACGGTGGGTCTGTGGAGACAGGACCTCATGTAAGAGTGCACCGTGGGTCTGTGGAGGATCTCATGTTAGACTGCACGGTGGGTCTGTGGAGATAGGATCTCATGTTTGAATGCATTGTGGCTTTGTGGAGACAAGACCTCATGTCAGACTGCATGGTGGGTCTGTGCAGACAGGACATCATGTAAGCTGAGAAGAGGCTACTCATAGCATAATGTCAGGTAGTGTAATTTCAGTGACTCAAAAACTAGAAGTGAAGCACCAGTGTTACTGCGGTCTAAAACATTCATGAGGATATCTGTGCCTATCATTAATTAGAGTGCAAGAAGGTCACAATCCATGGACTAAAACCATAAGATCATTTTCTTTTCTATCAATAGGAAGCTAGCCCAGTGGATACCAAATTTATGTGTCCTATGGAAACTGCTTCTCATCGACCCGCTCTCCCAGAAAACTCCAAATTTTCATATGCTTTGGTTGTCTCCCTGCCTGATTCCTCATTTGTAAAAAAAAAAAAAAAAAAAAAAAAAGATACGTGCTCCCTCACAGTTTTCTTGAGTGTGTTGGTAGTATGCATTGTGTGTGTATAGTGTATGCACATATATGTGCAGATGTGGATACCCCATGCACACATGAGCAGAGGTCCCAGGATGTCTGGTGTCCTGTCACTTTTCCACCTCTTTTCCTTGAGACGGCATCTCTTGCTGAACCTGGAGCTGCCATTATTTCAGTTAGACAAGCAAACCCCATGGGTTCTCCTGTCTCCACCTCTCAGCACTGGGATTATAGGCATGCATGTTTTTTTGTTTGTTTTTGTTTTTGTTTTTTCAAGGTAGGGTCTCACTCTAGCTCAGGCTGACCTGAAATTCACTATGTAGTCTCAGGGTGGCCTCGAACTCACACCAATTGTTCTACCTCTGTCTCCAAGTACTGAGATTAAAGGCATGCGCCACCATGCCTGGCCACATGCAGTTTTTACTTGGGTGCTGGGAACCAAACTCAGTTCTTCAAGCTTTAGCAGCAAGCACTCTTATTCACCAAGCCATCTTCCCAGCCTGCAGTTCTCTCCCCCTCTCCCTCTCCCTCTCCCTCTCCCTCTCCCTCTCCTTTTCCCTCTCCCTCTCCCTCTCCCTCTCTCTCACTCTCTCCCTCTCTCCCTCTCTCTCTCTCTCTCTCTCTCTATCTCTCTCTCTCTCTCTCTCTCTCTCTCTCTGTATTTCAAGATAGAGTGTCACTCTAGCCCAGGGTGACCTGGAATTCACTATGCAATTTCTGGGTGGCCTTGAATTTACAGTGATCTTCCTACCTCTGCCTCCCAAGTGCTGAGATTAAAGGCATGTGCCACCATGCACGTCTCAGTTTTCTCTTTTGAAAGAGCTCTCACTGTGGAGTCCAACCTGGTCTTGAGCTTTTGGACCTCCTCCCCCCTCCCCCCTCCCCCCCCCCCGACTGCTAGGTTATATGCTCGTGCTATTGCACACGGCACTCTCAGGTTGAAGGCATTCACACTGGAAGTGTTTGGGAATTCTAACCTGGGAGGTGTTGACAAATGATAAGGAGAGCAGGTAAGTCACCTGACAGTAGAAGAGTGAGAATTAGGGCAGTGGCTACTTTGGAGAAAGTGAGGAAAAGTCTAGAAGGCACCCGCTGTGCTGAGTGAAGAAGCAGATGCTTGAATGTATGAACTGAGTGAGGCCCAAAGCTCTCGGGGCCTATCCAGATACAGACTTCGTTGTGGTGCTGGAGATCGACCCAGCCCTGGAACTTGTTCTTGACTTCCATTTCCCAAGGAGCCCTGAGGACATCTCTCCCCCTCTAGGTTCCATGGTAGGAGGATGACAGTTATCACTCACCACCTGGTGGTACTGCTGGTGCCTGGAAGAATTCCTGCCAAGAAGTGGTGTGCCAACCCTGTGGATCAACATGGATCAACATCATCGTGCAGGAATCCTGAGTACTCACCAGTCCCCTTAGCCCCTGGCAGCCACTTCAAAATGTGAGTCTCCAGCAACATTGATGACACCTTCACGAACCTGATCTACTTCATGCAGCAGTCCTACACTAGATCTCAGAGTGTGTAGCAACCAGCTAGTCCCATACCTGACTCAGATAACACCCACAGTCTTGAGCACTTGCCTGTGCTCTCATTTACCTGCACAGCTGTGGACCATGTTGTATTCTCTAACTGTGCTGGGGACTGGACCAGGGCCTTAAGCATGCTAGGTAAATGCTCTACCACTGAGTTCTGTCTCCAGTCTCTGTGCTCATCTCATGGCTTAAAGGATTATGTTCCCCAAGGTCATGGAGAACTCAGAAGTAGCAACTGTGTGGTCTAAACACCTATCTATCACCTTCTCACTGAAACCCAGGTTCCATCCTTTCCTGCTGCCTGGGAGAGCTGTGTGGGACTGCAGGTCAGGATTCTTGTGTCTGGAAGACCCAACGGTGTCATTGCCATGGAATGAATACAAGGGCTATTATAAGTCTCAGCCTTCCTCTTCCTTCTCAAACTGCAAATCAAAATCATTTTCTTCAGAGTATATCTTGCCCTGCCCACTCTGTGTTTTCTCATTATCAGCTTCCTATTAGCCATGATATGAACTGCTCTGTTCCACCCCCTGTTTTTACCATCTTGGGCTGATACCTTTGAAACCATGAGCCAAGATAATCTTTTCTCCCTTTAAGTAGTTGATGTATTTGTGACTGGTTACAGTGACATAAGATGTGCTTGGGTATATGGTTTCTTTCAGGGCTTCAAATTATTCAGTGAGGCCCATTTAAACCAGAGAGAGGCATTGGTGGTCTACTATGAGGACATCATGAATCATCATCTCTTATTACTCTAGGTGGTATTAGCTTTAAGTTTTATGTCCCTTGGCAATGGTGATTAGAATTCTCGACCAGAGCTTTGGATTTGGAAGGTGACCATGCTGAGCCTTATGCATAGTAGATAAGTGCTTTACCACTGATTCCTCATTTGTAAAAAAAAAAAAAAAGATACGTGCTCCCTCACAGTTTTCTTGAGTGTGTTGGTAGTATGCATTGTGTGTGTATAGTGTATGCTCCCAGTGTTTGAGACAGGCCCTCACTTTGTAGCTGTGTGTGTCTTTTCTTGGGGAGATGTGAACAGTCTACCCTCTCAGATAGGGCATCTATGACGGACCAAAGAAAAGAATCCATCCAGGTCTAGCAGAGTGAACCACTGGGCTTATTTGCAGATACATAGGTGAGGTGTTACTTATAAAAGCATAGGTGACCCCAAAACACCACATCCCTGAAAAGTTGGAACTAGCAAGCGCTAAGGCTCTGCCCCAGCTGCATGCATGCTCTCTTCAGATAGCTTTCCATACACCGTATACTCTGGCACCTCTGGAGACTACATGCAACTGGGGCAGCATCACATACTGCTGGAGCAGGTGTGGGAGGGAGCAGCTATGACCTGATGGGAGGGCTCAGTGACCGTCCCTCCCCCTCCTTCTGTGAGCACATTCTACAGACCCAGTCTTGAAGGGATTATGCGAGTAACCGCAGATGCTCAGATGAAGATATTAGAAACTGTTATGATTAGATGACAGCCGTCCACAAGAGGAGCCCAGGATGGCCTTGAACTCACTGTGTAGCTCAGTCTGGCCACATGCAATCTTACTATCTCCACCTCATAATGACCTCTGGCTAAGGTTTTTTTTTTTTTTTTTTTTTTTTTTTTTTTTTTTTTAAGGAAAAACAAAAACAGAAACAAAAACAGAAACAAAAACAATTTCGCCAGACATGGTGCCACGCACCTTTAATCCCTGCACTTGGGAGTTCAGGGCCACTCTGAGAATACAGAATGAGTTCCATGTCAGCCTGGGCGAGAGTGAGACCCTATGTTGGAAAAAAAAAAAAAAAATTTCCACAATGAGACTGGAAAATAACTATAACCAGAATTTTTCAAACTGACTTGATTTGATAAACCACATGGAAAACTTATTTTAAATGCCAATTCCCAGGCTCATCTCTGAATTCTCCTGTAATATCTAACACAGGGTCTCCTGGGAATCTGTAAGCCACTGAATGCACTACTTTTTCTTGTAATAACATGTTCCATTCTCCCCCATTATCTTGTTTTGTAATCCTCAAGCATATCATTCAAGGATTCTCAAGTTTAATTTCTTCATCTGGACACCACTTTGGTATAGCTGACAACTTCAGGCTGCTGAGATAAACTTCCACACCAGGCACAGTTATGGAGAAAGGGAATTTATTGATGGTAGAGGGGACGTTCTATAAGGGCAGAAAAAAAATTAGTCCTCTTTCACAGGACCAAGCGAAGAGAGAAAAGCCACAGGCCACCACAAGCACGCAAGCACACTGCAGGAATGCCATGCAGGACTCAGGCACTTTGCACATCTTTAGATTGGAATTCCAAATCCACTCCTACACCTGAGGGCTGGACACAAAGATCCCCCAGTAACACCTCCTCTAGCCAGGCAGGTGCAGATCTAAAGTACAAACTTCAATAAAAATCCTGACTATATTGGGGGCCATGCATTCAAACTACCACATGGGGGATAAAAGCATTCATTTCACAGGGTTTTTGTAACAAAATGCTGGCAAGTTAACCTATGGGGACATGCTTGGTAATTCTATCAAGTGTTGTACACAGGTATAAATGATTCCAATATTTAGCTGGCTCCATTGTACTGCGTCTTATTTCCAGGACTAATTAAATTACTTGTAGTGTCTAGTGTATAATAGAAATGTGGGGTTCTCCTCTAAAACATTAAGAATTCACAGATGGCGACAGCAGAGTAGTAAGCTAAGTATTCATCTTCCTAAGCATGGTCTGCTAAGCACACACCATCAGTGCATGCAGTTGGCCTTGCTTATATCAGCTGCTGCTGGAATTCAGCCCAGCCAATTATTCAAGGTTTGTGAAAGTGGCAATAACATGGAGCTAGCATTCCAGAAGCACCTATCACTTTATGGGTTCAGCACCCAGGATTCCTCAGTATCAACAATCAGACCTGACTGCTGTCAGACACTTGGGGAACTTGATCAAAATCCTGATTTCTACCCAGCATGATGTAGCATGCCTGTAATTTGCACATCCAGGAAGCAGAAGCAGGAGCATCCTGAGTTCAAGGCCTGCCTGGGCTCTATAGGATACTTACAATGTCTCAAAAAATACAAAGGAATCAGATCCTTGGACTCTTCCCTTGAAATCTTCAAAGGAGTAGTTGTGAGATGAAGGCCCCAAATCTGGATTTTTAGCAGCCAAGAATGTAGCTCAATGAGAGCAGTGCATGTTCCAGCATGAGTAAGATCCTAGATCCCATCTCAAGCACCACAGCAAATAAGTGATGATGATTGATCTCATCCAATTTCTTACCTAACCAATCTTTAGGATCAAGGCAATTCTGGAACACTCACTAACCTATTAGCCAATTTCATTAGCTCTCATTTGTGAATGAGGTCTAGTCAGAGCTGGTGACAGCCAAAGCTACGAGAGCAGCTATTACAATTTCATCACACCATGATGGGAGTGTGTGTGTGTGTGTGTGTGTGTGTGTGTGTGTGTGTAAGAGAGAGAGAGCGGGACACAGAGAGAGAGGGAGACAGAAGGAGGAAAGGAGGGAGAGAGAGAGAACAATGTAAAAGTTCCCACATCTCACCTAACATAATATAAATTGAACATAAGTTATGGGGTGACAGGCAAGGAGTCTTTCCATTTGTACTCAGAACTGTTGGCATTTGTCACAAGTCAGCCTAACTTTTAGAAAGGGCCTCCTGCGTGGCCTCCCAACAAGACCATGTTAAGATCTTGCGTCTTCCTCTCAAAGGAAAAGCAAAGCAACCTGACCCCACCTCCTTTCCGGTGTTCATTTATAATGACTCATTGGGTCAATCCTCTCTGTTGCTCCCCTGACAGCCATTTCTGCATATAGGAGCCACTATGATTCTGGGAAAATAAATTCACAAAGCATGTCTATGTCGTCTTCAGAAGACCCTAGGCACTCTCCAGTTCACTCAGGGTAGTAGCTTAAACCCATGCAACCTACAAGGATTTATATGGCCCAGATCTCTGTTCCTAGGTCTGTCCTCTCCCACAAGCAGTCCTCAGTCACCCTCAGACATCTCACCTTTGCCCACTCACTCATAGCCACACCTGCTAACCCTGTCCTGCCTCCAGGACGTGGCCTGCTTCAGCCTCAGTTATTCTGCACTGCTATTCCCACTGCATGGAATGCTGTTCCCCATATGAGCATGTGGCTTCTCCTGAACATCTTTGGTCCACAGGGCATCTTTCTAGCAAGACTGTGTGTGAACTGAGCCCATACTCATGGCTCTTTCAACCACTCTTTCTCCCATGGATGCTCCTCATTCTGTGGGTTCTCTTCTAACACACTGACCAACTGTGGTCCACTTTCTATGCCTTCCCAATGCTTGGCACTCAAACACAAGCCCTAGTAGGGCAGATTTTTGTCCTGCTCACTGCAATCCCTCCAGCACCTCCAGCAGTTTCTCACACAGTAGATACTTTGCCAACATTTGCTGTGTGAAGAAGCATGTTTACTCACTCAACTAACTGAATTTCAGACCCCTGCAAAAATGAGTTAGATCCACTGCTCAGGAAATCAGTACTACACTGGAAGACAGCCACCAGGACACAGATAAGCAGAGCTGGGGAGCATGAGGTGAACATCAGAGGTGTGCACCAGGCAGGTGATACTGCATGCAAGGAATATAGCTGCAGGAGCATGTCGGGAGGAGGACACACTGAGCCCAGGAACCGGGGCTACCTAGCTACCATTACAGCTGGAGTTGTGGAGGACTGAAATGTTGACAGAGGGAGACCTTCCAGGAAGAGAGGAGTCCTCCACATGGTCAGCAAAGGCAAGCTACACAAAATTCATATTGTGCCTGCAAGGCAGGATGTGTGTGTGTGTGTGTTTCCAAAAGTTGTACTGTAAAGAACATAGGCATGAAGGTCAAAGGAACTGGAATTAAAACCCCATCTCCTCCCATCTCTCCCTGGGATCCATCCCCTTTGCTACCAGCATACTCTCACTCTCTCTCTCTTTTTAAAATTTTTTTCAAATATTTTATTTTTATTTATTTATTTATTTGAGAGAGGCAGATATACAGAAATAGGCAGGTAGAGAAAGAGAGAATGGGCACCCCAGGCCCTCCAGCTGCTGCTAACGAACTCCAGATACCTGTGCCCCCTTGTGCATCTGGCTTAGGTGGGTCCTGGGGAGTTGAACCTGGGTCCTTTGGCTTTGCAGGCAAGTGCTTTAACCACTAAGCCATCTCTCCAGCCCCTCTCTCACTTTCTTGCTCTCTCTCTCTCTTTGTATTACCAGAGACCCAGCTCAAAAGCCCTGGGAGTATCATGGATTAGGCTTGGCAACAGTCTCAATCCACCAATCGAAGAAAGAGTAATGGTGAAAAGCAGAGAAAGGAGATTTAACATGGGGAAGAGGAGTGGAGAAGAGAATCCAGAAACCCTAAGTTCTCTTTGTGGTACTGACATAAACTTTGCATTTAAGTAGAGGAAGAGTTGTAGGAGGAATAAGAGATCTGCATGACTAACCAGTCTTATTCAAGGTGTGGTCTGCCTCATCATTGCCTCAGTTCTGGTCCTGCAAGGAGATCCAGATAGGTCATTGTTGCTTGAAGAGACATTACTCCTGCTCCAGAGTGTCCCCTTGCTGTCATAGATAACAGCCTTTATTTGAGAGGAGGTCTTCTGTCCTAAAAGGCTTGGCTGTTCCTGGAATCCAAGGTAACTACAGGTTTAAGACAATGACTGAAGACTTTTAGGTACCTTTGAAGGGTGGGAGGACATTATATAACAGACAGTAAGACGCCTCAATTATCCTCTGCTCTTTGTCCCTTCAGCCTTGAAAGGGGCTGAGGTAGGTGCTCCTTGAGTGATGGGCAAGGCTGTGCCTGAGTTAACAGGTGACTGAACCAAAGTAGAGGAGAAAGAAGCATGAAGGCAGTGATGCAGGCTTCCATCCGGCTGCTAGTTACCTGGGACCCTGGGGAGAAGTTAGTGTTGTATAGAGAAGTGTCTTCTGAGAGCCTGTCATATTCCTCAAGAAACTGTCTCTACTGTCGCCTGTTTTCTCGGGTTCCTTCACTCTTAGATCTTCCCATATCCTGCAGAAAAATTGGCCTTAGGCTTATCTTTATATTCATCAACACAAAAAACTCTAATAACATCATGTGTCAAATATTGAGACAGCTCAAAAGATAGGAAAGATACTTTGTATCTTCAGACAACTTTTGTCTCTGACACTAGTCTGTATAAATAAGGAACATTTCTTTTACCCTTCCTGTGACATATGAAGTCATCCTAACTCCATCTCCCAGCTTTCGATTTAGCCACATGGGATTCACAGTTCTTCTTTCCTCTGAAATTCTTAAATGATTCTGCAGAATCCTCATAGCATTCCTGTAAGTATTATAGCCCGTTTTTTTCAGAAGAGGAAACTGAAGCCCATGTCACGTGACAGAGTAAGAGCTGTGGCTCAGGCCTATATTCAAGGATAACACAGCTCTTACCGCATTGCTGAGAAATGGAATAACATCATGTCCAACTCCTAAGCAAAAGGCTAGAGGCTGAAATTCTGGGACCATTCAAATTTCACACACAACAGGAAATGGGTTCTTCTCTTTCCACTGTGACCATATTAAATATTAATTTTCTTTGTCTTTGCAAATATCAACATTGACTAAGATGCACACCACCATTTCAGGTATTTTTTATATTCAAAGTGAAACTGTGAATGCCTCTCTATCTCACTGCTGGGGTCAAACCAGTGACCATCTCTGCCATGGGGCAGCATCTCCAAAAGGACATGGGTGGGTGAGTAGTAGCAATATTGAAGGACAAGTTCACACCAGTCCTGACAAGTCCAGTTCCAGGCACCAACCAATACTGTGCTTTAAATATTTTTAGGAGGGCTGGGGAGATGGTTTAGCAGTTAAGCGCTTGCCTATGAAACCTAAGAACCCCAGTTCGAGACTCAATTCCCCAGTACCCACATAAGCCTGATGCACAAGGTGGTACATGCATCTGGAGTTCATTTGCAGTGGCTGAAGGCCTTGGTGCACCCATTCTCTCCCCGCCCTCTCTGTTGCTATAAAATAAAATAAAATAATAAAATAAAATAAAATGAATAGTTGTAGGAGCAGAAGGACCTGAAAGAGGTTCCTACCTGCACAATATCCAGCTTGGATCATGATCAGAAGAGGCAGATGGAGCAGACAGGGCCAGAAGACCCCCCAGGGAAAAGCAAGGACACCGTCTCTGAAGCTCCTGAAAGACCTTGATTCCCATCATCCTTGGTGGGTTTTTGGTTTTGGTTTTTGTTTGTTTTTTGGTTTTTCAAGGTAGGGTCTCACTCTAGCCCAGGCTAACCTGGAATTCACTATGTAGTCTCAGAGTGGCCTTGAACTCACAGTACTCTTCCTACCTCTGCCTCCCGAGTGCTGGAATTAAAGGTGTGTGCCACCACACCCAGCTTCTTGGCGGGTTTTAAAAATAATATATTTTTTTACTGTTTTCTTTCTGTTGGAAAAAAAATCATGTTCAAAACAGTATAGTTCAAAATGTAAGAGTGCAAAAAGAAGATAAAAATTAACTACAAACTCCAGAATGTAAAAGAATGATTAATGACCAACCCCCAAGGTAGAGTACTATTTACCCCAAGGGGAGGAGAGAGATGTAATGAGACAGATGCACAGGGCCCTGTGATTGTTCCCATGAAGATCTATTTCTTTGGCTTGTTGTTAGGTACCTGAATATTCTCAATAACTTTTCTCTGATATTTTGTTAGTATGTCTGGTGATTCAGAACAAATGTTTGCAAATCATCTATTGTAGTCATCATTGAAAACTTAATTGCTAGCATAGCTCCCTGCTACCTAGTAGGTACTTTAAAAATGAGGGCTAATCTTCATGGTCAGCTTGATTAGATTTAGAATCACCTAGGAGACACACCTCTGGGCATGCCTGTGGAAGCGTTTCTGGAGAGATTTACCTGAGGCAAGAAGACCCACCCTCAAAGCAGCACCATTGCATGTGCTGGGGCCCCAGAGCGCATAAAAGGAACATAGAGAACTTGAGCTAAGACTAGCGTCCGTCTCTCTTTGCTTCCTGACTGCAGATGCACCATGCAGCTGCCTCATACTCCAGCCACCCTGTCATTCCACCAACCTGGGCGGGACCCTCAAACCACGAG
Organism: Jaculus jaculus; assembly: GCF_020740685.1. Classification (NCBI taxonomy): domain Eukaryota; kingdom Metazoa; phylum Chordata; class Mammalia; order Rodentia; family Dipodidae; genus Jaculus; species Jaculus jaculus. The sequence continues at coordinate 80,479,202 of NC_059112.1, read as the reverse complement.
CCAAACAAACCCTCCCTTCTTTAAGTTGATTTTGTCACGGCAACAATAAAAGCAACAAACACACCTAATTAAAAATCTTCTGAATGAATAAGTGAGTGAATGTGAGTGGATGAATGATTAAAACACCTGAGTGTTAGTTTGCCCACACTGAGAAAACAGGGCTGGCCATATCCATGCTCAGGATGGTGGTAAGAGTTAGGTGCTGTGACCTACCTGGACACAGCTGATAAGTGAGAAGTGGACCACACTGAATGGTTGCTTTGATCTTCTAGTGTTCCTGGCCATAATTTATAAAGAGAGTCACCACTACCCAACTTTCCTACAAAAAAAACACAAAACACAACTTTTCTCAGGGCAAGAACAATGGAAACCAGTGGGACATTCATTTTCATTCATTTTAATATAATCCTTTTGAGTCTCAAATTACATGTGATCATTATAGGATGACACGTGCAATTTTACCTTAGCTTCAACTAACTACTGTTTATAAATGTTTGTTGTTCCTGCTTAGCTCAGAAAACCTTTTTAAGACTCCAATGGTTAATTATAGAGGCCTCTGAGGCAGTGGAACCTGAGTCACAGTTAGAAATTAGGACTTTTGACTAGACTAGGAGGGAAGAAGTGTCACTCCGTCATGAGGAGTTGAATGCTAGTAACCCCCAAAACCAATGTCTCTGTAAGCTAGCAGTCTCTCTCCCATGTTCCCTTTGCAGAAGCTTCTACAAACAATAGTCAGGACACAAAACAACTTGTATTCCTTAAAGAAGACTGGTGTGCTAGTCACAGTGCTCCAGAGAAACAGAAACAGTAGTTACATATGTTATTATGCAACTCAATATACATGATCCACAATATACAAACATAATAAATGTAACGTACAAACACATAATAAATGCAATATGCAAATACATATGCTATATAAATATCTAGTTAATTCTATGTATATAATATACAGTTTTAGATAGGTTTAGTATATGGTGTTATCTCAGAAGATTATGGAGGCTGAGAAGTCCTATAATCCACCCTCTGTAAGCTAGGAATGCTGGTGATGTGGTCTCATGGCCTGAGAACCAGAGTCAGAAATGTAGGTCACAGGCAGAGTGTGATGGCCCGAGAACCAAGAGCATCAAGGGCAGAAGGTCAAAGAGCCTGCTCAAACAGTCAAGCAGAAAGGACAGTCACCCACATTCCTTCCACTCTCTGTTCTGGTGAGGCCCTTAGTAGACAGTGTGATGCAACCACACTGGAGAAGGCAGTTCGCTTTAGTGGTTCCACCACTTTCCCAGAAAGACTCAAAGACACATGTATAAAAAGATGTTGACCAGGTATATGGGCATCCCATGATCCAACCTAGTTACCAAATAAAATTAACCACTTCTCCTCTAGTCTATGGTGAAGAGGAAATGATATAATTCATGCATTTGACCTACACATACTGAATGATCCCCTACTATGTGCCAAGCCCTTTACTGAGCACTAAGCAAGAATATGAAGTAAGCAAGATTCTGCCATCAAAGAGAAATGAAATAGAAAACAAAGAAATATGTAGATGAGTATATTATCAGGTAAACTAAAATAGAGTGAAATGAGAGAGAGAGAGAGGAGAGAGAGATGCTTATTGACAGATAAGTGGAGTACAATCAGAAATGTGAGTAAAGGAAAAAAACAGCTATATGGAAATCTGAAGGCATCTCGGGAGAGTAACAGAAATTGCAAAGGCCTTATGGTGGTGTATCAGTGATTCCTGACAAAAACAACTTAAGGGAGGGAGGAGAGGTTTATTTGAGCTCACAGTTTAGAAGATATGGACCATCATACAGGAGAAAGCGTGGTGTAGGAACCTCAGGAGAAAGCTAACTAGCTAGAAGCCCAAAGAAGAAACCGATGCTACCCCATCCTGGGAGGAATGGAACTTGCAGTGCCCTCTGCTGCCCATAGTCTAGCACGCTACCTAGGTGGGTGGCCTTCACCACCCAGGTGGGCTGGGCCTGGTGCCTGCTCTTTGAATCTACATGCCCAAATCCAACCAAAGAACACATTTTAAATCTACTATCCAGGCTGTTTGCAACCCTCTTTTCCTCTCTCAGCCTCTCCTCACTCTGGTCTCAAGGACACAAATTAGTCTGGCTCCCCATTCCCCACCCAGCTGGGTAGGAGAAGAGCAGCATACTGTTTCTTGGCCTGGATAATTTTCTGCTTGCCTCTGCTTTGTACTTTGGGATCATTTCTCACTTTAATTACATGCATGACTTTTATCTGGTCTCTGAATCCACCACATGTATACTTCCCTTACAGTCTACGTATAACATGTAGGGGCATCTAAACTCTGGGCCTGATACCTGTGAAATTTCTCTAAACTCTGTCTAACAAAATAATTTTCCCAGCACAAGATTGTGCCAAGAATCTCTGGATGCATGGATGAAGCAAAGATGCCAGACTGCATGTCCTCTGTTGGAATGAAACACTCAGTTTTTTAGTTTCTATCTTTATTGTATATTTAAGATATACAATATCATGTTTGGATAGGCACATGCATAGTGAAATGGTTACTAGAGTCACTGCATATATCTTCTCATGTTGTTACTTTCTTGGACATAGGCTAGAACACTAGAACTGTACTCTCAAAAGTTCTATACACTGTATGACTATGAAAGGAAGAAGGCCGCACAAAACAGAGAGTCAAACTGCAGCAAGGAGCAGTTCCCAGAAGAAAATCCTGCCACAGCAAGAGAGCTGAGTAGGGAGGGAAGAAATGGGAGAGACACAAGAGAATGTGTAGGGAAGCAAAGGGAAGTTTGGAGTGATCAGTGCTCAGTCTGGTAAAGTGTATAAAAACTTTTTAAAGTTCAACTAAATGCATTTTACATCATGAAAGGACAATAAGACTATGGAGGCCAGGGGCAGAATGTAATGACCTGAATGTGAAATGCCTCCCATAGCCTCATGTGTTTTAATTACTTGGTCCCCAGTTGGTGGCAATTTTAGAAAGTTGTGGTGGCTTTGAGAGGTGGAACCTTGCTAGAAGAAGTGTGATGCCTTGGGCAGGACTTGAGGCTTATTAGCCTATTCTTCAGGGTGTTCAGAGTGAGCTCATTCAGATTATTTCCTTGCCCTGGTGCTATGACAAGATGTGATGCTCAGTTACCTGCTATGCCATGCCTTCCCCACCATGATGAAATTTCCACTCAAAACTGTGTAGTGAAATAAAGCCTTTCTTCCCATAAGCTGCTTTTGGTTGGGGTTTCTTTCCCAGTGATAAGGTAACTTCTGTAGTGGCATAAACCAGAGTCAGTTTGGGAACATACAGGAAAAGAAGTGTGTGATCATGGAAATTGAAAGAATTATACAGGCAGAGAAGCTTAAATAATCAGAAGAGAGGTTGAAGAGGGGGAACAAGCAAGATGTGAGTTTCAGGACACAATGGAAAGGTCTGTGTGTCAGCTCAATGGCAGAGTAGTTGCCAAGCATGTTCAAGGGTCTGGGTTCCATTGTTAGCACTAAAAATAAAATAGAATTACAAATGAACTTATGCTTCTATGCCTGGGTGACCAGGGCATGAACAGACGTTTGTGCAACAGTGGAAAACTTAAGAACTTTCAAGGTTCCTCTTCTGATAGGAACTATGTTATAACATTGCAAGTTGTACTTGTGGCAATAAAAATTACCTTGGCCTATAGTCATTGAAATGAATTATATCTAAACAAGGAAAAATTCTATTCACACTCAAAGAAAACATGAGTTTTTGAAACTATCTTGGTATATGAATATGAAAATTAATTATGTCCAGAAGAGGGAAACCCGTATCCACACCCAGTGAGGCCAGCTCTGCAACCCTGTGAACATACACACCACCCTTCACTTGCTGCTTATAAATTTGTACTTCTCTTTATTTCTGCTGCCTGCTTTCCACATTTAATTGACAAATATTGTTTACCAATGCAAATTAGTTTGCTGGAAAGGTGTTAAAAAACAACCACATATGGAATGGTTGAAATCAACATAAATATATTCTCTCAAGGTTCCTGGAGGAGAAGGGAGAGGGGAGGCTGCAGGAGGAGGAGGGGGAAGGAAGCTTGCAGCAAAAGGGTCATATGAGGACTCCTCAAGAGTGTCTTTTCTTCCCTTTACTGCCACAACCACAGGATATACACACATCAGTGTTCTCTACATTGCAGGGGCTTCATGATCTTCACAGATATCCACTGCTTTCACTGGGATCACACGTTTCTTGAATGGGTGGGAGTCCTGGGAAGGCCTGAGGTGGACATAGAATCTCCTCAGGAAGTTTTGGATTTTCCCCCAAAATGCCTTCCAGTACCTGAGCAGGCCTTGGTTAGAAGCTTCAGGGTCCTCCTCAGAGATGCTCTCTGGAGTGGACATCTTATCTGGGAATTTGGGACTGTCCAAAGGTACCCAGGGTAGATACTGTAGGTTTCTCTTCTGTCATATCCAGTGGCCATCTTCTCCTGGAGCTCAGAACTGCTCCCTTAGCCATGGGTACCCCAGGGAGATGCTGCAGGCCTCTCTTCTGTCATCTCAGGAGTGGCCCTCTTCTCCAGGAGTTCAGGACTGCTCGCTGGACCATGGAAACCCTAGGTAGATGTTGCAGGCTTCTCTTTTGTTATCTCATGGATTATGGTCTTCTCAGGGAGCTCGGGACTGCTCCCTTAGTCATTGGTGCCCTGCATAGATGCTGCAGCCTTCTCTTCTTTCATTTGAGGACTTGCCTTCTTCCCTGGAAGTTGAGAACCAGGGTTGGGGAAGACAACGCCAGAAGTAGGAATGGGGCAATGACATTTGGGGCTTGGAGTGACAGTGGGCCTCTTCTTCTGGCAGGATAGATGTATGTTAGGCAACTGGCACTACTGCAAGCCTTGTGCTCTGCCTGCCAGCTGTCCTCAGGTTGCTCCTACACTTTTAAGTGTGAAGACAAGGTCCAAAAGGCAGGTACATAATGTTTCCTCTTCAGGGGCAAAGGGAAGGCAGTAGGATCAGTGGGGGTGGGGAAAGGCATTGTTCCTGGATATACAGGCTTGTTTGTGGCCATGTCCCCCATCCTACTCTGTGCCTGGTATTGCAGTAGGTGGTATGATGCCATAAGTCTGTCAGACTTACCTTACTGGTTGGACTCAACTGTGTTGCCCAGGCCAAATCACATAACTTCCTTAACTGACAGGATGTCAGTGTCCAGCTGTCTGTGGAGCAGCTCACAATGACCTGAACCCCCTTGGCTTTGCTGGAGCCAAGGATGTTCCATAATGTCCATCTATGTAGGCCTCAGTTCTGGGTCCACACTTAGTAATGTTTGATTAGTGCTCTTAAATCTTCAGATAGGTTTTCAGGTTCTTTGTAATTCCCTTCTAAAATGTTCTGAGTTCCCAAATTGCCTTAGATTCAAAAGGATGGGTCCCAGTAATCATAAAGTAGATAAGGAAACCCAGAGACCACATGTCCCCTTTGGGGCCTTCATATGGTTGCCACTTCATTACTTCTGGAGACATATATGCATAAACCCCACAGTACCTGGAGAACATCTGGCCTGGCATAAATCTGGTGGCTAGGCCAAAGTCAATGATAGTGACCTTGCCCCTGCCATTCAGTGTGATCTCATTGGGCTTAATGTCATGGGTGCTATTCCTTGGTTGTTGCAGTAACAGATAGCATCCAAAACTTGACAAAAAATTTTGTGGGCCTCATCCTCCTATAGGCAGCCCTTCCTACAGATGTTCTGAATCAGCTGTTTCTGGCACAATTCCAGAACCATGTAGATGTTCTCTTCCATTTCAACAATATGAAACAGCGACACAATATTTGGGTGTGTGGTCATGTGCAAAATCTTTATCTCCTCTGCAACTCTGAAGAACTTCTCCTCCACCTTCTCCAATGCCTGATGGCAACCATGATGCCTGTTAGGTGGTGGCAAGCTCTTCATACTTTTGAATAGGTGTCCAAGCCTATGAGACCAAGGTCCTTGTGGTGATTTGATTCAGGTGTCCCCCTTAAACTTAGGTATTATGAATGCTAGGTCCCCTGCTGATGGTTACTTGGGAGTTAACACCTCCTGGAGGGAGTGTATCATTGGGGGTGGACATAAGGTGTTATAGCCAGCTTCCCCCTTGCCAGTGTTTGGCACACTCTCCTGTTGCTGTTGCCTATCTGAATTTGGCCATGAGGTGATGCCCCCCACCTCTGCTCATGCCATGATTTCCCCCTACCACCATGGAGCTTCTCCTTGAGTATATAAGCCAAAATAAACCCTTTTTCCCTGAGCTGCTCTTGGTTGGGTGTTTTCTGCCAGCAATGTGAACCTGACTGCAATAGTAAAGTTGGTACTGAGAAGTGGGATCAGTACCTTTAAAAATCTGACTGCATTGCTTTTGGCCTTTTGGAACTGATTTTCAAGAGGAACATGGAAGGATTTAAAACCTTGGCCTAAGAGATGTCTTTCAGTGCTGTAAGTACAGCTTGATGGACCATTCTGGTTCAGTAAGAAATATGAACTGTAATGTTTGGCTTATGAGGGTGAGAAAGAATTTTGCCTGGATAGGGCTAGAAGCAGTTTGCATGAGAAGCTTGCTGTTATGCCTGTGTCCTGAGAACTTGTGCAGGGTTGCATTGCACAGACATGGACTGGTGTGAATAGAGGGCTAATGGCACAGGAAAGAAAATGAAATCTTTGGGCCAGGTGACCCACATTGGGACAACAGGAAGAATGAAGACTCTTTAAAATGGCCCTGAATGCTAAAGGAGTGTATCATTCTTCAAAGTCTGCTTTATTCCTCCCTGGATTAACAAGTTGGTAGCCCACCTGGTATTATGGAGTATAACAAATACAGGAAAGAGAGGGTCATTGAATTGGCAACACGGTTTTGTATTTTGGAAATGTCTATGGACAGTGTGAAGCAGGCTTTTTGTATTACCAATGTGGAGACCCGATGGAGCCATGAGGATGAACCATAGGTTGTAGCAGGGACCTAATGGAGATGCCAGGACCATGAGATGGCTGCCAATGGGAGCTGCTGGCACCAGATGAAGTTTACCAGGACTGTGAGTAGCCCAGATGGAGGGGTGGAATTGGAACTCCATATACTTGTTGCTGGTTAGAATTATTGGACTTGGAGACTTGTCACTGACTAAAGTTGTTGAACTTAGAGCCACAGGGTTTGGTGTTTGCCCTAGCTGTTTTAAATCTTGTATTAGTTGAATATTTCTTTCCTATGTCTAGTGCCATCTTTTACAGTGTGAATGATTATTCTGTGCTATTATGTTTTTTTTTTCTTTTTGGTATTATGGCTCAGTTAAAACATCTTGGACTACAGAAATGGTTGAATGCCATTGGTATTGATAAAAAAATCTATGGGTACTTTTAAAAGTTGGATGAACGCATTGCATTTTATATCATGTATAGTAATCAGTTTGTGGGGCCAGGAGTGGAATCTGGTGATTTAATTCATGTATCCCCCATAAACTTAGGTATTCTGAATGCTAGGTTCCCAGATGATGGCAATTTGGAATTGATGCCTCCTGGAGGCAGTGTATTATTGGAGGCAGGCTTATGGGTATTATGTCCAGTTTCCCCTTTCCAGTGTTTGGCACAATCTCCTGTTGCTATTGTCCATCTGATGTTGGTCAGAAGGTGATGTCCATCTTCTGCTCATTCCATCATTTCCCCCTGCTATCATGGAGCTTCTCCCTCAGGTCTGTAAGCCAAACTAAATCCTTTTTTCCCCCCCAAAAAGCTGCCCCTGGTCAGGTACTTTCTGCCAACCATGCAAACCTGACTGCAAAAAACATGACTGTGCCCAGATGTTACCCTGGCATGCATCCCTTGCCCTGTAGGACAGAAACTTCAGGGTTGTCAGCAGAATATTCTGTTAACAGCTCGTAGACAAACTGCTTTTCAAATTTTTCAACTGTTTACTGTCATAAACATTGAACAGAAGTATTATGAGATCTAAAAGCGGTCTTGACAACTATGACAGAGTAAGAGGTATGTGGAAAAAGCTAACAAATAATTTTGGTACGTTATACATGGTAGACAAGCTCTTACTACCTTCTGTTTCTACTGGTTCTGGTGGTGCAACTGGACAAAGTGAGTTTTCTTCTTTTTAAGCCAACAAGATGTGACTGTAATAACCTATGTTAGGACTGATGGTGAGGAAAAGCACCTTTCAACCACGGGAGTTAGAACAGCACAGATACTAAAACACATTAAAAAAATCACCACATACTAGATGGCTTAAGTCAACACCAAAATATTCTCTCAAGGCTCTGGGGGAAGGAGGGAGTGGGGAAGGTTGCAGAAGAAGTAGTAGGGAGGGCGGTTGCAGCAAAGGTGTAACAGGAAGGCTGCTCAGGAGGGTCTTTTCTTCCCTTTCCTGCCACAACCACAGGGATGTACACACACCTGACTGTCCTATAGGTTGCTGAGGCCTTCATGATCTTCACAGCCATTCACTGCTGTCACTGGAGACACACGCATCCTGAATAGGTGGAAGTCCTGGGGGAACCAACCAGATAGTCTTTTCCATTTCAACCATCTGAACAGTGACACAATATATGGGTGTGTGGTAAGCGGCAAAATTTCCACATCTGCAACTCTGAAATATCTCAGCTGTAGCTTCTGTAATATCTTGATGGAAACACTGGCACCTGTCAGGCAGTGGTGAGCTCTTCAGACTTCTGTGTAGGAGTGATGGCTTATGAGGCCAAGGTCCTCGTACTGAGACCACAAGTTCTCATCAGTCTAAGACATTGTAGCAGGCTATGAATGCCATATAAAATCATAAAGTAAAATATAAATGAAATATGTACCTAACAAAAGAAAGTAAAATAAGAAAGCAAAATAGAAATCACCTGGGAAAATAGAAAAACCTGGGAAAAGGCTGAAAAAAAAAAAAAAAAAAAAAACAACCCACAAGTCCCTCACCAAAGACTACTGAAAGTAAATTCCAAAGAGTCAAAAACATAAAGTTCAAAGGCAAAAAGCCAAAAGCAAAGGAACAACAAAAAAAGATAAAAGTAAAAGAAAGGAAATGAGGGATGTAGTTAACAAAAGAAAATAAAAAATCAAAACTAAAACCCAAACCAGAATAAGACAGAAATCCCTCACCAAAGACTATGCAAAGAAAACAAATGAGGAGACTTCTGGGTACGATGGCAGCGTAGGGGCCCCCCTGCCAAACCAGCCTTGGAGGGGGGTAGTTAAGCAAAACCACAACAAAATGCATTCTTCTTCTGAAAAGTGAAGGGGTACAGGCTATTCTTAGACACAGCAGAGAAGCAGGAGAGACCAAGATCCACCAGAAAGGAGGAAAATGGTGAGAATCCCACTGAGATGCTTGCAGCTTGCCAATCCGTGCACCAGCCCAGCACCACCTGCCAGGCATGCCAAGAAGTGGGGGCAGCAGCAGAGACCAAACAAGGGGATTTTCCAACCTCATCAGCCTCCTTGCAAAGTCAAGAAATCTGAAAACAGCTGAGATCAAATAAGGAGCTACTGAAAGGGGTACAGGCAGGACTGTGTGAGCAACTCCAGGCTTTCTGCACTCTCCCATCCCCCCAACTATCAGAGCTCTGAGCCTCCAGCACTCAGTCCCCAGTGGCAGTGCATCCAACACAGCTGATCAGAGCTCCAGCTCCACAGCACAACACGGAGGGTTCAAGGTGGGCACTCAGCACTGGTAAGATTAGAAGCTACCCCAAAAGCTAAGGAGGCTGGCTGGCAAAAAAATAAATAAAAAACAGGTGCATAGGCCTGTAGGGGAATGCTTCTACATTGTTGGTGGGAATGTAGTCTGGTACAGCCATTGTGGAAATCAGTGTGGAGGTTCTTCACACAGCTAAAAATAGAGTTACCATATGATCCAACTACTAGGAACATAACAAATGAATTACCTCCCAAGCTCAATTCAAATCTTTAAACTTTAGGAAAGAGCTGTTTTGTGTGTTGATGTTACTGTTTTCTTTTGGAGACAGGGTCACATGTAGTACAGGCTGGTACTGAATTCACTATATGGCTGAGGAGAACCTTGAATTCCTGATCCTCCTGCCTCACATCCCAAGGGCTAGGATTACAGGTGTGCACCACCATGCCCAGTTTATGTTGTGCTGGGAATCAAACCCAGGTTTTCTGGCATGTTAGGTAAGCAGAGTAAAAACTGAGCCCTACCTCAACCCCTCAATTAACTTATTTGTTTGATTTGAATAAATGGTGGTGCTGCTGCTTTGAGATTGTAGAGGACCACCCAGCAGACTTTGGCTTGCCAGATGAGTCACTACCTACGTTCATCTTGATGCAAAATTTGGGGTTTTGGGAGAGAGCTCCCCAAGGCATATGAACCCCAACTTTTGGGTCCTTATTTTAGCAATGAATTGATAAAATGGGCTGGGCATGGTTACATACACCTTTAATAATCCCAGCACTTGGGAGGCAGAGGTAGGAGGATCACTGTGAAGTTGAGGCCATCCTGAGACTACCTAGTGAATCCCAGGTCACCCTGGGCTAGAGCAAGAGTCTACCTCGAAAAACCAAAAACGAATTGATAAAATGTACTCCAAGAAGGGTAAGTGATGAATTATTAAGTTCATTTAGAGAGAAAACTTGAGTTATGAAGTTTATTGTAGGAGGAATTAAATGAGATCCAGACAAAAGGCTAGCTGAAAGACTCAGGCCAGAAAAGAGGGAATTCTCCTCGCCTTCCTGGAAAGGGAAGGAGTAGATGTAGCGAGCCACCATCACAGAGAAATCTCCAGGGGTAAAAGAGCTCTGGAGGAGGCGCACAAACCTACATGTGAAAGGGAAAGCATAAGAACAAAGAGATCCCCCTCAAATAAAAGACTAGGAACCAGGTGTGGTGGAGCACACATTTCATACCAGCACTTGGGAGGCAGAGGTAGGAGGATCTCCATGAGTTCAAGACCACCCTGAGACTACAGAGTGAATTCCAAGTCAGCCTGGGGTAGAGTCAAACCCTACCTTGAAAAAAAAAAAATAGAGGACTGGAGAGATGCTTAGCCTGTGACCCAGGTTTTTTTTTGTTGTTGTTGTTTCTTTTTGTTTAGCTGACCTGGAATTAACTATGTAGTCTCAGGGTGGCCTCAGCAATCCTCCTACCTCTGCCTCATGAGTGCTGAGATTAAAGGTGTATGCCACCACACACAGCTTAAGGACCCAGTTTGAATTCCCCAGTCTCCATGTGTGCCAGATGCAGAAGGTGGCACATGAATCAGGATTTCACTAACAGTGACTAGAGTTCCTGACACACTCATTCTATCTTTCACTCTCAAAGAAATAAATTGTAAAAAATTAATTAATGAAAAAAAGACCAGAGAGGATTAAGAAATAGTGAAGGAGGCTGGGGAGATGGCTTAGTGGTTAAAACTCTTGCCTGTGAAGCCTAAGGACCCATGTTTGACTCTCCAGGTCCCACATAAGCCAGACACACAAAGTGATGTGGCGCACTTGAGTTTGCAGTGAATGGAGGCTGTGGCATGCCAATATTCTCTCTCTTTTTCTCTCTCCTACTCTTGCTCTCTTGCATAAAAAATGGCCAGTCTGTTGGGCTTGCCTAAAAAAGAAAAGAAATAGTGAAGGACTCAGAGATTAAATAAAACTCATGCACCCACAAAAACAAATTTAAAAAACTTATATTCATAATCAAAGTACAAAATTACCCCAAAGCAAACCCAGATCTAAGGCAAGCAGAAATAGACCTAGGCTCCAGTCTGGGAAGGAGAGAGACAGGCTTACATGCGGCAGGCCAGATCACAGTTAATAGAGAGCTGGGCCAGGTGGGTAACCTCCTCTTCATACAGATCAGACAAAACCAAGCAGAAAAGAGATGGAGAGGGACACTGGATGTTCCACTGTGGCCACCGCAGGTGATTGACATTGGACACTGCAAGGGTACATACAGGTACATATACTCCACCCCCCCACACACACACAGAGAAGCAAAAACAAGGCAAAAAAATGTATCAAACTGCATAGCTAAGAAGAAATGCATAGGTAGCAGCAAAAATTAAGACAGCACATTGCGGTAGTAGTAAGCTGAAACCAAAAGATTGTAAGGACCATAAAACACTTGTTCCCAGTGTGCCTCTATTCCACGGTAGCCTGAACTAGAGTGAGACCCTACCTCAAAAAACAAAAAACAAACAAACAAAAAACAAACCCCACTAAATGGAAGCCTCAAGTTTGGCCAGAGAGGCCAAGTGACTGAATACATGCATGAGTGACATGTCTGCTCTGGGGGAAACCAATTGCTGTCTTAATTGGACTGAAGGCCCGCTGTATGGGAGGGAATACATGCCTGGTACTGAAAACCTAATCCAAAGCCTATGGCAAGGGAGGTCATGAGCCTTAGGGGTATAAAGCCTGCTCTTGTCGGATAAATGTACACATTGTTCTCACCAAACTGCACTGAAAGCACTACACTTAATGTCCATATTTATACATTAATGCTACTCTCACTTTTGGTTAGAGAAACTTCTCGTTTCACAAGGTGGTGACCACTGGGATGATCCAAAAGGCAAAATAGTACTGAGAAGAAGGGACAGAGGAGAGTCCAGCACTGAAACATCTCTGTCACACCCTCCAAGGCTCAGGTTCCGTGATGGAAGAGGTGATGGAAAGAATGTAAGAGTCAAAGGAAGGGTACCTCTCTTTACAATGCAACTGTCCAGACAGAAATTGGCCTCGATATCCATAACCTCACAGTGCCTAGCAATACCTACACAAGACCCTCATAATAGGAGAAAAAGATGATCACATCAAATTAAAAGATAGACTAATGGAGAGAGGGAGGAGATATGATGGAGAGCAGAGTTAGGAAGGGGGAGTGAGGGAGGGGAGAGAAATATCATGGTTTATTGTCTGTAACTATAAAAGCTGTCAATAAAAAATATACAAAAAATTTTAAAAATAAAAAATTTAAAGCAAAAAAGAAAACAAACCAGAAAGTAAATTCCAAAGAGCCTAAAAATAAAGTTCAAAAGCAAAAAGCCAAAATCAAAGGAACAAAAAATTAAAATAAAAGTAAAAAAGGAAGTGAGAGATGTAGTTAACAAAATAAAATAAAAAATCAAAACTAAAACCAAACCATAATAAAACATAAATCCACACCAAAGAGTATGCCAAGAAAACGAACTAGAAAGTAAATTTTAATAAGCCAAAAAAAAATTAAATTAAAAGCCAAAAGCAAAAATACTCCTCTCTCTTTTCCTCTTCTCCCATCTCCTCTCTTCTCTCCCCTTCCCTCTTGTTTCCTCCCCTCCCTCCTCTCTCCTACTCCTCTCCTCTCTGTTCTCCTCTTTCCTCTCTCCCCTCTCTCAGTAATTCACAAAAATCTAGCCACCTACTCTCCTCATTCTGGGTTTACTCTCTCTCTCCTCTCTATTGGCCTGGACAAATACAGGGTCCTCCTCCAGGCCCCCTTATATCTGCTGGGTGGGGGGATTTCCTCACAATGACCCCACACATCTGAGCTCATAGAGAACATGAACCAGACCAATCACAGCTGGCCATGACCAACAGTCACAGAAGGGGCCATGATAATGTATGGTTCAGGTGGGCCACAAAGGTTTACATTCAGGCTTTTGGAAACTAAAACCTGGAGGATGCTTCATGTCCTTTGGGTTCCTCTTTGGCATCTGTAATCCCTTCTGTTTCAAAGACCTCTTGGTTTCTCCACTTGCCATGTTACTTCCCTCTCATTCTAAGTGGTGGTCTCAAGCACGTGCTGCCCTGGCATTGATACTACAAGGCTTGTTCTTAAAATCCAACCCAGTATCTATTAACATCTAAGAAGTTGATGTGAAGATCTCTTTCCTGGTTTTGAATTTCAGAATTCCTTTTTTTTTTCTTTCTTGTTTTTTTCACAAAGGGTCTCAGTCTAGCCCAGGCTAACCTGGAATTTACTATGTAGTCTCAGGCTGGTCTCATCATGGCAATCCTCCTACCTCTGTCTCCTGAGTGCTGGGATTGAAGGCTATGCCACCATTCCTGTTTTAGGATATCTTTATTTTATGCCTGTATATTGCCCATTCAATAAACTATCTTGATGGCATCACTTTGTGTGTCTATAAAGGGATCCACCTTAACATAACTGTGCTCATATTGGTTTGTGTCCAACATGGCCTACCAGGTGACCCTGGCATGCATTCCCAACCCTTTAGGACAGAGTCTTCAGGGTTGGCAGAAGAACATGCTATTGACAGCTCACACACAAACTGCTTTTCAAAATTTCCAACAATTTACTGTTGTAAACATTGAACAGAAGTGTTATGAGATCTAAATACTGTCTTGACAACTGTGGCAGAGCAAGCGGTATGTGGGAAAAGCTAATGAGGGTTTTTCTTACTTTATACATGGTAGACGAACTCTTATCACCTTTTGTTTTCTACTGGTACTGGTGGTGCAACTGGACAAGACAAATTTTCTTCTTTTAAGCCAAAAAGACATGACTGTGATAACCTGTGTTAGGACTGGTGGGGAGGCAAAGCATCTTCCAACCATGGGCTAAGCCTCACACAGAGCACTAATCCTGACATGGTTGACAGCACTGGTCTGGCCAAGCAGTGAAAGCAAAGGGCCTGGCTCTGATCTCTTTCACAAGGACACTATGCTTTCTGTCCACCATGATGTGAACATTATACCGTGTCCCCACCATGATGGAATAAGTCCATTGAGAGCATGGGCTAAGTAAGTACTTCCTCCCCTCTGCATTTCCTGTGTCAGCCATTTTAATCACAGTGAAAAATAATATTACAGTTAATGCAGAACAAAGTTTCCTTAGACGCAATGATAAAAGCTTCTGACAAGGTTTCTTTGGGTTGAGCAAGTACCAAGAAAGTGTCAGAAGCAGAAAGCATGTGAATGGTCCTCACTGAAAGCAGATAAGAACCAAGAGGCAAATGGTGGGAAGACAGCAAGTTCCAAGTTGAGAAAAGGACTAAATCAGTCATGAAGGGGAAAAAAAAATCAAGTCATTTGAACAGCTGAATCTTATAGCTATCGTGGAATATAAAGCATGTAATGTAGCCTTAGACCTGCTTAAAAATGCTAGGCATATTCAATGGAAAATGTAAGAAATGAGATTATTTAATGTTTCTGGCCAGTGCCCATGTTAAGAAATCCTGGACTTAGAGATACTTGCTTAACCATGTTTATTGCCACTCTATTCACAATAGCTAGGAAATGTAACCAGCCTAGATGACCTTCAACTGATTGTGGTACATTTATACAATGGAGTTCTACCCAGCAGTAAAGAAAAATGAAGTTATGAAATTTTCAGGAAAATGGATGGATTTGGAAAGGATTATACTAAGTGAGGTAACCCAGACCCAGAAAGCCAAATGCCACATGTTCTTTCTCATATGTGGATCCAGGCTACACATGACTGGACTTCTGTGTGAGTAGGACGAAAACTCTGTAGCATAGGCCAGTAAGCTAGAAAGGAGATATAAAGAGAATAGAAAGGGAGGGAGAGGAGGACCTAATAGGATAGTATTGTATATATGTAAGAAGAAGAACAGATTAATGGGAGTGAAAAGGCCTAAGTGAGGTCAGGGGAAGAGATTCAGTAAAGGAAAGGTGGAGGGAGTGTTAATCAAAATCTAAGAGGATGTAAATAAGTCATATGGAAACCTACTTTTTTGAACAATGGAACACACAGGAGCCATAGACTGTTACTAGAAAATTTTCAGTTCCAGGGATGGGATACCTTCCAGGGAGTTGTTGGCCAGGGAGGTCCCTGATGCCCCAAAACACTACAGGCCATTGCTGGGGCCCTTGGTTTCCCACCAGGAATAGATGGTAAAACCCTATTGCTGAAGACTCCTCATACTTGGGTTGCAAGGCCACTGAGGAACCCTGCTGGAACTGAGCTGAAAACCTCCTCCATGTAGACCAGCTGACAGAAAACTGGAAAAAATCATGCTGATGCAGTTCAATGGGAGAGAGAGAAATCGCCAGTGAAGATACCCATAGTGGACACTACAAGCCTTATATTTTGGTTGGCCAGGCCAATTGAGCCAACAGGTGCAATGGTGGCACATCTGTTATGGGAGAAACCAACTGCCCTATAATTTGACTGGAGGCCCGCTCCATGGGAGGGAATACATCCCTGATACTGAAAACCCACAACAGGGGTAGTCATGAGCCCTCGGGGTGTAATGTTTGCTGATGTCTGGCTAAAGTATATACTATGCTCACCAAACTGCTTAGTAAGTACTTCTCTTAATGTTCATACCCATATATTAATGTTATTGTCACTCTTGGTTAGAGAACCTTCTCTTTTCAGATGGCAGTGATGTTGGGATGACTCAGAAGACACCATGGTGCTGAGAAGAAGTGACAGAGGAGTACTCAGCACTGAAATATCTCAATCATACCTTCCAAGGCTCAGGGTCCATTGCGGAAGAGGTGGCGGAAAGAATGTAAGAGCCAAAGGAAGGGAAGGACTCTTTATAATGTGCTCCTCCAGACACAAAATGGCCTGGATAGCCATGACCTCACAGTGCCTGACACTACACAAGACCATTATAAATGGAGAAAAAGATCATGACATCAAAATGAAAGAGAACCAATTGAGAGGGGGAGAGGATATGATAGTGAGTGGAGTCTCAAAGTGGAAAGTGGGGGGAGGGAGGGCATTACCATGGGACATTGTTTACAATTGTGGAAGTTGTCAATAAAACTAAATTTAAAAACATAAAGATTGGAGATGGGAGGGACATTTTCTATTGAATGGCCAGAAAGAGGCTATCATTAACAAATTAGATTCAGTTTGGACAGGGAACTGTGGTTGTCATGGACAACTACTCTGATGTCATCATTTCTGTCCAGAAGTGCCTGGTCATTGTGGTGCTGGTTAGTGTGTCCACAAGGACACGAGTCCTTATCCTTGCTCTAAAGCTTCCTAGGGCAATGCAGCCACAATGTTCCTTCCCCTGTCAGTTGATCTTTCTAGTTAGTTGCCCTGATTCTTGGGTCAAAAGATGCTGCTTCCTTAATAGGAAGTATTTCTGTGTGACTCCCTCTTCCTTCAATATAGTCTTAACTTCCCACCTTCTTCCCCAACATAAGCCACCAGGGAATGTTCCCCCATGGAATTTAACCTACCTCTTCCCATTTTGGGAGACTCTGACACTATCTTTATCAACCTTCCTCCTCAACTATCAAAGAACTGATGGTATAGTGCATGCAAAGTACAACCTGAGGTCCAGCTTGAGCACTCTTCGTTGGAAATTGTAGACCCTGCTCTAAATTGATGGTCAGAATGGCATCTGGACTAAGAGTGGGGGATTGATAGGGTGACCAGTGATCCACAAGAAAAGTTAAGACAGTGACAAAACACAAGTGAAGTCATGGAACTGGATCCTCTGGGGTCAATCCATATGGTGTGCAATCCATGGTGACTGGGGTGTGCGGTCACCAGTCTGTTGTGCCTGGCATGAAACCAAAAGGCACAAAGTACATCCTTGGCAAACTTTGTTTGCAAACTAATTATTTTGTACTGCCTAATCCGAATGTTCATAGGCTTCCATAAGAAATTGCCCCCACCTCTAGGACTAGATTCCACAGAAATGTATTCTCGGAATCACTGACCAAAATCCATGCCTTTGAGCCAAAACCAAGTTCTCCTCAAGGTCACTTGGGATACCTAGGGTGATTCGTTCTTCACCTGCTACTGGTGACTGCTGGCCTCTCGTGTCATATAGTGCTCATTCCAGTCCCTGCCTCTTTTTTCCTACAACCCTTACTCCTCAGTGTCTAGTGAAGGGCAGAGGAGGACGATCAAACCAAATTTGGGTTTCTAGAAGAAATGCAGAGGTCTGAAGGAGAGCTCAGCAGCAAAGCATTTGCCTAATACATTCAAGGCTCTGGGCTCCAAATCAACACTACAAAATGATCAAGAATCATTGCAGTGATGGCAATTTTAACATTGACCCTAAGCTTCTATACATGAGTGACCAGGGGAATGAGGAATGGTTATTTGTACAGAAGTGGAAATTTATGACCTTTCAAGATGGTCTCACCCCCCTGCAAATTCTTTTACAACTTCCCAAGTTGTAGGTACCTTATGGTAGTAAAAATTATCTTGATTTATAGACATTGAAATGAATTATGTCCAGAATACAAGAAACTCTATCCTCACCTAATTAAAGGTATAGTTTTGGAACCTGTGGATATACATACCATCTAACCTTTACTGCTTATAAATTATTTTCTGACTCCTGTTTTAATGCTCTGATTTCCACAGTTAATTAAACAATATCTTGAACACATAAGTATTAGTTTGTTAAAGCAAATGTCAAAAAATTTACTCACACTGGATAGTTGATAGTAACACGAATTTATTCTCTCACAGTTCTGAAACAAGTCTGCACTGAAAGCGTAATATCAACACCCAGCTCCCCTTGCAGGGCTCTGAGCATCCTGTATGGCTTTCTTGTCATGACCACAGAGTCTACACAGCTCTCCTTACTGGCTTATGGAGTTTGTGTCTTGCCTTTATTGCCATGGCTATAAGGTCCTCTCCTCTCTTTGAGGGACTATATATGGGCCACCCTGCCCTGCCTTTTTTTTCTGAGGTAGGGTCTCACTCTAGCCCAGGCTGACCTGGAATTCATTATGGAGTCTCAGGGTGGCCTCGAACTCACGACAATCCTCCTACCTCTGCCTCCCTAGTGCTGTGATTAAAAGCGTGCACCACCACACCCGGCTTCCTGCCTTTCTTGGCATGATGGTAGGGTCCATGCACCTCAGTGTACTCTTGATTGTCAATGACTTCTTGATTTTTGTTGCTGCCCCCTGCTTTCACTGTAACCACATTTTCTGTAATGGGTAAGATGTGTTCTGGGATGGCACACAGCAGCCAATTCTCAGTAGACAGTGTGCAGTTTTCCCTGGCCACCTGTGGTAACATCGAGTAGATGCTGCAAGCCCCCCTTCAGGTGAGGTTCTCTGGGGGGTTATGGTGCTATCTGGAAGCTGGGAACTGATGCTTGTGCAGAGAATGCAGTTGGCACACACAGAAAGACCTTGTTTGAGGGTCTTGTTGACAGTGGGCATCTTCCTCTGCAAGCAGCAAAGGGGAATTGTTGGCACAGTGGCATTTCTGCAGCTCCTATGCTCTGCCTGGTGGCCATTCTCTAGGAGCTGATGTGTCGAGTATGATGAATTGAAAGTCCAAAGAGAAGGCAAATTCCCTCTTTTGGGGCAATGGAAAGGTGACAGAATCAGTGGGGAAGGGGAAAGGTACCATCCACGGAAGCATAGGTTTCACATGCCATCCTCCTCGCATGCCTGGCTTTTGATTCACTTAATTACCTTTTTATGGAAAGTTGTCTTATAATGGCAACCAGTGATTTATTTAAAAAATTAGAGGGCGTGATAGGTTAAGATGTAAAAGACAAAAGAGAAGGTGTTGGTGAGGCTTAAACTTTTTAAAATATTTATTTGAGATAGCGAGAGCAAGAGAGAGATTGAACATAGGCATGTCAGGGCCTCCTGCCATTACAAACAAGCTCCAGATACATGTGCCAGTTTGTGCATCTGGCTTTTTGTGGGTACCCAGACCACTAGGCTTTCTAAGAAAGTGCCTTTAAGAACTGAGTCATCTCTCCATCCTCAATCTTGTTGACTTGATTATACTAAAAGGCACCTAGTAGATTAGGAAAGAACACTTCTGGGTGTGTCTGTGAGGGCATTTTCCATCAACAGAGACGAGACAGAAACAGAGGTGGGAAGATCCACCCTGAATGTAGCTGGACCCATGAGGTAAGTTGGGTGACTGGATGGAACAAGAAGGGAAGAAGGAGGCAGTGATTAGCACGGGCTCCCTGTCGCTTCTCTCCCTGCTTTCTGGCCCCCATGAGCTGCTGAATTTCTCTGCTTCTAGCACCCCATTCTGTTACGATGCTTTGCCAAACTACAGACCCAGAAACACTGGAGACAGACAACCATAGATGGAGTGCTCTGGAACTGTGAGCCAAAACACATCATTCCTCCTTTGGGTTTCTAGGCTTTATGGTTCTCATAGCAATGAGAAACACAGTGTTTGTAAATGAACGTACTGCATTTGCCTGAACTAAGTTGAAGTGGAGGGCATTCCGTGGTGAAGCGAGGACTAGCTAGCATAGAAGCAAGCAGCTTAGTGAGCATCGAAGACTCTGCTTCACCCATCTCGGATTTTACAGGTGGGGTAACTGAGTGATAGAGAATACCCAACATTCTACTGTGGTCTCTGACAATGGGTGTGCACACACACATGCATACAATATACCTAGTACACACACGCACACAAACACACACACCACATCATATACACATGCAAAAAAAAAAAAAACATTTTTAGGGACAGTGGTTAAAGGCAAAGCCTGATGACCTGGGTTTGATTCTCCAGTACCTAGTTAAAGCCAGATGAGTAAAGTGATGCAGACACCTGTAGTTTGATTGCAGTGGCAAGAGGCTCTGATGTATCCATTCTCATTCACTTCATTCATCCTCTCTCTCTCTTGCCCTGCAAATAAATAAAACTATTTTTTAAAACTTCTTTTTTTTTTAATTTTTATTTTAGAGAGACAGAGAGAGAGCTGGCATGCCAGGGCCTCGACCACTACAGTCAAACTCCAGACACTTGCAGCACCTAGTGGTCATGTGTGACCATGCACTTGCCTCACCTTTGCGTGTCTGGCTTATGTGGAATCTGAAGAGTCGAACAGGAATCCTTAGGCTTCTCAGGCAAGCGCCTTAACCACTAAGCCATCTCTCCAGCCCCCAAACTTCTTTTTAAATTACTGGTCTATATAGTGTTGTCTTGACACAAAAAAACCTTTGAAGGAAGCAGAGGGGGAGGTTTCTGCACCCTCCAGTGATCTAGGAAGTGTTCAGGGAAGAGTAGAACTTGGGGAGAATCAGAATGCTACCTCAAGTGCACAGGATAAGACTGAAACATAGTGTTCCCTGCTTACAAAGCATTTCCTCCACTGTTCCTAAGCCAGATGAACCTGAGGAGGCTCATTTGTTAGCAGAGGGAAACCACATGACCACAAACTGGTGAGAATTTAGGTATGTCAGATGTCCTCAGGAATAGATAGTCACCTGCAAGGACTAGAATGAAGCCAAAGTCACCAGACACCAAAGCCAACCCCGGTGTAAGAGAAACAGCCCTATACTGAAGTCCTCAACCTCACACCTATGTCACATCATGAAGTCTAATCTAATGCCACCCAAGTCAGACAGTTGAGTTTAGCATTCAATGGTTTCATTTTTTTCTCTGTCTTACCATAGGGTAAGAATACTGATAAAAAAAATTTTGTTGTCACCAAAAAGTAAAGATGGTTCTTTCACACCTGAAAAGCATCAGCGATCAAGTATAGAATGGCTATGGCTCTCACTAGGAAGACCTGGGATTTCTCAGAGGTTCAGGGGAGCCAAAAGTGACACATTGTCATGAAAAGACCCTAATAGAGACAATTCATCCATAATATATTTCCAACCTTCATTGACCCAAGCATTATGGAGAAGCTCTTAGATCACATGTGGGATGAACTTTGAATAATGGACATTTTTTATGTGGTTATAACAAAGATCCTCCAAATCTTATGGGGTGAAGTGCAGTGGTGTGTAAGTCAAATAATTTGAAATCTAACAAAAACTCAATTTACATCTAAAACATACAGGATTAGGGTTGAGACCAAACCCTAGGTATGTTAAAACAAGAAAGTGACCCATCTAGATAGCATTATAAAGCTGTCTGGTAGTTGGCTGTGGTTAAAATGAGGTAACTGCTACATAACTATGTTCTTGTTTCTTGGCATAGCTGTCCCATGATTTGTATATTGAAATCAACTTTCTTTCTTTTTATTTATTTGCAAACAAAGTCTGAGAGAAAAGATACAGAAAGAATGGGTGTGCCAGGGCCTCCAGCTGCTGAAAACAAACCCTAGATGTATGTGCCACCTTCTGCATCTGGCTTTATGTGGCTACGGGGTAACTGAACCCAGGTCATCAGGCTTTACTGCTGAGCACCCCAGCCATTAAGCAGAGCCAGCCCCTGCCATAAAAATTTCTATGAGTTATTACAGCCTTGTCTTGGGAATATTACCTTTAGAAGATTACTTATGTGCTGGGGATGTGGCTCAGATTGTAGGTTGAATGCCTACTGTACACAAAGCCCCTGATTTGACTTCCAGCGCTGCATATGATGGGTCTGAGAGTGCTCACTTGTGATCTCAGCATTTGGTAGATGGAGGCAGGAGGATCAGAAGTTCAAGGTTTTCCTTGACTACATATAGTAAGCCCAAGACCAACTGGGACTACATGAGACCCTGTCTCACAAACAATGCAAAACAAAAACATTATTTAAGACAAGAGTCAGGAGATGTTAAGAAAAGGACGAAAGGAAATGTACCATACAGGTCTGATGGGCTCTAGTCATCAACATACAGTTTTTCTTTCCCTAATAGCAGAAGAAAGATTTCATTTCTATGACGTACTATTTTATTCTTGATATGTTATTTTTATAGTGTGGAGGATAGGGCCCAGAGCCTCTAGCATGCCAAACATACACACTGCCACTGAGCTACAACCCCATCCCCAGCCCCCTTGACTATTGTCTTATGAAGAGTTTGACTGGGGGCTAGGGTTCTGGGGTTCTGAATCATCGATGGACTTTACTGTGTGATCTTGATCTTAGGAAGTCACTTAACCTCTCTGTGCTTCCATTTTCCTGTCTTATACAATGGGAATAATGTTTCCCTCACAAGGTTGCTGTGGGGCTTAATGAGACAGAAAATCTGTAAAGCACTTAATGTTCTTAAAGAAGGCACTATAGAAATACAAAATTTCTATTGCAGTCAATTTATTTTTTTTAAATCCTAGCACAAAATGCCCTCCAGGGAATTTGAATCCAAGCTTCTGGAATTAAATGTATTTTTATTATGTAGATATTAACTGTAATGGAGTTTCATTCCAAAAATTATTTTTGTTTCTGTAAATAATAAAAAATATTTCCAGTGAAGAAGGGTGATTATAGGAAATGGGAACTGTGGCTGCCATGTTCATAGCTCTCCAAAAATTTGGGCTCTTTGGCTGAGTGTCATTATGATTTATGGGTTCCATATTTTTACCCCCACTAGAACATTTGCAAAATGAAGCTAGAATTACCTCAGTTGACTGCTATTAGCCTAGGCCCTGGATCCACTGCCAAAAATAAATCCTTGAAATGACAGACGTGAACAGTTGTGCAAAGCAGGCTTTTAAAGATTAGTTTCTGGAAACGAGATATTGCTTGCTATGACACAGGGCCTATCACAAACAGATATTTAGCCCAGATGAACCTTAGATTTCCTTTAACCAATGTGATGATGTTTACAGCAGTGGCATAATGGCACCATAGCAATATTTTTTTTCTTCACTTAAAATCTTCTCTGTGGTAAAGGACCTCTGAAGTTTTATGAATGCTGCCTTATTTACACTCAACGCCTCCTATTCTTTTTGTAAAGCAGTGGTGACACTGAGCAGGTCCTGAAAAGGTACAATAACGGCATTGCCACATGGTGGACCACTGACGGAACCTCATGTGGCCCCCTGGCTCTCTCCCGCTGTGAGTGCTCTGGCTCCAGCTCTGAGCACTATCCCGTTTCAAGCCAACCACAGATGCCTACGTTGTATAACTGAGTGGTGAGTCACTTTTTTAAAAAAAATTTTTGCTTATTATTTATTTATTTATTTGAGAGAGACAGACACAGAGAGAAAGATAGATAGAGGGAGAGAGAGAATGGTTGTGCCAGGGCCTCCAGCCACTGCAAATGAACTCCAGATGCACGCACCCCCTTGTGCATCTGGCTAACGTGGGTCCTGGGGAACCGAGCCTCGAACCAGGGTCCCTAGGCTTCACAGGCAAGTGCTTAACTGCTAAGCCATCTCTCCAGCTCCAGTGAGTTACTTTTGAGAGTGCCACCTGGCATGAGTTTTCTGGGCTTTAAAAAATTGCAGTGAGGGTTGGAGAGATGGCTTAGTGGTTAAGGCACTTTCTGTAAAGCCTAATGACTCATGTTAAACTCTCCAGGTCCCATGTAAGCTAGACACACTGTGATGCAAGCACACAAGGTCACACATGCACACAAGGGGGCACACACATCTGGAGTGTGATTGCAGTGGATGGAGGCCCTGGTGTGCCTTATCTATCTCTCTCTCTCTCTCTCTCTCTCTCTCTCTCTCTCTCTCTCTCTTGCATTAAATAAAAGGCAGTCTGGGACTGGGAAAATGGCTTATTGGTTAAGGCATTTGCCTGAGAAGCCTAAGGACCTGAGTTCGATTCCCCAGGACCCACGTAAGCCAGATACACAAGGAGGCACATGTGTCTGGAATTAGTATGCAGTGGCTAGAGACCCTGGCATGGCCATTCTCTCTTTCTCACTATCTGTCTCTTTCTCTCTCATAAATAAATAAAAAAAAATATTTTTTAATAAGGCACTCTGCTGGGCTTGCCTCAAAACAAAATTATAGTTAAATAACATAAAACTTGCCATCTTACCTATTTTCAAGAGTATAATTTAGCAGTAAGCACATTTACATTGTTGTACACAGGTATTTGATATATTTTAAGCTTGCAGAACTAAAATTCTACACTGATTAAGCATCCTCCCCACTACACTCAGCAAATGCCATTCTTCTTTTTATCTCTAGGAATATGACTTCTGTGCATAACAAAAATAAATAGGACCCTAACGAAGCTTTCCTTTTGTGACTACTTATTTCACTTAGCAAAAATGCCCTTGTATCAGTTACTTTCTTACTGCTGGGATAAAATGCCTGACCAGAAGCACCTTAGGGAAGGAAAGAGTTTAGTTTGTAGTTCCAGGTTCCAGTCCCTGGTGTTAGGGGAAACATGGTAGCCGGAATTTGAAGAAGAGCCAGTCACATTCAGACAGTGAGGAAGCAGAGTGAGGAAGGCTGCTGCTCAGCCAGCTCTCTCCTTTGTGTCCCATCCAGGACCCCAGCCCATGGAATGGCGCCACTCACAGGAAATGTGGGTCTTCCGACCTCCATTACCAAGTCAAAGCAATCCCTCACAGGCCTATACAGAGGCTACCCTAATCTAGATAATCCCTCCAGGTGATTTCAGGTCCTGTCAAGCTAACACTCAGCAGAAACTATCACAGTCCTCAAAGATCACCCATGTCAGCATTTTCTTTTTTAAAAAAATATTTTATTTATAGAGCAAAGCGTGGTGGCACACACCTTTAATCCCAGCACTTAGGAAGCAGAAGTAGGAGGATTGTTGTGAATTCAAGGCTACCCTGAGACCACATAGTGAATTCCAGGTTAGCCTGGGCCAGTGCAAGACCCTACCTTAACACCCCCCAAAAAATTACTTACTTGCATACAAAGAGGAATAAAAAACAGAGAGAAGAGACAGAGGAGAGTGAATGGACGTGCCAGGCCCTCTAGTCGCTACAAATGAATTCCAGATCCATGTACCAATTTGTGTATTTGACTTTGTGTGGGTACCAGGGAATTGAACCCTGGTCATTAGGCTTTGTAGGCAAGCATCTTAACCACTGAACCGTTTCTCCGGATGTTTTCTTCATTTTTAAGGCTGAATTTCATTATGCGCATATGTCACATGTGCTAATTAATTGATTCCTAGGTGGTTGTTTAGATTGTTATGATTGTGGGGCACCCATTTCTTTGGTCCCCTGATTATAATTCTTTTGAGCATATACTCAGAAGTGGAGTTGCTGGATGGTGTGGCAATTCCATTTTAATTTTCCGAAGAGCCTTCACACTGCTTTTCATGGCGACCAGATGCTTCTACATTTCTTGTTTCAGTTTCTCTGCATTATTGCCAACTCTTGTTATTTTCTGTGCATTAAAAAAAAAAATTGCTTGGATGTGTGTGTGAGAGAGCGAGAGCGTGCGCGAGAGAGACCAGCAGCAGCAGCAGTCGCTCCAGCAATAACAACAAAGAAGTCGTGGTCCTGGCGTACGTCCAGATGTGCTGCCTCGTGCCTGTCATCCAGCTAATGGGAGCATGAAACAAGGGGTTCACTGTGAGTTTGAGGCCAACTTAACTACACAGTGAGTTCTAGGCCAGCCTGGACTACAGACAGACCTTGTCTTGACAAACAGACACTAGTTGTGCTCACAGAGCCGGACTGAGAATCCAGGTCTGCGTTCTTCTCTTCCATCTCCATGTGGCAGCCCACGGCAGCAGCACTCTGAGGTCACATAGCACCACTGTGGTGGAACAGATGCTGAAACAACAGAAACCACAAACTGTGATAGAATGGCCAAAGAGGAGAGCTAGTCTTACATGTGTCATACAAGGTCATTTTAAAGATACCTAGAAACGGCTGGAGAGAGCTCAGTGGTTCAAGGCGCTTGCTTGCAAAGCCTGACAACCTGAGTTTGATTTCCTAGTACCTGCAGAAGCCAAATACTCAAAGTGGAACATGCATCTGGAGTTTGTTCAAAGAGGTAGGAGGCCCTGGGGGTGGACCTATCCTCCCTTCCTCCCTTTCTCTCTCTCTCTCTCTCTCTCTCTCTCAAATAAATAATAAAAATTTTAATATTTAAAAAAATAAAGTCATAAAGACACTATCAGGACATCTGGCTTAAATCCCAGGACTTGAAACTGCTTGGGAATTGTGCTGCATTTAGTGTCTCCTGTCTAGTCTGGTTCATCTCCGATCAGAGTCATATTCAACGTGGGTGTTTTGAAGCTCATCCCCTAAAAGAAGGTTGTAAATGCTTTGAGGTTTAAGTCAAGTTTCCAGAAATGATGAGATATGAACTAGTGGAAACAAGATCTGTGCTGTAGGAAAAGCAGTTTGTCACCTGTCACTTGGCAAACAGTACCACAGTCTCTCCGTGTCCTGTTCTCCCAGCACCTTTTGACATAAGTCTTCTTTCCTTTACTTAGTAGTGCCCCCTTGTAAGTTTCTGGTTTAAAAAAATGCAATCAAGATTTTTTTAAAAGAATAATAGGGTGTCCCAGCTTTTAGCTAAACAAAATCTCCCTTGACATAGCAAGAACAGACCCGGATCAAAGTCTGTGCTTCGTGCCACACCCTGTAGCCATAAACCCAAGCTTACTCAGTTGGAAAAAGAAACATGTTTCAGGGGAGAATCAAGCTGCAGCTGGCCCCCTCGACGATTAGCTGGGCAGTGCAGCAGTGTGACTTCCTTCGGGTCTGTGGTGGAAAGCCCCAGGGAGGCTCCTGGGCAAGCCTGTCCCAGCCCTGTGTGCCAAAACCAGTCAGTCATGAGGAGAGAGCCATTGGAAACACAAACAACCACCACAGGTCATCAACTTTCTGCATGAACTAGAAATTCTTTTTTCAATTTTATTATTATTATTTCTTTATCTGAAAGAGAGAGGGAGAAAGAGGCAAACAGAGAATAGGTATACCAGGGCCTCATGAGCCACCTTGAGCATCTGGCTTATGTGGGTCCTGGGGAATTGAACCTGGGTCCTTTGGCTTTGCAGGCAAGTGCCTTAACTGCTAAGCCATCCCTCCAGCCCAAATTAGAAATTGTTTAGGTGTAACAGAGCAATCAGTTTCTTCTTCCTACTGTACATATACACCAAAAATTGAGAATTATAAAATGTGTTAAGGGGGAGGATAAAAACTGAACCCATCCCAAGAGAAGAGTTCAAGGGGTATAGAGGAGCAATATTAACTTGCCCACATGTCCATAGAGCTGGGATCCACATTCTTGAGAGGAGCAGGCTTCCAGGGACCACAATATCCAGTATAAAGCTTAGCCACCAGAAGGTTGGCCAAAAGCGCTGTGTTTTCTGGCAGGGAGAAAGACTTCAGCATCAAGGAGCAGGATGTGGAAAAAAAAAAAAAAAAGAGTTTAGGACAAAATTACAGTAATGTCATGGTAAAAGCCACAAGCCAGGCCATCTTGAGTCAGAACAGGTGACATTAACTACAGCAGTACTGAGAATGCTTTAGGAACAAGAGTGGGAAAGACATTTCGGAGTCCACAGGCAGTGAGGGAGATCTTGAGGCCTTGTAGCTTAGTGACTTGCTTGGAAAACTGTGAGTCAAAACTATACGGTGGCGCACGCCTTTAATCCTAGCACTTGGGAAGCAGAAGTGGATTGCTGTGACTTTAAGCCAGCCTGAGACTACATAGTGAATTCCAGGTCAGCCTGGACTAGAATGAGACTCAAACCTCAAAAAACCAAACCAAGCAAAAACAAAACAAACAAACAAAAAACCTATAACTGTTCCAAAGTCTGGAAGGTCAGTGTCATAGCTGAATTGTGCCCCTCCCCAATTCATATGTTGAAGTCCTAACACTTGGCATCTCAGAATATAGCCTTATTGGAGTAGATTGTTCACAGAGGTGACCAAGTTAAGATTTTACTGGGGTGGACTCAAATCTGATATGACAGGTGTCCAGAGATAAAAAAGGAGACAGACATGCATAGGGAGCACCATGGGAACATGAAGAAAGTGACAGTGAAATCAGTACAAGCCAGACAGGCTTGGGAGAGATCAACCTTGATAGAATCTTGATCTTAGTGTTTCTGCTGAGAACTTTAGTATATTAACATACTATAATTTGATCATATTCCCATGCCATTTTCCTCTTTGATCCTATTCCCCACTGTTCTGTCCCCTGGAGACCTTCCTCTCTCAAGGTAGTCTTTCTTCTGTTCTGTTGTTCTCTTTCCTTTTTCCTCCTCTGTCCTCCACCTCACTCAGAACCATGCTGGTCTTATAGGGTTATCAGTAACCACTGTGGGGTCATGAATGCACCAGATGTTGAAAACAAGTTGGGGGTGCTGGAGGGATGGCTTAGTGGTTAAGGCATCTGCCTGCAAATACAAAGAACCCAGGTTCGATTCCCCAGGACCCATGTTAGCCAGATGCACAAGGAGGCACACACGTCTGGAGTTCATTTGCAGTGACTGGAGGCCCTGGCACGCCCATTCTCTCTCTGTCTCCTCCTCCTCTTTCTTTGTCAAATAAAAATAAAATAAAAGTTTTGGGGGGCTGGAGAGATGGCTTAGCAGTTAAGTTGCTTGCCAGCAAAGCTTAAGGACCCAGGTTCAATTCCCCAGTACCCATGTAAAGCCAGATGCACAAGGTGTCATGGTGTCTGGAGTTCATTGCAGTGACTGGAGGCCCTGGTGTGCCCATTCATGAGGCTCCTCCTACCTTAGCCTCCCTTGTGATGGCATTTGCCCCCACATGTGGCTTAACCCCAAATTTTCTGAATCAACCAGGTTTGTAGTTACAGCATCCCGAGTCCCTCTGACGATAGGGAGCTGGAACACTTTAGTGGTAATACCAGGAAATCAAGTTCCCATGACCATGAACTTATACCCCTCAAGTGTTCTTCAGTGTCCAAACTATATTCTGGCTAGGATATCTACTCTCACTGAATCCTATAAAACACTATAGGCACAAATATTTTGTCTGTGGCTGGAGATGTAGCTCAGGTGGTAAAGTGCCTGTCTGGCATACACAAGGCCCTAAGTTTGATCCTCGGCACACATAAACTGGGTGTGGGTGCTCATGCTTATAATCCCAGCACTTGAGAGGTGAAAGCAAGAGAGTCAGGAGTTCAAGGACATCCTCAGCTACATAGTGAGCTTGAGGCCAGCTTGAACTGCATGAGACCCTATCTCAATAAATAAATAAATAAATATTTATTTATTCAGTGAACTGTATAGGCAACTACATATGCCCAGCAAGTTTTAACATATTAAGAAAATATGGCAAGCAAAATTGGGTTGAAAGTCAGTCATCTTCTTTCAGTGATGGGACCCGCTATCCCATCTCCATCATCAAGACCTGGCTGGTCCTGCAGATTTGGAGTAAGAAGAAGGATGAACCATAGCAGGTGTTAGGAAACTTAGCCCCCATCACTTTATGGTTTTTGTTTGGAATATTTAACCAGAAGCACTGGGTGTGATTGGCATTGTCTTTCCAGAGTGGAGCTCCAATACCAGGCAGTGATGAAGGTCACCTCGCCTCCTTCCTTCCTTTCCTCAGGAATGAGATCACAGCAGAGCTTGATGGCCCCATTCAATCTAATTTTGTCACTAGATTCCACCAGAACATTTCAAGTTCTTGTTTCTGAGAAATGTACTTTCTGCTATGTGTTTTAGTGGTTAGTTGCTAGGCATTAGCCTTAAAACACACACACACACACACACACACACACACACACACACACACACACACATTTTTGGTTGTTTGTGTGCAGTATGTACACATAGTATATGCATGTACTTATGCAGACACACACACCACTTGTGCACGTGTGTGGAGGCCAGAGGAAGACCAGGAGTCTTTCTCTACCAGTCTTCTGCCTTATTTTCCTGAGACAGAGTTTCTGAAGACTTTATTGGCTAGACTGGCTGACCAGGGAGCCCCAACAATAATCCTGTTTCTACCCCATCACCTCAGCACTACAGTTACAGGCATGCTTGGTCACAATGTCGGGTCTGAGAATCAAACTCAGGCCCTCATACATGAACTTGTACCCATGGCGCTGTCTCTCTAGCCCCCAAGAAGCCTTTGAAAAATTTTCTAAAGTTATTTATTTATATGCAAAGGGAGAGATGGAATGAGAGAGAGAGAGAATGGACATGCCAGGGCCTCTAAAGGTTGTAAACAAACTCCAGATGCATGTGCCAATTTGTATATCTAGCTTTCCATGGGTACTGGGGAACTGAACTCTGGTTACTAGGCTTTGAAGGAAAGTGCCTTAACCACTGAGCAATCTCTCCAGCCCAAGAAACCTTTTTTTAAATGGATACTTTCAAATATATACTAAAGGAGACAGATCATAACAGTGAGTCTGTAATGTACCAGAGAGTTAGTTAAAGCAGTCATAAACTCATGTACACTCTTGTCTTGCTCTTTTCTTTTCTTTTTTTTTGGGGGGGGGGGTTCAAGGTAGGGTCTCACAGCCCCAGCTGCCTGGAATTCACTATGTAGACTCAGGCTGGCCTCAAACTCACAGAGATCCTCCTACCTCTGCCTCCCAAGTACTGAGATTAAAGGTGCTCACCACCACGACTAACCTTGTCTCATTTATTAATCAACTTTTCCTTCCCCGTACACTGCACTACATAGAAACAAATTCCAGCTGTGATATTATTTTATCCACCTATATTTCAGTAGGTATCTCTAAGATGTGAGGCATGGAAAAAAATAACCCCACATTACCACACAACCATGCCTACCCTGAGAGCATCTATTGCCTAGTAATTGTTCACATTGCCCTGTCTACAATGATTTATCAATAAATGAATAAATGTGTGTAAGAGAGAGAAAGAGAGGGAAAGAGAGAGACAGAGAGAGAGACAAAGAGAGAAGAAAGAATTAATATGAACAAGCATGCCAGGGCCTCTTTCTGCTACAAATTAACTCTAGACACATATGCCACTTTGTGCATCTGGCTTTACATGGGTACTGGGGAATTGAACCCAGGCTGGCAAGCTTTACAAGCAAGAGCCTTTAACTGCTGAGCCATCTCTCCAGACCTCACCATTCTTTTTTTATTTTATTTTTATTTTTTTTTATTTTTATTTGAGAGTGACAGGCACAGAAAGACAGATAGAGGGAGAGAAAGAGAGAATGGGCGCGCCAGGGCTTCCAGCCTCTGCAAACGAACTCCAGACGCGTGCGCCCCCTTGTGCATCTGGCTAACGTGGGACCTGGGGAACCGAGCCTCCAACCGCGGTCATTACGCTTCACAGGCAAGCGCTCAACCGCTAAGCCATCTCTCCAGCCCCTCACCATTCTTTATAGCTGATTTATTTCAGTGATAATCCAAAAGAGGTCCAGAAGTTACATTTAGTATCTTGAGGTTTGTTAAGATTTAAGGGTTTTTTTGTTGTTTGTTTGTTTGTTTTTCAAGGTAGGGTCTTATCTAGCTCAGGCTGACCTGGAATTTACTCAATACTCTCAGGGTGGCCGTTCTCCTACCTCAGCCTCCCAAGTGCTGGAATTAAAGGCATGTACCACCACACCCATCAAGCTTTAAGGTCTCTCTCTCTCTTCTTTCGCCTTGAAATACAATTAAGAAAACAGACGGTCTTTTTCCACTGAGTTCCCCACAGTCTGGTTTTGATTATTTTGTTTCCATGGCGCTATGAGCATGTTCCATAGGGTCTGGATTTTCCCAAACCTGCTTAATAGATTTAGATGCTTGATTTGACTCAGGTTTAAATTTTTGGACTGCTTATTAGGTGCTATTGGAACTTTCATAGTCCAGGTCTTAATTCAATTGAACTTTGCCAAATACTGACAGTCTAATCCTATATTCCTTAAGTACCTGTGTATGTATGTGGAGAAAGTGCTTTGGGATTTCCCTCTATAGACTGGAAATCCTGCAGGAGGGTGGATGCCTATCTGCATTTTCTGTTGCTCTGACAGAATACTACAGACTGGATGTTGTATAAAGTATAATATCAAAGACCTGGTACCTGGCTGGCCTCCTGTCTGCATCAACACATAGAGGACATCACATGGCCAGAGTGAGGGGCATGTGTGCCCAGGCCTCTTTGCTTATCTTGTCCCAAATACCCTTCAAAGGTACCACCTCACCAGACCATCAACATATGAATCGGTGGTTAAGTTTTCAGTAAATGAACTTTGGGAAACACAGTCAAACCAGTCTTATCCTATGACATAGCTCACAGGAAAGTCAGGTTCAATCCTTGATTCTTTTTAGAATAATTAGTTTGTTCATTAACATTCTTCAAAGATGACTGGGCTGGAGAGATGGCTGAGCTGTTAAGGCACTTCCCTGAGAAGCCTAATGACCAAAGTTCGAATCCCCAGTCCATATAAAGACAGATGCACGAAGTACTGCATGCATTTGGAGTTCATTTACAACTGCTAGAAGCCCTAGTGTGCCCATTCTCTCCCTCCCTCTCCTTTTCTCTCTCTCTCTTTAAATAAGTAAAAATATTTCTGGTCGTGATGGTGCACTTTAATTCCCACACTTGGGAGGCACATGTAGAAGGATCATTGTGAGTTTGAAGCCAACCTGGGACTATAGTGTGAATTCCAGGTCAGCCTGGGCTAGAATGAGGCCCTACCTAAAAATTTAAAAAAATTAAAAAGATAACTAATGAATTTATTTTCAAGTTTTTGTATTCATTGAGTTTTTTTTTTTTTGGTTTTTTTTTGGAGATAACAAAGATATTTTATGTATGTATGCATGCATGTCACAAAGCTTAAATATATTAAACATATAAATGTCCTCAAACATCTATAATTTATTTATGGTCAGATCAATTCTTGTCAACATATTATGTTAGAGCACATCCCTGTAGGTATATCTTTTTAATGATAATAAGTTTATGGTCATTACTAGCCCACTAAATATTTTTTTTAATTTTTAATTTAATTTATTAGTTTTATTTTCAGCAAATACAGGCAGTTTGGTTCCATTGTTTAGGCTCATCTATGATCTACCCCCTCCCATTGGACCCTCCTTGTTGATGTAAATGGGTCATGCATTGTGGAGTTAGCCCACAGTTATTGGTATGATAAATGTCTCTGCAAATCATGACCCAACATGTGACTCTGACATTCTTTCCGCCCCCTCTTCCGCAAAATTTCCCTGAGCCATGTTGGGTTCATTTTTGGTCTGCTTCAGTGCTGAGGTGTTGGGGGCCTCTGAGGCTCTGGCTCTCTGATTTGGTAGGAGTTGATTTTTCTCTGTGTTGGTCTCCTTCCCCTTTGTGCTGGTATCCAGTTTATCAGGAAAACATCACCCTTGCTTGTTTCCAATTGTCCTTAGTTTCCGTTGGGCCCCTTTTGAGGTATGTTGGGGCAGCTCTCTCCTTAGGATCTGCATCTACCTGAAAAAGAGAAGCAGATTCTCCAACGGAGAGTAAGTTAGCACCCAGAAATTTGAGATAACACTTACTTTTTTGATAGAGAGTTTGATAGGTATAGGCCCTCTTGTACCCCATGATTGATGGTAGCTTGATATTGGAGAGTGGGTGTGTGTTTGGGTATGGTTCTGACTTGTTTCCCAGCTCCAGCTATGGGCCTAGTACCACTGAGGGGATCAGTTAGCCAAATCAAGAGCAGTTGGTTCCCCACCATGGCTGTGTGCCACTATTGCACGTGTGTGGGCATCACATCAGGTTATTTGTTGCTAATTAGGTTAGACAATGAGTTGCTTGGACAGATATTGGTCATTTTCCCCAGTTGCCCATGTAGCGCCTTCTGGCACTAGACACGCTGACTGTCTGGGGACTGACTCTCCCCTGGCTTCCAGCCATGCCATTCCATTTTAGGTGTCAGCTGAGTATGGAGTCTTCAGCAATAGGGTCTTACCACTGGCCTTTGGTGGGTCATCAAGTACTCTGACAGAAGTCTGTCATTGTTTTGGGAAACCTTGTAGGTTTCTCTGATTAAAAGCTCATTGTGGATGGTAGCCCCAAGCTGGAAGTGGGGGTTACAGGTCAGTGCCCACTAAGAAATTGAGGAAAAACATAACTAATATACAAGAGTTAGAGAGGAGAGAGATAGAGGGGAGAGGGGGAGAGGGAGGGAGGGAAGATGTAGGAGATTTAGGTCAGTCTTGATCCTACCCTCTCCAGTGTCTTGTGGTTCAGGTGTTTCCTGTAAGGGTCTAGTGAAGGTTCAGCCATTTGGTCTGTCTTTTAGGAAGTAGAATTTTATGGTAACATTGCCGTTTGGGTCCAGATTAGTGTTTCCCACCCCTTTGATGCCCTTCCCTCCCTCCCCATCCATCCTATTGTCTAGTCCATGAGGTGCTTGCTGGGTATGTAAGGTATCTTGGGTAGATTCAGGTTAGGTGTTATAGATGAGTGAGACTATGTGTCAATTTTTTTTCTGTGATTGGGTAAGTTCACTGAGAATGATCTGTTCCAGGTTCAACCATTTTTCCTCAAATTTCTTTGTGTCATTTTTTCTTACTGCTGTATAGAATTCCATTGTGTAGATATACCACATCTTTGTTATCCATTCTTCTAATGATGGACATCTGGGTTGATTCCAGCTTTTAGCTATTATGAATTGAGCCGCTACAAACATGGTTTTTAAAAAATATATATATTTAACACTTTAATTTATTGTATTCACAGTCAAATAGTTCTATCATTGGCCATTTGAAATTGGTTCTTTAGTCTTCATGAGCTTTAGTGTATGTGTTTGCATGGGTGTGCACGTTTGTGCATATGTGTGTGCAAGCGTGTGTGTGTGTAGGTCAGAAGATAACCACGAGCGTCGTTTCTCAGGCACTATCCACATTTTGTTGAGTCAGGGTCTCTCATTACCCTGGACCTTGCCAAGTAGACTAGACTGGCCAGCCAGCAAGCAACAGGAATAAAATATCAGTCTCCTTAACCCACTGAGACCACAAGTGCATGCCACCATCCCTGACTTTTTAAAAATATACATTTTATTTATTTATCTGAGAGAGAGAGAGAAAGAGGTAGATAGAGAGAAAGAGAATGGGCATGCTAGGGCCTCTAGCCACTACAAACGAACTATAGACACATATGCCTGGCTTACATGGGTCCTGGGGAATTGAACCGGGGTCCTTAGGCTTCATAGGCAAACACCTTAACCACCAAGCCATTTCCCCAGCCCTCCCTGGCTTTTTTTTATGTGAGTTCTGGGGATTGAACTCGGGTCCTCATGCTTGCAAAGCAAGAACTGCCTGACTGAGCTATCTCCCCAGCTTCTATGCAAGCTTTTGTTTTCCTTTAATTGTATGTGTTTATTTGTGTGTTTTTATCATGTGTTCATATGTATGTGTGTTCAGAGTGCAAGCATGTGCATGTCATGGCACATGTGTGGAGGACAGCTTTTGGGTCTGTTCTCACTGGTCCACCCAAGTTGAGGCAGGGCTTCTCTTGACCTCCTTCGGCTGTTATTTCGCTGCTTGCTCAGCGCTTCCGCAAAAGTCTCTGGTCTCCACCTACCATTTTGCTTGTGGGGTCTGAGGATCAAACTGTTGAGTACTCAGACTTGAATGAGGAGCATTTCACCCATTGAGCCATCTCTTCACTCCCTACATAACTTGTAGGAAAAGAGCACAGACAACTTTTCTACAATATTAGTCCGTAGACCAGTGGTATGCAAACTTTTTGATTAGACACTGCTGTGAGAAAATATTTTTTAAATTAATTTCTTCACTATTTTCATATATTTATCACTTATATGCCTGTTTTATGACTTAGTTTGCTACACATATACTGAAACATCACAAATTTTTTTAAAAAAAAAAACCTCCAGATGCATGCATTTGGCTTTATGTGGGTACTGGGGAATAAAACCCAGGTCCTTAGACTTTGCGAGCAAGCACCTTAACCACTAAGCCATCTCTCCAGCCCTAATTTTTTTTGGGGGGGGTTCAAAGTAGGGGCTCACTCTAGCCCAGGTTGACCTGGAATTCACTATGTAGTCTCAGGATGGCATTGAACTCACAGTGATCCTCCTACCTCTGCCTCTTGAGTGCTGGGATTAAAGGCATGTGCCACCATGCCTGGCCAAATAAAAATTTTAAATGAAAAGCCAAAGATAAAATACTGTTTTAAAAATGGTAGCTTCTGTTTTTTAATTTTTTATGGACAACCTCCATACACAAACACAGCACACCATAACCATAATCCCCACCACCACCTCCTTGTTCCCTCCTCAAGCCCCTCCACTGGGTCCCTGCTTCTTCCTTCTAACTGGTCTTTTTTTTTTCTATTTTGATGTCATCTTTTCCCCCCTCTTATTATGCAAGCCTTGTGTCATCAACTACTGTGAGGCCATGAATACCACAGCCACTTTGTTTGTGCAAGACAGTATTGAAAAACACTCCTCCCCTTCCTTTGGCTTACATTCTTTCTGCCACCTCTTCCGCAGTGATCTTGAGCCATGGAGGGTGTGACAGAGATGTCTCACTTAGTACTGAACCCTCTACTGCCTCTTCTCAGCACTTTGATGAGTTTTGAGTCTCACCAGTGGTCAACATCACCTGAAAAGAAGCTTTTCTAACCAAAACTGAGAGTAGCATTATTATATGGGCATGAATATAAGTACTTAGAAGCCAGTTTGGGGGCATAACATATCCATAAAAGGGTAGCCTCTTGGGCTGGAGAGATGGCTTAGCGGTTAAGCGCTTGCCTGTGAAGCCTAAGGACCCCGGTTCGAGGCTCGGTTCCCCAGGTCCCACGTTAGCCAGATGCACAAGGGGACGCACGCGTCTGGAGTTCGTTTGCAGAGGCTGGAAGCCCTGGCGCGCCCATTCTCTCTCTCCCTCTATCTGTCTTTCTCTCTGTGTCTGTCGCTCTCAAATAAATAAATAAATAAATTTAAAAAAAAAAAAAAGGGTAGCCTCTTGGGAAGGCACTGGATAAAGCTCTCTCAGTCAGAGAGGAAAATTTCAGCCATGGCAGACGGCCCCACCTTTGCCTGGTGAGAAGCCAGGCGTTGCGAAAGAGGCCAGGCTGCTGGCCTCTAGCACGGGGACGTGGAACTCTCAGCCCAGTTTTCCTGCCAAGACTTTGGCATAAGCTCAGCGAGATTCCTCAAGTGTCCTGGCCCCCAACCAGGTCCTAAAAACATCCAGCAATCTGGTGAGCTGGCCCGAAGTGGGTAGCTGTTCAGGAGACACATGGGCTGGTTTCGTTGGCAGAAACTGAATCATATGAACCTTATTTTGGGGAAGGAAATATTCAAAATTAGAAAAGCTCAACCCCTTTAAAAAGGAAAGCAACTTTAATTGAAAAGAATTGATAAAGCAACTTACCAAGAAAAAGTACTTTTTCACTGTCTTTCTATGCTGATAAATGAAACCAAACTATAAACATCTGTGACTTGGGGATAAATTTGTTTAATCAGGGGGGTTGGAGAGATGGCTTTAGCAGTTAAGACGTTTGCCTGTGAAGTCTAAGAACCCAGGTTTGATTCCCCAGTATCCACATAAAGCCGGATGCACAAGGTGGTACATGCACCTGGAGTTTGTTTGCAGTGGCTGGAGGCCTTGGCACACTCATTCTGTCTTGCCCATTCTATCTGCTTCTTTCTCTCTCTCAAATAAGTAAATTAATATGAATAAAAGTATTTTGGGGTTCTTTACTATTTTATTTTATTTATTTGAGAGACAGAAAAAATGGCAGATAGAATGGGTGTGCCAGGGCTCCAGCCATTGCAAACAAGCTCCAGACACATGCACCACCTTGTGCATCTGGCTTACGTGGGTACTGGGGAATCAAACCTGGGTCCTTTGGCTTTGCAGGCAAATGCTTTAACTGATAATTCACCTCTCCAGTTCCCCCCAAAAGTATTTTTTTTTTCAAAAGTAAGTTTGAATAAAATTAAAAATTTCTCCACTGATGATTTCTCTCTAAACTTAAGTACAGAAACTTTGCTCGACTCACCTTGCAAATGCACCTGCAGGACCCTTACAGAATGAGTGAACTTTAAGAGAAGTAAGTGTTTCTATGGACTAAGGAGATAGCTCAGTGCTTCAAATCACTTGCTTGCAAAATCTGCTGGCCCAGGGTTGATTTTCAAGGTCCCACATAAAGCCAGATGCACAAAGTAGCGCGTGGGTTGGGAGTGCACTTGCAGCCGTAAAAGGCCCCGAGTACCCAAATACTGTCATTCTCATTTTCTCTCTCTCTCGCTCTATCTTTTAACGAATAAGTTAAAAGTATATATGTCAAATATGAGAACGTTTCTAAATGGTTCATGACCTGAAATGTTGACCTGAGGTAGTCAGTCCTTTGAGTCAAGGGCCCCATGAGAATGGATGCTAGGTCCCTAGAAGAATATTTGCTGGCGACATGCAAGCGCTTGGATTCCAGCCCAGCATAGGGAGGGATGAGGTAGAAATTGTAGGAGGCAAGTCAATGCAAATGCTTGGGAAACTGAGCTTGGTGCTGTGAATGTTTTGTTTGAATCATGAACATTTTTCTAACAACTGGGGGAAGGATACCTTGCAACTTTTGGCTAACAGGTTCTTCCCATGATGGGAAATCACTATGTTTGCTGAACCCTTCTGTACTTGCTAAGACTTGAACTCGCAGAGGGCCTCATGCTTACAAAGCAAGTACTATATCACTGAGCCATGTCCTCAGCCCATTTTTGTTGCTGTTGTGATTGTTTTAATTTGAGCACCTAACTCCTGTGTTTGTAATGTCATCTACCTTTTGCTGAAAATAAAATGGCCAAAATTTGGATCTATTCTAAGGGTTTATTTTATTTATTTTTGAATTCTAAAAATAGATTCAACTAACCTGTTAACTTAAAGGAATGACTACCTCAGGGCAAAATTTCAGGTGATGAACCATTTTGAGATTTCTACTTTCTCCTCAAGGTCATCTTCCTGTGCAAGATTTCTCCAGATGTTAACTTTACCTCAATTGCAAGTTGAGCTAAGAGCAAAGTTTACTTACCCCAGTTTAGATAGAAGTCGTTAGTAGAGAAACTTGGAGTTAGGGAATGGCAGCATTGCTCAGTGGGAGGGAGTTAGCTCTGCTTGCACAAGCCCCTGGCTCAGCCTCCAGCACTGTAAGGTGAGCTTCACCACAGTCGCCTTCATCTGACAGGGAGGCTACGTAGATTTTCAATTATCTGACATTGAACTAATAACTTTATTGCTTGATTTATGAAGCACCTTGGGATTCTGAATAACTTTTCTTGTTTTAGAAATATTTTATTTATTTATTTGCAAGGAGAGAGAGAGAAAATGGGCAAGCCAGGGCCTCCTGAATAATTTTTCTATACACACTTGGCGTCATTGATTAATTAAAAAGTGGAAATGGGGCTGGAGAGATGGCTTAACAGTTAGGCGCTTCATGAGTTCGAGGCCACCCTGAGACTACATAGTGAATTCCAGGTCAGCCTGGGCTAGAGTGAGACCCTACCTTGAAAAAC
The DNA here is from genome assembly GCF_020740685.1 of Jaculus jaculus. Lineage (NCBI taxonomy): Eukaryota > Metazoa > Chordata > Mammalia > Rodentia > Dipodidae > Jaculus > Jaculus jaculus. The sequence continues at coordinate 80,439,287 of NC_059112.1, read as the reverse complement.
CAAAAAAAACAAAAACAAACAAACAAAAAAAAAAAACAGTTAGGCGCTTGCCTGTGAAGCCTAAGGACCCTGGTTCGAGGTTCAATTCCCCAGGACCCACATTAGCCAGATGCACAAGGGGGCGCACGCATCTGGAGTTCGGTGGCAGTGGCTGGAGGCCCTGGCATGCCCATTCTCTCTTCCCTATCTCTATCTGCCTCTTTCTCTCTCTCTGTCACTCTCAAATAAATAAATAAAATTTTTAAGAAAAAGTGGAAATGGGAACTGAATAAACATCTTAGTGGTTAAGGCACTTGCCTGCAAAGCCAAAGGACCCAGGTTCAACTCCCTAGGACCCAAGTAAGCCAGATACACAAGGGGCACATGCATCTGGAGTTCATTTGCAATGGCTGGAGGCCCTGGTGCACCCATTTTCTCTCTACCTGCTTATTTCTGTACGTCTCACTCTCTCTCCCTCATTAATAAATAAAAATAATTTTTTAAAGCTGGGCATGGTGGTGCACGCCTTTAATCCCAACACTCAGAGGGCAGAGGTAGGAGGATTGCTGAGAGTCTGAGACCACCCTGAGACTACATAGTGAATTCCAGGTCAGCCTGGGCCAGAGTGAGACCCTACCTCAGAAAAAAAAAAAAAGAAAGAAAGAAAAACCCAAGAATTTAATTAGTATGTTTCCTGTGTATTTTGTCAGGCTTCTAACAAAATCAGGGCTCATTTACATTTCTGTTTAGAAGATCTTTTAAGTATAGCTGTAGTTATCATTATCTAGTCATCATTTTCATAGTACTTTATTCATGTTGCTCCTCCTCCTCCATTCCTCTGCCCCTGTCCCTTGGCCCTCTGGCTTGTCCTCTTCCTTTCTGCACTGGTGCCTCTCTGCTCTCATGTCACGTGTACTCTGCCCTTACTTTTATCCTCCTCCATCTTAAGATCTCTTTTCCCCTCTTATAGTTCTTGCCTTTTCTTTCTTTCTTTCTTTCTTTCTTTCTTTCTTTCTTTCTTTCTTTCTTTCTTTCTTCCTTTCTTCCTTTCTTTCCTTTTCTTTCTTTTTTGTTTATTTTTTGAGGTAGAGTCTTGCTCTAGCCCAGGATAACCTGCAATTAGTCTCAGGGTGGCCTTGAACTCACAGCAATTCTCCTACCTCAGCCTCCAAAGTGCTGGGATTAAAGGCATGCACCAACACACCCAGTTTATAGTCCCTTCTCTTATTTTTTAAAAATATTTTATTTTTATTTATTTATTTACTTGACAGAGAAAGAGAGAGAGAGAGAGACTGAGAGAGAGAGAGAGAGAGAGAGAGAGAAAGAGAGAGAGAGAGAGAGAGAATGGGTGTGGCAGGGCTTCCAGCCACTACAGACAAACTCCAAACACATGTGCCCCTTTGTGCATCTGGCTAACATGGGTCCTGGGGAATTGAACCTGGGTTCTTTGGCTTTGCAGGAAAACACCTTAACTGTTAAGCCATCCCTCCAGCCCCCTTTTATTATTTTATCACACACACACGTGCATACACGCATGCACACACATACTCATACACATGTAAAAATTAAAATTTAGGATCTGCAGGTGTGAGAAAACAAGTTCTTTGTCTTTTTGAGTCTGACTTTTCTTTAATGTAATTCTTTCCAGCTCTACCCATTTTCCTGCAAATGTCAGAGTTTCATTTTTGTTTATAGAAGAATAAAATTCCACTGTGTATATGTACCACATGTCTATTTTAATTGAAAATTTTTGTTATTATTGTTGTTTTCTGAGGTAGAGTTTCACTCTAGCCCAAGTTGACCTGGAATTCACTATATCATCTCAGGGTGGCTTTGAACTCACAGCAATCCTGCTACCTCTGCCTCTGCTGGGATTAAAGACATGCATCACCATGCCTGGCAACAGCTTTTTTATTGTGTGAACATATGGCATATTGGTCATATTCCCGTTGACTTATACTCATGTTCCCTCTCCCCTCACCCCATTCTGCAGAGGGCCCTCCTCAGTGGTGTTATGGGTATTCACTGTGATTCATGAATGTACCAGTCAGTCTCCGTGTGGGGAGGGCAATGCTTCAGAGTACACCTGTGGCCCTTGCATTCTTTCTGACCCCTCTTCTGCAATGTTCCCTGAGCCTTAGAGGGCATGGTATAATTCTACTTTAGCATTGAGCTCTAGGCAGCCTCTGATTTTCTAGTTTGATGAGTTTTGAGTCTCCTCAGCATTTATCTGCTACTTCCTCTGTAATGTTTCCTGAGCAATTGTAATAGAGATGACTTGTCTTGTACCATGCAGTCAGCTTCTTTTCTTGTCATTCTCATGGATCTCGGGGCTCCCCTATATTTGCTGCTATCTGTAAACACCAGATTCTCCAAGACTGGGGGCAGTATGGATCAAAGGGAATAAACACTGACATTTTAGAAGACTTTCTACCCTGAACATGCCCAATCTTGTCTGATCTTGGAAGCTAAGCAGGGTCAGTTGTGGCTAGTACTTAGATGAAAGACCACTACATGCTCTATCCATTCATCTGTTGATGGACATATATTGCCTCTGAAGTTCTTTATTTTAAGTCTTATTTATTTAAGAGAGGGACTGAGAGAAAGAGGTACACACTGTGTGTGTGTGTGTGTGTGTGTATGGGCATGTCAAGACCTCCTGCCACTGAAAGCACACTCCAGATGCATGCCCCACTTTGTGCATCTGGCTTTACCTGAGTACTGGGGAATCAAACCTAGGCCATAGGCTTTGCAAACAAGTGCTTTTAACCACTACGCCACCTCCCCAGTCTACCTCTGATATTCTTTTACATCCTGACCACTGACACTGTGTTTAAAAGTGAAAGGTAGGAGGATTGCTGTGAGTTTGAGGCCAGTCTGAAAGTACATAGTGAATTCCAGGTCAGCCTGGACTAGAGCAAGAGCCTACTTCAACCCCCTCACCAGCCCCACAAAAAAGGGAGATGCCAAAAATACAGAAAATATTTGGGAAATTTTACAACTTGCTTCCTCAGTAGCCAGGTTACCTCCTTGAGGGCAAGAACCATGAATTATATTTCTTTACACCTATCAATTGTTAGGTTCTAAAGGCATTATAGGTACCAGATGCTCAATAAATGGGTAGCTGACCATTGTTGCAGGTTCCTCTCGGCACAGCTCCAAGAGCAACCATATCTCAAAGCAAATGAATGAGAGCGTTGGCCTGGGGCTCATGTATAACAAAGGAGCTAAATCTGCTTGCCCTTGTGAAGGCAGAGAATAGCTAGATGACCCACCTGCTTGGGTAAGCACATCCTGTTGGGGCTAAAGCTCAGGGAAATGGATGGATCTAGAAAAGGTTATAATACTAAATGGGGTAACCAAAGCTCAGAAAGTCAAATGCTCCTGGTTCTCTTTCATGTGGATCTTGGGTTCAAATGTTTAGATTTGTATGTGAGTTGGAGTAAAAGTCAGTAGTAGAGATCAGGAAGCTAGAAAGGGGAGACGAGGGAGGGTTAAAGGGGCAGGTATATTGGGCGTGTAAGGAGAGGGGCAGAATACTGGGGGTGGATGCTCTTAGTGGGGTCAGGGAGGGGATGTAGAAGAGAAGGGAATGGGAAGAGGGTTAATCAAAATCAAAGATGTGGGCTGGAGAGATGGCTTAGCGGTTAAACACTTGCCTGTGAAGTCTAAGGACCCCGGTTCGAGGCTCAATTCTCCAGGTCCCACTTAGCCGGATGCACAAGGGGGCACACGTGTCTGGAGTTCGTTTGCAGTTGCCAGAGGCAAATTCTGTCTGTCTGTCTCTCTCTCTCTCTCTATCTGCCTCTTTCTCTCTCTCTGTCCGTCGCTTTCAAATAAATTTAAAAAAAAAATCAAAGATGTAGGGCTAGAGAGAAGGCTTATTGGTTAAGGCAGTTGCCTGCAAAATCCAAGGACCCATGCTCCACTCTCCAGATCCCACGTAAGTCAGATGCACAAGGTGACACATGCACAAGACCTCAAATACACACAAGGTGGTGCATGTGTCTGGAGTTCGATTAAAGTAGCTGGAGGCCCTGGCAGGCCAATTCTCTCTCTCTCTCTCTCTCTCTCTCTCTCTCTCTCTCACACACACACACACACACACACACACACACACATTAATAAAAGGCCAGTCTGTTGGGCTTGCCTCAAAAGAAAAGATCAAAGAAGATGTAGCCAGGCTTGGGGTGCACGCCTTTAGTCCCAGCACTTGGGAGGCAGAGGTAGGAAGATTGCCATGAGTTTGAGGCCACCCTGAGACTACATAGTGAGTTCCAGGCTAGTCTGGGCTAGAGTGAAACCCTACCTTAGTAAAAAGAGAGAGAGAGAGAGAGAAAGAGGGAGAGAAAGAGAATGAATGTGTGAGCCAGGGCCTCCAGCCACTGCAAATGAACTCCCGACAGAACACTTCCTCAGATAGTTTTCTTGGCTCAGATGACTTACGAACCTTTGGTCAAAGTAAAAATGGCCAGTGGAGAAATTCCACTCCAGCATCAATATCAATTTTACAAAAATCAAGAAATAGTCAAAGTCTTTACCTCGAAAGCCACAAGACCTCAACACCTTTATGGGAAAGTCAAACCATCACTGCCATTTGTCTGCATATGAAAAATCTTTTCCTATCAAGCCTGTTCCAAGTCCATCTTGGAGTGGTTCATGTCATCGAAGTCTTTTAAGTCCTAAGAAAATACAGAGGCGGCATGTTAGTAGGGTGGAAGAGACAGTTCAAGAAGAAGAAAGAGAGATCTACAGACAGCTACTACAGGTGGTCACAGGGAAACAATTCTCTGTGGCTAAACCCACCACACATTTCCCTTTACACCTGTCTTGATGTCTTAGTTCCAATAACAATATTTTGAAAGGCTCACTGTTCAGAAATGGAAACTCTTGTGCATCACATGTCATTGGCTCTGATACTTCATCATCTGGATCTGCCAGCATTTTAACCACCCAGGAACAACTGTCGCACAGTGCATATGCCCTGTCATCCTGTACCCCAGATGTTGTATTTGGAGCCAAAGATTCTGATCCTTGCCATCAACCTCACCATCACCACTCGATTCCACATCAGCCAGATAACTTACCAGCATTAAATACAGTATCTGAAGGATCAGACTCTGTGATTTTACTCAAGGTGAAAGATTCTCAGACTACAACTCCCAGTCCTACTTTTTTCCAGGCAGAGCTATGGGTCAAAGAACTAACTAGTGTTTATGATTCTGGAGCACGAGAAAGATTGCATCAGATCAAAAAACAGAAAGCATTGGCATTACAGCTCCAAAACCAGAGATTACAGGAACCCTCAATGCTTGAGTCAGTAGAACTGCATCTTCGTGTGCCTCTAGAAAAGGAGATTCCTGTCACAGTTGTCCAAGAAACATTTTTAAAAAGGTCATAAATTAACTGCTAGTGAAGATGAATTTCCTGAAATTACAGAGGAAAAGGAGAAAGAAATAAATAATGTATTTCGTAATGGAACCAAGATGAAGTTCTCAGTGAAGCATTTCGCTTGACTATTACACACAAAGATATGCAAACTCTTAACCATCTAAATTGGCTCAATGAGATTATAAATTTCTACATGACTATGCTAATGGAACGAAGTAAAGAAAAGGGATTGCCAAGTGTGCATGCATTTAATACCTTTTTCTTCACTAAGTTAAAAATGGCTGGCTATCAAGTAGCGAAACATTGGACAAAGAAAGTGGATGTATTTTTGGTTGACATTCTTCTGGTGCCCATTCATTTGGGTGTGCACTGGTGTCTAGCTGTTGTGGACTTTAGAAAGAAGAATATTACCTATTATGATTCTATGGGTGGAATTAACAATGAAGCCTGTAGGATCCTCTTGCAATACCTAAAGCAAGAAAGTATTGACAAGAAAAGGAAAGAGTTTGACACCAATGGCTGGCAGCTCATCAGCAAGAAAAGCCAGGAAATTCCACAGCAGATGAATGGAAGTAACTGTGGGATGTTTGCATGCAAATATGCTGACTGCATTACCAAAGACAGACCAATCAACTTCACACAGCAACACATGTCATACTTCCGACAGCGGCTGGTCTGGGAAATCCTCCACCAAAAGCTTTTGTGGAGATTGTCTCAGTGAGCAGACAGTGACCCTGGGGGGGACCAGCCTTTTGCTATCTACAGCTAGAGACCTTGGAAACAGCTGCTCTTAACCCTCTGTTCCTGTAAAGCCCTTGATCCTGGACCAGGCCCAGGCGAGATGCATTCACAAGCACCTCTGCCTTTCTTTTTGTATCTCAGATACTATTTTTGCAAAGAAACTTCAGTGCTATGAAGAGGTAAGGGACATCCTTAAGCTGAAGAGAGACTGCTTTTTATTTTTTCAGTTCTGCCATCTTATCAAAGGGCTCCAGCCTCACTAAGTCCCTAACCAGGGGGCTGAGGAAAGCTTGGCAAGAATCATGGTTTCTCATTGATTGCTAGGCCTTACGAAGAAGTAGAAAAGGGCATGGACAAGCGGTAGGGACAAAATCACCAGCATGTACATGCACATAGGTTTCAAAGATGCAGAGTCAGGAATGTGACAGAACTGGACTTTAGGGCACAAGCATAAACCCCCTTCTTCAGGCCCCCTCCTATTTATAGGCCCCTATATGAAACCTAACTGCTTTTCTTCAAGGCTGTTTCATCATTGTAGCATATTCTGAGGCCCAGTACACAAGCCCTGGCAGACCCCCAAAGTCCCAAGCAAACCTTTCCTTTTGAGCAAGTGTGTATGTGTGCTAATAGCGCATGCTATGGGGAAGAGCCCCCTAGAGGGTTCAGTGCAGCAACAAAGCCCCAGTTTGACTGTTGCCCACTTCTGATCTAGAAGAAGGACCTCAGTCTTTAGCGTAAAATTTCAGCATTGAGCGAATGCAGGTCTAGTTGGTCTGTGGCTAGTTACTTAAATATGCTCCTAACCAGAGGATTTTATATATACATATATCTTTATATGTGTATATATAGATATTTCACAGGGATTTGTTTTTTAAAAAAGACTGAATGTGTTCATCATTTAGCCTGTAGATTTATTTTCATTGTCCAAATTCCAGCACACATAGATATCAACCCCTATGTGTAGGGTGGTTGTAGATTTCCTAACAGAGTATTTTGATGTCTGGATAAATTTTGGCTTAGGGGTAATGATTATCAAGGGAGACAAGATTTTCATCTGAAAAACGGGTGGAGTTTAGACTGATGGACTTGAGATTTTTAAAACTACTATTCATTTTGTTCTTTCTAGCATCTCTCCCACCTTCTAAGAGCTCTTAAGGTTTAGATAGTGAAGTGATCCAATGCCAGTGTCATTTTGTACTTAAGTTCCAAACTAGGAACATTTTATACATTTTTCTGTATTGTAAAAGGTAGTTTTATATAAAATATTTTCTTCCCTTGTACCCCATTCTTTCCAGCTTTGTGCTTTCTCTTTGGGCTTATTTGAAAATTTTACTCTGTTTTATACCAAACTTGTTTAGTACATTTTTCTATGTTTTACCACAAAATGCAATTTCAGAAGAAAACTATTTTTTTAAATAATTCCATTGTTAACTGAATGTTACTCTCTCCACTTCAGCAACACTTGTCCTACTTTTTCCCTACCTGCCTGCTTTTCAGGGGAAGATAACCTTTTGTGTGTTTATTTCCTCCCTCTTTTGCTTCTTTCCTTTGTTTCTTCCTTTCCTTCTCTCTTTTTTTCTTTTGACATTTTCTATAGGAAATAATAGCTGTGTATGTGTCAGTTTCTGGAACATTTCACATCCTTTGTTAGAAAGCTGTAGCATGCAGACTCACTGTAGGATTCTTGGAATATTGTCTCATTCTTGGTACTTACTATTTTTTTTAAGTGACAAAAGATGACAACAAGGCGTCAATTTAGACTATGAAACAAAAGACTTGAGTTTTTCAAGCTCTCTTATTGTTGTCTAGGGCAACATAAGATAGTTCTATGTATTTATTTTTTGTTCCATTTGATAACATCTGTCTTATCTTCCTTGAAGATTCTTTGTATAGATCAAAGCAACAAATATTTATTGCCATGTATTGCAGAAAATGAAACATGCAACAATAGCACTTTGCAAAATATATAAGAAATTGTTGAGCCTGTCAAAAGAGAGAGAGAGAGAGAGAGATTGGGCAGAAGTACTCTGGGAGGGGGGTGGCTCCCATGTTTCCCCATTCCTGAAACAACCATTAAGTTACTTTCTTTCTCTCTATGCCTGTTGTGGCTAACTAAAAATGGAATGAAACCCCAGTACTTGTGAGGTAGAGGTAGTAAAATCACTGTGAATTTGAGGCCATTCTTGGACTACAGAGTGAGTTTCAGGTTAGTCTGGGCTAGAATGAGGCACTACCTCAAAACAAGCAAACAAACAAAATAGAGATCATGTATGTGACTTTTTGTATCTGGCTTCTTTCATTCTGCAAATGTTTTCAAGGTTTCACTATATTTATCATTGAATACAATTCCATTAGGTGAAATTACATTTCGTTTATCCATTTACCAGTTGGTGGGCATTTTCGTTCTTTTTCACCTTTTAGCTTTGATGACTGTGCTATTATGACTAATGCTGCTATGAACATCTGTGTATAGATGTTTTTGGTAGACGTGTTTCTGCTTAGAGTGGAATCATTAGATCAGATGATAATTCTGGGTTCTGTCTACTGTCTGACTTTGTAATTCCAGCAGTTCTACTGCTTGTAAAGTGAGCTCTCTCTGGGGACTCTGCATTTCTCTGATGATCAATAGTGCTGATCAGCTTCTCATGCACTGTTTGGCTATTTGTATATCATCTTTGGAGAAGCATCTATTCAGATCATTTATCCCTTTTAGGATTAGGTATTTATTTGAGACAGAGAGAAAGAGGCAGAGAGAGGGAATATTGGCATGCCAGGACCTCTACCCTCTGCAAACAAACTCCAGACACATGCACCACCTTGTGCATTTGGCTTATGTGGGTCCTGGGGAATTGAACCTGGGTTCTTTGGCTTTGCAGGCAAGTACCTTAACCACTAAGCCATCTCTCCATCCCCATTTGTCCCTTTTTTAATTGAGTTACTTGTCTCCTTATGGCCAAGTAAGCCACATTTCCATATATTCTAGATAAGTCTTTCATCAGATTTAAATGGTTTACAAATATTGCATCTTATTTTGTGAGTTGTCTTTCTACATTCTTACTAGTATCCTTTGAAAAACAAACGTTTTAAATGTCAATCAGGTCCTACTTATCCATTTTTCTTTCATTGCCACTGTTGCTTATGTCTTTGTTGTCATATTTATGAGCTGACAAATCCAAGGGCACAGAGATTTGCATCAATGCTTCCCTCTAAGAGCTCTTTGACCCTTATGTTTGAGACTTTGATCCATTTTGTTAGTTTTTGGAGGCATGAGAAGAGTCCAACCTTTTTCTTTTGCATGTTGATAGGGTTGTCTCAGCACCACTTGAAATAACTATTTCAGGCCATTGAATGGTATTGGAACCCTTGTTGAAAAGCAGTTGACCATGTAAGGATTTATGTGTGCACTCAGTTCTATTCCAGCACCACATTGTCTAGATTAATGTTTCTTTATAGTTGGTTTTGAGCTCGGGGACCATGAATCTTTCAAGTTTGTTCTTGTTTTTCAAAACTGAGTGAATTTTAGGATCATTTTGTTCCTATAAGTAAGTCAGTTGAGAGTCTTCTGATAAGTGATTGTGATGAACCTGAAGATTAGGAAGGGGAGAATATTGCTAATTTAATGACATTAGGTCTTCCAAACTATGAACATAAAATGTCTTTCTACCTACTTAGTATTTTTTTGGTTTTTCGAGGTAGGGTTTCACTCTACCTGGAATTTACTGTGTAGTCTCAGGGTGACCTCGAACTCACAGGCATAACTGTGAAGTTATGAAATTTGCAGAAAAATGGATGGATCTGGAAAGGATTATACGAAGTGAGGTAACACAGGCCCAGAAAGCCAAGTGCCGCATGTTCTTTCTCATATATGGATCCTAGCTACAGATGATTGGGCTTCTGTGTGAGAAGAAAAAAACTCAGTAGCAGACACCAGTAAGCTAAAATCGAGTTACAAAGGGAAGAGATGGGAAGGGAGGAGGGTACTTAATAGGTTGGTATTGTATATATGTAAGTAGACGAATAGATTAATGGGGGTGAAAAGGCCCAAAGAGAGGTCAGGGGAGGAGACTGAGTAAAGTAAAGATGGAGGGAAGGCTAACCAAAATTTGAGAGGATATAAATAAATCAAATGGAATCCTTCAGTTCTGGACAATGGAACACTCAGGAGCCATAGATCATTGCTAGAAAATTTTCAGGGCCAGGGATGGGATACCTTCCAGTGAGTTGTTGGCCAGGGAGGTCCCTGATGCCCCCAAAACATTATAGGCCATTGCCGAGGCCCTTGGTTTCCCACAAGGAATAGATGGTAAGACCCTATTGTTGAAGACTCCACATACTTGGGCTGCAAGGCCACTGAGAAATCCTGCTGCAACTGAGCTGATAACCTCCTCCATGTAGACCAGCTGACAGAAAGCTGGAAGAAGCCATTCTACATGCAGTTCAATGGGAGAAAGAAACACAACCAGTGAAGATACTCAATAGTGGACACTGCAAGCCTTATAATTGGCCAGCCAGGCCAAATGAGCCAGTGGGTGCAACAGTGGCACATCTGTCATGGTGGAAACCAACTGCCCTCCAATTGGACTGGAGGCCCACTCCAAGGGAGGGAATACATCCCTGATACTGAAAACTTAAAACAGAGGTAGTCATGAGCCCTAGGGTTGTAACATCTGCTGATGTCTGGATTAGTGTATATACTATGCTTATCAAACTTCCCAGAAAGCACTTCTCTTAATATTCAAACCCTTATATTAATGCTACTCTCACTTTGGATAGAGAATCTTCTCTTTTCAGAATGCAGTGACCTTGGGACAACTCAGAAGGTATCATAGTGCTGGAAAGAAGTGACTAGAGTACCAAGTAACATCTCGGTCACACCTTCCAAGGCTCAGGGTCTATTGTGGAAGAGGTGGTGGAAAGAATGTAAGAGCCAAATGAAGGGTTGGACTCCTTACAATGTGCTCCCTCCAGACTAAATATTGGCCTCAATATCATATCCATGACCTCATAATGCCTGATACTACCTGCATAAGACCATCATAAGAGGAGGTAAGGATCATGGCATCCAAATAGCAGAGAGACTTATTGCGATGGGGAGTGGATGTGATGGAGAAGGGAATTTCAAAGGGGAAAATGGGTGAAGAGGGGTATTACCATGGGATCTTTTTTATAATCATGGAAAATGTTTAATAAAATTGAGAAAAAAAAGATAAAAACTGTCAACCAAGGTTACTTTATCCTGCAAAGCTATCCATTCAAATAGACAGAGCAATAAGGACAGTCCACAACAAAGGCAGGCTAAAGGAATATTTGAAGAAAAACCAGCTCTACAGAAAATAATTGAAATGATCCTCCATCCTGAAGAGAAAGAAAAGCACTAATAAAAGGAACCTGGAAAAAGCAAACCATACTCACATACTAGTTAATACAAGAAAGCAGAGGTAAAATGGGAAGAACTACAAAAATATGGCAAAAATAAACACACACATTTCAATAATATCTCTTAATATCAATGGCCTCAATGCCCCAACCAAAAGACATAGGTTTACAGACTGGGTTGAAAAGCAGGATCCTTCAATTTGTTGCCTCCAAGAAATTCAACTTTCTACAAAGGAAGGAAACTATCTTTGGGTGAACGGTTGGAAAATGGTGTTTCAAGCAAATGGGCCTAGAAAATAAGCAGGGGCTGCTATACTAATATCTGACAAGGTAGACATCAGTCCAACATTAGTTAGGAAAGATAAGGAAGGTCACTTTATATAGACTAAAGGCACACTCCAACAGGAGGACATTACAATCCTAAACATATATGCACCTAACATGGGGCTCCCAACTTCATCAAACAAACACTATTAGAACTAAGGTCACAGATAACACCAAACACAGTGGTAGTGGGGGACTTCAACACCCCACTCTCATCAATTGACATCCCAGCAAAAAATAAACTGAGGCATCTGGATTAAATAAGGTCATAGAAAAAATGGACCTAACAGATATATATAGGACATTTCATCCAAAGGCTGCAGAATATACATTCTTTTCAGCAGCACATGGAACATTCTCTAAAATAGACCATATATTAGGACAGAAAGCAAATCTTAACAAATACAGGAAAATTGAAATAGTTCCTGGCATTCTATCTGACCACAATGGAATCAAAATACAAACCAATAGCAAGAAAACCTATAGAGCATACACAAAATCATGGAAATGAAACAATACACTACTAAATTATGAATGGGTCAATGAAGAAATCAAGAAGGAAATAAAAAAAATTCATAAGGTCAAATGATAATGAGAACACAACATACCAAAACCTTTGAGACACAATGAAGACAGTCCTAACAGGGAAATTTCTAGCTTTAAGTGCCTATATTAAGAAATTAGGAAGGTCTCATGTGAAACACCTATTGCTTCACCTTAAAGCCTAGGAAAAAGAAGAGCAAGGCAAACTAAAAACCAGAAACCAGTAGATAGGAAGAAATAATGAAGATTAGGGCAGAAATTATAGAAATAGAAACCAAAAAAAAAAAAAAAATCCAAAGAATCAATGAAACAAAGATTTGGTTCTTTGAAAGGATAAACAAGATGGATAAACCCTTAGCAAATCTGACCAAAAGAAAGAGAGAAGAGACACAAATTAATGAAATTAGAGATGAAAAAGTGAGCATCACAATAGATGCCACAGAAATTGAAAACATCATAGGGACATACTATAAAAACATCTACTCCATTAGTATGAAAATCTGAAAGAAGTGGATGATTTCCTTGATTTATATGACCTACCTAAATTAAATCAAGATGAGATTAATCACTTAAATAGACCTATAAGAAGTATGGAGATCCAAGCAGTTATCAAAATTCTCCCAACTAGGGGACTTCCGGTTAAGATGGCGGCATAGGTACCACGCCAAAGCAGCCTAGGGGGGGAAAAGACAAAAAAAACAGCAAAATACACACTTTTACTAAAGAGTGAGGTGTATAGGAAATTGAAGCGGCAGCGGAGAAGTAGAAGAGTTCCAGAGCATCCAGAACCTGCACAGGCGGGAAAAGCGGCTCCGGCAGCTCGGCCAACTGCCGCGGCGGCGGCACACCAGAAAGCCGCCAGGCTCGGCTCCAGCCGCAGGAAAAGGCAGGTGCGGGAGCTTCCCCTCACACCGCGCTCTCCGCAACTCGGGAAACTTGAGGGGACAGCGGCAGTGAGCAACGGAGGAGTAGACCGCGAGGTAGAAGAACGCTCGGAACAGCGAGAGAACTGGAGCAGCTGCGGCTCCCTCCCCTCCCCCACCGCCTGAGCCCAGCTCCAGCAAACAGAGCAGCGGCCCGAGACCCGGGCACGCCAACTTGGGCTGACAGCGGGACCCAAGCAGGAGCAGAGTTCGGCAGCAACATCAGCGGCTCCAGCACCAGTAACAGCGGCCCCAGCAGCAGCAGACCCAGGAGTGGCAGCAGCGGCAGACTCGGCAGCAGCAGCTTCAGGAGGAGCAGCGGCAGTGGACACAGCAGCAGCAGCTTCAGCAGCAGTGGTGGCTCCAGCAGTGGCAGCTACAGCAGCAGCAGCAGAGGCAGCAGCAGCAGTGGGTCCAGCAGCAACAACTTCAGCAGCAGTGGCTACAAACCCAGCAGGGGCAGCTTGAGCAGCAGCAGTTCCAGCAGCAGGGTTGCTGATCTGCAGGGCCACACTTGCCAGGCTCAGTTTGCCCCGCAGGAAAAGAAAGTGCACAGCTCCAGAAATCAGAACAGCAGCCTGACGACCCAGGCAGCAACTTGACTGAGATCAAAATCATCCAAGGTAACTGGGATTGCACCAGGGAAGGGTCTCAATGGTCGCAAGTTGACTAGGATCCCTCAACAGACCAGAAATCTTAACCTCTTTGTTGATAGAAGATCTAGTCGTTATAATAACTACTCTTGCATACATACTCGGGGCTGTTTTTGATTGAATGTGTACAGTGTTTAGTTAAATTTTAGAATCTACCTGTATTTTATTCCACTCAGCCTGCTTGAATACTCATATAGCAGGGAAACTCTACCCCTAAGAACATCTTTGTAGATACTGTGAGAGTCTTAAGAGCCACACCTAATACCTTAAGGTCCTACGCTGAAAATATATTACATCAAATCAATTGATACAGCTAAGAATACACAGCTAGCTAGAAAATCCAAGCATTAACTTAAACCAAGATGCAAAAATATATACATTATAATACAAGAAACACTAAAAAGCAAGACGATATAAATCCACCTAAAAGTATTAATGCATCAGAAATGTCCTCCAGTGAGAAAGAGTTAGAGGAAATGCCTGAGAAAGAGTTCAAAAGAATGATTATAAATATGTTCAAAGAGGTCAAAGAACACATCAAAACAATCAAAGAAGAAATCAAAGAGGAAATCAAAGGAATCAAAGAAGATGCAGGACACCAATTTAATGAATAAAGAAGGCAATACAAGACATAAATAAGGGAATAGAAATAATAAAGAAAAACCAGTCAGAATTACTAGCAATGAAGAACACAGTTAATGAAATAAAAAACTCTGTAGAAAATCTCACCAGTAGGATGGATGAGGGAGAGGACAGAATATCTAAGCTAGAAGACCAGGTGGCAGACCTAATACAGTCCAACAAAGAGAAAGACAAACTTATAGAAAAGTATGAGTGGGAATTTCAAGATATTCAGGACACTATGAAAAGATCCAATATAAGAATTCAGGGCATAGAGACTTCCGGTTAAGATGGCGGCGTAGGTACCACGCCAAAGCAGCCTAGGGGGGAAAAAGACCCAAAAAACTCAGCAAAATACACACTTTTACTAAAAACTGAGGTGTATAGGAAATTGAAGTGGCAGTGGAGAAGTAGAAGAGTTATAGAGCATCCAGAGCCTGCACAGGCGGGAAAAGCGGCTCTGGCAGCTCGGCCAACAACCACGGCCGCGGTGCAGCAGAAAACTGCCAGACTCGACTTGAGCCGCAGGAAAAGCCAGGTGTGGGATTTTCCCCTCACACCGCGCTCTCCGCAACTCGGGAAACATGAGGGGAGAGCGGCAACGAGCAGCGGAGGAGCAGACCGCGAGGTAGAAGAACATGTGGAGCACCGAGACAACCAGAGCAGCCGCGGCTCCCTCCCCTCCCCCACCACCTGAACCCAGCTCCAGCAAACACAGCAGCGGCCCGGGACCCGGCCACGCCAACTTGGGCTGACGGCGGGACCCAAGCAGGAGCAGAGTTCGGCAGCAACTTCAGCGGCTCCAGCACCGGTACCAGCGGCCCCAGCAGCAGCGGACCCAGGAGCGGGAGCAGCGGCAGATCCCGCAGCAGCGGCTTCGGGGGGAGCAGCAGCGGTGGACACGGCAGCAGCAGCTTCAGCAGCGGTGGTGGCCCCGGTGGTGGCAGCTACAGCAGCAGCAGAGGCAGCAGCAGCGGCTCAGTTTGCCCTGTAGGAAAAGCAAGTGCCCAGCTCCAGAAATCAGAGCAGCAGCCCAACGACCCAGGCAGCAACTTGACTGAGACCAAAATCACCCAAGGTAACTGGGATTGCACCAGGGAAGGGTCTCACTTGGTCACAAGCTGACTTGGATCCCTCAACAGACTAGAAATCTAAACCTCTTTGTTGATAGAGGATCTGGTCATTATAATAACTACTCTTGCATACATACTCGGGGCTGTTTTTGATTGATTGTGTACAGTGTTTAGTTAAATTTTAGAATCTACCTGTATTTTATTCCACTCAGCCTGCTTGAATACTCATATAGCAGGGAAACTCTACCCCTAAGAACATCTTTGTAGATACTCTGATAGTCTTAAGAGCCACACCTAATACCTTAAGGTCCTACCCTGAAAATATATTACATCAAATCAATTGATACAGCTAAGAATACACAGCTAGCTAGAAAATCAGCATTAACTTAATCCAAGATGCAAAAATATATACATTATAATACAAGAAACACTAAAAAGCAAGACGATATAAATCCACCTAAAAGTATTAATGCATCAGAAATGTCCTCCAGTGAGAAAGAGTTAGAGGAAATGCCTGAGAAAGAGTTCAAAAGAATAATTATAAATATGTTCAAAGAGGTCAAAGAACACATGAAAACAATCAAAGAAGAAATCAAAGAGGAAATCAAAGGAATCAAAGAAGAGGCAGGACACCAATTTAATGAAATAAAGAAGGCAATACAAGACATAAATAGGGAAATAGAAATAATAAAGAAAAACCAGTCAGAATTACTAGCAATGAAGAACACAGTTTATGAAATAAAAAACTCTGTAGAAAATCTCACCAGTAGGATGGATGAGGGAGAGGACAGAATATCTAAGCTAGAAGACCAGGTGGCAGACCTAATGCAGTCCAACAAAGAGAAAGACAAACTTATAGAAAAGTATGAGTGGGAATTTCAAGATATTCGGGACACTACGAAAAGATCCAATATAAGAATTCAGGGCATAGTAGAAGGAGAAGAACTCCACTCCAGAGGCATAGTAGGCATCTTCAACAAAATCATAGAGGAAAATTTTCCCCAAATTGGGAAAGAGGTGCCAATACAGATACAGGAAGCCTTTAGAACCCCAGCCAGACAAAACCCAGAAAGAACCTCTCCTCGCCATATTATAATCAAACTTCCAAACACACACACCAAAGAAAAAGTATTGAAAGCAGTTAGAGAGAAAAATCAAGTTACCTACAAAAGCAAGCCCATCAGGATTACAGCAGATTATTCAACACAAACTTTTAAAGCAAGAAGGGCTTGGAGTGATATATTCCAAGTTCTGAAAGATAACAACTGTCAACCAAGGTTACTTTATCCTGCAAAGTTATCCATTCAAATAGATGGAGAAATAAAGACATTCCATGACAAAAGCAGGTTAAAGGAGTATTTGAAGACAAAACCAGCTCTACAGAAAATACTTGATAGAATCCTCCATGCTGAACAAAAGGAAAAGCACACATATAAGGAACCTAGAAAAAACAAGCTATACTCAAATACCAGTTAACAGAAGAGAGCACAGGTAGAACCAGAAACACACACACACACACACAAATGGCAAACATAAATAGACACCTTTCAATAATATCTCTTAATATCAACGGTCTCAATGCCCCAACGAAAAGACATAGATTTGCAGACTGGGTTAAAAAGCAGGATCCTACAATTTGTTGTCTCCAAGAAACTCACCTTTCTACAAAGGACAGACATTATCTTAGGGTGAAAGGTTGGAAAACAGTGTTTCAAGCAAATGGGCCTAGAAAACAAGCAGGGGTTGCTATCCAAATATCAGACAGGGTAGACTTTAGTCCGACGTTAGTCAAGAAAGATAAGGAAGGTCACTTTATATTGATTAAGGGCACACCCCAACAGGAGGACATTACAATCCTAAACATATATGCACCTAACATGGGGGCTCCCAAATTCGTCAAACAAACACTATTAGAACTAAGGTCACAGATAACACCAAACACAGTGGTGGTGGGTGACTTGAACACCCCACTCTCATCAATTGACAGGTCATCCCGGGAAAAAATAAACAAAGAGGCATCTGGACTAAATGAGGTCATAGAAGGAATGGACTTAACAGATATATACAGGACATTTCATCCGAAGGCTGCAGAATATACATTCTTTTCAGCAGCACATGGAACATTCTCTAAAATAGACCATATATTAGGACACAAAGCAAATCTTAACAAATTCAGGAAAATTGAAATAATTCCTTGCATTCTATCTGACCACAATGGAATTAAACTACAAATCAGTAGCAAGAAAGGCTATAGAGCATACACAAAATCATGGAAACTAAACAATACACTACTAAATGATGAGTGGGTCAATGAAGAAATCAAAAAGGAAATCAAAAAATATATAGAGTCAAATGATAATGAGAACACAACATACCAAAATCTCTGGGACACAATGAAGGCAGTTCTAAGAGGTAAATTTATAGCCTTAAGTGCCTATATTAAGAAATTAGAAAGGTCACAAGTAAACGACCTAATGATTCGCCTTAAAGCCTTGGAAAAAGAAGAACAAGGCAAACCAAAAATCAGTAAACGGGAAGAAATAATAAAGATTAGGGCAGAAATTAATGAAATAGAAACAAAAAGAACAATCCAAAGAATTAATGAAACAAAGAGTTGGTTCTTTGAAAGGATAAACAAGATTGATAAACCCTTAGCAAATCTGACCAAAAGAAAGAGAGAAGAGACACAAATTAATAAAATCAGAGATGAACAAGGTAACATCACAACAGATTCCAGAGAAATTCAAAAAATCATAGGGACATACTATAAAAGCATATACTCCACAAAGTATGAAAATCTGAAAGAAATGGATGATTTCCTTGATCTATATGACCTACCTAAATTAAATCAAATAAGATTAATCACTTAAATAGACCTATAACAAACATGGAGATCCGAACAGTTATCAATAATCTCCCAACTAAAAAAAGCCCAGGCCCGGATGGATTCACTGCTGAATTTTACCAGACTTTTAAGAAAGAGCTAACACCACTGCTTCTTAAGCTTTTCCAGGAAATAGAAAAAGAAGGAATTCTACCAAACTCCTTCTATGAGGCCAGCATCACCCTGATACCAAAACCAGGCAAAGATAGAACAAAAAAAGAAAATTACAGACCAATATCCCTCATGAACATACATGCAAAAATTCTCAACAAAATATTGGCAAACAGAATACAAGAGTATATCAAAAAGATCATTCACCCTGACCAAGTAGGCTTTATCCCAGAGATGCAGTGATGGTTCAACATACGCAAATCTATAAATGTAATACATTACATAAACGGGGTGAAGGACAAAAATCACATGATCATCTCATTAGATGCAGAGAAAGCATTTGACAAAATCCAACATCCCTTCATGATAAAAGTCCTACAGAGACTGGGAATAGAAGGAACATATCTCAATATAATAAAGGCTATTTATGACAAGCCTACAGCCAACATATTACTAAATGGGGAAAAACTGGAAGCTTTTCCACTAAAATCAGGAACAAGACAAGGGTGTCCACTGTCCCCACTTCTATTTAATATAGTTTTGGAAGTCTTAGCCATAGCAATAAGGCAAGAGACACACATAAAAGGGATACAAATTGGAAAGGAAGAAATCAAGTTATCATTATTTGCAGATGACATGATTCTATACATAAAGGACCCTAAAGACTCTACTAGCAAGCTGTTAGAGCTGATCAAAACCTACAGCAATGTAGCAGGATACAAAATAAATACACAGAAATCAGTAGCCTTCATATATGCTAACAACAAACACACAGAGGCCGGGCGTGGTGGTGCACGCTTTTAATCCCTGCACTCGGGAGGCAGAGGTAGGAGGATCGCTGTGAGTTCGAGGCCACCCTGAGACTCCATAGTGAATTCCAGGTCAGCCTGGGCTAGAGTGAGAGAGTGAGACCCTACCTCAAAAAACTAAAAAAAAACAAACAAACAAAAAAAGAAACACACCGAGGATGAAATCAGAGAATCACTCCCATTCACAATTGCATCAAAAAAAAATAAAGTACCTTGGAATAAACTTAACCAAGGAAGTAAAGAATCTCTACAATGAGAACTTTAAAACGCTCAAGCGAGAAATTGCAGAAGACACTAGAAAGTGGAGAAACATCCCTTGTTCCTGGATTGGAAGAATCAATATTGTGAAAATGGCAATCTTACCTAAAGCAATCTACACATTTAATGCAATCCCTATCAAAATTCCAAAGGCTTTCTTCATGGAAATAGAAAAAACAATCCAAAAATTCATTTGGAATCACAAAAAACCTCGAATATCTAAAATAATACTGAGCAACAAAAAAGAGGCTGGTGGTATCACCATACCTGATTTTAACCTATACTACAGAGCCATAGTAACAAAAACAGCATGGCACTGGCACAAAAACAGACATGTAGATCAGTGGAACAGAATAGAGGACCCAGATGTAAGCCCGAGTAGCTATAGCCACCTGATATTCGATAAAAATGCCCAAAATACTCATTGGAGAAGAGACAGCCTCTTCAGCAAATGGTGTTTTGAAAACTGGATATATATCTGCAGAAGGATGAAAATAGATTCTTCTCTCTCGCCATGCACAAGAATTAAGTCCAAATGGATTAAAGACCTTAACATCAGACTGGAATCTCTGAAACTGCTAGAGGAAAAAGTAGGGGAAACCCTTCAACATATTGGTCTTGGCAAAGACTTTCTGAATACAACCCCAATTGCTCAGGCAATAAAACCACAGATTAACCACTGGGACCTAATGAAATTACAAAGATTTTGCACCGCAAAGGACACAGTGAAAAAAGCAAAGAGGCAACCTACAGAATGGGAAAAAATCTTCGCCAGCTATATATCTGATAGAGGATTAATATCTAGGATATACAAAGAACTCATAAAGTTAAATAATAAGGAATCAAACAAGCCAATCAAAAAATGGGCTATGGAGCTAAATAGAGCATTCTCAAAGGAAGAGATACGAATGGCATAAAAGCATCTAAAAAAATGTTCTACGCCACTAGTCATTAGGGAAATGCAGATTAAAACTACATTTGAGATTCCATCTCACTCCTGTCAGATTGGCCACCATCATGAAAACAAATGATCATAAATGTTGGCGGGGATGTGGAAAAAAAGGAACCCTTCTGCACTGCTGGTGGGAATGCAATCTGGTCCAGCCATTGTGGAAAACAGTGTGGAGGTTCCTAAAACAGCTAGAGCTTGATCTACCATATGACCCAGCTATAGCGCTGCTAGGCATATATACAAAGGACTCATCTCATTTCCTTAGAAGTACATGCTCAACCATGTTTATTGCTGCTCAATTTATAATAGCTGGGAAATGGAACCAGCCTAGATGTCCCTCAACAGATGAGTGGATAATGAAGATGTGGCACATTTATACAATGGAGTTCTACTCAGCGGTAAAGAAAAATGAAGTTATGAAATTTGCAGAAAAATGGATGGACCTGGAAAGGATTATACTAAGTGAGGTAACCCAGGCCCAGAAAGCCAAGCGCCACATGTTCTCTCTCATATGTGGATCCTAGCTTCAGATGATTGGGCTTCTGCGTGAGAATGATACTTAGTAGCAAAGGCCAGTAAATTAAAAAGGAGACATAATGGGTAGAGAAAGGAAGGGAGGATGATACTTAATAGGTTGATATTGTATATATGTAATTACAATGATTGTAATGGGGAGTTTATATGATGGAGAATGGAATTTCAAATGGGAAAGTGTGGGGGTGGGGAGGGAGGGAATTACCATGGGATACATTTTATAATCATGGAAAATCTTAATAAAAATTTATATAAAAAAAATTCTCCCAACTAGAAAAGGTCCAGGGACAGATGGATTCACTGCTGAATTTTGCCAGACTTAAAGGGAAGAGCTAACACCATTGCTTCTTCAGCTTTTCCATAAAATAGAAAAAGAAGGAATTCTACCAAACTCCTTCTATGAAGCCAGCATTACCCTGATACCAAAACCAGGCCAAAATGGACAAAAAAAGAAAATTATAGACCATTCTCCCTCATGAACATAGATGCAAAAATTCTCTACAAAATATTGGCAAAGAGAATACAAGAATATATCGGAAAGATCATTCACGCCAATCAAGCAGGTTTTTTACAGAGATGCAGGGATGGTTCAACATACACAAATAGATAAATATAATACATTATATAAATGGACTGAAGAACAAAAATCACATGATATCTCATTAGATACAGAGAAACATGTGACAAAATCCAACATCCTTTACAGAGACTGGGAATAGAAGGAACATATCTCAATATAATAAAGGCTATTTATGACAAACTACAGCCAACATATTACTAAATGGGGAAAAACTAGAAGCTTTCCCACTAAAATCAGGAACAAGACAAAGGTGTCCACTGTCCACACTTTTATTTAATATAGTACTGGAAGTCTTAGCCATAGCAATAACACAAGAGACAAGCATAAAAATTATACAAATAGGAAAGGAAGAGATCAAGTTATCATTATTTGTAGATGACATGATTCTGTACATAAAGGATCCTAAAGACTCTCCCAGCAAACTGTTAGAATTGATAAACACCTATAGCCATGTAGCAGGATACAAAATAAGTATACAGAAATCAGAAGCTTTCCTATATGCTAACAACAAACACACAGAGGAAGAAATCAGAAAATCACTCCCAGTCACAATTGCATCAAAAATAAATAAATAAATAAAGTACCTTGGAATAAACCTAACCAAGGAAGTGAAGGATCTCTACAATGAAAACTTTAAAACTCCCAAGTGAGAAACTTCAGAAGACACTAGGAAATGGAAAAAAATCCCTTGTTCCTGGATTGAAAGAATCAATATTGTGAAAATGGCAATCTTACCCAATGCAATATACACATTTAATGCAATCCCCATCAAAATTCCAATGGCATGCTTCATGGAAATAGAAAAAAAAATCCAAAAATTCATTTAGAATCACAAAAAAATCTCAAATATCTAAAACAATACTGAGCAACAAAAAGAAGGCTGGTGGTATCACCACACCTGATTTTAGCCCATACTACAGAGCCATAGTAACAAAAACAGCATGGCATTGGCACAAAAGCAGACATGAAGATCAATGGAACATAATAGAGGACCCAAATGTAAGTCCAGGTAGCTGTAGCCACCTGATATTCGATAAAAATGCCAAAAATACTCATTGGAGAAAAGACACCTCTTCAGCAACTGGTGCCAGGAAAACTGGATATGTATCTGTAGAAGGATGAAATAGATTCTTCCCTCCATGCACAAGAATTAAGTCCATCTGGAATAAATATATTAACATCAGACCTGAAATTCTGAAACTGCTAGAGGAAAAAGTAGGGGAAACTCTTCAACATATTGGTCTTGGCAAAGACTTTCTGAATATAACCCCAATTGCTCAGGCAATAAAACTACAGATTAACAGCTGGGACCTCATGAAATTACAAAGATTTTGTATAGCAAAGGACACTATAAATAAAGCAAAGAGGCAACCTACAAAATGGGAAAAAAATCTTTGCCAGCAATATATCTGATAGAGGATTAATATCTAGAATATACAAAGTACTCAAAAAATTAAATAATAAGAAATCAAACAAGCCAATTAAAAATAGGCTATGGAACTACATAGAGAGTTCTCAAAAGAAGAAATGTGGGTAGCATATAAGCATCTAAAAAAATGTCCTACATCCCTAGTCATCAGGGAAATGCAGATTAAAACTACATTGAGATTCCATCTCACTCCGGTCAGATTGGCCACCATCATGAAAACAAATGAACATTAATGCTGGCAGGGATGTGGGAAAAGATGAACTTTTCTATACTGTTGGTGGTTATGTAACCTGGTCCAGCCATTGTGGAAATCAGTGTGAAGGTTCCTAAAACAGCTAAAAATAGATCTACCATATGACCCAGAAATAGCACTCCTAGGCATATATCCTAAGGACTCATGTCATTACCTTAGAGATACTTGCTCAACCATGTTTTTGCCACCAAACTCACAATAGCTGGGAAATGGAACCAACCTAGATGTCCCTCAGCTGATGAGTGGATAACAAAGATATGGCACATTTATACAATGGAGTTCTACTCAGTGGTAAAGAAAAATGAAGTTATGAATTTTCAGGAAAATGGATGGATCTGGAAAGGATTATACTAAGTGAGGTAACCAAGGCTCAGAAAGCCAAGCATCACATGTTCTGTCTCATATGTGGATCCTAACTAAAGATGACTAGACTTCTGTGTGAGTAGGAAGAAAACTCAGTAGCAAAGGCCAATAACCTAGAAAAGAGATATAAAGGGAAGAGAAAGGAAGGGAGGAGGTTACTTAATAGGATGGTATTGTATATATGTAAATAGAAGAATAGATTAACGGGGGTTAAAAGACCCAACTGGTCATGAGAAGAAATTGAGTAAAGGAAAGGTGGAGGGAGGGCTAATCAAAATCTAGAGGATATAAATAAATCATATGGAAACCTACTTTTTTGACAATGGAACACTCAGGAGCTGTAGATTGTTGCTAGAAAGTTTTCAGTGCCAGGGATGGGATACCTTCCAGTGAGATGTTAGCCAGGAGTTCCCTTGTGCCCCCCAGACATTACAGGCTATTACCAAGGCCCTTGGTTTCCCACCAGGAATAAGTGGTAAGAGCCTATTGCTAAAGACTCCGCGTACTTGGGCTGCAAGGTCACTGAGAAATCCTGCTGGGACCAAGCTGATAACCTCCCCCATGTAGACCAGCTGACAGAAAACTGGAAGAAGCCATTCTGCATGCAGTTCAAATGGGAGAAAGAGACAACACCAGTGAAGATACTCAACAGTGGACACTATAAGCCTTATATTTGGCCAGCCAGGCCGAATGAGCCAACAGGTACAATAGTGGCATGTCTGTCATGGTGGAAACAAACTGCCCTCTAAGTGGACTGGAGGCCCACTCCATGTGAGGGAATACATCCCTGATACTGAAAACTTAAAACAGGGGTAGTCATGAGCCCTAGGGATATAATGTCTGCTGCTGTCTGGCTAAATGTATATACTATGCTTATGAAACTGATCAGTAAGCACTTCTGTTAATGTTCATACATACATATTAATGCTACTCTCACTTTTGGTAGAAAATCTTCTCTTTTCAGATGGCAGTGACCTTGGGATAACTCAGAAGTTATCATGGTGCTGGAAATAAGTGACCGGAGTGCTCAATACTGTAACATCTCTATCACACCTTCCAAGGCTCAGGGTCTAATGTAGAAGAGGTGGCAGAAAGAATGTAAGAGCCAAAGGAAGAGTAGGACTCCTTAAAATGTGCTCCCCCTAGACACAACATGGCGTGGATATCCATGACCTCACCATGCCTGACACTACCTACACAAGACCATCATAAGAGGAGGAAAAGATCATGGCATCAAAATAAAAGAGAGACTGATTGAGATAGGGAGAATGGAATTTCAAATGGGAAAGTGGAGGGAGGGAGGGTATTATCATGGGATATTTTTTATAATCATGTGAGTAGTTAATAAAAAATTTTTAAAGAAGAAATGACACACATGGTAGACTCAGAGATTAGAGAAAAATCATGCATGTGGCTGTGCATGCCTTTAGTCCCAGCACTTGGGAGGCCAAGGTTGGAAGACCACTAGTTTGAGGTCATCCTGAGAATACATAGTGATATCTAGGTTAGCCTGGATTGAGTGAGACACAACCTCAAAAAAAAACAAACAACAACAACAAAAAAAAGAATGCATGTGGGGTGGAAAGATGGCTTAGCGGTTAAGGGTTAAGGGGATTGCCTGCAAAGCTAAAGGACCTCCATTAGATTCCCCAGGACCCATGTTAGCTAGATGCACAAAGTGGCACATGCATTTGGAGATCATTTGCAGTGGCTGGAAGCTCTGGTGTGCCCATTCTCTCTCTCTCTCTCTCTCTCTCTCTTTCTCTTCTCTCTCTCTTTCTCTCTGTCTCTCTCTTTCCCAAACAAATAAATTTTTTTTTTTTTTTTTTTGGTTTTTCAAGGTAGGGTCTCACTCTGGCTCAGGCTGACCTGGAATTCACTATGCAGTCTCAGGGTGGCCTCGAACTCTCAGAGATCCTCCTACCTCTGCCTCCCGAGTGCTGGGATTAAAGGCGTGCACCACCACGCCCGGCTTAAATAAATATTTTTTTAAAAAAAGAATACATATAATTAAAGTGAGAAGTTACCACAAAGCATAAGGTAGAAGACAAGCAGAAAACTACTCAGGCCAAGAAACAATGGCCTGAGTGGGTAGGGGAAAGTCAGACTTATATGTGTCCAGACAGTTGAGATCACAGGACAGAGAGAGCGCAAAAATCAGCATGGACAAGACTTTATAGTCGATTGAAAATGGATTCTTTCAGAGTCGGGCATGGTAGCAGACACCTTTAATCCAAGCACTCAGGAGACAGAGGTAGGGGGGGTCGCCTTGAGTTTGAGACCACCCTGAGACTACATAGAGACTACCTCAAAAAAGAAAGGAGAAAAGAAAAGAAAAGAAAAGGAAAGGAAAGGAAAGGAAAGAAAAGAAAAGAAAAGAAAAGAAAAGAAAAGAAAAGAAAAGAAAAGAAAAGAAAAGAAAAGAAAAGAAAAGAAAAGAAAAGAAAAGAAAAGAAAAGAAAAAGGAAATGGATTCTTTCTTCAGATTCAGATGTGTAGGGGAAGACCTGACTTGTCTGCTGATTCAAGGGTGACCCAAAGGCCAGCTCACTGGGAGTGTGTTAGACTGGGGTGGCAGCAGGGGGCGCTGCAGCCATTGTGGACGAAACTGGGTCAGTTCCATTCCTGCCAAGGCCGGGTGGCCTTGTCTGGTTTCCTCTTTGGGCTCCTGTCCCTAACTAGAACCACTTCAAAGGAGCTAGGGTGGCTTTCTCCTGAGTCTCCTTCAGTATGAAACATGCAGCTTGTGGGGGAGAAAAGTCATCAACAGTGTTAACCAGCAGTGGACCCTGCAAGCTTTACAGCTGACCAAGCCAGGCCACATGTACCAAATGGTACAAAGGTGGCATGTCTGTTATGAGGGAACCAACTGTTGTGATTGGATGAGGCCCACTGCACAATCAGTAATTCCTGACTGGTACTGAAAACCTGACCGGGAAGGTCATAAGTCTTAGGGGGAAACTACTACTGTTGTATGGGTAAATGGACACATTATGTCCACCAAACTGCCCTCTAAACACTTATGTTTATGCCCATATATTAATGCTGCTCTCACTTTTGGTTAGAGAACTTTCTTTATTCATATAGTGGTGGCCACTGGGGTGACTCAAAACTCCTCAAAGTGCTGAGAAGTGACAGGAGTGCTCAGCACTGAGACATCTCTATCACACCCTCCAAGGCTCCGGACCATTGCATAAGAGGTGGTGGAAAGAATGTAAGAGCCAAAGGAAGGAATGGGAGAAGTGTTTACCATACTGTCTTGCGGACATGAAGTGGCCTGACTTCATGGGCTCACAGTGGCTACTGCTATCTACACATGACCTGCATAATAAGAGGAAAAACTGACATCAAAATAGAAGGGAGACTAGTTGGAAAAAGAAGGGATTCAGTGGAGAAGGAATCTAAGAGGGGGAAAGGAGAGTGGTAGGAGGGGATTACAATCATGGAATATTGTCTATATTTATGGAAGTTGTCAATAAAAAGGTTTTGTTAAAAAAGTTGGGCTGGGAGGTACAAACTACTCTTTGCAGACATTTGACTGTGAAAGAAATTATTGACAGGACGGAGGTTTGAGAAGAAAACAGAAGGAAGAAAAGTCTAGTGAGGTTGGAATCTGAGCATGACTATAAGTTGGAAGGGGAAAAAAGCGCCTTAAGCTGGGTGTGGTGGCACACGCCTTTAGTCTCAGCACTCCGGAGGCAGAAGTAGGAGGATCACTGTGAGTTTGAGGCCAGCCTGGGATTACGTGAATTCCAAGTCAGCCTGGGCTAGAGTGAGACCCTACCTTCAGGAAAAAAAACAAACAAGGGCTGGAGAGATGGCTTAGCGGTTAAGCGCTTGCCTGTGAAGCCTAAGGACCCCGGTTCGAGGCTCGGTTCCCCAGGTCCCACGTTAGCCAGATGCACAAGGGGGCGCACGCATCTGGAGTTCGTTTGCAGAGGCTGGAAGCCCTGGCGCGCCCAAAAAAAAAAAAAAAAAACAAACAACATCAAAAAAAAAAAAACCTTAAGAGAGAAAGTAGTAAGATGCAATACAGTGAGTTCCAGGTCAACAACAGGAGAGCAAAAATTTCCAGCAAAGTGCCCAGTATTTGCTGGCGTAGTACAAGCAGTCCCTCTATTCCCTGACTCAAAGAGAATGGGCGTGCCAGGGCCTCTAGCCACTGCAAACAAGTGAATTTCAGATTCATGAACCACTTTGTGCATCTGGCTTATGGGGGTACTGGGGAATTGAACCTGGGTCCTTAGGCTTTGCAGGCAAGTGCCTTAACTGCTAAGCCATCTCTCCAGCCTGTATTTCTGGTTTTCTATAACTCACAGCTCTATCCAAGATAAAATACCTTTAATCCAATGGGCCATAAAACAGGTCAATGATGAAGGGAAATGATGGGTGGTGCTGCCCCCTGTTGGTACAATATGGCTACAGTAGCCATCCTAACAAGTGCATCTTCACACTTTAGTGGGTTTCTTCCCCCCCTCCCTCCCTTTCTTCCTTCCTTTCTTTGTTTTCTTTTCTTTCTTCCTTCCTTTATTTCGTTCTTTCTTTTTTATTGACAACTTCTATACTTACAGACAACAAACCATGGTATTTCCCTTTCCTCCCCCACTTTCCCCTTAACTCTGCTCTTGGTGATATCCCCTCCCTCTCTCCATTAGTCCCTCTTTTAATTTGATGTCATCATGTTTTTCTGCTATTATGAGGGTCTTGGGTAGGTATTGCTAGGCACTGCGAGGTCATGGATATGGAGGCCAATTTCTGTCTGGACAGTTGATTTGTAAGGAGTGGTACCCTTCCCCTGGCTCTTACGTTCTTTCCACCACCTCTTCCCCAATGTACACTAAGCCTTGGAGGGTGTGATAGAGATGTTTCAGTGCTGGATACTCCTCTGTCCCTTCTTCTCAGAACTATGTTGCCTTTTGAGTCATCCAAATGGTCATCACCATCGGAAAAGAGAAGCGTAGCGCTTTCAGGGCAGTTTGGTGAGAATAAATAATGCATTTATCCAGACAAGAGCAAGCTTTATACTCCTCAGGCTCATGACCTCCCCTTCCATAGGCTTTTGATTAGGTTTTCAGTACCAGGCATGTATTCCTTCGCATAGAGCAGGCCTCCAGTCCAATTAGAGAGCAGTTGGTTTACCCCAAAGCAGACATGTCAGTATTGCACTTGCTCAGTCATTTGGCCTGTCTGGCCAAACTTGAGGCTTCCATTTAGTGGTTTTTTTTTTTTTTTTTTTTTTTTTTGAGGTAGGGTCTCATTCTAGTCTGGGCTGACCTAGAATAGAGGTACACTAGGAACAAGTGTCTTATTGTCCTTATAATCTTTTGGCTTCATCTTACTACTACTGCAATATACTGTCTTTTAATTTTCGCTGCTACCCATGCATTTCTTCTTAGCTATGCAGTTTTATACATGTTTTGCTTGTTTTTTGCTTCTCTGTCGGGGGTGAAGTATATGTACCTGTATGTGCCCTTGCAGTGTCCAATGTGCTCTGCCTACAGCGGGGGACAATCACCTGTGGTGGCCAGAGTGGAACATCCAGTGTCCCTCTCCATCTCTTTTCTACCTGGTTTTGTCTGATCTGCATGAAGAGGAGGTTACCCACCTGGCCCAGCTCCCTATTAACTGTGATCTGGCCTGAACTGCATGTAAGTCTGTCTCTCTCTCTCTCTCCCAGACTGGAGCCTAGGTCTATTTCTGCTTGCCTTAGATCTGGGTTTGCTTTGGGGTAATTTATTACTTTGATTATGTGTAAGTTTTGTTGTTGTTGTGTATGAGTTTTATTTGATCTCTAAGCCTTTCACTATTTCTTTTCTTTTCTTTTCTTTTCTTTTCTTTTCTTTTCTTTTCTTTTCTTTTCTTTTCCTTCCTTCCTTCCTTCCTTTCTATCTTTCTTCCTTCCTTCCTTCCTTCCTTCCTTCCTTCCTTCCTTCCTTCCTTCCTTCCTTCCTTCCTTCCTTTCTTTCTTTCTTTCTTTCTTTCTTTCTTTCTTTCTTTCTTTCTTTCTTTCTTTCTTTCTTGGCAAGCCCAACAGAGTGGACTTTTTTAATGTGAGAGCAAGACTGGGAGAGAGAGAAAGACAGAAAGTACTGGCATGCCACAGCCTCCATTCACTGCAATCAAACTCAAGTGCACCATGTCAGTTTGTACATCTAGCTTACCTGGCACCTGGAGAGTCAAACATGGGTCCTTAGGCTTCCAAGGCAAGAGCTGTAACCACTAAACAATCGTCCTAGCCCCCTTCACTATTTCTTAATCCTCTCTGGTCATATTTTTCATTAGTTAATTTTTTATAATTTATTTCTTTACTGAGAGAATGAGTGTGCCAGGGACTCTAGTCACTGCTAATGAAATCCAGATTCATATGCCACCTTCTGCATCTGGCATATATAGGTACTGGGGAATTAAATCTTGGTCCTTTGGCTTCACAGGCTAAGCATTTCTCCAGTCCTCTGGCTTTTTGTTGATGTTATTTTTAATTTTTTTTTATTTATTTTGGGTTTTTTGAGGTAGGGTTTCACTCTAGCCCAGCCTAACCTGGAATTCATTCTGTAGTGTCAGGGTGGTCTTGAACTCATGGAGATCCTCCTATCTCTGCCTCCCAAGTGCTGGTATTAAATGTGGGCTCCACCACGCCTTGTTCCTGGTCTTTTATTTGAGGGGGATCTCTTTGTTCTTATGCTTTGTCTTCCACATGTAGGTTTGTGCGCCTCCTCCAGAGCTCTTTTACCCCTGAAGATTTCTCTGTGATGGAGGCTCGCTACATCTACTTCCTCCCTTTCCAGGAAGGCGAGGAGAATTCCCTCTTTTCTGGCCTGAGTCTTTCAGCTAGCCTTTTGTCTGGATATCAATTCCTCCTACAATAAACTTCGTAAGTCAAGTTTTCACCCTAAATGAACTTAAAAATTCACCACTTACCTTTCTCGGAGTACATGTTATCAGTTCTCTTCTGGTTTTTCAAGGTAGACTCTTACTCTAGCCCAGAATGAATTCACTATGTAGTTTCAGGATGGCCTCAACCTCACAGTGATCCTCCTACCTCTGCCTCCCAAATGCTGGGATTAAAGGCATGCGCCACCACCTTTCAAACCTCTCTGGTTAAGGAAAGGGCAAACACTCTCTCCTCACTCTGAGGCTTTGTGATCACCTCTCTTCAATACTCCCACTCAGGAAGAATTTCTGCATCCTCTTCCATCAGGATGGGGTTATTCATCCTCTACTGGACTACATAGCCTGAACTCTAGATGGGGTATGGAGAGAATAAGTTGTTAATTGGTCACAACATAAATCAGTTTAGAAATCAAAATTACCCCCCCTTTAAAATTGCTTGTGGTGGATGACCCTCTAGTATCATGGCCACTGCAGACAGCTAATCAACCCTACATCCCTGATGGAGGGGTACCTCAGAGCAGTATAAAATCACCCCCAGACTGGGCATGGTGGTGCACGCTTTCAATCCCAGCACTCAAGAGGCTGAGGTGGGAGTATTGCTATGAGTTCAAGGCCAGCCTGAGACTACATAGTGAATTCTAGGTCAGTCTGGGCTACAGTGAGACCCTAACTCAAAAAAGAAAAACAAAAAAACAATCCAAGGTTGCCTAGCAATGGTCCACAAAATAGCACACATTCATTCCTATTTTAAGATGTTGTAACTCCTACAGAATATTTATGTCAACATGAGGCTCCTGGTTTCCCAAAACTTGAACTCATGGAATGAGTAAACAATGGTAGGCATTACAGCCAACTAGTGGACAGTGGCTGGGAGACTTCTATATAAAGGGGCTTTCCAAGACCTTTACATTGGTGTTAAGCTCCAATTGAGGAAGCATGTCATGTCTTGTTTGACATGTATAAGTGTGTGGATATGGCATGTGTGATGCTTGTAACGTGTATGTATATGCAGGATGGGCTTATGTGTCTGTGTTCCTCTCTTAAATCAATGAAGGTCATTCCTAATAATCTCTCTAGCATTTACACTGTTTATCCCCTCCCCCACTCTAGCCCTCAGATGTTTTCCTGTGTAAAATGCTTTCAGACAAGAGACAGCCAACTTTCTCCCATCTCTCACTGCAGGCCCTCTGCCCTCAAGGGCATATGACTGTGATAGCTGCTGGTGTCTGACTTTTATCATTACTTCCTCTCTGTAGTGCTTAGTTCAGTTGAAAGTGATAGTTTATTTATTTCTTTGATTTTTCAAGGTAGGGACTCACTCTAGCCCAGGCCAACCTGGAATTCACTGTGTAGTCCAAGGCTGACCTAGAACTCACAGTGATCCTCCTACCTCGGCCTCTCGAGTGCTTGGATTAAAGGTGTGTACCACAATAATAAGAATGTGATAGTCTCAATGTCAAAGTGAGCTTTATGCCTGTGGTGGCCAGTTTCTTGCTTTGACTATCTTCTACCTGTCATCAAACTGATCCCAGAGAGAAAGCACATGGCTGATACAAGCTTTTACTAAAAAAAAAACCAAACAAACCTAATAAAACCTTCCAATTGATGGGTAGATTCTTTTCTCTTACTTTACTTGTTTTAAATATTTATTTGCAAGCAGAGAGAGATAGGAAGAGAGACAGAATGGGCACACCACGGCCTCCAACCACTGCAAATAAACTCCAGATGCATGTGCACCTTTGTGCATCTGGCTTTATGTGGGTACTGGGGAATTGAACGAGGGTCATCAAGCTTTGTAGGCAAGTGCCTTAACCACTGAACAATCTCTCTAGCCATTTTTTATTTAAAAATTTTATGTGCATTCTGGGGAGGATTGAACTTCTACTCAGGCTTCTGGTCAGGCTTGAGCAGTGAGCACCTTATCCACTGAGTCATCTCCCCAGCCCAGATTGTTTTAAAAAACATAAAATAAAAACTAGGTATGATGCCTTCCAGAATTTTGGAGGGACTAGAATGCCTATGTCTGCAAACAAGGAGCAGGAACTAGGTGCTTTTCTTCTCTTTGCTCCTCATCACCACACACTTTCCGTGCTTGAAATAATGGTTGCACTGATTTTGAAAGGCGTTTCTTGGCTTTGAGTAGCTTTCCACTGAAGGCTATGGCTGTTTTGTGCTAGAGAAGCTCTTGAAATGGCACCTGAACTTGAAGAGCTAAATTTGTTCTGGAACAGCAAAGTGGGAGGAAACTTGCCTCTGGCTATCCACATACTACAAAAAAAAGGGGCAAGATACAAATGTTTTAACTTGTGGTCTGTGCCCGCACACCAGAAGACCAGGCAGTTGTGGGTGAGGGGATATGAAACCATCTTCCCAGAAGATGCCCACGATCAGTACATGGGACTGTTGCAGTGCCTAGAAATACTTGTCTCTCTACCAACAGAAACCTTGGAAGCAGTCTAAACAGTGTTGTGCAGAGGTTAAAAAGTACCTCATACCTAAAAGTATTGAAGTTACATTCATGTGAATTATTGCAAAAGAGCATCAAGATATTGAGTGAGTTAATGCTAGCTGAATTTAAGAATATGTGTGTAGCCAGGCACGGTGGCGCACACCTTTAATCCCAGCACTCGGGAGGCAGAGATAGGAGGATTGCCATGAGTTTGAGGCCACCCTGAAACTCCATAGTGAATTCCATGTCAGTCTAGGCTAGAGTGATACCCTACTTCAAAAAAACAACAACAAAAAATGTGTGTAAAATATCAAATGCATCATGTATGATAAATATGACATATAAGTAGATATATTTAACAGCTGCTAGGAAACATAAACATTGGTTATGTTTAGGAATAAAACTATGAGTAACTTGGGCTGGAGAGACGGCTTAACTGTTAAGGCACTTGCCTGCAAAGCCTAAGGACCCAGGTTTGATTCTCCAGGTCCCATGTAAACCAGATGCACATGGTGGCGCCTGCATCTGGAGTGTGTTTGCAGTGGCTAGAGGCCCTGGTGTGCCCATTCTCCCTCCTTCTCTCTCTGTCCCTCTCTCTCTCTGTGTCAAACAAAATTAGATTTAAAAAACTATGAATAACTTAAAAAGTATTTTTTGAGGACTGGAGAGATGGCTTACCAGTTTAGGTGCTTGCCTGCAAAGCCTAAGGACCTATGTTCTACTCTTCAGATCCACATAAGCCAGACACACAAGGGTGAGACAAGTGCAAGGTCGCACATGCCCACTAGGTGGTGGAAGTTTCTGGAGTTTGATTACAGTGGCTGAGGCCCTAGAGCACCAAGCATGTTTCTCTCTGTCTCTCAATCTCTCTCTCTCTTTCTCTAAAAATAATTTTAAAATTTTTAATTATTTTATTTTTGAAATCTTTCACAGTGAACATATACTTTTAAAAATGTATTTATTTGAGAGAAAGAGAATGAGCACGCTGGGGCCTTCTGTCACTGCAAACAAATTCCAGACACATGCACCACCTTGTGTATCTGGCTTTATGTGGGTTCTGGGAAATTGAACCCAAGTCTTTTGGCTTTGCAGGCAAACTCCTTAACTGCTAAGCCATGTCTCCAGCCTTATATTCACAATATTTTTTTATTCACAATATTTTTTCATTCACAATATTTTGATGATTCAAGCCGTAAAAGCTCAAAGTTTCCATGTTTCCAAACAGTCATAAGGTTCCAAAAGTCTTCACTCCACAGGACACCCTGACTCCATACCACATCATTTGTTAAATCTAGATGTTTCCTTCCACATGGCCAACTGGACAGGTGCATCTTCAAAGCCTCAATCAGTTGTTTGTTGCAGGAGTTCAATTTCCTCACCTCCCCTCTCCTGCCCTCCCTTCCCCTCTCCTCCACCGCCTTTTCTCCTTCTCCTTCTCACAATACTTTTAAATTTTATTTTTATTTATTTGTTTGAGGGAGACAGAAGGAGAGAGAGAAAGAGAGAGAGAAAAGAAGAAGGAGGAGGAGGAGGGGGAAGAGGAGGAGAAGGAGAATGAAAAAATATTGTGAATTGTGTGCATGAGTTTTCATGTGTTTGGAGGCCAGAGGACAACTTTCAGGTTGGTCCTCAACTTTCAACATATTTAAGGTAGGGTTTCTAGTTCACCACTCCATTTCAAAGCTTCTAGGAAATTCTCTGATCTCTGCCTCCCTTCTCAATGTAGGTGCAGTGGGATTACAGAGGCCCACTACAGCTTCCAGTTGCTATGTGGGGTCTGCTATCTGCACTCAGGTACTCAGAATTGCAAGTTCTTTATCCACTGAGCCATTTCCCTATAGCCCCAGGCAAGGTCCAGGCTTTTAGTGAAACAAATATATCCTATTTATAAACGTAGCTATTTATGCCGGGCATGGTGGCGCACGCCTTTAATCCCAGCACCTGTGAGGCAGAGGTAGGAGGATCGCTGTGAGTTCAAGGCCACTCTGAGACTATATAGTGAATTCCAGGTCAGCCTGAACCAGAGTGAGACTCTACCTCGAAAAAAATAAAAGTAGCTATTTATGAGTATCTATCAATAAAAACAAATTAATATCACTCTAAATTCCAGGAAGTTTCTATTCTGGGAGCTCAAGCCCTCCTTTCCACCCTGAGCATTTTGTTCAACCCACATTAGCTTGGATCCATCCCAACAGCATTCATCTCATTCCATAGGGGGAAGCCCCAGGATGTGTGGCATTCAGACTTGGTGTTCTCTGTTCTACCTTTTATTGATAACCCTTCTTTCATATACACCATGTACCCTGATCATAATTCCCTTCCACCACCCTCCTAGCTACACCCCCTCCACTTATTCTTTCCAACTAGTCCCTCCCCTATGTTGATGTCATCATTTTCTTGCCCTCATATTTTTTTTATCAATTTTTATTAACATTTTCCATGATTATAAAACATATCCCATGGTAATACCCCCCCACACTTTCCCCTTTGAAATTCCATTCTCCATCATATCCCCTCCCCATCTCAATCAGTCTCTCTTTTATTTTGATGTCATGATCTTTTCCTCCTCTTATGATGGTCTTGTGTAGGTAGTGTCAGGCATGGTGAGGTCATGGATATCCAGGCCATTTTGTGTCTGGAGGAGCATGTTGTAAGGAGTCCTACCCTTCCTTTGGCTCTTTACATTCTTTCTGACACCTTTTCCACATTAGACCCTGAGCCTTGGAAGGTGTGATCGAGATGTTACTCAGTACTCCAGTCACTTCTTCCCAGCACTATGATACCTTCTGAGTCATCCCAAGGTCACTGCCATCTGAAAAGAGATTCTCTACCAAAAGTGAGAGTAGCTTTATTTTTATTTATTTATTTATTTTTTAATTTTTAATTTATTTATTTGAGAGTGACAGACACAGAAAGACAGATAGAGGGAGAGAGAGAATGGGCGCACCAGGGCTTCCAGCCTCTGCAAACGAACTCCAGACACGTGTGCCCCCTTGTGCATCTGGCTAACGTGGGACCTGGGGAACCGAGCCTCGAACCGGGGTCCTTAGGCTTCATAGGCAAGTGCTTAACCGCTAAGCCATCTCTCCAGCCCAAGAGTGGCTTTAATATAAGGGTATAAATATTAAGAGAAGTGCTTACTGGGCAGTTTGATAAGCATACTATATACATTTATCCAGACATCAGCAGACATGACACCCCTTGGGCTCATGACTACCCCTGTTTTAAGTTTTCAGTATCAGGGGTGTATTCCCTCCCATGGAGCGGGCCTCCAGTCCAATTGGAGGGCAGTTGGTTTCCACCATGACAGATGTGCCACTATTGCACCCATTGGCTCTTTGGCCTGGCTGGCCAATTATAAGGCTTACAGTGTCCACTGTTGAGTATCTTCACTGGTGGTATCTCTTTCTCCCACTGAACTGCATGTCGAATGGCTTCTTCCAGCTTTCTGTCAGCTGGTCCACAGGGAGGAGGTTATCAGCTCAGTTCAAGCAGGATTTTGCAGACCAAGTATGTGGAGTCTTCAGCAATAGGGTCTTACCATCTATTCCTGGTGGGAAACCAAGGACCTCAGCTATGGCCTATAATGTTTTGGGGGCATCAGGGACCTCCCTGGCCAACAACTCACTGGAGGTATCTCATCCCTGGCAATGAAACTTTTTGAACAACAATCTGTGACTCCTGAGTGTTCCATTGTCCGAAACCAGAGGATTCCATATGATTTATTTGCATCCTCTTAGATTTTGATTAGCCCTCCCTCCACTGTTCCTTTACTCAATCTCTTCCCCTGACCTCACTTTGTTGGCCTTATATTATAACATAGGCCTTGCGTAGGTACTGCCAGCCATTGTGGGGTCCTGAATGTTAATAGCCACTTTGTGTCTGGAAGACAGTATTGTAAGCACTCCTCCCATTCCTTTGGCTCTTACATCTTTCCACCACCTCTTCTGCAATGATCCCCCAGCCTTGAAGGGTGGATAAAATTGTCTCACCTAGTGCTGAACACTCCACTGTCACTTCTTCCCAGCACCTTGATGAATTTTGAGACACCCCAGTGGTCACCACCATCTGAAAAGAGAAACTTCTCTAACCCAAAATGGGAGTGGCATTAATTTACAGGCATAACTAGAGGACAATGTAGTGAGCATAATATATCCATTTATTCAAACAACAGTGGTCACTTCCTTCTTAGGCTTATGACCTCCCTAGTGATAGGCTTTTATAAAAAATATTTTTAGGGCTAGAGAGATGGCTTAGTGGGTAAGGCTCTTGGCTGTGAAGCCAAAGGACCCAGGTTCAATTCCCCGGGACCCACATAAGCCAGATGCACAAGATGTAACATGCATCTGGAGTTCGTTTGCAGTGGCTGGAGGCCCTACTGCACCCATTCTCTCTCTCTCTCTCTCTCTCTCCCTCTTTCTCTGATTGTC
This sequence comes from Jaculus jaculus, assembly GCF_020740685.1. Taxonomy (NCBI): domain Eukaryota; kingdom Metazoa; phylum Chordata; class Mammalia; order Rodentia; family Dipodidae; genus Jaculus; species Jaculus jaculus. Next base: position 80,401,720 of record NC_059112.1, on the reverse strand, counting down.
ATTCTCAAATAAATGAATAAAAAATAAGCAAAAATATTTATTTATTTATTTGAGAGATGGACAGAGAAAGAGGGAGAGAGAGAGACAGAAAGAGAGAGAATGGGTGCACCAGGGCCTCCAGCCACTGCAAACGAATTCCACATGCCTGCGCCCCCTTGTGTGTATGGCTTACATGGGTCCTGGGGAATCAAGCCTTGAACTGGGTCCTTAGGCTTCACAGGCAAGCACTTAGCCCCTAAGCCATCTCTCCAGCCCAATAAATACTTTTTTATATTTTTATTTATTTATTTGAAAAAGAGACATATAGAGAGAATGAGTATGGGTGCCATAGAGTCTCCTGCCCCTCCAGACACATGCGCCACTTTGTGTATCTGGCTTTAGGTGGGTACTGGGGAATCAAACCCAGACTATCCAGCTTTACAAGCAAGCACCTTTAACCACAGAGCAATCTCTCCAGCCCCACCATAGGCTTTTGATTAGATTTTTCAGTACCAGGCACGAATTCCCTTCTGTGGAGTGGGCCTCAATGCCAATCAGAGTGTGGTGAACTGCTGTCCCAGCACCAGCTGGCACATTTTGTCTGGCTGGTCAGCCCTGGGACTTGCAGGTAGACTTCATGTTCTTAAGCTGGGCTATGCTTGAGGGGACTGCCTGAAATCTGACCTGGCTCTGGCTCTTTTTCTATGTGTTGTTGCAGGTGCCCAACATCACTGTGTGGTTTTCACATCTGTGAGATAGAAAATGGGACAATCATTTGTCCATCACAAGGTTGTAAGAATTAAGTGACGTTAGTGCATATAAAGGTCTTGGAAAGCTGCCTGGGCCGCGTGTGGTGGCACATGTCTTTAATCCCAGCACTGGGGAGGCAGAGGTAGGAGGATCACTGTGAGCTCAAGGCCATCCTGGGACTAGAGTGAATTCTAGGTCAGCCTGGGCTAGAGTGAAACCCTACCTTGGAAAAAGGAAGGAAGGAAGGAGGGAGGGAGGGAAGGAAGGAAAGCTGCCTGGCCCAGCAAGTGCTTATACAATGTTAGTTGTTATTATGGGGAAAAAGTCTATACATTTCATTTTAAAGGCAAATTGAGGGACTTCTGGTTAAGATGGCGGCATAGGTACCATGCCAAAACAGCCTGGGGGGGGGGGGAGGAAGACCAAAAAAAATCTCAGCAAAATAAACACTTTTACTAAAAAGCGAGGTGTATAGGAAATTGAACTGGCAGTGGAGAAGTAGAAAAGATCCAGAGCATCCAGAGCCCGCACAGGCCGGCAAAAGCAGTGGCAGCGCACCAGAAAGCTGCCAGGCTCGGCTCAAGCTGCAGGAAAAGCCAGGTGAGGGGAGCTTCCACTCACACCGTGCTCTCCACAACTCAGGAAATGTGAAGGAAGAGTGGCAGTGAGCAACAGAGGAGCAGACCATGAGGTAGAAGAACATGTGGAACAGTGAGAGAACCAGAGCAGCTGCGGCTCCCTCCCCTCCCCCACCGCCTGAGCCCAGCTCCAGTGAACAGAGCAGCAGCCCGGGACCCGGTGACGACAACTTGAGCCGACAGTGGGCCCCAAGCAGAAGCAGAGTCCGGCAGCAACATCAGTGGCTCTGGCACCAGTAACAGCGGCCCCAGCAGCAGCAGATCCAGTAGTGACAGCCACAGCGGCAGCAGCGGCAGACCCAGCAGCAGCAGCTTGAGCAGCAGCGGCGACAAACCCAGCAGCGGCAGCTTTAGCAGCAGCAGTTCTAGCAGCGGGGGTGCTGATCTGCAGGGCCACAGTTGCCAGGCACGGTTTGCCCCACAGGAAGAGCCAGTGCCCAGCTCCAGAAATCAGAGCAGCAGCCCAACAACCCAGGCAGCAGCTTGACTGAGACCAAAATCATCCAGGGTAACTGGGTTTGCACCAGGGAAGGGTCTCACTTACTCACAAGCTGACTTGGATCCCTCAACAGACCAGAAATCTTAACCTCTATGTTGATAGAGGATCTGGTTGTTATAATAACTACTCTTGCATACATACTTAGGGCAGTTTTTGATTGAATGTGTACAGTGTTTAGTTAAATTTTAGAATCTACATGTATTTTATTCCACACAGCCTACTTGAATACTCCCATAGCAGGGAAACTCAACCCGTAGGAACACCTTTGTAGATATTCTGAGAGCCTAAAGAGCCACACCTAACACCTTAAGCTCCTAACCTGAAAATATATAACATCAAATCAATTGATACAGCTAATAATACCCAGCTAGCTAGAAAATCCAAGCATTAACTTAATCCAAGATGCAAAAATATATACATTTTAACACAAGAAACACTAAAAAGCAAGAAAATATAAATCCACCTAAAAGTATTAATGCACCAGAAATGACCTCCAGTGAGAACGAGTTAGAAGAAATGCCTGAGAAAGATTACAAAAGAATGATTGTAAATATCGTCAAAGAGGTCTAAGAACAGATCAAAGAAATCAAACAAGAAAACAAAGAGGAAATCAAAAGAATCAAAGAGGAAATCAAAGAAGACGCAGGACACCAATTTAATGAAATAAAGAAGGCAATACAAGATATAAATAAGGAAATATAAATAATAAAGAAAAACTAGTCAGAATTACTAGCAATGAAGAACACAGTTAATGAAATAAAAAACTGTAGAAAATCTCACCAGTAGTATGGATGAAGGAGAGGACAGAATATATAAGCTAGAAGACCAGGTGGCATATCTAATACAGTCCAACAAAGAGAAAGACAAACTAAGAGAAAAGTATGAGTGGGAATTTCAAGATATTTGGGAAACTATGAAAAGATCCAATATAAGAATTCAGGGCATAGTAGGAGGAGAAGAATTCCACTCCAAAGGCATCGTAGGCATCTTCAACAAAATCATAAAAGAAAATTTCCCCCAAATTAGGAAAGAGGTGCCAATGCAGATACAGGAATCCTTTAGAATCCCAACCAGACAAAACCTGGAAAGAACCTCTCCTCGCCATATTATAATCAAACTTCCAAACACACAAACCAAAGAAAAAATATTGAAAACAGTTAGAGATAAAAATCAAGTTACCTACAAAGGCAAGACCATCAGGATTACAGCAGATTATTCAACACAAACGTTAAAAGCCAGAAGGGCTTGGAGTGATATATTCCAAGTTGTGAAAGATAACAACTGTCAACCAAGGTTACTTTATCCTGCAAAGCTATACATTCAAATAGACAGAGAAATAAGGACATTCCATGAAAAAAGCAGGTTAAAAGACTACTTGAAGACAAAACCAGCTCTACAGAAAATACTTGATAGAATCCTCCATGCTGAACAAAAGGAAAAGCACACATATAAGGAACCTAGAAAAAACAAGCAATACTCAAATACTAGTTAACACAAGAGAGCATAGGTAGTACTGGAACCACAAAATAAAAATGGCAAACATAAATACAGACATTTCAATAATATCTCTTAATATCAACGGCCTCAATGCACCAACTAAAAGACATAGGTTTGCAGACTGGGTTAAAAAGAAGGATCCTTAAATTTGTTGTCTCCAAGAAACTCACCTTTCTATAAAAGATAGATATTATCTTAGGGTGAAAGGTTGGAAGATGGTATTTCAAGCAAATGGGCCTAGAAAACAGGTAGGGGTTGCTATCCTAATATCTGACAAGGTAGATTTCAGTCCAATGTTGGTCAAGAAAGACAAGGAAGGTCATTTTATATTGATTAAGGGCACACTCCAATAGGAGGACATTACAATGCTAAACATATGTGCACCTAACATGGGAGCTTCCAAATTCATCAAACACTATTAGAACTAAGGTCACAGATAACACCAAAAACAATGTTGGTGGGTGACTTGAACACCCCACTCTCATCAATTGACAGGTCATGCCGGGAAAAAATAAACAAAGAGGCATCTGGACTAAATGAGGTCATAGAAGGAATGGACTTAACAGATATATACAGGACATTTCATCCAAATGCTGCAGAATATACATTCTTTTCAGCAGCACATGGAACATTCTCTAAAATAGACCATATGTTAGGAAACAAAGCAAATCTTAACAAATTCAGGAAAATTGAAATAATTCCTGGCATTCTATCTGACCACAATGGAATTAAACTACAAATCAGTAGCAAGAAAGGCTATAGAGCATACACAAAATCATGGCAACTAAACAATACACTACTGATGAATGGGTCAATGAAGAAATCAAGAAGGAAATCAAAAAATTTATAGAGTCAAACAATAATGAGAACACAACATACCAAAATCTCTGAACACAATGAAGGCAGTTCTAAGAGGTAAATTTATAGCCTTAAGTGCCTATATTAAGAAATTAGAAAGGTCACAAGTAAACGAACTAATGCTTCACCTTAAAGCCTTGGAAAAAGAAGAACAAGGAAAACCAAAAAACAGTAGAGGGAAGAAATAATAAAGATTAGGGCAGAATTTAATGAAATACAAACAACCAAAAAGAAATCCAAAGATTTAATGAAACAGAGTTGGTTCTTTGAAAAGATAAAAAAGATTGATAAAGTCTTAGCAAATCTGACCAAAAGAAAGAGAGAAGAGACCTAAATTAATAAAATCAGAGATGATAAAGGTAACATCACAACAAATTCCACAGAAATTAAAAAAATCATAGGGACATACTATAAAAGTATATACACCACAAAGTATGAAAATCTGAAAGAAATGGATGATTTCCTTGACTTATATGACCTACCTAAATTAAATCAAGATGAGATTAATCGCTTAAATAGACCTATAACAAACATGGAGATCCGAACAGTTATCAGTAATCTCCCAACTAAAGCCCAGACCCAGATGGATTCACTGATGAATTTTATCAGACCTTCAAGGAAGAGCTAACCTCATTGCTTCTTAAGCTTTTCCAGGAAATAGAAAAAGAAGGAATTCTACCAAACTCCTTCTATGAAGCCAGCATCACCCTGATACTAAAGCCAGGCAAAGATAGAACAAAAAAGGAAAATTAAAGACCAATCTCCCTCATGAACATAGATGCAAACTTTCTCAACAAAATATTGGCAAACAGAATACAAGAATATATCAAAAAGATCATTCACCCTGACCAAGTAGGCTTTATCCCAGAGATGCAGGGATGGTTCAATATATGCAAATCTATAAATGTAATACATTATACAAATGGGTTGAAGGACAAAACTTACATTATCATCTCATTAGACGCAGAGAAAGCATTCGACAAAATACAACATCCCTTCATGATAAAAGTCTTACAGAGACTGGGAATAGAAGGAACATATCTCAATATAATAAAAACTATTTATGACAAGCCTACAGCTAACATATTACTAAATGGGGAAAAACTGGAAGCTTTTCCACTAAAATCAGGAACAACGCAAGGGTGTACACTGTCCCGACTTTTATTTAATATAGTTTTGGAAGTCTTAGCCATAGCAATAAGGCAAGAGACACACATAAAAGGGATACAAATTGGAAAGGAAGAGATCGATCAAGTTATCATTATTTGCAGATGACATGATTCTATACATAAAGGACCCTAAAGACTCTACTACCAGTTAGAGTTGATAAAAACCTACAGCCATGTAGCAGGATACAAAATAAATACACAGAAATCAGTAGCCTTCATATTTGCTAACAACAAACACACAGAGGATGAAATCAGAGAATCACTCCCATTCACAATTGCATCAAAGAAAATAAACTATCTTGGAATAAACCTAACCAAGGAAGTAAAGGATCTTTACAATGAGAACTTTAAAACACTCAAGCGAGAAATTGCAGAAGACACTAGAAAATGGAGAAACATCCCTTGTTCCTGGATGGGAAGAATCAATATTGTGAAAATGGTGATCTTAGCAATCCTTATCAAAATTCCAAAGGCTTTCTTCATGGAAATAGAAAAAATAATTGAAAAATTCATTTGGAATCACAAAAAACCTCGAATATCTAAAATAATACTGAGCAACAAAAATAAGGCTGGTGGTATCACCATACCTGATTTTAACCTATACTACAGAGCCATAGTAACAAAAACAGCATGGTACTGGCACAAAAACAGACATGTAGATCAGTGGAACAGAATAGAGGACCCAGATGTAAGCCCAACTAGCTATAGCCACCTGATATTCAATAAAAATGCCAAAAATACTGATTGGAGAAAAGACAGCCTCTTCAGCAAATGGTGTTGGGAAAACTGGATATATATCTGTAGAAGGATGAAAATAGATTCTTCCCTCTCTCCATGTGCAAGAATTAAGTCCAAATTGATTAAAGGCCTTAGCATCAGACCTGAAACTCTGAAACTGCTAGAGGAAAAAGTAGGGGAAACCCTTCAACATATTGGTCTTGGCAAAGAGTTTCTGAATACAACCAGGCAATAAAACCACAGATTAATCAGTGGGACCTCATGAAATTATGAAGATTTTGCACTGCAAAGGACACAGTGAAAAAAGGAAAGAGGCAACCTAAAGAATGCGAAAAATTCTTTGCCAGCTATATATCTGATAGAGGATTGATATCTAGGATATACAAAGAACTCAAAAAGTTAAATAATAAGGAATCAAACAAGCCAATCAAAAAATGGGCTATGGAGCTAAATAGAGCATTCTCAAAGGAATACAAATGGCATATAAGCATCTGAAGAAGTGTTCTACATCATTAGTCATAAGGGTAATGCAGATTAAAACTACATTGAAATTCCATCTCACTCGTCAGATTGGCTACCATCATGGAAACAAATGATCATAAATGTTGGCGGGGATGTGGAAAAAGAGGAACCCTTCTACACTGCTGGTGGGAATGCAATCTGGTCCAGCCATTGTGGAAATCAGTGTGGAGGTTCCTAAAACAGCTAAAGATTGATCTACCATATGACCCAGCTATAGCACTCCTGCATATATCCTAAGGTCTCATCTCATTTCCTTAGAAGTACATGCTCAACTATATTTATTGCTGCTCAATTTATAATAGCTGGGAAGTGGAACCAGCCTAGATGTCCCTCAACTGATGAGTGGATAATGAAGATATGGCACATTTATGCAATGGAGTTTTGTTCAGCTGTAAAGAAAAAAATGAAGTTATGAAATTTGCAGAAAAATGGATGGATCTGGAAAGGATTATACTAAGTGAAGTAACCCAGGCCCAGAAAGCCAAGCGCTGCATGTTCTCTCTCATATGTGGATCCTAGCTACAGATGACTGGACTTCTGCGTGAGAAGGAAAATACTTAGTAGCATAGGCCATTAAGTTAAAAAGGAGATATAAAGGGAAGAGAAAGGAAGGGAGGAGGGTACTTAATCGGTTTGTATTGTCTATATGTAAGTACAATGATTGAGATGGTGAGGTAATAGGATGAAGAATGGAATTTCAAAGGGGAAAGTGCAGTGGGGGAGGGAAGGTATTACCATGGGATATTAATTATAACCATGGAAAATGTTAATAAAAATAGTGAAAAGAAAAAAAATTAAACAAATAAAAAATAATAAATTACAAAATAAATGAATAAATAAACTTTGTTTGGCCTTACCTTAAAAAAAATAAATAAATAAAGGCAAATTGAATTTTATTCGCTTAAAAAATGGTCAGTGCTGGCCAGGTGTGGTGGCGCACACCTTTAATCCCAGTACTTGGCAGGCAGAGTTAGGATCGCCATGAGTTTGAAGCCCCCCTGAAATCACATAGAGATTTCCAGGTCTGCTTGGACTAGAGTGAGACCTTACTTTGAAAACAAACAAACAGAGAAAAAGGTCAGTGGCTTAGTTGACTAGCAATGTGTTCAAATCCCAGTACCAGAGTTTGATCTCCAGACCAAGCGTGGAAAGATAGGTGGTGGGGGCGGGCTTCTGCAATTTCAGCGTGCTGATGGTGTGATGAGATGGCAAGCGCAGTGAAGAATGACAGCCGAGAGAACTCCGCCTCAGGTAGGGTGGAAAGGCAGGGATGGCGTGAAAGTTGTACTCTGACCTGCACACGTGGTACAGACAGTCCTGCACATACACACACTCATGCATGAACAACATGCACACACATGAACACACATACACACACTCACATGTGAACATGCACACACACACTGACACACATGAACATGCATACAAACACTGATACTCACATGAACTTGCATACATACACACACTCACAAATGAACATGCATGTGTGCACACACACAAACAAAAAAAAATATGGTCAGAGGCTCCCTGAAGCATCTCAAATGGAATCCACCTTCCTGCCTGTGGTCTAAGAGGCACCTTTCTACCCTCTCCTCTGCTCCCTGACCCATCCTCAGTTGGAGTCTTTCTGTTACTTCATGTCTCCAGGGGTCACTTGCTGTGATCTGTTCTCTAGATCCCACTCTTCTGGGAAGGTCTGCCTTGATTTTCAGGTCACAGTGTGTTGCTTTTTAAAACACACCCCTCCCTCCTTATCTCAATTGGGAGTCTTTTGATTTCTCTCCCTCTCTCTTTTTTTTTTTTTTTTCGAGGTAGGGTCTTGTTCTAGCCTAGGCTGACCTAGAATTCACTGCAGCCTCAGGCTGGCCTTGAACTCACTGTGATCCATCTACCTCAGCCTCCTGACTGCTGGACTTAAAGACATGCACCACCAAGCCTGGCCTCTCTTTTAAATTGGGAGTCTCTCTAAAGCCCTTATCACAATAATAGTGAGCCCCTATGTACCCATCACCTGCTTCTAAAGTTGTCAATTCACGCCAGTGTTGTTACATTTGTACCTCTGTCCCCTTGTGCTCCCTCCATGTTATTGTGAAGCCATTTCCAGCCTTCCCACAAATACTTCAGTAAAACTAAGAATCTTCTATTAGTACTGGGGGTTAGGATATAGTTCAGCGGGTGAGAGTGCTTGCCACATGAGTACGAGGGCCTAGGAGGGCTTGAGATGACCTGAGTCCAATCCCCAGTGCCACATAAAAGCTGAGCATAGCCTCAGCACACCTGTAGCCCCAGTCCTGTGGAAGATGAGCATGGGGAGATAGCCGGGACCTGCTGGTCGGCTAGCTGTAACTTCAGTGAGGAACTCTCCAAGAAAGAAACAGAAGAGAAAGGTATATAATGTTCTCTGGTCTCTGCATGTGTGCACACTGGGTGTGTGCATGTGCACATACATGTGTATAGACCATACATACGCTGCACACAGCAACATACTTGTAAATACTATACACACATACCAAAAAAAAAAAAATCACATTCTTTCACTGACAATAGCCATAGCTTTATGGATAATCTTAGTGTGGCAGTCACCTGATTCATCCACATTTTGTCTTCTTTAGGAGTTGTTACCTTAGTTCATGGATTTAAAGACTTATTTTTTATGTCCTTTTCCACGTTTTTCTTTTCCTTGCTTATTTCCTTTCTTATCCTTTGGAGAGATTTTTCCTTTCCTTCGTGATCTTATGAATTCCTCAAATCTCCCCAGTCCTTTCCGCACCATGACTGCACGCCACCATGCCTGAAGCTGAAAACAAGTCCAAATCCAGCATTAGTTGGTATCATGCTGCTGTGGTCTAAATGTGGCTTGTCACCTTCCAAACAGGTAACACTGTTGAGAAGCAATGGGGGCTTTAAATGGGTTTGGGTTGTGATGACTGAAGGCCTCACAAAACTGGGTCAGTTCTCTTGGGAACAAGTTTTTATTTTCATAGAACTGTATTTGTCACAAGAGGTGGTTGTTAGGAGGTAAAGCCATCCTTTTATGTTCCATCTCTTTTCTGCATGCTTTCTTAACTCGTTCAGCTTCTGTCATGTTAGGGGACCCTTACTAAACATCAGTCTTGATAATTAGAAATCAAAGTAAACCTTTATTCCCTATGAATTACTTAGCCTCAGGTATTCTGTCACATCAACAGAAAACAGACTAAGTCAATATAAGCTGGATACCATCAGACCTCCTTATTGTAATATAAAGTATTAAAATGCAGAGAATGAACTGTGATTGAAATTCCAAATCTTGGGCTAGAGAGATAGCTTTATGGTTAAGGCACTTGCCAGGAAAGCCAAAGGACCCAAGTTTGATTCCCCAGTTCCCACAGAGAGCCTGAGGCACAAGGTGGTTCATGTATCCAGCATTTGTTTGCAGTGGCTAGGGGCTGTACTCTCTCTCTGTCGGGAGCCATAGAGCAAAAGCCTCTCCATTTTGCCTGGGCCTGCTCAGAAGCTGACTCATCACTCAAAAAGCTGGTCCATCCAGCTTTCTGTTAAGTATTTCTGGAATGTTGGTCAGCAGACTGCTTACAGAATCTTATCTTTTGCAAAAGGCCAGTTTATGGTCAGGATGTGAAGCCTGGTGCAGTCAGGATGTTAAGCCATTGAAGCAAGATTAGATGAACACCTGATTACATCCCCTCTAGGTTTCCTGACAATTCCAAAGCCCTAAATCATGTCAACCAGGTCATTTGCCCCTCTTTTTCCCCCCTATATAACCACTGTGTAAAAAATAAAGACTCTGAGGCCTTGACAAACATCTAGCATGGTCTCCTTCTTGTGTCTGCCTTTTCCCATTCAGGTTAGCTTCCCCTCGGGTCCTTGTTCAACTCCCCACTGGTCAGAGCAAGTGGCACCCGAACGTAGGGCTTGAGGTACAAAGTGTGACCTGGACGTCGCTTGAGTGGATGGCCATCCCACCCATTGGACCGCCACCCCACTGGTGGGTGAGTGAAGGTCCGCATAGAGGTCACTGCAGGCAGTCCGCACCTGTAATACAGACCTGCACTGTGATCGACACATAAAGCCCGCCTGTGCTACTGATCCGTTTAAGGTAAGAGACGAATTTTAGGCAAACTATTTAAGTAAAGACTATTTAGTCAGATTTTCAAGACACAAGAACTGCAGGATTTCTTTTTACACTTCTTTTCCTCCTCTTACTTTCGGTTGGTGCCATTGCGTGTAATTGCAACATAGCGACAGGGCAACTGAAGCCTCTTGGCCAGGGCTACCCTCTGGCATTGGCTAAAGGCCCCTAGCTCCCTGTGTGAATCCCAACAGCCTGTTGGGGCATTGGCAAAGACCTCCTATCTAGCCTCTCTTCCTACCAATGAACCTGGTTAGGCAAACAGCCAGTAAATGTCCTTAGGACAGCTGCCAGATCTTAAACTTGTGGACAGGCTTATGTCAAGCCCATCAAGGAATCCCCCATGCCAGTTCTCTGACTGGGAACATTGCCCTCTGGTCTTGCTGTTTCTCCTCTTTCCTTTTCTATCATGGGACAGACCCTAAGTAAGCATAAATTGTTGAAGGGCTTAAAACTTCTCTCAAGACACAAAGAACACGGGTTAAGGAAAACAAAGATTTAGCAAAGAGTAAAAAAGGAGCTAATTGCCATAGTAAAAGATATTTTAAAAGCACAAGGAATTGAGATTGCTTCGAGTTCTTTAAGCAAATTTTTTTATTTTATCAGGAGGATATGTTCTTTTTATATGTGTGTATATGTGTCTATGTGTGTTCATTGTGCTTGCTTGATGTGTCGTATTTGTAACTGTTTGTGACTAAAGAGATGAGAGGGATGCAGGTGACACCCCTTTCTCTTCTAGAGAACGATTTCAAGGAAATCAAAGACCTAAGATAGAAATTAAAAAGGAAAAGTTAAATGTCTTTTGCAGGAGTGAATTTGCCAGATATTTGTTCTAGGTCAACTTCACCTTACTTAGAGGATTATTAAAAACAAGAAAACTACGCTGGGAGTGGTGGCACACACCTTTAATCCCAGCACTTGGGAGGCAGAGGTGGGAGGATCATCGAGAGTTCAAGGCCACCCTGAGACTACATAGTTAATTCCAGGTCAGCCTGGACCAGAGTGAGACCCTACCTCGAAAAAACAAAAAAACAAACAAACAAAAAAACAAGAAAACTTCCTCTAAAGAGGTAACTTAGGGCTAGAGAGATGGTTTAGCGGTTAAGTGCTTGCCTGTGAAGCCTAAGGACCCCGGTTCGAGGCTCAATTCCCCAGGACCCACGTTAGCCAGATGCACAAGGGGGCGCACGCGTCTAGAATTTGCCTGCAGTGGCTGGAGGCTCTGGCGCGCCCATTCTCCCTCTCTCTCTCTCTGCCTCTTTCTCTGTCTGTTGCTCTCAAATAAATAAATAAAAATAAACCAAAAAAAAAATTAAAAAAGAGGTAACTTATAATTTGTCAGATATTTTAAAAAAGATTGTAATGTCCTGTTACTTAAAAGGAGGAGTCGACTGATCTGACTTCTAAGCCAGCCTGCCTCAAGATAACAACACAATTTGCCTTAGTTACTTCTAATAAAATCATTTCCAAGTGTGTTATTGGTATAAATGACATAAAATTGTATTAAGACGACTTTCTTGTTAGTAATAGGATTAATCAATTTTGTGTAATTTTAATAGCCTTATAAGAAAGATAATTAATCGCTTCTTGACCTTTTGGCTAAGATCAAGTGTAGTATCTGTTCTTATCAGTTTAATATCTGATATGTCCTCTATCCGAGGACAATATATTAAATGGATTTTTTTTAATATTTTTTGTTCATTTTTTATTTATTTATCTGAGAGTGACAGACACAGAGAGAAAGACAGATAGAGGGAGAGAGAGAATGGGCGCGCCAGGACTTCCAGCCTCTGCAAACGAACTCCAGACGCGTGCGCCCCCTTATGCATCTGGCTAACGTGGGACCTGGAGAACCGAGCCTCGAACCGGGGTCCTTAGGCTTCACAGGCAAGCGTTTAACCGCTAAGCCATCTCTCCAGCCCTTAAATGGATTTTTGGAACTCGGAGTTGGAATAGGAGCTTGCTCCATCCACTCCACCCATCAACCTGGTATTGCAGTACCTCTAGGAATGGTGCATCCCCACAGGGGAATTAAAAAAAAAAGAGAAAGATAATTAATGATGGGGTGAGATGGATTGATTGAAGGAACTGGGAAGGAATTTTTCAATGATTACTTGTTAAAAATGCCTTTTGAGTGGTACTTAGATCAGAATGTTAAAGTATATAAATAAAGGTGTGTGGATGTAAAAAGAAAAAATTTTCAGGCTAAACCTAAACACCATGCCTAAAGTTAAAGGTTTTTAAACTGTTTACAAACTTTAAGAAACAAACAAACAAACAAAACTAATTTTCAGACTAAAATATGTTGAGATAGCTTGCTTAAATTTTATCAAATTTTGGCTTAGCAGTTAAGGCATTTGCCTGCAAAGCCAAAAGACCCAGGTTCAAAACCCCAGGACTCATGTTAGCCAGATGCACAAGGGGATACACATGTCTGTAGTTCATTTGCAGTGGCTGGAGGCCCTGGTGTGCTCATTCTCTCACCTCTTTCTCTGTCAATTAATAAAATTTTTTTTTTAATTTTATCAAATTTAAGTCATGGGTAAAACATAAAGTTGTTTTATGTTAATAAAAATTTCTATGGTGCATAAAATCAATAGCTATCAAGTTTAAGCCAAAATCATTGGTTGTCAAATAATGTTTTTCTTTCAAAAAAAATTATCAAGGGTTATATTAATATTTAACTAGCTTTTTGGCTCAGAAAAGACCAAATTCTACTCTATTGTATGTAAAATAACTATCTCAATTTTTACATCTTAAGTCCAGTTCTTATAACAAAATTAACTCTAAAGACATATTCTGTACTTTAGGGTACAGCCTCATGCTCAAACAATGGTCCTCATCTGAAAAAATATATATGTATGTATGTATATATATATTCAAGATCCATGGTTCTGTTTCCAATGTTTTCTGGGTAATTTGTACCCACACAGGTATCTGAACTAATCAAAGATGCTTTCACACAGGTACTAAGACCTTATGCTGTCTTACTTGTCCTTTTCTGACAATTTCTAGGTTAAATTAGTTAAGTTTGTAAATCAATTGGTACTGTTTTCAAGACTGGTAGCAGGTTCTGCCTATATTTATAAATGTCAGATATTTAAAATGTGAGATGTGCCTACTCCCTATGCCTCAGATATATGGCTTATGCTGCCACAGTACAACAAAAAATTTTAAAGATAGGACAGAATGATTTTAGAAGCCCTTGTGCCATTCTTTAACTAAGTCTATTTCAGTAATCAAATGTGCTGTATATGTACACACATCCAGGTTGGTGTAACTTCCTTTTTGAGTGTGTTAATCACCTATGTAGAAGCCAAAGCCAATTGGAATCATTGGAGTAAAAAGTAAAATATTTTGGCCTGTGCTCCCATGTCATGAGGCCACTGGAGATGATGGGACACTTCTACACTGGCCCCCTGGTAAGTCACCTGTCTTCCTGAGCAGGGAGGATATGGAGACCCAAGCAAAATTGGTGTACAGTCTAAAACAGGAAAGTCACAATTGAGGAACAATCAGCCCTCCTGACTTCCCAAAGAAGGGAAAATTACTTGGCCAGCATGGCCCTGACTCATCCTAACAGGCAAGACACCAGAAAACCATGGGGCTACTCCTGTGTCCCTAAAGTCTCTTTGGAGAGCCATTAATGACCTCTAAAATTAATCCTTAATTAACTTTTGGCTATGTGCATGGTCTTAAACACTCAGAGAGAAATGTATAACCAAAGATAAAAACAACCTTAAATATATAAATGGCCCTTAACTTCTGAAAAATTAGCTGCAGCCACAATGTTAGTGCAGGAACAGCTTGCTGCAGGCCATACTGAACCTACCACCTCTCCTTGGAATACTCCTATCTTTGTTATAAATAAAAAGTTTAGAAAATGGAGATTGCTCCAGGACCTTAGAGAAATTAACAAGGCCATGGTACCTATGGGAGCCCTACAACCAGGCCTCACCACTCCAGTAGCAATTCCTGCAGGATATTGTAAAATCATTATTGACCTAAAGGATTGCTTTTTTACAATTCCCTTACACCCTGAGGATTGTCAGCATTTTTGCATTTAGTTTACCTGTGGTAAATTTTAGAGGCCCTATGCAGAAATTCCAGTGTTGGAAAGTATTGCCCCAAGGGATGGCTAACAGCCCTACGCTGTGTCAAAAATTTGTGGCCCAAGTTATAGATCCATTTAGACATAGATGGCCTTCCTTGTATATCATTCACTATATGGATGACATCCTCATGGCCGGTCCTGACTCCACTGAACTCCTTACTTAATCTCAAGAGCTTTCTAGGGCTAGTCTTCAAATAGCTCCTGATAAAATTCAATTAAAACCTTCTTACTCATTCTTAGGCTTTGAACTTTTTCTTAAAAAAAATTCTTTCACAAAAGATTCAACTTAGAACTAATCATCTAAAAACTTTAAATGATTTTCAAAAACTCATAGGACATATCAATTGGCTCAGGCCTTATCTTAAACTAACTACTGGAGAGCTTAAACCCTTGTTTGACATCCTCAAAGGAGACCCAGACCCTGCCTTAGGCCTTTCATTAACAGCCCCCACCCTAAGAAGCCCTGAAGATAGTGGAGGCTGAACTTCTGAGCCAAAGGGTCACTTTTATCTCTTATGAGAAGCCTCTTCTCCTGTGCCACTGACTTTACACCCGCTGGGGTGTTCTGGCAGGAGGGGCACCTCTTCTGGGTCCATTTACCCACTTCACCACCAAGAGTCCTTACCCCTTACACCTCATGGGTGGCAGAGTTAATAAAAATTTGACGTGATCAATGCAAAAAAATATTTGGTAAGGACCCTGGTAAAATCATTCTACCCTACTCCACTTCCCAAATACAATGATTAACACAAAATGATGACGAATGGGCAATATCTTGCACCTCTTTTCAGGGATCCCTTGATAACCACTACCCTGCTGACAAGCTTCTCCGATTTCTGAGAATTCAACCATTTGTTTTTCCTACATTGACTTCTACCCGACCCCTTCCCCATGTCCCCCTACTTTTCACTGATGGCTCCTCTAATGGAGTGGCAGCCTTCACTGTAGACAATCAAACCACTTCCCTACAATCCCCATTCCACTCTGCTCAACTGGTGGAACTTTTCGCTGTTTTACAGGTTTTTCAACAACTTCCAAATACCTCCTTTAATCTGTATACTGATAGTGCTTTCATTGCTCAATCCATCCCCCTGTTAGAAACTGTGCCATACATAAAACCCACCACAAATGCTACCCTTCTGTTTTTCTCCACCCAGCAATGCATACATTCTAGGTAACACCCTTTTTATATAGGCCACATTCGTGCTCATTCTGGACTCCCTGGGCCTCTAGCCACAGGCAATGCCATGACTGATGAAGCCACCCAGTTTGCCTTCCTTGTTAAGCTCGATCCTGTGACCCAGGCCAAAGCAGCCCATTCTGTACATCACCTTAATGCTCAAACCTTTTGTCTTCTTTTTAAAATCACTAGGGAACAAGCTCACCAGGTAGTCAAACAATGCACAAACTCTGTCACCCTCCTACCTGTTCCCCACTTCGGCGTGAATCCTAGAGGTTTAATTCCCAATGAGATCTGGCAAATGTATGTAACACATGTTCCCTCATTTGGTAATCTTAAGTACCTCCATGTTACTGTGGATACCTTTAGTGGATTCATTTTTGCCAGCCTCTATGCTGGAGAAGCTTCAAAAAATGTCATTGCTCATGTACTCAATTGCCTTGGTGTCATGGGAAAGCCCCAAACTACTAAAACTGATAATGGTCCTGGATATACTAAAAAAAAAAAAAAAAAAAAAAAAAAAAAAAAAAAATCCAAAAATTTCTGTCATCAATTACAAATTAAACATATTACAAGCATACCATACAATCCCCAGGGTCAAGAAATTGTTGAGTGAGCACATCAAACTATTAAGTATACCCTCCAAAAATTAAACAGGGGATTTATTTCCCATAAAAGGCGCTCCAAGAAATATCTTTCATCATGCCTTGTTTGTCCTAAACTTTTTAACCCTTGATACTCAGGGAAATTCAGCTGCTGATCGCTTTTGGCACACAAATACAAAGAATATCTTTGCCAAAGCCATGTGGAAAGA
Organism: Jaculus jaculus; assembly: GCF_020740685.1. Taxonomy (NCBI): domain Eukaryota; kingdom Metazoa; phylum Chordata; class Mammalia; order Rodentia; family Dipodidae; genus Jaculus; species Jaculus jaculus. The sequence goes on along the minus strand of NC_059112.1, from coordinate 80,384,833 downwards.
TCCTTTAACCTTAAAATGGAATGGCCCAGACCCAGTACTCATTTGGGGCCGAGGATCAGTATGCTTGTTTGACACCAAAGAAAATGCTGTGAGATGGCTGCCAGAGAGACTTGTAAAACAAGCTGATGATCCTCCAGTGACATCTCACATATCCAGGGAAGAAACACTTCCCTGAGAAAATCTCCCTTTTTTCCTAACAGGACAAAGCTGGAAGGACCTCAACTTATCTTAATCCTCTTACTCACAATCGGGCCCGTTATTATAAATAAAATCATGTCTTTTGTATGTCAACAGATTGAAGCCATTAAGGTGCAGCCTTTACATTTGACAAAATCCAACATCCCTTCATGATAAAAGTCCTACAGAGACTGGGAATAGAAGGAACATATCTCAAAATAATAAAAGCTATTTATGACAAGCCTACAGCCAACATAGTACTAAATGGGGAAAAACTGGAAGCTTTTCCACTAAAATCAGGAACAAGACAAGGGTGTCCACTATCCCCACTTTTATTTAATATAGTTCTGGAAGTCTTAGCCATAGCAATAAGGCAAGAGACACACATAAAAGGGATACAAATTGGAAAGGAAGAGATCAAGTTATCATTATTTGCAGATGACATGATTCTATACATAAAGGACCCTAAAAACTCTACAAGCAAACTGTTAGAGCTCATCAAAACCTACAGCCATGTAGCAGGATACAAAATAAATACACAGAAATCAGTAGCCTTCATATATGCTAACAACAAACACACAGAGGATGAAATCAGAGAATCACTCCCATTCACAATTGCATCAAAAAAAATAAAGTACCTTGGAATAAACCTAACCAAGGAAGTAAAGAATCTCTACAATGAGAACTTTAAAACACTCAAGTGAGAAATTGCAGAAGACACTAGAAAGTGGAAAAACATCCCCTGTTCCTGGATTGGAAGAATCAATATTGTGAAAATGGCAATCTTACCTAAAGCAATCTACACATTTAATGCAATCCCTATCAAAATTCCAAAAGCATTCTTCATGGAAATAGAAAAAACAATCCAAAAATTCATTTGGAATCACAAAAAAACCTCAAATATCTAAAATAATACTGAGCAACAAAAAAGAGGCTGGTGGTATCACCATACCTGATTTTAACCTATACTACAGAGCCATAGTAACAAAAACAGCATGGTACTGGCACAAAAACAGACATGTAGATCAGTGGAACAGAATAGAGGACCCAGATGTAAGCCCGAGTAGCTATAGCCACCTGATATTCGATAAAAATGCCCAAAATACTCATTGGAGAAGAGACAGCCTCTTCAGCAAATGGTGTTGGGAAAACTGGATATATATCTGTAGAAGGATGAAAATAGATTCTTCTCTCTGGCCATACACAAGAATTAAGTCCAAATGGATTAAAGACCTTAACATCAGACCTGAAACTCTGAAACTGCTAGAGGAAAAAGTAGGGGAAACCCTTCAACATGTTGGTCTTGGCAAAGACTTTCTGAATACAACCCCAATTGCTCAGGCAATAAAACCACAGATTAATCAGTGGGACCTCATGAAATTACAAAGATTTTGCTCTGCAAAGGACACAGTGAAATAAGCAAAGAGGCAACCTACAGAATGGGAAAAAATCTTCGCCAGCTATATATCTGATAGAGGATTAATATCTAGCATATACAAAGAACTCAAAAAGTTAAATAACAAGGATTCAAACAAGCCAATCAAAAAATGGGCTATGGAGCTAAATAGAGCATTCTCAAGGGAAGAAATACGAATGACACATAAGCATCTAAAAAAATGTTCCACGTCACTAGCCATCAGGGAAATGCAGATTAAAACTACATTGAGATTCCATCTCACTCCTGTCAGATTGGCCACCATCGTGAAAACAAATGATCATAAATGTTGGCGGGGATGTGGAAAAAGAGGAACCCTTCTACACTGCTGGTGGGAATGCAATCTGGTCCAGCCATTGTGGAAATCAGTGTGGAGGTTCCTAAAACAGCTAAAGATTGATCTACCATATGTCCCAGCTATAGCACTCCTAGGCATATATCCAAAGGACTCATCTCATTTCCTTAGAAATACATGCTCAACCATGTTTATTGCTGCTCAATTTTTAATAGCTGGGAAATGGAACCAGCCTAAATATCCCTCAACTGATGAGTGGATAATGAAGATGTGGCACATTTATGCAATGGAGTTTTGTTCAGCTGTAAAGAAAAATGAAGTTATGAAATTTGCAGAAAAATGGATGGATCTGGAAAGAATTATACTAAGTGAGGTAACCCAGGCCCAGAAAGCCAAGCGCCGCATGTTCTCTCTTATATGTGGATACTAGCTACAGATGATTGGGCTTCTGCATGAGAAGGAAAATACTTAGTAGCAGAGGCCAGTAAATCAAAAAGGAGACATAAAAGGAAGAGAAAGGAAGGGAGGAGGGTACTTAATAGGTTGATATTGTATATATGTAAGTACAATGATTGTGATGGGGAGGTAATATGATGGAGAATGGAATTTCAAAGGGGAAAGTGTGGGGGGTGGGGAGGGGGGGAATTACCATGGGATTTTTTTTATAATCATGGAAAATGCTAATAAAAATTTTAAAAATTTAAAAAAAAAGATGCAGCCTTTACAGGTCCATTATCACAGACTGGAGCTAGAGGATCAAGGCGTTGCCACTGAAGACCTACCACCTGCAGCTGTCACTCTCCCTTGATCTTACATGCTGTACTTATTTACTATACCGCTGTCCTCTACACCTCTGCTATGGCTGCAGTCTACCTGTCTTGGCCAAATAGCTACCCCTCCTTTAGGAGCTTCATAGGATTCAGACCTATGCATATCAGCTCACAATAAAGTGAGTGTGATATGGGCACCAATGTGGGTGTGAGGCAAAGCACTGCAAGGGAAGGTCCCTTTCTGACCACTTCTGAATTCCCTGAGAGAAAAACCTGACTTGCATGGAGGTTGGTACCATAACTGTTATCACTAAGGCCGTGCCTCACTCTCCAGCCACATAGGCCCTGCCTCCCCTCCCCAAAAGGTACCAAGGGCCAAAGATTGTGGGAAAAAGACATCCCACGGGAGGAGTCGGGTCCCTACTCCCCCAGTTGGTTAATGCCCACCATTGCAAAGCGGGTCTCCCCCTCTTTTTGTATAAAAGAAAGGAGGAGATGTCGGGAGCCATAGAGCAAAAGCCTCTCCATTTTGCCTGGGCCTGCTCATAAGCTGACTCATTACTCGGAAAGCTGGTCCATCCAGCTTTCTGTTAAGTATTTCTGGAACGTCAGTCAGCAGACTGCTTACAGAATCTTATCTTTTGCAAAAGGCCAGTTTATGGTCAGGATGTGAAGCCTGGTGCAGTTAGGATGTTAAGCCATTGAGGCAAGATTAGATGAACACCTGATTACATCCCCTCTAGGTTTCCTGACAATTCCAAAGCCCTAAATCATGTCAGCCAGCTTATTTTCTCTTCTTTTTCCCCCGCTATATAACCACTGTGTAAAAAATAAAGACTCTGAGGCCTTGACAAACATCTAGCATGGTCTCCTTCTTGTGTCTGTTTGCCTTTTCCCATTCAGGTTAGCTTCCCCTTGGGTCCTTGTTCAACTCCCCACTGGCCGAGGTATCTCTCTCTCTCTCTCTCTCAATCTCTGTGTGTGTGTGTGTGTGTGTGTGTGTGTGTGTTGTATCTGTGTCTCATAAATAAATTAATTAAATATTTATATAAAATAAAATAAATAAATTCCAAATCTGGTCTAGGGAAATGGCTCAATGGATAAATTGCTTACCACACAAGCATGAGAAGGAGAGCTCAGAACCCCTGTACCCACACAAATGTCAGGGTGACATGTCTGTAGTCCAGTACTCTGCAGGTGGAGTCAGAGGATTGCCAGGGCAAGCCGGCTCTCTAGCCAAGTGGGAGACCCTAGCTCAGTAAAGAAGCTGGGGAGTGACTGAGGAAGACACCTGATGTCAACCTCTGGCCTCCATGTGCATAAGCAGGCATCCACACATGCAAACACACTCACACACACACACAACTTCTGGCTAACCCAGTTTCTGTAGCTTGATTTTCACCAGTATCACTTATCATTCTTCAACACAGACTGTATATGTAGGTTTCATTTTAATGCTTTTTAATTCACTCTCACTGGATTGTCAGAATGTGAGGACAGAAATATGTGTCTGTTTTGATCAGTGATGTATGTCTAGAATAGCACCCGTAGTTAAGCAAAACTCAGTGAGCCTTGATTAAATGAGTGAGGTGTAGATGTGTGCTGACTTTTATGCAAGGGGATCAGGCATGGGAACTTTTGAGCAGGTTGAATGAAATGCGGATCAGAATGTAGCCTTTGTCTGGGGGCAGCACCTCTGAGGCAGGGGCATGTTTGGTTTTTGGAGGAGCCCCCAGGGTCCCGTTTTGGGGTTAAAGTCAAGAGAGAAGGGAAGGTGAGGCAGGAGCTAACCAGAACAGATCACTAGGGCAGTGAGTCTTCAGGCGCACTACTGCCCTCTAGAGGCATTTTGGAAGATTACAAGGCCTTTGTTGTCTTGAAGTCAAGCAGTTAAGAGGTGTGACCAGTACGCTAGTCCTCAAAGCCTTTCTTTTTTTTTTTTTTAATTTTTTTTAAAATTTATTTATTTGAAAGCGACAGACACAGAGAGAAAGACAGATAGAGGGAGAGAGAGAGAATGGGCGCGCCAGGGCTTCCAGCCTCTGCCAACGAACTCCAGACGCGTGCGCCCCCTTGTGCATCTGGCTAACGTGGGACCTGGGGAACCGAGCCTCGAACCGGGGTCCTTAGGCTTCACAGGCAAGCGTTTAACCGCTAAGCCATCTCTCCAGCCCTCAAAGCCTTTCTTGTGAGTCATTCAGAGTGGTGAACTTTCTGAACTGCAGCCGCCTGTGCCCTTGCTAGCATGAGCCCTGGAACATGGCCTCGGCCTCCTCTTCCCCTTCACAGTTGCCCAGGTGGCACTTTACCAATGAAAGGCACACCTTGCCCTGGACAACAATAAAAAAGACAATTCAAAATACTCTCTTTTGGCTGCGGAGATGGCTCAGTGGCGAAAGAAACTTGCTTGCAAAGCCTGATAGTGTGAGTTCAATTCCCCAGTACCACATAAATCCAGACACACAAAGTGGCACATGCATCTGGAGTTTGTTTGCAGCAGCTGGAGGCCCTGGAGCTCCCATTCTCTCTATATACATATCTGCCTCCTTCACACTCAAATAAACAAAAATTTAAAACTAAAATAATTTTTTTAAATCCAAAATCCTCTCCTTGATGTTGAGGAAGTGAATGACTCAAGAGCTGAGCAGTCAGTTCTTTCACAGGACAGGTGGTTTGTAATACTGCCTCAAGAAAAATGAAGGCCAGCCCACACATCAGCTAAGGCTGCCTGTCTAATATGGGGGAGCTATGGGTATGGAGGAAGTTCAGAAATGTATGATGTAGTAGTATATAAAAAAGAAAAAGCTAAAATTACTCCCATTCTCACTAATCCATTGATGTCAGCAAGGTATCTCATGGCTTTCGCTTATAAGATGAAAAATATGAGTAGAAAACTGCCCATTCTCTTTGCCTGCCTCTTTCTTCTCTCTCTCTCTCTCTCTCTCAAATAAGTAAATAAAATATTTAGAAAAGTGTTGTAGAGATGGCTTAGTGGTTGAGGGAACTTGCCTGCAAAACCTAAGAATCCAGGTTTAATCCCCCAGAACCCATGTAAGTCAGATGCACAAGGAGGCACATGTGTCTGGAATTCAGTTACTGTAGCTGGAGGTCCTGGCATACCCATTCTATCTCTCTCTCTCTCTCTCTCCATCCCTGTCTCTCTCTCTCCCCCTTTTTCTCACTCTCTCAAATAAATAAATAAATAGATAAATAAATAAATAAATATTATTTTGAAAAATAAAAAGGCAAAAATCTCTAAAAATTTTTATTTATATTTTATTTTATTTATATTTTATTCATAATTACAAATGGGTATTATAGATAGTTTCATGTTTCTGGGATGAACATCCAAACCAGCATAGTTTAGGGGAGGAATAGGTATATTTAAAGCTTACAGATACAGGGGAAGCTCCATCAATGGCGAAGAAGCTGCTTCTGTACCTCCAAGCAGGGAGATTCACTCAAACAACCAGCAACACCAAAACAGCAAGCATGCGCCGGCAGCAAGCAGCCGGGTCCCAGGCAGAGCTCAGGCTGCTCTGCGCACCTTTGGGCTGGCATCAGATCCGCCCCAAACACACCTTAGGGCTGGACCCCAGGACCCACCCCCAGTGAGACCCCTTCCAGCCAGGTGCCTGGACACTCAAGTTACAAGCTTGAATAAAACACCTGAGTTTATTGAAGGACATACATTCAAAGTATCACAGAGATAAAACCAAGTATCTCTCATTTGGGATACCCTTTCTAAAACATTCTATAACAAAAAATTGCCCAAATTTACAATAATTGTTTTATATGATTTATACTACATGTTATTATAGTATAATACAATATAGGATGTTAAAAAGATTTATGGTCACAGGGGGAAAAAAGTTCAAAATAAAGAGGGCAAGCTGGGCATAATGGCACACACCTTTAATATCAGCACTCAAGAGGCAGAAGTATGAGATCGCTGGGAGTTCGGGGCCAGCCTGAGACTACATAGTGAACTGCAGGTCAGCCTGGGCTAGAGTGAGACCCTACCTTGAAAAAATAAAAAAGAAGGAGGAGGAGGTTTCGAAGATGGCTCAGCACAGGGTAAGAGCTCTTGCTGTTCAAGCATGAGGAACTGAGTTCTATCCCCAGTGCCCATGTAAAAGGACAGGTGTGGTCACACATGCCTGTAACCCCTTGAGGAGATCAGTGATAGGAGAATCACCTGCTTGCTAGCCAGACAGACTGACTGAAAAATAGGTGCTCCAAGTTCAATGAGAGACTGTCTCAAGGAAATAAGATAGGAAGGCCACATTCTCCTCTGGTGCACTGGCTCAGCACACACCACATACACATACAAAAAAAAAAATTAAAAATTGCTGGGCATGGTGGCACGCGCCTTTAAGCCCAGCACTTGGGAGGCAGAGGGTAGGAGGATCACTGTGAATTCAAGGTCACCCTGAGACTACATAGTGAATTCCAGGTCAGCTTAGGCTATTTCGAAAAACCAAACAAAATAATTAAAAAATTAAAATAAAAGTTATCTAAAGGAAAGCCTAGGGCTGGAGAGATGGCTCAGCAGTTAAGGCACTTGCCTGCGAGGCCTAACTACCTAGGTTTGATTCCCCAGTACCCATGTAAAAGCCAAATGTAAACAGTGGTGCATGCATCTGTAGTTCATTTTCAGTGGCTGGAGGCCCTGATACACCCTCTGTCCTCTCTCCATCTCTTTCTGCTTGCAAAGAAATAAATAAAAATATTTTAAAGGAAAGTCTGGAAGAGAATAAAAATAAAATACCTATTTCAATTCCATGAGAAAACATAGTGGAAATACACATTCAAGAAGGAATAGAATCGAACATAAATATCTGTATATAAAATAGCTTGCTCAATTTTTCTGCAAATTGATATTGAAGTCGTAATGGTATTTAGCTCTCATTGGGCACATTAAAATACTGAGCTATATTTTAAAATGTGAACATTAAAATGCCCTAGAAATTGCATCCTTTGTAATTAAAGTTTTTGACAAAATTTAAATAGCAATTTCTAAATATGCAAAAGAGGACATGGTTTTACAAAATATTTTTAAATAGTAACCCATGAAAAAAGTGTAACTTTCATTTTCTAACATAGTTATTCCTGAGTGGATACACAGTGAAATAAATGAACATAAACTTACTCTACCTCCTCCTTTATATTAAAGGGTGGACACTATTTTAATTTATTAAAATTTAATGAATATTTATTAAAATACAATTTAATCAAAGACAATAAAATGAAATATCTCAGTATGTTTATTATAAGAGGAAGGGCATTTTAAAGACCTTTGGTAATTATTCTTGCACATCAAAGACTTTCGGGTGCAACAGAGAACTGCCAGGGTCACCAGAGGTGGGGAGCCCCACGCCGTGCTTCCACGACCTCCGCGGACGTGCTGAGTGGGAGGCAGCGCCGACGTGTGGGTGGCAGCTCGGGGACTAAGGGACCGTGTGGGGTGAGGTGATGGGGCTCGGCCAGTTGCAAAGTCAAGAATATTGACTGAAGTGGACATGTTCCTTACCTGTCTGGGTGTCCTAGCTCTCCATGGTGTCAGTGGGAAGACAGAATTCAAGGCTCTTAGACCTGGGATCCTAGTTTGTGGAAGAGCAGAACCTGGTCTCTAGACCTCTGGTTCAAAAATGTTTGTTCCTAATGGCTCCACTTTACCTTTCTGAGTTTGTTAATGCAAGATTGCTTTTTACGGGCTGGAGAGATGGCTTAGCGGTTAAGCGCTTGCCTGTGAAGCCTAAGGACCCCGGTTCAAGGCTCGGTTCCCCAGGTCCCACGTTAGCCAGATGCACAAGGGGGCGCACGCGTCTGGAGTTCGTTTGCAGAGGCTGGAAGCCCTGGCGCGCCCATTCTCTCTCTCTCCCTCTATCTATCTTTCTGTGTCTGTCTCTCTCAAATAAATAAATTAATTTAAAAAAAAGATTGTTTTTTACTCCAATAAAATGGTTTAAAAATTGTAGGTTTCCTTGGGATTTAAAGTTTGGGTTTCTCTCTCTCTCTCTCTCTCTCTCTCTCTCTGTGTGTGTGTGTGTGTGTGTGTGTGTGTGTGTGTGTGTGTTGTGAGTGTGCATGCTCATACACATGTGTGTGCACATGCACGGAGAGCATCGGCTGATATCAGGAGTCCTCCTAAATCACTCTGCATCTTATCTTTTTAAAGACTTGTTTTATTTTATTTATTTATTTGAGAGAGAGAGAGAAAGAGCCAGATAGAGAGAGAGAGAATGGGCACTTCAGGGCCTCCAGCCACCACAAACAAACTCCAGATGCACGCATCAACCTGCATATCTGGCTTACGTGGGTACTAGGAAATCAAACCTGGGTCCTTAGGCTTTGCAGGGAAATGTCTTAACTGCTAAGTCATCTCTCCAGCCCCGAATCTTATTTTTGAGACAGGGTCTCTCACTGTACTTGGAGCTCACCCATTCAGCTAGACAAACGAGCCAACAGGCCCTGTCTCTGCCTCCCTGGCACTAAGATTACAGACATGTGCCACCATGTCTTTTACCTGGGTGCTGGGGTTCTGAACTCAGCTCCCCATACTTACATTGCAAGCAGTTTACCAACTAAGCCATCTCTCTAACTCCAAGTTTTGTTTTCTTTGGTTTGTATATTACACTACTTGACAAAGAGGTAAAAGATGTAAAAGACAAAAATGGTTAGGGCCAAGATAAAAATTGTGTCCATTTAGCTCCGGGTATAAAAAGGTAAGTAAGAGTCGGCTGGAGAAGACTAAGGTATCAGGCAGCATGTGTAGAGTGCTTGCCTAGCATGAGAAAGGCCTTGAGTTCCATCACTAGCTCCATACCAAAAATAATTAGGACAACAACAAACACAGATAGAGAGATGGATCAGCAGGTAAGAGCACTTGCCATGCAAGCATGAGGACCTCGGTTCAATCCCAGCATCCATGTAAAAAGCCAGGTGTGGCCACGGACACCTATAACCTCAGGCCGTGATGGGGCAAGACAGAAATTGACTGGTGTTCACTGGTCAGCCAGTATGACTGAAAAATGGCAGTTCCAGTTTCAGTGAGAAACTGTCTCAAAGAAATAAAGCAGAAGGGCTGGGCAGATGGCACAGTGGTTAAGGGCATTTGCTTACAAAGCCTGGCAGCCCAGGTTTGATTCCCCAGTACACATGTAAATCCAGATGTGCAAAGTGGTACATGTGTCTAGAGTTCATCTGCAGTGGCAAGGGGCTCCGGTGTGCCCATGCTTTCTCTCTATCTTTCCATGCACATAAATAAATAAACACAATTTTTTTTAGAAAGAAGACAGATAAAGGAAGACACTGATATCACCCTGTGGCTTCTGCATATATGCACACAGGATGTGTACATCTGCACACACACATGCATAGACTGTACATATCACACACACACACACACACAAATCATATGGATGTATAGAAGGCAGCCATGCAGAATAATCTGCAGTGTGCTTAATGCCACCCTCCCTCCAAAGCAACTAGGGGTGTATGAACAAGAATTTGGGCTGAAGTCGGGCATGGTGACACATGCCTTTAATCCCAGCACCTGGGAGGCAGAGGTAGGAGGATTGCAGTGAGTTCGAGGCCACCCTTAGACTACACAGTGAATTCCAGGTCAGCCTGGGCTAGAGTGAAACCCTACTTCAAAAAAAAAAAAAAAAAAGAATTTGGGCTGAATCTACCTTGATCGCCCTTATCTTCTGAGCTCGGTTTTCCTTCAGGTAGGCCCATATGGCCTCGTTGCCTTCAGCACACACTTCCATGGGGGGATCGGTCATGGGGTTGTCTGTCAGGGTCAGAACCTTAAGATTCACAAGGCAATCCAGGTCCTCTGGGATACAGGTGAGTAAATTGTCCTCCAGCAGCAACTCTGTTAAACCTGGAAAGATTTTGTTTGAGATTGTGGATTTAGCTGAGGATTCCAGCACCTAAACCTGCCCAAGTGAGACAGCAGCCTCAACGGATACTGCCTGCTTTGGTGGGACACAGCATCTGTCTCCAGGCCTCACTAGTCTGTTATTACTCCAGGATTGGGCACACCCACGTGACCTGTCTCATCAGCACAGATGATGAAGGGTGGGACACTTTGTCCACCTGCTCGTTTTCCTACTGTACTCAAGTTAATAAGAAAGTTGAACAGGGCTGGAGAGACAGCTTAGTGGTTAGCGCTTGCCTGTGAAGCCTAAGGACCCTGGTTTGAGGCTCAATTCCCCAGGACCCACATTAGCCAGATGCACAAGTGGGCGCACGCCTGGAGTTCGGTTTGCAGTGGCTGGAGGCCCTGGCAGGCCCATTCTCTCTATATATTTTCCTCTTTCTCTCTGTCTGTGGCTCTCAAATAAATAAATAAAAATGAACAAAAAAAAAAAAAACTTCCATGAAATACATTAGAAAAAAAGAATATTGAACAAAAAAAAAAAATTTTAAAGGGCAGAGCTGGAGAGATGGCATGGCAGTTAAGTGCTTGCCTGTGAAGCCTAAGGACCACGGTTCAAGGCTCAACTTTTCAGGACCCACGTTAGCCAGATGCACAAGGGGGCGCAGGCATCTGGAGTTCATTTGCAGTGGCTGGAAGCCCTGGTGTGCCCATTCTCTCTCTCTCTCTCTCTCTCTCTCTGTCACTCTCAAATAAATAAATAAAAATGTACAAAAATAATTTTAAAAAAGAGAGTGTGAATTCTTTGAAAAATAATATACTCCAGAAATTAAAAAATACTAAAATGGCAAAGAAAGGATACAATTATTTCTCCCTTTTCCCACCAACCTTCTCACCCCTTAATTTTCACAAGGAGGCACTGTTACCAGATGTCTGTGGCTCCTTACAGAAAATACACAGGTCCAAGTTTGGTGTGGTGGCACACACCTTTAGTCCCAACACTAGGCTGAGGTAGGAGGATTATTGTGAGTTTGAGGCCAGCCTGGGACTACAGAGTGAGTTCCACGTCTGTCTGGATTAGAGTGACACCTGACATCAAACAAAAGCCTAATGACCCAGGTTTGATTCCCCAGTACTTATGTGAAGCCAGATGCACAAGTGGCACACGTATCTGGAGTTCATTTACTGTGGCTAGAGGTCCTGGTTTACTCATTCTTCCTGGCCCCTGCTATGTGTGTGTGTGCTTGCAAATAAATGAACAAATATTTAAAGAAAAAAAGAGGAGCTGGGAATGGTGGTGCACGCCTTTAATCCCAGCACTCAGGAGGCAGAGGTAGGAGGATCACCATGAGTTCGAGGCCATCCTGAGACTACATAGTGAATTCCAGGTCAGCCCGGACCAGAGTGAGACCCTACCTCAAAAAAAAAAAAAAAGAGGAGTAGGAAAGAAGGAAGGAAGGGAAGGAGGGAGGAAGGAAGAAAAGAAGGAAGGAGAAAGGGAGGGAAGAAGTGAGGGAAGAAGGAAAGAAAGAATACATAGACTTATGTAGGACTACACATACATGTGCACAAAAGTTTACAGATCAAAATGACACCATATTGTACAGAATGGTCTGAATCTATGATTTTATCATAAGGAAATAGTCTTCTAGAAGACAGAAATGCCTGGCAAACATGGAAAAGATGGCCCACATCTTACAGTGGAAGAAATGTAATGTCTCATCAATCACACAGACAGAGGTAAGAAAGAAGTCTGAAGAGAGAGTTATACTTAACGGTGATGAGTTACTTTTTTCTATTTGATTCACCCAAAGTAGGAAATTTTGTCTTGAGACTGAATGTTTAAAAACTATGTTTTTTCTGCCAGGTGTGGTGGCACATGCCTTTAATCCCAGCACTTGGGAGGCAGAGGTAGGAGGATCACCACAAATTTGAGGCCGCCCTGAGAATACATAGTGAATTCCAGGTCAGCCTAAGCTAGAGTGAGACCCTACCTCTAAAAAAAAAAAAAAAAAAACTATGTTTTTTCTTTTCCTTCTTCCCTTTCTCCCACTGTCCTTCCTTTTTTCTTTCCCTCTTTAACGCTTTCTCACTTATTTCTTTTCTTTTCTCTGTCCCCTCCTTCCTTTCTTACTTCCTGTTTTGAGTCAAGGTATTGCTATGTAACCTAGGCTGGCCTGGAACCTACCATGTAGCTTTCAAGCCACCCACCAAGTTGTGATCCTGCTGTCTAAGCCTCCGGAGGGCTATTCTGCATGCTGCTATTATTAGCACATGCCCATGCCCAAGTTATATGCATCTGAAAAAGCAAAACCGGAGTGTGCTTTCTTCAGTATGGCCATTTTGAAAGATGTGCTTCCCGAGATGCCACTCATCAAAAGGCAGCTGAGAGTGAAAGAGCAGGGAGGAGTGTTTTGCTTTGCGGTGCTCCAGACACAAAGAAGCATTTACTGTCTCACAGTGGCTGACTTGCATAATAGGAGGGGGAAAATGATGACACCAAAATAGAAAGGAAGGGGGAAAAGAGAGGGTGGTGGAGGGGATTATGATCATAGTATGTTATCTATATGTATAAAGGTAGTCAACAAAAAGATTTTTTAAGCCTGGCATGTTACACACTCCTTTAATCCTTGCACTTGTAAGGCAGAAGTAGGAGGATTGCTGAGTTTGAGGCCATCCTGAGATTACATAGTGAATTCCAGCTCAGCCTTGGCTAAAATAAGACCCTACCTTTAAAAAAACAAGCAAACAAAAAGTTTCTTAAAATTTTATTTAACTTAAATCTGATTTAACTTTTAGAGTTTCTTAAAATCTGATTTGATAAGTTAAACCAAGAGCTCTTATTTAAACCAACTTAAAGTGGTGGGAACTAGTATAAATAAATAAATACTAAGGAGAAAAAATAAATATTAAAATACGTGGTAAAGTTTCACTTCACCACAGGCCAAGGACAGGATGGTGACGCAGGGTCAGAAGGATTATTAAGGAATACTGTGTTTTACCCCTTCCCTCAAGTTTTAAAAGCCTTGTGTCTACAGACAGTTTCTGCTCTCATACTTCATCATCCTTCCTTCACTAAAGGTAGACATGGTTTGAAATCACATCAATAAATTTGGAGATTCAGTGCACTATGGCAAAAAAAAATAAAAAAGCCTTTTATCTGATCCCAATAATAAGAAAAAGCTTACTGAATGGATGGATAGATGGATGGGTGGACAGATAAAGAATTATATAGCCTAGTGAAAAATGTTGGCTGTTGTTAGCCAGATGCACAAGGGGGTGCATGCGTCTGGAGTTCCTTTGCAGTGGCTGGAGGCCCCGGCGAGCCCATTCTCAACCCCTCCACCCACCCTCTCTCTTTGTCTCTTTCTCTCTCTCAAGTAAATAAATAAATTTAAAAAAAAAAAAAAAGTTGGCTTAAAAAGTTGGTTTAGATAGGAATCAGATACGATTTTACAAATTAATCATATAATTCTAAAAATCATCTTTGGTGATTTGATCATTCTAGATGCATACTTTTCATTCAAGTGACTTGCTAACCTAAATGCATATTTATCTCAGGACTCTAACTCCACATTCCATCAGATGTCATGTAATCACTAAATTATTGCCAGTGGTGGGTGTAATGAAAATATGGATGTACACTAATTTTCTTAGCAATTGTCATTTTTATCTGTTCTCAATTCAAGTTATAGCCTACTTTGCAAGACTCTTAGCTCTAAAGGCCCCTAGCTTCCCTGTAAGCCTAGTAAGCCTGTAAGAGGGTGATGGGCTAGGGTTCAGTTGTACAAACACTGGGTCTGCCTTTGGTAAGGCACTGGAAGCCTTACGGGAAATTTCCTTATGGGAAATCTGGCCTCAAACTCCACCAGGCTAGGTTTCCTCACCTTGCGCTTGGCAAATGGCATCTGGGAGTTGCTTGAGCAAATTGTGCCGGCAATCAAGAATTTCCAAGTTTGGCATTGATCCCAGGGATGCGGGCAAGTACTCCAGGAGATTGTTCTCTATGTACAGCTCTTTAAGATTCTGAAACAACATGAGAGTTTGCCGTAAGCACCCTGTCTTGACAAGTGAACTACAGTGCCGAGAGCACCCTTGCGCGCCCACCTCCGGCAGGGAAGCCGTGCACTGGGGCATGGTCACCTCCCTTGGCTTGTTTCTGTCAGGCATTTGGATCACAGTTGACAAGAAAAGCAACTAGAGCAGGCTGTGGTGGTGCACGCCTTGAATCCCAGCCCTGGGGAGGCAGAGGTAGGAGGGTCACCTTGAGTTCGAGACCACCTTGAGACTACATAGTAAATTCCAGGTCAGCTTGGACTAGAGTGAAACCCTACCTTGGAAAACAAACAAACAAACAAAAAAAAAAAAAACTAATATGATATTCAAAGGATTAACAGCAAGAAACAAAGTTCGTTTTGAGTGAAGTCATTAGATTTCGTTTCCATACTTGCAGGGAAAAGAGACTATCTGAATGTGGCTTTATTAGAACTTCATGGAAAAGTAATTTTGAGGTTCTATTGCATTTGCCACTTGTTGTCTTTCCCCTCTTTCCCTCCCTCCCGTCTCTCCTTCCCTCCCTCCCTTCCTTCCTTTCATTTTTGGTTTTTGGAGGTAGGGTCTCACTCTAGCCCAGGCTGACCTGGAATTCACTATGGAGTCTCAGGGTGGCCTCACGAACTCGGAGATCCTCCTACCTCTGCCTCCTGAGTGCTGGGATTAAAGGCGTGCGCCACCACACCTGGCTTCACTTGCTATCTTTCAACAGCTAGGTTTGGCAGTTGCTACAATTGCTTCAACTATCTCCCCAAACTCCCCGAAGTTAGAGCAGGCAAAATACACAAAGGCTTTGGGTTCATGTGATTAAACGATTTTCAACTCTACTGAGCAAACATGTAATATCTGCAGTTTACCCTGTGATTACAGTATGAGGATCAAGGAGCAAGCTGGCGAAGGGTGTTCTGGGGTGACAGCCATGCTGATCACTCCCAGCTTACTTTTAAATTATTTACTTATTTGTAAGGAGAGAGAAATAGAAGAGAGATTGGTGCTCCAGGGCCTCCAGTCACTACAAACAGACCCCAGATGCATGCACCACCTTGTGCATCTTGCTTTACATGGGTACTGGGGAACTGAACCCAAGTCGCTAGGTTCTGAAGGCAAGTGCCTAACCTGCTGAGCCATCTCTCCGGCTCCATGCCCAGCTTTCTGCATGGGTTCTGGAGGGATCAAACTCCAGTGGTCCCTGGTCCTCTCAGGCCCTCAGGCTTAAGCAGCAAGTGCTTTTAGCCACTGAGCCAACTCTCTTCACACACACCCTCCATGGTAATTCTCAAGTGCTTTTTTCTTTGGTTGTTGTTGATGTTTGTTTGTTTGCTCACATTTAATTTTAAATTTTTTATTTTTGTTTGCTTGTTTTATTTTTATTTATTTATTAGAGAGTGACAGACAAAGAGACAGAGCGAGAATGGGTGCCCCAGGGCCTCCAGCCACTGCAAACGAACTCCAGACACTTCTGGCCCCTTGTGCATGTGGCTAACGCGGGTCCTGGGGAATCAAACCTCAAACCGGGGTCCTTAGGCGTCACAGGCAAGCGCTTAACTGCTGAGCCATCTCTCTAGCCCTTGATTTTTTTGAATGCTGCACAATACAATTCTTTTCTTTCTTTTTTTAATTTTTATTCATTTATTTTTTTGAAGTAGGGTCTCACACTAGCCCCAGCTGACCTGGAATGGCCTTGAATTCACAGTGACCCTCTGACCTCTGCTACCAAGTGCTGGGATTAAAGGCATGCACCACCACACCCAGCTCAACTGCTTTTTAAAAAATATTTTATTTTTATTTATTTGAGAGAGAAAGAGAGAAAGAATGGGCACACCAGAGTCTCTAGCCACTGTAAACAAACTCCAGATGTAAGCATCACCTCTCTTTCTCCCTCTCTCTCTCCCTTCCTCTCTCTCTCTTTCTCTCTCTCTCTTGCTCTCAAATAAATAAATAAATAACATGAATTAGGAATAAGACTTCTATATCACAGTGGGAATTGTCTGGGTTATATATACCATTACTCAGTTCTTGACTGAGATTTATATAGTAATCCAGACCTACTTTATCATTATTGAGTACATTAATAAACTGGGTGTGATGGCGCACGCCTTTAATCCCAGCACTAGGGATGCAGAGGTCGGAGGACTGTCATGAGTTCAAACCTACCCTGAGACTATATAGTGAATTCCAGGTCAGCCTGACCTAGAATGAGACCCTACCAAAAAATTAATAATTAAGAAAGGGGGAGAGTAACAAACCAGACATGGTGTTGCATGCCTTAAATTCTCCCACTCAGGAAGCTGGGGTAGGAGGATTGCTGTAAGTTTGAGGCCAGCCTGGAACTACAGAGTGAGTTCTAGATAAGCCTGGGCTACAGTGACACCCTACCTCAAAAAGAAAAAAATAATAAATAAATAAATAAATAAATAGGTGGAGAGATGGCTTAGCAGTTAAGGCGTTTGCCTACAAAGTCAAAGAATCCCGGTTCAATTCTCTAGGACCCACATAAACCAGATGCATAAGGGGGCGTATGCATCTGGAGTTCATTTGCAGTGGTTGGAGGCCCTGGCATACCCATTCTCTCTCTCTCTCTCTCTCTCTCTCTCTCTCTCTCTCTCTCTCTCTCTCTCTCTCTCTCTCCCTCTTTCTCTCTCTCAAATAAACAAATAAACAAAATATATTTTAGGGCACAGAGCAGTTTGGTTGATTGTTTTGGTAGCATCTTCGCTTAGATAGGCGACTGCGGCACTTTGCTGGGCTCCCACCGAAGCTTGGCGATCGGAGAAACCGCATTGACTTCGGCTTTAGGTGTAAGAAAATGGCCCAAACCAAGCAGACTTCTCGTAAATCTACTGGTGACAAAGCTCCCCCCCCCCGCCCCCCCCCGCCCCCCCCCCAAACAGCGGGCCACCGCAGCTGCCAGGAAAGCGCTCCCTCTGCCGGCGGGGTGAAGCAGCCTCATGCTACTGGCCCGGACCGTGGCGCTTCCAGAGTCCATCGGGATGCCCTTCCAGAGGCTGGTGAGAGAGATCGCCCAGGACTTCAAAACCGACGTGAGGTTTCAGAGTGCAGCCACTGGTGCGCTTCAGGAGGCCGGTGAGGCGTACCTGGTGGGTTTGTTTGAAGACACTAATCTGTGTGCCATCCACGCCAAGAGAGTTACCATCGTGCCCAAAGACATCCAATTGGCCCGCCGGATATGGGGAGAGAGAGCTTAAGTGAAGGCAGTTTTTATGGCGTTTTGTAGTAAATTCTGTAAAATACGTTGGTTTAATTTGTGACTTTTTTGTAAGAAATTGTTTATAATATGTTGCATTTGCACTTAAGTTATTCCATCTTTCACTCGGGATGAATGCAAAAAGTGACTGTTCACAGACCTCAGTGATGTGAGCACCTTGGCTCGGGAGTGACAAGTTGCTAATATGCAGAAGGGATGGGTGATATTTCTTGCTTCTCATGATGCATGTTTCTGTGTGTTTATGACTTGTTGGGTAGCTACTAAGGTGCTAGAATTGATAAATAAATATGTATAGGGTCCTTTTGCAATAAAACTGGTTATGACTTGATCCAAGTGTTTAACAACTGGGGTTTTTAAGTCTGACAATACATCACTGTGATAGAATGTGGGCTTCTTCACTCAGGAGGCAGAGATAGAAGGATGGTTATGAGTTCAAGGCCACCTGAGACTATAGTGAATTCCAGGTCTGCCTAGGCTACAGCAAGACCCTACCTCGAAAAACAACAACATAAAGTAATGGTCTCTTTTTAAATTTTTTATTTACTTATTTTTATTTGAGATCAGTAGAAAGGGAAAGAGAGAGAGAGAGAGAGAGAGAGAGAAAGAGTAGGTGCTCCAAGGCCTCTAGCCACTACAAACAAACCCCAGATGCATGCACAACCTTGTACATCTGGCTTAAGTGGGACCTGGAAAGTCAAACCTGGGTCCTTAGGCTTCCTAGGCAAGAGCCTTAATTGTTAAGCCATCTCTCCAGTCCTGAAAAAGTAATGGTCTCTTAAAGAGTGCTCATCTGAAGACACACTAAGGTAGTTTGGGAGACGTTCTCCTGCTATTTGCTAGGATTCAGGGTTAGTAGCGTGCACTCAGCACCAGCATGAACGTGGTACAACACAGTGCTCACCTCCAAGCAGAAAGCAAAGCTACATCGTCCTTACAGGGACTCCTGGGTACCAACATGTGGACTCCAAATCATGTTACTCATAAGATACTTTAATATTAAAGTAGTAAAATTTTCAGGGGGCTACTTATCAAAAATAGAAATTAGGGGCTGGAGAGATTGCTCAGTGGTTAAGGTCTTTGCCTGCAAAGCTTAACCACCTGGGTTCAATTCGCCAGCACCCACGTAAGGCCAGATGCACAAAGTGGTGAATACATCTGGCATTCATTTACAATGGCTAGATGCCCTGGTGTGCCCTTTCTTTCCCTCTCTCTCTTTGTCTGTCTTTCTTCCCTCTGCCTTTCTCTGCTTGCAAATAAATAAACTATTTTTCAAAAAATAGAAACTAGAGCCAGAGAGATGGCTTAGCAGTTAAGGTGCTTGCTTGTGAAGCCTAAAGACCCCAGTTTGAATCCCCAGTACTCATGTAAGCCAGATGCACAAGGTAGCACATGTGTCTGGAGTTCATTTGCAATGGCTAGAGGCCCTGGCATGCCCATTCTCTCTCACCTAAGTAAATAAAGTATTTTTTAAAATAGAAATTACCTGCAAAAGCTTACCTGCAGTTTCCCAATATTTTCGGGTATGAAGTTCAACTTGGATCCCTGGTCTTGTCCAAGATATAATTTCTCTAGAGATGGCAAAGAAAAGATTTCCTCTGGGAAGGAAGTGAACTCATTTCCTGTAAGTCCAAGTGTCTTCAGTTTGACAAGTGGGCTCAAGTCTAAATGTATCTGGAAGGATTCCAAAAAGGTAAGTTTAAGGTCAATGTTTCTTTTTTGAGGCAGGATCTCACTCTACCTCAGGCTGAACCAGAACTCTCTCACTCTGTAGCCCAGGTTGTCCTCAAATTCACAGAAATCCTCCAACCTCAGCCTCTCAATTGCTGGGATTATATCAAAAACCAGAACACCTAGTGAGATTGTTTCTAATAGTCAAAAGGTTGTTTAGCCAGGCATGATAGCACATGCCTTTAATCCTAGCACTCAGGAGGTCGAGGTAGGAGGATCCCTATGACTTCAAGGTTAGCCTGGAGCTACAGAGTGAGTTTCCAGGTCAGCCTAAGCTACAGTGAGAACCTACCTTACCTTAAAAAAAAAGGGGGGGGGGCGCTGAGAAGATGGCTCAGTGGATAAGAGCACTTGCTCTGTAAGCATAGGTGCGATGCCTAGCACCCACATAAAAAGCTGGGTGTGAATGTGCATGCCTGTGAATGCACAGGGCTGAGGGGTGAGACAAGAGGATCTCTGAAGTTCCTTGGCCAGCCAGTCTAACTGAAAAAAAGGAAGCTCCAAGTTCAGAGAAAGAACCTGTCCCAAAACCGAAGGTGCATAATGGGCTAGAGAGATAGCTGAGTGGTTAAAGACATTCACTTGACCCATAAGACTCCTGATGTTGACCCCTGACTTCACATACATGTGATCCACATGCATATACATGCACATCACAAATATATACATGCATATCACAAATATGTACAAAAGAAGGTTTCAGACTAGACAGATGGCTCAGTGATTTGCTTGCAAAGCCTGACGGCCTGGGTTCGACTCCCCAGTACAGTCTGTTTGAGTGGTATAGTGATGAGCATGGCTGCTTTCCAATCCTCCAGGACCCACATAAACCAGATGCACAAAGCGGCACATGGGCCTGGAGTTCATTTGTAGTGGCAGGAAGCCCTGGAGCTCCCATAGTCACTCTCTCTCTCTCTCTCTCTCTCTCTCTCTCTCTCTCTCTCTGTTTTTCTCTCTGCCATGAATAAATAAATAAATAAAATCTTTAAAGCAAGATTTTAAAAAATGGGGGATCTCGGGCTGGAGAGCTGGCTTAGTGGTTAAGCGTTTGCCTGTGAAGCCTAAGGACCCCGGTTCCAGGCTCGGTTCCCCAGGTCCCACGTTAGCCAGATGCACAAGGGGGCGCACGCGTCTGGAGTTCGTTTGCAGAGGCTGGAAGCCCTGGCGCGCCCATTCTCTCTCTCTCCCTCTATCTGTCTTTCTCTCTGTCTGTCACTCTCAAATAAATAAATAAATAAATAAATAAAATGAACAAAAAAAAAATGGGGGATCTCAACTCTAAACCTCAATATAGTGATGTTGGTAGCCAGCTGTGTAGATCTTTATTTCTCACTAGCTCCTGGAGGGAAAATCTCATTACCTTCAATGGCTGTCTCAAATCATCATAGCTCCTGTTTCTGTCCATCCACAGCCTGCATCACTATACTTTGCCCACTGTTATCTTCCTGGCCCTGTAGAACCCCATGGAAAGATATGCATTGAATGAACATGTGTGATAGAGATGCCTCACTTTCTTCTCAGAAAGAAAACCATAGTTACAGACCTCAACAACTTTTTGACTTGTTCATTCCTTTGTCTGTTTTTATTCCTAACTGGGAAACCGTTCCTCAGAGTTTCCTACATTCACCTCCTCCCTGTTATGTGTGCCACCTTACTTCCATTCTGATTAGACCTTGGCTCAGCTCAGCACCCCTCCCTCACACTTCTCCAAAGTTCATCACTGGGGAACAGGCCACTCACAGGTGGAGGAAAAAAAGGAAGCCTACCATATGAATAACCTATCTGTAAAGGCTTGTACAACTGGAATTTTCCAGAAGGCACTGCTTTATGTTTTGTGTAAGATAAGATTTTATTTTCCTTAAAATGTTTCCAGTTATTTCCAGTTATGTATTTATTTATTCATTTATTTATCTTAGGCAGGGCCTCATGTAGCCTAAGCTGGCCTCCAACTTGCTATGTCACCAAGAATGACCTTACGCTCTTGATCCTTCTGACTCCACCTCTCAAGCTCTGGAATTGCAGGTACACACTGCCACATTCAGCTCATTGATTTATTTTAAAAAAATCAGAGCAAATTAATCTCCAGAGACATTGAATTTTAATTCTTCTCATAATCCATAACAAAATTCTTCATTGGCACATGGTTCCTGTCAAAGCAATCCTTCACACAGTGAAGTCTGATACAATGGGAAAAGATTCTTTAATAAGTTCTTTATAGGGCTGGAGAGGTGGCTTAGCCTTTAAGGCACATGGCTGCAAAGCCAAAGGACCCAGATTCGGTACCCTAATACTCACATAAGCCCAATGCACATGATAGTGCATGTATATGGAGCTTGTTTGCAGTGGTTAGAGGCCCTGGAATGCCCACTCTCTCACACACTCAAATAAATAAATATATTTTTAAAACATATTAAATTTGGAAAAAAAAAAAAAAGAAGTTCACTATAAACTAATATTGTAGTTACCTTCTTGTTCCTGGGACAAAGCACCTGACAAAAAACAGCTGACGGAAGGAAAGTTTTCATTTCAGTTTACAGTCTCAAGGAGAAGTTTCATGATGGCAGGGAAAAAAAAAATTGTAAAACAGAGGCTACACATCACCTCCTTGTCACAGCAGGTGGCAAACAGCAACAGGAGAGTGAGCCAAGGTCTATCAAAGGGAGCTGGCTACAATACCCCAAAACCTACCCCCAACAACACTCCTTCTCCAGCAAGGCTTCATCTCACAAACTGCCATCAGCTGAGAACCAAGCATTCAGAACACATGAGTTTATGGGGGACATTTGATTGAAACCACCACATCTAATAATTCCACTCTATTGTTTAATTAACTCACAGGTTTATCGTTAGTTTTTCCAAGAGCATTGAGTATTCAGGGCTTTTTTTCTTCCCTAGGATATTCAAGAGCTAATATTTAGTTTCATCATAGTTGCAGAGAACAATGGAATAAATCTAGACATACAGAAAATCTACAGACCATCAACTGAGGGCAATTATTGAAGGTACTTGTTGCAATTACCTTTTCATTGCTGGGACAAACATCTGACCAGAAACAGTTGACAGGAGAAAAAGGTTGACTTCAGGCTTATAGGATCCAGGGAAGTTCCATTGTGGTGGAAGAAGCTAGGTCACTTCCACAGATCCATAGCAGAGAGACAACAGCTAGCATCTGCAGCTGTAAACAGTAACAGCCAGAGCTCTAACTGGCTCTTTACACACCCTAGGGCTGCATTAAAAGATCTGCCCCCAGTAATACCTCCTCTAGCAGGCTGCTGGAGACCCAAGCTTGATCAAAAATACCTCATGTTAACCCAGACCCAGAAAGCCAAGCGCCACATGTTCTCTCTCATATGTGGATCCTAGCTACAGATGACTGGGCTTATGCGTGAGAATGAAAATACTTAGTAGCAGAGGCCAGTAAGTTAGAAAGGAGACATAAAGGGTAGAGAAAGGAAGGGAGGAGGATACTTAATAGGTTGATATTGTATATGTGTAATTACAATAATTGTAATGGGGAGGTAATATGATGGAGAATGGAATTTCAAATGGGAAAGTATGGGGGTGGGGAGGGAGGGAATTACCATTATATTATATTTTATAATCATGGAAAATGTTAGTAAAAATTAAAAAAAAAAATACCTCATGTTATAACCCAGGTCCAGAAAGCCAATCTCCACATGTTCTGTCTCATATGTGGATCCCAACTTCTGTGTGACAACGAAAAAACTCAGTAGCGGAGGCCAGTAATTTAAAAAAAGAGATATAAAAGGAAGAGAAAGGAAGGGAAGAGGGTATTTAATAGGATGGTATTGTATATATGTAAGTAGAAGAATAGATTAACAGGGGTGAAAAGGCCCAAAGTGAGGTCAGGGGAAGAAATTGAGTAAAGGAAAGGTGGAGGGAGGGCTAATCAAAATCTAAGAGGATATAAATAAATCATATGGAATTCTCCGGTTTTGGACAATGGAACACTCAAGAGCTATAGATTGTTGCCAGAAAATTTTCAGTGCCAGGGATGGTATACCTTACAGTGAGTTGTTGGCCAGGGAGGTCCCTGATGCCCCCAAAACATTACAGGCCATTGCCAAGACCCTTGGTTTCCCACCAGGAATAAATGGTAAGACCCTATTGCTGAAGACTCCACATACTTGGGCTGAACGGCCACTTAGAAATCCTGCTGGAACCTAGCTGATAACCTCCTCCATGTAGACCAGCTGACAGAAAGCTGGAAGCAATTCTACATGCAGTTCAATGGGAGGAAGAGATACCACCAGTGAAGATACTCAATAGTGGACACTGAAAGCCTTATAATTATCCACCCAGGCCAAATGAGCTAACGGATGCAATAGTGGCACGTCTATCATGATGGAAACCAACTGCCCTCTAATTGGACTGGAGGCCCACTCCATGGGAGGGAATACATCCCTGATACTGCAAACTTAAAATGGGTAGTCATGAGCCCTAGGGGTGTAACATCTGCTGATGTCTGGATAAATGTGTATACTATGCTTATCAAACTGCCCAGTAAGCACTTCTCTTAATATTCACACCCTTATATTAATGCTACTCTCACTTTTGGTAGAGAATCTTCTCTTTTCAGATGGCAGTGACCTTGGAACGACTCAGGAGGTATCATAGTGCTGGAAAGAAGTGACTGGAGTACTGAGTAACATCTCAATCACACCTTCCAAGGCTCAGGGTCTAATGCAGAAGAGGTGGTGGAAAGAATGTAAGAGCCAAAAGAAGGGTAGGACCTACTTAGCAACAAATAACCTGTTGTGATGTCCACAAGTGCAATAGTGGCACACAGCCATGGTGGGGCACCAGCTGTTCTTGATTTGGCTAACTGATCCCCTCAGTGGTACTAGACCCATAGCTGGAGCTGGGAAACAAGTCAGAACCATATCCAAACATAAGCCCACTCTCCAATATCAAGCTATCATCAATCATGGGCTACAAGAGGGCCTACACCTATTAAACTCTTTATAAAAAAAAGTAAGGGTTGGGCTGGAGAGATGGCTTAGCGGTTAAGCGCTTGCCTGTGAAGCCTAAGGACCCCGGTTCAAGGCTCGGTTCCCCAGGTCCCACGTTAGCCAGATGCACAAGGGGGCGCACGCGTCTGGAGTTCGTTTGCAGAGGCTGGAAGCCCTGGCGCGCCCATTCCCTCTCTCTCCCTCTATCTGTCTTTCTCTCTGTGTCTGTCGCTCTCAAATAAATAAATT
Organism: Jaculus jaculus; assembly: GCF_020740685.1. Lineage (NCBI taxonomy): Eukaryota > Metazoa > Chordata > Mammalia > Rodentia > Dipodidae > Jaculus > Jaculus jaculus. The sequence goes on along the minus strand of NC_059112.1, from coordinate 80,360,039 downwards.
TTTAAAAAATTTTTAAAAAATTTAAAAAAAAAAAGTAAGGGTTATCTCATTTGTCCTGGTGCGAACTTACTCTCCATTGGAGAATCTGTTTCTTTTTTTCAGATAGATGCAGATCCTAAGGAGAGAGCCACCCCATCATACCTCAAAAGGGCCCTGGCTGAAACTAAGGAAAATTGGCAAAACAAGCAAGGGTGCTGTTTTCCTGGTGAACAAGATACCAGCACAACGGGGAAGGAGGCCAACACAGAGAAAAATCAACTCTTACCAATCAGAGAGCCAGAGCCTCAGAGGCCCCCAATACCTCATCACTGAAGCAGACCAAAAATGAACCCAACATGGCTCAGGGAAATTTTGCAGAAGAGGGGGAGGAAAGAATGTCAGAGTCACATGTTGGGTCATGATATGCAGAGACATTTATTGTACCAATAACTGTGGGCTAACTCCACAATGCACGACCCATATACCTCCACAAGGAGGGGCCAATGGGGAAGGGGTAGGTCACGGATGAGCCTAATAATGGTACCAAACTGCCTGTATTTGCTGAATAGAAAACTAATTTAAAAAAACTAATTAATAAAACAATTTTAAAAAAGAAAACAAAAAAGAATAAAAATCATTATTTGTATTTTTTTAAAAAAGACAGGGAGGGACATAATTTAACCCATTATATGTAATATGTCTTGAAAGTTATAAATCTGGTAGAAATGTAATATATCACATTATAATTTTATCTTCCTTGATTACTAACAACAATAAACATGTTTTACATATAAAAAAAAGAAGGGGAGGTAATTACCATGGGATATTTTTTTATAATCATGGAAAATGCTAATAAAAATTTTAAAATAAGAAAAAAAAAATGAAGAAGGGTAGGATTCCTTACAACGTGCTCCCTCCAGACACAAAATGGCCTGGATATCCATGACCTCACAGTGCCTGACACTACCTACACAAGACCATCATAAGAGGAGGAAATGATCATGACATCAAAATAGGGAGGGGATATGATGGAGAATGGAATTTCAAAGGGGAAAGTTGGGGGAGGGAGGGTATTACCATGGGATAGTTTTTTATAATCATGGAAGATGTTAATATAAATTGAGAAAAATAAAAAATAACCATAAAATTAAAAAGAAAAAAAAAAAAAGAAAAAATCCTCAGGTTAGCCTGGTGTGGTGGTGCATGACTTAAATCCCAGCACTTGGGAGGCAGAGGTAGGAGGATCACTGTGAGTTCGAGGCCACCCTGAGACTACATAGTAAATTCCAGGTCAACCTGGGCTAGAGCAAGGCCCTACCTCAATAAACCAAAAACAAACAAACAAACAAAAAAGAAACAAAAAAAAAACTCAGGCTGGGCATGAGATATGACTGGGTGGTTAAAGACACTTTCTTGCAAAGCCTGACTATTCAGGTTTGATTCCCCACATAAAGCCAAATGCACAAAACGGTATACTCATTTGGAGTTTGTCTGCAATGGTAAGAGACCCTGGTGAACCATTCTTTCTCTCTCTCTCTCTCTCTCTCTCTCTCTCTATCACTATCTCTCCTTGCAAATAAATTAGTGATTTTTTAAAAAAAATACCTCAGACTATTGGGGCATACATTCAAACAACCACATTTTGTTCCTAACTTCCATAGCCTTTACCAACTTTATCACTGTTCCAAAGTCTAAAAATCTCATCTGAGATTCAAGATTGTCTCTTAACTGTTAGCCCTGTATAAATCAAACATGGGTTACATACTTCCAACACAAAATGGAATAGAGTCCAGTCTCTTCTTGTTATTCCCAATGGGAATTGCAAAAGGGCATAACAAGGAGAGACTGAACCAATGCAAAAATCAATAACCGGCAGGTAAACAAGAAACCTGTGCAGATCCAAGTTCATCATCCATAACCAGTGACAAAAATCTCTGGGTTTCCAATTCCACCCCTCCAGCTGGCTGAGCATCCCAGAGAAAATTTCATCCATACCCAGCAGTTTCAGCACAGTCCTGGTATATCCAAAACATCTTTGGGTCAACACTGCAAACCACAGTTCATCTTAACAGCTCCACATAACAGCCTTACTTGGTGTTTGTACAGGGATTTCAACTCTGTTCCCATTGCTGCATCTCAGTAGTGACTGGAACTAGTTCATCTTCATACAATGACCTCACTGGGTCTCCCCATAGGGATTTCAACTGCTTCACTGTGCCCAGTCATCATTTCCAAAGAACAAAACCATGCTGCACATCCAATGATCCTTTCTTTCTAGCATTTTTTTAGGGAATTTTAAAAAATTTATTTTGAGGGCTGGAGAGATGGCTTAGAGGTTAAGGTGCATGCCTGTGAAGCCTAAGGACCCACGTTCAATTCTCCAGATCTCATGTAAGTGAGATGCACATGGTGATGCATGAGTCTGGAATTCATTTTCCATGGCTAGAGGCCCTGGTGTGCCCATTCTCACTCATTTTCTCTCCTCCTTTCTGTCTCTAATAAATTAAAAAAAGAAAGTTTGAGACAGAGAGAGAGAGAAAAAAATGGCCATGCCAGGGCCTTCAGCCGCTGCAAACAAATTCCAGATGCATGTGCCCCCTTGTGCACATGGGCAACATTGTGTGCTTGTGTCACTGAATCCGGCTTATGAGGGACCTGGAAATTTGAACATGGCTTCTTAGGTTTCACAGGCAAGCACCTTAACCACTAAGTCATCTCTTCAGCCCTCTTTTTAGCACTTTTTATACTTCCAAAACCAGGTGTAAGGCATAGCCAAATTTGTAAATCCAAGGAGGAAACAAATCTTGACCTTGAAAAGCAAATCACTCCTTTAGAATTCTTCTTTAAAGTCATCTCCTTGCAAAAGAATTTGCATTCATCCTCACTTGAGCTTTCTATGGATGAGTTTTGCACTCAGGTAGCTTTTCCGTTATCTCAATCCAGAGAAGTTGGCCCACCCTTAATGGTGGTAATTGACTTAACAGTTGAAGCATAAGTAACCTAAAATCAGTCTGTGCCTGTAACTTCAAACTTGCTTGAATTTTTCCTGTAATAAACTGTACATCTTCCATATCTTTCTGTTCTATATTTTTGCCAAGTACACCAACCTATTGCTTTTAAATTCAACCTTGATCAAACTCTAAGGGCATAGGCAGAAGGACAGACAGACTTTTTGCCAGTAGTGCAGTTCCAGCAATGTTTTCTGTTTCCTCTTTAAAAGTTCAGGGCACTTTAGGCACTTTCTTTTTTTTTATTATTTTTATTAACATTTTCCATGATTATAAAAAAATATCCCATGGTAATTCCCTCCCCCCCAACACTTTCCCCTTTGAAATTCCATTCTCCATCATATTACCTCCCCATCTCAATCATTGTACTTACATATATACAATATCAACCTATTAAGTACCCTCCTCCCTTCCTTTCTCTTCCCTTTATATCTCCTTTTTTAAATTTTTTTTATTTTTATTTATTTGAGAGTGACAGAGAGAGAAAGAGGCAGATAGAGAGAATGGGTGCGCCAGTGACCTCCAGCCACTGCAAACAAACTCGCGTGCGCCCCCTTGTGCATCTGGCTAACGTGGGTCCTGGGGAATCGAGCCTCGAACCTGGGTCCTTAGGCTTCACAGGCAAGCGCTTAACTGCTAAGCCATCTCTCCAGCCCTATATCTCCTTTTTAACTTACTGGCCTCTGCTACTGAGTTTTTTCCTTCTCACACAGAAGCCCAATCATCTGTAGCTAGGATCCACATATGAGAGAGAACATGTGGCACTTGGCTTTCTGGGCCTGGGTTACCTCACTTAGTATAATCCTTTCCAGGTCCATCCATTTTTCTGCAAATTTCATAACTTCATTTTTCTTTACTGCTGAGTAGAACTCCATTGTATAAATGTGCTACATCTTCATTATCAACTCATCAGTTGAGGGACATCTAGACTGGTTCCATTTCCCAGCTATTATAAATTGAGCAGCAATAAACATGGTTGAGCATGTACTTCTAAGGAAATGAGATGATTCTTTCGGATATATGTTTAGGCACTTTCTTGCAAAGCCTAAAGGCCTGAGTTTGTTTCCCCAGTCCCCACATAAGGCTGGATGCACAGATTGGTGCATGCATCTGGAGTTCATCTGCAGTGGCAGAAGGTGACGGGAGACCCTGGCGTGCCCCACCCCATCTGCTTTCAAGTAAATAAATATATTTTTAGAGGGCTGGAGAGATGTCTTAATGGTTAAACGCTTGCCTGTGAAGCCTAAGGACCCCAGTTCAAGGCTCGATTCCCCAGTACCCATGTAAGCCAGATGCCGAAGGTGGCGCATGCACCTGGAGCTTGTTTGCAGTGGCTGGAGGCCCTGATGTGCCCATTCTCTCCCTCTCTCTCTCCCTCCCTCCCTCTCTCTCAAGCTCCCTTTCTCTGTCTGTTTGTCACTCTCAAATAAATAAACAAAAATAAACAACAAAAAATTAAAATAAATGAATAAATATAATTTTTTAGGGTTGAAGAGATAGCTTAGTGGTTAAGGTGCTTGCCTGCAAAGCCAAATGACCCAGGTACAATTCCCTAGTATCCACATAAAGCCAGATGCACAAGGTGGTGCATGTGTCTGGAGTTTGCCGAGGCTAGAGGCCCTGGAGCACCCATTCTCTCTATCTACCCCCCTTTCTCTCTCTCTTAAATAAATAAATAAATAAAATATTTAAAAATATATTTTCTCAAAAGATTCCTGCCAGGATGGTGGAACACACCTTTAATTGCAGCACTTGGGAGGTAGAGGTAGGAGAATCGCTGTGTGAGTTTGAGGCCACCTTGACACTCAGCCTGGATAAGAGCAAAACTCCACCTCAAAAAAGAAGGAGGAGAGCCGGGCGTGGTGGCGCACGCCTTTAATCCCAGCACTCGGGAGGCAGAGGTAGGAGGATTGCCATGAGTTCGAGGCCACCCTGAGACTCCATAGTGAATTCCAGGTCAGCCTGGGCTACAGTGAGACCCTACCTCGAAAAACCAAAAAAAAAAAAAAAAAAAAGAAGGAGGAGGAGGAGGAGAGATAGAAGGAAAGAAAAAATTCTGCCAAGCCTTCACAGTCCACAATTCTGTCTGGATTTAGCACTTTCAAGCTCTCTCCAAAATAGCCCATAAAGTTCTGCTTATAGCACTGTGAGCCTCTCCCATGCAAAGTCCTTCCACATTCCTCCCGCAAACATATTCCAAAAGACCAAAAGCCACATGGTCAGATTCATCACAGCAACACCCCAAAACACTATAATTGACCTGTTTGGGGCTGAGTATACTATTTTTGTCTTATTCTTTAAAAACAATGGACTCTACTCTGTTTCATTCAGGACCAAGTCATAACAACATGCTACACTATTAACCTCACCCCTCTGCCACCTCTAGCAACCATGAAACTGCCTCATCACCTGCCCTGAAGGGAGCCCTATCAACTACATTATCCAGCCTCTCCCATAAGAACCCATCGCCATTATGGTCAGCATGAAAAAATTAACCTTCGTCTCTTATCATTAACAAAAGGCTGGAATGTTAGGTCAAGACAGGCATGATTATTGAAGCTTTTTTTTTTTTTTTTTTTTTTGAGGTAGGGTCTCAACCTAGCCCAGGCTGACCTGGTATTCTCAGGGTGGCCTCAACTCATGGTGAACCCTCCTACCTCTGCCTCACTAGTACTGCGATTAAAGGCATGTGCCACCAATAAATAAATAAGATAATTAAAAAATAATAAAAACTTCTACATCCAAAATAAACAAAAATAAGATGGGAGCCGGGTGTGGTGGCACATGCCTTTAATCCCAGCATTTAGGAGGCAGAGGTAGGAGGATCACCATGAGTTTGTGGCCACCCTGAGAATATATAGTTAATTCCAGGTCAGCCTGGGTCAGAGTGAGACCTTACCTCAGAAAACCAAAATAGGGCTGGAGAAATGGCTTAGCGGTTAAGCGCTTGCCTGTGAAGCCTAGGGACCCCGGTTTGAGGCTTGATTCCCCAGGACCCACGTTAGCCAGATGCACAAGGGGCACATGCATCTGGAGTTCGTTCTCAGCAGCTGGAGGACCTGGCGCACCCATTCTCTCTCTATCTATCTGCCTCTTTCTCTCTCTGTCTGTCACTCTCAAATAAATAAAATAAACAAAAAAAAAAGAAAAAAAAAGAAGGGGGGTTGCTGGAGAGCTGGCTTAGCAGTTAAGGCACTTGCCTGTAAAGCCTAGGGACCTGGGTTCAATTCCCTAGTACAAGGTAGCCCCTACGTCTGGAATTTGCAGTGGCTAGAGACCCTGGAGAGCCCGTACTCTCTCTATCTGCCTCTCTCTCAAATAAATAAATAATAAAATATTTTTAAAAATAAAATGGAAAGAAACTAAAGCAAACAAAACATGCATGTTTACTGCACAAATCTTTTAATAAATACTACTAAATTCCACAATTAAAGTTGAGTTCCTAGGGCTGGAGAGATGACTCAGTGGTTAAAAGCACTTGTTTGCAAAGCTTGATGAGCCTGATTCAATTCCCCCATACCTACGTAAAGCCAGATGTACAAAGTGATGCGTATATCTAGAGTTTGCATGCCAATTCTCTCTCTCTGTTTCTCAAAATACAAATAAGTATTTTTTTTTTTTTAAATGTTGAGTTCCAGCCCGGCCTTTAATCCCAGCACTCGGGAAGCAGAGGTAGGAGGATCGCCATGAGTTTGAGGCCACCCTGAGACTACACAGTGAATTCCAGGTTAGCTTGGGCTAGAGTGAGACCCTACCTTGAAAAACACAACAACAAAATGTTGAGTTCCATTTCATTGTGCGTGTGTGTGTGTGTGTTCTCCTGGTGATTGAACAATGTCTTGCACATGCTAGGCAAGCTTTGGGGAATATACCCAGCTTTATTGCCTTTCTGGTTCCTTCTGTCCAAAGACGGCCACCATTAGGAGCCTAGTGAGTTTTCTTTTAATGCATATTTTTATGCTCTTATTACATATAAATTTTCACAAAATGTGTAATATATATTTGTGCTAATTTAATATAACTGTGTGACTTAATAATGCATAGATAGTTGTCAAGGGTTTTCTTTTCAATGAGCACCACAATTTTTTTTTAATTTTATTTATTTATTTATTTGAGAGCGACAGTCACAGAGAGAAAGACAGATAGAGGGAGAGAGAGAGAATGGGCGCGCCAGGGCTTCCAGCCTCTGCAAACGAACTCCAGACGCGTGCGCCCCCTTGTGCATCTGGCTAACGTGGGACCTGGGGAACCGAGCCTCGAACCGGGGTCCTTAGGCTTCACAGGCAAGCGCTTAACCGCTAAGCCATCTCTCCAGCCCGAGCACCACAATTTTAAACTCTATCCATACCATTGTCACATATAGATCCACTTGTATAGTATTCTATGTTATGACTATTTCATGACCTATTTGCCCCCTCTTCTACTGAATGAGGCTCCCATAATCTCCCATATTTCAGATCCTCAACAATACGCTATGACAAATTTGAGCTGGAATCCTGCGCTCTCAGGGAATTTCTCTAGGAACAAATCTCTTTCGCAGTTTCCCACAAATGGAACACTACGGACTAGGGTATGTGTTAGAAAAAGCTGCCGCCTATAGAAACTGTCAGGAGGTGGCCATTGTTAAGAGTAAAGACCCTGGATCCCAGCCCTGGGTTAGAATGCTGGCTGTCATTAACACTCTGCAGCGCTGGACAAGTCTGCTCAGCTCTCTGTCTCACATGTCCTTGAGTACAGAGGCATTTAGTTCCATCACATGTTCCAAATAAACATTAGCTAGTAGTTATGGTTGCTATTGCTATCTATCGATCGATCGATCAATTGATTGATCGATCAATCTCTCTATTTATTTAGAGAGGCAGAGAGAGAGAGAGAACAGGCAATCCAGGGCCTCTAGCTAGTGCAAATGAACTCCAGATGCATGCACCACTTTGTGCATATGGCTTACATGGGTACTGGCGAATTGAACCAAACCTGGGTCCTTAGGCTTCGCAGGCAAATGCCTTAACTTCTAAGCCATCTTTCTAGTACCACTATTGCTTTTTAGGGAGAAAGAGAGTAATGTAAAGTTACCTCTTTGGGATATATCTGATAGCCCTGGAATTTTACTGACAGTTCATTAAATTTGCAGCTTGGCTACAGAACCGTCCCAAGTTTGGACAGGCGCGCGGGAGGGCGGGGGACGCTTTGAGAAGAGCAGAGTGGCCAGCAGGAAACCAAGCAGTACCTGCCTGATTTCGTTATCATCCAGCGCCAGGACTTCCAGGTTCTTGAGTGCGCAGATCTGCATGGGAAAGTGGTCCAGGAGGTTCTGGCTGAGGTCCAGGGAGCGCAGGTTGACTAGCCTGCGGAAGGAGCTCCGCAGCGCCCCCAGGCCCGTGTTGCTCAGGTACAGCACGTGCAGCGCGGTCCACTTGCAGACGGGGCGCGGCACCTTGTCCAGGCGGTTCCCGCTCAGCCCAACTTCCGTCATGTGTGCGAGCTCCTCCAGGGCGCGCGGGAGGGCGTGGAGGAGGTTGTAGGACAAGTCGAGCACCGACAGCTGGCTGCATTGGCCCAGCGCCTCGGGCAGGAGGGACAGTTGGTTATTCACCAAGTAGAACTTCTGCAGCCTGGTCAGGTTCCCAATTTCTTCCGGGATGCATTTGAGCTTGTTCTCATCCAGGTCGATGATCTCCAGGTTGTAGAGGACGCAGAGCTCCGGGGGGAAATCTTTGAACTGGTTTTGCTTCAGATAGATTTCCCTCAGCTTGGTCTGGTTCACTATGTCCTTGGGCAGAGATTCGAGCTGGTTTCCGGCCAGTCCGAACAGCTCGAGGTGATGGAGGGCTTTGCAGATCACCGTGGGAATCTCGCTCAGGCCGGTGTGGTAGAGCCGCAGCTCTCGCAGGGTGCGCAGGCAGCTGATGACCGGCAGCGAGTCCCAGAGCAGCGGGTTGTGGCTCAGGTCCAGCCCCTCCAGGTTGCCCAGCGACCCCAGCTCCGGGCACAAGATCCTCAGGTTGTTCTTGTTCAGGTAGAGGACCCTGAGGTTCGTTAAATTCTGAACAGCCGGGGGGATGTCTTCAATCTGGTTGTTTTCCAAATGTAATTCTTCCAATTCTTTTAATGCCAAAATGTCCAATGGAATGGTAGTCAGTTTCTGATTGGAACCATCAATGAAAAAGATTCTATCGGTGATCAGGTTGAAATCATTGCTCTGATTAAATTTGGTTAAGTACCCTGTTTTCAGAATCTCCTTTGACATGATTGTGATGCCAAGTTCAAACGTTCAAAATCTGAAATATTGTGAAAAATAAAAAATATATATCAAAGTTCCCCTGTTACTTGATTAACTTTAAGAGAATGAAATCTAATTAAATTATTGAAATTCTGCCACAAAAGTTTAGGTTACGAAGGGCTAGGGATATAGTTCTGTGGCACAGTACCCACCAGCCTCTCTGCTCAATCCTCATGTAGCAATTCCCTTCTCTTGCTTGGACAAAACATTCCGCCAAAAGTAGCTGATGGGGGCAAAGGGTTTATTTCAACTTACAGTTTGGAGTGGAAACTTCACCATGGAGAAGAAAGCATGGCAGAGCAGGTACCCTGGGTTTCATAGTCCAGAGCAGTGGGAAAATAGGAGCCTGGGTGAGGTAGCTCCTAACACCCAGGATGGCTGGATTAGTAAACCTTGAGGTCTGCCCCCAGCGACACACCTCCTCCAGCAAAGCTCCACCTCTTAATGGGGATTGAACCTGAGCTTAATCACAAATACATGATGCTATGAGGGGCACTTTACGTTCGAACTACTACACCTCAGTTCCTCAAGAATAATTGGGTTTTCTGCCAGCCATGGTGGCACACACCTTTAATCCTAATACTCAGGAGGCTTAGGTAATCGAATTGCTATGAGTTCAAGACAACACACACATACACATACACACACACACACACACACACACACACACATTCGAGGGCCTACATACACACACACTCAAACAACATATTTTCAGTTTTAAAGAATACTTACTTTATGGCCTGGATATCTATGACCTTATAGTGCCTGACACTACCTACACAAGACCATCATAATAGGAGGAAAAGATCATGACATCAAGATAAAAGAGAGACTGATTGAAATCTTGCTGGAACTGAGCTGATACCCTCCTCCGTGTAGACCAGCTGACAGAAAGCTGGAAGAGGCCATTCTGTATGCAGTTCAATGGGAGAAAGAGAAATCACCAGTGAAGATACTCATCAGCGGACACTGCAAGCCTTATAATTGGCCAGCCAGGCCAAATGAGCCAATGGGTGCAATAGTGGCACATCTGTTATGGGGGAAACCAACTGCTCTCTAATTGGACTGGAGGCCCACTCCATGGGTTAGGGAATACATCCCTGATACTGAAAACTTTAAACAGGGGTAGTCATAAGCCCTAGGGGTGTAACATCTGCTGTTGTCTGGCCAAATGTATATACTATGCTTATCAAACTGCCCAGTAAGCACTTCTGTTAATGTTCACACCCTTATATTAATGATACTCTCACTTTTGGTTGAGAATCTTCTCTTTTCAGATAGCAGTGACCTTGAGATGACTCAGAAGGTATCATGGGGATGGAAAGAAATGACCGCAGTGTTCAGTACTTCAATATCTGTATCACACCTTCCAAGGCTCTGGGTCTAATGAGGAAGAGGTGGCGGAAAGAATGTAAGAGCCAAAGGAAGGGCAGGACTCCATACAACATGCTCCCTCCAGACACAAAATGGCCTGGGGATATCCATGGTCTCACAGTGCCTGATACTACCTGCATGAGACCATCATAAGAGGAGGAAAAGATCAAGACATCAAAAGTAAACGAGAGACTGATTGAGATGGGGAGGGGGTATGATGGAAAGTGGAGTTTCAAAGGGGTAAGTGGGGGGAGGGAGGGTATTACCATGGGGTATTTTTTAAATAATCATGGAAGTTGTTAATAATTGTTAATAAAAAAAAGCTTTTTTGAAAAAAAAAAGAATACTTAGTTTAGGGACTGGGAAGATGGCTCAGTCGTTAAAGGTGTCTGCTTGCTTGCAGAGCGTGTCGGCTCAGGTTTGACTCCCCACTACTCCCAGCACCAGCACAAAGCCAGACACACAAAGTGGCTCATATATCTGGTTTGTGTACAGCACCCATACTCTCTCTCTCTCTCAAATAAATAAATAAAGGGCTGGAGAAATGGCTTTGCAGTTAAGTTGTTTGCTGGCAAAGCCAAAGAACCTAGGTTTGAGTCCCCAGGACCCATGTAAGCCAGATGCACAAGGTGGTACATGCGTCTGGAGTTCGTTTGCAGGGCTGGAGGCCCTGGTGCACCCATTCTCTATCTGCCCCTCTCTCTCTCAAATAAATAAAAAAAAATTGAAAAATAAATATGTTTAAACAAAGAAATACTTATTTTGATTCTATTTCCAAGTAGAACATAGAAGGTAGCAAAATGTCAGTATTCTTATCATAACCCATTAAACATTCTTATCATAACCCGTATAAAACATTAGGAAAAAAAACCTATGTTTTATGTTTCCCTTTAAGCCACCAGAAAGTTGTGGATGCCAAAAAAAAAGTTTAAAAGAATGAAACTAGGGCTTAGAAGTTGGCTCAGTGATTAGCGGCTCTTGCTTGAAAAGCCTTCCTGTCCCAGTAACCAGTTGTAAAGCCAGTCACACAAAGTGACACATGCATCTGGTGTTTGTTTGTAGCAACAAGAAGCCCTGGTACACCCATATTCATTCTCTTCCCTCCCTCCCCCACACCCACTCTCTTTCTCTTGCAAATAAATAAAATAGGGACTACAGAGATGACTTAGCAGTTAAGGTTCTCACCTGCTAAGTCTATGGACCCAGGTTTGATTCCCCAGTACCCATATAAGCCAGATGCACAAGGTAATACATGCATGCATCTGGAGTTAGTTTGCAGTGGATGGAAACCCTGGCATGCCCATTCTATCTGCCTCTCCCTCTCTCTCTCCCCACCTCTCTCTCTCAAATGAATAAAAAAATAGATAAATAAAATAAAATATGCTGTCACATTTTTGTCCTTTAGCCATTGAGCAGATTAATCTGAACTATTCAGTCCTGTAGAATAAAGGTTCATTTGCTAGATACAAACTTCTGAAAATCCAGCAGACTCCTAGACTATCCACAGCATCTAGACTGGAGAGAATAATCTAAAAAAACTAAAGTCAACTAGAAAACTTATTCTGTGCTGTAGACTTTACCAAATAACCTACTTTATTTTCAAAGAAAGGAAGAGAGAAAGAGAAAGAAATGGACATATCAGACCTCTTGCCACTGAAAATAAACTCCAGATGCATGTGCCACTTTGTGCATCTGGCTTTACATGGGTACTGGGGAATTGAACCTGGGCTGTTGGACTTTGCAAACAAGTGCTTTTAACCATGGAGCCTCTCTAGCCCCCAAATAATATTGTAATCCTTGCAATAATCCCATGAAGTAGACACTGTTCTTGTATGTTTTACAGAAAAGTAAATGAAATAAGTATAATAGTTGATGTAATTCCTCTTCTGAGAATATGGTAGGAAATTGGAACAAGTACCAGAATTTGATCTAACTTTATCTAGATTTTAAACATTGCTTCACAAGAAGCTTGGTTTTATTGAAACCATTCTGTTAGGGTATGAGGATTCATACTTGTTTTCTCTTGAAACAATCTCACTTGGGGGGGATTGTGGGAACTAAGTCATGATGATTAGAGTGCATATAAGTGTAACTGGGCTGTCAGACATAGAAAGAACTTGCTTCTCCCAACATTCATCCCTCCATAGTCACATATGCCTAAAATGTCTGACTGTGAAAGCACATATATAATCTCATGCTAATCATACATTCTACATATGCCTGGAACCAGTTTATCAGCCCATTGAAATGAACACACATGTACACGCATACTGTAGACAACGTTTGATGTTTCCATTTATAATATTTCAACATGGTAATGGTACAGAAATCATATACATTCAGTCGAAACCATAATTTGAATTTTGACCTTATCCTGGACTGTGAATATGTAAATTGATATTGCTTCACAAGGCTGGGCATCAACAGAAAGCCACAGCTCCAAGTCAGCCACACAATCGTATGGGTAGACAAACAATATTCTATAGTGTGCTGCGGTGCTAAGCTCCAACTTAAGGTATTTTCTATTTATGACAGGTTTATTGGGAGGTAACCTTATTGTAAATTGAGGACCATCTGATTTAAATAAAAAAGATTATAAAGTCAGGATTTTCAATATCCTTGTCAGTAATTCGGCCATAGTAAATTGCTTCTGGTACTTTTCCCCGGGGGATTGCTACCTGAATACAGCTAAGTTTGCATATTAATACAATCCAATGTTCCTGGGAGGTGGCTTCTAAGTGAAATCAGTATCCAGTGCTTGGATTATTTAATAAGTAGCCCCTCCTTAAAGAACTCTAAGGCCTGAGAAAAACCATTCAGAAGCTGGTTAATTTCCTCGAATGCAAAGTGAAATCTTGAAAACTTTTGTTTTCAATTCTGACTATACAAAAACTGGGTAAATAAGACTGATTTATGGGTTTCATACCATGTGTAATTCTCTCTGACACCATAAACAGCCTTTTATTTTTTATTTTTTTATTTTTGGCTCTAGCCCAGGCTGACCTGTAATTCACTATGTAATCTCAGAGTGGTCTCGAACTCATGGCAATCCTCCTACCTCTGCCTCCCGAGTGCTGGGATTAAAGGCGTGCACCACCAAGCCCAGCCACAAACAGCCATCTCTATTTAAGATAATTTCAGAATTGTACTTAAAAGTTCACACAGGTCACAAAGGTTAAAGTAGCTTTAACGGATGCGTGATGTAATAGTAAGGAATTGTGACAGAATCTGCAACCCCAAAACATGCCCCTTTGGCATGTAGATTACTTTAAGTTAAAAGCACTTGGGAAATAGAAATACAAAAAGAGAAAGGCAGGGCTGGAGAGCTGGTTCAGCAGTAAAAGGTGCTTGCTTGTAAAAACTGATGACCTGGGTGTGATTGCCCAGTAACCAAATAGAACCAGATGCACAAAGTGGTACACGCATTGGAAGTTCATTTGCAGTAGCAAGAAGCTCTGGTGTGCCCATCCTCTTTCCCCTTTCTTTTTCTCTGGGCTTAAAATATATATTATACACATACATACATACATATATATATATGTATATGTATGTATATATATATATATATATGGACACACACACATACATACATTGGTTTTTTTAAGGTAGGGTCTCACTCTAGCTCAGGCTGACCTGTAATTCATTATATAGTCTCAAGGTGGCTTCAAACTCATGGTGATCCTCTTACCTCTGCCTCCAGAGTGCTGGGATTAAAGGTGTGCACTGGGCGTGGTTGTGCATACCTTTAATCCCAGCTCTCAGGAGGCAGAGGTAGCAGGATTGCTGAGGGTTCGGGGCCACCCTGAGAATACACAGTAAATTTCAGGTCAGCCTGGGCTACTGTGAGACCCTACCTCAAAAACCAACCCCCTGGGAGGGAATTACCATGGGATATATTTTATAATCATGGAAAATGTTAATAAAAATTAAAAAAAAACCCTGAATTTTTTTTTTTCTAAAAAGGGAAGGAAACTTAATTTTGAAGAGATGGCTTAGTAGTTAAGGCACTTGCCTGCAAACCCTAATTACCCAGGTTAGTTTCCCCAGTGCCCATGTAAAGCCAGATGCACAAAGTGGCACATACATCCGGAGTTTATTTGCAGAGGCTTGAGGCCCTGGCACACCCATTCTCTCTCTCTCTTTCTCTCTCTCTCTCTGTCCCTCTCCACTCCCCTATTCTCTCTCTCTCTCTCTCTCTCTCTCTCCTTACAAATAAATAAATGAAATATTAAAAAGAAAAATTAAAAAAGGCCAGGGGTGATTGCACATGCCTTTAATCCCAGCACTCAGGAGGCAGATGTAAGAGGATCACTATGAGTTTGAGGCCACCCTGAGACAACATAGTAAATTCCAGATCAGCCTGGGCTAAAGTAAGACCCTACCTTGAAAAACTGAAAAAATAGTAATAAGCCGAGCCGTGAGCCGCGGGCTGAGCTGCCCCGCGCTCCTGCCCACCGCTGCGCTTTCTCCTGACGTTGCTGCAGGTTCGGTCCGAGTCTCCCTGCGGGTGGGGTTGTGAGGACCCGCTACGCACTCGAGAGTGTGTGCGGGCGCCGTTCCTTCCTACCGCGGCTCCTGCGGCGGAGCGGACCCGGCAGCAGCCCGCGTCCCCAGCGGACGACATGCGCAGCCTGCCGAGCTTCTGCCGCGGCCAGGTGGTGCGGGGCTTCGGCCGCGGCTCCAAGCAGCTGGGCATCCCCACGGCGAATTTTCCTGAACAAGTAGTAGACAGTCTTCCAGCTGATGTGTCCACTGGCATTTATTATGGTTGGGCCAGTGTTGGAAGTGGAGATGTCCATAAGATGGTGGTGAGCATCGGATGGAACCCATACTACAAGAATGTTAAGAAGTCCATGGAAACCCACATCATCCACACCTTCAAAGAGGACTTCTATGGGGAAATTCTCAATGTGGCCATTGTTGGCTACCTCAGACCAGAGAAGAACTTTGATTCTTTAGAGGCACTCATTTCAGCAATTCAAGGTGATATTGAGGAAGCTAAGATACGACTAGATTTACCAGAGCATTGGAAACTCAAAGATGACAATTTCTTCCAGATTTCTAAAGGCAAAATTATGAATGGCCATTGATGAAAAACTACCTTATTTATTCATTCACTGCTAAAATGTTGCTGTTCATAACTGCAGTCAAATCTTAGTTGTATTTTAAAGTCTTTGTCCCGTAGCTGTGAATTAGTTTAAACAATACAAGGTAGTTTCTCTGTTAATTTTTCAACTGTTAAAATCCATCATGCTATAGTACTAAAAAAATTCACTTAAAAGTCAAGATTCTTTTCATGTTATATGTTCACTAAAATGAACCCAATAAACATGTTAATTGTCTTATAATGGAAATATAAGAATATATATAAGAAATATGGGTGTTTAGCAAGCATGTCGAGGCCAACCTGGGACTGGAATCAATTCCAGGTCAGCCTAGGCTAGAGCAAGACCTTACCTCCAAAAAAAAAAGTCACTAATTTGAAATGAAAATTGTGGCTTCTTGTGGTAAAATACCAGTGTGTGTGTATGTATACAGCATCTGTTGCTAAACAGAGAGGGCCTTAAAAGTAAATGCATCTAAAAATGTAGCATCATTACTACAGACATGAAAATGTGCGTCGTGTGTCACTTGTTGCCCTTGTGAGGTCATCCACCCTAGTGTGTGTGTTTTTCAGGAGCTGCATTAATTTGAAGTGGCCTAGACGCTGTCAGATTTTTTAAGACAGTAAATGATCTTGTTTTTGTATTGTGTTCTTACCGTATTCTTGTCATTTAGCATTTTTCTTGACTTCGGCTCTTTTGTTTTAAGTGATTGTCTCCCCTACAGCCACTGGGAACAGCCTGCAGTGTGCACCTCACAGATCACCTGTGACTGTGCCAAACGTTCCCTCACTGTGCATGGTGGGGAAGTGCATCTCTGCCTTGCACTTTCAGAAACACATACACACACACTCTCTCTCTTTCTCTCTTTCTCATTTACAGGCTGCCTTTCTCAGGAGGTCCTGAGCACATAGCCATTAATTTGTATATACAACTTTCTTAAACAAAATGCTTTTTCCCCATAGGAAAACTGCTTATTAACCAAGTATGCCATGAAATGGAATTTTTTTTTTTTTTTAAGTTGTGGTCCTGTGTTCCAAAGCAAAATCTAAGCCTGGGTAGCTTTGTATTCATAGCTAAATCTAATTGAAGGTAGGTTTTCATTACACTTTGTAATTCGGATTTTTCTTCTAACTTGTGGCTGCTTGAGTCCTTTTGTTTATATTGACAGAGACAGGGACTTGTGGGTAGTTGGGAACCTAGACTGCAGACGGCTTTGTGTCCCACGCGATGGTGCGCTGCATCAGTGCGCACAGGGCGTAGAGGTTTGCTGGGGGGAGGCAGCGGGGGAGGGTCGGCACTGAAGTGTGCGGAAGGTCATTGTACAGATACATATGCATGTAATGTATGTGTATATTTTTATGTGATGTCGACGGCCCGGGGCTTACAAACCAAGTATAGACACCAAGTGCTCTGTACATCCTCAGCCCTGAAAATAAATGTTTTAATGTTAGAAATTTTATACTCGAAAAGTCTCAATTATCAATGGCTTTATGGAGCAAAGTCCAAAACATACAAGAAAGTATAAAGACTGAATTGTGCTGTTTAGTCTGAATAGTTTGCTGCTCATTGTGTTCTCATTAAGTGTGTTCACTGATGTTTCCTTACATTGTGTTAAATAGCCATTGCTTTTGGAAATCATAATATGTTCTCGAGGGGTTGTCTGAATTTTTAAAACTATACTACACCCGGTGTGGTGGCACACACCTTTGCACTTTTGGTCTTAGCACTCAGAAGGGTCACAGTGAGTTCAAGACCAGCCTGGGCTAGAGTAAGACCCTGCCCTGAAAAATAAGTAAATAAATAAAAACTATATTGATTATGTGTTTAGGAAATTGCAGTACCATCTTGATTAAACATTCTCGGGCCTTGAAAAAAAATAGTAATAATAAAAATAAAAAACAAGGGCTGGAGAGATGGCTTAGTGGTTAAGGCGCTTGCCTGTGAAGCCAAAGGACCCAGATTTGATTCTCCAGATCCCACATAAGCCATCATGGTGGTCCATGCATCTGTAGTGGCTAGAGCCCTGGAATACTCTCTCTCTGTTTCTAACAAGTAAATAAAAACAAAAATAAAATCTTCAAAAATAAAAATAAAATATATAGAAGGGTAGAGCATTCTCATCTTCCTTCGTTTTGATATAGAAAACGAGATAAAAGAGCTGGGCATGGTGGTATATAGGGCTGCAACATAGCAAGTTCTTGGCCAGGCTAGCAAAATGCTAGTTGAAAAGAAAGCCAGGTGTGGGGGTGCATACCTTTAATTCTAACACTTGGGAGGCAAAGGTAGGACCGATTGCTGTGAGTGTAAGTCAGCCTGAGACTACAGAGTGAGTTCCAGGTCAGCCTGGGCTAGAGTGAGACCCTACCTCAAAAAAAAAAAAAAAAAAAACCAGCCAAGAAAGGAAAACAAAAGGTAAAAACTCCTGTGAAACATGCCACATGCCTCCTTTATACCAGGAGAATGGAAGCATTTTTCATGTCAATCATGGGGACAATTCTTTGCAGGTAGATCATTTCTTTTGTTTTTTTGAGGTACAGTCTCACTCTGGCCCAGGCTGACCTGGTATTTGCTATGTAATCTCAGGGTGGCTTCATACTCATGGCAATCCTCCTACCTCTGCTTCCAAAGTGCTGTATTAAAGGTGTGTGCCACCACGCCCAGCACACATCTTGTTAAAAACAGTTTCTATACAAAACAACAGCAACAACAACAAAGATAATAATTCCTGTTTTCCCTCAGCCACCCCAAATAATTTGGTTTCTTTTCAACAGTTGTCTCTGTTTAATATAAAATGAAAATATGTATGTAGACTAACCTGGAATTCACTATGTAGTCCCTGGCTGGCCTTGAACTCATGATTATCCTCCTACTTCTGCTTCCTGAATATTGGGATTAAAGGCGTGCACCAGCACACAGGGCACTTTATGGGAGTTTGTTGTAGTCAGCTTCACATTGCTGGAATCAGCCTCCAAACTAGATACGGTTATTGGAGGAAGGGAATTTATGTGAAGCTTACAGATCCAGGGGAATTTCCATAAAGACAGAAGACACTGGCCCCCTTCCACAGGTCCACACAGAGAGAAAAGCAACCACCAATACCATAAGCAAGCAAGCTCCAAGAACCCCAGGCAGAGCTCTGCATGTTTTAGGCTGGAATTCAGATCTGCCCCACCCCATCTTAGGGCTGGACCCTAGGATCCACCCATACTGACACCCAGTTATAAGCTTCTTCTGGGGGACAGCCATTAAAACTACCACAGAGTTCTTAGGTCATGTAAAAGATATAAAGTCTGTATGATTTTTTTCTCCTGCTAATATATTTTATATCAACTTAATTCTCAAACCTACATAGGATCTTAGGGTAACATCTGGGCTGTCTTACAGCAATATCACCCTTTGTGTTGGACTTTAAAAAAATTTTCTGAGTCACATGTGGTAGTTTAGTCTTGCTTCCTAGCACTTGGCATACTAAGGCAAAAGGGGTACCATGAGTTCCAGGCCACCCTGGTCTATAGAATAAGACTTTGTCTCAAAAAACAACAACAACAAAAACCTTTTCCTGAGAAAGTATAAAATCCCTTTAAGTGACATTCCACACAGATTTTAAGCATGAGTGAGAACCGTCTTATAAGAAAATAACATACATTTTTAGCAAGGGTGGAGAGAATCTCAAGGGCTCAGTAATAAAAACGGATTATAGGATATTGAAAATCTTGATATGTTTCCTCTTTATTTTTTCAAGATAGGATCTCACTCTAGCCCAGGCTGACCTGGAATTCACCATGTAGTCTCAGGGTGACCTGGAACTCACAGCGATCCTCCTACCTCTGCCTCCTGAGTGCTGTGATTAAAGGCATGTGCCACCACGCCCTGCTCTGCTTCCTTCTTAAGGGAAACTGTTTGTTCAGTTGGTGAGTGTCTGAGTAGAAGGCACAAGACCTTGGGATCCACACAAACAGTGTAATGGTGAATGCCTGTAACCCCAGCACTCAGGAGATGCAGAAGGCTCATAAATTCAGTCAATTCAGTGTCATCTTTGGGTTTGCGGACAGCTTTGGCCACATAAGGCCCTAATGGGGGAAAAAAAAAAGGTAGGGAGGGAGAAAGGAAGGGAAGGGGCTTTCAAGTGACCCTAGAATTCTGCTGAGATCTAATAATTGGCCCATTTGGGAACACCGATGTATTACTTAAGGGTGAAAAATAGCTCAGCAGAAAGTCTCTTTGCCACAACTGTGTCTTTATGCCTAATGTATTGTCCATCCCCACCGTTACCAAAACATTCTCTGAAATAGCTCTAAAGATGTTTCCTTTATGTAAACTAAAATTCTTGGACTGGAAAGAAGGCTCAGCCATTAAGGCAGTACCCATGTAAGTCAGATGCACAAGGTGACACATGCATCTGGAATTTGTTTGCAGTGGCTGGAGGCCCTCATGTACCCATTCTCTGTACATATAATCTGCCTTTCTCTCTCTCTCAAGTAAATAATATAAAAGACTTTAAAAATGGCATCCATGCCAGGCGTGGTGGCACACGCCTTTAATCCCAGCACTCGGGAGGCAGAGGTAGGAGGATTGCCGTGAGTTCGAGGCCACCCTGAGAGACTCCATAGTGAATTCCAGGTCAGCCTGGGCTAGAGTGAGACCCTACCTCGGGAAAAAAAAAAATAATAATGGCATCCATTTTCAAGAATGTCTCTACTCTTCATTCTCCCATCCATCCACCTGCTTGATAATTCATGGGAAAAACTTCATAGATAGATAGATAGATGAGAGAGATAGAGAGCAAGAGAGAGGGAGGGAGAATTTACTTTTTTTCTTTCTTTTTTTTTTTTTTTGGTGTTTTTTTTTTTTTGGTTTATTTGTTAGTTTTTCAAGGTAGGGTCTTGCTCTCTAGCCCAGGCTGACCACTTTGTACATCTGACTTTCCGTGGGTCCTGGACCAGGGGGGCATTAGGCTTTGCAGGCAAGCTTCTTAGCCACTGAAACATCTGTCCAGCCCTTCTTCCACTTTCATACCTGTACAAAGTCTAGGTGGCCCAGAGTCTTCTACCCCTCCCTCTTTGCAAGATCTTGCTCTTTTTCTTTCCAGGCTTCCCTTTCCAACCCAAAAACCACATCGTGCGCATGCCACCGGGTAATGACCCTCCTCGGCTTCGAATCTTATTGTTTCTCCCGGGCTACTGCAGCTGTTTCAGACCCAGCATCCTGGCTAGATCCTCCAACCATATTCTCCAGCGGCCTTCCGATCTGTGCTCGGGAGAAGATGCTCGGGATCCTCATGGGCCTGGCCCTGCCTGCCTCCCCACGCTAGGAACTGACCTGTACCTGCGCCTCTGCAGCCCGGCCCCGTAGCTCAGCCTAGTTCGGGAAGTCACCTCCACTCCCTCCCAAAACCCTTTACGCGCGGTGGTTCCAGGGCCTGAGCATCCTACACAAGAAAGGATGGGTCACAATCGTCTTCGCATTCCCGGTCCCTGGCCCAGCTGCCGGGCTTCCCGGTCCCCTACTCTCCTCCCTCGTTGTGCCTTTAAGCCAAAGCTACGAGTCCAAGGAGACTCATGAGAGGGGCTGAAAGCCCCTGGGGCCGCTCGGCTAACCAGACAGGGCGCCCCGCCCTCTCCGCCGTGGCCCCGCCCCGCCGCCGTGCTGCGCTCCTCGGAGGGCGGGGCGCTCGCGGTTGCCATAGCAGCGCCGCCGGCGTCTCCTGGGCCTGGCCCGCGGCACCCGGCCGCGCTATGTCCGGAGAGGAGTTGCGGGCCGCCAAGGCCCAGCCCCGCAAGAGCAGTGAGGAGCGGGATTCCGCGTGGCGGGGAGAGGGCAGGGGGCGAGGAGGGACGGGGAGGGGGAGAGGCGGGGCTCAGCGGGGCTCCGAGGGTGTATGGAAGCCTGGGATGGGCAAGAGGGCCCCTGAGATCTGAATTGGCACTGCTAGACCATGTGCGTTTTGCTTCAGTGTTTTCTTTCTTTGGTTGGGCCTCTGACCCTCCTACTTCTGCCAACGCAGTTAAAAGCACTCGCTAGCAAAGCCTGCTGGCCCAGGTTCAATTCCCCAATACCCTTGTAA
The DNA here is from genome assembly GCF_020740685.1 of Jaculus jaculus. NCBI lineage: Eukaryota > Metazoa > Chordata > Mammalia > Rodentia > Dipodidae > Jaculus > Jaculus jaculus. The sequence goes on along the minus strand of NC_059112.1, from coordinate 80,338,229 downwards.
GTGGACAAAAAGTGGCGCATGCATCTGGACTTTGTAGCAGCAAGAAACCCTGGCAAGGGCAGGGCATGGTGGCACACGCCTTTAATCCCAGCACTCCGGAGGCAGAAGTAGGAGGATTGATGTGAGTTCAAGGCCAGTTTGAGACTAACCAGCGAATTTCAGGTCAGCCTGGGCTACAGTGAGACCCTGCTTCAAAAAAAAGGAAAGGCCCTGTCTCTCTCTCTCTCTCCCTCCCTCCACCCCCCCCTCTCTCACACACACACAAATTGAAAGGAGACTACTGTAAGACTCCCAAAAGGAGGACCCCACGCTCTGCCCGGATATGGCGACACCCCAAATCACTCACGAGAAGCGGGCTTGATGCAAACTGCAAGAGGATTTTATTCCAAGCGCGCTGGGGCCCACAGTCATACACCGCACAGGGGTAGAGGACTGCAGAGCCCCGAATGCAGGAACAGGACAGTTTTTATAGGGTTTCTAACAAAGCCTGTGTATTAGACCAATCATTTTTTTAATATCAGGAGCCCGCGGGGTGCGAGCCAGTCAGTTTGTGCCACTCCATAGTTTCTAAGCCAATTAGTTTAATTTGTTCAAGTCCCTCGTGGACCAATCAGTCTCTTATGACCTTGGAGGTCAGCATTTGCGCAGGTCCTTGGGTGGGGGTAGCAGAGTGTGGTATCAGTCTCCTATGACCTTGGTGGTCTGAGGCAGGCTGCTACAGCTTATGGTGCAGGCTACTAAGGCTTACAGTGTGGGCTATTAAGGCTTATGGTGCAGGCTATTTACAGAAACCAAATAAGTGCTTTACTTCATTACTCATTTCCCATCCTTGAGGGCTATCTCATGCCATTTTTACCTAGTTTTATATTAGGAGCGGGCTCTGATATAATGAGGAGAGGGATTCTTTACTTGCTTTCAACAGAGAGTAAAGCCTGGAGTTTGAGGTATGCAGGGGCCCGCTTAAGCTCCCTTTGGAGCGTGATAGTATTTCTGGGCTTCTGAATTCTTGGGCCTTTCACTACCAACACCCAGAGGTTGTCCTCTGACCACACCTGCACCATGGCACAGCACATGCTCATACAAACACGTAATAATAAGATAAATTTTTTCAAAATATATTTCAAAAAGTTACTTTACAAATTTTTAAGAGTTTTTTTTTTTTTCTTTCTTTCTTTCATTTTAAATATACTACAACTGAAACCCGAATCTGCAGGTCTGGACAGAAAACCCTTTACTTTTCCCAGTGCAGGAAGCCACTGAACAAAGGATGTTTCTGAGAGGTAGACACTTAGAGCAGAAACCAGCTCTTAAAATCCAGGCTAGTTAAGCAGTGAGATCTCAGGGCAGGTATTTTGAAAGAAACACACAAAAAGTAGGACAGAAAGCAGAAACCATGCCATGAAAAGTAAGAGTATAACTTTGACCAAGTAGGGGCTGGGTTGTTCAAGAATTGCTCAACCTCCTCTGCATGTCAACCACTGAAGCGGCTTACCCCAGCCCTTGTCCATGCCTATAGCTCAGTCAGGTGACCAAAAACCTTCTACCACATACAGCATCATTAAAGCTGCCCACATGATCTCCCTTACTCTGTGGTTCAAGGAGAAACTCTCTTTCCTCCCCTTTCCCCCACAAAGAATTGCTTTCAGAGTAATATTGAAGCCAGTTGTGGTGTACACCTGTTATCCCACTCAGGAGGCTGAGGCAGTAGGATTGTGAGTTCAAGGCTACTCTGGGCTACATAGTGAGAACCTGTCTTAATAGGAAGATAAGGGCTGGAGAGATGGCTTAGCAGTCAAGGCACTTGCTGGGCATGGTGGCGCACACCTTTAATCCCAGCACTTGGGAGGCAGAGGTAGGAGGATCGCCAAGAGTTTGAGGCCACCCTGAGACTACATAGTTAATTCTAGGTCAGCCTGGACCAGAGTGAGACCCTACCTTGAAAAACCAATAATAATAATAATAACAACAACAACAATAACACAGAAATGGGGCTGAAGAGATGGTTCAGCCATTAACGGCACTTGCTTACAAAGCCTGAGGGCCTGGGTTCAATTCCCCCAAACCCATGTAAAGTTAGATGCACAGGTGACATATGTGTCTGGAGTTAGTTTGTAGTGGCTAGAGGCCCTGGTGTGCCCATATTTACTCTTTCTGCTTCTCTTTCTCTTAAATAAATAAATAAATTTAATACAAAAAGAGAACAGGAAGAAGTCATCCTTAGAACGAGGAAGTCTAGGGTAGGTGAAGTGCTTTGATGAGCTAGACCTTAATTTGATGCAAAGATGTTATCAAGCTGAGATAGTACAGAGGTATTCAAGGAGCCTGAGAGCACAGGTAAGTTTTTAGATTCTTCTAAATTAAATTGTTGGATAAGATTATCTTTACTTGAGGCTCATTTAAGAAACCTTGTCATATGGTGCAATGAAGTCTTTGGGGTCAGTTTGATTTTACACACTACTTTTCTTCATGTAGTCCAATCGGGCCTCTATAGAGCTGAGAATGACACTGAACTTCTGGTCCTCCTGCTTCCACCTCCTGAGCACTGAGATCACAGGTGTGTGCCAGTACGCCCAGGTTATGTGGGGTGCTGGGGACCAAACGCAGGGCTTTGTTCATGCTAGGCAAGCACTCTAACAACCAAACTACATCCCAGCCCCCTTACTTTCATGATTTTCTACAAAATGTTAATTTCTCTGGACATCTTTTCCTCAGCTATCAGGCCTGGCACATGATAGAGGCTAGTTCTCACTCTGAGCCAGGGTCTGCACAGGCTCTGGAGGTGCATCTGTAGCCTTTGTTCTCCAAAGAGCTTTTTTTTGAGGCAAGCCCAACAGACTGGCCTTTTTTTTTTTTTTAATGAGAGAGTAAGAAAGTAAGAGAATATGTGTGTGTGTGTGAGAGAGAGAGAGAGAGAGAAATTGGCACGCCAGAGCCTCCAACCACTGTAATTGAACTCCAGACATGTATGCCACCTTGTGCACATGTGAGATCCTGTGCATGTGTAACCTTGTGCATCTGGCTTATGTGGGATCTGGGGAGTTGAACATGGGTCCTTAGGCTTTTCAGGCAAGTGCCTTAACTGCTAAGCCATCTCTCCAGCCCTCCAAAGAGAAGTTTTATTCTGCTTGCCATTCCTTTGATTTCTTTGTTCCTCTATCCTTAGTTCTCTCTCCTTTTATTCCCTTCCTTGCTATGTGTACACTTACATCTTTGAAAGCTTAGCTGTTGCAGATATTGGAATAATTGATACATGGTGATGGATGCATTTATATTTCAGAAACTCTGGAGTTTCCTCCTGGTCTTCAGGAACAATACTGTAATTTTTGTACAGAAAACTACCTGAAAACTAATCCTTTTATAGTGTATGTACTTCAAGGAGTGGACAAAGAAATTAATGAGGGGTAAGGAAATGAAGATTTTGACTTTATCAATAGCAGTGATTCTCATCTAAGTAAAAATCCTGGAATATTCAGCACTTTTTTTTTTCTTTTTAGAGGAAAGAGAGAGAGAAAGGGAGAGAATTGTTGCGCTAGGGCCTCCAGCCACTGCAAATGAACTCCAGACGCATGTGCCACCTTGTGCATCTGGCTTTAAGTGGGTACTGAGGAGTCAAACCTGTCTCCTTTGGCTTTGCAAGCAAGCACCTTAACCACTGAGAAATCTCTGTAGCCCAGCATTGTTATACTTATTTGAAAATTGCTTGACAAAATGGGCATATCTTTTTATGTGTGGATGTGTATGCTCTCTGTCTCTCTCTGTCTCTCTCTCTCTCTCTCTCTCTCTGTGTGTGTGTGTGTGTGTGTTGAAGCCTGAGGAGAACATTGGGTTTCCTCCTCTACTGCTCTTCTGCCTCTTTCCTTGAGACACAGTCTCTCCTTAAACCTGAAGAGCTGCTCTTTTTGGTCAGATTAGCTGGCAAGGGAGTCCCAGGGATTTTCCTGTCTGCCCCTCTCAGGACTCACAGCCATGTGTGGACATGCCCAGCTTTTCACATGGGTGCTGGTGATCAAACTCAGAGTGAACTAGGCCTCCTCAGGCCCTCATGCTTGCAATGCAAAGGTTTTGACCCTATTTCCCCAGTCCTGGACATGTCTTTTGACTCAGAGAAAGATGAGTGATGCTCTTAGGTCTTACAGGTAGTGTTGGTGGAATAGCACTAGACCGGAAGTCCTCAAGCCTGGAATTACCTTTAAAACTTCTGTGATCTGGGTAAATTTGGGCAAATCATCAGAGTTTTCAATGTTCTTATCTACACAGCAGGGACACTTCAGTGTGTGTATGAGGGAGAAATAGTATAGAACTTAGTTATATAGTAAAATAGTTTGCAGTCTGTAGTGTCCAGTACTTTCAAGTTATGTGGGATAAATGTGCATAGTTGTAGGTCTACCACATACACGCTGCATATTCAGTTCTAGGAAAGGTTATCTGTGATATTATTTGCACATGAAGAAAAAATGCTTAATTTCTTTACTGGGATTCTTTGCAAGTTAAAATCATTCTTATATTCACTTCCTTTTGAACTCGTCTTTTCTTGTTTTGTATTCTAACAGATGGGAAGAAGGAATCATATTAGACATTGCTGGCAACAGTAAGTCAGTCCTGGTTGCAGGAGAAAGAATAACAGGGGAAGATTTTTGGGTTCTCTACAAGATTTTAAAGAATCATCCATATATCCATGGTATGCTTGCTTAAGAATAAATGTGTCTTGCTTTGCATCCTCCTGATCTTAAGTATTTTTGTAAGAATATCAGTTTCTGTTCTTCTGTATTCTTCAGGTTTGGATGTTAGATACAACCTCATAGCAGATACTGGTGCCTACTATGCAGCAAAACTGCTTCAGGTATTGTTGTAATACAAAGTATTGGAAGTGAAGCCACTTAGCCTGGTGGCAGGTACATGAATACTACTTATGAAAAATATGAAGAGCCCTACTCCTGGGCTCTATTTCTTAACACTTAAAAATACCTCAAAACCCACTTTTATTTGCTCTTGGGAGAGCTGGTACCTAGAATTTGTAAGCTGCCTTTTGCCAACTTGTATGCCATGGTTAAATACTTACAGATGTCCATATTTAAAAACAGAATGAAGTCTTTTTCTTTCACTTACATCATAGTGCCATGGTGATTTTTTTTCTCCTTAACTGGTAGCTGCTTTTGTTGACATTCAGATTCTTCTGGGCAATGAAGATTTTATTTGGGGGACTGGAGAGATGGTTTATCAGTTAAGGCACTTGCCTGCAAAGCCTAAGAACTCAGGTTCAATTCCATAGTACCCACATAAGCCAGATGCACAAAGTGGTACTTGCATCTGGAGCCCATTTGCAGTGGCTAGAGGCTCTGGCATGCCCATTCTCTCTCCCTCCCTGCCTTCCTCCCACCCTCCCTCTCTCTCTCTCCCCTCTCTCTCTCAAATAAATAAAATATTAAAAATAAATAAGTTAAAATCATATTTTAGGGTTTAAGAGATGGCTTAGGAGTTAAGGCACTTGCCTGCAAAGGTTTGAGTCCCCAGTACCCACATAAGCTAGATACACATGTGACTGGAGTTCATTTGCTGATGCTGAAGGCCCAAGAGTGCTCCTCCTCTCTCTATCTGCCTCCCTCTCTCCCTCTCTCTCTCTCTCTTCCTCTCTCTCTCTCAAATAAATAAATAAAATATTTAAAAGTAATGTTTTACTTGAACATAAACACTTTTAATTAAATGAAGTCAGTGTGCATGGTTGATTTCCAACAATACGTATGTAATAGCTTTTTCTCTCTCCTTATCATAGAGACAACCATCTATCACTTACTTAAATCTAATGTTTAATGACATTGGGCCTGAAGGAGGAGAAGTGATTGCTAAAGCACTGCGTGTAAGTATCTGTGTACCTCGAAGTAGTACTGTACTTGGAGATTTTAACTTCTGGTAGCTTGGAAGCATGAGATTCAAATAACAATGTGAACTTGCATCATTTCAATTTTGTAGGATTGCATGTTTTTATTTCACTCCACTTTGTTAAAGTGTAGATATTACTTGAGGACTTTTGAACACATTTAAAAGAACAAACAGCTTTGCTGGGTGTTGTCATTATCTTCACCTGCTGGGAGAAAGCATCTGATGGGAGGAAAGTTTTTATGTTAGCTTACAGTGTCAAGAGAAGATCCATGATGGCAAGGGAAAGGTGGCACAAGCAGAGGCTGGACATCACCTCTGCCTTAGCAGTTGGAAAACAGCAGTAGGAAAGTGACCCAAGCTCTGGCAAGGGAGAGCTGGCTACAACACCCCTAAGCCTGCCCCCAGCAATACACCTCCTCCAGCAAGGCTTCACCTCCCAAATTGCCACCAGCTGGAGACAAGCATTCAGAACACATGAGTTTATGGTGAACATCTGATTCAAACCACCACATTCCACCCCTGGTCTCCATAAACTTATGATCATCCATGTTGTAAAATGCAATGCATTCAGTCCAACTATAAATCTTCAGTTGTTCAATCCAAATACTTTTCATATATTCCCATAGTCTATATTCTTTTAACTGTGAGCTTGTAAACCCAAAAGCACATAATGGCACAATATAAACATTCACACTGTAAAATATGGCATTGAGCATAGCAAGGAAAAAATATAAGGTTAAAAAAAAGACAGGGCAAACATCAAATATTATAGCTCCAGCTGAATGTGGTGGTGCACGCCTTTAATCCCAGCACTTGGGAAGCAGAGGTACGAGGATTGCTGTGAGTTGAGGCCATTCTGGAACTACAGAGGGAGTTCCAGGTCAGCCTGGGACAGAGTGATATCCTACCTTGAAAAACAAATCAACAGGGCTGGAGAGGTGACTTAGCGGTTAAGCACTTTCCTGTGAAGCCTAAGGACCCCGGTTCGAGTCTCGTTTCCCCAGGACCCATGTTAGCCAGATGCACAAGGGGGTGCACACATCTGGAGTTTGTTTGCAGTGGCTGGTGGCCTAGGTGTGCCCATTCTGTCCCTGTCTCTCCCCCCCCCCCCGCCTCTTTCTCTCTGTCTGTAGCTTTCAAATAAATAAATAAATAACAAAAAGAAAAAGAAAAAGAAAAACAAATCAACAAACAAAAACCACAAATATAGCTCCAACTCTGACATCTGTTGCCAGTGACAAAGTGTCCAGGGTTCCAATTCCATCCTTCTAGCTGGGTTGCCACAGCCTGGGGTAAATATATCCCATATTAGCAGCTTTCCTTGGTAGCCATCTCATAGTTCTGGCATCTCTAAAAAATCCTGGGGTCTCTATTGCAACCCATAGTTCATCTGTGCCCTGGCCTCCATGGCCTCTATTTAGGGACTATGACCCTGTTCCACATTGTCTAAGGAACATCTTCAAATAACCATGTTGCAAATCCAATGATCTTTTCTTGCATTTGTCATACTCCCATAGTACCAGGTAGGCTACCAACTTTGTTAGTCCAGAGAGGAACAGAGTTCACGTTGAAGAACAGGAAAACTCCTTCAGCATTCACTTCTCATACGAACTGCCTCTAGCCCAGTCCAGACAAAACTCTTTCTTACCCTCAAAAGCCAAGCTTACACCATCTATAGTTCTTTCTATATTTAAGCCTGACCAGAAAGTCACATCAAGTTCTGTCTACAGCACTGCAAAATATTTCTTAGTTCAAGATTTCAGATTCTTCCACATTCTTCCCACAAATCAATTCCAAAGATCAAAAGCCACAAAAACAGGTTTTCAGCAGTAATGACCCTACTCTATTAACAAGTTTTTGGTATGGTGGTACACACTTATAATTCTAGCACTAGTGCAGAGACAAGAATTCAAGGCCAATCATGGATATGTAGTGGGGCCCTGTCTTCAAAAAAAGTAACACTGGCTGGAGAGATGGCTTAGCAGTTAAGGTGCATGCCTGTGAAGCCTAAGGACCCAGGTTCAATTCTCCAGGTCCCACGTAAGCCAGATGCACATGGTGGCATATGCGTCTGGACTTCATTTACAGTGGCTACAGGCCCTGGTGCATCCATTCTCTCACTCTTTCTCTGTCTCTCTCTCTCTTCCTCTCTCTATCTCTAATAAATAAATAAATCTTAAAAAAAAAAAAAAGTAACAACGGCCAGGTGTGGTGGCGCATGCCTTTAATCCCAGCACTTGGGAGGCAGAGGTAGGTGGATCGCCATGAGTACAAGGCCACCCTGAGACTACATAGCGAATTCAGGTCAGCCTGGGATAGAGTGATACCCTGCCTCGAAAAATGAAAAACCAAAACAATAAAAAGTAACACCACCAGGCGTGGTATCCACACCTTTAATCCCAGTGCTTGGGAGGCAGAGGTAGGAGGATTGCTGTGAGTTCAAGACCAGTTTGAGACTACAGAGTGAATTCCAGATCAGTCTGCAGTAGAGTGAGATCCTACCTTGAAAAAACCCCAAAAATTAATTTGGGAAATGACTGCTTAATAAATGCAAAACTATCTTCGAGGATGATGAAACGTATTTGGGAAATAGCTACAAGTGATGGTTATGCAGTATTGTAAATGTAGCAAATGCCACCACTGTGTACAGTTCACTGTGTACTTCAAAGTAGTTAATTTTATGTTATGTGAATTTCATTTTAAAAGGTGGTACAGCCGGGCATGGGCTATACACCTTTAATCCCAGCACCGGGGAAGCTGAGGTGAGAATACTGACCAAGTTTGAAGCCAGCATAGACTACAAAGTGAATTCCAGACCAGCCTGAGCTAGATTGAGATACTGTTTCAAAAAAACACAAAATAAGAAAACAATAGTTCAGGGCTGGAGAGATGGCTTAGCGGTTAAGCACTTGCCTGTGAAGCCTAAGGACCCTGGTTCGAGGCTTGATTCCCCAGGACCCACGTTAGCCAGATGCACAAGGGGGCGCATGTCTGGAGGTCATCTGCAGTGGCTGGAGGCCCTGGCGCGCTCATTCTCTCTCCCTGTATCTGTCTCTTTCTCTGTCTGTTGTTCTCAAATAAATATAAAATAAACAAACAAATAAAAAATATTTTTAAAAAAGAAAACAATAGTTCAAAGAGCTGGGGAGGCAGCTCAGTGGTAATGTGGTTTCTTCACATGCCCAAGGCCCTGGTTTAATTTTTTTTTTAAAGTCATTTCCTGAGGAGACAAATTTATAGATTGTCCAATAAAGGCTTATTAAAATCTTCTTTATTTACTATTATTGTTTGGGAATATGTTTCTTGGTTATTCTTTCTACTAAGCTATCAAAGTGTATTTTATCTATTGTGAATGTTACCTTTAAGGAATATTTTGTTCCGTCTCTATGAAAAAAACCATGAGTTTTATTCAAGTAAAAATACAGCTCTCAGCCATTCTTGGTGACAGCACTCCTTTAATCCCAGCCCTTGAGAGGCAGAGGTAGAAGGATCATGGTGAGGTCAAGGCCAACCCTGAGACTACATAGTGAATTCTTGGTCAGTTTGGGCTAGAGCAAGACCCTACCTTGAAGAAAAAAAAAAAATACAAGCTACACTGGGACTACAGAGTGCCAGGTCAGCCTGGCTACCTTGAAATATAAATATGTATATGGCTCTCACTCACTTATTTTAGAGAGTTTTGTAGATTAAATGATTAAAACTTAGATAACCTAAGTTTTCATTCTTTTCCTTCTCAGAAGAACACAACTCTGAAATACCTCAGAATGACTGGAAATAAGATTGAAAATAAAGGTGGCATGTTTTTTGCTGCAATGCTACAAATTAATTCATCCTTAGAGAAATTAGACCTTGGTGACTGTGACCTGGTAAGTAAGTTGGTTTCAAGAAAGGCACCCAGACAGTGGACCATTCTCTCAGGGAGTCAGAGTCAAAGCTGCTCCAGAGAACTTGCCAAATGACCATTTTTTATTTTTTGTGTTGCTTTGGTTTCTTTTCTTTTCTTTTTTTTTTTGGTTTTTCGAGGTAGCGTCTTACTGTGGTCCAGGCTGGTCTGGAATTAACTATGTAGTCTCAGGGTGACCTCGAACTCACAGTGATCCTTCTACCTCTGCCTCCCAAGTCCTGGGATTAAAGGTGTGAGGACAGATGGCTCTGTCTCTCTTGCTTGTAAATACAAAAGTTGAAAAAAACAACTCGAAAATGATGATGTTAAGTGCTTCTCTGAGGCTTTGCTTGGCACTATAATTAGAAATGCATTTTGCATATCTTTATATTTTTTCCACTTTCTCTAACATGCTTTCAAGTCTTGAGACCCTAAAAGCTTTTATATAGGCTCAGATTAATGCCAAATCACTAGGGCACTGAAAGTGTAATAGGTTTGGAAGGACTTCTTAAAGGGCCAGTGTGGTTCTGGGAAGCAGGAATTCACATATGTTTATGTACACCTGTCACTGTGCTGGATCTAAGAATGCATCAGTGGGTCAGATCTGGCCACTCCCTTTATGAGGTCAAGTATTTTCCTTGGGAGCTTGTCAATGAAGAAACTAAGAAGTGTTATAAACATAACCAAGTGCTTTGATAATGGGGAGGACTTAATTCTGCTTTATGAAATGGTTGCCTAAGTAATGAAGCATGAGGAAAATGGAGAAGGGTCCATGGTAAAACATTCTAGGCAGAGGATAAAATATACATAGACACTTAGTGCTTCCCATGTGTGAAATGGGTAGCATTACAAGTACTAGCAAAGTTAATTTTAGTATTAACTTTTTAAAAAAAAATTTATTAGCATTTTTCATGATTGTAAAAAAAATCCCATGTTAGCATTTTCCATGATTATAAAAAAAATCCCATGTTAATTTCCTCCCTCCCCTCCCCCCCCCCGCTTTCTCCTTTGAAATTCCATTCTCCATCATATTACCTCCCCATCACAAAGTATTTACTTTTTTAAAAAATATTTTTTTAGGGGCTGGAGAGATTGCTTAGTGGTTAAGGCACTTGCCAGAAAAGCCAAAGAACCCAGGTTTGATTTCCTAGTACCCACATAAAATCAGAGCGTAAAGTGGTGCATGTGTCAGGAGTTTGCAGTGGGTAGAGGCCCTGATGCATCCATTCTTTCTCTCTCTCAAATAAACATATATATATATATAATATATTTTATTTAGTCACTTGAAGGAGAGAAAGAAAGGGAACACCAGCCTCTCTTGCTGCTGCAAACGCATTCCCGGTGCATGTACCACATTTTTTTTTTTATTAATTAGTTTTGTACTCAGTGAATACAGTCAAGTTGATACCATTGTTAGCCTCCTCCCTGTCCTCTCCTCTCCCCCTGACCCCTTCTTGCTGAGGTATATGGGTCATGCATTGTGGGGTTAGCCCTTAGTTATGGGTAGGAGGAAATACCTCTGTGTATCATGACCCAACATGTGGCTCTGACATTCTTTCCACCCCCTCTACTGCAAATTTCCCTGAGCCATGTTAGGTTCATTTTAGGTCTGCTTCAGTGATGAGGTCTTGGGAGCCTTTGTGTCTCTGGATATCTGATTTGGTAGGAGTTGATTGTTCTCTGTGTCAATCTCCTTCACCTTTGTGCTGGTACCAGGTTCACCAAGAAAACAGCACCCTTTCTTGTTTCGTCAATTATTCTTAGTTTCAGCCGGGGCCCTTTTGAGGTATGATGGGGTGGCTCTCTCCTTAGGATCTGCATCTATCTGAAAAAGAGAAGCAGATTCTCTGACGGAGAGTAAAGTTAGCACCAGATAAATGGGATAACCCTTATTTTTTTAGACAGAATTTAATAGGTGTAGGCCCTCTTGTAGCCTATGATTGGTGGTAGCTTAATAATGGAAAGCAGGCTCATTTTTGGATATGGTTCTGACTTGTTTCCTAGCTCCAGCTATGGGTTCTGTTCCACTGAGCGGACCAGTTAGCCAAATCAAGAGCAATTGGTTCCCACCCTTGCTGTATGCCACTACGGCACTTGTGTGAGCATCACGACAGGTTGTTTGCTGCTACGTAGGTTAGACCATGAGTTGCTTGCACAGATATTGGTCATTTTCCCCCACTCACCCATGTAGCACCTTCTGGCACTATAGGCACTGACTGTCTGGGGACTGACTCTTCCAGCTGCCAGCCTCCAGCCATGTCACTCCATGTTACGTGTCAACCTCATATGGTGTCTTCAGCAGTAGGGTCTTACCACTAACCTTTAGTGGGTCATCAAGTACTCTGACAGAAATCTGTCATTCTTTTAGGAAACCTTGTAGGTCTCTCTGATCAAAAGCTCATTGTAGCTGGGCATGGTGGCACATGCCTTTAATCCCAGCACTTGGGAGGCAGAGGTAGGAGGATCACTGTGAGTTCAAGGCCACCCTGAGACTCTATAGTGAATTCTAGGTCAACCTGAGCTAGAGTGAGACCCTACCTCAGAAGGAAAAGAAAAAAAAAGCTCATTGTGCATGATAGCCACATGCTGGTACTGGGAGTTATAGGTCAGGTGCCCATGAAGAGAAGGAGAAAAAGATAAGTAATATAAAAGAGTTAGAGAGAAGAGGGAGAGAGAGAGAGAGAGAGAGAAGCAGTAGAAGATTAAGGTCAGTCTTCATCATACACTATCCAGTGCCTTGTGACTTAGGTATTCCCTCTAAGGGTCTGGTGAAGGCTCAACCATTTGGTCTGCATTTTAGGAAGCAGAATTTTATGGTACCATTGCCGTTTGGGTCTAGATTTGTATTTCCCACCCCTCCACTGCTCTCCCCTTCCTCTGCACCCATCCTATTGTGTAGTCCATGAGATGCTTGCTGGGTATGTAAGTCATCGTGGGTAGATTCAGGTTAGGTGCTGTAGATGAGTGAGACTATATGGCAATTTTTTTTTTTTCTGTGATTGGGTAAGTTTACTGAGGATGATCTGTTCCAGGGTCAACCATTTTTCCTCAAATTTCATTGTGTCATTTTTTTCTTACTGCTGTATAGAATTCCATCATGTAGATGTACCACATCTTAGTTATCCATTCGTCTAGTGATGGACATCTGGGTTGATTTCAGCTCTTAGCTATTACAAATGGAGCCACTATAAATATGGTTGAGCAAATCTATCTGGACTGAGGCTTGAAGGTTTTAGGGTACATGTCCAGTAAGGGAATAACTGGCTCTGTTAGTAACTCTATAGTCAGCTTTTTTAAAAAAGTTATCTATTTGAGAGCAATAGACAGAGAAAGAGGCAGATAGATAGATAGATTGATCGATCAATCGATAGATAGATAGATAGATGATAGATAGATAGATAGATAGATAGATAGATAGATAGATAGATAGATAGATAGATAGATAGAATGGATGCACCAGGGCCTTCAGCCACTGCACATGAACTCCAGATGCATGCATCACCTTGTGCATCTGGCTCACGTGGGTCCTGGGGAATCAAGTCTTGAACCAGGGTCCTTAGGCTTCACAGACAAGCGTTAAACTGCTCAGCCACCTCTCCAGCCCTATAGTCAACATTTTTAGGAGTCTTCATATTGCTTTCCAAAGTGGTTGTACCATCTTACATTCCCACCAACAGTGGATGAGGGTTCCTATTTCTCCACATCTTGCCAGCATTTATTTTCATTTGATTTTTTGATATTTGCTGTCTTTACTGGGGTAAGGTAGAATCTCATAGTTGTTTTAATTTGCATTTCCCTGATGATTAGGGATGATGAATATTTTCTTAAGTGTGTGTTTGCCATTTGTATTTCTTCCTCTGTGAACTGCCTGTTCAGTTCTTTGCCCCATTTTGTGAGTGGGTTGTTTGACTTTTTATTGTTTAGGTTTTTGAGTTCTTTGTAGATTCTAGAGATTAGGCCTCTGTCAGTTGGATATTCAGCAAATATTTTTCTCCATTCTGTGGCTAATCTATTGACTTTGCTTATTGTATGTTTGTCTATAAAGAAACTCTTCAGCTTCATGTGATCCCATTGGTTGAGTGATTGTTTAAGATCCTGTGCTACTGGGGTTTTGTTCAGGAAGTCTTTTTCCATTCTTATATCATGGAAAGTTCCTCCTATATTTTCTTCCAGTAGTAGCTGAGTTTCTGGTTGCATGTACCACTTTTTGCATCTGGCTATATATGGGTACTGGGGATTTGAATCCAGGTTGAACTTGGGCCAGCAGGCTTTGTAAACAAGCACCTTTAACTACTGAGTCATATGATCTCTCCAGCACAGTATATACTTTCATGGGTGTTTTCTACTTATTTCAAGGGATTATGCCTTTCCATTTATGAGAGAGAGAAAAAAAAAAGAAAGAACGGGTGCACCAGGGCCTGTAGCCACTGCAAACGAACAGCAGGCATAAGTGCCACCATGTACATCTGGCTTACATGGGTCCTAGGGAATCAAACCTGGGTCCTTTGGCTTTGCAGGCAAGCGCCTTAACTGCTAAGTCACCTCTTAAGCCCTTGATCTTATAATTTTAATGTAAGAAGATTAACTTATATACTCTTATCAGCTCTCTTAATGAATTTCTATTTTTAGGGAATGCAAAGTGTGATAGCATTTGCTACAGTGCTAACTCAAAACACAGCAATTAAGGGAATAAATCTAAATCGACCTATAATGTATGGAGAACAGGTATGTATGCAAAGTGATGATAATTAATATAATATGGAGATTAAACTAAGATCCCACTGAAGTTTATGATGCATGGATACATTTGTTGCAGTCAGGTTCACATTGCTGGCAGAAATCACCCAACCAATAGCAGCTTATGGGGGAGAAAAGTTTATTTTGGCTTACAGACTTGAAGGGAAGCTCCAGGATGGCAGGGAAAATGACAACATGAGCAGAAGGTGGATATCACCCCCTCACCAACATCTGGTGGACAACAGCAATAGGAGAGTATTCCCAACACTGGCAAGGGGAAGCTAGCTATAACACCCACAAACCCGCCACCAACAATAATACACTACTTCTTTGAGGTGTTAATTCCCAAATCTCCATCAACTGGGAACATAGCATTCAGAACATTTAAGTTTATGGGGGACACCTCAATCAAATCACCACAACATTATATCCTTAGAATGTCCTAATTACATTTTTTCTTTTTTCTTTTTCAAGATAGGGTCTCGCTCTAGCACAGGCTGACCTGGAATTCACTATGTAGCCTCAGGTGGCCTCAAATTCATGGCAATCCTCCTACCTTTGCCTCCCAAGTGCTGGGATTAAAGGCATGCACAACCACACCTAGCTATATTTTATCAACTGTTTATAAGTCAAAACTATGATTCCAGTAAAATTATCACATATGAATTATTGATATTACTTGTATTCAGCTAGATGGAATGTGTTGAAGAAATGCATTACCTTTTCTCATGGAACTCAAGATTTGTGCAAATTTTTATCAAAATAGTTAAGATCCAAGTATTTGTGCTTAAGGTTTTAAAGGCCATGATGGGTCCCATGTCAGCTGTATTAAAAGTTGTATTTTTGGAAGCCGGGTGTGGTGGTGCATGCCTTTAATCCTAGCACTTGGGAGGCAGAAGTAGCAGGATCACCATGAGTTTGAGGCCACCCTGAGACTACAGAGTGAATTCCAGGTCAGCCTGGACTAGAGTGAGACCCTACCTCGAAAAACCAAAAACAAACAAACAAACGAAAAGTTATATTTTGGGGCTGGAGAGATGGTTTAGTGGTTAAGGCATTTGCCTGCAAAGCCAAAGGATCCCGGTTCAATTTTCTAGGACCCCCATAAGCCAGATGCACAAGGAGGCTCAGGTATCTGGAGTTTGTGTGCAATGGTTGGAGGCCCTGGCATACCCATTCTCTCCATCTCTGTCTCTCTCTCTCTCTTTCCTCTCTCTGCCTCTTTCTCTCTCTCGAATAAATAAATAAAATATATATATATTTTTTTTTAATTATTTATTTATTTATTTGAGAGTGACAGACACAGAGAGAAAGACAGATAGAGGGAGAGACAGAGAGAGAATGGGCGCGCCAGGGCTTCCAGCCTCTGCAAACGAACTCCAGATGCGAGCGCCCCCTTGTGCATCTGGCTAACGTGGGACCTGGGGAACCGAGCCTCGAACCAGGGTCCTTAGGCTTCACAGGCAAGCGCTTAACCGCTAAACCATCTCTCCAGCCCAAAAAATACAACTCTTAAAAAATATATTTTAGGGCTGGAGAGATGGCTTAGCGGTTAAGCACTTGCCTGTGAAGCCTAAGGACCCTAGTTCGAGGCTCGGTTCCCCAGGTCCCACGTTAGCCAGATGCACAGGGGTCCACACACGTCTGGAGTTCATTTGCAGTGGCTGGAGGCCCTAGTGTGCCCATTCATTGTCTCTCTCTCTCTTTCTCTTTTTCTCTCTCTGCCTCTTTCTCTCTCTGTCACTCTCAAATAAAAATGATTTAAATATTTTTTTAAGTTGTATTTTTAAAAATATTTTATTTATTTATTTGAGAAAGAGGCAGAGAACTTGTGGGTCCTGGGGAATTGAACCGGGGTCCTTAGGCTTTGCAGGCAAACGCCTTAACCACTAAGCCATTTCCTCAGCCCAAAAGTTGTATTTTGATGTAGCTGAACTATGACATATTAAAAAACATTTATGTAAACCGGGCATGATGGCACATGCCTGTAATCCCAACACTTGGGAGACAGAGGTAGGAGGGTCACTATGAGTTCAAGGCCACCCTGAGACTACATAGTGAATTCCGGGCTAGCCTGAGCTAGAGTGAAATCATACCTTGAAAAAAAAAGCAAACAATATGTATATTTATTTATTTATAGGCAGGGAGAGATAGAAAGAAGAGACAGACAGCGGGAATAGGCATGCCAGGGCCTCTAGCCACTGCAGACGAACTCCAAATGTATGCTCCACTTTGTGTACCTGGCTTTACATGGGTTCTGGGGAGTCAAACCCAGGTTGTTAGACTTTGAAGAAAAGTGCCTTGACCATTGAGCAATCTCTCCAGCCCTGAGCCATAACATTTGAATACATGAGTGATAGCAAAATGTGTATGAGTTAACACTTTGGCACATCTGAACTTCATCCTATCCATAGGTGAGCTCTTTTCTGGAGATAAGTGAAAACGTATTTCTTCCAAGACTTTTTTTTAAAATTTTAAGTGTTTCTTATTTATTTTTAGTTTTTTCTGTTTATTTATTTTTTTTTAAATTTTTATTAACATTTTCCATGATTATAAAATATATCCCATGGTAATTCCCTCCCTCCCCACCCCCACACTTTCCCGTTTGAAATTCCATTCTCAATCATATTACCTCCCCATTACAATCATTGTAATTACATATATACAATATCAACCTATTAAGTATCCTCCTCCCTTCCTTTCTCCACCCTTTATGTCTCCTTTTCAACTTACTGGCCTCTGCTACTAAGTATTTTCATTCTCACACAGAAGCCCAGTCATCTGTAGCTAGGATCCCCAGATGAGGGAGAACATGTGGCGCTTGGCTTTCTGGGCCTGGGTTACCTGACTTAGTATAATACTTTCCAGGTCCATCCATTTTTCTGCAAATTTCATAACTTCATTTTTCTTTACCGCTGAGTAGAACTCCATTGTATAAATGTACCACATCTTCATTATCCACTCATCTGTTGAGGGACATCTAGGCTGGTTCCATTTCCCAGCTATTATAAATTGAGCAGCAATAAACATGGTTGAGCATGTACTTCTAAGGAAATGAGATGAGTCCTTTGGATATATGCCTAGGAGTGCTATAGCTGGGTCATATGGTAGATCAATCTCTAGCTGCTTTAGGAACCTCCACACTGTTTTCCACAATGGCTGGACCAGATTGCATTCCCACCAGCAGTGCAGAAGGGTTCCTTTTTTTCCACATCCCCGCCAACATTTATGATCATTTGTTTTCATGATGGTGGCCAATCTGACAGGAGTGAGATGGAATCTCAATGTAGTTTTAATCTGCATTTCCCTGATGACTAGTGACGTAGAACATTTTTTTAGGTGCTTATATGCCATTCGTATTTCTTCCTTTGAGAACTCTCTATTTAGCTCCTTAGCCCATTTTTTGATTGGCCTGTTTGATTCCTTATTAGTTAACTTTTTGAGTTCTTTGTATATCCTAGATGTTAATCCTCTATCAGATATATAGCTGGCGAAGATTTTTTCCCATTCTGTAGGTTGCCTCTTTGCTTTTTTCACTGTGTCCTTTGCGGTGCAAAATCTTTGTAATTTCATTAGGTCCCAGTGGTTAATCTGTGGTTTTATTGCCTGAGCAATTGGGGTTGTATTCAGAAAGTCTTTGCCAAGACCAATATGTTGGAGGGTTTCCCCTACTTTTTCCTCTAGCAGTTTCAAAGTTTCCGGTCTGATGTTAAGGTCTTTAATCCATTTGGACTTAATTCTTGTGCATGGCGAGAGAGAAGAATCTATTTTCATCCTTCTGCAGATATTTATCCAGTTTTCAAAACACCATTTGCTGAAGAGGCTGTCTCTTCTCCAATGAGTATTTTTGGCATTTTTATCGAATATCAGGTGGCTATAGCTACTTGGGCTTACATCTGGGTCCTCTATTCTGTTCCACTGATCTACATGTCTGTTTTTGTGCCAGTACCATGCTGTTTTTGTTACTATGGCTCTGTAGTATAGGTTAAAATCAGGTATGGTGATACCACCAGCCTCTTTTTTGTTGCTCAGTATTATTTTAGATATTCGAGGTTTTTTATGATTCCAAATGAATTTTTGGATTGTTTTTTCTATTTCCATGAAGAAAGCCTTTGGAATTTTGATAGGGATTGCATTAAATGTGTAGATTGCTTTAGGTAAGATTGCCATTTTCACGATATTGATTCTTCCAAGCCAGGAACAAGGGATGTTTCTCCACTTTCTAGTGTCTTCTGCAATTTCTCGCTTGAGTGTCTTAAAGTTCTCATTGTATAGATTCTTTACTTCCTTAGTTAGGTTTATTCCAAGGTATTTTATTTTTTTTTGATGCAATTGTGAATGGGAGTGATTCTCTGATTTCATCCTCTGTGTGTTTGTTGTTAGCATATACAAAGGCTACTGATTTCTGTGTATTTATTTTGTATCCTGCTACATTGCTGTAGGTTTTGATCAGCTCTAACAGCTTGCTAGTAGAGTCTTTAGGGTCCTTTATGTATAGAATCATGTCATCTGCAAATAATGATAACTTGATTTCTTCCTTTCCAATTTGTATCCCTTTTATGTGTGTCTCTTGGCTTATTGCTATGGCTAAGACTTCCAAAACTATATTAAATAGAAGTGGAGACAGTGGACACCCTTGTCTTGTTCCTGATTTTAGTGGAAAAGCTTCCAGTTTTTCCCCATTTAGTAATATGTTGGCTGTAGGCTTGTCATAAATAGCCTTTATTATATTGAGATATGTTCCTTCTATTCCCAGTCTCTGTAGGACTTTTATCATGAAGGGATGTTGGATTTTGTCAAATGCTTTCTCTGCATCTAATGAGATGATCATGTGATTTTTGTCCTTCAACCCATTTATGTAATGTATTACATTTATAGATTTGCGTATGTTGAACCATCCCTGCATCTCTGGGATAAAGCCTACTTGGTCAGGGTGAATGATCTTTTTGATATACTCTTGTATTCTGTTTGCCAATATTTTGTTGAGAATTTTTGCATCTATGTTCATGAGGGAGATTGGTCTGTAATTTTCTTTTTTTGTTCTATCTTTGCCTGGTTTTGGTATCAGG
Organism: Jaculus jaculus; assembly: GCF_020740685.1. NCBI lineage: Eukaryota > Metazoa > Chordata > Mammalia > Rodentia > Dipodidae > Jaculus > Jaculus jaculus. The sequence continues at coordinate 80,318,663 of NC_059112.1, read as the reverse complement.
GTGATGCTGGCCTCATAGAAGGAGTTTGGTAGGATTCCTTCTTTTTCTATTTCCTGGAAAAGCTTAAGAAGCAATGGTGTTAGTTCTTCCTTAAAAGTCTTGTAAAATTCAGCAGTGAATCCACCCGGGCCTGGGCTTTTTTTAGTTGGGAGATTATTGATAACTGCTCGGATCTCCATGTTTGTTATAGGTCTATTTAAGTGATTAATCTCATTTTGATTTAATTTAGGTAGGTCATATAGATCAAGGAAATCATCCATTTCTTTCAGATTTTCATACTTTGTGGAGTATATGCTTTTATAGTATGTCCCTATAATTTTTTGAATTTCTCTGGAATCTGTTGTGATGTTACCTTGTTCATCTCTGATTTTATTAATTTGTGTCTCTTCTCTCTTTCTTTTGGTCAGATTTGCTAAGGGTTTATCAATCTTGTTTATCCTTTCAAAGAACCAACTCTTTGTTTCATTAATTCTTTGGATTGTTCTTTTTGTTTCTATTTCATTAATTTCTGCCCTAATCTTTATTATTTCTTCCCGTCTACTACTTTTTGGTTTGCCTTGTTCTTCTTTTTCCAAGGCTTTAAGGCGAAGCATTAGGTCGTTTACTTGCGACCTTTCTAATTTCTTAATATAGGCACTTAAGGCTATAAATTTACCTCTTAGAACTGCCTTCATTGTGTCCCAGAGATTTTGGTATGTTGTGTTCTCATTATCATTTGACTCTATAAATTTTTTGATTTCCTTTTTGATTTCTTCATTGACCCACTCATCATTTAGTAGTGTATTGTTTAGTTTCCATGATTTTGTGTATGCTCTATAGCCTTTCTTGCTACTGATTTGTAGTTTAATTCCATTGTGGTCAGATAGAATGCAAGGAATTATTTCAATTTTCCTGAATTTGTTAAGATTTGCTTTGTGTCCTAATATATGGTCTATTTTAGAGAATGTTCCATGTGCTGCTGAAAAGAATGTATATTCTGCAGCCTTTGGATGAAATGTCCTGTATATATCTGTTAGGTCCATTCCTTCTATGACCTCATTTAGTCCAGATGCCTCTCTGTTTATTCTTTCCCTGGATGACCTGTCAATTGATGAGAGTGGGGTGTTAAAGTCACCCACCACCACCGTGTTTGGTGTTATCTGTGACCTTAGTTCTAATAGTGTTTGTTTGACGAATTTGGGAGCCCCCATGTTAGGTGCATATATGTTTAGGATTGTAATGTCCTCCTGTTGGAGTGTGCCCTTAATCAATATAAAGTGACCTTCCTTATCTTTTTTGACTAACTTCGGACTAAAGTCCACCCTGTCTGATATTAGGATAGCAACCCCTGCTTGTTTTCTAGGCCCATTTGCTTGAAACACCGTCTTCCAACCTTTCACCCTAAGATAATGTCTATCCTTTGTAGAAAGGTGAGTTTCTTGAAGACAACAAATTGTAGGATCCTGCTTTTTAACCCAGTCTGCAAATCTATGTCTTTTCGTTGGGGCATTGAGACCGTTGATATTAAGAGATATTATTGAAAGGTGTGTATTTATGTTTGCCATTTTTGTGTGTGTGTGTGTGTGTGTGTGTTACTTGTTCTACCTGTGCTCTCTTCTGTTAATTGGTATTTGAGTATGGCTGGTTTTTTCTAGGTTCCTTATATGTGTGCTTTTCCTTTTGTTCAGCATGGAGGATTCTATCAAGTATTTTCTGTAGAGCTGGTTTTGTCTTCAGATATTCCTTTAACCTGCTTTTGTCATGGAATGTCTTTATTTCTCCATCTATTTGGATGGATAACTTTGCAGGATAAAGTAACCTTGGTTGACAGTTGTTATCTTTCAGAACTTGGAATATATCACTCCAGGCCCTTCTGGCTTTAAAAGTTTGTGTTGAATAATCTGCTGTAAATCTGATGGGCTTGCTTTTGTAGGTAACTTGATTTTTCTCTCTAACTGCTTTCAATATTTTTTCTTTGGTTTGTGTGTTTGGAAGTTTGAGTATAATGTGGCGAGGAGAGTTTCTTTCTGGGTTTTGTCTGGCTGGGGTTCTAAAGGCTTCCTGTATCTGTATTGGCACCTCTTTCCCAATTTGGGGAAAATTTTCCTCTATGATTTTGTTGAAGATGCCTACTATGCCTCTGGAGTGGAATTCTTCTCCTTCTACTATGCCCTGAATTCTTATATTGGATCTTTTCATAGTGTCCCGAATATCTTTATACTTTTCTATAAGTTTGTCTTTCTCTTTGTTGGACTGCATTAGGTCTGCCACCTGATCTTCTAGCTTAGATATTCTGTCCTCTCCCTCATCCATCCTACTGGTGAGATTTTCTACAGAGTTTTTTATTTCATTAACTGTGTTCTTCATTGCTAGTAATTCTGACTGGTTTTTCTTTATTATTTCTATTTCTCTATTTATGTCTTCTATTGCCTTCTTTATTTCATTAAATTGGTGTCCTGCCTCTTCTTTGATTCCTTTGATTTCCTCTTTGATTTCCTCTTTGATTTCTTCTTTGATTGTTTTCATGTGTTCTTTGACCTCTTTGATCATATTTATAATTATTCTTTTGAACTCTTTCTCAGGCATTTCCTCTAACTCTTTCTCACTGGAGGACATTTCTGATGCATTAATACTTTTAGGTGGATTTATATCGTCTTGCTTTTTAGTGTTTCTTGTGTTATAATGTATATATTTTTGCATCTTGGATTAAGTTAATGCTTGGATTTTCTAGCTAGCTGTGTATTCTTAGCTGTATCAATTGATTTGATGTAATATATTTTCAGGGTAGGACCTTAAGGTATTAGGTGTGGCTCTTAAGACTCTCAGAGTATCTACAAAGATGTTCTTAGGGGTTGAGTTTCCCTGCTATAGGAGTATTCAAGCAGGCTGAGTGGAATAATATACTGGTAGATTCTAAAATTTAGCTAAACACTGTACCCATTCCATCAAAAACAGCCCCGAGTATGTATGCAAGAGTAGTTATTATAATGACCAGATCCTCTATCAACAAAGAGGTTTAGATTTCTGGTCTGTTGAGGTATCCAAGTCAGCTTGTGACCAAGTGAGACCCTTCCCTGGTGCAATCCCAGTTACCTTGGGTGATTGTGGTCTCAGTCAAGTTGCTGCCTGGGTCGTCGGGCTGCTGTTCTGATTTCTGGAGCTGGGCACTTGCTTTTCCTACGGGGCAAACTGAGCTGCTGCTGCCGCCTCTGCAGCTGTTGTAGGTGCCACCCCCGGAGCCCCCACCGCTGCTGAAGCTGCCATTGCCGTGTCCACCGCTGCTGCTCACCCCGAAGCCGCTGCTGCGGGATCTGTCACCACTGCCGCTCCTGGGTCCGCTGCTGCTGGGGCCACTGGTACCGGTGCTGGAGCCGCTGAAGTTGCTGCCGAATTCTGCTCCTGCTTGGGTCCCGCCGTCAGCCCAAGTTGGCGTGGCCGGGTCCCGGGCCGCTGCTGTGTTCGCTGGAGCTGGGTTCAGGCGGCAGGGGAGGGGAGGGAGCCGCGGCTGCTCTGGTTGTATCGCTTCTCCACGTGTGCTTTTACCTCGCGGTCTGCTCCTCCCTCCGTTGCTCGCTGCCGCTCTGCCCTCACGTTTCCCGAGTTGCGGAGAGCGCGGTGTGAGGGGAAAATCCCGCACCTGGCTTGTCCTGTGGCTCGAGCCGAGAGTCCGGCGGTTTTCTGCCGCTCCGCGGTTGCGGCGGGTAGCCGAGCCGCCCCGGAGCCGCTGTTCCCGCCTGTGCAGGCTCTGGATGCTCTATAACTCTTCCACTTCTCCGCTGCCGCCTCAACTTCCTATACACCTCACTTTTTAGTAAAAGTGTGTATTTTGCTGAGTTTTTTTTGGTCTTTCTCCCCCCAGGCTGCTTTGGCGTGGTACCTACGCCGCCATCTTAACCGGAAGTCCTGTTTATTTATTTTTTTGAAAGTGACAGAGAAAGAGGCAGAGAGAGAGAGAGGAGAGACAGTGGGCACACCAGGGCCTCCAGCCACTGCAAACGAACTCCAGATGCATGTGCCCCCTTGTGCATCTGGCTAATGTGGGTCCTGGGCAATCAAGCCTCAAACCGGGGTCCTTAGGCTTCACAGGCAAGCGCTTAACCACTAAGCCATCTCTCCAGCCCTCTTCCAAGACTTCTTTAACATCCCTTTCAGTGGCTTTCTCCTCTACCAGTTGTAAAAAAACAACTTAGGAAGGAAGAACACATTCTAATACTGGTCTAAACAGATCTAATAGAAGTGTCCAAAGCATTTTATGTAATTCAGTGAACCTACAAGTTGATATTCAAATAAAATTTGTACTTTTAAAGTTCAAAGCATTGGGTTAGAAAGATAACTCAGCAGTTAAAGGCACTTTCCTGCAAAGCCTGATGGCCCCAGTTTAGTTCCCCAATAAAGCCAGATATACAAAGATGGCACATACATCTGGAGTTCTTTGCAGAGGAAGAGGCCCTGGTGTGCCCATTCTCTCTCTCCTTAAAAATAAAATGTCTTTTTAAATAATATTAGGCTGAGCATAGTGGCGTATTATGCCTTTAGTCCCAGTACTTGGGTAGCCAAGGTAGGAGGATCACCATGGGTTTGAGGACCCCCCCTGAGATTGCATAGTGAATCCCAGGTCAGCTTGGGCTAGAATGAGACCCTATGTCTAAAAAGAGAAACAAACAATAAAAAAGATTGATCAGGGGCTGGAGAGATGGCTTAACAGTTAAACGCTTCCTGTGAAGCCTAAGGACCCCGGTTCGAGGCTTGATTCTCCAGGACCCACATTAGCCAGATGCACAAGGGGGCGCACGCGTCTGGAGTTTGTTTGCAGTGGCTGGAAGCCCTGGCGTGCCCATTCTCTCTCTCTCTATCTGCCTCTTTCTGTCTCTGTCACTCTCAAATAAATAAATAAAAATGAACAAAAAAAATTTTTTTAATTAAAAAAAAAGATTGTTCAGGGCTGGAGAGATGGCTTAGCAGTTAAGCACTTGCCTATAAAGCCTGAGGACCCCAGTTCCAGGCTCCATTTCCCAGTACCCATGTAAGCTAGATGCACAAGGTGGCACATGTATCTGGAGTACGTTTTCAGTGGCTGGAGGCCCTGGTGCACCCATTCTCTCTATATATATATCTCTGTGTCATTCTCAAATAAGTAACAAAAAAATTAAAAAAGATTGTTCAAAGCAGAGAGAGAATGGGAACACCAGAGCCTCTAGCCACTGCAAATGAACTCCAGATGCATGCACCACTTTGTGTATCTGGCTTTATGTGTGTACTAGGGAATTGAACCTGGGTCATTAGGATTTGCAGGCAAGTACTTAACTACTGAAACATATTTCCATCCCCTCTTTTCAGCCCTTTTTGTTTTGTTTTCTTTTTTGAGGGAGGGTCTCACTGACCTGGAATTCACTATGTACTCTCAGGGTGGCCTCGAGCTCATGGTGAATCCTCCTACCTCTGCCTCCTTGGGTGCTGGGATTAAAAGCATGTGCCGCCATGCCTGGCCTAATATTATTTATTTATGTGTTTGAGAGAGAGAAAGAGAAAGGAAGGAAGGGAGGAAGACAGAAAGAGAAAGAAACAGAGAGAATGGGTGCACCAGAACCTCTAGCTACTGCAAATGAACTCCAGCGCATGCGTCACCATGTGCATCTGGCTTATATGGGTCCTGAGGAATCAAACGTGGGTCTGATGTATATTTATTTATAAGAGAGAGACAATGGGCATGCCAAGGTCTCTAACCACTGCAAACAAACTCCAGATGCATGCACCATTATGTGCTTATATGAGAGCTGGGGAGTTGAACCTGGGTCCTTTGGCTTTGCAGGCAAGCACCTTAAACACTAAGCCTTTCTCCAGCCCTGGCCCTGTCTTTTTTGAAGCTGGGTCTCACTCTACTCCTGACTGACCTGGAATTTAGCCCCAGGCTGGCCTCAAACTCATAGTGATCCTCTTGTCTGTTCCTCCAGAGTTGTTGGAATTAAAAGTGTGTGCCACCATGCCTGGCTACAAAGCTCCTTAAATAATTTAAAATTACCTCACTGTTTCCCTTTAGTATAATTGAGAATCAACCACATTTTAAGCTCTACTTTTCATATTTGAAAATGTGTCTATCTATATTGGTTTTTTGAGGTAGGGTTTCATTCTAGCTCAGGCTGACCTGGAAATCACTATATAGTCTCAGGGTGGCATCGAAGTCTTGGCGATCCTACCTCCGCCTCTCAAGTGCTGGATTAAAGGTATGTGCCACCAGGAGAGATGGCCTAGTGGTTCAGACACTTGCCTGCAAAGCCTAAAGACACAGGTTCGATTCCCAGTACCCGTGTAAATCAGATACACAAAGTGGTGCGTGTGTCTGGAATTCGTTTGCTGTGGCTAGAGACCCTAGCACACACATTTCTTTCTTTCTGTCAAATAAATAATTTTTTTAAGGAGCTAACTTAAAAATAAGCATTTGAGCTGAGCATGGTGGCATGCACTTTTAATCCCAGCTCTCGAGAGGCTAAGGTAGGAGGATTGCTGTGAGTTCAAGGCCAGTCTGAGACTAATTCCAGGTCAGTCTGGGCTATAGCAAAACCCTGCCTCGAAAAACCAAAAAGAAAGAAAGAAAGAAAAGAAAAAAGAAAAAGAAAGGAAGAAAGAGCATGTGAGCCGGGTATGTTTAATCCTAGCACTTGGAAAACTAAGGGAGAAGGATCACCCTGAGTTCAAAGCCACCTTGAGACTACATAGTGAATTCCAGGTTAGTCTGGGCTAGTGAGATAACCCCTACCCCCAAAAAAGAATGTGTTTGGAATGGACATAATTTTAAAACTATACTTTAGAAACAAGATTGTATCTGTTTTGTTTTGTTCTAGGAAGAGTCTACAGTCCATATAGGCCACATGTTGAAAGAAAATCACTTCCTTATTGAATTACACATGTGTAAACATGATATAAAAAATTATGGTATGCAACAGTTATGTGATGCACTGTATCTGAACTGCAGCCTACGCTACCTTGATGTCAGCTGGTAAGCGACAATTTACATATGGCAATTCAAAAGTTAAGTCATGAGGATAATCTATATGAGTATTCACACTATGTGGGATTCACTTGTTAGACACTATTTTCTATTTTTTAACTTTTCATTGGCAACTTCTATAAATAGTCAATGTACCTTAATCTTAATCCCCTTCTTTCACCATCCTTTCCCCCCTTCCAAATCTCCCCTCCATTGAATCCCTTCTTTTTTCCAATTATTCTCACTTTGATTTTTGTGTCATTGTTTTTCCCTTCTATGATGTAAGTCTTATGTAGGTGGTGTCAGCCACTGTAAGGTCATGAATATCTAGGCCACTTTGTGTCTAGAAGATAGCATTGTAAGCACTCCTCCCTTTGTTTGGCTTTTACATTCTTTCCACCTTTTCTGCAGTGGTTCCTAAGCCTTGGAGGATATGTCAGAGATTTCTTACTTAGTGCTGAACACTCGACTGTGCCCTCTTCCTTCTGTCTCTCTTCTAGTTCTCTCTGCTTGCAAATAAATATTTACCACATCTCATTGTCCATCAGTTGAAGGGCATCTAGGCCACTTCCACTTCATGGCTATTGTGAAGAGAGCAGCAATAAACATGACTGAAAAGTATCTCTGTAGTCTGAGGCCTTAGGGTATACGCCAAATAGTGGTATAGCTGAGATGGAAATTGGACAAAGGAAAATTTAGAAGTCTCTGCCCCAAAGTTATGTCTTATACTGCATTAACTTTTATATTAGTTGTATCCTGTAATGCATATTGTTTTGTGCTGACACTGATGTTTTTATACTATTTAAAGGCCATAATCTGTATTGCAGCCTCTATTACATCTGCTCACTAGTTAACCATTTTTCCTCTGTTTATTTAAAACTTACCTATCGCATACTCAAGGTCTCTGTTATTAGGCTGGGGCTCTGAGAACAGTCATTCTTGAGCTCAGGGTCCAGGCTTTGTAAGAGATTCCCCTGAACCCATGCTATTGTGAAAATAAACTGATTCTCACCCCAGCCTCTGATGTCAGTCCTGTGTACCTTAGTTTCAGCTGGATTATATGGTAAATCTATTTCTAGTTATCTCAGAAACCTCTATATTGATTATATCAGTTTACATTCCCACCAACAATGGAGAAGGGTTCCTCTTTTCCCATCCTCTCTCCAGTATTTATTGCCATTTGTTTTCTTGATGATAGCCATTGTGGCAGAACTGAGATGCAGTCTCAGAAGTTTTAATTTGCATTTCCTTGATGGCTAAAGATATAGAAGTTGGTTTTATATGTTTATTGGCTATCTATATTTCTTCTTTTGAGAATTCATATTAAGTTTCAAAGCTCATTAAAATTTTTTTTTTTTTTTTTTTTTGAGGTAGGATCTTACTCTAGCTCAGGTTTTTTTTTTCTCAAGGTAGGGTTTCACGCTAGTCCATGCTGACCTGGAATTTACTATGTAGTCTCAGGGTGGCCTCAAACTCACAGTGATCCACCTACCTCTGCCTCCCGAGTGCTGGGATTAAAGACGTACACCACCACGCCCGGCTCCAGGTTAACCTGGATCTCACTGTGTAGTCCCAAGTTGGCCTTGAAATCATGACAATCCTAGCTCTGCCTCCTGAGTGCTGGAATTTTAAAGGCATGCACAACCATACCAGGGTTAAATTTTATTTTATGCATTTTGAAACATAGAGATAGAGGGGAGAGAGAGAGAGAGAAAATGAGAATGGGCATGCCAGGGACCCTAGCCATTGCAAATGAACTCCAGATGCATGGACCACTTTGTGCATCTGGATACTGGGGAATTAAATCCTGGTCATTAGGCTTTGTAGGCAAGTACCTCAACCACTGAGCCTTCTCTCCAGTCCTGAAAGTTATTTATTTATTTTGGTTTTTCGAGGTAGGGTCTCACTCTAGTCCAGGCTGATCTGGAATTCACTCTGTAGTCTCAGGGTGGCCTTGAACTCACAGCGATCCTCCTACCTCTGCCTCCCGAGTGCTGGGACTAAAGGCGTGCGCCACCATGCCCGGCCCAAAAGTTTATTTTTGGTTAATTTCTCCTTTAGTTTTTTTGAGTTCATTGTATTTCCTGGATATTAATCCTGTCAGATGTATAGCTGGCAAAGATTTTCTCCCATTCTGTAGGTTGCCTCTTTGCTTTATTCAGTGTCCTTTGCTGTACAAAAGCTTTATAATTTCATAAGTCCCAGTGGATGATTTTGACACTATTTTCAATAACGGGAAAGTATAAACACTGTTGTCAACCTTATATCCTAAGCTTTAATATATATTCAATAAGTTTATATTATATCTTGTAATTACAACTTCAGTGAGCAAGTTAATTATGCTAACCAGAATGGGTATTTTATAGTGAATTTTCATTTTTTTCTTAGAAGAATTGTTTACTATATATTTTCAAGTCTTACTATTAATATAAGAACAATACTTTTTATTTTAAAATATTATTAAATATTTTTTCTTCCCCAGCAATAAAATAACTCGTGATGGAATGGTACACTTGGCTGAGGTACTGAAAAGGAACACTACCCTGGAAGTAATAGACCTTTCTTTTAACAGAATAGAAGATGCGGGAGCAGTCTATCTCAGTGAAACCCTCCATTCCCACAACAGGAGTCTCAAAGCGTTAGTATGGTATACCACTTAATCAAAATAACAAACCTCAAATCATTTACTTAATAATGACGAAATGTTGCTGGGCATGGTGGCACACGCCTTTAGTCCCAGCACTCGGGAGGCAGAGGTAGGAGGATCGCTGTGAGTTCAAGGCCACCCTGAGACTCCATAGTGAATTCCAGGGCAGCTTGGACTAGAGTGAGACCCTACCTCGAAAAACCAAAATAATAATAAATAAATAAAAATAAAAACAATGAAATGTCAAGATTCAGTTTCTAAATCTCACTGTATTAAGTTATAGTAAACATTTAATTTCTCTTAACATCTTATGGGCTGGAGAGATGGCTTAATGGTTAACGCACTTGCTGGCATAGCCAAAGGACCAAGGTTCAATTCCCCAGTACCGACACACACATGAAGCCAGATGCACAGGGTGGCACAAGCATCTATAGTTTGCTTGCAGTGGCTGTAGACCCTGGAAACCCATTCTCTCTCTAAATAAATTAAATAAATAAAAATAACATCTTAGAAATTATCTAGTCAGGTGTGGTGGTGCATGCCTTTAATCCCAGCACTCAGGAGGCAGAGGTAGCAGGATCACTGTGTGTCTGAGGCCACCCTCTACATAGTAAATTCCAAGTCAGCCTGGGCTAGAGTGAGACCCTACTTCGAAAAAACAAAACAAAATGAGACTGATTCTAGGAGTAACTGCTTATTAAAATTAGTGAAAAATTCTTATTGCTTATTTATCTTAAATTCCAACAAAATTTTACATATTCAATATGATAAAGACTTTTATTTGTAGTCTACATAAGCAGATTTCCTAGGTACATGAACCATTCCATAAGAAAACAAGATTCTTTTTCTTTTTCTTTTTTTTTGGGTGGGGGGGAGGTTTCGAGGAAGCATCTCATTCTGGCCCAGGTGGACCTTGAATTAACATTGTAGTCTCAGGGTGGCCTTGAATTCATGGTGATCCTCTTTACCTCTGCCTCCCAAGTGCTGGGATTAAAGGTGTGTGCCACCACACACGGCCAAGTTTCTTGAATTAAAGAAATTATCTGGTTAATATTTTGATCACAACATTAAAACATGTTAAAGAACAGTGCAGAGACCATACAAAGGAAGAGGTTTTAGAGCTGGAGAGATGACTTAGTAGTTAAAGGTGCTTGCTTGCAAAGACTGACAGTCCAGATTCCATTCCCCAGGAACCATGTAAAGCCAGACCCACAAAGTTTGTTCACTGTGGCAAGAGGCCGTGGTGTGTCCTCTCACTCCCTGTGTCTCACTATATTGAAGAAAGTGGGAATTTTTTGGAGGGGAGGGTTGTTTCTTCCTTTTTTCAAGGTAGGGTCTTGCTCTAGCCCAGGCTGACCTATAATTCACTATGTAGTCTCAGAGTGGCCTCAAATTGAGGCAATGATCCTACCTCTGCCTCCCAAGTGTTGGGACTAAAGGTGTGTACCGCCATGCCCGATTTTTTTGGTTTTCAAGGCCGGGCATCCCTCTAGTCCAGTTTGACCTGGAACTCAAGGCCATCCTCCAAACTCTGCCTTCCGAGTGCTGGGATTAAAGGCATGTGTCACCATGCCAGGCAAGAAAATGGTTTTAATAAATGTTGCTGCACCCAGGTATGGTGGTGCATGCCTTTAATCCCAGCATTCAGGAGGATGGAGTAGGAGGATCTCTGAGTTCAAGGCCAGCCTGAGACTAATTCCAGGTCAGCCAGGGCTAGAACAAGACCCTGCCTAGAAAAACAAAAACAAAAAATAAATGCTGGTGTTAACTTGGTCATTCTTTCCTACAGACTATCTGTAGCCAGTAACCAGATCAAGGGAGAAGGACTGGTTGCACTTTCACAGTCAATGAAAACAAATCCCACGTTATCACATATCTATATTTGGGGAAACAAATTTGATGAGGCTACATGTGTGGTAAGTTTTTTTTCTTTAATAAAGGTTTTATTCTGGGCTCTTTTTTGTAACCTCAACACAGGTTTCTTTTAGAAATGGTTTCCAAGCCCAGTGTGGTCATGCATGCCTTTAATCCCAGCACTTGGGAGGCAGAGGTAGGAGGATCACTGTGAGTTCAAGGCCCCCTTGAGACTGTGAATGCCAGATCAACCTGGGCAAGTGAGAGAGACCCTACTTCAGAAAACAAAACAAAAATAAATAAATAAGAAATGGTTTCCAAATATGGTGAGAAAATATTGTTTTAGTACTTTGAATTTAAGTCCTAAAGATTTGCTACAAGAAAGTTTATGGTAAAAAAAAAAAAAAAAAAAACAAAATGATACCAGATGCCACATAATTAAAGATCATTTATTATAGTTCCAATATCTCCAAAATAGAAAAATAAAAAATCACAATTAGGGCTGGAGAGATGGCTTAGTGGTTAAGGCATTTGCCTGTGAAGCCAAAGGACCCAAGTTCAATTCACCAGGACCCACACAGGCCAGGTGCACCAGAGGCACATGCATCTGGAGTTTGTTTGCAGTGACTAGAGGCCCTGGTGTGCCCATTCTCTGTCTCCTGTCTCCCTGCTTACAAATAAATAAAATTTTTAAAAATATATTTAAAAACACAATTAATTTGATGTAACAAAATTTCCAACCTGCTCCAAGGAAATATACCAAGGTTAAGAATTAGACTTCAGCTGCCAGAGTATTTGGTATATTGCTCATAGAAAGCCTAAGATCCTTTATATTACTTTTGTTTTCTTTCTTTTTTTTAAGAGAGAGAAGGAAAGAGTAAGAATGAATGGGCATGCCATGGCCTCCAGCCACTGCAAATGAACTCCAGACACATGCAGCACCTTGTGCATCTGGCTTACATGGGTCCTGGGAAATCAAGCCTGGGTCCTTTGGCTTTCCAGGCAAGCACCTTAACCCTTCCAGCCCCCCTTTATATTACTTTTGAAACAAAATGCATCGTAACTCTTTCAATTTGGAAATGAAGAAAAAAAGTGTAAATTAAAATGTAAAAAGATGGGCATGATGGTGTGTACTTTTAGATACAGCACTCTGGAGGCAGAGGTAGGATCACTGTGAATTCGAGGCCAGCCTGAAACTACAAAGTGAGTTCCAGGTCAGCCTAAGCTAGAGTGAGACCCTACCTTGGGGGGGGGGGGGGAATTACAAGAGGACTAACTAAAATCCTACCACAAACAGGGTAATAAAATATGCAGTACTGTCTAAAAACCACCCATCATTAAAAAAAAAAAAAAATCCATATCCTTCCCTTAATAGTTCTTTGCAATGAAACCAAAAGCAATGAAAAATTAAAGCAGAAAGCAAACCAAACTTAAAGTCTTTTTAAAAAAAATTTTTTTTGTTATTTATTTATTTATTTATTTGAGAGTGACAGAGAGGAGGAGAGAGAGAGAGAGAGAGAATGGGCACGCCAGGACTTCCAGCCACTGCAAACGAACTCCACACACGTGCGCCCCCTTGTGCATCTGGCTAACATGGGTCCTGGGGAATTGAGCCTCGAACCAGGGTTCTTAGGCTTCACAGGCAAGCGCTTAACTGCTAAGCCATCTCTCCAGCCCCAAACTTAAAATCTTTTGATGTCCATAAACAAAAACAAAACAAAAAAGCCAGGAGTGGTAGTGCATAATCTCAGCACTCGGGAGACAGAGGTAGGAGGATCTCCATGAGTTCAAGACCACCTTGAGACTACATGATGAATTTTAGGTCAGCCTGGGCTAGAGTGAGACCCTACCTCAAAAAAAAAAAACAAAAAAAAACCTTTTGTTCAAATTTTTACCTGACAAAGCAGTTCATTAGATGCCCTTACATGGACACCAAGAATCTATGATATATATGAGAAACATTCTACAATAGAGGGGGCTGGAGCGATGGCATAGTAGCTAAGGCTGCAAATCCAAAGGACCCAGGCTCAAATCTCCTGGACCTATGTAAGCCAGATACACAGGGTGGCACATGCGTCAGGAGTTCATTTGCAGTGCCTTACAGCACTGGTGTGCTCATTCTCTCTCTCAAATAAATAAATAAAATATAAATTTTTTTAAAGGGGCTGGAGAGATGGCTTAGCAGTTTAGGCGCTTGCCTGCAAAGCTGAAGGATGCATGTTCAGTTCCTTAGTACCCACATAAGCCAGATGCATAAGGGGGCACATGCACCTGGAGTTTTTTTGCAGTGGCTAGAAGCCCTGGTATACACATACACTGTCTATCTTCCTCTCTCTGTTTTAAAATAAATAAAATATTTAATTTTTGTTGTTGTTGTTTTGTTTTTCGAGGTAGAGTCTCACTCTAGCCCAGGCTGACCTGGAATTCACTTTGGAGTCTCAGGATGGCCTCGAACTCACGTTGATCCTCCTACCTCTGCCTTCCGAGTGCTAGGATTAAAGGTGTGCACCACCACACCCAGCTATATGTATAATGTTTTTTTTAACTTGGGAGACAGAGGTAGGAAGATCATATATATATATATATGAATATACATATATATTCATATGTATGTATGTATGTATGTATGTATGTGGGAGTTAAGGCTGGAGAGATGGCTTAGCAGTTAAGGTGTATGCCTGCAAAGCCTAAGGACCCAGGTTCCATTCTCCAGATCCCACCTAAGCCAGATGCACATGGTGGCGCCTGCGTCTGGAGTTTGTTTGAAGTGGCCGGAAGCCCTGGCAGGCCCATTCTCACTCTTATCCCCCCCCCAACCGTTTCTAATAAATAAATAAGTCTTTAAAAAAAAAAAAACTTCTTAAAAAGAGGAGGTAATAGAGGGCTAGAGTGACAGCTTAGCATTTAAGGTGTTTGCCTGGGAAAGCCTAAGGACCCAGGTTCAAGTCCCCAGTACCCATGCAAGCCAGATGCACAAGGTGGCATATACTTGTGGAGTTCGTTTGCAGTGGCTAGAGGCCCTGGTGCGCCTGTTCTAAGTAGATAAATAAATAACCAAAAATTAAAATACCACCAACTTCTTTAATACAAAAATTACTTTTCCAAATATCTATTTAAATTTATTTCCTTTATTTCTTTCTTTAACAAATAAAAATTAGGGCTGGAGGGATGGCTTAGCAGTTAAGGCATTTGCCTGCAAAGCCAAAGGACCCAGGTTTGATTCCCCAGGACCCACATTAGCCAGATGCACTAGGGGGCGCACGTGTCTGGAGTTCGTTTGCAGTGGCTAGAGGCTCTGGTGTGCCCATTCTCTCACTCGCTCTCCCTCTTTCTCTGTCAAATAAATAAAATATTTTAAAAATTAATTAATTAATTAAAATTAAAGAAGAATTGAACCTGGGCATGGTAGTACACACTTTTAATCCCAGAATTCTGGAGGCAGAAATAAGATTGCTGTGAGTTCAAGGCCAGCCTGGGACTACAAAGTGAGTTCTAGGTCAGTCTGGGCTATGGTGAGACCCTACCTTGAAAGAACCAATAACAATATTATATATAATAATAATACTAAAATAAAATTAAAAGTTGAGTGGGCTGGGGAGATGGCTCAGCCTTTAAATGCACTTGCTTACAAAACCTGCCAGTCTGGGCTGTCCAGCACCCATGTAAAGCAGGATGTATAAAGTAGCTTTCTGGGGCTGGAGAGATGAGTTGGTGGTTAAGCACTTGCCTGTGAAGCCTAAGGGCCCCAGTTCAAGGTTTGATTCCCCAGGACCCACGTAAGCCAGATGCACAAGGGAGTGCATGCGTCTGGAGTTCGTGTGCAAGGGCTAGAGGCCCTGGCATGCCCATTCTCTCTATCTGCCTCTCTCTGTCACTGTTTAAAAATATTTTATTTATTTGTTTGAGAGCGAGAGGAAGGGGAGAGAGAGAGAGAGAGAGAAAATGGGTGCACAAATGAACTCCAGATGCATGTACCACCATATCTGGCTTATGTGGGTCCTGGGAAATCGAACCTGGGTCCTTTGGATTTGCAAACAAGCGCCTTAACCACTAAGCCATCTCTCCAGCCCTGTCACTCTTAAATAAATAATACAAATAAATAAATAAAAGTGGCTTTCTGGCATTCCTTTGGTGAGATTCTAGTGTGTGTGCACACATACAAAATTAAAGTAACTGTCTAACACTACTTAGTACTTATACTTTCTTAGCCTAAACATGACTTCAGGGGGTTCTTGAATTCCATACAACTAAGTCCAAACATCAGTTTGTTTTTGACCCTATCATCAACTTTGTATGGTGGGGTGGGAAGAGTCTCCTAGGCTGGCCTTGAACTTGTGATCTTCCTGCCTCAGCCTCCAGAGTGTGGGATTACAGACATAAACCACCATGCCTAGCTCAATCATCACTTTTTTTTTTTTGCATGTGCAGAGGGTATGTGTACAGCGTAGTGACTGCACATATGTGTGCAGGTGCACACACGTATATGTGTACCCTATGCTCGTGTGGAAACCACAAAACATCAGGCATCCTTTTATTGCTCATTTGCATACTTCCTTGAGATGGGGTGATTCCCCTCACTCTCTCAGCTAGCCCAGATATGTTTTGGTCTTTTCCTTCACCCCACAAATTCACAGATCTATATTTAACCATGTCCAGCTCTTTATGTGGGTTGAATTTGGCAGTTTCCTGCCTTAGAGGCCCTTGTTCTCTTGTTTAAACTCCTAACTGCTGAGGCATTTCTCTAGCTAAATCCTTTTTTTTTTTTTTTTTCTTTTTTTTGGTCAAGGTAGGGTCTCATTCTAGCCCATGCTGACTTGGAATTCACTCTGTAGTCCCAGGCTGGCCTCGAAATCACAGCGATCCTTACTTCTGCCTCCTGAGTGCTGGGATTAAAGACATGTGCCACCATGTTTGGCCCAAATCTTTTTTTTTTTTTTTTTTTTGGTTTTTCAAGGTAGGGTCTCACTCTGGTCCAGGCTGATCTGGAATTAACTCTGTAGTCTCAGGGTGGCCTTGAACTCATGGCGATCCTCCTACCTCTGCCTCCCAAATGCTGGGATTAAAGGTGTATGCCACCATGCCCGGCTCCAAATCTTATTTTTGAAAAGCATATAAATCAACTCTCTAGAGCTTGAAAAATGTGACTGTGGGTTCTCTGATTTGCAGAATTGGTAATATAATTAACTTAAGGATTCACAACATGTGTTGTACATTAAAAATATGCCTATTGGGTCATGGTGGCACACATCTTTAATTCCAGCACTCAGGAGGCTGAAACCCTACTTTGAAACAAAACAAAACCAGAAAGCCTCATACATGAAAAACTTAGAAATATTTTTGCAGTAAAATTATGTGGAACTAAATAAACAAAATCTGCAATACCTGGAAAACATTAAAATTCAATAATATTCAAATGTCTTATTAAACTAAAATAGCACAGCTAAATTGAATATTTACATTTGCCAAATAACTACAGTAAATTGAGTAAGATATTCTTAATGACAGTTTTTCCTAAAAACCCTAGGCATATTCAGATTTAATACAAAGTGGCCGGCTGAACCCAGACCACACCGATGTGGAGCCGTATGTGGTGGATGAGCACGTGTATCTTGCGGAAGTCTCCAATGGCCTTAAAAGGCATTATTACTGGACACCAACTTTTGGAGACACTTACGTTCCTTCATCAAGTGCAGGCTTTGCTCTTGTTCCAGTAGGTCAACACCTCTGAAAAACAAGCTCTAAAATACATTTCTTGTTATGTTTAAGAGATTAATATTTGATAGGATATTTTTCTTTCATAAACTAGAACATAACTTTTACCAAATGCATACAACTTTGTGTAGCATCCTGCTGTGGCCCAGGCTGACCTGGAATTTACTATGTACTCTCAGGGTGGCTTCGACCACATAGTGATCCTCCTACCTCTGCCTCCCAAGTGCTGGGATTAAAGACCTGGACCATCAAACATACACAACTTTGTATAGCTGTTCACCATGGAAAACTTTTTTTTTCAACTAAATTTTATATTACAAAGGCAAAAATTTTAAACCTGAAGAAACCAAGGGATCATATTAATGCTTTTTAAGAATATTTGAGAGAGTTTGTGTATGGGTGTTCCAGGGCCTCTTGCCATTGCAAACAAACTCCAGATGCATTCATCACTTTGTGCATCTGGCTTTATGTGTGTACTGGGGAATTGAACCTGGGCTGGCAAGCTTTGAAAGTAAGCACCTTTCTTTTAATTTATTTGACAGAGAAAGAGGGGAAGTGAGAGAGAGGATGGGTACGCCAGGGCCTCCAGCCACTGCAAATGAACTGCAAACGCATGTGCCCCCTTGTGTATCTGGCTAACATGGGTCCTGGGGTATCAAACCTGAGTCCTTCAGCTTTGCAGGCAAACACCTTAACAGCTAAGCCAACCCTCCAGCACGAAAGCACGCACCTTTAATCTCTAAGCCATCTACTACCTAGCCCCTTAATTCTTTTTATACTGAAAATCTAACCAAGTATTGAAACAGTGTACAAGTAAATGTCACCACAGGTATCTTAACTAAATGCTATTATGAAATGTAGGTTTTAGTGACAAATCCCTAGTGGACCTCAAGAAGGATCAAAGTTCAGAATTCAACAAGTATTTGAGCCAGGCATGGTGGTACATGCCTTTAATCCCAGCACTTGGGAGGCAGAGAGGTAGGAGAATCACCATGAGTTTGAGGCCATCTGGAGACTGCATAGTGAATTCCAGGTCAGCCTGAACTGAGAGCTGAAAAGATGGTTTAGCAGTTAAGGCTCTTGCTTGCAAAGCCTAAGACCTAGGTTTGATTCCCTAGAAGCCTAGAACCCTAGAAGCACATGGTGACGCATGCATATGGAGTTTGTTTGCAGTGGCTAAAGACCCTAACATGCCCATTCTCTCTCTCTTGTCTCTCATATAAATAAAACAAAAAAAAATTTTTTTAAGTATTCAAGGGCTGGAGAGATGACTTAGTGGTTAAGGCACTAGCCTGTGAAGCTTAAGGACAACCATGTTCGACTCTCCAGATCCCACAAAGGTGAGGCAAGTACAAGGTTGCACATGCCCACTAGGTGGCACAGTGTCTGGAGTTCAAATGCCATGGTTGAGGCCCTGGCATAACAATTCTAAAATAAAAATATTCAGCCTAGGCCAGAGTGAGACCCTACCTCAAAAAACAAACAACAAACAAAAAAATTTAAAATAATAAAATAAAAATAAATAAATAAGGCATTTGACATAACCTATTTTACAAGCAGGGCATGGTGGCATATGCCTTTAATCCCAGGACTCAAGAGGTAGAGGCAGGAGGATCGCCTTGAGTTCCAGGACACCCTGAGACTATAAAGTGAATTTCAGTCAGCCTGGGCTACAATGAGACCTTACCTCAAAGAACCCTCCCCCCGCCCCCGCCAAAAAAAAAAAATTACAAAAACAGGGAAATAGGGCATGGTGGTGCACACCTTTAATACCTGCACTTAGGAGGCAGTGGTAGGATTACTGTAAATTGAGAGGCCGGCCTGGAACTAGAGTGAGTATCTGGGCTCAAGTAAGACCCCACCTTGAAAAAAAAAAAAAAAAAGCAAATAAAAACCGTCTTTTTGGGCTGGAGAAACGGTTTAATGGCTAAGGTGCTTGCCTGAGAAGCCAAAGGACCAAGATTTGATTCCCCAGTACCCACTTACGCCAGACACACAGGTGGTACATGCATATGGAGTTTGTTTGCAGTGGCTGGAGGGCCTGGAGCACCCAATCTCTTTCTCTCCCTCCCTCAAATATATGTTTTGTTTTGTTTTTTAAACGACCTCTTCTTGGGCTGGAGATGGTAAAGCGCTTGCCTGCAAAGCTTAACCACCCAGGCTCAATTCCCCTGTACCCACTTAAAGCCAGATGGAACATGGATCTGGAGTTTGTCCGCAGCAGCTGGAAGTGCTGGTGCATCCATTCTCTCTCTGCTTGCAAATACGTTTTTAAACACTTTCTTCTCAGGACTGGAAAGATTTCCCAGTGGTCAAAGCACTTGTTTCTAAAGCCTGATGATTCTCCATGTAAAGCCAGATGCACAAATTGATGCATGCATCTGGAATTCTTTTGTAGTGGCAAGAATAGGTGCAACCCTGGTGCACCCATTCTCTCTTTTTGCAAATTAAAAAAAAAAAAATCCTCTTAGAGATAATCACTGTTCTTACTTCCAATAGTACAGACTACTAGTTTTGCCCATTTTTAAACTTTACATACAACGAAATCACAGTATAGAACTTTTTGCATCTGTGTTCAGCATATTAGTGCAACTCATCCTTGTTGTTTAACATAGCAGTAGTCCATTTTTCACAGCTTTGCATAAATATTCCATCAGCTCCTGGGTAGACGCATACAGGATTCCGGAAAGATACGGCCTTTCAGGCTAAAACAGACACTCAATCCCTTAGCAATGCAATATGTTTCTCAGGCCAGGCCTCGGTCTATTCCTGCATGGTATGGTAGGACCCCAGTTCACATATTGTTGCAAGGAAAGATTCAGAAGACAGCTGAGTCTGCAGTGGGTATGGCATGCGATAAACCTGTATTCTAACCCACACTTGGCTGCTTGAGACAGGAGCAGCTGAGAGAGCCTTAGAGAACTGTCCACACCTGAGAGAACTGAGTTGCGGTCAGCTCAGTTTAGAGCTACCAGGCTCTGACCAAGCTTGGAAAGGCCTGATCATATATTTTGCAGTCCACTGCCTAGTGCAGAGGCGAGGAGGATTCCCAGATGTATCTATTCTGATAGCAGTATATCATATAAGCCCCACTCTTACATGTGGGAAACATTTGAGAGATGACAAAAGTTTTAAAGGGTGTTTTCCTCAAAGATTATGCATCCAAGTTGTTTATTTATTTATTTATTTTTTGAGGTAGAGTCTCACTCTAGCTCAGGCTGACCTAAAATTCACTATGTAGTCCCATATGATCCTCCTACCTCTGCCTCCTGAGAGCTGGGAATAAAGGTGTGTGCCACCACGCCCAACTCCAAGTAGCTTTTCAGTGGGCTAAGGCTGAAATTTAATTTCATATAGGCTTTATTTGATGAAAACTTAGGGGGGGGGCAGGTTTGAATTTTTTGTACTTGTACATATTCTGATTTCAGTATTTTTTTTTCAATATTTAAAATACTGGTAACTTGGGGATGGAGAGATGGCTTAGTGGTTAAGGCATTTGCCTACAAAGCCAAAGGACCCTGGTTCAATTCCCCAAGACCCACGTAAGCCACATGCACAAGGGGGCGCATGCATCTGGAATTTGTTTGGAGTGACTGGAGGCCCTGGTGTACCCATTTTCTCTCTCTTTCTCAAGTAAGTAAATTTTTAAAATTAAGAAAAATACTGGTAACTTTTAAAATCCAAACCTGAGGATATTCACATCCAACATGTTTAATATATATTTTCCGTAAGTTACAAGGCTATGATGTTGAATGGAGGAGGTGTTGCAGAGGGCAGAGTAAACTCTGTCACAGTCTCAAGAAATTAATGGGGGCTGGGCATGGTGGCGCACGCCTTTAATCCCAGTACTAGGGAGGTAGAGGTAGGAGGATCACTGTGAGTTTGAGGCCACCCTGAGACTCCATAGTGAATTCCAGGTTAGCCTGGGCTAGAGTGACACCCTACCTTGAAAAACCAAAAAAAAAAAAAAAAAATTAATGGCTCATTCTGAGCATGATCCACACCTGTATTTCCAGAGACTGAATCAAAAGAACTGATGCTGGAGCTAGCCTGAGCTACATAACACATTCAGGCCAACCTGCAATATGTAGCAAAACCTTGTCTCAAATTCTGATAGGAATGATGGTGTTTGATTAGAGGATTTTAAAAAAATTAGTAATTGTCTATTTTAACAACTCATTTGTAAACTTTCTGTGGGATCAGTATGCAAAAATGATAAATGGCTATCACAATGAATTCACAGAACCCTAACTTTTAAAAAACCTGTTTTCCAAAGATTATTAAAATTATCATGAAATTAAGCATAAATACCACTTAATAGCAAAATCCCATTTAATATATAATCTACAATTTCCTTGAAAAGAAGTCTAGATTCCAACAATACAGTAGGAATAATACAAATACAAAACAAAATTAGAAAATAGTTTCTCAGTAAGATTCAAGATTTTAAAGAGAGACTTTCAAAAATTTCTATAATAATTAAGAATCTGTCCCAAAACTGCATTATAACAAATCAAAAGGAATTACAATGATTACCAGATACAACCAAAATATATGGATGTTCAGAATGATAAGAACAGATCATCTGTGTTTCTAAGCTTTTTTTACATGGGATTTTGGAGGGGAAGAAGATGACAATGACTCAAGCCACACAGATTTAAAATACATTTAGCTAAGCAGATGATGTACTTTTAGGGGAAAAAAGCACAATTGACCTTGGCTACTCCAATTAAACAAAACAATCCTGAAAATTGGATACTAATTTATGAAAAGGCAAAATGTTAATTATTGAGTTGGGAGGTTGCAGCTCAAGCCTGTAATGGCAACACTTTGGAGACTGAAGCAGGAGGATCATGAGTTTGAGGCTAGCCTGTGGTACAAAATAAATCAGGTAATTGTTGTAATTATCATTATATTTGAGGAAATCCAATAATTATTGCCTTCATACAACTATAGTGCTTTAGCAATTTTTTTTTTTTTTTGATCCTCCTGTCTCAGCTTCCCAGAGTACTGGGAACTACATGCATGTCCTCCATACCTTGGCTATGTATGGCACTTTTTTAAAAATAAATTTTTTTAGATGTTTGGATTAACAAAGATATAAATTAAACATAACTGTTCTACTCTGCCAGATTTGTTACAGAGGTTTAGTTGTTTCATTTTTCTTTTAACTTACTACATTCCAGTAAGTTTTTATTGAACTGAAACCACAAAAGATTAGGTGAACATTTCCTATTTTTATAAATTTTGTGTAAACCAAGTATGTTAAATACATGTGCAGATATTTTGGCTAAGTAATAAAATGCTAAATTTGCATTATACAAAGGTGGTATTGGAAACTCTCTTCAGTTAAGTCAATCCCACTGGCGGCAATTTATTGTGAGAATGTTATGTTCACTGAGAAATAGTGACAATTTTTCCAGTTAAATAAATGAATTGTTTACATAGTATGTCTTCTAGCTGATATCTATAAATTGCACCCCAAACAGAAAATTAAAAACTTTGCTACCAATAAGCATATTAAATTTCAGAATTAGTTTAAAACTTGAAAACAAAAAAAGCCATGGCAGACACACATGGTTATTAACATTATGGGAACTGAGTTTGTGAAGCTGGTAATTAAAGTCCAAAGATAAGGCAGTGAAAAAATCTGTAGGGAGAGTGAGATGAAGAGAATGTGCACCAACAGCAGGGTAATACTAAACTTTCTACATTCTCGTGGAAGGAAAAAGTCTGCTACGGAACTATAGCAACCAAAAGTTGTGGTTTAATTTATAAAACTTATGAACCCAAATTTGTAGACAACTCAAGTATAAAATGTTTAATAAACTGAATTTCTAATCTGTTTGAAGTTAGTATCTTAATTCTGTGTGTGTGTGTGTGCGTGTTTTGCTATGGGTAGAACCCAAGGCAAATTTTATTCGCAATATAATGTGTCAAATTTAGAAGCCAAGTGATTTCTAGTGTGCATTCTGTATTTAGAAAATTCTTTATAGAATCTGAAACATAATTTAAAAAGTAGATAACTGACATAAGACAGCCTTATCAAATTTTTCAAAATTTGGTACTCATTTCCAGTACTATACAAAGCTAATAAAATATAAACTGAATCAAAATTCACAACTGTCCTTTAACTACATAAAAACACCACATTATCTATTTTAAAAATATAGTCTCAAAGAATTCAGAACAAAAACTGACTTGCTGACCACTGGTTTTCTCCGGAATGTTGATGAAAAACTTATATACAGTTTTCTAAGTTTTTAAGAAAAACACTTCTTTTGGCTTCTTTAGAAAATTACCTCTAAAGGATCACAAATAAAGAAATAACCTAATTCTTACTTTGTATCTCAATTTCCATAGGTAGAAATATGATATATAACCCCCACCCCCAGTTTACATATTGGTGTACTGGGTTTACAACAAAAACTGATACTGTTTTTGGAGATGATACTATTGTTGATTTTGCTTAAATTTTGAGGAGAATGAAAAAAAAAAAAAAAACCTATCCAAACAGAATCAGAGCTAGGCACTGTGGCACACAGGCCTTTAATCCCAGCATGCAGGAGGCTGAGCTAGGAGGATCACTGTGAGTTAGGGGCCAGCCTGGAGCTACAGAGTAAATTCCAGGTCAGCCTGGATTAAAGTGAGATCTACATTGAAAAACACCAAAAACCAAACCAAAACAACCAGAATTCACAAACTGATAGATGCTACTGCAGGAGTGAATGGTAATTCTAAAATGGAATTAAGGCAGTTTTAAAGGCAACTAAAACTTATCCACCCAAAACAGTATTACCATTCCTTAAAAAGAGATTTGTGTACTTTGTACATAAAAGCCAAAACTCAAAACAGGAGCTGCAGTTAGGATGCAGCACTGGGTGATTCTACTTCAGTGAATAAAAAGCAATGGTCACAGCTCAGATGAAGGGTATTTAATATGAAAATATGCACCTTGCCAGAGAATTGTGTTTACTACCAGACATGTCTTAACAATTCCACATTCCTCACCCAGTCAATATAACTGTTGTAAAAAAATCAGCTGTGGCTCTGAATACCCATTCACAGTGGACCTCAGCAATGCGTCTGAGGTAGGAGACTGACTGTCCGTGACAGGGAGAAGCATGTGGTGGTCCTCTGTGCCAAGTGGAAGAGCTAAGGGTAGAGTCATATCAGAAGGCTTCACATCTATAGCTTCTGACATTGGGCTTTTTTGTATGGAATCTTGATCATTTAAAGTATGACCATCTGGAGTTTTATCTGCACCTGAAATGAAGGTAAGAAATAGACTACTTTTAAAAACACAATGAGATAAGTTCCAACCTCTATACCCTGGCATGACCTGTTTCTCTTTTACTCACATGCCTGCTATATTATCAATGAATGCAAACCAATCTGGGCTTCAAGTCAATGAGGTAGGAGGATTGAGTTTGAGACCAGCCTGAGGCTACATAGTGAATTCCAGGTTAGCTTGGGCTAGAGTAAAACCCTACCTCAAAACAAAAAAAAAAAAAAAGAGTAAGTTCTGGCTGGAGAGAGGGCTTAGCGGTTAAGGCACATGCCTGCGAAGCCTAAGGACCCTGGTTTGATTCTGCAGGTCCCACCTAAGCCAGATGCACATGGTGGTGCATGTGCTTGGAGTCCATTTGCAGTGGCAAGAGGCCCTGGCGTGCCCATTCTCTCTCTCCCTCTGTCTCTAATAAATAAATAAATTTAAAAAAAAAAGAATAGGTTCAAACATAAATGGATTTAATGATTCTAGCCCAGCCCAGGGTAAAGTTGTTCCTATCTACCTTACTACAAATCTGTCATATTTCTACTCAGCAATGCCCTGACTCCTTAACTAGACTGTAAAAATCTTCAGCAGAAATGTCCGGTTTTATTTCTCTAACTCTTCCCCCCCACCCCCCGAGTTAGGGTCTTGCTCTAGTCCATGCTGACCTGAAAGCCACTATATAGTTGCAGGCTAGCCTTGAACTCACAGCAATCCTCCTACCTCTGCCTCTCAAGTGCTGGGATTAAAGGTATGCACTGCCACACCCAGCTCTTCTTTAAATTGCCTTCACATACTGAACAGCTATGTATCTAACACTCTAACTATTGAC
Organism: Jaculus jaculus; assembly: GCF_020740685.1. Lineage (NCBI taxonomy): Eukaryota > Metazoa > Chordata > Mammalia > Rodentia > Dipodidae > Jaculus > Jaculus jaculus. Next base: position 80,293,381 of record NC_059112.1, on the reverse strand, counting down.
AGTTTTAATGAGTTCATATTTTTCAGAGACTTCAAGTCTGAAATATGGCACCTATCTTCCCAGGTGAGAAATTCTGTTCTATTGGAAGGAGACATCACACTGACTAAAAAAATACCTTTGAGACTAGGCATGGTGGCACACACCTTTAATCCCAGCACTTGGGAGGCAGAGGTAGAGTATTGCCTTGAGTTCAAGGCCACCCTGAAACTACATACTGAATTTCAGGTCTCCCTGGGCTACAGCAAGATCTTACCTCAAAAAACAACAACGAATTATAATACTCTGGGGCTGCAGAGACAGCTCAGTAGTTAAAGGTGCTTGCATGCAAAATTTTCCAGTACCCACACAAAGCCAGATACACAAAGTGGCTCATAAATTCATTTGCACTGGCAGGAAGCCCTGGCATATCCAGACTCACTTTGTCTCTCTCAAATAAATAAAAATATATTTTTTTTAATTGTAACTCTTGGGCTAGAGAGATGGCTTAGTGGTTAAGGTGCTTGCCTGCAAAGCCAAAGGACCCAGGTTCTATGCCTCAGGACCCACATGACAGATGCACAAAGGAGTGCATGCATCTGGAGTTAGTCTGCAGTGGTTGGAGGCCCTGGCATGCCTATTCTCTCTCTTTCTCTACAGACTTATTTCTCTCTCACACAAATAATAGATTAAACATATATATCCCTACTCTATTTATATATTTTAAACGTGTGTGCGCACACGCATGTGTGTGTATACATAAATTATAACTCTTCTTGCTGGATTTCTCTTCAGAGTAGCCAGTCAAGAAAACAGTCTGCAATACTATCTTGCCTTAGCAAAAGACCCATTAAAATATCCTCTGGAGGGAATTACTACTTCCTATCTTCATCCTCAGAAGTCTTAATCCTTTTTTGTTGCTTTTGAGATCATGTTACTTACAGCCCAGGCTGGCCCTAAACTCACAAGCATCCTGAAGGCTGAGATTATATATAGGTATGTACCATCATGTCATGTCCAACTTAGAGAAAAACAGTATTTTCTTTAGCAGTCCTGTGTTTAGAATGTTCTACAGTTTACATTTCTGGTCTCTTACAATAGATTATAGACTCTTTGAGGACCAGGATTTACCTTGTTCAATATCCTGCAGTTATGTGTATTTCATAGGTATTTAAAAATTGTTGACTTAATGGACTTACTGTAGTTTTCAGATGCTTCTAACCTGAAACTTTATGTTTGAGATCGATTATCACCTTTACACATCAAAGCCTGATGCTGTTCCTAGTTATAACAATAAAATGGTAAGCTTGGTTAAGGTGTGTCCCTGCAAAGCCAAAGGGCCTTGGTTAGGTTCCCCAGGACTCACATAAGCCATATGTACAAGGTGGTGCATGTGCCTGGAGTTCCTTTGCAGCAGCTGGATGCCATGGCACACCCATTCTCTCTCTCTCCCTCTCTCAAACAAATCAATAAAAAAAAAAAAAAAAAAAAAAACATTTAAAATGGTAAGCTTAGCCGGGCTTGGTGGCGCAGGCCTTTAATCCCAGCACTTGGGAGGCAGAGGTAGGAGGATCGTCGTGAGTTCAAGGCCACCCTGAGACTACAGAGTTAATTCCAGGTGAGCCTGGCCCAGAGTGAGACCCTACCTCAAAAAACCAAAAACAAAACAAAACAAAAAAAACCCCTAAAATGGTAAGCTTAATGAATCTTTTCCCAGATTCCATATGAAACAATAGGCCTAGAATTCTGTGTTCTAGCTTTTTACTGTGATGTAATATAACAATGTTGGGCTACCAGTTCCCTGTTACTTCATACATTGCAAGGTTGGTCTTTATAACTCTATTTCATAATAACTATGTTCAATCCTGGGATATCCAGATTCTGGTATGGGGAACAATGGTACTTCCTTAAATTGTTTTTCACTCTTCAAAGTGTTCACGGTAGGAGCTGGAGAGATGGCTCAGTGGTTAAGGTGGTTGCCTGAAAATATTCAGGGTTATTTGTTTTGAGACAGGGTCTTACCATCTAACTCAGGGCTATCCTTGAACCGGGACCTTTCTGTCTTTATCTCCTGAGTGCTGGATGTTACAGGTGTTTATCAATTCAACATTAAAAGAAGTACTCAGGGGCTGGAGAGATGGCTTATTGGTTAAGTGCTTGCCTGTGAAGCCTAAGGACCCCAGTTCAAGGCTCAATTCCTCAGCACCCACATAAGCCAGATGCACAAGAGGGCACATATATCTTGAGTTTGTTTGCAGTGGCTGGAGGCCCTGGTGCACCCATTTTCTCTTTCTCTCTGCCTCTCTCTCTCTCAAACAAAAAAATTTAAAAAGAAGTACAAAGAAATTTTCTACAAATTTTAAAGAGCTACTTTCTTCATATGTATATAAGTTTTTTTTTTTTTTTTTTTTTTTTTTGTAACGATCTACATCACTAGGCTGACCTGAGACTAGCTATTTAGCCAGGTTGGCTTTAAACTAGATTTCCTTGCTTCAGCCACAAAAGTGCTTATATTATTATGTTATGTTATGTTATGTTATGTTATGTTATGTTATGTTATATTATATTATAATACATTACATTACACTACACTACACTACATTATAATAGTGTGAACCATCATATCTGCCTATACCTATCTTTCCCCTACGTGAGGCAGGCTGGCCTGGAACTCATGGCAATCCTCCTACCTCAGCCTCCCAAGTGCTGGGATTTAAGGGGTGAGCCAACATACCTAGCTTACACGTAGTTTTTAAATATAGGTATCTAAAAATATTGATATTGACATTCATTTCCCCGTCACAGACTAGCATCAGCATGAGAGCCACAGTACTTTTAAACACACTCACTCACCAGAATGGACCTTTGTTTTGTGCTTCTTCAAATTTTTAATATCTGTGTAAGAATTTCCACATAGTTCACAGATAAATGGTCTTTCTCCTGACAAAGATAGCAAATTTAAAACTTCAGTATTTTAAAACTCCTAGCCAAGACAAAAATACCAATGTTGATAAATATAAAAATTACATTGCTTAAATTTGGTTTCAAGCTACCATTTTCATCAGTTGTGACATAGTAAAATGAGAAATTTTATATAAACAGGCACTTCTTTCCTTTATAGAAAGTACATCTCAAAACCAGGTGTGGTGGTGCACATCTTTAATCCCAGCACTTGGGAGGCAGAGGTAGGAGGATCGCTGTAAATTCAAGGCCACCCTGAAACTACACAGTGAATTCCAGGTCAGCCTGAGCTAGAGTAAGACCCTACCTCAAAAAACAAAAATAAAGAGCCAGGTATGATGGCACACGCCTTTACTCCCAGCACTCGAGAGGCAGAGGTAGGCGGATTACCACGAGTTCAAGAATACAGTGAATTCCAGGTCAGCTTGGGCTAGAGTGAGACCCTACCTCAAAAAAAAAAGAAAAGGGTGGGGGCTGGAGAGATGGCTTAGTAGTTAAGCGCTTGCCTGTGAAGCCTAAGGACCCTGATTCGAGACTCAATTCCCCAGGACCCACGTTAACCAGATGCACAAGGAGGCACATGCATCTGGAGTTCTGGAGTTCATTTGCAGAGGCTGGAGGCCCTGCTGTGCCCACTCTCTATCTGCCTCTTTGTCTGTCTGTCGCTCTCAAATAAATAAATAATGTTTTAAAAAAAAACAAAGAAAAGAAAGTACATCTCAATTTTAAAGAAAACTGAGCATTTTTATTATTTAAATTTGTAAACTAAAAAATAACCTCCTATTTCTATCAGATATTAGATATCATTTATATGCCAAAACCTGGCTAAGAGACAGTTTCTGCTCTCAAACACCTCACAAATTAGGAAATATTAAAAAAAACATACATACATACATACATTTATAACAATATAATAATTCTTTTTATTTATTTTTATTTTTTTGGTTTTTTGAGGTAGCGTTCTGCTCTAACCCAGGCTAACCTGGAATTTACTATGTAGTCCCAGGGCAGTCTTGAAATCCTCCTACCTCTGTCTCCTGAGTGCTGGGATTAAAGGCATGTGCCACCAAGCCTGGCTAAAATATTTTATTTTTATTTATTTGTGAGAGAAAGAATGGGCTTAACAGAGCTTCTAGCCACTGCAAACAAACTCCAAAAACATGTGCCACCTTGTGTATATTAGTTATGTGGGTCCTGGGGAACCAAACCTGGGTCCTTTGGCTTTGTAGGCAAGCACCTTTACTGCTAAACCATCTCTTCAGCCCCAATTCTTTTGAAGTAAGAACTGTTCCAGGACTGGAAAGATGGCTCAGCAGTTAAGGTGCTTGCCTGTAAAGCTAAGGACCTGAGTTTGATTCTCTGGTACCCATATAAAGACAGGTACATGGGCTGGAGAGATGGCTTAGCGGTTAAGAGCTTGCCTGTGAAGCCTAAGGACCCCAGTTCGAGGCTCGGTTCCCCAGGTCCCACGTTAGCCAGATGCACAAGGGGGCGCATGCGTCTGGAATTCATTTGCAGAGGCTGGAAGCCCTGGCACGCCCATTCTCTCTCTCTCTCCTCTATCTGTCTTTCTCTCTGTGTCTGTCGCTCTCAAATAAATAAATAAAAAATGAACAAAAAAAAAATTAAAAAAAAATTGAGAAAAAGACAGGTACACAAAGTACTACATACACCGGGGTCCGTTTGCAGTGGCTAGAGGCCTTGGTGTGCCCATTCTCTCTCTCTCTCTTCACTCTCTGCTTGCAAGTAAATAAAAATATTTAAAAACAAAGCTGTTTAGGCTGGGGCTGGCAGCTCAGTAGTAGTGTGCTAGCATCTATGAGGCTCTAGGTCGGTCCCCAGTGCTGGAGAAAAAACTGTTCAAGAACCATCAGTGCATAACTCCAAAAACCAAGGAACACGAGAACACAGTCACTACACAGGAACATGACAGTAAATTACTAAAACCCGACATATTTACTCTACTGTCAGTAGGAATTATGATGGGGGCTGAAAAGATGGCTTAGCAGTTAAAAGCACTTGCTTGCAAACCTGATGACCTAGGTTAGATTTTCCAGTACCCATGTAAAGCTAGATGCACAAAGTGGCACATGCAATGGAGTTTGTTTGCAGAGGCAAGAAGTCTGGCATGCCCATTATTATTCTCTGTGTATCTTTCTCTCTTGTTGCTTTCAAATAAAAAAAAAAAAATTGAAAAAAAAAAAAAAAGAACTGGGTTAGAGAAATGGCTCAGTGGTTGAAGGGCTTGCTTATAAAACTTAATGGCCTGGTTTCAACTCCCCAGTACCCACATAAAGCCAGATGTAGTAAGTGCCTCGTGTTTGGAGTTTGTTTTCACTGGCAGGAGGCCCTGGTGTGGCCATACTCTCTCTCTTTGTCTGCCTCTTTCTCTCAAATAAGTAAATAAAAATATATTTTAAAAAGATTTATAGCCAGGCGTGGTGGCACATGCCTTTAATCCCAGCACTCAGGAGGCACAGGTAGGAGGATTGCTGTGAGTTCGAGGCCACCCTGAGACTACATAGTGAATTCCAGGTCAGCCTGAGCTAGAATAAGACCCTACCTCGAAAAACAAAAAACAACAACAAAAAAAGATTTATGCTGGAGTTGGGCGTGGTGGTACATGCCTTTAATCCCAGCACTTGGGAGGCAGAAGTAGGAGGATTGTCATGAGTTCGAGACCACCCTGAGACTACATAGTGAATTCCAGGCCAGTCTGGGCTACAGTGAGACCCTACCTCTAACAACAACAAAAAATGTATGATGACTGGGAGACTGAGGTAGAAGAAGGATCAGCATCAAGTTCAATAACAGCCTGTATCTATAGAGTTAGTTCCTGGTCAGCATGGACTACAGTGAGATCCTACCTTGAAAAAGGCCCCGTCCCCCACCAAAAAAAAAAAGAAAGAAAGAAAAAAGATTTATGGAAAGTATTTGAAAACAACCACTATGTTTTAAAAGTGACATTCCCTTTGTCTATTCAATATCTTCATACAACTTAAAATCACTCCTAAAACTTGTATAACGAAACCCTATTTCATAAGAAAATTTGATGTTTTCTGGATATTATTTATTCCTTTCCACTTTTTTGGGATACCTATGTCATCTAATACCATTTAGTTTTGTTTGTTTTTGGTTTTTTCAAGATAGGGTCTCACTCTAGTCCAGGCTGACCTGGAATTCACTATGTAGTCTCAGGGTGGCCTCAAACTCACAGCAATACTCCTACCTCTGCCTCCCAAGTACTGGGATTAAAGGCATGCACCATTACTCCCAGCCCATTTTTTTTTTATTTAAAATTCAAATTATCTGGCATATTTCTTGGAAAATCAACACAATTCTTGACCAAAGTGAAATCACACTCCAAACGACTTAAAAGACAACAAAGTAGGCATTAACAAGTTGATTATTTATGTACTAAACATTGTTACAGGTAAATTATGACTAGCAACCATAGAGTCCATAATAATTTTAAAGCCAAGATTTACATAAAAATGAGAGAACAAGAATTCTCCCTAAACACAGACCTGTATGGGATCGAAAGTGTTTGTTGAGCTCTCCTGAGGAAATAAAACTTTTCCCACAAATACCACAAATGTATGGTTTTTCACCTAAATGGAAAATAAAAGATAGTGAAATGGGATACTATATCAATATAATATTTGTTAGTTCCAAATAATCTAAGGTAAGCTGTCAAAATATTACTTCAATTAACACTTCTCTATAGTATATATCCGAAGTATTTTCAGTAATATAACTCAAATAAATGATTCATAACTACTTTATACTGTTTATGTTTTTCATGTAACTAAAACCTTATTTCTTATTTCTGTAAATATCTCTCCTAGGATGAACTGAGTAAGGAATGTGATTTTTATGTGACTAAAACTATGTTGAATTCTGTCCATATTTTAAGTCTTGCTATCTAATTTATTATTCAAGGAGAGAAAGAACACTTAAGGAAGATTATATTTAAAAATACACAAGAGGGCTGGAGAGATGGCTTAGCGGTTAAGTGCTTGCCTGTGAAGCCTAAGGACCCCGGTTCAAGGCTTGGTTCCCCAGGTCCCACGTTAGCCAGATGCACAAGGGGGCGCACGTGTCTGGAGTTCGTTTGCAATGGCTGGAAGCCCTGGCGCGCCCATTCTATCTCTCTCCCTCTATCTGTCTTTCTCCCTGTGTCTGTTGCTCTCAAATAAATAAAAAATGAACAAGAAAAAAATATTTAAAAAAAATAAAAATACACAAGACTCTTACCAATAGTTTCAATCAAAACTGGTAATTTACATTTGAGTTATGCTTCAATTAAAAAAATCTCAGCCGGGTGTGGTGGCGCATGCCTTTAATCCCAGCACTTGGGAGGCAGAGGTAGGAGGATTGCCATGAGTTTGAGGCCACCCTGAGACTCCATAGTGAATTCCAGGTCAGTCTGGTCTAGAGTGAAACCTTACCTCAAAAAAAAAAAAAAAAAAAATCTCAGACTGTGTATGTAGGAATGGTCCTAAGAAGTTATAAATTTTCTACCACCATTTTTTTTTGTTTTGTTTTGTTTTTTTCAAGGTAGGGTCTCATTCTAGCCCAGGCTGACCTGGAATTCATAATGCAGTCTCAGAGTGCCACCTCCTACCTTTTATCTTTGCCATAGAATTTTATCCAAAGGACATCAATTCTCAAGATTTCTAGTCATAAAAACATGTTTCAGTTCTAGTTTATATATTTTCACAATTATCTGACTTTAATGCATATGGTGTATGATAAAAAAATTTTACCTACTTTATATTATTATAGAAAATAAGTCAAATTTTCAATTTTCATGTGAAAATCATAAGTATAGCTTCTGAAGTACAACAGCAGACATCTTACTATGAAGTCTGTAATCTATTTTCTGTACAAACCCAAGTCCCAGCAGAGCATGGTGGTGCACATCTTTAATCCCCGTACTCAGGAGGTAGAGGCGGTAGGATTGCCGTGAGTTGGAGGCTGCCCTGACACTACATAGTGGATTCCAGGTTAGCCTGGGCAAGACCCTACCTAGGAACCACCACCAAGAAACCCAAGTTACCTTTGTCTTTTATTTACAACTTTCCATACTTTAAGCAGACTTGCCATGTTCAAAACTCATACCTGTATGTTTTCGAGAATGAGTGATAAGAGAACTAGAGACAGCAAAAGCCTTCCCACATGTGTCACACACGTAAGGCTTTTCTCCAGTATGTCTACGGACATGGTAAGTCAGTGTGCTGGCTTGAGCAAATCTCTGTCCACACCTATCACAGACATATGGCTTCTCTCCACTATGCTTCCTGCAGTAAATAAATACACAGTCATACTGGTCAGTACAACAATCTGGAAGTCAACAGAAAGCATTTCTCACAGTTTTTCATGTAGCATTTTATTTTATCTCAATAAATTAAAAGTGCATATTTAAAAGTAGTTGTTTCTATGTAAAGTACTGTCAAATTAACTAAGTAACTAAAACATTAGTCCCAGGATAGGTTCAAAAGCTTTTTGCAATCATTACTCACTTATCAGTGAGCCCTTAATATTGGAATTATTTTTACTAGCTTGTTTACTCTTGTCAAAAGTTCTTTCTTTCAAGGCCCCCGAGACTACATAGTGAATTCCAACTCATCCTGGGGTAGAGGGAGACCCTACCTTCCAAACAGAAACAGAAACAAAAATCCAAAAACGTCTTTCTCAAGTTATCAGCACCTCTCTCCCCATATCCTCGCCCTCAGCAGACATCCTACTACTTCCTGTTTCAGGGAAAAATTTAAGCAGAAGAAAATTTCCCCATCCCAACACTCCACCAATAGGTACCTGCAACTATACAGTATAACTTAAGGGTGACAATTCCTCTCAATCTAACTGTTATGCATACTACTTGAGACTACTTAATGATCCTACTTCATCATTTCCCTAATTTCTTATTCTATGTCAGTATTCCCAGCACTGCATCACAGGGACACATATGTATTTTTCCATCTTAAAAAACAAATTTACACTGGGTGTGATAGCACACACCTTTAATCCCAGCAAAGGTAGGATTGCCAAGAGTTTGAGGCCACCCTGAGAATACATAGTGAATTCCAGGTCAACCTGGGCTAGAGTGACACCCTACCTCAGCGGGGGAAAAAAATAATTAGTATATCTGCTCACTTCAGCAGCACATATGCTAAAACTGGAATTATACAGAGGAGATTAGCACAGCCCCTACACAAGGATGACACACAAATTTGTGAAGCATTCCATATTTTTTAAGGAAAAAAAATCCAATGGGCATGTTGGAGTACGACTTTAATCCCAGCATTAAGGAGCCAGAATTAGGAGGATCCCTGAGTTAGAGACCAGCCTGAGACTACATAGTGAATTTCAGGTTAGCCTGAGCTACAAGACCCTCCCTCAAAGAAAAAGAAAAAAAACAGAAAAAACAAATCTTCACCTCACCTCAATTTCTCTGCAACCCTTTACCAAAAATAGAATCTCTAAAACTTCTACTTCCTTGTCTTCTCCCCTGACCTATACCAGCCTCTGTTAAGAGTGCTTCTATAGCCACCTGATATTCGATAAAAATGCCAAAAATACTCATTGGAGAAAAGACAGCCTCTTCAGCAAATGGTGTTGGGAAAACTGGATATATATCTGCAGAAGGATGAAAATAGATTCTTCTCTCTCACCATGCACAATAATTAAGTCCAAATGGATTAAAGACCTTAACATCAGACCTGAAACTCTGAAACTGCTAGAGGAAAAAGTAGGGGAAACCCTTCAACATATTGGTCTTGGCAAAGACTTTCTGAATACAACCCCAATTGCTCAGGCAATAAAACCACAGATTAATCACTGGGACCTCATGAAATTACAAAGATTTTGCTCTGCAAAGGACACAGTGAAAAAAGCAAAGAGGCAACCTACAGAATGGGAAAAAATCTTCGCCAGCTATATATCTAATAGAGGATTAATATCTAGGATATACAAAGAACTCAAAAAGTTAAATAATAAGGAATCAAACAAGCCAATCAAAAAATGGGCTATGGAGCTAAATAGAGCATTCTCAAAGGAAGAAATACGAATGGCATATAAGCATCTAAAAAAATGTTCCACGTCACTAGTCATCAGGGAAATGCAGATTAAAACTACATTGAGATTCCATCTCACTCCTGTCAGATTGGCCACCATCATGAAAACAAATGATCATAAATGTTGGCGGGGATGTGGAAAAAGAGGAACCCTTCTATACTGCTGGTGGGAATGCAATCTGGTCCAGCCATTGTGGAAAACAGTGTGGAGGTTCCTAAAACAGCTAAAGATTGATCTACCATATGACCCAGCTATAGCACTTCTAGGCATATACCCTAAGGACTCATCTCATTTCCTTAGAAGTACGTGCTCAACCATGTTTATTGCTGCTCAATTTATAATAGCTGGGAAATGGAACCAGCCTAGATGTCCCTCAACTGATGAGTGGATAATGAAGATGTAGCACATTTATACAATGGAGTTCTACTCAGCGGTAAAGAAAAATGAAGTTATGAAATTTGCATAAAAATGGATGGATCTGGAAAGGATTATACGAAGTGAGGCAACCTAGGCCCAGAAAGCCAGGCGCCACATGTTGTCCCTTATATGTGGATCCTAGCTACAGATGATTGGGCTTCTGCGTGAGAAGGAAAATACTTAGTAGCAGAGGCCAGTAAGTAAGGAGATATAAAGGCAAGAGAAAGGAAGGGAGGAGGGTACTTAATAGGTTGGTATTGTATATATGTAAGTACAATGCTTGGAGATGGGGAGGTAATATGATGGAGAATGGAATGTCAAAGGGGAAAGTGTGGGGGGGAGGGTATTACCATGCGATTTTTTTTATAATAGAAAATGTTAATAAAAATTAAATTTAAAAAAAAGAGTGCTTCTGTTAAAAGTATTGCTGATCTTCCACTTTACTATAACCAAGTCAATTCTTAGTCATCCCCCTGCCAGCAGAAACTGCACCTGTGACTATGGCCTTCTGGGGTAATTTTCTTTCCTTTGAGCCCAAGACAGTCCACATATCTGCTTTTCCTTCTATAGTGGATGGTCCTTTCTAGAGAACACCCACTTTGGAGTCAGCCTTTCTTATTTTTCTAATCACATTCACTCTCTTGATTATCTCATCTAGGGTTATAGTTTCAAAATACTACCCTGGTAAGTGCCAATATCTTCAGTTCCTTAAAGGCCAGATTAACAGTCTGAATCTAGAATGCCCCCTAAAGACCAAAGGCTTGGTCCTCAGCTGGTGGTGCAATTAGGTAACAGAAACTTAAGGAGATGGGACATAGCTGGAGGAAGTAGGTGACTGAGAATGTACCTTTTTAAAATTTTGTATATTATAGGAACACACGTAGTTCTCACACTAGCTCAGGCTGATGTGGAGCTCACTCTGTAGTCTCAGGTTGGTCTTGAACGCACAGTGATCCTACCTCTGCCTCCAAGTGCTGGGATTAAAGGTATATACACCATGCCGGTTCCACTTTCTTTTACTAAGGCAGAGTCATTTGTGCCCAGAGCTCACTAATTCATCTAGTCTATCAGGCCAGCTTGCCCTGGGTTCCCCCCATCTCTATCCCCCCCACACAGGGATTATAGATAGCTGCAATGCCCAGCTGGTATTTATGGCATTTATGTAGGCTCTGGAGATCCAAGCTCTGGTCCTCACGCTTGCACAGTTGAGTCTTCCCTCAGCCCAGGGTGTACTTTTTAAAGATCTTGCTCCAGCCTGTCATGAGATGAGCAGTGTACCACGCCCTCTCTGCCGTAACACTCGGCCTCAACAAATGCCCAGAAGCAATGGGCCATAGACCATGGACCCGAAACCTTTGAAACTATGAACCAACATAAATGTTTTCTCCTTACAAGGTTGATTACCTCAGTTATTTTGTCACACAAAAGGTGACTATTCAGAATAACTGGTGCCAGTAATAAGGTCATTATTATGTAGATACATGACAGTGTGGTTCAGAAACTTGTAGAACTGTGTGTAGAAGAAATCTGGCAAAGTTTAGAGATGCCCATTAGAGAAGTGTCCTACGATGCCACATGCAAAGCTTAGTGGGCAAATCTGGTATGAACTCAGAAGACCAGAATGCTGATAGGAATGTGAACAGTAGGCTAGAGCGATGGCTCAGAAGTTTAAAGAACTCACTTGCAAAGACTACCAGTTGGGTTTAATCCCCCAGTGACCAGGTAATGAAATGCCCTGACATTTTGAGAGTGCTTGGAGTTCATTTGTAGTAGCAGTAGGCCCTGGCATGCCTGTATTTTTTTTCTCTCTCACTCAAATAAATATTTTATTTTTTTAAATATTTTATTATTTATTTATTTGAGAAAGAGGCAGAGAGAATCAGCATACCAGGGCCTGCAGCCACTGCAAACAAATTCCAGACACATGTGCCACCCTCTGTATCCAGCATACATAGGGTCCTGGGAATCAAACCTGGCTATGCAAGCAAGCACCTTAAGTGCTAAGCCATCTCTCCAGCCCCTAAAAATATTTTTAAAAGGAATGTGAACAGTAGCCAAAAGTAGAAATTGTGGGCACATACCTATAATCCTAGCATTTATGAGGCTGAGGCAGGAGGAACAAGAGCTGAAACTAGCCTGGCTTATAGTGAGATCCTTTCTGAGACAGTCAGACACACAGACACAGAAGAAGAACAAGAATGTGACAGGTTAGAAGGAAATGAGGATTTTTCTGATGTCATGTTCTGGAAAATAACTTGTATATTTTGTCCATGCCCTGACATTTTGAGGGCGGCTGGGCTTAAAAATATCAGGCTAGGGCTGAAAAGATGGCTCAGCAGTTAAAGGCACTTTCTGGCAAAGCCTGATGATGGCCAGGGTTCAACTTGCCAGTATACATGTAAAGCCAGATGCACAAAATGGTGCATGCATCTGGAGTTTGTTCACAGTGGCAAGAGGCCCCAATGTACCCATTCTCTCCCTGCTTGCAAATAAATAAAAATATTAGAAGAAATAAGGGCTGACTGCAAACAAACTCCAGATGCATATACCACTTTGTGCACCTGCCTTCATGTGGGTACCAGGGAGTCAAACTCTGGTTGTCAGCCTTTGCAGGCCAGCGTCTTAACTGCCAAACCATCTTGCCAAGCCACCTCTCCAGCCGGTGCTGAAGCTTTTAAGTGCACACTTGAAATTTAACTCCCTTATGAGTCAGTTCTTATTTTATAGAATACAAAAAAATGATGTTAAGTGCACATGTGAGATTTATCTCCCTTATGAGTCAGGTTTTTTTTTTATTTTATAAAATAGAAAAATGATGTTTTTAAGTGGGAATGTGAAGTATTTACAATGTGATAGCTTCTAAGAGGATTTGCAGTGAAAAAGACAAATACATATATATGCATGTTGATTTTATCTCACCGAGCCTATCTTTCGATGGTAAACATTTTTTTTTAATTTTTAATTTTTTATTAACATTTTCCATGATTATAAAAAAAATCCCATGGTAATTTCCTCCCTCCCCCCTGACACTTTCCCCTTTGAAATTCCATTCTCCATCATATTACCTCCCCATCTCAATCATTGTACTTACATATATACAATATCAACCTATTAAGTACCCTCCTCCCTTCCTTTCTCTTCCCTGTATGTCTTCTTTTTAACTTACTGGCCTCTGCTACTAAGTATTTTCCTTCTCAGGAAGAAGCCCAATCTATAGCTAGGATCCACATATGAGAGAGAACATGTGGCACTTGGCTTTCTGGGCCTGGGTTACCTCACTTAGTATAATCCTTTCCAGGTCCATCCATTTTTATGCAAATTTCATAACTTCATTTTTCTTTACCACTGAGTAGAACTCCATTGTATAAATGTGCCACATCTTCATTCGAGGGTAAACATTTTAAACATCTGTTCTAGTGTGCAAATACTATAGTTTCATATAAAATAAACAATCTTAAAATCAATATGGTAGCCTTGCCTACTGTGAATGTATTTTATTCAGAGACTATGTATAAATACTCAGAAATGGAAGTGATGATCAGTGTTGTAAAGAATTTTATTCTGATAAATGAGAAACTGGATATGATGACAAAAAACTATTTTCTCAATAAAATTTTAAATTGCCAAAAAAAAAGAAGAAGAAGAAGAAAGAAAGGAAGGCAGGCTGGAGACATGGCTTGGCAGTTAAGGTGCTTGCCTGCGAAGACTAAGGACCTAGGCTTGTTTCCCCAGTACCCATGTAAGCCAGATACACAAGGTGGCACATGCATTTGAAGTTCATTTGCAGTGGCTAGAGGCCCTGGTGTGTCCATTCTTTCACTATATCTGCCCCCCCATTCAAATAAATAAATAAATAAATATTTAAAGTAAACAAAGGTTAACAGATTATCCTACTGGAGGGAATTTCAAGTCTATATAGCATATAGGTGGTGGCATGGGTATTACGATAGGATTTTGATATTTATCGTGCTCAGTTTCAACCCTGCTTTTATTTAATCCTTGTTTAATATTCTCCCATTCTCCCTTTCAGAATATGAACTGTGCAAACTGGTTTTATTTTTAGAGATGCATACAGCTAAGTTTGCCTAAAAGGGCTTGGGCTTTTGAGAGGTGCTCTAACTGTCCAGGCTTTGGGACTACTAGAGATGGACTGAATGCATTTTGATTTGTGAAGTGGGCATTGAGTATTGGGGGCCAGAGGTGGAATTCTATGGTTTGGATTTACTGAAGGCTTAATCCTCAATAAAACAATGTTCAGTGGTGATCTTTTGGAAGGTGGTTCTGACCTAATAAATGGCTTACTTCATCGATGGGTTTATAATCTCTAGGGGCTATTGGGAGGTACTTAGAAGTTCAGGAGGCAAGAGATAGTTAAGGGACTGGGTCTTGGGGGTTTGCCTTTGAGGCTATGTATTACCTCTGTCCCCCTCTTTCTTCTGTCAATCCCTCTCCTCTCGGGCAGCTCTGCTCTGCCATGCCCTCTCTGCCATAATGCTCTTCCCTACTACAGGCTAAGACACAACAAAGACAATGGACTGACACCTCTGAAACTGTGAGCCAAAAATAAATCTTTCCTCCTCGGAGTTGATTCTATCAGGTATTTTGTCACACTGACAGAAAGCTAACATTTAAGATTTAGATAACTGACTATCTGTAGCTCATCTCTGTTCAGATGTCAACAGTTATTCCAAATTTAACATGTTAAAAATGGTACTCCTGAAGTCATACACTGGCACTTAAACTGCTCTGCTCTAGTCATGAAGTTTTTCCATCTCAGTTAATGGAAATTCCATCTTTTCAGAACCTCAGGCCACAAACCTTGAAATCATCTCTAACCTTTTTTTGTTTGGTTTTTCGAGGTAGGGTCTCACTCTGGTCCAGGCTGACCTATGTAGTATCAGGGTGGCCTTGAACTCATGGTGATCCTCCTACCTCTCCTCCGCAGGGCTGGGATTAAAGGCGCACACTACCACACCCAGCTTGACCTTCTTTCTTTTATATTCCACATCCAAGAATCAGCAGATTCTGTCAGTGTTACTCCTATACTGTAACCCCAATAAACTAATTGGTTCACCAAAACTAGTTTTGGTGCAATTGTGCTTTGGTCTGTTATCTGAGCCCTATCTGGGGTGAATAAACATAGTTTTTGCATCTCCCCAGGCAAAAAGTTTTGCATGACAATCAAGTAAGCCATTTTTCTTTACCTTGCATGAATCTTGAGATTGCTAGAAGTTGCAAATTGTAAATTGCACACATCACATTTATAAGGCTTTTCCTCACCATGATGCATACGACTATGGAAGACTAGCTGGCATTTCTGAGCAAATCCTTTATCACACAGTTCGCATTTATATGGCCTCTCACCTAAGGGAATGATAACATTTGTATTAAGAAGGAAAAGTATATTTTACTTGCTAAAGTCATCTAAGCTTTCAAAAGTAGTGAGCAGTATTAGTCTTAGTATTCAGAAAATGTTAACTTCTACACCTAAAAGTCAATAGGGCCACTTTCCAGACTACTGAAAGCACCAGTAGAATCAAACTGCTTTTCAAGTCATAGTAAAGTGAAAGAAATGCAATTCCATCTAAAAGTGGACATAAATGGACCTGACTGGGTCAATGGGTACCCAATACGTTGCCACCAGAAAAAGGTCATGCGAAACTGAAATATCGAAGCTATGGAAACAACAAAATAAAGTTCTAATCAACATGTTCAGAAATTAATAAAATCTAGAAAACATGTAATTAGAAGTGATGGTAACATGTGAAAACTGGCCTGAGTAAAATTATGTTTTCTTTAATCAGTTGTAACTTTGTGTTAAATTCTTAGAAAGCTAGAACTAAGTCAGGCCTCATGACACAGGTCTATAATCCCAACTACTCAGGAGGCTAAGGCAAAAGGATCACAAATTCAAGGCCTGCCTAGGCTGGACTTCAAGGCCATCCAGGGCAACTTACCAAGACTCTATCTCAAAATAAAACATCACATTCATATTCCCCCCCACCTCTCTCTGTTATCTGTGTATAGGTAGGAGGATAATATATAGATCAGTGGTAGAGCACTTGCCTAGCATGCTCAAGAGTGTAGGTTTAATCCTTAGTTGAAGTGTGGGGGTAGAACCAAGTTTATGCTTATTTGGAGAGAAAATAGTATAAGGAGCTGATACATTAGAACTTCAAAGTGTAAATTATAGTTACATAATTGTAACTGTAGTTATAATTTTAGGCTAGACGTACATTCAGTGGAAGAATGTATGCTTAGCATGCATAAGATCCTAAGTTCAATCTCTAGCATGTATTCAAGTAGAATAAAATAGAAAAACAATTTCAGTCAGGAGTATGAAAAATCAAATAATTACTTATCTTCCCCACAAAACAGTCTTACCTGTATGGGTTCTGACGTGTGTTTTCAGCTGGTTACACTGGGTAAAGGCCTTTCCACACAAGTGGCAGACATAAGGTTTGACTCCTTTATGTATTCTCATGTGCCTTCTCAAGCTACTGGCTTCTGAAAACACTTTCCCACATGTGTTGCACATTGGCTTGGCCTTGGAATACCTCTGATCCAGCTCTTCCCCAGAGTTCTCCAGCTCGTAAGGATTCTTTACACTAGCTATATTAGACATAGAGTGTTCTTTCAGAGCACAGTGTGGCTGTGATTTCCCACGTTTCCGTTTCACTGTAACAGTTTGCACAATATCTTGTGCTGGAAAAGTATTTTCCACAACTGAAGTCAACTCAAGTTCTGAATTATCATTTCTTTGGGCAACTTGATCGACTACAGGTGTGGACAATTTATCTGCATCTAGGAATAATTCAACAGATGAATTCTCTAAAATGTCACTGGGATATTGCACCGTTTTATTCTGCCTGGTTTTCTGGCAATTGAAAGCCTTTTTCTTCTTTTTAGTTTGCAACGACTTCTTTGTTATTGCCCCTTGTTTAGGATTTGCCTGAACTAAATCTGCAGACGCTTCGGATTTCTCTCGATTGTTATAATCTCGTAGAGTAAGAAGACAAGTCTGTTGATTCAATTCAATGTTTCCAGTAATACTAGATCTTTCCGTGGATGAGGGACTAGCAATAAAAGCAAAATCTTCCATTTTTATTTTACATTTAGTTACTACCTCTTCCACTTTGAGATAGTCAGCAGCCTGATGAATTTCTTTAACATTCCAACTGTAAGGAAACAAAACTAAATGACAATGTTTGTATCAAACAAAAACTTCTGAAACAGGAGCTAGAGAGATGGCTTACCAGTTAAGGTGCTTGCTTATCAAGCCTAAGGACCCAGGTTTGATTCCCCAGTACCCACTTAGAGCCAGACTCAATAAGTGACACATGTAGATTTGTAGTGGCTAGAGGACCTGGCATGCTCTCCCTCTCCTGCCCCCCACACCTCCCCTCCGAGATAGGGTCTCACTCTAGCTCCAGGCTGACCTGGAATTCACTCTGTATTCTCAGGGTGGCCTCAAACCCATGGTGATCCTCCTACCTCTGCCTCCCGAGTGCTGAGATTAACGGTGTGCACCACCACACCTGGCTCCCATTCTCTCTTTAAAAAAGAAAAAAAAATCAGAAACAGAGCAGCACAAATACTTGTAACATCTTTTAAAGACTTAATGGCCCGGCTTGGTGGAGCACACCGTTAATCCCAGCACTCGGGAGGCAAAGGAAGGATTGCTGTGAGTTTGAGGCCACCCTAACACTACATAGTGAATTCCAGCTCAGCCTGGGCTAGAGCAAGACCCTACCTCAAAAAACCAAAAATTAAATAAAAACCTTAATGAAGTCTTTAAATGCTGAAAAGGCATAACTCAGTAACAAATTTACAGAATTTAATTTAGTCAGAATGTTTAAGCCAATACCTCCAATTTTACAGAACTAAAAAGATGAAAAGAATGGCTATTCATAGCTGTTGATGGATCTTTATAAAAATAAAATGTTGTAATACTGTTTTTTTTTTTTTTTGTTTTTTTTTGTTTTGTTTTTTTTTTTTGGCAATAGAGTCTCGCTCGAGCCTAGGCTGACCTGAAATTAATTACACAGTCCAGGGGTGGCTTGGAATTTTTGGTGATCTTCCTACTTCTGCCTCCCAAGTGCTAGAATTAAAGGTGTTTGCCACCACGACTAGCTTCTGTGAAGAACTTGTTTAAAATTTTATTTATTACCTTAAGACAGAGAAAGAGGCAAAGGGGGGAGGGGTGGATTGGGCGTGCCAGGGCCTCCAGCTATTGCAAATGAATACCAAATGTGTGTGCCACATGTGCATCTGGCTTATGTGAATCCTGGGGAATCGAACCTGGGTCCTTTGGCTTTACAGGCAAGTGCTCTGGTATTTCTAGCTGAATTAATTGGGGAAGTAAGCATCACAGGCATCAAATTTCTTAGCTGTACAATTAAGAGTTCGTATAATATTTTAATAAAATTAAAAGATGACTATCTTGATAGAGGAGGTATATTATATATATATACATACATACATATGTGTGTGTGTGTGTGTGTGTGTGTTTATACATACACACACACACCCTCAAGTAACCAACCCCCTGACTTGCTATTTTGCCCAAATATTACTTGGTTTTTCCTAGATGATGTTTTTCCCCCTTCTTCATTCCAAGTCAGAAAAGGATTTAAACTGTCTTTGATAATACACAGTGCTGATAATACCATTAGTTTTCTAACAGTGCTAAAAGTTAAAACAAAATTAAAAATAAGTAGGCAAAAGAGATACCAGAGGAATATAAAGACCAAAAGCAAGAATTCACTGTTTTAAGTCAGGGTCTCTCTCACTGTAGCCAAGTCTGGCCTGGGATTGACAGCAATTCTCCTACCTCAGCTTGAATGCTAGGTTTACAGGTATGACCCGCCATGCCTTTGGAGTTGGAATTCATTGTTTAGACTTCATATTTACAAAAATTACAAGGCTTTATTTCAGTAAAAAGGTGTGTGATACCTCCTGTTTATAATGTGCCTTTTGTGCTTATTTGTTCATTACAAATACAGACAGACACTGACTTCCTTATTTAAAAATACTACAGTGTGTATAAATATTTAAAGTGAGTGCAGAGACTGGAAAAAAAATACAAATCTACTTAGTTCTAAATTCTGACTAACTTTTATGACTGAAAAGAAAAATGTGTACTTTACCTGTCAAGATTTAAAGTTCCTGTGTATATAAACTCCAACAGTTTCTGAAATCCATCAGCTTTCACCTGACTCTGATCAAGAAAAACATTGTTCTCAGAAGTGCTTCTGTAGATCGCACCAAAATACTCACTAAATGAGGCGAGCACATTCCTATGGGCTTTAAACTGGAATTCTCCAATCACTATGGTGCAGTCACAAAGAAAACCTGCTTCCCGTTGCTTGTTCAGTCTCTCTAATAGGTGCTCACAGTGGTGAGAATACTGCATTTTGCTATCAGAAAGGAATTTTACCCTTGACCTAAAAGACAAAAAGATATAGTAAATCCGTGAGCAAAAGTTTTTTGTTAATGCTTTTGTTTTTTTTTTAGGTAGGGTCTCAATCTAGCCCAGGCTGACCTGGAATTCACTATGTAGTCTCAGGGTAGCCTCAAACTCACTGTAATCCTCCTACCTCTGCCTCCCGAATACTAGGATTAAAGGCTTGAGCCACCATTCTCAGCTAGTTTTTGTGGTTTTGTTTTCTAATCAAAAGTTAACCTACACAATTGCGGCAGGTGTAGGTAGGGTGGAGAAGGGGCAGTTAGCTTTAATTTTATCCCCAAAGCCTCACCAAACAAATGGTCCAAAGAGCTGCAAGTTGAAGGGCCTTTCTTTGTTTCACCTAAGACTAACACAACACTTTGGACACAGCAATAAATGAATGAAAACAATTCCAAATATCAAGCTTTGCAGACGTGGTGACTCTCGCCTTCACGTCCCGCGTTTAGGAGGTTGAGGTGGAAGGATCACCATGAATTGGAGACCAGCCTGGGATAGAGATCCTGCCTCACAAAACAAAACAACAATAATAAGCCAGGCGTGGTGATGCGCACCTTTAATCCTAGCACTTGGGGAGGTAGAAATAGATGGTTTGCTGTGAGTTCGAGGCCAGCCTGGGGCTACTGAGTCCAAGGTCAGCCTGGGCTAGAGCAAGACCTTACTTTGAATTAACCAAAACCACCAGCACCTCAAGCTTTTACAGTGGAACTCTCAAATTCTCAAGCTCCGTAGGCATATTTACGTGAAAGGGATAAAATAAGTAAGTTGTTGAGGGGCAGCGCGGGGAAGAACACAGTATGGGTGTAGTAGCTGCTCTCAAATCAGGGAGCTCCGTCAGGTTTCGCGGTAGTTTCTGCACAGCGCTAGGCAGCGGGCCAGGGGAGCGGGGTTCGCCCGGCCACGGCCGGTCAAAGGCGCGGTCACTCCCTCCGGGAGGACACACCCCTTCTCTTCCCTCCCCTCTCTCTCCACTGCGGACGGCGTCGGAAAGTGACAGCGCGAGCCAAGTCCTTCCGCGGCCTCGGCTGCCCGGCCCTCCTCCCGGCTCCGGCTCGTCCCCACAGCACCAGAGGTGACCAAGGCCACCGCCGAGGCCGCTGGACACGAGCGTCCCCCCTCCGCGCCGCCGCGCGCTCGAACGACCAGGCGCCGGACCTCGGACTGCGCAGGGTCCGCAGAGCGCGCGGGCCGGGGACCATGGTGCCACTCACCGGTAGCCACCCGGGGGGACCGTTTCTTCACTCGCTATCCGCCATCTTGGGAGGACGTCAACGCGCCACGCTCCGCCTCTCCCTTGCTTCCATCCTCCGCGGCGACGTCACGTCCGGCGGCGACGTGAGCGGCTACGGCGGGTTCGGCACCGAGAGAGGAACCCCCCACACGCACCCAGCGGCGGACGCCACGGAAGTGACTCCGTCAGGACTCATTCACTGTGATGCGCACAGTTCTACTTCCGAAGGTCGGCCTGCAGCTGTGTGGCCCGGATTCTGGGCCAGAGCGCGGCACCTCCTACCGGGAGGGGGGGGAAGGAGTGTCCCAGAACCACACTGCGCAGCATGCTGGGCGTCGTAGTTCCTCGTCTGCTCTCGTCATCCTCTCCTTCCTCCGCGCGCCGCCAGTGAAGCGACTGCTTCGTGCAGTCTGGCTCTCGGCCGCGGAAAATGTGTGAGCGGAGCCCAATCGCCCTCTCCCCACGTGCATGCCCTAAAGCTCTTGTGACTCCCTGGGCACGGTCTGCGCCAGCCTACTGCAGCTGTACTCCCAGGACGCCTTCACCTGGGGACTGGAGTGAGGCTCGTGAGAGCCAAGCTGAGCCCTATGGCACCCTAGGCATGAGCAACACGAGAGGAAGGTGGGCTCTACACCGGAAAAGGTTTGCATCAGAGACGTGGTGTTACCTGTTATTCACATCAAACTAAGGATTTGTACAGTAGAGGGAAAAGATCGCATCCTGGAATATACAGTAGCATCAGGAAGTCTTGATAGGGTAGGTTTTTCACTATGTGGACAACGTAAAGTCCACAACTAAAATTTTTTTGTTAAAAGTGATGTGTCGGGCTGGAGAGATGGCTTAGCGGTTAAGCATTTGCCTGTGAACCCTAAGTACCCCGGTTCGAGGCTCGATTCCCCAGGACCCACATTAGCCAGATGCACAAGGGGCGTACGCTTCTGGAGTTTGTTTGCATTGGCTGGAGGCCCTGGCGCGCCCATTCTCTCTCTCTCTGTCTGTTTGCCTCTTTCTCTCTCTTTCTTTTGCTCTCAAATAAATAAAAATGAACAACAACAAAAAAAAGTGATGTGTCTGGCGAGACTATTTTAAAAAAGCAGAGGCAATTTGATTTCTTCACCGAGGTGTATTTTCTTATCAGAACCTTTTTGCTCTCTGTAAATTAAGAATCGGAGTCAGGCATCGCCCACCGGATGTGCCCGAGGGCCTCCGCGTGGGGGGCTGCGTGGGGAGCCGTGGACATGTCCGTGCTTGGGCGCCTGGGGGCCCTGCGGACGCGGATAGGATTTTTACCAAATATATTTAAAGTGTTGTCTCACCGGCCATCAGAATTCAGAGCCTTC
This sequence comes from Jaculus jaculus, assembly GCF_020740685.1. NCBI lineage: Eukaryota > Metazoa > Chordata > Mammalia > Rodentia > Dipodidae > Jaculus > Jaculus jaculus. The sequence goes on along the minus strand of NC_059112.1, from coordinate 80,270,910 downwards.
TCTGCTTGTTACAACGCCATCTACAACAAAGAAACAGGCCAGCTCAGCAAAACTGACAAGGAACTCATCATTGTGGTGACCAGCCTGCCTGGAAAATGCCTATATAATGTGGTTGTCCATAGTGCCCTGTATAGGGTCTACTCTAAAGATCCAGTGCTCTCTGACCAGGTTTGTATAAATTGGAGAAAGTCTGATCTCCCTGCTCGAGAAAAAGCAATGCTGGAATTTGCACTTGCTGTTACCCAAGTTGAAGAGATAACAGATGACCATTTCACAAAGCTTCAAGTACATGGTTTCAGTCGAGAAGATGCCTGGGACATAGCCACCATTGCAGCTTTTTATGCCATGGCCAATCGCCTTGCACATTTTATCAGTATCATTCCCAACAGAGAATTCTATACCGTGGGCAGAACCAGCAGTGCCAACAACAAGAAGAATGAACTTGATTCTCCTCAGGCATAAAGGCCTAACAGGAAAGGCCCATGTTTATCATGTCATTTATGTTTCCTTTTGAGAGAGTTTAGCTTTTTTTTTTTCAATCTAGTTATTAGATAGAGAAAAAAGTAAGTAAATCTGTTCCCTGCCTGTTTGATGAGATAAATCATAAATGTAGGTCTCTAGGACGTGTGACACTTGACAATGAGGTATACATTTCAGAAAACTTGCTAATTATTTACTTGCATGTAATCTGAAAGTACTATCTTGGAAGTCAGATGTGGTGGTTTACGCCTTTAATCCCAGCACTTGGGAGGTAGAGGTAGGAGGATTGCTGTTTGAGACCACCCTGAGACTACATAGTGAATGACAGGTCAGCCTGGGCTGGAGCAAGACCCTACCTCAAAAATAAATAAATAAATGAAATGAAAGTACCACCTTGGAAAGGAATTTGAAGATGCTTTAAATTCAGGAATATCTTACCTGTGGCCCATAGGCTTCATGCATCCCAAGGTGGTTATAAATGTATCCTATATATGTGCAAATGGCAAGATGATGTCTCAGTGTCAAAAGGTTGGACATCCCTGCTTAGGTATTTCTGTTGAATGGATTGAATTTCAGCTACTAAACTTAAAAATACTCTATGGGCTGGAGAGATGGCTTAGCAGTTAAGCGCTTGCCTGTGAAGCCTAAGGACCACGGTTCAAGGCTCGGTTCCCCAGGTCCCACATTAGCCAGATGCACAAGGGGGCGCACACGTCTGGAGTTCGTTTGCAGAGGCTGGAAGCCCTGGCGCGCCCATTCTCTCCCCCTCTATCTGTCTTTCTCTCTGTGCCTGTCGCTCTCAAATAAATAAAAAATAATTTTAAAAATTAAAAAAAAAAAAAAAAACTCTAGCTTTTAGCCGGGCATGGCGGTGCACACCTTTAATCCCAGCACTCGGGAGGCAGAGGTAGCTTCACCATGAGTTCATGGCACCCTGAGAATACAAAGTGAATTGCAGGTCAGCGTGGGCGAGAGTGAAACTCTACCTCAAAACAAAACAAAAACAAAAAAAATTTCCAAAAACGGTCTTATACAAACTGGTAATACACTTATTTGAAACAAATTCTTTAGTGACAAGGTTGTATTTAAAGGCTCCCAACAGGGCTGCAGATTGCTCAGAGGTTAAGTTTGCTTCCTGCACCAGCATGAGGACATGAGGTAGTCTGAAACTACCTGAGTTCGAATTGCCATAACCCACATTAAACAGTTAGGTGTGGCCAAGAAAAAAAAAAAAAAAGAATCGTATGTGTGAATAAAACAACACCCGTTGTATTTATAAGAAACTTTATCACAATTCTGAGCACAGTTTCGTTCCTAATTCCACCTTTTTGTCCGAGCACTTCCATATATTAATTCAAAAATACTTAAGAACTTGAAAGGTTAAAAATAAAACATGAACTGGGCGTGGTGGTGCATGCCTTTAATCCCAGCACTTGGGAGGCAGAGGTAGGAGGGTCGCCATGAGTTCAAAGCCACCCTAAGACTAGTAGTGAATTACAGGTCAGTCTGAACTAGATTGAGAACCTACCTCGAATAACCAAAAATAAATAAATAAAAATGAGCGGGGGAGGGGGGGTCGGGGGCTGGCAAACGCCTTTATTCCCAACATTCAGGAGGCAGAGGTAGAAGGATCGCCTGAGTTCGTAGCCTCCCTGAGACTAAATAGTGAATTACTCAGCCTGGGCTAGCGTGAGACCTTACCTTGAAAAACCAAAAATAAATAAGACATGATCTGGGTTGGGGGAAGATAATCTCTAGAGGGAACTAACTTGACAAAGTACAAGCACTCTGGAGCTACATGAGCACTTTTGTTAAGAGACGCGCGGGTGCTGGTGATTGAACCCAGCGTGCGCGCCTGCGAAGCTAGCCTTTGATCAGCTCATCCCCAGCCCTTAGCTCTGCCTGACGACTGTCACGCTGCGTTTGGTTTCCCCTTCTTGGATGTACAGTATTTTCTTAAGCATTAGACTAGTTGCGAGTCGAATTGTGAAAAAAATGAGGCAGTTATTCCACTTCACAGACTAAAACTACAGCATTTTGTAAACCAATAAACATTCCAATAAAAATTTTTAGATTCTCTTCTCTGCTGCTTTCCCTCTCTCAAGTAAAATTAAAAATTAAAGACTTCAAGGTTCTTCAAGTTACGAGGTCATGCTTTGGAGGAAAAAAAGGAATCTTTATCATGCGTTGTGACTGAAAAGAGCTGTTTCCGCCCGGTTTCGAACCGGGGACCTTTCGCGTGTTAGGCGAACGTGATAACCACTACACTACGGAAACACAGCTACGACCATGGCTTCAAAAGCTCTTCTTATGGATGTAAGCTCCTGTACTTCACACAGCTTGAAAGAGCTGATGTAATTTTAAACAGAATAACAAGAAAAACAAAACCGAAAAAAATATATATGTATACTCTGAAAAATAAACCTGCGTGGCTATGCACGCCTTTAATCCCAGCTCTTGGGAGGCAGAGGTAGGAAGCTCGCCGTGCGTTCTAGGCCACCCTGAAACGACATAGTGAATTCCAGGTCAGCTTGAGCTAAACCAATAAACAAAAACAACAAAAAATTATATATATATTCCTAGCAGTAGACAGGCTGAGATCTCCTTGAAACGTCCCGCGGGTAAGGCTGTAGAAACCAGCCCCTCTCACTTGCGGGCCTCTTGGGCACATTTTCTTGGTACCCGCTTCCCGCGGCTGGGTAGGGCGGGCATGCGCAGACGCCCACGTCCCAGGTCCAAGACCCAGTCAGCCCCAGGGGAGAACACCGGGTAAATTACTCTCGGATTTCCTTTCTGTCGCCCGCGTCAGGTTCTCTCATTTGTGTACCAGTTTTAAAAGCCCTTAAAGGGTGTGGAAAATCAGATACTGAGATGCGCGTTTTCAACCCAATGTGCTTTCTTTTTTCTTTCTCCCTTCCACCCCACACTTTTTGTTTTTTTGCTTTTGTTTTTCGACATAGGGTCTCACTCTAGCCCAGACTGACCTGGAATTCACTATGGACTCTCAGGGTGTTCTCAACTCACAGCAATCCTCCTACCTCCCGAGTGCTGGGATTAAAGGCATGCGCCACCACGCCCGGCACACCCCCCCCCTTTTTTTTTCTTTCCGAGGCAGGATCTAACCCAGGATGACCTGGAACTCACTTTTATTTCAGGCTGGCCTGGAATTCACGTCTATCCTAACCCCAGCCTCCTGAGCGCTGGGATTAAAGGCGTGTGCCACCAAGACTAGCCCCAATGTACTTGCTTTTCTTTCTTTTTTTTTTTTTTTAATTTTATTTTAAGCCGGGCGTGGTGGCACTCGGGAGGCAGAGGTAGGAGGATCGCCCTGAGTTTGAGGCCACCCTGAGACTCCATAGTGAATTCCAGGTCAGCCTGGGCTAGAGTGAGACCTTACCTTGAAAAAGAAAAAAAAATTTTTTTTAATTTTATATCTTTTCACAATTTTTATTAACATTTTCGATGATTATAAAAAATATCCCATGATTGGGCTGGAGAAATGGCTTAGTGGTTAAGCGCTTGCCTGGGAAGCCTAAGGACCCTGGTTCGAGGCTCAATTCCCCAGAACCCACGTTAGCCAGATGCACAAGGAGGCGCACACGTCTGGAGTTCGTTTGCAGCGGCTGGAAGCCCTGGCGCGCCCATTCTCTCTCTCTCCCTCTGTCTTTCTCTCTCTCTCTGTCACTCTCAAATAAATAAAAATGAACAAACAAACAAACAAAATTTAAAAAATATCCCATGGTAATACCCTCCCCCCCTTGCTCTTCTTTTTTAAAAAACTGAATCCAAACTTCATATGAGTAAGGAATCTCTTTCCCAAAGAGTGGCTTGTCTTTATGCCTAAAAATCAAGACTAGGGGATGAAAATGAACTTCCTATAGATATAATTCAAGGCAATGAAGAAGGAAGTTAAAGAATGGAAGAGGACACAGGAAAAGCAGGAGAGAGTCAGAAGAGTAAGGAGGTGATATTGACAGCCTGCCCAGGAGACAAAAACAATAATGGTATTTCAAGTCGTTTCACGCCATTTTTCACATCTTTTTTCCTAAGTCTTCCGAAGTTTGGGATGTGAGCAGGCAGCCTTCCTGTGGTACCACTTTCCTTCGCCCTTTCCCCGGGCCAGGGCCCGGATTCCTGCTACGCTAGCACGTCTCGGAACTGGAATTCCGCGGTCTGGGTACCGTAGCTGGAAACGCAGACCTGTGTTTGGGGGGAAAGCCGAGGTTTTCTGTTACTAGCATTCCCGCGTCCAGGGGGCCGAGGGCGGCTCGGGTGACCCGCGGGGCGCCCCTCCCTCCCGGCCCAGGCTGCGGGCCGGTCCCGGGTCCTCTGTGACGCTGCGTTCCCGGCCCTGGACTCCCGCACAGCCCCGGCCCGGCCCAGCACGGCCCGCGGCGGGGCGGCGGCGGCGGCGGCATGGGCTGCTACCAGCCACCGGTGGTGATCGACAACGGCTCAGAAATGATCAAGGTCGGCCTGGCCGGGACCCGGGAGCCGCAGTTTGTCTATCCGAACATCCTCGGCCGCGCCAAGGGGCACAGCACGGCTGCGGAGAGCGCCCCAGGGCTGTGCGTGGGCGACCAAGCGCAGGAGCAGAGAAGCAGCCTGTCCATCAGGTAGGTCACCCCGCCACCCTGGTGGAGGGTGAGGGAGCCCAGCGGGCAGAGTCCTGAGCAAGGGCGCCACCCACCACCCACCGGGAAGGGAGGAAATGGAAAATCTCCTCCTCCCTCCCTCCCTGCTGAAAACGGGCCACAAATCTTATAGGGTACCAATCGCTAGAGGCTGTTCACTACCTGTTCTCTGCACCTGTACAAATGCATTCAAACGTGTACAGTTATCATTCACAACATACAGCTTTATTGGAGAATATGATGTAACCCAGTGTGGTGGAGCACAGCACGCCCTTAGTCCCCACAAAGGCAGAGGTGAGAAGATCGCTGTGAGTTCAAGGCCACCCAGAGAATTCAGAGTGAATTCCAGGTCAGCCTGGGCTACAGCGAGACCCTACCTTGAAAAAAAAAAAAAAGAAAGAAAGAAAACAGAAAAAGAAAGGAAGAAAGAAAGAAAGAGAGAGTGATGTAGGGCTGGAGAGATGGCTTAGTGTATGAGGCACTTGGACTGCAAAGCCTAAGGACCCAGGTTCAATTCTAGGAGCCAGGTTCAGTTCTCCAGTCCTCATGTAAGCCAGATACACAAGGTGGCACATGTGTATGGAGTTTGTTTGTAGTGGCTAGAGGCCTTGGTGTACCTGTTCTCGCTCTCTCATCAGTTTCTTTCTCAAATAAATAAATAAGGAGTGATATAGCTAGGCCAGGCATGGTGGCGCACAATTTTAAACTCAGCACTTGGGAGGCTGAGGTAGGAGGATCTCTGTGAGTCATCCTCCCTGAGTCTAAGGCCACCTTGAGAGACTGAGAGTACATAGTGAATGCCAGGTCAGCCTGGGCCTAGAGAAAGACAATGACAATGTGATGTAACACATGGTGCTCTTTGTCGTTCAGAGTCTTACCTTTAACTGCTATTGAAACTATGGTATCCCCTGATTTTTTAAGTCACATTTTCAAGAGGAGGAAAAAACAAAACAAAACAAAAAACAGAAACACAGTGAACAATTGCAGAGACAAAAGCAATGAACGATTGCAGTCAGCTGTGTTCATGGATATTGACATTTACTTTTTGGGAGAGGTTGCCCATAAAGGGATACCAATAATAAGTACTGGGATTAGCTGACATTTGAAGTAGAGGCTGGAAAAAATAAAGGCTTACTTATCCCTACAGCTGCCCAGTGGAGCGTGGTCTCATTACTTCATGGGGAGACATGGAGATCATGTGGAAGCATATCTATGAGTGTAGCCTGAACTTGAAGCCCAGTGATGGCCCAGTCTTGGTTACGGAGCCTGCACTGAACCCACTGGCCAACCGGCAAAAGATATCTGAAGTGTTTTTTGAGCATCTGGGCGTTCCTGCCTTCTACATGTCCATTCAGGCAGTGCTGGCTCTTTTCGCTGCTGGCTTCACGACTGGCCTGGTGCTGAATTCAGGTGCGGGGATTACCCAGTGTGTGCCCATCTTCGAAGGTTACTGTCTACCTCATGGTGTGCAACAACTTAACATAGCTGGCCATGACCTCAACAACCACCTCATGATGATGTTGAAGGGCCACGGTATCGTGCTGCTTAGTTCTGGGGATAGAAAGACTATTGTAGACATTAAGGAAAGCTCTTGCTACGTGGCACTGAACTTTGAGGAGGAAATGGCCAAGAAAAACGAGTGTCTAGAGAAAGTCTACAAACTACCTGATGGGAATACCATCAAGCTCCGTGATCAGCTCTTCCGTTGCCCGGAGGCCCTCTTCACTCCACGTCTCCTGAACATTGATGCCCCGGGCATTGATAAGATGTGCTTCAGTAGCATTATGAAATGTGATACCGACCTTAGGAATTCTTTCTTCTCCAATATTATCCTGGCTGGAGGATCAACCTCTTTCCCTGGTTTAGACAAGCGGCTAGTTAAGGACATAGTAAAGGTGGCCCCTGCCAACACCCCTGTGCAGGTTACAGCTCCTCCGGAAAGGAAAATATCAGCATGGATGGGAGGGTCCATTCTCGCATCCTTGTCTGCCTTCCAAGACATGTGGATCACTGCTGCAGAATTTGAAGAAGTTGGACCCAATATAGTACACCAAAGATGCTTCTGAAATACAAATAAAATGTCATTAGAAAAACCGGTTTGAGTATTTGCAGTACCACACTTAATTTTTTTGTTTTTGTTTTTGTTTGGTTTTTCAAGGTAGATGTCTCACTCTAGCCCAGGTCAACCTGGAACTCACTATGTAGTCTCAGAGTGGCTTCAAACTCACAGCAGTCCAGTCCTCCCGAGTGCTGGGATTAAAGATATGCACTAGCATGCCCGGCAAAAGAATATTTTTTTTCTGGTTTTTTTTTATTTTTTTTTGAGGTAGGGTCTCACTCTAGCTCAGGCTGACCTGGAATTCACTGTGTAGTCTCAGGGTGGCCTTGAAATCACTGCTCTCCTCCTATCTCTGCCTCCCAAGTGCTGGAATTAAAGGTATGCGCCACCAGGCCTGGCATCAAGAAATTCTTTTTAAAATATCTTTTATTTTTTAACTGTTTTTGTTTTTATTTGTATTTATTTATTTGAGAGTGACAGATAGACAGAAAGAGAGAGAGAGACAATGAGGGTGCCAGGGCCTCCAGCCACTGCAAACGAACTCCAGACGCATTCACCCCCTTGTGCATCTGGCTAATGTGGGCCCTGGGGAACCGAGCCTTGACCCAGGGTCCTTAGGTTTCACAGGCAAGCGCTTAACCACTAAGCCATCTTTCCAGCCCAAGAAAAAATTTTAAAAACATTTATTTGAGAGATAGAAAGACAAGAAGAATGTGTGCCCCAAGGCCTCCACCCACAGCAGATGAACTCCAGACACTTGTGCCACCTTGTGCATCTGGCTTAGGTGGGTCCTGGGGAATCAGCCCTGGGTTTGGCTTTGCAGGCAAGCACCTTAACCGCTAAGCCATCCCTCCAGCTCACCACTACACTTTAACTATTATGTATTTCTGAGGGAACAACATATTTGTTTTGGGGATGGCCTTTTTTTGGTAGTACTGGGAATTGAACCTAGATCCTTACACATGCTAAGTGCTGTGTCTCAGAGCTATATCCCCATATCTATCTTTTAGTTATTTATTTATTTTAGACAAGCCCAACAGATTGGCCTGTTTTTTTGTTTTTGTTTTTGTTTTCTTTCATGCCTGCCTGTGAGAGAGAATTGGCATGCCAGGGCCCCAGCTACTACAATTGAACTCCAGATGAGTGCACCCCCTTATGTGCAAGTGTGACCTTGCACGTTGCGTCAGGCTTACATGGGACCTGGAGAGTCAAACATGAGTCATTAAGCTTTGCAGGCAAGTGCCTTAAGTGCTAAGGCATCTCTCCAGCCTGGGTTTGTTTTTTTTTTAAGTTTTATTATTTATTTATTTAGTTAGTTAGTTAGTTAGTTAGTTATTCGAGAGAGTCAGAGAGAGGGAAAGAGAGAGAGAAAGAAAGAAAGAATGGGTGCACCAGGGCCTCCAGACACTGCAAACGAACTCCAGATGTGTACACAACCTTGTACATCTGGCTTATGTGGTCCTGGAGAATCGAACCTGGGTCCTTTGGTTTTGTAGACAGTGCTTTAACTGCTAAGCCATCTCTCCAGCCCTGTTTTTTTTTTTCTTTTTTCTTTCTTTTCTTCTTTCTTCTTTCATCTTTTTTTGAGGTAGGGTCTCACTAAAGCCCAGGCTGACCTGGAACTCACTCTGTAGCTCCAGGCTGGCCTTGAACTCGTAATGATCCTCCTACCTCAGACTCCTGAGTGAAGGGATTAAAGGTGTGAGCCACCAGGCTCACCCGGCCCTTTTTCCTTTTCAAAGTAAGGTCTTGCTCTAGCCCATGCTGACCTAAAACTCACTCTGTAGTCTCATGGTAACCTCAAATTGACAGTGATCCTCCTACCTCTGCCTCCTAAGTACTAGGATTAAAGGAGTGCACCACCACACCTGGCTTTCAAATAATGTATATATTTGTTTATCTGCAAATAGAGAGACAGAGGGAGGGAGGAAGAGAGAGAATGGATATGCCAGGGCCTCCAACCACTACAAACTCCAAAAGCATGTACCACTGTGCGTCTGGCTTTACATGGGTAAAATCCCATGGGCATCAAATCCAGGTCCTTAGGCTTTGTAGTCAAGCACTTTAATCACTAAGCAATCTCTCCAGCCCTATAACATATTACAGTCACCATATTATAATTAAACTTCCAAACATACAAACCAAAGAAAATAATCAAGTCACATACAAAAGCAAGCCTATCAGGATCAAAGCAGATTACACAACACAAACTTAAAAGCCAGAAGGGCTTGGAATGATGTATTCCAAGTTTTGAAAGATAACAACTGTCAACCAAGGTTACTTTATCCTGCAAAATTATCCATTCAAATAGATGAGAAATTAGGACATTCTACAGCAAAAGCAAGATAAAGGAATATTTGAAGACAAAACCAGCTCTACAGAAAATACTTGAAAAATCCTCCATGCTGAAGAGAAAGAAAAGCACACATATAAGGAATATGGAAAAAACAAACCATGCTATAATACTAGTTAATACAAGAGAGCGAAGGTAAAACCGGAAGAACTACAAAACAAGAAAAATGGCAAAAAAAAAAAAAAAAAATACACACCTTTCAATAATAACTCTTAATACCAACGGCCTCAATGCCCTAACCAAAAGAGCAGACTGGGTTAAAAAGCAGGATCCTTCAATTTGTTGCCTCCGAGAAACTCACCTTTCTACAAATGCTGGACACTCTTAGGGTGAAAGGTTGGAAAATAGCGTTTCAAGAAAATGGGCCTAGAAAACAAGCCGGAGTTGCTATCCTATTTCAAAGGGGAAAGTGTGTGTGGGGGGATTACCATGGGATATTTTTTTATAATCATGGAAAATGCTAATAAAAATTTAAAAAAAATAAAAATAAACTGAAAAAAAAATTTAATTTATGTATTTGAGAAAGAAGGGGGAGAGGGAAGAGAATGGGCATGCCAGGGCTTCTAACCACTGCAAATGAACTCCAGATGCATGCACCACCTTGTGCATCTGTCTTATACAAGTACTGGGGAATTGAACCTGTGTCCTTAGGATTTGCAGGCAAGCACCTTAACCATGAAGCCATCTCTCCAGTCCTGTAATTTATTTTTTAATAGTTATTTTTATTTATTTATTTGGGGGGAAAATGCAGAGGGGGGAAAAAAAAAGAAAGAATGGGTGGATCAGGACATCCAGCCACTGCAAATGAACTCCAGATACTTGCACTACCTTCTGCAACTGGCTTATATCGGTCCAGGGGAACCGAAGCTGGGTCCTTTGGCTTTGCAGGCAAATGCTTTAACTGCCAAGTCATCCCCCCAGCCCTATTTTTTTTTTTTTTCGAGGTCGTGTCTTGTTCTAGCCCAGGCTAACCTGGAATTCACTATGTTGTCTCAGGTCGGCCTAGAACTCACTGCAATCCTCCTATCTCTGCCTCCCAAGTGTTGGGATTAAAGGCATGCGCCACCACCCCAGCTCCTAAAAGTTTTTTAAAAATAAGAAAAGAAAGATTTCATAACAAAGCAGAAACAGGAGAACCCCTGTAAATTCAAGGTCAGACTGGTCTACCTAGTGAGTTTCAGACCAGCTTGGGTTACACAGAAAACAAAAAACACTACACAAAACACAAACAACTAACTAGAGTTCTATCATTTCCACTACTTTCATTTGGATCTAGGGGCAAAATAAGTGGATTTGGGCTGAGACTATGCTATCTACCAGCTGCATGACTTACACTTTGTTGTTGTTGTTGTTTTTTTTTTTTTTGGTTTGTTTGTTTTGGTTTTTCGAGGTAGAGTCTTGGGAACTCACTCCTGAGTGCTGGGATTAAAGGTGTGTGCCACCATGCCCGGTTGATTTACACATTTTGAAATAAATTTTGTTGATAAAGTAGGATTACTAATCTCCGGGTCACTGTGAAGTTCTTAAGATACATCTATTTAATAGAGAGGAGACAGAGAGACTGAGAATGGGCACATCAGGGCCTTTTACCATTGCAAATGAACTCCAGATGCTTGTGCCATTTTGTGTATCTAGCTTTATATGGATACTGGGAAAATCTAACCTGGGCTCTCAGGCTTTGCAGCCAAGGTCTTCAACCACTGAACCATCTCCCTAGCCCTAAAGATATTTGAAATACTATAAAATGTTATCTTTTGCTTATAAAATTTAAAAAAATTAGAGGTCTGGTTGAGATTACTACCTCTTTCACAGCCTGAGGGCTTTCAGCCTTGTTCCGGGTACTTTCCCACTTTTCTTTCTGCATGTGAGCCCCTTCCCCAGCGCCTTCTCTCCAGGTGAGAGCGACTTTTCTTCATCTTCCCTCTCTCAGGCTGGGAAGGGGGAGAATTTCTTTTGGTTTGGGCTTTCCTGCTGCCCTTTCTCTTAATCCTAACTCTCCCTAAAACAAATCTCATAATTCATTTATTCATACTTCTCCCAGTCCACGTTTTCAATTCTCTGATAACTTGGAAAAGAACCCAAAGCTGGGATTCACAGGCCGGGGAGTCTCCTACATATCTAGAGAGATCTAATTACTCCCAGGACTCCAACTGTACATCAACACTATTACTTTAAAGCAAAGTCTAGGATTGAAAAGACTTTCTTTAAAAACAAAACAAAAGCCGACCATGGTGGCGCATGCCTTTAATCCCAGCAGAGGTAGGAGGATAGCCATGAGTTCAAGGCCACCCTGAAACTCCATAATGAATTCCAGGTCAGCCTGGCTAGAGTGAAACCTCCAAAAAAAAAAAAAAAAAAAAAAAAAAAAAAAAAAGCCAGGCATGGTGGCACATGCCTTTAATCCCAGCACTCGGGAGGCAGAGGTAGAAGGATCGCTGTGAGTTCAAGGCCATTCTGAGACTACACAGAGAATTCCAGGTCAGCCTGGGCCAGAGTGAGACCCTACCTCGAAGAAAAAAAAAAAAAAAAAAAAGAAAAAGAAAAAGACTTAGCCAGGTGTAGATCTGTAATTCCCAGGAGTCTAAGGTAGGAAGTTTGCCATGAATTCCAGGTTATTCTGGCTAAGAATGAATTCAGGTCAGCCAGAGTGAGCCCCTACTTTGAAAAAAACTAAAACATAAGAGAGAGATTTAGTTTTTATTAGGGCTAGGGCTCCACCTTCTTTTGTTGTTGTTGCTGTTTTATGTTTTTTGTTTTTTTCGAGGTAGGGTCTCACTCTAGCCCAGGCTGACCTGTAACTCATTATGTAATCTCAGGGTGGCCTTGAACTCATGGAGATCCTCTTACCCTGCTTCAGGAGTGCTGGGATTAAAGGTGTGCACCACCACGCCCGACCTTTTTTTAAAAATTTTTATTTATTTATTTGACAGAGAGAGAGAGAGACAGACAGAGAGAACGGGCATGTCAGGGCCTCTAGCCCCCTTATGCATCTGGCTAACGTGGGTCCTGGGGAATTGAACCTGGGTCTTTTGGCTTTGCAGGCAAACACCTTAACTGCTAAGTCATCTCTTCTTGGTAGATCTTTTGACCTGAAACTCATCAAACTTAGTGGTGCACACTTGTAATCCTGGGAGGTGGAAGCAGGAGGATCTTCTCCACCCCACTATACAGCAAGTTGGAGGTCAGTCTGAGATACTTAACACCCTGTCAAAAACCAACCAATTAGTGGAAAAAATAGAATAGTAAGACAAAGAAAGCAGAGTGTACCTCCATCTGTAATCCTTATATTTAGCAGGCTGAGGCAAGAGAATCACAAGGTGGAGGCCAGCCCAGGCTACAAAGTGAGACTTATCTCAAAAGTAATTAATTAATGAATTGTTGTCTATAATTATGGAAGTTGTCGATAAAAAAGTTTAAAAAAGTAAACAAACAAATGAAGTCCTTATATTTAAAACCCATTTTCTCAAGGGGACAAAGAAAGGACTTTCTAAAGTAGAAGGGGCAGGGCAGCAAGCAAGGTACCTCCAGAGAGTATGCTTTCATACATTTCTCCAAAAAGCAAGACACTTGGGAGGCAGAAGTAGGAATATCACTGTAAGTTCAAGGCCAGCCTGGGACAAGAGTGAGACCCTACCTTGAAAAAATAATTTCTCCAAAATATATAATCAGAATTGAGAAGTAACTTATCTGTACGTGTTTTCAAAATAGTGGGAAGCATGTTTTGTGATGGCTTAGCAGTTAAAAGTGCTTGCCTGTATAGCTTTGCAGTGGCTGAAGTCCTCAGGGGTTCCATTCTCTCTGCCTGCCTTTCCCTTGCTTTCAAATAAATAAATTTTTTTTTAACCAGGCATTAAAAGTCGGGTGTGGTAGCACACGCCTTTAATCCCAGTACTTGGGAAGCAGAGGTAGGAGGATCACCAAGAGTTCAAGGCCACCCTGAGACTACAGAGTGAATTCCAGGATACTCTGAGCTAGAGTGAAACCCTATCCCAAAAAACCAAAATAAAGAAATAAAATAATAATAATAATAATAATAATAAAGGCATTAAACATTGCCTGAAAAGCAGGCAGGCCCACTCCATTTTTCATGGTGACGTTCTAGAGACCTAGTAACAGACTTGGACATGGTTCTGAAGGACAAGGGCCCTGCATGCCAGGAAATGGGGGCTAGGATAGCATGTGTGCAGGGTTCGGATAGCTAGGCCCCAGATGCTGCCAGGGCCTCAGGCCTCTTCATCACACTATAGCCAGATGAATCTTAAAAAAAAAAAAAAAATTATTTATCTAGCCCAGGCTTATCTGGAATTCCTTATGGAGTCTCAGGGTGGTCTCGAACTCACACTGGGATTAAAGGCGTACATCACCACGCCCAGCTTCCAATGTGTTCAACCACCCCCACAATTAAAAAAATGTTTTAGAGGGCTGGAGAGGTGGCTTAGCAGTTAAGCGCTTGCCTGTGAAGCCTAAGGACCCCGGTTGGAGGCTCGGTTCCTCAGGACCCACGTTAGCCAGATGCACAAGGGGACGCACGTGTCTGGAGTTCATTTGCAGTTGCTGGGAGGCCCTGGCGCGCCCATTCTCTCTCTCTCTCTCTGTCTGTCGCTCTCAAATATATAAATAAAAATAAAATGTTTTAGAAAAAAAAATGTTTTAAGCCGGGCGTGGTGGCTCAGGCCTTTAATCCCAGCCCTTGGAGGCAGAGGTGGGAGAATCACAGTGAGTTCGAGACTGCCCTGAGACTACATACTGAGTTCCAGGTCAGCCTGGGCTACAGTGAGAACCTACCTTGAAAAACCAAAAAAAAAAAAAAAAATTAAAATTAAAAAAAAAAATTGCCGGGTGTAGTGGCACACTCCTTCAATCCAGCACTCGGGAAGCACAGGTAAGAGGATCGCCATGAGTTTAAGGCCACCCTGAGACTATAGTGATATAGTGAGTTCCAGATCAGCCTGAGCTAGAGTGAGACCCTACCTCGAAAAACAAAATCTCTCCAAAAAAGGCATTTGGAAGCACCCCAAGTTAGTTCCACATGTAAAGCGCTTTAAAAAAAAAAAAAAAGCAAGCCTTGGGGGAGGGAGGGAATTACCAAGGGATATTGTTTACAATTATGGAAGTTGTCAGTAAAAAAAAAAGAGAGATTAAAAAAAACCCTTCAGGAAAGTCCTTCAAGGAACTGGAAGAAGACTCCTTCAGGTTAGACTACAAATAGCATCTTTTTTCAGTTCCCGCGAGGCCAACTGTCGCGAGAGAGGCGCCGGCCAATCAGCGCGGGCGGCGGTCGCCCCATTTATAAGAGCCTGGCCGGGCGGCCGGCTGAGAGGAGGGCGGGCGCGGAGAGGCGGCGGCCATGTTTTTCCTAACCCTATTTGAGATGAGCGTAGGCGTAGTTGCTCCCGCCGCGCTGTTTTTCTCGCTGACTTTCAGCCGGCGGAAGAGCTTGGGTTCACCTCACCATCCCGCCTGAGGTAAACAAACAAACAAAAAATGTCGGTGGCTGGCCGCTCTGCCTCTCCCGGGGCCCTGCGGAGGTTGCCGGCGCGCCCAGTGCGCTCCCGCAGCCCGCCTGGAGGCCGCGGTGGGCCCGGGGCTTCTCTGGAGGCGCCCACTGCCGCCGCGAAGAGTTCGCGCTCTGTCAGCCGCGGGCACTGGGGCGCTGCGGGCGAGGTCCGGCTCGCTGGCCGCAGGGAAAGGAACGGAGCGTGGTCCCGGAGCGTGGCTTCCCTGAGCGGTGGGAAGTGCACCCGCAACCGGCTCACACACATCCCTCCGCAGAGGGGATTTCCCCGGAGCCCTCGGCCGACCCTGGCAGATGGGCGGGCAGTTCGGTAGGACCCGCGGGAAGAGGTCCCAAATAGAACGGGCCCTGAGTGTGGGTGGCTCACGAAATACTGTCTACGTAGATGTTAAGCCCCCTCCTTTAGCTTTGTTTTCTGATCTGCAGATTTTGCCTTTTTTTTTTAAGTTTTTTTTTTTTTTTTTTTTTTTCCCCCTTGGTAGGTTCTCGTTCTAGCCCAAACTGACCTGGGATTCCCTGGGTAGCCTGAGGGTGGCCGCGAACTCACAGCAATCCTCCTTTCTCTGCCTCCCAAGTGCTGGGATTGAAGACATGCTTTGCACCTCTCAACTAGTGAACCCAAATATTCTTTCCATAATACACAGTATAGATTTTAAACACAGACATTACTTTAACTCAAAGATCTTTTACTAAGCAAACTAGTAATCTAGAAAAATAAGCTCCAAAGTGGTAGATGTACCCTTTATTTAGTCAAATATAGCAATGCTGTACTTTATTTTATGCACACTGATGTCATAGTTCTTCCACCTTGACAGTTTTTTAAATATTTATCGATTAGAGAGAGAGGAATAGAGAGAATGGGCACGTCAGGGCCTCTAGCAAGTACAAACTAATTGCAAATGCATGCACCACCATGTGCATCTGGCTTAGATGGCTACCAGAGAATCGAGCTTGGGTCCTTAGGCTTTGTAGGCAATTGCCTTAACTGCTAAGCCATGAGACTGTTCTTGAACTAATTTTCCTGCTTCTATCTCCCATTAGATCTCTTAAAGTTGGGCTGGAGAGATGGATTAGTGGCTAAGGTGCTTGCCTGCATAACCTAAGGATCCAGGTTCAATTCCCCAGTACCCGCATAAGCCAGATGCACAAGCTGGTGTATGTCTAGAGTTTGTTTGCAATGGCTGGAGGTCCTGGTGCACCCATTCTCTTATCTGCCCCCTTTTCAATAAGTACAATAAAAGAACTCAAGGTGGCTAGGGAGATGGCTCATTGGTTAAAAGGTTTTTTCTTGCAAAGCCCTGGCCCCAACACCAGTGTGAAGCCAGCCACAAAACGTGGCAAGAAACTGGTGCATGTGCACACATCGATAAAATTAAAAAAAAAAAAAAAAAAAAGCTTGGTTGGGTATGATGATGCAAGTCTCATCCCAGCACTGGGAGGCAGAGGTAGGATTGCTGTAAGTTTGAGGCCACCCAGAGACTAGTAGTGAATTCCAGGTCAGCCTGAACTAAAGTGAGACTACTTCGTGGAAAAAAAAAAATCTTGGACTGGAGAGATGGCTTAGCAGTGAAGGTGTTTGCCTGCCAAGTCAAAGGACCCAGGTTTGATTCCCCAGGACCCATGTAAGCCAGATGCACAAGGTTGTGCGTACATCTGGAGTTCGTTTGCAGTGGCTAGAGTCCTTGGCACGTCCATTCTTTCTGATACTTAAATAATAAAATATTAAAAAACCCGGCAGGGCATGATGGTGCGTGCTTTTAATCCCAGTACTCGGGAGGCAAAGGTTGGAGAATTGTCATGAGTTCAAGGCCAGCCTGAAACTACAGATTGACTTCCAGGTCAGCCTGGGCTAGAGACTCTACCTCAGAAAACAGAAACAACAAAACATCTCTTAAGATCTTTCTGAACACTGGCAGTTCTGTAACACAGATAAAGATGTCTTATGTTCCTGCTCCATCTAGTGGTGCTTTTGCTACTCCACATTTAAGATAGGGCCTGGAAAGGATGGCCATAGAACGAGATGGGTTTTCTCTGATTTTTTATTGTTAGAAGTATGTGTTATCCATTGTGCCACAGAATCATTGCTCTTTGAGGAAATACATGATTAGATTCCTGGGAGCCTCTGGTAACACATTGTTAATTCACCAATACATTATTTTATGTGTGTTTCTATTACAAACTACATTATTTCATGTATATTGTTGAATCGTTAGCATGAAACTTGTGTCTTAACAACAGTAACATAGATCTGAAGAACAATTCTTTTTTTCTATATGGCATGTCAAAGCATAAGTAGCCAGGTGTGGTAACTACCTATAATCCCAGCATTCATAATGTTGAGGCAGAAAGATTAGTGAGACCCAAGCTAGTGAAATTGCTCAGTGGCTAAAGGCACTTGCTTGCAAAGCCTGTCAGCCCAGGTTCAGTCTCCCAGTACCCATGTAAAGCCAGATGCACAAAATGGTGCATGTATCTGGAGTTTGAAGCAGCAAGAGGCCCTGATGTTCCCATTCTCTTTTGTTTTTTTCTCTTCTGGTAAGCGATTAAAAATAATTTTAAAACATAGTGTGATGGGCCTGGAGAGATGGCTTAGCGGTTAAGGCGTTTGCCTGCAAAGCCAAAGGACCTTGGTTCAATTCCCCAGAGCCCATGTAAGCCAGATGCACACGGTGGCCTATGTGTCTGGAGTTTGTTTGCAGTGGCTGGAGGCCCTGGTGTATCCCTTGTCTTTCTCAAATAAATTTTTTTTTTAAAAAATAAATAATTATGAACAACATAGTGTTCTGGGGAGATGGCTCAGTGGTTGAAGGGCTTGCTTGAAAAACCTGGCAGCTCAAGTTTGATTCTCCACGTGAAGCCAGATGCACAAAATGGTGCATGCATCAGGAGTTCGGTTGCAGTGACAGGAGGCCCTTGGTGCACCCATACTCTTCTCTGTCTTTCAATTATATGTATCATGCAACCCTATCTAAAAGCAAATATTTGTTGAGTGAATGAGTGTGATAAAATATAGAATCTATATATATCAAAGATTAACATTTTTCAGTCTTTAAAATTAAATCAGAGTTTTTAAAAATATATTTTTTATTGACAACTTCCATAATTGTAAACAATATCCCATGGTAATTCTCTCCTTTCCCCCACTTTACCCTTTGAAACTCCACTCTTCATCATATCCCCTCCTTTCAATCAGTCTCTCATTTATGTATTTATTTTTGGCTTTCTGAGGTAGGGTCTCACTCTAGCTCAGGTTGATCTGGAATTCACTATGTAGTCTCAGAGTAGCCTCAAACTCACAGTGATCCTCCTACCTCTCCCTCCCCAGTGCTGGGATTAAATGTGTGCGCCACCATGCCCAGCTAGTCTTTTGTTTTGATGTCATGATCTTTTCTTCCTACTATGATGGAGGCTGTGGTGCACCAATTCTTTCTTTTTTTGAGGTAGGGTCTTAATCTGGCCCAGACTGACCTGGAATTCACTATGGAGTCTCAGGTTGGCCTCAAGCTCATGGTGATCCTCCTATCTCTGCCTCCTGAGTGCTGGTATTAAAGATGTGCACCACCACGCCCAGCTAGTTTCTTTTATTTTGATGTCATGATCTTTTATTTAAATTTTCATTATTTTTATTTATTTATTTGAGAGTGACAGAGAGGAAGAGGCAGATAGAGAGAATGGGTGCGCCAGGGCCTCCAGCCACTGCAAACGAACTCCAGACACGTGTGCACCCTTGTGCATCTATTGTGGGTCCTGGGGAGTTGAGCCTCGAACCAGGGTCCTTAAGCTTCACAGGCAAGTGTTTAACCGCTAAGCCGTGTCTCCAGCCCTATCATGATCTTTTCTTCCTACTATGATGGAGGCTGTGGTGCACCAATTCTTTCTCATAAAAAATATATACTTGAAAGACAGAGTATGGATGTACCAGGACCTATTGCAACTGTAAATGAACTCCAGACACATGCAGTACTTTGTGCATCTGATTTTCTGTGGGTATTGGGGAATTGAACTCAGGGCTTTTGCAGGCAAGCACCTTAACTGCTGAGCCATCTCTTCATTCTTCCTTTGTTTCTTTTTTCAAGGTAGGGTCTCACTCTAGCTCAGGCTGACCTGGAACTCACTCTGTAGTTCTAGGCTGGCCTCATACTCACAGTTGATCCTCCTACTTCTGTCTTGTGAGTGCTGGGATTAAAGACATGTGCACCATACCTGATTTTAAGATATATTACAGAGCCGTAGTAACCAAAGCAGCATGGTACTGGCAAAAAAGCAGATGTGTAGATCAATGTAACAGAATAAGGGGCCCAAAAGTCAACACAGGAAGCATCAGCCCTCCAATTTTTCACAAAAATGCCAAAATTATCCACTGGAGAAACAAGCCTCTTTAACAAATGGTCCTGTGAAAACTGGTTATATGTGGAAGAGTGAAAATAGAGCCTTATCTCAATGCTTAAGAATTCACTCCAAATGAAACAAAGCCCTTAATACCAGACCTGAGACTGAAGCTGCTACAGGAAAGAGTAGGGGAAACACCAACATATAGGCACAAACAAGGACTTTCTGAATAGACCCCCAGTAGCTCAGAAAGTAAGATCACTAATTGAGATCTCATGAAATTTAAAGGCTTTTGGGGTGGAGAGATGGCTCAGCAGTAAGGAGCTTGCCTGCAAAGCCTAACAACCTGGGTTCGATTCCCTGCCACGCCCAGCTCAAATATATTTTTTAAATGGCTGGGCATGGTAGCACAAGCCTTTAATCCCAGCACTTGGAGGAAAAAGTAGGAGGATTGCTTTGAGTTTGAGGACACCCTGAGACTACAGAGTGAATTCCAGGTCATCCTGGACTTGAGTGAGACCCTAACTTGAAAACAAACAAACAAAAAAATGTTCTACATCCTTAGCCATCAAGGAAATGCAAATTAAAACTACTTTGAGATGTCATCTGTCAGAATGACTATCACCAAGAAATCAAATGACAATAAATGCTGGTAATAGAATATCATATTTGTTTATTTATTGCAAAGAGAGAATGAGAAAGAGAAGGGATGGGCACATACAACACCAGGGCATCTTGCCAGTGCAAATGAACTGCAGATGCATGTGCCACTTTGTACATCTGACTTTACTTAAAAAAGAGAATGTTGTTACGAAAATTTCATGACAATTAAAGACATAATGTTCCCTCTAAAATCTACCAATCCTTTCCTCATGTCACTTGATGACAAAGACTTGGACGAAATTTCACACGAAGAATTCAAAAGAATGATGATAAATATATGCAAAGAAATAAAAGAATTCCCTAAGAACACCAATTAGCTAAATGAAATGATAGCCAATGGGAGAAACAAAAATGAAATTCAGGGACTGGAGAGCTGGCTCACAGGTTAAAGGTACTTGCAAAGTCTGGTGGCCCAGTTTCAAATCCCCAGAACCCATGTAAAGCCAGGTGCACAAAGTGGCACATGCATCTGGAGTTCATTTGCAGTGGCAAGAGGTTTCATCCCCTCTTATAATAAAATAAAACTTATTTGAAAGCCTGGCATGGTGGCACATGCCTTTAATTCCAGCACTTGGGAGGCAGAGGTTAGAAAGTTTGCCACAAGTTTGAGGCCACCCTTAGACTACATAGTTTCAGGTTAGCCTGGCCTAGAGGCTAGAGTGAAACCCTACCTCAAAAAAAACAAACTTATTTTATTGAAAAAGAAATAAAGAAAGAAAATGGAGTCTGGAGAGGTGGCTTAGTGGTTAAAGTGCTTGCCTGGAAAGCCAAAGGACCCAGATTTGATTTCCCAGGACCCATGTAAGCCAGATGTACAAGGTGGCATACACATCTGGAGTTCGTTTACAGAGGTAGAAGCCCCAGTGCATCCATTCTCTATCTGCTTCTTTCTCTCTTTCCTAAATAATTATTTTTTTAAAAAAGAAAATGGAATTCAGTAGAGAAATATTGAAGGAAAACATGATTCTGGAAAAACACAGTAAGTGAAATAAAAGCAATGGGGAAAGAGAACAGAATATCAGGGCTTAAAGACAAGCCAGGTGCATTGTTTATGTTTAGTCAAGGAAAATTAGAAGCTTGCAAAAATAAATGGATGGGGCATACAAGATCTTTGGGACATCATGAAGAGACTGAATCACAAGTATAGAAGAAAGAAAAGAACACTATGCCAAAGGAATAGAGAATATTTTCAGTACAATCACAGTATAAAGTTTTTCAAATTCAGGGAACAGATTCCTATTCAGGTATAAGAGGTATGTAGAACACTGCATAGACAGGGCCATAAAAAAAACTCCCAGGGCAAGGGAGATGGCCCAGCAGTTAAAGGTACTTGTAAAGCCTGCCAGCCCCAGTTTGATTTCCCAGTACCCACCTAAAGCCAGATGCACAAAGTGGCACATGCATATGGAGTTCACTTGCAGCAGCAAGAGGGATTGGTGTGCCCATTCTGTCAATAGAAACTCCCCATAACCATCATAATTGAAACACTAACCAAGGAAACAATATTGAGAGCTGCAAGAGAAAACCCTAGGTCACCTATAGAGGCAAGCCCATCAGATAACAGCTGATGTTTCAGTGGAAACATTAAAAGCCAGAAAGGCTTGACATGGTGTATTTCAAGCCCTGAAAGGCCACAATTGCCAGACCAGATGATTCTATCTGGCAAAGCTATCAGACATACTTGAAGGAAAAAGAAAAACTTTCCATTATCAAAGTAGGCCAAGGAATGTATGATTTCCAATCCAGTTTGACAAATGATACTGGAAAGAATACTTTAGAGGGAAGAGAAGGATAAACACATCAAGAAACTTGCAGGGGGGGGGGAATAAATGATGCTATGATACCTATTAAGTAATTGAAGACACCAAACACTACAAAATGTCAGGAATTAATACGCACCTTTGAATGATCACCCATAATATTAATGCTCCCAGTTCTCCAGTTAAAAGACACAGACTAGGGCTGGAGAGATGGCGTAGCAGCTAAGCGCTTGCCTGTGAAGCCTAAGGACCCCAGTTCGAGGCTCGATTCCCCAGGACCCACGTTAGCCAGATGCACAAGGGGCACACACGTCTGGTGTTCGTTTGCAGTGGCTGGTAGCCCTGGTGCGCACATTCTCTTTCTCTGCCTTGTTCTCTGTCTGTAGCTCTCAAATAAATAAATAAACAAAAATAAATAAATAAAAAGACACAGACTAAGGTTGTAGAGATGGGCTAGGTGTTAAGGTGCTTGTTGCAAAGCCAAAGGACCTGTGTTCGGTTCCCCAAGACCCACACAAAGCCAGATGCACAAGGTGGTGCATGTGTCAAGTTCCTTTGCAGTGGCTGGGGACCCAGGTGTGCCCATTCACTTTCTCTTTCTCTCAAATACATAAAAACAAAATTTTTTTCTTTTTTTTTTATCAATTTTTATTAACATTTTCCATGATTATAAAAAATATCCCATGGTAATAACCCCCTCCACTTGCCCTTTGAAATTCCATTCTCCATCATATCCACTCCCCATTTCAATCAGTCTCTCTTTTATTTTGATGTCATGATCTTTTCCTCCTCTTATGATGGTCTTGTGTAGGTAGTGTCAGGCACTATGAGGTCATGGATATCCAGGCCATTTTATGTCTGCAGGGAGCACGTTGTCAGGAGTCCTACACTTTCTTTGGCTCTTACATTCTTTCTGCCCCTCTCCCGCATTAGACCCTGAGCCTTGGAAGGTGTGATCGCGATGTTACTCAGTACTGCAGTCACTTCTTTCCAGCACTATGATACTTTGTGAGTCATCCCAAAGTCACTGCCATCTGAAAAGAGAAGATTCTCTACCCAAAGTGAGAGTAGCATTAATATAACGATATAAATATTAAGAGAAATGCTTACTGGGCAGTTTGATAAGCATACTATATACATTTTTCCAGACATCAGCAGATGTTATACCCCTAGGGCTCATGACTATCCCTGTTTTAAGTTTTCAGTATCAGGGATATATTTCCTCCCATGGAGCGGGCCTCCAATCCAGTTGGAGGGCAGTTGGTTTCCACCATGACAGATGTGCCACTATTGCACCTGTTGGCTCATTTGGCCTGGCTGGCCAATTATAAGGCTTTCAGTGTCCACTGTTGAGTATCTTCACTGGTGGTATCTCTTTCTCCCATTGAACTACATGTAGAATGGCTTCTTCCAGTTTTCTGTCAGCTGGTCTACATGGAGGAGGTTATCAGCTTAGTTCCAGCAGGATTTCTCAGTAGCCTTGCAGCCCAAGTATGTGTAGACTTCAGCAACAGGGTCTTACCATCCATTCCTGTTGGGAAACCAAGGGCATCAGCAATGGCCTATAATGTTTTGGGGGCATCAGGGACCTCCCTGGCCAACAACTCACTGGAGGTATCCCATCCCTGGCACTGAAAATTTTCTAACAACAATCTATGGCTCCTGAGTGTTCCATTGTTCAAAACCAGAGGATTCCATATGATTTATTTGTATCCTGTTAGATTTTGGTTAGCCCTCCCTCCACCTTTCCTTTACTCAGTTTCTTCCCCTGACCTCACTTTGGGCCTTTTCACCCCTGTTAATCTATTCTTCTACTTACATATATACAATACCAACCTATTAAGTACCCTCCTCCCTTCCTTTCTCTTCCCTTTAAATCTCCTTTTTAACTTACTGACCTCTGCTACTGAGTTTTTTCCTTCTCACACAGAAGCCTAATCATCTGTAGCTAGGATCCACATATGAGACAGAACATGTGGCGCTTGGTTTTCTGGGCCTGGGTTGCCTCAGTATAATCCTTTCCAGATCCATCCATTTTCCTGCAAATTTCATAACTTCATTTTTCTTTACCGCTGAATAGAACTTCATTGTATAAATGTGCCACATCTTCATTATCCACTCATCAGTTGAGGGACATCTAGGCTGGTTCCATTTCCCAGCTATTATGAATTAAGCGGCAATAAACATGGTTGAGCATGTACTTCTAAGGAAATGGGATGAGTCCTTAGGATATATGCCTAGGAATGCTATAGCTGGGTCATATGGTAGATCAATGTTTAGCTGTTTTAGGAACCTCCACTCTGATTTCCACAATGGCTGGACCAGATTGCATTCCCACCAGCAGCGTAGAAGGGTTCCTGTTTTTCCACATCCCCACCAACATTTATGGTCATTTGTTTTCATGATGGTGGCCAATCTGACAGGAGTGAGATGGAATCTCAATGTAGTTTTAATCTGCATTTCCCTGATGACTAGGGATGTAGAACATTTCTTCCCTCCCTCCCTCCCTCCCTCCCTCCCTCCCTCCCTCCCTCCCTCCCTTCCTTTCTTTTTCTTTCAGTTTTTCAAGGTAGGGTCTCACTCTAGCCCAGGCTGACCTAGAATTCACTATGTAGTCTCTGGATGGTCTCAAACTCTCAGCAATCCTCCTACCTCTGCCTCCCAAGTGCTGGGACTAAAGGTGTGCACCACCATGCCCAGCAAGAAAATGTTTTCAATTAATTAGTTCTGATTCTGTAATGAAATATATCATACTAACTTGGGTATGGAGGTGCACACTTGAAATCCCAGCAGTCTCTAGACTCGAGTTTGAGGCCAGTCTGGTCTTCACAGAGAGATCCTATCTTTTTTTTTTTTTTTTTTAAGAGCAAGGGGGCAGGGGGCGAGAGAGAGAGAGGGAGAGAGAGGGGGAGAATTCTGCCAGGGCCTCAGCCACTACCAACAAATGTCAGATGATTGTGCCACCTAGTGGGTATGTGCGACCTTGTGCTTGTCTCACCTTTATGCATCTGGCTTAAATGGGATCTGGAGAGTCAAACATGGGTCCTTAGGCTTTGCAGGCAAGCACCTTAATGGCTAAGCCATCTCTCCAGTCTAAGAGACCCCCATCTTAACAAAAACCAAACAAGTAAAATTCCATATCATCCTGACTCGAGACAAAATAGGTAACATGGGCAAAAGTGTGGGCATGTATATTCACACTCCTAGAAAGAGCAGAGGAGTGCTTACTAGTATTTTTGAGATCCTACCAGATGCCAGAGTAGAAGACATGCAACATCAAGCAGAAGTGATTTTGAACTAAGATAAGAATGAAATGACAAAAGGCAGTTTATCATTCCTTCCTTGTTAATTCCTTTAAGGTAGCACTGCGTGATGGAAATAAAAACATTAAAAATACCAGGCATGGACTAGAGAGATGCCTTAGCACTAAGAGGCTTGCCTGTGAAGACTAAGGACCCATGTTTGACTCTCCAGATCCCACGTAAGCCAGATGCACAAAGGTGAGGCAAGGGCAAAGTCACACATGCCCATTAGGTGGACCAATTGCCTGGCGTTCAATTACAGTGGCTGAGGCCCTGGCATGCTGTGATAGTTAAGGTGTTGTCAACTTGATCTGTTTAATAATACACAGGTTGCTTCTAGGAAGGCTCAACTAAAGGAAGAAGTCTTTCCCCCAGGGTGAGCCCTTCCTCCAGAGTGGGCAGCCCGCTCAGAGGAGGACTTGATATAAGGAAGCTCTGGGTAAAAAGAGTTCCTCCCTTCCTTCCTCCTTTCCACTTGGCTGTGAGAGCTGCTCGCTACCTTTCAGCATGGATTGAAGACCAGTGCAGACTGAAGACCAGCATCAACTGAAGACTCGCGTGGATCAAAACCCAGCGGCTCCTCAGGAAGCCGCCAGGCTTCCGGGCACCATTTGCAGTACTGAGTCAGGAGTGCTGAGGCTTCTGGACACGAGGACTGAGCAGCTACCAGGTTTGGTGATTCTTGGGCCTGCAACTGCTATTGGACTACTGTAAGCTTATCCAATAAATCCCCTTTTTAAATAATTCATTCTAGCAGTTCTGTTCCTCTAGAGAACCCTGACTAATACACATGCCAGTTCTCTCTCCCTCTTTGTATCCCTCACTGTCTTGCTCTCTCTAAAATAATAAAATTTAAATTTAAATTTTTTTTTAAATGTCAGGCATGATGGTGGATGCCTTTAATTCCAGCACTTGGGTGGAGAGGTAGGAGGATTGCTATCAGTTCAAGGCTACCCTAAAACTACATAGTATATTCCAGGTCAGCCTGGACTAGAGCAAGACTCTACCTCAAAAACCAAAGCAACAACAACAACAGCAACAACAAAAAATCCAGGGCTTAAGCCAAAGTTTTCAAATATAAGTGTATTTAGAAGACTTCATATGGTGAATCATGGTGAAGAAAGTAATCTACTGAGATGGTGAGCATCACATGTGCTGGGTGAGTCCTCTACCCAGAGCTGTACAACAAGAACCAGGATTCAGATTTTTGTGTCAGCGCCATTTATTTTAAAAGGTTGTTACCCCTTTTGAAATAAAATAAGATTTACATATTATCCAAGTGCTTAATAAGAAATTTAGCTGGTCTTTGTTCCTGAATCCTGAGAAGTAATCTTTAACTCTTGAACTTCTGGGGTAGTAGGAGTGCCTTTTATTTATTTTTTAAATATTTTTTTCCTGAGGGAGAGAGAGAGAGAGAGAGAGAGAGGCAGATAAAATAGATGTGCCAGGGCCTCCAGCCACTGCAAATGAACTCTAGATGCCATGTGTCACCTTGTGTATCTGGCTTATGTGGGTCCTGGGGATTTGAACTTGGGTCCTTTGACTTTGCAGACAAGTGCCTTATAGGCTAAACCATCTCTCCAGCCCTGTATTATTTATTTTTATATATTTCATTTTTATTTATTTATTTGAGAGAGAGAGAAAGAGAAAGAGGCAAAGAGAGAGAGAGAGAGAGAGAGAGAGAGAGAGAGAGAGAGAGAGAGGGAGAGAGAAAGCGAGCCAGGGCCTCCAGCCACTGCAAACAAACCAGATGCATGTGCCCTCTTGTGCAGCTGGCTTACATAGGTTCTGGAGAATTGAACCTAGGTCCTTTGGCTTTGCAGACTAGTGCCTTAACTGCTAAGCAATCTCTCCAGCCCTATTTATTTATTTTTATTTTGAGATAAGGTCCCTCAATAGTCCAGGCTGACCTGGAACTCACTATGTAGTCTCAAGCTGTATAGTGATCCTTCTGCCTCTGCCTCCTGAGTGCTAGAATTAAAGGCATGCACCATTACCCCCAGCTTTATTTATTAAATTTTTTTCAATTTATCTTTTATTGATTTTTATTTTTATTGAGAGACATAATGGGCATGCCAGAGCCTTTAGTCACTGCAAACAAACTCCAGATGCATGCACCACCTTGTGCATCTGGTTTATGTGGGTCCTGGGTAATTGAACCTAGGTCATTTGGCTTTGCAGGCAAGTGGGGCGGGGAGGGGAGGGGAGGAGAGAGGAGAGTATAGGAGAGTAGGGGCATGCCAGGACCCCATTAGCTCCAAACCTCGGTGGGGCTGTCACTTTATAGTGGAACTCATCTCTATGCGGGGTGGAAGTGAAGGCCAGGGGGAAAAAAGCCTCCAGGTTTTGATTAAAATGCAGTCAGGTTCCCGCCACACTCATTTGGAGGCCACAAACACTGCCACTCAGACGTAAGAAGTCTTCTTGTCCCTTTTCATAACATCAGAGGAGCGTACCTCCCTTGCAGCCTGTGGGCCAGCTGGCAACTAGGTCTAAAATATTTTTTATCAACAATTTTCATATATACATAATGAATAATGTATTTTGATTATAATTTGATTATAATCTCCTTTTGTACTCCCTCCTGTATCCTCTTCCACTGAACCTCTTCTTTCTAACTAGTCCCTCTTCTATTTAAAAAAAAAATTATTGACGGCTTCCATAATTGTAAACAATATCCCATGGTCATTTCCTCCCTTCCCCCACTTTTCCCTTTGAAACTCTACTCTCCATCATATCCCCTCCCCTTCTCAATCAGCCTCTCTTTTATTTTGATATCATCATCTTTTCCTTCTATTATGATGGTCTTGTGTAGGTAGTGTCAGGCATTGTGGGGTCATAGATGTCCAGGCCATTTTGTGTCTGGAGGAGGACATTGTAAGGAGTCCTACACTTCCTTTGGCTCTTGTACTCTTAAATTCTTTCTGCCACCTCTTATGCAATAGACCCTGAGCCTTGGAAGGTGTGATAGAGATATTTCAGTGCTGAGCACTCCTCTGTCACTTCTCAGCACCATGGTGCCTTCTGAGTCATCCCAAGGTCACTGCCATCTGAAAAGAGAAGTTTCTCTAACAAAAAGTGAGTATAGCATTAATATATAGGTATGGATATTAAGAGAAGTGCTTACTGGGCAGTTTGGTGGGCATAGTATATACATTTAGCCAGACACCAGCAGACATTAGACCCTTAGCGCTCATGACTACCCCTGTTGTTGTCAGGGATGTATTCCCTCCCATGGAGTGGGCCTCTAGTCAAATTAGAGGGTGGTTGGTTTCCCCCATAACAGATGTGCCACTATTGCACCTGTTGACTCATTTGGTTTGCTGGCCAAACATAAGGCTTGCAGTGTCCACTGTTGAGTGTCTTCACTGGTGAATTCTCTCTCTCCCGTTGAACTGCATGCAACATGGCTTACCTGTCCTCTGCTTCTTACATTCTTTTCTTTTCTTTTTCTTTTTTTTTTTCTTTTGGTTTTTTGAGGAAGGGATTTTCACTGCAGCCCAGGCTGACTTGGAATTCATTATGTAGTCTCAGGTTGGCCTCAAACTCACACTGATCCTTATATTTCTGCCTCCTGAGTGCTGGGATTAAAGGAGTGCACGCCTAGCACATTCTTTTCTTAAATTTTATTTTTATTTATTTTGAGAGAGAAAGAGACAGAGAGAGAGAGAGAGAGGGAGGGAGGGAGGGAGGGAGGGAGGGAGGGAGAGAGAGAGAGAGAGAGAGAGAGAGAGAGAGAGAGAGAGAGAGAGAGGAGAGAATGGGCATGTCAGAACCTCTAGCCACTGAAAATGAACTCTAGAAGCATGTGCCACCTTGTGCATACGGCCCATGTGGGTCCTGGGGAATTGTCCTTTGGCTTTGAAGGCAAGGACCTTAACTGCTAAGCCATATCTTCAGCCCTCTTTCTTTTTCTTTTTTTAAAAGATATATTTATTTTTTATTTATTTGAGAGAGAGAGAGAGAGAGAGAGAGAGAGAGACAGATAGATAGAGAATGAGCATGCCAAGGGTATCTAGCCCCTGCAAACAAACTCCAGATGTACCCACCACCTTATGCATCTGGCTTTACATGGGTACTCGGGAATCAAACCTGGGTCCTTTGGCTTTGCCAGCAAGCACCTTAACCACTAAGCTACTGCTCCAGCCCCTTTGTTGCTTACATTCTTCCTTCCCTCTATTCCACTGTGTTCATTGGGGCTTGAAGGGGGTGATATAGATGTTTCATTTAAGGCTGAGCACTCAACAGTTATGCATTCTCAGTCCTCTCATGAGTTCTGGGTCAGAAGTGTCTTATTTAGGTGGGGCCTTAGACTCTACCTAATGGTTTATGCTTTTTTTCCTTCTGCTTGGACCTGTGAAAGAAGTCGTTGCAGAACTTCCCCTGGATCTGCAACCTTCAAATAAATCCCTTCTTCCTTTCATAAACTGTGTATGGTCTGGAGGTCCATCCCAGCAATGTGAGGGTGTCTAATACACACCCTATATCAGCCCAAGCTTTCTGAAATGGATGCAGGCTAGAATATCAGTCACAGGGCTAATGATTCAACCACTAATGCCCATAATGAATCCCCAACAAAGACTCCAGACAAGGCTGTCACTGAGAAATCAAGCTGGAATTGAGCTGAAAAGACCTGTAGACCAATTGACAGAAAGCTGGAAAAAGCCATGCTATATGTAACCCTTTGGGAGAGAGAAGTCATCAGCAGTGATAAACAACAGTGGACTCTGTAAGCCTAAGTTTGGTGGCCAGTCAGGCCAAATGAGCCAATGGGTGCAACAGTGGCATGTCTGTTATTGGGGAAACCAACTGCTCTCTAATTGGACTGGAGGCCTTCTCCATGGGAGGGAATACATGTCTGGTACTGAAAACTTAGTTAATAGCCTATAATGTGGGGAGATCATGAGTCCTAGGGGTATAATGCCTGTTGTCGTCTGCATGAATATATTATGCTTACCAAACTGCCTTGTAAGCACTTTTCTTAACATTCATATCCATGGTTTTTTTTTTTGTTTGTTTGTTTTTATTTTCAAGGCAAGGTCGCACTCTAGCTCAGGCTGACCTGGAATTCACTATGTAGTCTCAGGGTAGCCTTGAACTCATGGCAGTCCTTCTACCTCTGCCTCCCGAGTGCTGGGATTAAAGGTGTGTGTCACCACGCCTGGCTTCTTATCCATATATTAATGCTACTCTCACTTTTGGTTAGAGAAGTTTCTCTTTTCAGATGGCAGTGACTACTGGGATGATGCAAAAGGCAGCATACTGTTGAGAAGAAGTGACAGAAGAGTGTTCAGCACTGAGACATTTCTGTCACACCCTCCAAGGCTCAGGGTCCAAGGTTGTGGAAGAGATGGCTGAAAGAATGTAAGAGCCAAAGGAAGGGTAGGACTGCTTACAATGCAGTCTTCCAGACCCCAAATGGCCTGCATATCTATGACCTTGCAGTGCCTGGTACTACCTACACAAGCCCCTCATAATAGGAGGAAAAGATGACATCAGAATAAAAGAGAGAGTAATTGAAAGGGGGATGGGAAATGATAGAGAGTGAATTTGTGAAGGGGAAAGTGGGAGAGGGAGGGAATTATCATGGTTTATTGTCTATAATTATGGAAGTTGTCAATAAAAAAATTTAAAAAAAGAATAATGCTTTGGATGATGCTTTGATTAGCGCCCCCCCCCCCATATATTTGGTTTTTTTGAGGTAGAGTCTCACTCTATCTCAGGCTGAACAGGAATTTGCTTTGTAGTCCCAGGGTGGCCTCGAACTCTTGGTGATCCTCCTACCTCTGCCTTCTGAGTGCTGGGATTAAAGTGATTGGCCTACATTTTAATCTTGAAGGCTATAGGTTATACCTCTGTGATATTTACAAGTGTATTATCACTATCTAGACTAGAAGGGCTAAAATATATAATTACAGTTATTTAAAGCAATTTAAGGAAAATCCTAACAGAAAATATGGCCATGAAAGAGCCATGAAGAAATACATAAACATCGAAATGTTTATATGATCAATTTTTGCATGAGGGTATTATAGCTAAAATGAAAAATACTATTTATACATACCTTTTGCAGAAAGCCACTGTGGTAGTTTGAATAGATGGCCCCCAATCTATTCAGTGTTTTAATATAGTTTGTAATTCAGATCTATAGCCACCTGGTTGGAGGAAGTGTCATTGGGCGGAAGTTAGATCTAGCCCTAAGGTGTGGGGGTGGATTTGAAATTCCATTCTAAAGATATGCAAAGTGTCTAGTTCCACCTGGAGTTTCAGAAGTGTGCTGTGTGGCTTCAGGCTTCTCTCTCTCTGTCTTTGTCTCTCTCTCCCTGCTTGGTCCTATGAAAGCAGACCTGCTTCTTCTGCCATTATGTAACTTCAACTGGATCTGTAAGCCTCAATAAATATCCCTTCCTCCATAACTGTGTCCAGTTTGGAAGTTCATCTCAGTGAACCTGAAGCTGTCTGTCATAGCCACTGTATTCACCTAATAATTTTTAAAAATGCAAATGGCCTACTAAACTGAACCAATTGACTTAGTTTCAACCTTGGGAAAAAAAAAAACTCAAAGCTATAGTTGAGCTATTATGGCACCAAGGAGTTCAACTTGACCTCATGGGCCAGATAACAATCATCTTCCAAGTGTACAAACAAGGAAGAATCGTTATCAAAGGAAAAATTACACTTGTTCAAAGACCAGTTATCGCTTCAACAAGAGGAACAAGCTTGCCAAAAACATATAAACACATAACTCAGTGCTATTCATAGGGTTCACATATTCAAAGATTTGGTGAGTAATTTAAAAGTATCTTTGAAGTCATTGGCATTCACCATTATTTTCTAATAGTCCTTACTCTTTAGAGACCCTTTCCAAAGAGGAAATCTGACTTATTTTTATGACATGCTTCTGAGATAAGCCAACTTACCATTATTTCCCTTTCGCAAATGCAGGAACTAAAACTCTGGGAGGTGAAATCAGCGAGGAAGGTCAGGTGTTGGCCCAAGAATTGAAACACACACATTAAATCATTTATCTTCAATTTTATTGTAATTACAGAAATAAAAAAAACTAAACAAAAAGGATTACAAAATATGAATTTCATACTTTTAAAAAAATTATTTATTTGCAAGCAGAGAGAGATAGAGAGAAAAGAGAGACAGAGATAGAATGGGCATGCCAGGGCCTCCAGCCATTGCAAACAAACTGCACACACAGGTGCCCCTTGTGCATCTGGCTTACATGGGTCCTGGGGAGTTGAACCTGGATCCTTTGGCTTGGCAGGCAAATGCCTTAACTATTAAGCCATCTGTCCAGCCCCAAAATCTCATACTTTTTCATTCTTATTTTAAGTTAAAGAACAATTAATGGTCTATCATTTTTTCCTGTCTGCCTCAATGAGTAAAACTGCTTTAAAAGCTTTTGACAACTAGAATCTCATTTGTTTCTTTGTTTGTGGTGCTGTGGGTTAAGCTCATAGCCTTGAATATATGAGATGAGCATTCTATCACTGAGCTACATCCGTAGTCACGATGACTATGCTTATTTTACATGCTGGAATAAATGGATTTTTTTTTTTTTTTTTTTGAGGTAGGTTCTCACTCTAGCTCAGGCTGACCTGGAATTTACTCTGTAGTCTCAGAGTGGCCTTGAACTCATGGTGATCCTCCTACCTCTGCCTCCCCAGTGCTGAGTGCTGGGATTAAAGGCATGTGCCACCACACCCGGCTATATAAATGGAATTTTTGCAAAGCTGTGAAATTTACTTAATGCCACTGCACTCTGTAACACTGCATTGTTCGGTATGCTTAGTGTCAAAGGTGGAGAAACTTGTCCTCACATGGCATACTTCTGTGTTATTTAAACTTCACTAGACTCTCCATTTTAACTCCCAAATTTATTTTTTCCTCATGTTTGTGATCTCTGAAAATGCTAGTACCATACACACGCAGTTGCTTGGACCAGGAATCTGGAATCCTGCCTTGGAGTCTCACTCTCCTCTCTCTCTCAAACATAGTCTCTGGTATGTTTCAAAAATATACCTTGAAGCATTCTAGTCTAATTTATCTTCATTGGTGTCACCCTAATCCAGTTCACTGTCTTCTGCAAACACCTTCTGTCTGGTCTTCCTCCTTCTTACCTAGTCACCAACTCCCCCATTACTGATTCTTTGCAATGTGACCAGAGCAATTTTATTACCAAGCAAAAATGAGCCATGCTTTCAGCTGTCCTATCATCCCTTTGTAAATTTCAAAACTCTTTCTTTGGAATACACCCATGTTTTCTTATTCTGATACTTCTCCTTCACTAGGTCATATGGAGGTAGCTTCTCTGCCATCTTTCCCATGAGTTCCCAAAACAAACTTTAATAAAACTCAGGTTGGCATTACTGTGCTGGTTTTCATCAACTGTCCCCGCTAAATTCATGTGTACCGAAAGCTTGTTCCTCAGCAGGTGGCAATTTGGGAGGTGGAGCCTTACTGGAGGAGGTGTGTTATTGGTGATGGATGTTAAGGTTTATTAGCCCCTAGCTTGCCAGTGTTTGTTGGGTCACTGTCTTCCTGATGTTTTCCACCTGCTGTGGTAAGGAGGTGATAACCCACCTCTGCTCATGTCATGTTTCCCCTTGCTTCCATAAAGCTTGCCCTCAAGACTATAAGCCAAAAATAAACAATTTTTTCCCATCATCTGCTTTTGGTTGAGTGTTTGTCCCAACAATGAGAAGGTAACTACAACAGTATAACACTATATTTCTTTCCAGTTTTTCCACTTTCTCCTTTTCTTTTTTCCAGCTCCCCGGTCTTTTTTTAAATATAAATTTTGTGTAATTATAACTGATGTGTATTTTTCATATATATATATATTTGCTTTTGAAAATTATTAATAAATCATAAATATTATTCTGTATTATTATAGAGACTTCAGAACCATTATTTAGCATTGGGGTGTAATGTTATATTAAATGGATCTGCCATCATCTATGTAATACTTTGTCTGATAGATATTTAACTTATGGGCTAGAGGGATGGTTTAGCAGTTAAGGCACCTGCCTGTAAAGCCAAAGGACTCAGGTATGATTTCCCAAGACCCATGTAAGACAGAAGCACAAGGTGGCACATGTGTCTTGAGTTCATTTGCAGTGGCTGGAGGCCCTGGCACGCCCATTCTCTCTATCTGATTCTTTCTCTATCTCTGCTTCTCTCAAATAAATATATAAAAATTAAAAAACAAAACATACTTAACTTATTCATTTATTCTTAGTGTGTAGATGTGGTTGTTGGTATGGAATATGCATGTATACAGTTGCATGCACCATTGTGCATTCATGCACACACCAGAGGTAGATGTGGGTATCCTCCTCTGTCACTCTTCTGCTTTATTGACTTGTGCACAGTCTCTCATTGAATTTGGAGGTTACCATTCTTTTTAGCTAAAGTGGCTTACTAGCAAGCTCTAGTAACCCTTCTGTTTCCAACCCCACTCTGCACTGAGGTTACACCCTCTATATAACTCTCTGGTCTTGATTAACAATAATCAAATAACATTAATGGTTTTGATTAATAATAATATTCAAATAACATTCGTGAGATGAATGTTATCTGATTACCATTTTGTTATAGAATAAGAATAGCCCTATTGATTAAAATTCTTCAGAATATTTGACTTCCACATGAATAAAATGGTGTTGCTACATGTTCATTGACATAATTTTTCTTTCTATTACATGAAATGGCATCAAAACCGGGCTATATAGAAAGTGGATATCAAAGAAGAATTCAGGGAGTGGTTAGACTTCAGTATCTCTCCTTTCCTCCACTCTTAATGGTAATTTTACACACCCACCCTCAACTCTTCTATCCTTACATTTTTTTCTTTTTGTGTTTCCATCAGACATTTAGATGGTGATTTTATTTTATTTGCTTATTTTATTTTTTAATTGACAACTTCCATGATTGTAAACAGTATCCCATAGTCATTCCCTCCCTCCCACCCCCACTTTCCCTTTGAAACTCCACTCTCCATCATATCCACTCCCCCTCTCAATCAGCATCTTTTATTTTGATGTCATTATCTTTTCCTCCAATTATAATGGTCTTGTGTAGGTAGTGTCAGGCACTGTGGGGTCATAGATGTCCAGGCCATTTTGTGTCTGGAGGAGCACATTGTAAGGAGTCCTACACTTCCTTTGGCTCTTGCACTTTTACATTCTTTCTGCCACCTCTTATGCAATGGACCCTGAGCCTTGGAAGGTGTGATTTTATTTCATTATTATTTTTTTTCAAGGTAGTGTCTTGCTGTAGCCCAAGATGACCTGGAATTCACTATATAGTCTCAGGCTGGCCTTGAACTAAAAGCGATCCTCCTACCTCTGTCTCCCAAGTGCTGGGACTAAAAGCGTGTGCCACCACACCCAGCTCAGATGGTGGTTTTTAAATAGGGCTCAAGTACCTTGTCATAATATTCTCAGTTTCATACTATTTATACCAGCAATTTCCAAGCAATTTATTTTTTGCTTATGAGTTCATTAACTCAATAAATACATATTTATGTAATACCTGTTTCATGCCTGAATCACATTAGTGGCTGGGAATAGCAAGCACTGATTGGGCAAATTTTAACATTCCTGAAGTTTGTCAACAAACTAGGGAAGACATATATTGACAAACTAATAAATAAATAAATATAGCAATTATAGAGTGTCAGGAAAAATGAATGGGGTGTTATGTTAGAGTATGCTAGGAGGAGGACTTAGGTAGTTCATGGAGGAGGAGAGAAGGGGAGTTACTTGAGTTTTATGGTAGAGATTTCATTTTTTTCTTTTTGTCCAAGTTAGAGCCTCACCATGCTGTAGCCCAGGCTGACTTAGAATTCACTGTGTAGTCTCAGGTGGTCTCCAACTCACAGTGATTCTCCTACCTCTGCCTCCTAAGTGCTGGGATGAAAGATGTGCATCATCACACCCCAGCTCTTTTAACTTTTTATTTATTTGAGAGAGAGGGAGAGAGAAAGAAGGAGAGAGAAAGAAGGAGAGAGAGAGAGAAAGAGACAGGTAGAGGATGGGGCCAGGGCCTCCAGCTGCTGCAAACAAACTTCAGACACATGTTCCACCTTGTGTATATGGCCCATGTGAGTCCTGGGGTATAGAACCTAGTTCCTAAGGTTTTGCAGGCAAATGCCTTACCTGCTAAGCCATCTCTCCAGCCCTCTTTTTGTTTTTTAATTTAATTTAATTTATTTGTAAGGAGAGAGAGACAGAGAGAGTGAGAGAAAATAGGTGTGCCAGGGCCTTCAGCTGCTGCAAACAAACTCCAGATGCATGTGCCACTTTGGGCATCTGACTTTATGTAGGTACTGGGGAATGGAACCCGGGTTGGTAGGCTTTTTGGATAAATGTCTTAACGACTAAACCATCTATACAGCCCTCTTTTATTTTTTTTCTATTTTTTTTGAGGTAGGGTGTCACTGTAGCTCAGGATGACCTGAAAATCACTCTGTAGTCCCAGGCTAGCCTTGAACTCAAAATGATCATCCTACTTCTGTTTCCCAAGTGCTTGGATTAAAGGAATGTGCCACCATGCCCAGCTCTTTAAAAGAAACTATTTTGTGGGCTGGAGAGATGGCTTAGCAGTTAATGCTTGCAAAGCCTAAGGACCCAGGTTCATTTCTCCAGGTCCCATGTAAGCCAGACGCTCATGGTGGCCCATGTGTCTGGAGTTTGTTTGCAGTGGCTAGAGGCCCTGGTATGCCTATTCTCACTCCCTTTCTCTCCCTCTTTCTGTCTCTAATAAATAAAAATAAATCAGAAATTAAAAAATATTTATTTATTTATTTATTATTTGCAAGCAGAAAGGTAAAGACAGAAAGAGTATGCCACTCCAGAGACTAGCCATTGCAAACGAACTCCAGACTTATGTGCCACTCTGTGCAACTGGCTTTACATTGGTACTGGGCAATCAAACCAGGGTCATTAGGCTTTACAGGCATGTGCCTTATCTGCTGAGCCATCTCTCCAGCCCAATTTTTGTTTTCCTTAGTTTTTTGAGATAGGGTCTCACTCTAGCACAGGGTGACCTGGAATTCACTATGTAGTCTCAAGCTGGCCTTGAACTCACGGTGATGCTCCTACCTCTGCCTCCCAGTGCTGGGATTAAAGGCATGTGTCATCATGCCCAGCTCTTTTCAAATTTTAATTTGGCAATTTCATGTATATAATGTGCCTTGATCACATTCACCCACCCATTCCTCTCTGGTATTCCCACTGAACCCTCTCCTCTTTCCCATTAGTCCCTTTCACACTTTCATGTCTTTTTTTGGTGACCACAGAGTTAAATTAGGGTTTCTTAGGGTGAGGGGTTATTTACCAGAACACAGGCAATTTACCAGTGACCATACCATTGAAGAAAATGTCCTCCCTTCCCCCAGCAATGGGTAAATTCCGATACCTCCTAAGGAAGAGTTGGGACCTTACTATGGTAGAAAGTTTATGGAATGGGTATGAGAGAACAGGGAGAAGGGCTAACTTGATGATGACCCCCAAGTCTCTGGCTTAAACAAATGCAGTGGGCATAGGCAGGATTCAATAATATGAGAAAGAAACAGGGAGAGGTGGCAAATGTCTTTAATTTTAGCACTCAAGAGACAGAGGTAGGAGGATCGCTGTAAATTCCAGGAAAGCTTGAGACTACATAGTGAATTCTAGGTCAGCCTGGGCTAGAATGAGACCCTACCTCAAAACACCAAAGATTTGAGCCAGGAGTGGTGGCACATGCCTTTAATCCCAGTACTTGGGAGGCAGAGGTAGGAGGATTGCAGTGAGTTCGAGGCCACCCTGAGAATACATAGTGAATTCCTAGACTGAAACCCTACCTCAAAAAAACCAAAAAACTGGGACTTCCGGTTAAGATGGCGGCGTAGGTACCACGCCAAAGCAGCTTAGGGGGGAAAAAGACCAAAAAAACTCAGCAAAATACACACTTTTACTAAAAAGTGAGGTGTATAGGAAATTGAGGCGGCAGCGGAGAAGTAGAAGAGTTATAGAGCATCCAGAGCCTGTACAGGCGGGAACAGCGGCTCCGGGGCAGCTCGGCCAACCTCCGCAGCCGCGGCGCGGCAGAAAGCCGCCGGACTCTCGGCTCGAGCCGCAGGACAAGCCAGGTGCGGGATTTTCCCCTCACACCGCGCTCTCCGCAACTCGGGAAATGTGAGGGGAGAGCGGCAGCGAGCAACGGAGGGAGGAGCAGACCGCGAGGTAGAAGCACACGTGGAACAGCGATACAACCAGAGCAGCCGCGGCTCCCTCCCCTCCCCCACCGCCTGAACCCAGCTCCAGCGAACACAGCAGCAGCCCGGGACCGGCCACGCCAACTTGGGCTGACAGCAGGACCCAAGCAGGAGCAGAGTTCGGCAGCAACTTCAGCGGCTCCAGCACTGGTACCAGCGGCCCCAGCAGCAGCGGACCCAGGAGCTGCAGCGGCGGCAGATCCCGCAGCAGCGGCTTCAGGGGGAGCAGCGGTGGTGGACACGGCAGCGGCAGCTTCAGCAGCGCTGGTGGCTCCGGTGGTGGCAGCTACAACAGCAGCAGAGGCAGCAGCAGCAACTCAGTTTGCCCCGTAGGAAAAGCAAGTGCCCAGCTCCAGAAATCAGAACAGCAGCCCGACGACCCAGGCAGCAACTTGACTGAGACCACAATCACCCAAGGTAACTGGGATTGCACCAGGGAAGGGACTCACTTGGTCACAAGCTGACTTGGATACCTCAACAGACCAGAAATCTAAACCTCTTTGTTGATAGAGGATCTGGTCATTATAATAACTACTCTTGCATACATACTCGGGGCTGTTTTTGATTGAATGTGTACAGTGTTTAGTTAAATTTTAGAATCTACCAGTATTTTATTCCACTCAGCCTGCTTGAATACTCCTATAGCAGGGAAACTCAACCCCTAAGAACATCTTTGTAGATACTCTGAGAGTCTTAAGAGCCACACCTAATACCTTAAGGTCCTACCCTGAAAATATATTACATCAAACCAATTGATACAGCTAAGAATACACAGCTAGCTAGAAAATCCAAGCATTAACTTAATCCAAGATGCAAAAATATATACATTATAACACAAGAAACACCAAAAAGCAAGACGATATAAATCCACCTAAAAGTATTAATGCATCAGAAATGTCCTCCAGTGAGAAAGAGTTAGAGGAAATGCCTGAGAAAGAGTTCAAAAGAATAATTATAAATATGTTCAAAGAGGTCAAAGAACACATGAAAACAATCAAAGAAGAAATCAAAGAGGAAATCAAAGGAATCAAAGAAGAGGCAGGACACCAATTTAATGAAATAAAGAAGGCAATACAAGACATAAATAGGGAAATAGAAATAATAAAGAAAAACCAGTCAGAATTACTAGCAATGAAGAACACAGTTAATGAAATAAAAAACTCTGTAGAAAATCTCACCAGTAGGATGGATGAGGGAGAGGACAGAATATCTAAGCTAGAAGATCAGGTGGCAGACCTAATGCAGTCCAACAAAGAGAAAGACAAACTTATAGAAAAGTATGAGTGGGAATTTCAAGATATTCGGGACACTATGAAAAGATCCAATATAAGAATTCAGGGCATAGTAGAAGGAGAAGAACTCCACTCCAGAGGCACAGTAGGCATCTTCAACAAAATCATAGAGAAAAATTTCCCCCAAATTGGGAAAGAGGTGCCAATACAGATACAGGAAGCCTTTAGAACTCCAGCCAGACAAAACCCAGAAAGAACCTCTCCTCGCCACATTATACTCAAACTTCCAAACACACAAACCAAAGAAAAAATATTGAAAGCAGTTAGAGAGAAAAATCAAGTTACCTACAAAAGCAAGCCCATCAGGATTACAGCAGATTATTCAACACAAACTTTTAAAGCCAGAAGGGCCTGGAGTGATATATTCCAAGTTCTGAAAGATAACAACTGTCAACCAAGGTTACTTTATCCTGCAAAGTTATCCATTCAAATAGATGGAGAAATAAAGACATTCCATGACAAAAGCAGGTTAAAGGAGTATTTGAAGACAAAACCAGCTCTACAGAAAATACTTGATAGAATCCTCCATGCTGAACAAAAGGAAAAGCACACATATAAGGAACCTAGAAAAAACCAGCTATACTCAAATACCAGTTAACAGAAGAGAGCACAGGTAGAACCAGTAACACACACACACACACACACACAAAATGGCAAACATAAATACACACCTTTCAATAATATCTCTTAATATCAACGGTCCTCAATGCCCCAATGAAAAGACATAGATTTGCAGACTGGGTTAAAAAGCAGGATCCTACAATTTGTTGTCTCCAAGAAACTCACCTTTCTACAAAGGATAGACATTATCTTAGGGTGAAAGGTTGGAAGACGGTGTTTCAAGCAAATGGGCCTAGAAAACAAGCAGGGGTTGCTATCCTAATATCAGACAGGGTAGACTTTAGTCCGACGTTAGTCAAGAAAGATAAGGAAGGTCACTTTATATTGATTAAGGGCACACTCCAACAGGAGGACATTACAATCCTAAACATATATGCACCTAACATGGGGGCTCCCAAATTCGTCAAACAAACACTATTAGAACTAAGGTCACAGATAACACCAAACACAGTGGTGGTGGGTGACTTTAACACCCCATCTCATCAATTGACAGGTCATCCAGGGAAAGAATAAACAGAGAGGCTTCTGGACTAAATGAGGTCATAGAAGATATGGACCTAACAGATATATACAGGACATTTCATCCAAAGGCTGCAGAATATACATTCTTTTCAGCAGCACATGGAACATTCTCTAAAATAGACCATATATTAGGACACAAAGCAAATCTTAACAAATTCAAGAAAATTGAAATAATTCCTTGCATTCTATCTGACCACAATGGAATTAAACTACAAATCAGTAGCAAGAAAGGCTATAGAGCATACACAAAATCATGGAAACTAAACAATACACTACTAAATGATGAGTGGGTCAATGAAGAAATCAAAAAGGAAATCAAAAAATTTATAGAGTCAAATGATAATGAGAACACAACATACCAAAATCTCTGGGACACAATGAAGGCAGTTCTAAGAGGTAAATTTATAACCTTAAGTGCCTATATTAAGAAATTAGAAAGGTCGCAAGTAAACGACCTAATGCTTCGCCTTAAAGCCTTGGAAAAAGAAGAACAAGGCAAACCAAAAAGTAGTCGACGGGAAGAAATAATGAAGATTAGGGCAGAAATTAATGAAATAGAAACAAAAAGAACAATCCAAAGAATTAATGAAACAAAGAGTTGGTTCTTTGAAAGGATAAACAAGATTGATAAACCCTTAGCAAATCTGACCAAAAGAAAGAGAGAAGAGACACAAATTAATAAAATCAGAGATGAACAAGGTAACATCACAACAGATTCCAGAGAAATTCAAAAAATTATAGGGACATACTATAAAAGCATATACTCCACAAAGTATGAAAATCTGAAAGAAATGGATGATTTCCTTGATCTATATGACCTACCTAAATTAAATCAAAATGAGATTAATCACTTAAATAGACCTATAACAAACATGGAGATCTGAGCAGTTATCAATAATCTCCCAACTAAAAAAAGCCCAGGCCCGGATGGATTCACTGCTGAATTTTATCAGACTTTTAAGGAAGAGCTAACACCATTGCTTCTCAAGCTTTTCCAGGAAATAGAAAAAGAAGGAATTCTACCAAACTCCTTCTATGAGGCCAGCATCACCCTGATACCAAAACCAGGCAAAGATAGAACAAAAAAAGAAAATTACAGACCAATCTCCCTCATGAACATAGATGCAAAAATTCTCAACAAAATATTGGCAAACAGAATACAAGAGTATATCAAAAAGATCATTCACCCGGACCAAGTAGGCTTTATCCCAGAGATGCAGGGATGGTTCAACATACGCAAATCTATAAAT
Source organism: Jaculus jaculus (assembly GCF_020740685.1). Lineage (NCBI taxonomy): Eukaryota > Metazoa > Chordata > Mammalia > Rodentia > Dipodidae > Jaculus > Jaculus jaculus. Next base: position 80,228,857 of record NC_059112.1, on the reverse strand, counting down.
GTAATACATTACATAAATGGGTTGAAGGACAAAAATCACATGATCATCTCATTAGATGCAGAGAAAGCATTTGACAAAATCCAACATCCCTTCATGATAAAAGTCCTACAGAGACTGGGAATAGAAGGAACATATCTCAATATAATAGAGGCTATTTATGACAAGCCTACAGCCAACATATTACTAAATGGGGAAAAACTGGAAGCTTTTCCACTAAAATCAGGAACAAGACATGGGTGTCCACTGTCTCCACTTCCATTTAATATAGTTTTGGAAGTCTTAGCCATAGCAATAAGGCAAGAGACACACATAAAAGGGATACAAATTGGAAAGGAAGAAATCAAGTTATCATTATTTGCAGATGACATGATTCTATACATAAAGGACCCTAAAGACTCTACTAGCAAGCTGTTAGAGCTGATCAAAACCTACAGCAATGTAGCAGGATACAAAATAAATACACAGAAATCAGTAGCCTTCGTATATGCTAACAACAAACACACAGAGGATGAAATCAGAGAATCACTCCCATTCACAATTGCATCAAAAAAAATAAAATACCTTGGAATAAACCTAACCAAGGAAGTAAAGAATCTATACAATGAGAACTTTAAAACACTCAAGTGAGAAATTGCAGAAGACATTAGAAAGTGGAGAAACATCCCTTGTTCCTGGCTTGGAAGAATCAATATCGTGAAAATGGCAATCTTACCAAAAGCAATCTACACATTTAATGCAATCCCTATCAAAATTCCAAAGGCTTTCTTCATGGAAATAGAAAAAACAATCCAAAAATTCATTTGGAATCACAAAAAACCTCGAATATCTAAAATAATACTGAGCAACAAAAAAGAGGCTGGTGGTATCACCATACCTGATTTTAACCTATACTACAGAGCCATAGTAACAAAAACAGCATGGTACTGGCACAAAAACAGACATGTAGATCAGTGGAACAGAATAGAGGACCCAGATGTAAGCCCAAGTAGCTATAGCCACCTGATATTCGATAAAAATGCCAAAAATACTCATTGGAGAAGAGACAGCCTCTTCAGCAAATGGTGTTTTGAAAACTGGATAAATATCTGCAGAAGGATGAAAATAGATTCTTCTCTCTCGCCATGCACAAGAATTAAGTCCAAATGGATTAAAGACCTTAACATCAGACCGGAAACTTTGAAACTGCTAGAGGAAAAAGTAGGGGAAACCCTTCAACATATTGGTCTTGGCAAAGACTTTCTGAATACAACCCCAATTGCTCAGGCAATAAAACCACAGATTAACCACTGGGACCTAATGAAATTACAAAGCTTTTGCACCGCAAAGGACACAGTGAAAAAAGCAAAGAGGCAACCTACAGAATGGGAAAAAATCTTCGCCAGCCTTATATCTGATAGAGGATTAATATCTAGGATATACAAAGAACTCAAAAAGTTAACTAATAAGGAATCAAACAAGCCAATCAAAAAATGGGCTAAGGAGCTAAATACAGAGTTCTCAAAGGAAGAAATACGAATGGCATATAAGCACCTAAAAAAATGTTCTACGTCACTAGTCATCAGGGAAATGCAGATTAAAACTACATTGAGATTCCATCTCACTCCTGTCAGATTGGCCACCATCATGAAAACAAATGATCATAAATGTTGGCGGGGATGTGGAAAAAAAGGAACCCTTCTGCACTGCTGGTGGGAATGCAATCTGGTCCAGCCATTGTGGAAAACAGTGTGGAGGTTCCTAAAGCAGCTAGAGATTGATCTACCATATGACCCAGCTATAGCACTCCTAGGCATATATCCAAAGGACTCATCTCATTTCCTTAGAAGTACATGCTCAACCATGTTTATTGCTGCTCAATTTATAATAGCTGGGAAATGGAACCAGCCTAGATGTCCCTCAACAGATGAGTGGATAATGAAGATGTGGTACATTTATACAATGGAGTTCTACTCAGCGGTAAAGAAAAATGAAGTTATGAAATTTGCAGAAAAATGGATGGACCTGGAAAGTATTATACTAAGTCAGGTAACCCAGGCCCAGAAAGCCAAGCACCACATGTTCTCTCTCATATGGGGATCCTAGCTACAGATGACTGGGCTTCTGCGTGAGAATGAAAATACTTAGTAGCAGAGGCCAGTAAGTTGAAAAGGAGACATAAAGGGTGGAGAAAGGAAGGGAGGAGGATACTTAATAGGTTGATATTGTATATATGTAATTACAATGTTTGTAATGGGGAGGTAATATGATTGAGAATGGAATTTCAAACGGGAAAGTGTGAGGGTGGGGAGGGAGGGAATTACCATGGGATATATTTTATAATCATGGAAAATGTTAATAAAAAAAAAAAACCAAAAAACTAAAAAAAAAAAAACCCAAACACCTCCAAACCCAAAGATTTTATATAAATATACATAGAATGGATTTTGTATGAAGGTGGGTGAATCAGTGTTTTTACGCTGAGTGCAATGTGAAACATCCAAGTGGAAGCAGGTACAGAATTGATATGAGTGTCTGTAGGTGGGATAGAAATTATTTGTGCTCTCTGACTCACAGATATTTAAAAAGAATGAATGAAACAAATCATATGAATCTGCCGTGCTATGTAAATTATAGTTATGGAATCTTTCTCCTTATAGCAGCCATTTTCAATCATCTTGTCACATCCTGGGAATGAGAATAAACAGAATTCATCTAAATCCATGAAAGTAGTCCAATTCTGATCCTAGTGAGGCTGCTTGGCAATAGAAAATATTAAGAATTACCTAAAGAATTTCAACCAGTGAACTAAATTCAATTGACCAGGGCTTTTAACCAGAAAGATTGACAAAAGTCAGAATTGAGTTTTAAAATTTCTATTTTACCCCCCCCATAATCCTGTGGGTTCATCCTGGGATGAAACCCTTGTTTATCCATCTTCATTTTGTGGCCATAAGGATGGCAGTGGGAAGTCTGGAAAGAATTGTGCCTTTGACTTGCTCTCTCCCATTGCTGTTCTGCTCTTTTGACTTGTTCTGGAGTCCCCTGCCCTGAGACTTTGTTATAGGAGATTATATATTTATTTGTGAGAGTTTCCGTCAGTCGGAGTTAGCTGTTATTTGAAGCCCAAAGCATTATAACCTGTACATCAGCCTGTACTAATGTTACATGAGGTAATCTCAATAGTTTATGTCCATCAAATTCTTTTTTTTTAATTTTTTGTATTTTTTACTTATTTAATGTTCATTGCCTTTTGGAATCAAAACAGTTTGAAGGCCAGAATTATCTTCTTTCTTTGAGCTACTTTAATTTTATTAAGTCTCCATCAAATTCTTTAAAGCGAGTTTTTGATTTCTTCTTGGATAGAACTAATTCTCAAAGATCTAGAGCTTCACAGAAGCAGCATGTACCAGAAAATAGACAAAAGCAAAAATTATGTTCTGGAATCAAAAATGTATCTGTACCACTTTTTTTTTTCTTTTTGGTTTTTCGAGGTAGTGTCTTACTCTAGCTCAGGCTGACCTGGAATTCACTATGTAGTCTCAGGGTAGCCTCGAACTTATAGTGATCCTCTTACCTCCTACCTCTGCCTCCTGAGTGCTGGATTAAAGGAGTGTGCCGTCGTGCCCTGCTGCACCACTTTTTAATTTTTCTCCCTTTTTCTTTGTCTTTCCCTCCTCCTACATAAAATGCTGGAAGTGACAGCATACTTCTGAAATCCCAGCATTCTGAGGACGCTGACAACAAGGTGGGAGGTGGAGACAGGAGAATTTCCTGGAATCACATGTCCAGTGCAGTAAATAACAGCAAACTGAGCAATCCTGCCTCAAATGAGTTGGACAGGCAAGGAATGATCCAAAAGTTGTCCTCTGACCTCAACACATGTGCTTTGTCACATATGCCATTCTCACACACGAAACACGTATGCAATACGTAGACATACAGATAAATAATAAATAATAAATAATTAGGGCTGGAGAGATGGTTTAACCGTTAAGGCAATTTCCTGCAAAGCCTAAGAACTCATGTTCAACTCTCCAGATCCCAAGTAAGCCAGACACACAAGGCAATGCATGCACAAAGTCACACATGCACACAAGGCACACATGTTTGGAGTTCAATTACAGTGGCTGGAGGCCCTGGTGTGCCAATTATCTCTCTCTTTCCCTCTCTTTCATTGCTCTCACTCTCTTTCATTTAAAAAAAGAAAAGGCAGTTTGTTGGGCTTGCCTCAAAAAAAAAAAAAAAAAAAAAAAAAAAAAAAAAAAGCTGGGCATGGTGGCGCACACATTTAATCCCAGCACTTGGAAGGTAGAGGTAGGAGGATCACTGAGAGTTCAAGGCCACCCTGAGACTACATAGTGAATTTCAGGTCAGCCTGGGCTACAGTGAGATCCTACCTTGAAAAACACAAACAAACAAATAAAAAAATAATACCTAGCTTGAAAGATTATCCTTATTCGATTTTCAGGGGTGGGAGGAACTAAGAGTTTACTTCTTGTACAGTCTAGCAGTCACATTCTTGAGCACTATTCCAGAGAAATGAAACGTTGTTCTCATGCAAAAATAGTCGTACAAGTATGCATAGCAGTTTTATTAAAGCCCAAACAACAAAATGTCCATTAGTTGGTAAATAGTTAATCAAACTGCACAGTACCTATGACTTGAAATATTACTTGGAATACAAAGGAACAAACATGATATAGTACGTGTGTTAAATTAGATACATTTATGACGTCATGCATCTCTTGATCTATATGATCAAATACGAAATAAGGTAGCCACACAGGTTATAGTCTGGATCATTCAATTTACATGACCGCTTCAAAATGAAAAAAATGTTGATGTGTAGAACAGAGCAAGAGTTTTCAGGGAATAAACTGGGCAAAGAGAAGGCGTGGGGAGATTTAGCTATGAAGGGGAAGATGAAATAGTTAGGTATCTTGATTGCATTACTGATTATACAAGTTTATATATGCAAGAAAGTGACAAGCACACACACACACACACACACACACACACACTCACACACTCAATGCTGGGCTGCAGCTACAGTTTCCAGACAGTGAAGGATCAAGGGTTTGCCCTCACAACACAGCTACCAACCTCTGTGCCTGAGGCCCTTCATTTCTGCTTTTGTTTGTTTTAATTTTAATTTTATTTATTTATTTATTTTGGTTTCATTATAGCCCAGGCTGACCTGGAATTCACTATGTAGTCTCAGGGTGGCCTCGACCTCACAGCGATCCTCCTACCTCTGCCTCCTGAGAGCGTGCGCCAGCATGCCCGACTTTCCCCCTTCATTTCTATTTCTGTGAGCAGAGCATCCAGGTTAAAGGCATAGACGCTCCTCGTGCTTTAGAGCAGGGTGAGACAGAGCCGCTCTCCACTGGAGTCATGGTGTGTTGACCATGGACGTGGGCCCCAGGCGGTGGAGTGGACTGTGAGCTCTATGGCGTCTCTGCTCGGAAGCTTCCCTTCGGTTTCCTTGATTTGCTGTCTTCCTGCGTGATACTAGGCTTTCATGCCTGGGACAACTCTACAAGACACTTTCTCCCAGACTCACCTTTGGGTGCCCACTGAACTGAGGTTCTCATCAAGTGGCCTTTCTCTGCTGAAATGAATGTGCTATTCAATTTTAAACAACTCATACATTCCTAGACCCTTGCCATGTCCCCAGTTCATCACCTTTTTATTTTACACAGCGGAGCAGCTGCCTTCTTGTTGCTGGGACAAAACATCCAACCGGAAGCAGGTGATGAGAGGAAAGCTTTATTTCAGCTTACAGTATGGAGGGCAAGTCCCATCATAGCATGTCAGAGCAGGTGCTGGTCATACCTGCCTCTAGCAACACATTTCCTTCATCAAGGTTCCACCTCCCAGAATGCCACCAGTTGGGGATGAGTATGAAGTTTAATCACAAACACACGAGGCAATGGGGAACACATTGCATTCAAACCACTGCACATAGCCACTCTTCATTCTCTCCATCATGGAACTACTGATATTGTCAAATCCAGCCGTTATTTTTGCTTCCCTCTTGTCTCAGCTAGGTTATGAGAAATGGTCTCTCCCTTCCTCACTTCCCCACTCTCTTTCAGATTGAGTTCAAGGCTTTGCACATGCTAGGCAAGTGCAGTTACTCTCCCCAAATATTATTTCACTTTTTAAAAAAGTTTTATTTATCTATTTGCAAAGAGAGAGAGAGAGAGAGAGAGATCTTGCCCCTACAAATGAATTCCAGATGCACACACCATTTTGTGCATCCAGCTTTATGTGGGTACTGGGGAATCGAACCAAGGCCACTGGGCTTTGAAAGCAAGTGCCTTAACCACTGAGCTATCTTTCCAGCCCCCAAAGATTGTTTCTTTTTAAGTTTGTATTTCTTTCTTTTTTAAATATTTTACTTACTTATGAGAGAGAGAGAGACAGAGAGACAAAGAGAGAATGGGCATGCCAGGGCTTCTAGTCACTGCAAATAAACTCCAGGTCCATGTGCCACTTCATGATTCTGGCTTTATGTGGGTAATGGGGAATTAAGCCTGTGACCTTAGGCTTTGCAGGCAAACACCTTGACCACTGAGCAATCTCTCTAGCCCCTGTGTTTCTTCTTTTTTCAAGGTAGGGGCCTTATTCTAGCCCAGGCTCACATGGAACTCACTCTTCCCAGGCTGACCTTGAACTCACAGTGATCCTCCTGCTCTGCCTCTGTCCCCTGAGTGCTGGGATTAAAGGTGTATGCCCGCACACCCAGCTAACTCTGTATTTCTGATATGTGTGAGATCCTATTTCCTAGAGCAGTATAGGACAGAGCCCCACATAGTTAATATTTAATATACATTTGTTAAACAAACAAGTAAATCGTGACACTCAGGTAACCAGTAAAATAAATCATGTCTGGGACCAGAATCATTGATACAGCAAAACCTAGTAGCAAAATACAAACTTAAAAAAATATATGCACTGTGGCAAGCACTTTTCTTAATGTTCATATGAATATATTAATGCTATTCACTTCTGGTTAGAGAAGCTTCTCTTTTCACATGGTGGTGACTGCTGGGATGACTCAGAAGGCACCACAGTGCTGGGAAGAAGTGACAGAGGAGTGCTAAGCACTGAGACATCTCTATCACACCTTCTAAGGCTCAGAGTCCATTGTGGAAGAGGTGGCAGGAAGAATGTAAGAGCCAAAGGAAGGATAGGACTCCTTGCATTGTACTCTTCCAGACACAAAATGGCCTGTATATCCATGACTTTGCATTATCTACACAAGACCAGTATAATAGGAGGAAAAGATGATGACATCAAATAAAAGAGAGACTGATTGAGAGGGGGAAGGAATATGATGGAGAGTGGAATTGTAAAGGGGAAAGTGTTGTGTGTGGGGGGAATTACCATGGTTTATTGTCTGTAATTATGGCAGTTGTCAATAATAAAAAAATTAAAAAATATGGGCTGGGGAGATGGCTCAGTGGATAAAGTGCTGGCAGCTCAAAGTGGAGTTTCTGAATTTGATCCCCAGACCCCATGTAGAAACCTAGAAGCCATGGAAGCTTCTGTAATCCCAAGGTGCAGATACTGACAGCAAGGTGGGAGGGGACCTGGAGAACTTTTCTGGTAAGTGCAGTGAAGAACAGCAGAGTCCAAGAATCCACACCTTTAATCCCAGCACTTGGGAGGCAGAGGTAGGAGGATATCTGTGAGTTCAAGGCCACCCTGAGACTACATAGTGAATTCCAGGACAGCCTTGGCTAGAGCAAGACACTGCCTTGAAAAACCAAAACTGAAACAATTAGATTTTTATCTACACATTACAGCAAGCATACATGCCAGCCACAGCACATAGTGTGCAGCTGGCTTCATATGTGGCCCAACAAACTGCAAAGCTTAAAGGTCCCTTCTCACGCACATCTGTGCATGCATAGCCTTTGCACCATCCACAGATCACACCTTGTGTGGTGGTTTGATTCAGGTGTCTCCCATAAACTTAGGTGTTCTGAATGCTAGATTCCCCAGCTGATAGAGATTTGGGGATTAATGCCTCCCAGAGGCAGTGTATTGCTGGGAGCAGACTTAAGGGTTTTATAGCCAGTGTCTCCTTGCCAGTGTTTGGCACACTCTCCTGTTGCTATTGTCCACCTTATGTTGGCCAGGGGGTGATGTCCATCCTCTGCTCATGCTATCGTTTTCCCCTGAAAATGTGGAGCTTCCCATTGAGTCTCTATGTCAAAATAAACCCTTCACCCCACCAAATCTGCTCTTGGTTGGATGATTTCTGCCAGCAATGAGAACCTGACTGCAACAGTAATATTGGTACCAGAGGAGTGCAATTGCTGCTAGACACCTGACTCTGTGGCTTTGGCCTTTCAGAGCTGATTTTCAAGAGGAATATGGAAGGATCTTAAACCTTGTCCTAAGAGTCATCTTGTAGTATTGTAAGTACAGTTTGATGGACTATTCTGGTCAGAGTTGAAAGACCTGGATGCAGTAAGAACTATGGACTGTGAAGTTTGGCTTATGAGGGTGAGAAAGAGCTTTGCCTGGACTGGGCTAGAAGCAATTTGTGTGAGAGACTTGCTGTTATGGCTGTGTCCTGAGAAGTTGTACAGGGTTGCATTTGTCGAAATGGACTGGTGGGAGCAGAGGGATATGGCACAGAAGAAAATGAAATCTTTGGGCCTAAACTACTGACTGTTCACCTGCCATTGTTTGAGAGAGTACAACCATTGAGATTGTGCCAGCTGACCTACACTGGGGCAACAGGAAGAATGTAGACTCTTTTGAAGGGGTCTGAGTGCTCAAGAAGTGTCTTGTTCTTCAAAATCTGCTTTATTCCCCCCCCCCCCCGATTAAAAAATTAGCACCCTACCTGGTATTGTGGAGTATAAGAAATGCAGGGAAGAGAGGGTCATTGATTTTGCAATGTGGTCTTGTGTTTTGGAAATGGCCACAGGCAGCATGAAGCAGGTTTGCTGGATGCCTGCATGGAGACACAGTGGAGCTGAGAGGATGGACTGTGGGTTGCAGTGGAGACCCAGTGGATATGCTGGGACCATGAGATGGCTGCTGAGGATAGCTGCCAGCTCTGGATGAAGTTTTCCAGGACTATGAGTAGCCTAGCTGGAGGGGTGGAATTTGAACTCCAAAGATCTATTGCTGATTAGAATTATTGAACTTGGAGATTTGTCACTGACTAGAGTTTGTGGACTTGGAACTACAGAGTTTGATGTTTTCCCTCTTTTAAATCTTGTATTAATTGGTTGAATATGTCTTTGCTGTGCCCAATGCCACCTTTTTCAGTGTAAATGTGTATTCTGTGCCATTGTGGTTTTTGGGGGGATTTTTTGGTATTATGGCGCTGTTAAAAGACCATATATTATGGGGATGTTTTAACATCCTTAGGATTGATAAAAACTTTGGGGACTTGTAAAGTTGGACTGAATGCATTGCATTTTACATCATGGATGGTTATCTGTTTATGGGGGGTAGGGGAAAAATGTGGAGGTTTGATTCAGTTGTCCCCCACAAACTTGGATATTCTGAATGCTAGGTTCCCAGCTGATGGAGATTTGGGAATTAATGCCTCCCAGAGGCAGTGTATTGTTGGGGGTGGGCTTATTAGTGTTATAGTCAGTGTCCTCTTGTCAGTGTTTGGCACACTCTCATGTTGCTATTTTCCACCTTATGTTGGCCAGGGAGTGATGTCCATCCTCTGCTCATGCCATCGTTTTCCCCTGCCATTATGGACCTTCCCCTCAAGTCTGTAAGCCAAAATAAACTCTTTTTTTCCCCCCAAAGCTGCTCTTGGTCAAGTGATTTCTGCCAGCAATGTGAACCTGACTGCAACACCTTGCATCTGCTTCCCTATACTATGAGATAGCCAGCCCAGGAGATGGAGTGATGTGTGACTGTTGACAAGAGTTTAATAAATATTCTTTAAGGGGGAAATACTTTTTAATGTGCAAAACCAACTGAATTTTGACCACCAAATCATTTTCTCCAGTTCAACACCAGCCATCACAGTACAGACAGGTCATTCTTCACATTGATTGATCTGGAGACTCACAACTCCATCTCCCATGACTAGTAGGAGACTTTGAATGAGGCTGGATTCTCTGACTCAGTCACGTTGCTGTTGTGTTAGCAAACAGCCCAAAGTGGATTTGTCTCAACGTGATCTTAAGCATGTGTAATTAGTAGCCAAACAAAGGCTAATTTATATTAATCCCATTTTCTAAAGAAAACATATTTATTAGGGGATGTAAAGCTAACAAACTTTATTATGTTTACTTCTACTGGTTTTATGAGAACACAAAATAAATTGACCAATGTCAAGTTAACTGTTGAAATGAAATTAAATGAATTTAAAAGGGGACATATTACATTTCCTCTCCTTCATTGTAGTAGCTAGTGTGGTGGGTCAAATGGAAACCAATAAAACATGATTTACTTTCAACCTTTAATCAAAAAATAGAAATAATTACACAATGCAATGTTTCTGATTTTAGGAGAGAAAGTGCAATAAAGTAGGTTTATTATACATTTTACTCTGTTTAGTTCTCAAATTACTTTAGAGTACTAAATATTCATATGAGTAAAAAGAAACTGACTACTTTCATTGGGCCATATATTTTTTCCATTTGAATTTGTGACCTGTCAAAGGCTGAAAACCTTTGGCTAGGCCATTTTATTCTTTCTCAACAGTAGATGGCAATATCTGTTCACCTGTAGCAAAGGCTCCAACCAACAATAACTGAATCACTACAGGCTTAGATATCTTTCCTTTTCTCCAATAGCGTGAAATCAGCCTATTTAAAATTACAAATTGAAGACAGAAAATGTTTGCATGCCAGCACAATGTTATTTGATTGAAGAAGTACAAAAGAAGGAAAACCATGCCTTCTTCCACTCTAAGTCAGACAGGAGGCAGCTTCTGAGAGGCTGCTGGTGGGCAAGGGAACCTAGGTATCTGTGTGAGGCAATAGCAGAGGTGGTTGAGCTCACAGTTTTGAGTTAGTTCTCTTAAAATTTATGTTCAGATCTTGCTTTGTATTCATAGAAGGTTTATTTCTTTGCTGATTGTCTTTAAATTTTAAAGTGTGGTTGTGGTTTGTGCATATGTTTTGGAATCTTGCCCATTTTTTAATTAATTTATTTATTTGATAGAGGAAGAGGGAGAGGAGAGGAGTGGAGAGGAGAGAGAGAAATAATGGGTGTGCCAGGGCATCCAGCCACTGCAGATGAACTCTAGATACCTGCACCCCCTTGTGCATCTGGCTAACGTGGGTCCTGGGAAATCGAACCTGGGTACTTTGGCTTTGCAGACAAACGCCTTAATCACTAAGCCATCCCTCCAGCCCCCATTTTTTTTTTAAATTTTTAAGAAATACAATAAACAACAAAACAATCCCAATTTTTTTTTTTTAACAATTCCAATTTTGTACTAATGGCCCATGTCAATCTTCCCTTCACCAACACTGTGGCTTGAGAGAGCTCCTCCTTTGACTTCAGCAGCTGTTGAGAGTGATAACCTTATAAAGTAGGTCTTTAGCACCTGGTTGAAGTAATGGCTCCACAGCTTAAACAAAACAAAACAACAACAAAAACACAGCTGAGGATTGAAAAAAAAAAGCTACTCCTCCAACTAAACCATTTTACTTTTGTACTCTAACAACTAAGCTTTGTTTGTACAGGGGTAATATGGACTTATATGCCTGTGAAATGTATAGTATTGCACAATACGATGCAAGGACCTTGAGGTACCAGAACTCTACGGCTTTTATTTCAGGAATTTCTATTATGTAAGTTAGTTTCATTAATATCTTATTTTTAGCATGCAACATTTTGTTTAAGTGGGTTGCTTATTGGCTATAATTTTCAGTTTTGCATTTTATCTTTTTTTTTTTTTTTTTTGGTAAGGTAGGGTCATGTTCTAGTCCAGGCTGACAGGCTGACCTGGAATTTACTCAGTAGTCTCAGGGTGGCCTTGAACTTGAAATGGTGGTCCTCGTACTTCTGCCTCCCAAGTGCTGAGATTAAAGGCATGTGCCACCATGCCATGCTTGCATTTTATTTTTCACTTGTTAGGTTTTGCTCTTTTGAGACTCAGGCTGGCCTTAAACTTGGCACCTTCTGCTTCAGCCTCCAGAGTGCTGGGATTTTGGTGCACACCCCCCACCTAGTTCCATTTTGTGTTTTAGAACAAGCCATCCTCCTGTGGATATTGCTGTAGTGACAGGTTGTGCTTTGAAGGACTATAGATAGGAAAACAGCTTTCGTCAGATAGAGCTGCTAGGAAGTGTGGAGAGTGCCTGTACCTATCCCCAACCATTGAACCATTTGTAAAGCACAAAGGGAAAGAAAAGGTGGGGCATATCTGATGTTACTCAGTTGATACAGTTTCCATGACATCATACTGCTCAATATTTCAAAGGTTTCATGGCACACATTGCTGATGGGATACTGTTTATTAAGAATGACTGTTTCAGGGCTGGAAAGATGGCTTAGCACTTACCCAAGGATCTGTGCTTGACTCCTCAGATCCATGTAAACCAGATGCACAATGTAACGCATGCACAAGGTTGCACATGCTCACAAGTTGGTGCATGTGTGTGGAGTTCAATTATATTGGCTGGGGGCGCTGGTGTGTCAATTCTCTCTTTCACTCTCGCTCTTGCTGTCACTCTCACTTTTGCTCTCTCGCTTAAAACAAAAGCAAGTCTATTTGGACTTGACTAAAAAAATAAATAACAAAAGAATGACAGTTTCTTTTCTTTTTTCTTTTTTTTGGTTTTTCGAGGTAAGGTCTCACTCTAGCCCAGGCTGACCTGGAATTCACTATAGTGTCTCAGGGTGGCCTCGAACTCACAGCAATCCTCCTACCTCTGCCTCCCAAGTGCTGGGATTAAAGGCGTGCACCACCACACCCGGCTTCTTTTCTTTTTATGATTTTTCGAGGTAGGGTCTCATTCTGGCCCAGGCTGACCTGGAATTCACTATGTAGTCTCAAGGTGGCCTCGAACTCACAATCCTTCTGCCTCTGCCTCCTGAGTGCTGGGTTTAAAGGCATGCTCCACCATGCCTTCCCTGACAGTTTCTTTATCATTATAGTTGATGATCAGAATCTCATAGTCAATAAGTTTGATTACAATTCTTTTGGATTCATGTGTGTGTGTGTGTGGGTGGGTGGGAGAGAGAGAGAGAGAGAGAGAGAGAGAGAGAGAGAGAGAGAGAGAGAGAGAGAGAGAGACTGCTTGTGTGCATGTGTGTGAGAAAGAGATATGTGTGTGTGTACCATGGCATGTGTGTAGAGGTCAGAGGACAACCTTTCTTCCTTTCTTTCTTCCTCCTTATTTGAGGCAGGATCTTGTGTTCATTGTTGCATTCACTAGCCTGGCTGGTCCATGAACTTCTGGGGATTTTCCTGTCTCCATCTCCCCTTAGGTGCACTGGGATTTCAGATGTTTGTGCCACCACATCCAGCTCTATGTGGGCTCATGGGATCCAAACTCAGGTCCTTGTGCTTGTATAAGTGCTTTTACCCAATGACTCATCTCACCAGCTACTGGATTCTTCTTTTTAAATAAATATTTTATTTGTTATCTATCTATCTATCTATCTATCTATCTATCTATCTATCTATCTATCTATCTATCATCTATTTATTTATGAGAGAGAAAACGATAGAGAGAATGGGCACACCAGGGCCTCTTGCCGCTGTAAATGCACTCCAGATGCCTATGTGCCACCATGTGCATCTGGCTTATGTGGGTTTTGGGGAATCAAACCTGGATCCTTAGGCTTTTCAGGCAAATGCCTGAACGACTAAGCCATCTCTCCAGCCCTGGATTCATTTTTTTTTTTTTTAAAAATAAAATGATCAGTTTTATGTAGCTAGGTGTCTTATTTCATTATTTATTTATTTTTGTAGGTAGGTTTTTTTTTTTTTTCCCCCCCAAGGTAGTGTTTCACTCTAGCTTAGGCTGACCTGGAATTCACTATGTAGTCATAGTTTCAGGGTGGCCTCAAACTCATGGTTGATCCTCTTACCTCTGCTTCCCGAGCACTGGGATTAAAGGCATGTGCCACCATGCTCAGCTCCGGGTTTCTTTTTAAAATATTTCATTTTAATTTATTTGTTTATTTGACAGAAAAAGAGGGAGAGAGGGAGAGAGAGAGAATGGGTGCGCCAGGGCCTCCAGCCACTGCAAACAAACTCCAGATACATGTGCTCCCTTGTGCATCTGGCTAATGTGGGTCCTGGGGAATCGAACCTGGGCCCTTTGGCTTTGCAGGGAAATGCCGTAACTGCTAAGCCATCCCTCCAGCCCCCAGTAGCTAGGTTTTTAAAATAAATGCTTTTAGAATTCAAAGAGGAATGAAATTTAATACATTTGTAATTCAATCTATGTTGGCAACAGTTAATTTCAGGACAAAATTCTTCAGGATTCTGAAGATTTGCAATGATATTTAAATTACAGGTTGAGAAGAGAACTCCTAAAAGTCTATCTGTCTCTCATTGTAGTGAAAGAAGATGGCAGTAATATGGTTTACTGGGCATAGGTGCTACATAAATATATTGACCACAATCCATGGAATTTTGATGGGTTGATAGTCAAAGAGAATTGTTTTGATTATTTCTTGATGAATATTTACCATAGAGTGAAGTTATTTCTTTCATCATTTCTGGTAATGTGATGGGTTTCACAGTGAACGCATTTTTAGGATCACTGGACATCTGGCCAGTTTTACTATTTCTAACAAGTCTTCAGGCAAAGAACCAAATTCCATCATTTTTGTCTTCATATTAATATGCCTGTAAATGAATGTATTATGGGATCTACTAAGGTTATCTATAATATATATATCCATGTATTTTTCATCATGGGAAACAGGTTGAATCACTTTTTTTTTTTCTGGTTTTTCATGGTAGAGTCTCACTCTAGCTGACCTGGAATTCACTCTGTAGTCTCAGGATAGCCTTGAACTCACAGTGATCCTTCTACCTCTGCCTCCTGATTTCTGGGATTAAAGGTGCGTGCCACCATGCCTGGCTTTGAATTTCTTTATAACACATGCAAGTCTCATCTATCTTGTTGTTCACCTAGTTTTGTGACCTTGACTATGTACCAAGATAAGTGTGTAACTAAGTACAGGCCTATCTATGACTGTAAGCTTCTCTCCACATGAAAATGCATTATAGGTTCTGTTTAATATTGTGCATTTGCAGGCAGCATTGAACAAACAAATGCTTGTAAGTATTAACTGGTTAATTCTATTGTATTTCATTTACTCTTCTCACAGAATCTCCAAAGTGAGACTGTTATCTGCATGTTTTCAAGAAAACATTCAGTTAATAACAGAAAAATTAAGTCTGATATTATCATCTCATGACTTAATTTATATCATTTACACAGACTACTAGAAGGAAGAGGTTTCATTTTCAGTTTTAAAAATTTTGCTGATTGCATTTGTCACTTCACATATTACTTTTTATTTCAGTAATATATCACAGATAATCTGATATTTGATCACTCACATAATATGTAGAAATTTAAATCTAGATAATATTTATTTTTTTAAATATTTTTTATTTATTTGAGGTATGCAGAAAGAAACAGAGAGTAAGGAAGAGAGAAAGAGAGAGAAGATAGAGAGGGAGTGAAAAAATGGGTGAGCCAGGGCCTGCTGCAAATGAACTCCAGGTGCATGGGCCATATTGTGCATCTAGTTTTACATGGGTACTGGAGACTTGAATGTGGGGCATCAGGCTTTGCAAGCACCTTTAACTGCTGAGCCATCATCCCAGGCTAGGATGAATAATATTTTAAATGTTAACTTGTAACCTGTGCAGGGAATGCTCAAGCCATGAGTCACCCTTTTCTACTCAGAACAGCCACTTCCTGTTACTGTGTCTCTCGTTGATGCCCATTATGCACCATCCCTTCTAAGTGTCCTCCTCCAACCCTGAACTGGTATGTTGCTTTCTTCTATCAGCCCTGGGTGCTAAGTTCCATTTTTAGCATTTTCCAGTTTTAAGGAAGCAGGATGATGAGCTAGTGCAATCAACACACAACTGGGTCACCCTATCCTTGGAGATGTGATTAGCAGAATCAAAGGTTCATTCCCATAGGCCACCCTTTCCCACTCGCTCTGAGGTCACCTGGGGGAACTGGCAGTCCACACCCTGATTCATGGATTGTTTTTGATTCTGATTTTTATTTTTATTTATTTATTTATTTTAAATTATTTATTTATTTATTTGAGAGCGACAGACACAGAGAGAAAGACAGAGGGAGAGAGAGAGAATGGGCACGCCAGGGCTTCCAGCCTCTGCAAATGAACTCCAGACGCTTGCGCCCCCTTGTACATCTGGCTAAAGTGGGACCTGGGGAACCAAGCCTCGAACTGGGGTCCTTAGGCTTCACAGGCAAGCGCTTAACCGCTAAGCCATCTCTCCAGCTCTTGATTTTTATTTTTATTTATTTATTTATTTATTTTAGGCAAGGGTCTCACTCTAGCCCTGGCTGAGTGGATCTCACTCTGTAGGCCAGGCTGGCCTCCAACTCATGGTGATCTTATTTCAGCCTCCCGAGTGCTAGGATTAAAGGAGAGGGCCACCACACACATACCCCAGTCCCTGACAAATCTAGGTTATGTTGAAGTCTTATGCAAACTTCACAATATACTTATCATTGATTTTCAGATATTTCCAATCTCAGAAGTGCTTGGCTATTCCTGTCAGTGTAGGGTTATAGTCTTCTCTTGCCTCAGAGACCAGACCTCCTTTTCTCCTGGCCTACAAGTCTGCTCTTCTTTTATGGGTTGTTCTTGCTCTAAACCTTGCAAATTTTTGCTCTTCTTTTCTAATGCAGAGCAGTTTTCCTCTGTCTTATGTCTTATCCAAACTACTACCAAATACTCTCCACTTGAAATGGCGTACCAGTATTCTATCTTTCCAGAGTCTCCTCTAAGGTGAACTCTGCTTTTATTTACAAAGCTAGCATTTGTTTAATGTGCTCTGCTAGATGTTAATAGTTAATAGATTGATCTCGTACAGGTACACGAGGGATTAGCCCAAGGATCCACTGAATTCTCACTGAGAGCTCTGGACTACTTGTGAATGCTTTGGCTGAGATGTTTCTGACCATATCTGATCTGAAGAGCCTTTTTCATCTCCCACCAGTGTTCCTCAGAGGCTATTTTCTAAGCTCTTTGTGTTTGCTTGTTTGTTTACAAGTATGCACATCTACATCTTTTGGAACATGGAAAGTGCCATTAAGAAATAGGGGATTTAAGCTGGGCGTGGTGGCGCACACCTTTAATCCCAGCACTCGGGAGGCAGAGGTAGGAGTATTGCCGTGAGTTCTAGGCCACCTTGAGACTCCATAGTGAATTCCAGGTCAGCCTGGGCTAGAGTGAGACCCTACCTCAAAAAATCAAAAAAAAAAAAAAAAAAAAAAAAAGAAAAAAAGAAAAGAAAATGGGGATTTAAAATAAAGGAAGCTCATTTTCAGAGCTTAATTACATCTGTGCTAACTCATTTATATTTAAGTAAACCTGTAAGGAGGAATCTATTGTGTGATGGGTGTGTCTCCTGTGAAGAAACACACTCCAGGTCATATGTCCAGTGGATTCAATTTAGATGGGGCTTACTCCAAACTTTTCACTACTAGATGAAAGTGACATTCAACATGTAACTTTCCTCCATGGAGGAATTCATTACATTTCTTCAAGAACAGAAATCCATTGATTTCAATGTGCTACTAATTTGTCAGTCAGCATATATGGTACTGTTCAAGTGTACACCATTTCTTTCTTTCTTTTTTTTTTTTCAGGCAAGCCCAACAGACTGCCCCTCTTTTTTTTTTTTTTTTTTTTTAATACAAGAGTGAGATAGTGAAAGAGAGAGAGAATTGGCATGCCAGGGCATCCAGCCACTGTAACTGAACTTCAGATCAGATGTGTGCTCCCACTTGTGCACATGTGTGACCTTGTGTGCTTGTGTCACTCTGCGTCTGGCTTACATGGGACCTGGAGAATTGAACATGAGCCCTTAGGCTTTGCAGGCAAGCACCTAATTGCTAAGCTATCTCTCAAGCCCTGCACCATTTCTTTTACTTATTTATTTGAGAGAGAGAGAGAGAGAAAGAGAGAGAGAGAGAGAGAGAGAGAGGGAGGGAGGGAGAGAGAATGGGCATGCTAGGGCCTCCAGCCAGCCACTCCAAACGAACTCCAGATGCATGTGCCCCCTTGTACATTTGGCGTACTTAGGTCCTAAGTAGGGGAGTCAAACCTGGGTCCTTTGGCTTGGCAGGCAAGCATCTTAACCACTAAGCCATCTCTCCAGCACCCTGCACCATTTCTTTATATGAGAATAAGAATCACTTGGTTGTGTGGTAAGTTTAAGCCAATAACAACATTTAAAGGTAGCATAAAATGTCTAAAAATCGACATCAGTTCCTAAAAATATGCTTTGAACATATATATACAATGTAATATGAAGTTTATTTCCCCATTATTTTCCTACACTTGCCTGAATGTCAAAAGAGATTAGTATACTCAAGCTATTTGGAAAGTTTTCTTAAGTTAAAATGATATGATAAATCTTATGTTAACGTTAAATATGAGAGCAATTACTATTGTTAATTGAAATATAATTGCCTACTAAGACACAATGATTGTCAGAAACAAGTTTACAAAATCATTTCATAATAGGAAGAGGTTTATTTTCAAATGATTCATAGACCCAAATGTACAGCTCAAATTTGGGCTAATTTCTTTCCATAAGTAATATATTGACATTGTTCAAAAATCCAAAGTTATAAGCTGGGGGTAGCGGCTCATGCCTTTGATCCCAGCACTTTAGAGGCTGACATAGGAGGATCACTGTGAGTTCTAGGCTAGCCTGGGCTATAAAGTGAATGCCAACTCAGCCTGGGCTAGAGTGTGATTCTGCCTCCAAAACAAACAGACCAACAAAATCCAGTTATAAAAAGATACCCGGGGACTGGAGAGATGGCTCAGTGGTTCAAGGTGCTTGATTGCAAAGCCCGATGGCCCAGATTCAATTCCTCAATTCCCACATCAAGCCAGATATACAAAGTGGCGCATGTGTCTGGAGTTTGCAGTGGCAAGAGACCTTTGGCACTTACTCTTTCCATGTCTGCCTCTTTCTCTTTGCTTCTCTGTTTCATAAGTAAAATAAGTAAATAAATAAAATATTTTAAAAGTTACCTGGTGAAAAATTTTCTTCCTATTGCTGGTCTTTTCTTGAAACTCTACCCCTTTCCCAATACTCATTGTTATTAGTCTGTATTGTGATGTTATAAAATATACCTGCAATATAAATATAGTCATATTTGTACCATTTCTCTATAAATAATACAACACTTAAGCATTCTTCTGTACTTGGCTTTCTTTTCTTTTCTTTTTTTTTTGTTGAAATTTTGCCTATATCAATGCAAGATGTTGAGGTGTGTGTAGGGCTGGGATCAAACTCAGGGCTTCTTGTATGCTAGGAAGGCAGTCTATCACTGAGCTATACCCTTAGTCCCACAAATAATGTGTTTTTTTCTGAGCTGGGCATGGTAATGCATGCTTGTAATTTCAGCACTTGGGAGAATGAGGCAGGAAGATGAAGTGTTCAATAGCCTGGGCTACATAATGTGACCCTATTTTAAAACAACAGTAACAGAAAAACAAACAGAATTTTTTAATCAGGTGAATAATACTCAGTTGTATGATGTACTCTATTTTCATCATGACTCAAAGGATATTTGGCCCTGATTCTTTCTTTTTTTTTTTTTTTTCACTATGGTTCCACACTAAGTACATTCTTAATAAAAAAAAAATAAAGTGAAAAAAAGGAAAAAGAAATGAATTCCCATTCTGTAGACAATGGGAAGACTGACATATATAGAATCGATTAGAATATAGATAGACTAGAATTAAGAAGCAATAGGCATGTTCAAATCATGAATTACTCAGGGCTAAGCTAAGATGGTGACAAAGGAAATTGAAATGATTCAAGTCCTGAGTTGAGACCAGTAAGAAAGCCTGAGCGCTCTTTATTACCTATAGTAATTTTCACTTTAACAGATATTTCAAGATTGGATAGAGCACCTGACACTACCTACACAAGACCATCATAGTAGGAGGAAAAGATCATGACATCAAAATAATTAGAGACTGATTGAGAGGGGGAGAGGATATGATGGAGTGGAGTTTCAAAGTGGGGAGGGAGGGAATTACCATCGGATATTGTTTACAATTATGGAAGTTGTCAATAAAAAAATTAGAAACCTCAGTCTTTCTGCTGCCACAGGCTCCGGAATCATTGTCTTCTGCCTTGTCAATATTGTTATGTGAATGCAAAGGTGTTTAGTCTTGAGTTCATAAGGTTTAAAAAAAAAAAAGAAGTTGGGCGTAGTGGTGCATGCTTTTAATCCCAGCACATGGGAGGCAGAGGTAGGAGGATCGCTATGAGTTCGAGGCCACCCTGAGACTACATAGTGAATTTCAGGTCAGCCTGAGCTAGAGTGAGACCCTATCTCGAAAAGCCAAAAAAAAAAAAGAAAAGAAAAGAGAAACGGGCACACCAGGGCCTTCTGCCAATTCAGCCAAACTCTAAATGCATGCACCACTCTGCATCTGGCTTTTTAAAATCCTTAACCACTCTGGCTCCTGATTCTTGTTTTACACTGGAGTTTATAATACATTCCAGTTTGACCTGGTACTTGACTCTTTCCTGCCTCAGCCTCTTGAGTGCTGTGAACACTAGCTACAGTAACAGATGTATACCACTATGCCTGGCTGTATTTTGAATCTTTTCCTACTTTAAGTCTTTCAAGAATTTACCTTGAGCTACTTTGCACGTACGTGAGTATATCTGCAGGAAATGTATTGTATACATCAAAGGTTATATACATTTGTAATTTTTAAATTTTTATTTATTTATTTGAGAAAGAGAGAGAGAGAGGGAGACAAAGACAAAGAGAATAGGCATGCCAGGGATTCAAGCCAAGCCCCTGCAAAGAAACTCTAGACACATGCACTACCTTATGCATGTGGCTTATGTGGGTCCAGGGGAATCAAACCTGGGTCCTTTAGCTTTTCAGGTAAGCACCTTAACCACTAGGCCATCTCTCCAGCCCACATTTGTAATTTTGATAGGCTTTGTACAATTGCCATTGGGAACATTCCTAATTCTATATGCAGGTCCTGGGGAGATGGTCAGCAGGAAAGAGCTTGCTGCCATGCATGGCAGCCTGAGAAGACCCGAGTGAAAAGCCAGCTATGGCCACACATGCCTATAACCCCAATCCTGCAGGGTTGGGTGAGGAGCAGGAGAACTTCTGAAGTTTGCTCATTGGTCAGTCTGACCAGATGCTTCAGGTTCAAATAGACTCCTGCTCAAGCAAACAACATGGAAGAGCAATAGAGGAGGACACCTGATCTTCTCCTCTGGCCTCTGATGGTGTATACATTGGTGCATACAACACACACATCATACCACATACTACACATACTACACACACACATATATACAATAAATTCTATGTGCAAGTACATAATAATATGGATCCAGTGGATGAGTTCCTATTAGCCAAAGGCTATGGGCTGATAGAGTATTACACATGGGGACTACCTGCACTGTGCCTGCCTCAGCAATATATTAAATACTAGTGTCAAAATCTTTTATTAGTTTTTTTTTTTTTTTTTGAGGCAAGCCCAACAGACTTGCCTTTTTTAAATGCGAGAGAGTGAGAAAGAGTGAGAGACAGAGAGGGATAATTGGTGTGCAGGGCCTCCAGCTGCTGTAATTGAACTCCAGACATGTGTACAGCCTTGTGTGCATTTGCTATTTGTGACCTTGTGTGCTTGTGTCACCTTGTGTGTCTAGCTTACATGGGACCTGGAGAGTGGAACATTGGTCCTTAGGCTTAGCAGGCAAGTGCCTTAACTGCTAAGTCATCTCTCCAGGCCCTAATTAGTTATTTTAATTATTATTATTATTACTATTGTTTTTTGAGGTAGGGTCTCACTCTAACTCAGGCTGATCTGGAATTCAAGCCTGGAATGCTAGGTAATTTTTAAAAATAACTAGCTGGGCATGGTGGCACATGTCTTTAATCCCAGCACTTGAGAGGCAGAGGTAGGAGAATCACCATGAATGAATTTGTGGCCACTCTGAGACTACATCACGAATTCCAGATCAGCTTGGGCTAGAGAAAAATCCTACTTCAAAAAACAAACAAATTAGCTAGCAGTGTGAATTCTGGATTACTTGTCTTTTAAAAAATATTTATTTATTTATTTGAGAGAGAGAGAGGGTTGGAAAAGGCAGATAGAAATGGAGAGAATGGGCACACCAGGGCCTCCAGCCACTGCAAACAAACTCCAGATGCATGTGCCACTTTGTGCATCTGGCTTACATAGGTAGTGGGGAATCAAACCTGGGTCCCTAGGCTTTGCAGGTAACTGCCTTAACCACTAAGCATCTTTCCAGCCCCATAACTTGTCTCTTTTTAAAAATTTCTTTAAAATTTTTTTTGAGAACGACAGGCACAGAGAGAAAGGCAGAGAGAGAGGGAGAGAGGGAGAGAGAGAGAGAGGAAGAGAGAATGGGCGCGCCAGGGCCTCCAACCTCTGCAAAGAAACTCCAGACGCGTGTGCCCCCTTGTGCATCTGGCTAACGTGGGTCCTGGGGAGTCAAGCCTTGAACTGGGGTCCTTAGGTTTCACAGGCAAGTGCTTAACTGTTAAGCCATCTTTCCTGCCCACCTTTTTCTTTTTTTAAACAACTTTTTATTTATTTATTTGAGAGAGAGAGAAAGGGGGGGAGAGAGAAAGAGAGGGAGGGAGAGAATGGGTGCATCAGGGCCTCCAGCGACTACAAAGAAACTTCAGATGCACATGCCTCCTTGTGCATCTGGCTTACATGGGGCTTGGAGAATCGAACCAGGATCCTTTGGCTTTGCAGGCAAACGCCTTAACCACTGAGCCATCTTTTCAGCCCATAGCTTGTCTTTTTATTGTAGCCTTTCCTTTCTCTGGAAATTCTTCATGTGAGGGTTTATGATGTTGATTGAGACTGTTTCTTTGCTCTCTGTGCTGAGAATATTTTTTCTGCCAGTGAATGATCAGGTGGCAAGGATGTGGCTCATGTGGATCAGAACATGGTGGCTGGTTTAGTGATTTATCTGATGGGAACTTTTCTCTTGGGGAGCAGGGCTGATGATGAATGGAGGGACATCATTGTCCTCTAATTCAGCTACCTCTGCTTCATTGAACTTAGCTACACTGGATTTGAGAGCAAATGGGAGACCCTGTGGTAAATCACAGGCAGAGAGGGAACTCTGGAGTATTCCTGACCAAATAAAGGCCTGACAGGGAAGAATATGTGTTGACAGCATTTCTTAGGACACGCTTCAAGGACCCCATTAAAACATTTCCACAGGGTATGGGCTTCAGATCAGCAGAAGATGTTCTTATATTCCAAGTACCACAGGGTCAAGTTTTCCAATGACCCTGGGGGCAGCAGGCAACACAAGGGCAGCTAGAGTAATTAAACAGATTGCATTAACTGCCAGCAGGAGCTGCTGGCCAGCTACACACAAAACCGTGCGTGCTTATGTTCAGGTTCTTCCAAAAACATTAGTCCTGATCTAATTGAGTGGGCTCTTGGAATAGAACATTTATTAAAAGGGAAGATTTACTCTCTGCCTTAGGGGACCATGTTTTAAGAAATTTTTCTGCTTCATTCAATTTATAATATACACAAATGATCAGGATAAGTTCTTTTTGGGACTATTTTTTCAGACAGATGCATATATTCTTTGAGCAGTTTTACCAATTTTTAAATGCATAATCATCTGACATAAAGGTCCAACAAACTGTATCATAGCCTTGTTCTTCCAATTTTAGAAAAGGCAGAATCAGAAAACTTAAAGGATTATTTATTCTGGATCACAATCCAGCAAATGAGAATAAACTCACACTGAATCATGCAAGCTAACTGTATTCCTTTCTTAAACGTGTGTGTATGTGTGTGTGTATAGATAGTATTATGATCCTCTGGTTATTATTGTCTCATTAATTCAACTTTATGTGAAAATATTTGTATTAATTACATTCATTAGGAATTTGTTGATATCCCAGTTAGCCCACTGTACTTTTCCCATGGACTTTATTAGTGGGATAGAAGATGGGAACTATTTAAATATGCAGCATTGCCCCCAAAGGCAGAAAGGCCAGATATTTGGTTTATGGCTACTGGTTCACAGTATCTCTCAGAAATTGTAGCTTTTCTTCTGCCTTTAGTGGCATGTCTGTTATAGGGCTGATCAACTGCTCTCTGATTGGATTTGAGACCTGCTGCACGAGAGGGACTCCTTGGCTGGTGCTGAAAACCTAGTCAAAAGCCCATGGCTGGGGAGGTCATAGGCTTTAGTGGGGGAAAATTACTACTGCTTGTTGGGTAAATCAAAAGATATGTTGTACCCGGGCTGGAGAGATGGCTTAGTGGTTAAGCAAGAGATGGCTTAGTGGTTAAGCACTTGCCTGTGAAGCCTAAGGACCCCGGTTGGAGGCTCGATTCCCCAGCACCCCCATTAGCCAGATGCACAAGGGGGCGCACACATCTGGAGTTTGTTAGCAGTGGCTGGAGGCCCTGGCACACCCATTCTCTCTCTCTCTGTCTCTTTCTCTCTCTGTCACACTCAAATAAATAAAATAAAAATGAACAACAACAAAAAAAGGTATGTTGTACCCAACAAATTTCCCTCTAAGTTTATATTTATGCCCAAATATTATTGCTGCTTTCATTTTTGGTCAGAAGAGCTTCTTTTTGCAGATGCCAATGACAGTTGGGAAAATAAACTTGTTGAAGGGCTGAGGAGAAGTAACAGGTGAGTGCTCAACACTAAATGAGGCATCCCTATCACATCCTTCCAAGTCCAGGGAGCACTGTGGAGGAGAGAGCAGAAAGAATGTAAGAGTGCAAGGATGGTGTGGCAGTACCTTTGTTGCTAGAACAAACATCTGACCAGAAGCAGCTTATGGCAGGAAAAGGTTTATTTCAGGCTTACAGAGTCCAGAAACACTGTCAGTGGCTGAAGAAGCTGGCTCACTTCCATAGATGCACAGCAAAGAGAGGCTAACAGACTGCAGGAAGCAACAAGCACCAACAGCTGGCAAACAGGAACAGCCAGAGCTCAAATTCTTTTGAACACACCTTACAGCTGGACTACTAGATCTGCCCCAGTGACACCTCCTCTGACAGGCTGCCAGAGACTCAAGTTTCAAGCTTAATCAAAAATACCTCAGCAGCTGGAAAAAAAAAAAAAATACCTCAGCAGCTGGAAAAAAAAAATAAAAAATAAAAAAAATACCTCAGCAGCTGGGTGTGATGGCACATGCCTTTAATCCCAGCACTTGGGAGGCAGAAGTAGGAGGATCACCGTGTGTTTAAGGCCACCCTGAGACTACATAGTGAATTTCAGGTAAGCCTGGGCTAGAGTGAAACCCTACCTTGGGGGGAAAAATACCACAGGCTATGAGGGACATTCAAACTACCATAGGTGGCGAGGAGTGCTTTGGAATGCTATATTTTGGACATGAAATGGCTGTTGCATTCATGATCTCATAGCATCTGTCATTACCTGCACAGTATTGGGCTCTTTTATATGCTGTCATGGACAATAGAGGATGGCAAAAAAATAAAAATAAGTAGAAGGAGGATGGGCTGGAGAGATGGCTTAGAGGTTAAGGCCTGTGAAGCCTAAGGTCACAGCTTCAATTCTCCAGTATCCAGGTAAGCCAGATGCACAAGGTGGCACATGCATCTGGAATTTGTTTGCAGTGGCTGGAGGCCCTGGCACACCCATTCTATCTCTCTCTATTTGTCTCTTTCTCTCTCTCCAATAAATAAAATAAAAACAAATAAATAATGAAATAAAAATATTTGAAAAATAGAAAGGGAATAGTTAGAAAGAAGAAGGGACTCCATGGAAGGGGCTAGGAGAGAGGTTAAAAAAAGTAATAGGAGGCTGGAGAGCTGGCTTAGCGGTTAAGTGCTTGCCTGTGAAGCCTAAGGACCCTGGTTCGAGGCTCGTTTCCCCAGGACTCGCGTTAGCCAGATGCACAAGGGAGTGCTCACATCTGGAGTTCAGTTGCAGTGGCTGGAAGCCTTGGCACGCCCATTTTCTTTCTCTATCTGCCTCTTTCTCTGTCTGTCACTTTCAAATAAATAAATAAAAATAAACACTTTTTTAAAAAAGTAATAGGAGTAGATTATGATCAAAATATATTATGTACATGTCTAATGTGAGCTCTCCATTGTAACTAACAGTTCGCCTCCACAGTTTCAATGGCCTGACAGGGTCTCCTCGCAGAGACTTCTACCATGCCTCACACTGCTTAGCCTCAGTGGCCCTCCAGAGCTGTAGTGTAATCCATGACCTTCTGTAGCTTACTTTTTCTTTTTGCTTGTGTGTGTATTTTTTTTTTTTCTTTTTGGTTTTTCGAGGTAGGGTCTCACTCTAGCTCAGGCTGACCTGGAATTCACTATGAAGTCTCAGGGTGGCCTCGAACTCACAGCAATTCTTCTACCTCTGCCTCCCAAGTGCTGGGATTGAAGGCATGCACCACCAAGCCTGGCTTGTGTGTATTTTTTCTTTGATTTGATTTGATTTATTTGAGAGAGAAAGAGAAGGACACACACAGAGTAAGCGAGAGAGAGAAAGAAAGAAAGAGAGAGAATGAATGGGCATGCCAGGGCCTCTAGCCACTGCAAACAAACTTCAGATGCTACCTTGTGCATCTGGCTTATGTGGGTACTGGGGAATCAAATCTGTGTCCTTACACTTTGCAGGCAAGCACCTTAACCACTAAGCCATCTCTCCAGCCCATGTGTGTGCATTTATGTGGCATATGTACCCATGTGGCACCCCAACTGTGCTTTGCCTGAGATGGCTAGAGTGGTAAGTTGGGTGTCCTATTCCGCTGCTCTTCCACCCATTCTTACCTGAGCTGGAAGAAGATCTGATTCTGGAGCTTGCCATTTTTTTTCCAGCAAGCTCTGGTGGTTCTTGGGTCTCTGCTCCCCTGCAGGACTGTGGTTATAGTTGCATGTGGCTATTTATGTGAGTCCTGAGGATTGAACTCAAGTAGTCTCTCAGGCCTCCTTTGACCCTCATGCATAAAAAGGATGTGCTCTTAACTGCTGAACCATCTCCCTAGCCCTATAGCTTGTATTTTATGTTTGTTTTTTGTTGTTGTTGTTGTTCATTTTTTTTTTTTTTCAAGGTAGGGTCTCACTCTAGCTCAGGCTGACCTGGAATTCACTACGTAGTCTCAGGGTGGTCTTGAACTCATGGCGATCCTCCTACCTCTGCCTCCCAAGTGCTGGGATTAAAGGCGTGCACCACCATGCCTGGCTCTATTTTATGTTTCTAAAACCTGTACCACTTCGGCAAAGTTGCCAAGTTTCTCTCTCTCTTTATTTATTTATTTACTTGGTTTTTCGAGGTAGGGTCTCACACTAGTCAAGGCTGACTTGGAATTCACTATGTAGACTCAGGCTTGCCTTGAACTTATTGCGATTCTCCTACCTCAGCCTTCCAAGTGCTGGAATTAAAGGTGTGTGCCACCATGCCCAGATGTTTTCTCCATTTTAAAAATCTTTTTAATGATAATTTCCATAAGTACAGATAATAAACCATGATAATTCATTCCCACAACCTCCTTTATTCCTTCGCAAATCCAACCTCCATTGAATCCCTTTTCCTTTCCAATCAGTCTCTCTTCTATTTTGATGTTATTTTTTTCCTCCTATTATAAAGGTCTTGTGTTGGCAGTGTCAACCACTGTGAGGTCCATTTTATGTCTATAAGACAGCATTTTAAGTAGTCCTACCCTTCTTTTGGCTCTTAATTCTTTCCGCCACTTCTTCCACAATGGACCCTGAGCCTTGGAGGGTGTGATAGAGATGTATCATTTAGTGTTGAACACTCTAATGTCACTTCTTTTTAGCATTATGGTGAGTTTTGAGTCACCCTAGTGGTTACCACCATCTGAAAAGAGAAGCTTCTCTAACCTAAAGGGAGAGCGGCATTAATAAATGAACATAAGCATACATGTTTAAAAGGCAGTTTGGTGGGCACAATATATCCATTTAGCCAGACAACAGTTGTTACGACTCCCTGCAGCTTTACGACCTCCTACCAAGTTTTTCCACCAGGTAAGGATGAACCCTGATCTTGAGCAAGGAACTCTTTTGGCATTCTTCCTTCAAGCCTGTTAGAATACTTAGCATTCTTACTACCTCGAGTCTTTAAATTTTTTTTTTCATTTACTTTTATTTATTGAAGAGCAACAGACACAGAGAGAAAGAGGCTTTAATGGTTTGCGTGTCATCCTCAGGGTGTCTTTCCCACTATGACCCTGCAGAGCTGCCCCTCCACCCCCAGTGGCGGTCATCTCCTCAACAACTGCGGCTGAAGCAGCTGCCATCTTTGAGTGTGGGACTTCAAATTTGCTTACATTTCTCTTTGTGCCAAACTATAATTTTCATATCTTTTTGCTCTGTATTTTCCCCTCTTTTATTTGTAGATCTGAACCAAAGTAGCAAAGAAATAACATTGCCACAGAGGCAATATAGTGCCATTAATTGGGGATTAAGTATTCAACCACATGAGTCTATGAGGCACATTTACATGCAAATCACCACATAAACTTCTAAGGATCAGTAGGAGGATTAATGAGATAGGAGCTTGTGGTACATACTTGGCCTGTTTCACTCCATCTGAAGGTTCTTATTTTCATCTTTTCCCTACTAGCAGTACCCTGCTTTCTTCCTGTGTTAGCTAATGCAGTAGGGACTTTATCAAAGGGCCAAGTGCTATATTTGTGAATAGAGTTTAGAGTAGAATATGATCTAGCTCTGTCTCATTGCCACTAAAGTAATCATTCATTTCCTCACTTGAAGGCCACTATACAGGATAAGGGGTGGGGATGCTTTTGAATATAGGTGTCATGTCTTCAGGTTAGTGACTTGTGGGTATCAAATAAATACATCTTGAAATGGAAACAGTTGACCCTAGTTTCAAGTCATGAATCATGAAGCCATTGATTTAATCTCCAGCATGGCATAAAACTGGACATGGTGCTGAATGACTACAATCTTAGCTCTTGGGAGGTAGAGGCAGGAGGATCAGAGTTTCAAGGTCACTCTTGGCTATATAGCAAGCTGAGTCCAGTCTGGGATCCATGAGATCCTGTCTCAATAATAAAGTAAATGAAATGAAACAAAAATCCAAAATTCCATTGGAGATGATGTCTCACACCAATAATACCAGTATTTTTGAGGCCAAGGCAGGAGGATTGAAGCAAGGCCAGCTTGGTTTATATAGTGAGATATAGGCCAGGCTGAGTTACAGTGTGAGACCCTGTCTCCCCACCTGCAAAACAAACAAAACTAAAAGGAAGTAAAAGCAAAAATCTCCACCTTAGAATAAAGTACTTTTTTTCAAAAGCAATTCATTGGAATCAAGAGGAAAAATTGAATTAAAAAATAACCTAAAGTGGGCTGGAGGGATGGCTTAGGGTTTAAGACATTTGCCTGAAAAGACAAAGGACCCAGGTTCCACATTAGCCAGATGCACAAGAGGGAGCATGCATCTGGAGTTTGTTTGCTGTGGCTGGAAGCCCTGGTTTGCCCATTGTCACTCTCACTCTCTCTTTCCCTCTCTTTCTGATTTTAATAAATAAGTAAAAATTTAAAAATTAACCTGAAGTGATGAAGACTGCTCTTCATCTACACTGTCATTTCTTGCATAATGAATAGTAATAATGATAATGAGATAATAATAGGTTCTTGGGCTGGGGATGTAGCTCAATGGCAGAGCATACTTGGGAGATCCTGGGTTCAATCCTTAGCACTGAAAAACAAACAAATTAAAAAAACATGACTTTTGTTATTCAAGTATAAATTACTGTGTTTTTGTTTTGGTTTGTTTTTTTCGAGGTAGGGTTTCACTCTACTTCATTCTACCTTAGCCCAGGATGACATGAAATTCACTGTGTAGTGCCAGGGTGGCCTCGAACACATGGTGATCCTCCTACCTCTGCCTCCCGGGTGCTGGGATTAAAGGCATGCACCACCACACCCAGCCCAAGTATAAATCACTGTTAAGATGATATGGTAGAAGATTAACAACCATGACACAGGAACAGTAAATGAAAAAATGTCTTGGGCTGGAGGGATGGCTTAGTGGTTAAGTGCTTGCCCGTGAAGCCTAAGGACCCTGGTTCGAGGCTCCGTTCCCCAGGTCCCACATTAGCCAGATGCACAAGGGGGTGCACACATCTGGAGTTCGTTTGCAGAGGCTGGAAGCCCTGGTGCGCCCATTCTCTCTCTCTCCCTCTATCTGTCTTTCTCTCTGTGTCTGTCGCTCTAAAAAAAAAAAAAAAAGAAAAAATGTCTAACAACAGTATTATACCATCTCTATAACTTTTACACTGTATGAGAAGGAATTCATGTTGGAATCTTCCATCTCAGTCCTGAAGCTTGTATGCATGAAACAGGCCCAACACTGCATAGAAGATATTGAAACATGACATGACGTGTATCATGTCCCATCCAGAAAGACATAAAAGAGGGATAGTCCTTATGATTAATCTTCATTGTCAACTAGATCAGATTCAGAATCATCCAAGAGACCTCAGGGTGTGCATAGGAGGGTACTTCCAGAGAGGATTAGCTGGATGTGGGTAGCATCGTCTTAAAGGCTAGGAGCCAGATGGGAGAAAAGAGGAAGAATTTGAAAGCCAGCATAAGTGAAGGTATTTCTTTGTTTCTCTCCTTCCTGGCCTGTATGGAAATTAGCCATCCCACCACTAGTCCATGCCTTCACTACCACAAAGAACTGAATCCTTTGAAAACATGAGCAAAATAAATCCTTCTTTATATAGGTTGCTTCTGTTAGATATTTCATAACAATGCAAAAGCTAACTATTAACAGACTCAAAGCACAATGGAAAAATATAACACTATCCAAAGCAGAAACACAATTAATAGTGGAACTTATTAACTTATTTGCCTGTGGTATACTAAAAAGGTAGACATTCTCCCAAAGATTTTAATAAGGCTTAGGATTTCATATTATCACATATATCTATTCCTAATATTTTGGAGGTAGAGGGATGAAGATCAGGAGTTAAAGGTCATCCTTAGATATATGGCAAGTTCAAAGGCTAGCCTGAACTACATTAGCTCCTGCCTCAAAAAGAAAAAAAAAACACTAAAAAGGGCTGGAGAGGTGGCTCAGTGTTGATATGCACTTGTCTGCAAAGGTTGTGGGCCTGGCTCAGCCTGGGTTTGATTCCTCAGTACCCATGTAAAGCTAGGTGCACAAAGTGGTGCATGCATCTGGAGTTCATTTGTAGCTGCAGAGGCCCTGGTATGTTTATTCATTGTCTCTCTCTTTCTTCTTGAAAATAAGTAAGTAGAATATTTTTTTTTAAACTACTAAAAACAGCAAAGCAACAAAAACTTCAGGGACTGGAGAGATGGTTTAGCAGTTAAGGCATTTGCCTGCAAAGCCAGAGGATCCCAGTTTGACTCTCCAGAATCCACATAAGCCAGATTCACAAGGGAGCACATACATCTGGAGTCATTTACAGTGGCTGGAGGCCCTGGAGTGCTCATTCTCTCTCTCTCCCCTGCCTCTGCTTCTTTCTCCCTCTCAAATAATTAAATTAATAAATATTTTAAAAAACTTTACACACAAAGAAATAAGAAAATATGACCAGTACACAAGTGAAAAGGTAATTAACAAATACCAACTTGAGATGACCCAGACATTAGATTTATTAGCTAGACCTTAAAGCAGCTATAATAACTGCCCTTAATGAAGTAAAAGTGAACAAACTTGAAAAATAAAAAAAATTCATCAGTGAAATAAAGCAAAAGTAGAAACTTTAGAACTTAAATAAAGTGTGTAAAAATTAAAAAAAAAACATTAGGTAGGCAAAAATGAAGCACTGAGATAAGAAGGGGAAGAACTGGTAAATTTAAGATTAAGCAATACAAGTCAGTATAAAGATCTGAAAGAAAAAAGTTTTTTAAAAATTTATATTTCATGAGGGCCTTGTAGGGCAACATTGTAAGATATAACATTCATATTATATTTGAAGACATAGAGGCTAAAAACTTTGCAACCTGTTGAAACAGAAAAGGTTATAAGAGAAAGTCAAAGAAAATCACACCGGACACACACTACAATCAAATTTATAAAAGTCAAAGATAAAGAGGAAAAAACCTTGAAAGACAATGTAACAAAATCATTAAAGGGCTTGAGGAAAGAATTACTTCCCAGAGCTCTACCATCGCTGAACATAGCCTTTAGTCTTCAGACACACAGCGGTTGTTGCATCACCTCACAGCAGTGGGCACTACCTGCACAAGACTTGCATAATATCAGGCTCCCTAACAGGTTGTCATGGAGGAAGGAAAGGAAAACATCAAAATATAAGGGGGAGTGACTTGAGAGATAGCTCAGCTGTTAAGATGCTTGCCTTCAAAGCCTAAGAACCCAGGTTCAGTTCCCCAGCACCCATGGAAAGCCAGATGCTATCGCTCTCTGCTTGCAAATAAATAAATAAATACAAATATTAAAAAATATAAGGGGGACTAGTTAGAAAAAGAGGAAGTGATGAGCGGGTGCAAAGGAGGAAGAGAGAAAGAGAGAATGGGCATGCAAGGGCTTCCTGCCACTAAAGGAACTCCAGATGTTTGCACCACTTTGTGTGTCTGGCTTTATGTGGGTACTAGTGACTCAAACCCTGACCATGAGGTAGGATGGGGAAATAAAGATAGGCTCTCCAGACCCATAATGTGTAGTCTGGGCTGGCCTCAAACTCCTATTCCTTCTGCTTCCACCCCTTCAACAATTTTCTACTGGTGTGGCTACCATAACTGGCTGCGTAATTTTTTAAAGATTTTAAAAAATTGTTTATTTATTTTCAAGGAGAGAGAGAGAGAGAGAGAGAGAGAGAGAGAGAACACCAGGGCTTCCAGCCACTGCAAATGAACTCTAGACACATTGCCACTTGTACATCTGGTTTACATGGGTACTGCAGAATTGAACCTGGGTCTTTTGGCTTCATAGGCAAATGCCTTAACTGCTAAGCCATCTCTCCAGCACCATGTAATTCTTTAAATAAAGTTTTTCTTAAGTATAAATAAATGCATAGGTTTTTTTAAAAAAGTGAGCCAGACATGGCAAAGCACATCTTTAATCTCAGCATTCAGCAGACTGAGATAGGAGGACTGCCATGAGTTAGTTCATAGGCATCCTGGGGTTCAGTGAGTTCCAGATGAGCTTGAGCTAGAATGGGATCTTACCTTGGAAAAAGAAAGAAAGAAATAAATAGCCTGTAGGTAGGATGGGGAAATAAAGCTAGCCTCTGAGAAAGAAAACTAGGAAAATTATTTACTAACAGATATGCTCTAAAAGGCAGTTCTTGAAGCCAAAGGGAAATGATATGAGAGGCAAAGTTGGAACATTAAGAATGAAAGAGAACAAACATGTCTAGGTAAATGTTATGGAATATTTTTTTCTTCTTATAGTTCTATAAAGTATGTATGAGTGCTGAAAGCAAAGCTTTAAGATTGGTGGATATTCAACATTACACATGTAAATGTCAACTACAAGATAAAAGGAGGGGAGGTTAAAGAGACATGCTCTTCTACTTATGCTTAATGTATTTTACTTGAAGTGCTGGTATTAACACTAAACAAATGGCTAGAGGGTATGCAGGCCATAATTCTTAGCATAACCACTAAATATAGTAAGAGATATGATACAACTGCTAATAGATAACTTAAAATGAAAGACTACAAATATTTAAATAATCAAGAAGAAAACAGAAAAGGAAAGCCAGATATGATAAAACAGAGGGGCAACTAGGAAATAAAGAAAACACACCCAAAAAATGATAGATTCGAATCCAACCATTAACTGTAATTAGCTTAGATTCATTGACTAAAGAAAACATTTCCAGATTGGATAAGAAAAACAGATTTAGATAAGGCTAAACTTTATACTGTCTATGATAAATCCATTTAAATGTAGTGACATAAATGGCTTAAAAATTATTCATTAAAATACCATGTAAGCATTATTCAAAATGTGTCAGAGAGCCTGTATTAATACTGAAGTAGACATTGGCTCAAAGAAAATAACTATGAAATGAAACGAAGGGCATTTGCTCTATGATAAAAAGTTCACTTCTTGCCAGCTCCCTGATGTCCAGCGCTCATAGTGCTATGTGAGCTTCTGTGGGAGGATAACGGTCACCAACAGCATGATCAAGTAGGGGGTCTTGCAAGCTACAAATGCAATCAGCCAGGCAAAATGTACACACCTGTACAATATTGTCATACAGGTTTTGTTTAACAGTTGACATAATGTCTTCTTTTTCCTTTCCTTTCTTTAAAAAAAATTTTATTGACAACTTTCATAATTATAAGCAATATCCCCTACCCCCACTTTCCCCTTTGAAACTCCACTCTCCATCATATCCCCTCCCCCTCTCAACCCATCTCTCTTTTATTTTGATGTCATGATCTTTTCTTTCTATTATGATGGTCTTGGGTAGTTAGTGTCAGGCACTGTGGTACACAGATTTTGAGGGTAATAAATAGCTCTCTGGTTGGATATGAGGCCCTCTCAGTGGGAAGGAATTCATACCTGGTTCTGAGAACCAAGTCAGAATCCTATGGCTTGGAAGGTCATAGACTCTAGAGGGAAGCTCTCACTGTTCTCTGGCTAAAGTGAGAACGTATGTCCATCAAAGTGTCTTCTAAGTGTATATGCGTATTCCCTCTGATCCATGCTGTTCTTATTCTTGGTTAGAGAATCTGCTTTTTTCAGATGGCAGTAAATGCTGGGATGACCTGAAATCCATCAGTATGAGAAAAGAAAGCCAACTGCCTAGCGTGAGACAAGCCAATGCTATCACACATGCCAGGTCCCGGGAGACATTACAAAGGTAGTGGTGGATTAGATATGAGTGCTGTTCTCACTGCTCACCCGAGAACCTTCTCTAGGGAGATGATAATAGACAATGAGAGCCAAAACTCATCAAAGGAGAAAATCAGAGGCTGCAGAGAGCTCAACACTAAGGGAGACTTACAATATGCCTGCCAAGGCTCAGGGAACCTTATGGAAGAGGGGGCAAATATATTGTAAGATCCACAGGGTGGGAAGGAGTATACTGAGGCATTGTTCCCCCACAACAGAGACTGACTTGTGCATTCATGACCTCACAGTGAATACTGATCATCCCACTGAGGAGGGCCCTCAAAGGAATGGGGCTGGGAGAGAGAACTTGAGAGCATAACTCATCACTGGCCATGGTGGTGCACACCTTTTGCCTTAGCATTCTGGAGGAGATGTAGGAGGATCACCATGAATTTGAGGGCAGCCTGGGACTAAGGAGTGAGTCCCAGGTCAGTCTGGGCTAGAGTGAGACCCTAAAAAAAAAAAACAAAAACTAAAACAAACAGAAAAACAAAAAACAAAGAGTATAACTTAAGGGAGAATATGACCAATATATAATATGTTCATACAGTGAAGTTCACAATAAATAAAACAAGTTCATTTCCCTAAAGATCATAACTATACCAGATATATGTCCTGTAACAACTGGATTTAGAATCATCATGAAAGTACATGTCTGGGAGGGAATTTCCAGAAAGGTTTAACAAAGAAGTAAGACCCATCCTAACAGTGGGCAGCTCTATGCCATGGGCTGGGGCCCAGAGTGAGTAAAAAGGAGAAAGTGCTGAGTGTGCTGGCACAGGAGTTTAATGCTAGCACTTGGGGGGGGGCAGAAGTAAGAGGATTGCTATGAGTTTGAGGCCAACCTGGGACTACAGAGTGAGTTTCAGGTCAGCCTGCACTAGCATGAGACCCTACCTCAACAAAACAACAAAATAAAATAAATAAACACATAGAAGGAAGTGAGATGAGAGCCAGTGTTCATCTCTCTCTGCTTCCCGACTCCAGATGCAATGTGACTAGTCACTTCTTGTTCCTGGCCCGGTGCCTTCCCTGAAGTTATGGACTGTACCCTAAAACAGTGAACCAACAAAATCCCTTTCTTCCTTAACTTGCTTTTGTCAGGTAGTTTGTCATAGCAATACATAAGGTAATGAATATGATGTCAATAAGTTAAGCTTCTATTTTAAGAAAGAGTAACAGAACCCACATCAAGAAGAAAGAGCCGGGTGTGGTGGTGCAGCACGCCTTTAATCCCCGGGAAGTAGAGGAGGACTGCCGTGAGTTCAAGGCCACCCTGAGACTCCATAGTGAATTCCAGGCTAGCCTGGGCTAGAGCAAGACCCTACCTCAAAAAACCAAAACAGGAAAGAAAGGAAGAAAGAAAGAAAATAGTGAAACTAAAAGTCCAAATCAATAAAATTGAAACAGAAAGTCAAGGATTATTGACTGAAAGCTGTTTTGTGAATGATTAATATAATTGCTAACTTTCTATCTGGAGAGTTAGGAAATTCTTCTCTATAGATAGATCACTTTTCTACCTTTTTTTTTTTTTTTTTTTCAGCTATGAGAATTGGCCCCAGGACGTTACACATGATAGGCAAGACGTGCTAGTTTACACTGTGCTACCATCCCAGCCCTCCTTGCTTTTGTTTTGAGTGGGACATTGACTATTTTTATTTCTTTTCCTCTTTTGTTGTCAATAAACAGCCTTGGAAGATAAGCAGTATCTCTTTCCAGAAAAAAGAGTAGGCAGATGCTCACTATCTGCTATAATAGAGACTTGTACATAAAAGTTATACAACAAAATACATGTATGTAGATATGTGTATGTATGCTACATACATGAATATAATATTTGTAGTCACTGAGAACTAGAAATTTCCTAAATAACCTTCAATTGGTACAAAAGTACTGCATTCACCTAACTAAGAACTGTACAGGAAAAGAAAAAAGAGGGCTTGAGAGATGGTTTAGCACTTAAGGTGTTTGCCTGTGGAGTCTAACAACTCAGGTTAAATTCTTTAGTATCAATATACAGCCAAATGCACAAAGTGGCACATGCATCTGGACTTCATTTGCAGTGTCTGGAGAACCTGGCATGCCCATCTCTGTCTATATGTCTCTCCTATCTCTCTGCTTGCAAATAAATAAATAAATAAACTTAAAGAGAAAAGGTTATTTTGTTTTACACTATGGATGAATCTCAAGTGCTTGATGTAGAGGGGAAGAAGTCAGACTTAAAGGGATAACCAACATAGGTAATTGAGGGCTGTTACCTTACACTGAATAATCTATAAGCAACAGAAATTTAATGTTCACAGTTCTGGTCACTGAAAGACCAAGCTCAAGGTGTTTCAGAATTTCTCTGGAAAGACCAGTCCAATGCCAGTATGAGTAAAAGTAGAGGAGTTTGTTTACCCAGGGGGCCAAAGAGCTTGAGATAGCTCTCCAAAGAAGCTCTGACTCTGAGATGAGATTTTATTTTTATTTTAGTTTTTATAGCCAAGGGTAAGTGAAAAACAAGGCATGGCAATTTGAATATCAATCATTTGCATAGTCAGACAGTGCTAACAAAGAACTCCACCTTACTTTGTTTTAGCCTAAACTGTCTTTCCTTTTTATCATCCCTCTGGGCCCTTTCTGGACAGTTTTCTCTTTGGGATTGTTTTCATTTGCTGACAAAGATAAGTTTAGCTCCTCAGTGATTAATTCTCTTTCTCTCTCTCTCTCTCTCTTTTTTTTTTTTTTTTTTTGAGGTAGGGTCTCACGGTAACTCAGGCTGACCTGGAATTCACTACGTAGTCTCAGGGTGGCCTTGAACTCATAGTGATCCTCCGACCTCTGCCTCCCCATTGCTGAGATTAAATACATGTGCCACCACACCTTGCTGTCAGTGATTAATTCTTATAGTAACTCAGTGAATCAGTCCAACTTTGAGCCTTTTTCCTGCCACATTCCCTCCTCTTTATCTTTACAATACCTTTTCACATGTAATGGCTGGTATTCCTGCTGTATCACCTGTATTTTAATTGTTTTCATCCTAGATTGGATGAACCTGGACAGAGCATTTACAACATAGGGTTTTAACATAAGTCCCAGAATAATTATTATGAGAGGTCCCATTAAAGGAGCTAGCCAGGGTCCACATGTGGTCCACATAGGGGGCAGGCCCAAGATCTGGGGTACATCAGCTGTAAGACCTCTGAAGTCTTGGGTAAGTGTAACCTTGAGGTATGTGTCAGTTGACATTGGGAACACTGACACTGTTACCATTAAGTCTTGTATTTAATTATCAGGAACAGGAACTCGTTCATAACTATTGTCCTTGAAAACATGGATGGCAACACAAAAGAATTATTATAATAAAATAAAGCCAAAGAAAGAGCCATCAGAGCCCTCTCTGTACAAGATTAGTCAGTGGGAGTGACTGTGACTAATCCTATTGTGAGGAGGAGAGCACAGGACATATTCCTTCAGCTAGAGGGAGGGTTTGTACCACGTTCCCCCAAAATAAACAGACATTCCTGTGGAAGGAAAAGGATATAATACATGGCAATAGTAAAGAACTGCCTCTGTTTGGGGATGAAAGACACAAAAGTGCCTTGGGGCCAAAGTTTCTCTGTGGTTTCCATGAGGTCATCAAATGAACAGAATAGTCCAGCAAATAGAAGTTAGGATCCTTAACATGTGTCTGATTATCTTTGACTTATAGAGTTTAATAGGGCATGTGCTGCTATAAGAAGCAGATAATTTTTTAACTTGGCATAGCAAACACGAGTAGAACCAGTGGACATCATGTCTATTTTTTTTGGCATCTCATGTTTAATTTCTTAGGCTTCTGTCATGCCTGGACCAGTCAGCTTTCAGGACTGTGATTGGAGCAGGGCTGCAATCTCCTTGGCAGGAGCAGGTGTCCTCCAGAGCTTGACTTTGAGGGGACAGTCTGGGTCCTCTGGTGACCTGTTAGCTGTTACAGTCAGCTGAAGATACTTTCTTCTTGACTCTAGTGTGATGAATTTATATGTCTTGGCTGATGGGTGTGGGCCCAATATCCTAAGGGTATATGGGTCACCTTATAAGTTTAAAGGGGTCATCATCAATAGCAGGAGAATCTGGCTTAACTCTATAAACCTAAGCATAGAGACACCACCAAACAACCAGCACCACCAACATTAGCAAGTACAAACAGCTAGAACTCTAAATTGTTTTTACATCTTAGAGCTAGGCTCTCCATTTGCCCCGAATGTACTTTAGGGCTGGGGTCTGAGATCTGTCCTTAGTGATATACCTTCATGTCAAGGGTAGATTAAATTAATATGAGTCAGTGAGGACAATTTTTGGATCTTTGGTTTAAAGGCAGTGGCTGACTAATCAGGGCCAGGCAGAGTCATAAGGCATGAGTTAATGTTACAGCTTAGTACTGTAAGCCAGCATCAGGCAGAGGAGTCTATTATGATGAATCTTTGTTTATATTGTAATGTCTTGTACTTATATTCTTTTACTGGGTGTTTAAGACAATTTTAGGTAGCTAAAATTAACTATGTATTATATTTTTAGAGGTCATTTATGGCTCTGTAGGAGAGACATTTAGGGACCTGTGAGGAGTTCTGTCATTCTCAGCATTGTCATCTTCTAGGATAAGTGAAGGTTGTGCTGACCAAGTGGTTCTCCCTCTTTTGGGAATCCTGGAGGACCAATTTTCTTCTGATGTGATTCTCCTGTTGCAGATACACTGACTTGGAGTATATCTCTGGGTCTCCATGTCCTCACTGATCAAGAAGACAGGTAACTTACTAGAGGCTAGAGGTTAGTAAGTGTCTCATTGTCTCCTGTGGCCTTCTGACTTGGGAGCTGGAACCAAAATAATGGTTATTCTTTCAACTCCAATGTTTCCAGTTCACTTTGACTTCTAGGCATGGTTATAAACACTCAGAGAGACTGTACACATCTGATTAGCAAAATAGATTTAGTTAAGGAAGTGTAGAACATATCTGGTTAGCAAAACAGATCTAGTCATAGAATGACACAAAAGTTTAAAATCATTCTGATTAGCATTTAAGTTTAGTTGTCAGGTATTGCAGTCAGGTTCACATTGCTGGCATAAATCATCTGGCCAAGATCAGCTTGTAGAATAAAAAGGTTAATTTGGCTTATAGACTTGAGGGGCAGGGGGAAATGATGGCATGAGCAGAGGGTGGACATCACTTCCTCGCCAACATCCGATGAACAACAAGAGGATAGTGTGCCACAAACAATGGCAAGGGAAACTGACCATAATACACATAAGCTTGCCCTCCAGGAAGGGTTAATTCCAAAATCTCCATCAGCTGGCAACCTACCATTCAGAACATCTAGGTTTATGGGGGACAACGGAATCCAACCACCACATTCCACCCTGGCCACCATAAAATGATAACCATCCAAGATATAAAATGCATTCAGTCCAATTTCAAAGTCTCATAGTTTTTATCAATACTAATGATGTTCAAACATTCCCATAGTTCAAGTTTTTTTTTTTTTTTTTTTTTTTGAGGCAGGGTCTCACTGTAGCTCAGGCTGACCTGGAATTCACTATGTCAACTCAGAGTGGCCTTGAACTCATGGCAATCCTCCTACCTCTGCCTCCCAAGTGCTGGGATTAAAGGCATGCACTACCATGCCCAGCTTTGTCCAAGATCTTTTAACTAAGCCATAATAACAAAAAGTCCCCCCAAGCTCCATAATGGCATAGAATAAACACACTGAAAAAGATGGCATTGGGCATAGAAAAGAAATATTCAACAAATACAAGATTTAAACAGGGCAAATATCAAACTCTGTAGTTCCAAGTCAAACAACTCTAGTTAGTGACAAATCTTCAAGTCTGATAATTCTATCCAGCAACAAGTCTCTTGAGTTTCTATTTCACCTCTACAGCGAGGCTACTCACAGTCCTGGAAAACTTCACCCAGAGCTGGCAGCTATCCTTAGCAGCCATCTCGTGGTCTCAGCATCTCCATTGGGTCTCCACTGCAATCAACAGTCCATCCTCTCAGCTCCATTGGGTCTCCATGCAGGCATCCAGCAAACCTGCTTCACACTGTCCATAGCCATTTACAAAACACAAGACATGTTGCAAATTCTATGACCCCCTCTTTTCTTAATTTCTTATACTCCACAATATCAGGTATGGTGCTAATTTCTTAATCCAGGGGGGAATAAAACAGACTTTGAAGAATAGGACATTCATTGAGCACTCAGGCCCCTTCAAAAGAGTCTACATTCTTCCTATTGCCCCAGTGCAGGTCAGCTGGCCCAATCTCAATGATTGTAATCTGTCAAACAATTGCAGGTGAATGGTCAGCAGTTTAGGCCCAAAGATTTCATTTTCTTCTGTGCCATATCCCTCTGCTCACACTGTACATTTCAATGCAATGCAACCCTGCACCACTTCTCAGGACCTAGCCATAACAGCAAGCCTCTCAGACAAACTGCTTCTAACCCAATCCAGGCAAAGCATTTTCTCACCCTCATAAGCCAACCCTCACAGTCCTTAGTTCTTACTGCACTCAGGTCTTTCAACTTTGACCTGAAAAGCCCATCAAGCTGTACTTACAGCACAGTAAGGTGTCTCTTAGGCCAAGATTTCAAATATTTCCACATTCTTCTTAGAAATCAGCTCCAAAATCCAGAGCCACACAATCAGATTTCAAGCAGCAATGACCCCCACTATTGGTACTAACTTTACTGTTGCAGTAAGGTTCTCATTGCTGGCTGGAATGACCTGACCAAATGCAGCTTGTGGAAAAAAAGGTTTATTTTGGCTTATAGACTCAAGGGAAGCTCCATGGTGGCAGGGGAAAATGATGGCATGAGCAGAGTGTAGACATCACTTCCTCATTAACATCAAGTGGACAATAGCAACAGAAGTGTTTGCCAGACAATGGCAAGGGAAAACTGGCTATAATACCCATAAGCCTGTCCCTCAAAATGCACTGCCTCCTGTAGGTGTTAATTTCCAAATCTCCACCAGCTGGGAACCTAACATTCAGAACACCTAAGTTTACGGAGGACACCTGAATCAAACCACCACATCAGGTGACAGTGTAAGCTATATTTGGAACATAGAAAACATGCTCATTTTATCTTTTAAGGTATCTGTCAGTTATGAGTGTTGGCAGAACATATTAGCAGCCTTGGAAACATATTTTGCCAACAACTTTAAATCAATTGATTTGATCTAGAAATTATATGTCAGGAAAAGACAAGACAATATAAAATCTTGGCATCTGTATTTGAGAACAACATTGGCTACTCTATATATCTATGCAGGTACCAATTACCCCCCAAACTGGAAGCAGAACAACAGAGTTCAAGTTCATTTGAAGATGAGGTTGTATCCTAGCAGGGAACGTGTCTTAAGTATCAGTATATCTATAAGCAATGAACTCAAGATACCAAAAATGAACAATTATTTAAGTAAAACCTTGACTGAAACTGGTTGATTACACATAGAAAAGCTTAGTCATTGTTAAGTTAAACCAGCTTGATTTTAACATACATTAAAGGCATTCTGATGGACACAAAGTGATTTTTAAACAAGTACTTTTAACCGTTGAATGATTTTATAGCTTAACATAAAGCAATATTTATGACTAATAAAATATATGAAGCTTAGACAAAGTATATTAACATTTTTGTATATAGCAGGTTTTCATAGGTCATGAGGAACTTCCTCAGTTTTTCTAAGAACAAAGTCACAATGACTAAGTCACCTTTTATAGGTCTTAAACAATAATTTCAGTGATAATTACCCAGTAAAACAGCATGGACAAGACAGGAACCATCTTAAGGTTACAGTGGGTTTTTTTTTTTTTAAGATAAAATAACTTTATGAGATAATTAAGTACTAAAAGATTGACAGAGGACCATAGCTAACTTGGTTGAGCACTCTAAGGCCAGTCTTTTATAGCCATTATTAGGTCTAGATTAACATCAGTGAGTTAAAATTTTAAGTTTACAACCTGAATGCCATAACATCCTGCAACAAGTCAGGGCCATCCTTTATTAGTGTGATATAAGCTCTAGGCTAATAGTCATTTTATAGCTCAATGAGTCTGTAATCTGATCAATCACTTTTAAGATTTAGTTTACCAACTTTGTCTTTATGCCTTTTGTTTTTAAATTTACTCATACCTTCATCCACATATTTTATTCACACCTTTATCTATATAATTTTACCTTATAGTCTATGTAACCACCATGTAACAATGTTTTACAAAATATTTTATTGATTTATTTATTTGAGAGAGAGAGAGAAGAGGCAGAGAAAGAAAGAGAGAATGTGCATGCCAGGGCCTCC
The DNA here is from genome assembly GCF_020740685.1 of Jaculus jaculus. Classification (NCBI taxonomy): domain Eukaryota; kingdom Metazoa; phylum Chordata; class Mammalia; order Rodentia; family Dipodidae; genus Jaculus; species Jaculus jaculus. The sequence goes on along the minus strand of NC_059112.1, from coordinate 80,185,469 downwards.
AGCCACTGCAAACAAACTCCAGATACATGATCCCCTTGTGCATCTGGCTTACATGAGTCCTGGAGAATCAAACCAGGATCTTTTGGTTTTGCAGGTAAATCCCTTAACCACTAAGCCATCTCATCAGACAAACTTTTTTTTTTGTTCATTATTTATTTATTTATTTGAGAGCGACAGACATAGAGAGAAAGACAGATAGAGGGAGAGAGAGAATGGGCGCGCCAGGGCTTCCAGCCTCTGCAAACGAACTCCAGACGCGTGCGCCCCCTTGTGCATCTGGCTAACGTGGGACCTGGGGAACCGAGCCTTGAACCGGGGTTCTTAGGCTTCACAGGCAAGCGCTTAACCGCTAAGCCATCTCTCCAGCCCAGACAAACTTTTTTATTAAACGCTTAACATGCAACATTTAAAAAATATTTTATTTATTTATTTGAGAAAGGGAAAGAAAGAGGCAGCTAGAGAGAGAATGGGTGCACTGGAGCCTCTAGCCTTTGCATACAAACTCCAGACACATGTGCCGCCTTGTGCATCTGGCTTACATGGGTCCTGGGTAATCGAACCTGGATCCTTTGGCTTTGCAGGCAAGTGCCTTAACTGCTAAGCCATCTTTCCAGCCCCAACATCCAACATTTTAAGTTTCCTCTCCAGTTTATCCTCTTTGGTAAGTTCATCTAATTACAACTAACAATAAAATATTTTGGGGATGGAGTTTGAGGTAGGGTTTCACTATAGCCCAGGCTGACCTGGAATTCACTAGATAGTCTCAGGGTGGCCTTGAACTTGTGGTGATCCTCCTACCTCTGTCTCCCAAGTTCTGGGATTAAAGTCATTGTCAACAAAACTTTTATTTCCTTTATCATAAGATTTTTTTAATATGAATATTTAAGTTTTTTTCTATTGTCTTCAAAAGGCTTATTGAAGTGACTTTTTTGGCCATTTTATTTCTTTTTATTTTTTAAACTAATTTGTTATTTTATAGACAAATTCCATAATTATAGACAATAAACCATGGTAATTTCCCACACTTTCCCCTTTGCAACTCAACTCTTCATAAATCGCCCCCCCTCAATTAATTGAAATAACTTTTAAAAATTTTTTTTATTTTTTAAATTTTTATTAACATTTTCCATGATTATAAAAAAAATCCCATGGTAATTCCCCCCCCCCACTTTCCCCTTTGAAATTCCATTCTCCATCATATTACCTCCCCATCTCAATCATTGTACTTACATATATACAATATCAACCTATTAAGTACCCTCCTCCCTTCCTTTCTCTTCCCTTTATATCTCTTTTTTAACTTACTGGCCTCTGCTACTAAGTATTTTCCTTCTCACGCAGAAGCCCAATCATCTGTAGCTAGGATCCACATATAAGAGAGAACATGTGGCACTTTCATTTTATTTTTGATAGAGAGAGAGAGAGAATGGGCATGCCAGGGACTCCAGCTGCTGCAAATGAACTCCAGACATATGTGCCACCTTGTGCATCTGGCTTACATGGGGCCTGGGGAATCGAACTTAGGTTCTTTAGCTTCACAGGCAAGTGCCTTAACCACTAAGCCATCTCCCAGCCCGAAATGCCTTTTTATAAAAAGAGTAGACCAAACCAGGCATGGTGGCACATGCCTTTATTCCCATCTCTTGAGATGCAGAGGTAGGAGGATCATCATGAGTTTGAGGCCACCCTGAGACTACACAGTGAATTCCAGGTCAGCCTGAACTAGAGTGAGACCCTACCTTGAAAAACAAAACAAAACAACAACAACAAAAAGAGTAGAGTAGACTTGACTTACATTATTTATGCAGAATACATATACAGATTTTTATCATTTGTTGATTTTGGAACATATATATATAAATTTTCTGACAAACTCATATTGAGTACTTCTGAATCTAAACATAAACTTGAGGCTTTTGTCTGTTAGCAGTTCCATGGAAGAATAGAAAGATAAAGTAAACTTCAAACAGTTACAGATTTCTAGTAAGAAGTCCCCAGCAACTTGAGACTCTCACCCATCATCATGTTGGGGCCAGGACCCTGAGATTGGCTGTGCCTGTAATGCCCTGGCTCTGTAAGGCAGGGAAGCCTAGTGTGGTGGTTTGATTCAGGTGTCCCCCATAAACTTAGGTGTTCTGATTGCTAGGTTTCCAGCTGATGGAGATTTGGGAATTAACGCCTCCTGGAGGGAGTGTATTGTTGAGGGCGGATTTATGGGCTTTATAGCCAGTTTCCCCATGCCAGTATTTGGCACACCTTCTTGTTGCTGTGGTCTACCTTATGTTGGCCAGGGGGTGATGTCCACCCTCTGCTCATGCCATTGTTTTCCCCTGCCATCGTGGAGCTTCCCTTCGAGCCTGTAAGCCAAAATAAATCTCTTTTTCCCAGAAGCTGCTCTTGGTTGGGTGAGATCTACCAGCAATGTGAACCTGACTGCAACAGTAAAGTGGTACCCAGGAGTGGGATTACTGCTAGACACCTGACTGTGTGGGTTTGGCCTTTTGGAGCTTATTTTCAAGAGGAATGTGGGAGGATTTGAAACCTTGGCCTAAGAGATGCCTTGCAGTGCTGTAAATACAACTTGATGGACTATTCTGGTCTGAGCTGCAAGATCTGAATGCAGTAAAAACTATGGACTGTGAGGTTTGGCTTATGAGGGTGAGAAAGAGCTGTGCTTGGACTGGGCTAGCAGTCTGTGTGAGAAGCTTGCTCTTATGCCCATGTCCTGAGAAGTTGTGCAGGGTTGCTTTGCGTAGAAATGAACTGGTGTGTGCAGAGGGATATGGCACAGAAAGAAAAACCTTTGGGTGAACTGTTGCCTGTTCAGCTGCAACTGATTACAACCTTTAAGACTGGGCTAGCTGACCTGTGCTGGGGCAATAAGAAGAATGTAGACTCTTTTGAAGGGGCCTGGGTGCTCAATGAGTGTCCTGTTCTTCAAAGTCTGCTTTATTCCCCCCTGGATTAACAAATTGGCACCCTACCCGGTATCATGGAGTATAAGAAATGTTGGAAAGAGGGTCATTGAGTTTGCAACATGGTCTTGTGTTTTGGAAATGGCCATGGGCAGTGTGAAGCGGGTTTGCTGGTTGCCTGCATAGAGACCCCATGGGGCCATGAGGATGAACCGTGGATTGCAGTGGAGACCCAGTGGAGATGCCGGGACCATGAGATGGCTGCCAAAGAGCTGCCGGCCCCTATGAAGTGTCCCAGGACTGTGAGTAGCCTAGCTGGAGGGGCAGAATCGGAATGCCAGAGACTTGTTGCTGGTTAGAATTATCAGACTTGAAGATTTGTCACTGGTTAGAGTTGCTGGACTTGAAGCTACAGAGTTTGATATTTGCCCTGGTTGTTTAAATCTTGTATTGGTTGAATGTTTCTTTGCTATGCCCAGTGCCATCTTTTGCAGTGTGAATATTCCGTGCCATTATGGGTTTTTTGAGGTTATTTTTTTGGTATTATGGCTCAGTTAAAAGATCTTGGACTATGGGGATGTATGAACATCATTGGGATTGATAAAAACTATGGGGACTTTTAAAGTCAGATTGAATGCATTGTATTTTACATCATGTATGGATATCAGTTTATGGGGGCCAGGGGCGGAATGTGGTGGTTTGATTCAGGTGTCCCCCATAAACTTAGATGTTCTGAATGCTAGGTTCCCAGCTGATGGAGATTTGGAAATTATCGCCTCTTGGAGGGAGTGTATTGTTGGGGTCAGGCTTATGGGCTTTATAGCCAGTTTCCCCATGCCAGTATTCAGCATACTCTCCTGTTGCTGTGGTCTACCTTATGTTGGCCAGGGGATGATGTCCACCCTCTGCTCATGTCATTGTTTTCTCCTGCCATTGTGGAGCTTCCCCTCGAGCCTGTAAGCCAAAATAAATCTCTTTTTCCCAGAAGCTGCTCTTGGTTGGGTGAGATCTACCAGCAATGTGAACCTGACTGCAACAACTAGGAAGCAGAGCCATCAGGGATTTCCCTGGAGGCAGCCTAAACTCCAGAGAGGTCTGTGCTGTGGCTTCCCTATCCAACAATGAGACTTGTGTGTCTGGTTGTCCCTGTTATTCTTAGGGCAGTCTGACCATTGGGCAAAGCAAGCCCTTCAGTGGAAAGCATTAAGTGACACATTGTAGATGCCTGCTCATGTGTAGTCCCTCATTTTCATCCTTGCCTTGTAGACCCGCCCCAGCTGCAGCAGGTGAGAGCGAGAGTTTCCCCAGGTTTCTAGCATTTGCCTGAGACTGGCCCTCAAATTTAGCTATTCCTGATTGACTTTCTGCTTCTGGGGAACACAGTCGGGTAGCACAACCCTTCTTTGCAAGTGTGGAGGGCCATCCCTTCTGTTCTGGTAGTTATGTGGTTGGGTTTAGGGTTTTGGTACCTTCTACTGGTATTCCTTTAGCCCAGAGGTCTTTGTAAAAACTTGCAGAGGTTCTTTTATCTTGGTTTGTCTTTGTCCATCCTTTAACCCCTTTCTCAGTGTCAGGCTCTGGAGTGGTAGAATTCCCCGGTAGTCCAGACATCACTGTCTCTCTCTAACCCCCTTTCTGTGGCCTTTGGTTTAGGCATTTTCAAGATCTGCCAGCCAGTACCTCATTACTGGAATGTGTTAGGAGGCATTTGTTTGTGTGGGGGGAGGCAGTGCAGAATGGGTGATCTCTGGCCTTGAAGCTTCTGGTCTACTCTAGCTGAGCTGTTTTTTTTTTTTTTGTTTGTTTGTTTGTTTTTGTTTTTTGCTTTGTTAGTTTGTTTGCTTGTTTTTTTAATTCCAGGGAGAGTTTTGGATTTCTGTCAGGGCCACAGGGTAACTCCCTGATCTTGTCATTTTATAACTTTTTTTTTTCGGGGTAGGGTCTCACTCTGGCTCAGACTAACCTGGAATTAACTATGCAGTCTCAGGGTAGCGTTGAACTCATAGCAATCCTCCTACCTCTGCCTCCCAAGTGCTGGGATTAAAGGCATGTGCTACCACGCCTGGCTTATTTTATAACTTTTAAGAGTAGGAGAACCTTGCATTTTTCGTTGTTTAGACTCTTAATTACTTTCAGTGTTTCCTCTGGGGTCCATTCAACATTAAAAACTGGCCATCCTAATTCACAGAGGACTTTAACTTTCCTAGTGCCATTTTAGTATTATAATCTCCTAAATATTTCCTTCTGAAGTATGGTTTGTTTTTGATCATGCAGTCTAGGCTTGGTGGAGGACTTCTCCCACAATAAATTTCCCACTGTGCTGATAGTACAGAACAGACCCAAAGACAAAGTTTTCCTGAGAATGTACTTTTCAGGACAGAAATCACTGTGTAGCCTTAGGGTTATAAGCCACATACATACTTGTACACACACATTCATATCAAGTGTACTTTACATACAGACTGCAGATTGCAATCTCCCCCTAACACATTTATTCATTCATTTGTTCAGAGTTTAAACAATTTTTCCCTACTTAATCCCAATGTTAATCCTAATCTAGGTAGTTCCTGAGATTGGAACAATTTTGGTCCTGACAGGAGGCCAATCACCTTGTAATCCCCTTAAGGTTCAGAATTCCTTCTGTGGGGATCAATCTGCATGGGTTCCTCCATACCTTGAAATCACTTCAAGTATAATTCCAGACCTTGAAATTACTTTGAGTATAATTCCAAACCTGACTAGTCTCAATTTCAGATTCAGAGCTCTTACCTGGTCCAGATGTCTGGCTCAGTCTGGTCTCCTTCCACTTAGGAATCTGGTCCTGGGTCTCATAGTTCCCTTGGGTCACCTGAGAGGGACCCCACAATCAATCATGTCAGGTACATGTGCTTCTCAGTTCCAGGGATCTTTGGCAGGCTGAGAGGCCCAGAAGCAGCAGGTCTTCCTGTCTAACAGCCATTATGGTGAAGGAAAATCTTGCTGGGGCCTCCAGAGATATTGCAGAAATTCTCTGGAAAGATCACTCCAATGCCAGTATGAGTGAAAGTAGAGAAATTTGTTTACTCCAGGGCCAAAGATCTTGAGATAGCCCTCCAAAGAAGATCTGACCCAGAGCTGAGCTTTATATTTATTTTATAGTTTTCATAGCTGAGGGGAGGGGTAAGTGAATAAACAAGATGTGGAAATTTGCATAACAATCATTTCTGTAGTCAGGCAGTCCTAACAATGAACTCCATTTTACTTTGTTTTAGCCCAAGTGGTCTTTCCTTTTTATCATTCCCCTGGGCCCTTTCTGGACTGTTTTCTCTTTGGGATTTTTTCATCTGCTGACAAAGGTAAGTTTAGCTCCTCAGCAGTTAACTCTAACTCAGTGAATCAGTTCAACTTTTAGCTTTTTTTCTACTACAAAAATTAGCAGATTCAGTGCTGGGTGAAGGCCCATTTCCCACAGAGGATGACTTGTATGTGACCTTGCATGGCAGAAGGAGCAAACTCCTTCAGCCATCTTTCCTCCCTCCCTCCCTCCCTCCCTCCCTCCCTTCCTTCCGTCCTTTTCTTCTTCTTATTCTTTTTTTTTTTTCGAGGTAGGTTCTTGCTTTAGCCCAGGCCGACCTGGAATTCCTTATATAGTCTCAGGGTAGCCTTGAACTCATGGCGATCCTCCTACCTCTGTCTCCCAAGTGCTGGGATTAAAGGCATGTGCCACCATGCTTGGCACTCAAGCATCTTTTATGAGGGCACTCATCCTATTTGTAAGTCCCTCCTGACTTACTTCCCTACATTTTTCTTTTGAACTTTTTATTGACAACCTCCATATATATAGATAATATACCATGATCATAATCCTCTCCCATGACCTTCTCCTTTCCTTCTCATATATCTTCCCTCCACTTAATACCTTCTTCTTTTCAATTAATTTCTTTTCCATTTTGATGTCATTTTTCCCCCTTCTATTATGCTGGTTTGTGTAGGTGGCATCAGACACCATGAGCTTATGAGCACCATGGCCACTTTGTGTCAGGAAGACAGTATTGCAAAGCATTCTTCCACTTCCTTTGGCCCTTACATTCTTCCCACCACCTCTTCTGCAATGGTGCCTGAGCTTTGGAGGGTGTGATAGACATGTCTTTCTCAGTACTTTCATGAGTTTTGAGTCTCCCCAGTGGACACCACCATCTGAAAAGTGAAGCTTCTGTAACCAAAAGTGATTAGTATAATATATGGGCATAAATATAAATGTTTAGAGGGCAGTTGGGTATGCATAATACATCCATTTAATATAGCCAGAAACAGTAGTCATTTCCCTTCTAGGGCTTCTGACCTTACTGGCCATAGGCTTTTCTTTAGGTTTTCAGTACCAGGCACAAATTTCTTCCCAGGGAGCAGGTCTCAAATCCAATCAGAGAGTATTTGGTTCTTCCCATAATAGACATGTCACCATTGCATCACTTGGTGCATTTGGCCTGGCTGGCCAGGTGTGAAGATTGCAAGGTTCACTACTGGTTAAGACTGTTGATGGCTTTTGTTTCCTGCCTAACCCCATTTAGACCAATTCCCTCTCAGTATTCTGCCTGTCTATTTATGTATCCACTATAAACTCTTAAGCCCTTCCCTCTCCTCCCTCTCCAATGACCACTTTCTAGTTTTTGGTTTCTAATTTTTTTTTTTGTCTCTACTTCTGACTTTTACTCCAACTTACATACCAATCTAAATACTTAAAGTCAGGATCTACATATAAGTTAGAACATCAGGTGTTTGACTTTCTGAGCCTGGGTTACTTCACTTAGTATTATCCTTTCCAGATCCATCTATTTCCCTGCAAGGTTGATGATTTCATTTTTTATTTACAGCTGAAGAAAACTGCATTGTGTAAATATATCACATCTTCATTATCATTTCATCAGTTGATAGGCATGTAGGCTGGTTCCATTTCCTATCTATGATGAATAGATCAGTAATAAACATGGGTAATCACATATCTCTATAGTAATGTGTAGAGTCCTTAAGGTATATACCAGGGAGTGGTATAGCTGGGTCATGTGGTAAATCTAATTTTAGCTGTCTCAGGAACATCCACAGTGATGTCTACAATAACTGTACCAGTTTATAATCCCATCACCAGTGGAGAAGGGTTCCTCTTTCCTTATATGTCACCAGCATTGTCATTTTCGTTCTTCCTTTGTTTTTTCTTTTTTTAAATTTTTTTCAAGGCAAAGTCCACTCTAGGCCAGGCTGACCTGGAACTCACTCTGTAGTCCCAGGCTGGCCTTGAACTAATGGCTAACCTCCTACCTCTCTTTGCCTCCTGAGTGCTGGAATTAAAGGTATGTGTCACCATACCTGACTTCATTTGAATTCTTGACGTGTAGCTATACTGACAGAGTGAGATGGCATTTCAGAATAATTTTAGATTGCATTTCCTTGATAGCTAGGGATATAGAACTTTTTGTTTGTTTGTTTTTTGAGGTAGGGGTTCACGCTAGTCCAGACTTAACCAGAATTCACTATGTAGTCTCAGGGTGGCCTCAAACTAACAGAGATCCTCCTACCTCTGCCTCCCAAGTGCTGAGATTAAAGGCGTGTGCCACCACGCCTGGCTTGATTATTTCATTTTTTGAGTTCTTTGTATCCTAAATATTAATCTTTTGTCAGATGTATAGCTAGTAAACTTTTTCCTCACATTGTGTAAGCTGTCTCTATTAGGCTAAACTCTATTCACAGTATCCTTTGTTATACTTTATTATAACAATTTAATTTCATGAGGTTCCAATGATTTATTAGTGGTCTTATTTCCTGAGTGACTTGTGTTATATTCAGAAAGTCCTTGCCTATGCTTATATGTTGAAGTGTATTCCAAATTTTTCCTTTAGGAGTTTCAGAGCTTCAGGTTTTACATTAAGGACTTTGATCCATTTGGAGTAGATTCTTGTGTATGAAAAGAGATAAGGATTCATTTTCATCCTTCTACATATGGATATTTAGTTTCTCCAGCATCACTTGTTAAAGAAGCTGTCTTTTCTCCAGTGAATATTTTTTTGCCCAAAATCACATGGGGCCTGGGGAAATGGCTTAGCAGTTAAGGCATTTGTCTGTGAAGCCTAAGGACCCTGGTTCGATTGCCAAGGACCCAAGTAATCCAGATGCACAAGGGGCGCATGTGTCTGGAGTTTGTTTGCAGTGGCTGGAGGCCCTGGTGTGCCTATTCTTTCTTTCTTTCTCTATGCCTCTTCCTCTGTCTTTCTCTCAAATAAATAAAATATATTTTAAAAAATCAGGTGGCTGTAGCTGCCTGAGTTTACTTTGGGGTCTTCTATTCTGTTCCATTAGTATACATGTTTGCTTTTGTGCCAGTACCATACTGTTTTTGTTACTATGGCTCTGTAATATATCTTAAAATCAGATATAGCAATACTGCCAGCCTTATTTTTGTTGCTTAGAATTGCTTTGGCTATTTGAGATTTTTTTAATGTGCTTCCACATGAATTTTAGGATTGTTTTCTATTTCTGTGAAGAATGGCATTGGAATTTTTTATTTATTTATTTATTTATTTATTATTTATTTATTTATTTATTTGAGAGCGACAGACACAGAGAGAAAGACAGATAGAGGGAGGGAGTGAGAATGGGCACGCCAGGGCTTCCAGCCTCTGCAAACAAACTCCAGACGCGTGCACCCCCTTGTGCATCTGGCTAACATGGAACCTGGGGAACCGAGCCTCGAACCAGGGTCCTTAGGCTTCATAGGCAAGTGCCTTAACCGCTAAGCCATCATTGCCATTGGAATTTTGATGGGGATTGCATTAAATCTATAGATTGCTTTTTGTAAAGTAGATATTTTCACTATATTGATTCTTCCAATCCATGGACAAGATATGTCTTCCCATTTACTAGTGTAATTTTCAATTTCTCTCTGGAGTGTTTTAAAGTTTTCATTATAGAGATCCTTTGTTTCTCAGTTACATTTATTCCAAGTTTTTTTTTTTTTTTTTTTTAGGCAATTGTGAATGGGAATGTTTCCCTGATTTCATCCTCTGCATGTTTGTTACTGGTATATAGAAAGACTACTGATTTCTATGTGTTAATTTTGTATCCTTCTACTTTGCTGAAAGCATTTTCACCTTTAACAGTTTTCATGTAGAGTATTTATGGTCCCTTATGTATAGTATGAAATTATATGAAATTAATAATAATTTGACTATTCCTTTTCTATTTGTATTCTTCTTATTTGTGTCTTTTTTTCTTAGCTGCTGTAGCTAAGACATTTGGTATGTTTTAAAATAAAAGTGGAGAAAGTGGACACCCTTGTCTCTGATTTCAGTGGAAATGCTTTGCATTTTTCCCCATTTAGCATAAGATTAGTTATAAGTTTGTCATAAATTGTCTTTCTTATGTTGAGATATGTTCCAGTTTCTTTTTAGAAACTTTTGTTGACAACTTTTATACATTTGGACAATATACTATGATCATAATCCCCTCCCTACACCCTTCCTTTCCTCTCCTAAAATCCCATCCACTAATTTCTTTCTTCCCAACTAGTCTCTCTTCTATTCTGATGTACTGTAATGACTTCTTGTTGGATTCTTCCCTTAATCAGTATAAAATGACCTTCTTTATCTCTTCTAATCAATGATGGTTTGAAGTCTATCCTGTAAGACATTAGAATAGCAACTCTTGTTTGTTTCCTAGGCCCATTTTCTTGAAATACTACTTGTTGGCATTTTTTCAAGTTCAGCTGGTCAGATAATGAATCTGATTTTCTTCCTTTAACTTTATTTTCTTTTTCCTTTTAGATAGAGTTTCACTCTAGCTCAGGCTGACCTTGAATTCACAATGTAGTCTCTTGGTGGCCTTAAACTCACAGTGATCCTTCTACCTCTGCCTCCTAAGTGCTGGGATTTAAGGTATGTACCACCATGCTGGGCTGTTTATCACAATTTTGGGAAAGTCTATCAGTGAGTGTTACAGAATAATTTGTTCTGTTTGCTATTTGCTTCTGGTTTTTTTTTCTCTCTCTTTTTTCAAGGTATGGTCTCACTCTAGCCCAAGCCAGGCAGGAATTAATTTGGTAGATCCCGGCTGGTCTTAAATTCAGTGATCCTCCTACCTCAGCTTCCCCGAGTTCTGGGATTAAAAGTGTGTGCCACCACATTTGGCTTCTGGTGACATATATCCATCATTTTTCCTGAGAATTATAAAACAAATAATTACTCTTACAAAGACATTTGAAGAAGATAAGAGTTAGATTATCTAATTTAATTAGATTAAATTAATTAATGGACTACATGTCCAAGAGGTTTAAAGATTTAAACGTAAAAGAATAAGGTTGCTGCCGGGTGTGGTGGTGCACACCTTTAATCCCAGCACTTGGGACGCAGATGTAGGTGGATTGCCCTGAGTTTGAGGCCACCCTGAGGTTACATAGTGAATTCCAGGTCAGCCTGGGCTAGAGTGAGACCATACCTTGAAAAACAAAACAAAACAAAAAAATAAATGAATAAATAAATAAATGAATAAAGTTGCTGATACAAGAAAAAAATTAGCAGCTTCCCTTAAAAGTATTGTGTTTGGAATGCCTTTGTTTTTCTTTATACCTATGATTCAAAATTTAAAAAGACATAAAAGAAAAGATGAGGAAACTCAACTACACATATGAAAAATTTCTTCACAGCAGAGACAACATATGAAGTCATAAAATAGGGACAAACTGGGAAAATTATTAGCCACTTATATCACAAAAAAGAAACAAGCTTCTAACAGCTGAAAGAAGATGACCAACTAATCAATAAAAAAAGTGGCAAAGAAGTCAGGCGTGGTGGCGCACGCCTTTAATCCCAACACTCGGGAGGCAGAGGTAGGAGGATTACAGTGACTTCAAGGCCACCCTGAGACTTCAGAGGGAATTCCAGGTCAGCTTAGGCTAGAGTGAGACTCTGCCTCAAAAAACAAAACAAAACAAAACAAACAAACCGAAAAAGCAGCAAAGAATATGCATATGTCACAGAAAAAGAAATACAAATTTCCTTTTAAATTATGCTTAAGTTCGTAACCTCACCCACAAAAAAGAAAAAAAAGAAAACAAATTAAAACCATGCTGGGATAGCTGGATGAAAAGGACATCATGTGGTGTCATCCCTATAAAGGGGAATTTGGCAATATGTACCAAATTTCTTTGACCCAGAGAAATAAAAAAGGATTTTGCAAAACTGTTCGTACCAGAACTACTGGCAAAAGTCCATACTGGCCATCAGTTAGAGAATGGTTGAATAAAATGTAGCATCTCCACATAATGAGGTGCTAAGTTGCTATAAAAGGAAGGAACATTATACATGCTGTGAAACGGACTCCAGACACACTAAGTGCAGAAAACAAGATGGAGAAGGTATATGCTATGTACCATTGCTGTTTTTTTTAATTATTTATTTATTTATTTGAGAGTGACAGACACAGAGAGAAAGATAGATAGAGGGAGAGAGAGAAAATGGGCGCGCCAGGGCTTCCAGCCTCTGCAAACGAACTCCAGATGCGTGCGCCCCCTTGTGCATCTGGCTAACGTGGGACCTGGGGAACCCAGCCTCAAACCGGGGTCCTTAGGCTTCACAGGCAAGCGCTTAACTGCTAAGCCATCTCTCCAGCCCACCATTGCTGTTTTAATGAGAAATACGTGCATTATTGCTTTGTGGTATTTCTAAAATATTTTATTTATTTGTTTGAGATAGTTTGAAAGAGGGAGAGAGAGGAACAGAGGGATGGAGAGAGAGATAGAGAATGGATGTGCCAGGGCCTCCAGCCACTGCACATGAACTCTAGATGCATGTGCCCCCTTGTGCATCTGGCTTATGTGGGTCCTGGAGAATTGAACCGGGATCCTTTGGCTTTGGCAGACAAATGCCTTAACCACTAAACCATCTCTCCAGCCCTGTGGTATGTTTTTTTTTTTTTTTTTTTTTTTAATTTTTAAGTTGAACAGTGATGGTATTTAGTAGGCAGAATTCCAGAGTGGCTTGCAGTGTTCAATATTCTTAGTCTATATACCTTTTTAAAATCTCCTCTCCTTGGTCATGGGTGAAGCCAGCCAATATGGTACTTTTCTGCTGGCCTAGGAGAAAGAAAAACAGCCCTATTGTAAGCTGCACATGGAGGAAAGCCATGTGGCTAGGACCCCAGGGTAGCCTGGAATTACTGGGAGAAGCTCTAATGAAACAGCCAGCAATAAACTAAAAACCTCAACTCTACAACTACAACGAACAGAATGAACTTGTAAGAGGATCTGCTCTTTAGAGAGACTGTTGTCCTGCCCAACACCTTACTTTCAGCGTTGTGATGCCTTGAACCAAAGAAAATGCTACTACCCTCTTACTCAGCTTTCTGGCCTATCAAAACCATGAGGTAACCAATACATGCTTAAAAAATATATTTATTTTAATTAATTAATTTATTTGAGAGAGAGGAAGAGATACAGAAGTAGGCAGGCAGAGAGACAGAGACGGAGAGGGAGAGGGAGAGGGAGAGGGAGAGGGAATGGGCATGCCAGGGCCTCCAGCTGCTGTAAATGAACTCCTAATGTGTGCACCCCCTTGTGTGTCTAGGCAAGTGCCTTAACTGCTAAGCCATCCCTCCAGCACCCAATACATTTTTTTTTTTTTTTTTGAGGTAGGGTCTCACTCTAGCCCATGCCTGAAATTCACTATATAGTCTTGGGGTGGCCTTGAACTCAGGGTGATCCTCCTACTTCTGCCTCCTGAGTGTTGGGATTAAAGGTGTGCGCCACCATGCCTGGCTCCAATACATGTCTTTAAAAGAAGTATTTAAAAAATTAATTTTTGACCACTTCATACACAGATAATATATTTTGATCACACTATAAGAGAGACAAGAGAAGAGTATGGGTGCATCAGGACCCCTTGACACTGCACACACACTCCAGATGCACATGCTGCTTGTTGTGTTTGGCTTTATGGGGCTTCTGGGGATTTGAACCTTTGAACATGGGCCATCAGGCTTTGCAGGTAAGTGCCCACAATCACTGAGCCATCCCTCCAGCCTATGTGCTTTAAAAAAATTAATTATGTGAAGGACTCAGGAACCAGAGGAATGCCATGACAGGCTTCAGAGTCACCAGTAGGCCCTAAGTTTCTATTTCCGAGCAAGATTTAAATAAGAATTTAACAGCTACTGAAAAAAGATCACAAAGTGCTTATGCCATACATTTCTATAGTCATAAAACAAGTTGCTTAAGTTCCTCAAACACACATAGCCAATCACAATGAAGGTTATCTAATCTGCTTGGACTTCCCCTAGCCCCTGCCCACCAGCTCTGCCCCCCAGCATCCTAAGCCTATCAGAAAAATACAAGTGCAGTTACTACTTAAATCTACCAATCATATAACCATTTCCCTACTTCTTTGTTCAAATCCCTATAAAAAACCTGCCCTCCCCCCCCCCCAACTGCTCAGGGCTCTTGTAAGGATCCACTGTGTTGGGGAAGTCAAGAGTCCGAGCTTAAGCCCGAAATAAAGCTGCTTGCCTTTGCATACGTGTTTGGTTCTCCTTGGTGGCCACTGGGGGCACCGAGAACTGAGCATAACAATGAACTTTAATGTATGAACAACTTGCATGTTGGTCCCATCCCCCTTGTGTTATCCTCATACCAAGGCATTCTTTAAATTGTTTATTTGTGTGTGTGTGTGTGTGTGTGTGTGTGTGTGTGTGTGTACGTAGCAGCATAGCAGGGTCTCTTGCAACAGCAAATGAACTTACTGTTATGCAACACTTTCTGGCTTTACATGGGTACTGACGAACTGAACCAGGTTGTCAATCTTTGCAAGCAATTAATTTCTGAGCCACACTTCGATTTTAGCTACCAAATCTAAGGTGATTTGGTGATTCATGATGTTGCAGTAGAAACTAATACAGAAGAACAAATTAGAAAATTCAGATTTCTTCCTCATCTAAATATAACTTTCACAGACTGTTACATTATGGTATATACTGTCAGCTTCTGTTTTGCAGCAGATTCCTCCAAATTGAAGATAGGAAGGAGGCTTGAAGTCAGGAAGTCAAGTCTGGCAGGCCTGAAACTTAAAGGTCACTCAACCATTCCTCAAGGTTATGTTAATTAGAAACTGAAACGTTTCTTCCTGGGAGGGGAAGGAAGTTCCAGAGACTCAGGAAGTCAACAAGTGTATGCAAGGCCCTGCCTTAAGGCTATATAAAGTGGAAACAATTGCTTGTGGATGAGACTTTGAGGTGTGCCAGAGAGGATGGGATGAGACTTCTAGAGTGGCTGGCTGTCTTTGAGTCATTTATTGCTCCTGTAAGCAGCCCCTTACCTTGCTTTGTAAGTAACCCCAAATAAACTCATTGGTCCACTAAAACTGGTTTGTATGTAATCTTTTGGTCTGTGGTCTGTGCCCTATCTGGGGTGAGGACGTGTGTTGGCGTCACCCCAAGGGAAAGGTTTTCTGATTAGGATGTGTGGACTACCAATGGAAGACAGAGTGAGTATGAGACCCTAGCGTCCTTGAGGAACAGGCACAGTAGGGCATTGCAAGGACAGTGATTGGACCATGCTTATCTGCCCACTTTCTGGAATGACTTGTGAATATCCCTGTTTTATACTTTCATTGATACTTCTGTCTGTTCTCATCAAAGACCACACATTTGAAATAGGTAACATTTTTCTAGCCGATACCAGTCATGAATATTGTCAGTGGGAAAGAAGTTAATGAGGAAAGTTAAATGATTAAAATGAGATCCTAAGGAAAAGTTGGGCATGGCAATAAAACTATAAAAACAATATGATGCAGAAAATCTCAGGTGGGTCACATCTGTACTCATAATGGTTGGGATTGCCAACTTGGGCTACAGAGTGTGTTTCAAGGAAGCCTGGGTTAGAGTGAGACCCTGCTTCAAAAAGGGAGGGAGCATGTTGACTTATCCCATTCGTGTTGAAGGAGAGGAGATTAGAGACAAGCAAGAACAAGACAGAATAGGGAAAGAAATAGAAAGTTTTAAGAGGAGTTTTTAGATCAACACCCTTGTCTGTATATATAGAAACACAATTTGTAATAGGCGAAGTAAAAAAAATGGTTTATATAATTGGAACATCTGACATATGATGGTATATTGGTTACTGTTCTCATTACTGTGGCAAAATACCTGACAAAAACAATTTAAGCAAGGATTTATTTTGGCTCATGGTTTGAGGAAACACTTCATCATGGTCAGGAAGACTGGAGGCAGAAGCATGAGGTAGCTGGTCACATTGTGTCTGGAGTCAGAAAGTAGGGAGAGAGAAATGTTGGTGCTAAATTGACCGTTTCCCTCTTTTTTTATTTTGCCTGGGACACTAGTACATGCAATGGTGTCTTTTCTCCTCATTTAAAACTCTCTGAAAATGGGCTGGAGGGATGGCTTAGCGGTTAAGCGCTTGCCTGTGAAGCCTCAGGACCCCGGTTCGAGGCTCGTTTCCCCAGGTCCCACGTTAGCCAGATGCACAAGGGGGCGCACGCGTCTGGAGTTCATTTGCAGAGGCTGGAAGCCCTGGCGCGCCCATTCTTTCTCTCTCCCTCTATCTGTCTTTCTCTCTGTGTCTGTCGCTCTCAAATAAATAAATAATTAATTAAAAAAAAAAAAAAACTCTCTGAAAATATCCTCAGTACCGGTTCTCCTAGGTAATTTCAAAGTGACAAGATTACACAGAACACATGGCTTTAAGATTGGCAAATTTTGAAGCAATAGATGCTATTAGGATGCTTTCTTGGGGCTTTTTGTTAGATTGTTTCTTCTCTTCTGGGTGAAGATGGGGTCTTGTAGAAATAGTCTTATATCTTTTTTTGTGGTGTGTGTGTGTTTGTGTGTGTGGTGCATATTCACATATGTGGGTGTAGGTACATGTGTGTGGAGGTCCAAGGATAACTTTGGTATCAATCTTTACCTCCCACCTTGTTTGA
Organism: Jaculus jaculus; assembly: GCF_020740685.1. Classification (NCBI taxonomy): domain Eukaryota; kingdom Metazoa; phylum Chordata; class Mammalia; order Rodentia; family Dipodidae; genus Jaculus; species Jaculus jaculus. The sequence continues at coordinate 80,168,602 of NC_059112.1, read as the reverse complement.
GGCAGCTTTTCTCATTCTCAGTGTTCACTGCTGTGTTTGTTAGGCCCAATTCTTCTGTGCTGTAGGCATGCTGAATTATAGATCCCTGCCACAAGGTCTGGCTTGTGGGTTCTGGGGATCCAATCTCAGGTACTCATGCTTGTAAGGCAAGCACTTTATCCACTGATCTATCTCCCCAGTCTCAAAGTCCTATTTCTTTACAGATTAGCAATCCTCAAAGCCAATGAAAAATGTGATTCTCAGTGGTTCTTTTACAAGGGTTTTGCTCATCTGGCTTGTTTTACATGCCCATCTCTGGTCTATTACACTGTGTACTGGCCAGCTAGGATTGACTCAGCCAGATTGTATTAAGGCTAAATAATTATTACTTTAAAAAGACTAAATCAGGGCTGGAGAGATGGCTTAGTGGTTAAGGTGCTTGCCTGTAAAGCCCAAGGGACTCCTCAGATCTTACATAAGCCAGATGCACAAGGTGGTGCATGTGTCTGGAGTTTGATTACAGTAGCTGGAGGCCCTGGCATGCCAATTCTCTTTCCTGTATGCATTCTTGCTCTTGCTTTCTCTCATTGAAAAAAAAAAAAAAATCACAGGCTAAGCCAAGCATGTGGCTTAGTGGCAAAAGTGGGTGCTTAGCATGCCCAAGGCTCTCTGTTCAATCTTCAGAAAAATAACAATGATTAAAAAAGAGAGAAAGAGGAAGAAAGGAAGGAAGGGAGGAAGAAGAAAGAAAAATGTAAAAAAATGTATCAGTTAAATGTAGACTATTTCTTTAATAAATTTATACTGTTAACTAAAACTGGGACAGTTTTATCCAGGAAAAAGCTCAAGAGATTTGAAAAGAGTTGGAAATGCAATGCCTATAGAAGAAACTGAGAAGGAAAGTGAATTTATTGTGGTCATCCAATTGTTATCTCTTCTGTCTGTGGACGAGAAGTTGAGAAGCACCAGAGGCGTGAAGTCAGGGCTGACCCCTTCCTTCACCTATGGGTGTAGGTGAGTTGTAGTGCATGGATGTGAGGCTGGTAAGATGTGGGGGAACAAGGCCATAGTGGTAGGAAGTGAGTTGCAAGATCATGCAAATGGGAGGTCAAAGATGGGGTGATAAAATGAGCAGTGGGCGTTCTGGAAGTCCTTATAGACTGATCACATCCAATTTCAAATGGGTAAAAACAACAACCAGGGAGTGTGAGAACACACCCACCCTGATGTCCAAGAGTCCTATAATCCAAAGAAGGGGATTCCCTATCTCACTTGCAGGGAATGTATTTGGTTTTGCTGTATTCAGCCAGTGGTGCCCATCAACATGGCTGAAACATTTCTTCCTTGGGTCTGAAAGTAGATAGGGCAGTGGGAGCAGCTACCAGGAAAGGAAGGCTCTCTCCTTTCCCCTCACGGAACTGTCATTAATGTGCTGCTAGGTCACTAGCAGTTTATAATCATGTTTGTGTCCACTGTGTCGGATTCCCCAGGGAGTCGTGGGGAATTCCGGAGACAGTGGTGCTGCCCAGCTGTGTGTGTCCAGAGGTCAATTTGCTGCTCTACTTGGGGTCAGGAAAGTAGGGAGAAGAACCGGGTGAACACAGAGTGCCGGCATGAGTGTCTGCCAAGATCAAAATGTTCCCCATCGCTACGAGCAGATGAGATCTTGGAACCTGGAATCACATAGTCTCAGCTCCAGCAGGGCCTCTGGCAACAGCCCCAGTGTCTTCAGCTACAGACACCACCTCTGCGAATGCCAAGAAAAGCAAACACAGGCCCCGCATCTCCTGTTGCAGCTGAGCTGTGAGGACAATCTCCCTGTAGCTCTTAATTTTCCACCAGCCTTTCCCCATCCGAACCAAACAAACAAACAACACACTCGCAATAAAAGTTGCAGGTGTGGCCAGTTTATATTCTGAACTCTTTCTAATCCAATTCCCTATAGGAGGCTGAGATAAGATGGTGAAATGGAACTGGAAAACGCAGTATGTCCCAGACATCTCAGCTGAATCGGAGGGGAGGGAGTCCTAGAAGAGCAGAGACTTCATTCCATCCGTGGGAACTGGTTCCTTTTAGTGGCTCAGACTTCTGTCCCTCAAACAAGGCTCCAGACAGCCCTTGGGAAACTATTCCAAGCACCTCTTCTTGGGGTTGGGGTGGGGTGGGAGTGGTGATTCTGCAAATCTTAGCAAGCAAAGTGATAAGGTGGCACTGAAAAATCCTAGCTGTCCATGTGTGGTGACAAGATTGGAAAGCCATGCTGGAAAAAGTCTCAGCTTTAAGAGCAGTGAAGTAGAAATAATCATATTTCAAGAGAAACTACCAAGGAGAGTGTAGTCAGCTTCATGTTGCTGGGATGAACCTCCAGACCAGACACTGATTATATATATGAGGATCACAATTTATTTGAAGCTTACAGATCCAGGGGAAGTTCCATGATGTTGAAGAAGAGAAAACCCACCACCAGCACCCCAAGCAAGCATACTCTAGGAACCACAGGCAGAGCTCAAGCACTCTGCATACCCATTTTCTGGAAACAGTTCCACCCCCACTAACACCTTAGAGCTGGACTCCAGGGTCTGCCCACAGTGACACCTGTTCTGGCCAGGATGCTGGAGATCTAAATCACAACCTTCTGAAGCTATTGGGGGACAGCCATTGAAACTACCATAGAGGGGAGCCATCTATAGTTTTCCAAAACAAAATGCTGGCGGCATACAGGTAAGCGGGAGGTCTGAGAGGTGAGAAATCTGCATTTTCAGATAGGCCCAAAACTAGTTTTCTGATTAAACAATATTTTGTCCTATTTCCATTCAGCTGTTAGATTTCTGGTTAAGATCAGTCACAAATAGTAGGTGTGAGGCACCTGGTTTCCCTGGGCTTACTCTTTAAACATTCTCAGGCTGGGGATGTAGCTCAGTTGGCAGATGCTTGCGTAGCATGCACAAAGCCCTAGGCCCAATCCCCAAAACTGCCTAAACTGGGCCTGGGGACACACACCTGTAACCCTAGCACTTGAGAGGATCAGGTGTTCAAAGCCTTCCTTGGCTACATAGCAAGTTTGAGGCCAGGATAGGATACATGAGACTCTTGTCTCTACAAAAAACTAGATAATAAATGAATATAATTAATCATCCTTCATGATTCCTGAATACCTTTTCTGCCCCAGTCTTTGACTTCTCATTTGTCTTCCACACCCCATGACTTGGTTTCCATTTAGCTTTTATTTCTCTTCAGTGTTAAGAGGATTCATGTGCTAAGCACACAAAGATAAACTCTACTGAACTCAGTATGCATCTCCAGCTGGTATGTTCATCATTCTGCTTCTCAGCTCCACATCCTTATCTCAGAGGTGCGGTTTATAATGTCTTGCTAGGGATTGAACCCAGGGTCTTGTGCATGCTAGGCAAGAACTTGACTGAGTTCCATCCTCAGCCAGTCGTAACATCTTTTGAGTGTATTTCCAGCCCACATGCTTTGTCAACAGCTCTGCCTTCTTTGCTTAATTCAGGCTTCATCGTTTTTCACCTATGGTGGCCTCATCTTGGCTTAGATTCCTGCGAAAGCAGATTCCAGAGGAAAGACTTGAGTGCAAGCAATTTATTTCAGAGGCAAAGAACACAAGGACAGTGTTTTTCAACAAAGAACACAAGGAGAGGGGAGACGAGGCAGGGAAAGCTGCCAAAAGGTCTGTTATCCAGCTGGTCACCACCGTAGCCACTGCAGCCTGCTCTGAACTGAGCCCTTACAGATGCCCAGGAGTTACTCACCAGCCTTCTCGTCATTGGCTGAGGATGTTGCTAGGGCATTCGTCCTCTGACACATGCCACAGAAGACAGAGTGGGATCCAGCAGAAGAGAAAGTGTTCCAGTAAAGAAATGCAGGCGCTCACTGTGGGAAGGCTGGGGATGTGGCGATAAATACCAAGGGTGAAGGGATAAGGGTGGGGTGCCAGTCCCATGAGATGCAGGTCTCCCAAATATCATTCTTACATACATTGGGCCTTTCCCACTGACCCAGTTTTTCTACTTGACACTTCTAAGATTGAAATCTAATCACATTGTGGTTTCCTTTAAAACTTTCTGCGTAAGATTCAGATGATGTAGCAAGGCTTAGGTGGGCTTTTCTTGGTCATTTGCCCCTTGATGACTTTGCTTTTGTCTGTACCGCGGACTGTATCTAGGGCCATGAGCATACTTGTTAAACATTTTGCCACTACATTATGTCCCTTGCCTTTTTTTTCACCATCACTTTTCAGAAAAATTGATTTTATTCATTTTCAAGCAGAGAGGTAGATGCAGACACAGCAGAGATTGATAGAGAATGGGCACGCCAGGCATCCAGCCACTGCAAAGGAACTCCAGATGCATGCACCACTTTGTGCATCTGGCTTATTAGGGTACTGGGGAATTGGACCCCGGTTGTTAGGCTTTGTAGGTAAGTGCCTTAACCACTGAGCTGTCTCTCCAGCCCACTTTTACTATTTTATTTTTATTAAATTTTTTTTTGTTTTGTTTTTTTTTTAAAATTTTTATTTATTTGAGAGCGACAGACAAACAAACTCCAGACGCATGCGCCCCCTTATGCATCCGGCTAACGTGGGACCTGGGGAACTGAGCCTCGAACCGGGGTCCTTAGGCTTCACAGGCAAGCGCTTAACTGCTAAGCCATCTCTCCAGCCCTGTTTTGGTTTTTTGAGGCAGGGTTTTGCTCTAGCCCAGGCTGACCTGGGATTCACTATGTAGTCTCAGGGTGATCTTGAACTCATGGTGATCTTCCTACCTCTGCTTCCCATATGCTGGGATTAAAGGCATGTGCCACCACACCTGGCAATCTTTTTTTTTTTTTTTTTTTAATTTTAGAGGAAGAGAGAGAATTGGTGTGCCAGGGCCTCAGCCACTGTAATCAAACTCTAGATTCTTGCACCACCTAGAGGGCATGTGTGAGCTTGCACTTGCCTTACTTTAGTGCCTGGCTTATGTGGGATCTGGAGAGTTGAACATGGGTCCTTAGGCTTCACAGGCAAGTACCTTAATGGCTAAGCCATCTCTCCAACCCCACTTTTACTTTTCTGAGACATAGTCTCACTAAATTGCCCAGCCTGGTTTGATTTGAACTCACTTTGTAGCCCAAGTTGGCCTTAAACTTGTTACCCTCCTGCCTTAGCTTCCTGAGTATCTGGAATTATAGTCAACAAACACAGCTTATTACTTCTTAAGCCTGTTTTCTTTTATCTTAAAAAAATATTTATTTATTTAGAGAGAGAATGAATGGATGAATTTTGGCAAGACAGGCCCACTTGTTGCTGCAAATGAATTCCAGACACATGCACCACTTTGTGCATTTAGCTTTAAGTGGGTACTGGGAATTGCAGGCTTTGTAAGCAAACACCTTTAATCACTGAGAAATTTCTCCAGCTCCTAGCCTGTTTTCTTACTACCTCTTCTCTTTATGCTTTCACAAATAGAGTATTCAATTTTTTTTTTTTTTCATGTGTTTTTCTGAGACAGAGTCTCAGGGATGTAGCTAAAACTGATGTAGAGCTCCGTATAAGGCCCAGGCTGGCCTCAAACTCATGATCTTCCTGCGTCTACCTCTGAAGTGCTGTGATTGCAGGCGTGAACACTAAGCCTGGCTGTTGCATCTTACTGCGGTTCCTGAACGTGCCACCATCTTTCATGCTTCCATATCTCCGCACATCCTGGTTTTCTCTGGATTCCCTCTCCAAGTCCTGGTTTCCTCTAACCTGTTGGGCTCAAGTGAGTTACCATAATTCAATTGGAACACAGAGCAGAGATCAGGGAAGGCTCTATGCTCATAGCCATATCTTTACTTACAGGGTTATGTATGTATTTTTGTAACATTTTCTCCTGCAAATGTGTCACACTATTAATAAAGTAAAAACAGCATATGAAAGTGACTAAATCAGATGATTGAAATCCAGGGCAATCAGATATTTGAATCTTACAAATAACTCCTTAGTTCATATTTCTCACTGCTTGCCAAGCAACTTCCTGGTTATAATTTGATTTAAATATTAACTACTTACAGAGAATTATAGGTGCTGTGGTTTGAATGTTTGCATTCCCCCACAAATTCACAAGTTGAAACCTAAATCCCAAAGTGATGGTAATAAGAGGTGGGGTGTTTGGGAGGTGATAATGAACAGGATTAGTGCCTTTATAAAGCAGGCTTGAGGGAACCTGTTTGCCTCTCTCCTCCAGAAAGTTTCATTTATGAAGCAGAGAGCAGCCCTTACCAGACCCCAAGTCTACTGTTACTTGGATCTTGGACTTTCCAGCCTCTTGAGTTGTGAGCAATAGGTTTTTGTTGTTTATAAATTACTCAGTCTAAAGTATTTTACTATGGCAGTACGAATAGACTAAGGCAGCAGGCCATGGCAAAATGTGTATTTCATATGTCATAATCATTTTTCTTATTTAAATGAATAAATGGCATTCTGGTTTGTATCAGTCTCCTGTATGTTTGGTCTGAAGTCACTTATGAGGCTGATAACTTTTGTGTATTATGAAAAGCAAATTTTTAAATATGTCAAATGAAGGAACATAGCTTTCACTTTTGTGTTGTCAAGTAGTACCCACCTTTGAGCCAATCTTATGACAACAATATTCTGTTGTCTTTCACTTAAAGTGCAACTAGTTGTGGTCAATTGATTGATATATGAAGCCATCTTCTAGACATATCATCTTCTCTATCTAATGATGTTGCTTGTGACTGTTAGAAGACTGTGTGTCTATGTGTGTGAAAGGGGCAGGGAGACTTACTTTCATTTGAGTGGTTCCATGTGCAACCAGGTCATGAACAACCTCTCATTCACTTAGCCCTTTCACCTACATGTTTTTGAAACTGTTCACTAAATATGCTGTTGGAAAGAATTGATCTTTGAAAGATATGATCCACAGAAACTGACTCTGACATGACCTAGCAAGTCAGCCTAGATAGAAGGATTGTAATTTCTTGGAACAATCTTATGCAAAAAGAATGTTGTGTAGAAAGAAAAACCTCCTATGACTAAATGGATTCATAGGGCTAGTTAATTCATATCAAAACTTAAATATAGCAGGTGTGGTGGTACACGCCTTTAGTCCCAGCACTAGGGAGCCAGAGGTAGAAGGATTGCCATGAATTCGAGGCCAGTCTGAGACTAATAGTGAATTCTAGGTCATTCTGGGTGAGACCCTACTATGAAAAACAAACAAACAAACCAAAAACCAAAAAAGCAAAAAAAAAAAAAAAAAAAACCCCACAAAAACAAAGCTTAAATATGTTCGAATCTCCTCTCCAAAAAGAAATAAATTAGGTGTATAAGTACAATAGGTAGTTCAATCACTTTGTATAGGCTGAACTGAATCTAAATAAAAGGTCACCCATCAATGGTTTCATTTTAGTTCCCAGTTGAGTTACTACTAACAGTGAAAAGTTTTGTACTTTTACACATATTAAGTAACTAACAGTTTAGGAAATTATTCTAGACAAATTATTACACCTCCAAATGTGATGCATAACAGAAAACATTGATACGACCATTTGATTTGCAACCCATTTGATGTTCTGTTGCTTGGTTCACCAAATAAGTAGATTCACAATGTTATTTATGGATCATAGTCACTTTCAGAAGAGATAACATTAGCGTCTAAGAAACTCCCATTCATCTTCCTTTCTTTCTTCTTCTCCTCAGGCTAAATGTTGATAATTACACTGTCCAACATAATGACAGAAACATATCAGGGAAACATAGGTTTCCCTGAATTTCCACATAGAAGAGAGACAACATATTAACTTTACCTTTTGTGGTTTTTCAAGGTAGGGTCTCACTCTATCCCAGGTTGACCTAGAATTTACTATGCAGACTCAGGGTGGTCTTGAACTCATAGCAATCCTCCTACCTCTGCCTCCCAAGTACTGGGATTAAAGGCGTGTACCACCATGCCTGGCAGCTAGCTTAACTTTTCTACCTATCAGAACTGTTTCAGGAGTTGGGTTAAATGTGCTATTGTTGAAGCCATTGCATACTGTGGTCTATTTGCCATGTCAGTTAATCCGATATATTAAGAGAGCTGTAATGTGTGAAGTTAGTAAGTCAGGGAAACACATGGTGTCGCTGGGAACCTGTGACAAAACAGAAAACCAAGGATAAAACTTCAGAATATTAAAAAATGAGTCTAGTTTTTTTTTGAGTCAGTTTTGCTAAATCTAACTATGCATGTATTATTTTTAACTATGTTCTATCTCGTATTTTTATAATAAGAAAGCTACATAACAATTAAGTAAAGATGCATCAGAGGACTCATAGGCACACACATGTTCCAACTAGCTTCAATAGGGGAAGAGCTAAGGTGGGGCATAGAAGAGGCCAGTGGTAAGAGAAAAACATGGCGTAAGGCAGGAAAGAAGAATAGGTAAAGGAGATAAACTGAGCCTGCACATTTGAGATCTCCTTAGGCATACTAAGGACATCACACCTGAGGTCAAAGTCACGAAGGTGAAAAACATTGTGGTGCCAGGGCTGCTTTGTTATTGTTAGGGGCACTGCTGTCAAGAATGAGCCTGGTGCTTGTCCTCACGGTCTGGGTAAGTGGGCTCCCGTGTGTGGTGTTTGTAGCAGCTCCTTCCTAGAAAGCAGTGTCTCTTCCTTGCTAGTGCTCAGGAGGGTTGGGCCCAGCAAGGGCCAGTTGGTAGTTAACAGTCAACAGTGTGTTTTACTCTAAATAACTTAGCCACTCTCCAACTCAAGGACTATGATTTTGTCAGTCTTTGGCAACTAAGGAGATTTAGAAGATATATATAATTTTTATTTATTAGAGAGAGAAAATGGGCATACCAGGGTCTCTAGTCACTGCAAATAAACTCCAGATGCATGCACCATCATGTGCACCTGGCTTATGTGGGAGCTGAACCAAGGTCCTTAGGCTTCACAGGCAAGTGCCTTAATGGCTAAACCATCTCTCCAGTCAGATTTTATATATATATATATAAAATTTTATATATAATATATAATTATATATAATATAATATATAATTTTATATATATATAATATTTATTTATTTATTTATTGATGAGAAGGAAAGATAGAATGGATGTGCCAGGGCCTCTAGCCACTGCAAACAAACTCCAGATACATGCCCCACCTTGTGCATCTGCATTTGGCTTACGTGGGTTCTAGGGAATTGAACTTGGGTTCTTAAACTTTGCAGGCAGTCACCTTTGTCACTAAGCCATCTCTCCAGCTCCCCTGCTTTTTTTTTTTTTCTTCAAGGTAGGGTCTTGCTGTAGCCCAGGCTGACCTGGAATTCACTATGTAGCTTCAGGGTGGCTTCGAACTCACAGCGATCTTCCTGTCTCTGCCTCCCAAGTGCTGGGATTAAAGGTGTGCATCACCACGCCCGGCAAGCCTCTATATTTTTTAATTAATCTTATATTTTTAAATTTTTTGTTGATAACTTTCATAATTATAGACAATAAACCATGGTAATTCTCTCCTTCTCCTCCCACTTTCCCCTTTGCAACTCCACTCTCCATCCTACCCCTCCCCCCTCTCAATCAGTCTCTTTTTTCTTCTGATGTCATGATCTTTTTCTCTTACTATAATGGTCTTGTGTAGGTAGTGTCAGGCACTGTGAGGTCATGGATATCCAGGCATTTTGTATATGGAAGAGCACATTGTAAGGAGTCCTACCCTTCCTTTGGCTCTAACATTCTTTCTGCCACATGTTTGGCAGTGGACCCTGATGAGAGTAATTAATCTATTTTCTGAAGCCAGGTTACTAAAATCTTTGTTATGATAGCCACAACTAAAGGAATAAAAAGAAATAATAGAGAAATCTTATTTAAAGTTTGTAAATCTTTTTTAAGAAAATACCTTATTTTTATTTATTTATTTGAGAGAGAAAAAGAGGTGTGTATGTGTAGTGTGCATGTGTGTATGCAGATGTATGCAGTCCATACACACATGTGCAAAGGGCAGAGGGGGACACCTGGTGTCCTCCTTTGTTGCTCATCCATATTTCCTTGACACAGTCTCTTGCTGAGATTAGAGCTCCTCATTTTTTTATTTTCAAGGTAGGGTCTCACTCTAGCTCAGGCAGACCTGGGTCTCATTCTGTAGTCTCAGGGTGGCCTTGAACTCACAGCAATCCTCCTATCTCTGCCTCTGGAGAGCTAGGATTAAAGGTGTGTGCCACCACGCCTGGCAAGCTTCTTGTTTTTTGGTTCAACTGGTTGACCAGCAAGCCCCAGTGATCTTCCTGTCTCTGCCCTTCCCCATCAGTGCTGGGGTTACAGGCATGGAAGACTATGCTTGCTTTAAAAAAATTTTTAAATGTGGTGCCAAGGATTGGACTCAGTGGTAAGAAGCCCTGGCACACCCATACTCTCTCAAATATTTATTTGAGCGAGCGAGCGAGCGAGTGAGAGAGAGACAGAGAGAGAGAGAGAGAGAGAGAGAGAGAGAGAGAGTATACGGGCTCACTAGGGCCTCTTGCTCATACAAACAAACTCCAAACGCATGTTCCACTTTGTACATCTGGCTTTTCATGGGTACTGGGGAATTGAATGTAGGTTGTCAGACTGCAAACAGGCATCTTTAATCACTGAGCCATCTCCCCGGCCTCCAATTTTTTTTGAAGTAGGGTGTTTCTCTAGCCCAGGCTGACATGGAATTCACTATGTAGTCTCAGGGTGGCCTTGAATTCTCAGTGATCCTCCTACCTCTGCCTCCTGAGTGCTAGAATTAAGGGCTTGCACCACCAGGCCTTAATGAATTCCCTCTCTGATCCCTAGCCTCAACCTGGGCAGGTTGCTAGTTCTCTACTCTCCTGGAAAAAAAACTGTTGTGTGCTGATCCCACCTCGGTGAAACTGTTAGTGTACTCTGATTCCATGGAAGAAGCTGCTTGTTGCCACCCAGTTCCCATTCCCACTTGCTTTCTTGCACAGGGTCACTATGTTGTTCAGAAGGGTGACGTATCTGAGCTTAAATACTGGCCTTCCTCAGGTAGATTCTATGCTGATACCATAGCCTTGATGCACAGCTCTGGCCAGGAGGCATAAGCCATTGTCTGCAAGAGATTTCTGGGGGGAAATAGTGCTTTCCTTGGTCAGGCAGTTTTCCTTCTCTCTACATTTTTTGTCTTTTCCTTCTTTCATGGCCAACAGTGGGAGGCGGGTGGTATAGCTCCTACCTGGAAACCCTGACTGACAAATTTTGGAAACATCATATATTGGTGATAGTAGAGCACAGAAGTTTTGAGAGTGAGAGCCTGGGTGACTGAATTGCCTACCTCAACAGTTCACTATGGGAGGACTATCAACCTACGTAGTCAAGCCATTGATGCTTTGTTTAACAAATAATTACATAGCATTTACATTGTGTTAGGTATTATGAGTAATCCAGAGATTATTTACAGCATACCAAAGGAAGCATATAGCATTATATGTGAATGCTTCCACATTTTATGTGATTTTTATCAATCTTTAAAAATTTTTATTTATTTATTTATTTGATTTATGAGGCGGGGGGAGAAGGAGGGGAAAAAGAGAGAGAATGAGTATTCCAGGCTCTTCAGGCACTGTAAATTAACTGCAGATGCATGCACCACCTTGTGCATCTGGCTTACATGGGTCCTGGAGAATCAAACCTGGGTCCTTAGGCTTTGTAGGCAAGCGTCTCAACCACTAAGGCATCTTCCCAGCCCTCAATCCTTTATTTTTTATTTTTCACTTCTTAATGACAGCTTCCATAAATATAGATGATAAACCAGGATAATTCCCTCCCTCCACTGCCATTCTCCTCCTCTCAAATCCACCTTCCATTGATTCCCCTCCCCCTTCCAATTAATCTCTTTTTCACTTTGATTTTATCATCTTTTCCGCTTATTGTAAAAGTCTTGTGTAGGTCACTGCAAGATCATGAGTAGCATAGTCATTTTGTGACTGGACGTTTGCACTGTAAGCAGTCCTACTCTTCCTTGGGTTCTTACATTCTTTCTACCACCTCTTCCACAATGGACCCTGAGCCTTGGAGGGTGTGATAGAGATGTCTCAGTGCTGAACACTCCTCTGTCACTTCTCAGCACTGTGGTGACTTATTTTTTGTTTTTTTGAGATAGAGTCATGCTAGCTCAAGCTGACCTGGCACCCACTCTGTAGTTTGGCCTCCAACTCACGGTGATCTTCCTGCGTTTGCCTCCCCAGTGCTAGGATTAAAGGTGTGTACCATCATGCCAAGCTATGTTCACTTTTTTATTTTAGAGAGAACGAGAGAGAGCAAATGCGAGACACACACACACACACACACACACACACACACACAGAAGAGACAGAGAGAGAGAGAGAATTGGCACACCAGGGCCTCGACCACTGCAATCACACTCCAGATGCTTGCAAAGCCTAGTGGACATGTGCTTCCTTACACTTGCCTCACCTTTGTGTGTCTGGCTTACATAGGATCTGGAGAGTTAAACATGTGTTCTTAGGCTTTGCAGACAAGCACCTTAACATTAAGCTACCTCTCCAGCCTTATGGTGACTTTTGAGTCACCCCAGTGGTCATCACCATCTAAAAAGAGAAGCTTCTTGCCTGATAAGCCTGAGGACCCAGGTTTGACTCCCCAGAACCCATGTAAGCCAGATGCACATGGTGGCACAAGCATCTGGAGTTCATTTGCAGTGGCATGCCCATTCCCTCTGTCTCTCTCACTCTCCCAAGTAAATAAATAAAATTCTTAATTTTTTTGTTTATTTTTATTTATTTATTTGAGAGTGGTAGACAGAGAGAGAAAGAGGCAGAAAGAGAGAGAGAGAGAGAGAGAGAAAACGAGAGAGAGAGAATGGGCGCGCCAGGGTCTCCAGCCACAGAAAACAAACTCCAGATGCATGCGCCACCTTGTACATCTGGGTCCTGGGGAATTGAGCTTTGAACCAGTGTCCTTAAGCTTCACAGGCAAGTGCTTAACCGCTAAGCTATCTCACCAGCCTCTAAAATTAAAATTCTTGAAAAAAGGAAAAACAAATAAATGATGTGTATGTATTTATAAAAAAAAAATTAAAAAAATAAAAAGAGAAGCTTCTCTAACCAAAAGTGAGAGTAGTATTAATATATGGATATAAACATCACAAAAAGTGCTTACAGATCAGTTTGGTGGGCATAATATATACATTTAGCCTGACAACAGCAGATATTACTCCCATAGAGCTCATGACCTCCCAAATCATAGGCTTTTGACTAAATTTTCAGTTCCAGGCATGTATTTCCTCCCATGGAGTAGGCCTCCAGATCAATTAGAGAGCACTTGGTTCCCCCATCCCATAACAGACATGCCACTATTGCACCAGTTGGCACATTTGGCCTGGCTAGCCAATTCTAAGGCTTGCAGGGTCCAGTGCTGTTTAAACACTATTGGTAACTTCTCTCTCCCAAAGGGCTACCTACATGCACCGTAGCTCTTTCCAGCATTCTGACAGCTAGTTAGCAGGGAGGTTTCCAGCTCAGCTTCAGTTTGGTTTCCCAGTGACCTGCAGCTCAAGTACGTGCTTTCACATTTTATATAAGGGACTTAAGTCCCTGAAGATTTTGGTAGACTGGGGAGGAGTCATTGTGGTGCCCATCTTCTATGGCCACTGAGTAACAGCTATACTTCTGATGCTAAATCTATCTACTATTTGGCAAATGGCAAATGTTCACCCTAGTGCAGAAAAATGGTATTCAAACCTCACATTCATATCATATTTTTTATTATTTTTGAGAGAGAGAGAGAGAAAGAGAGAGAATTGGCATTCTAGGGCCTCAGCCACTGTAATCACACTCCAGACACTTGTGTCACCTAGTGGGCATGTGTGACCTTGCACTTGCCTTACCTTTATGTGTCTGGCTTACATGGGATCTGGAGAGACAAACATGGGTCCTTAGGCTTTGCAGGCAAGCGCCTTAACTGCTAAATCATCTCTCCAGCCCCATGTTGTTATTTATTTATTCATTTTATTTTTTATTTTTTGGTTTTTCAAGGTAGGGTCTCACTCTAGCCCAGGCTGTTCTGGAATTCACTATGGAGTCTCAGGGTGGCCTCAAACTCATGGCAATTCTCCTATCTTTGCCTCCCGAGTGCTGGGATTAAAGGCGTGCACCACCATGCCTGGCTTATTTTTTTATTTTTTATTTATTGTAAAGAGGGAGAGAGAGTGCATGCATGAAAGCGAGAAAGCACCAGCGCCTTCTACGACTGCAAACAAACTCCAGATGCATGCAGCACTTTGTGTGGATACTGGGGAATTGAACCTAGGTCATTAGGCTTTGCAGGCAAGTGCTGTAACTGCTGAGCCAACTCTCTAGCTCTCATGATATAATGATTATTGTTATTGATATGGAGTCTTGTTACATAGCCTAGATTGGCTTTGAACTTGCTAGGTAGCTTAGGCTGACTTTGAACTCTGAATCCTTCAGCCTCAGCCTCCTGAGAGCTGGGATTACAGGAATGTACCACCATGCTTGGCTTTGGCTCATCATTTTATTTTGTGAACACTTTTGGTGCTTGTTCACCTCCTGGCCATTCCATGATGTATTTTTTTGAAGGGACTGAGGAAGAATTGTTTGGTCTCTGTCCATTGGTGATATGGGTTGCTGTTGCATTAGCTTCCTTCCTTGGTAACTGTTGAACATTTATCCATATTTTCTTCTGTTTCTGTTTGACACATAGGACCCATAAAGGCTTTTCAACATAAGATAGAAATTCCAGCTTCCTTTGAATATGGTTTCACTCAGAAAACCCTTAAAATATGAACTTTGACTTTTGGAATTCAATATATTAACAGCTGTCAGTATTGGTGATCAAATTTGGCTCCCAGAGAGGCTGCCCCAGGCCGTAGGTAAAATTCTTCATTATTCTAGATAAAAATGCTTTTCCTTAGGTTCTGACTTGTGCCCCAGGGGACCCATCAGCCTGATGGTGATGATTATTGTAATGAGCAGTGATTACCGTCAGCTGAACACTGACTCCAGGATTTCTGAATTTAAAACAAAATAGCTATTATTTCAGCAGGGAAGAGACCTTCATTTCATAGGACATGTGTTACTTAACTTCCACTAGAAGTTAAGAAAGATTAGCCACGCATATTTCTCATTAATCATTGGTAGCAGAAAATTCAAAATGGGTTATCTCCCAATTAGCTTTTTATAAATCTTGAGGTAGGGTCTCACTGTAGCTCACACTGACCTGAAATTTGCTCTGTACTCCCAGACTGGCCTTGAACTCATGATGATCTTCCTACTGCCTCCCAAGTGTGCCACTCCACCCCGCTCAACAGTCACTTCTTAAATTAACAGGAGACATCTTTTGCAGCATAGGTAAGGATCAAATTAAATCATAGATCATCTCTAATGTCTTTGTAGGGCCTAGATACTGATAAGCTAAAAGAAAATTGTGGTTTTAGAGTTTCTTGTTGTGATAGAGGGTCATAGAATATATGATCCAAAATTCTCTGGTCAAAGGAACTTGGTTCAATTACTTGGATGTTAGGGCAAAAGCTGAAATAATGATTATACTCACCAACTTTCAAACCTCTCCAAAGAACATTTGAGAGGCACTGTACTATGTAAGCCAAGCGCTACTTTTAAAGATGAGGTATTTATTTTAGACTTCCTCAGGTTTCATCTCACCCAAAGCCTCTTTTGTATTACACTGATCCCTCCCTAGAGGTTATCTCTCAAAGTAGCCATATCCATTCTGGAATGTCAACGGAAATTACCTCATTTGTTGAACAAATATCATGAAAATAAGAAAACTGAGTAATATAATAAAAAATGATGGATTGGATGGTGGTTAATTCAGAATGAACTGTCAGGGAGAGAAAGTGACTTTTTCTGGTATGTGTATGTGATGTGATGTGATGTGATATGATGTGATGTGTGTGTGTACACGTATGTGTGTGCAGTCACATGTGCATGTGGATGCCAGAAGTTCCACAGACATCATCTACCTTTTCTGGTAATGGGAATCTTGCATTGCACCTAGTGCTTGCAAATTGGCTAACCTAGTTGGTAAACCCTAGGAATCCTCCTGTCTCCTCTTCCCCAGCACTGGGGTTACATGCCTTGCTTTTATGAGGGTGCTGGGGGATTTGAGCTCAGGCCTTCATAGAAAGTTTATGTACTGAGCAACCACCCCAGTCCATGAAATGACTTTTTTTTTGGTTTCTGAGGTAGGGTCTCACTCTAGCTTAGGCTGACCTGGAATTCACTATGTAATCTCAGGGTGGCCTCAAAGTTATGGTAATCCTCCTACCTCTGCCTCATGAGTGCTGGGATTAAAGGTGTGCACCACCATACCTGGCCAGTGACTTTTAAGCTGAGTTAAGGAGTTGGCCAAAAGAAATCTAGGAAAACCAAGCAGAAATAAAAGCTTTGAGATTATTTGCTGGAGTGCAGAGTGATTTTAGAACAAGTAGGGAGCTTCTCTCTGGAGTGATGTAGAGTGTCAAGGGGGGCAACCCGAGATGATGTTTGAGGCATAGGCAAGAGCTGGGTTACATTGGTCCAGAGAAGTGTTTGAGGTTATCTTAAGTATATTGGGAAATTGTTGGACATGATCTGATTCCATCTCTGGTTTAAAAGACCACTCAGATTGCCATACCGGAGTGGATGTCATGAGGCAAGTGTGGAGATGGGATTCTGCACACATGAATGATGTGCTGACTGGAGTGACAAGAAATGGGAAGAGGTAAGTGGATTCAGGATATATTTTGGAAGAACATTTTATAAAACATATTGATGGATTGTACTTAGAGTATAGAAGAGAATAATCAACACTTGAATTTGTGAGTGAAGTTCCCATGGATTATAATAGGAGGATAGAAAGGAACAGATCATTTTGTGATGCTAGGAAAAAAAGACTGTGGACACATGAAGCATGAAATTTCTTTTAGTAACCAAAGAAAGGAATTTTGGAAGATGAAGCTGACGTTTACAATAATATTTTTACTGGAATATGAGAAGAGAGCATGACTGTGGTGATTTGAGTGTAAAATGTCCCTGATAGCCTCAAGTGTTTGCGATTCAGCCTTCTACTTTGTCCCCAGCTGGTGGAGCCTTTTGGAGGTGGAGCCTTGCTGGAGGAGGTGTGTCACTGGGAGCAAACCTCAGATGTTCCAAACTAGCTGTCAGACTACTCCCTCCCTGCTGCTGATGCATAAAGAAACGAGCCAGTTGCCCCTCTTTCTTTACTATGAGGAAACTTCCTCTCAAAACCGTAAGCCTTCCCATAAGCAGTTTCTGGTCAGGTGTTTTGTCCCAGCAATGCGAAGCTAGCTGCTACAATGACTAATGACATCTTTGGTGATGTTTTCAATATAAAGAGAAGCAGATAGATATGAAGTTTAAAAAGGTCTATTTTTTAAAAATTATATTTTATTTATTTATTTAATTGAGAGAGATAAAGGGGGTGGGGGAGAGAATGAGCACACCAGGGCCTCCAGCTACTGCAAACGAACTCTAGATGCATGCACCCCCTTGTGCATCTGGCTTATGTGGGTCCTGGATAATTGAACCGGGATGCTTTGGCCTTGCAGGCAAATGCCTTAACCACTAGGCCATCTCTCCAGCCCAGAATCAGGTCTATTTTTTAAAAACTTAGATAAGCAATTTATTTATTTATTTATTTATTTATTTTTAAGGTAGGGTCTTGCTGTAGCCCAGGCTGACCTGATTTTCACTCTGAAGTCTCAGGCTGATCTTGAACCCACAATGATCCTCTTGTCTCTGTCTCCTGAGTGCTGGAATTAAAGGCATGTACCACCATGCCTGACTGATCAGCATTTATTTAAATGTTAATAACTGTAAGTAGTTACCAATATATGTGATAAAGCATGCTGCCCTGGCATGGTCAGATTTTGTGCCATTGTGGAGCATTTCTTTTTTTTTCTCCCACATTTTAAACATAAACTTTTAAATGTTATGTATACAAAGAAAAATATGAACAGGTCTACAACTAGATAACAACAAAAACCCTAGCTATGTAATCGATACCGAGGTCAAGAAATGTCATATTACCAGCATTGCAGAAGCCTCTCTCATGACTCAGCCTTCATTACCTCCTTTTGCCTTCCACCTGAAAGACAATCACACTCCTTATTACTAATATCCACAGATTACTTTGGGATCCCATGAACTATATTACTGGATGTTCTTTTGTGTCTTTTAAAAATATTTTTCTTTCTTTCTTTATTTGACAGAGAGGGAGGGAGGGAGAGAATGGGCATGTCAGGGCCTCTAGCCACTGCAAATAAACTCCAGACACATATGCCCTCTTGTGCATCTGGCTAACGTGGGTCCTGGGGAATTGAACCTTGGTCCTTTGGCTTTGCAGGCAAATGCCTTAACTGCTAAGCCATCCCTCCAGCCTGTCTTTTTTTTTTTTTTTTAACTCAGTATAATATTGACCCAGTTCTCATTGTTGGGCATAGCAGTAGATCATTTAAATTTTAAATTTTATTTTGTTTTTTAGTGTATTCAAAGTAGGGTCTCACTTTGTCTCAGAATGACTTGGATTTCATTCTGTAGTCCCATGCTGGCCTTGAACTCACAATGGTCCTCCTACCACTGCTTCCCAAATGCTGAGATTAAAGGTGTGCACTACCATGCCTGGCTAAAAGTTTATTTACTTATTTTGCATGTGTGTGTGTGTGTGTGTGTGTGTGTGTGTGCACATGTGTGTGGGGGGGGGGTGCCTGCATGCTATAGCACATGTATGGAGACAAGAGGAGTTGTCTCTGCCCACCTTTTTTGAGACTGGATCTCTTGTTGCTGCAAATGAGTCTGGTCCATGAGTGGCTTGATGTGTGTGCTGGGGAACTGAATTTTGACTGGCAGGATTTGCAAGCAAACACCTTTTACTGTTGAGCCAACTACCCAGCCCCAATTCATTTTAATTAATTGGTATTACACCATGTAAATATATCATGGTTCTAAATCTTCTGTTTAATGGACTTTTCAGATGTTTTACCAAAATGCTAATATAAAATTGGCATGGTGGCACATACCTTTAATCTCAGTACTCGAGAGGCAGGGGTAAGAGGATTTGAGGCCAGCCTGGGATAGCAGTGTGAGTTCCAGGTCAGCCTGGGCTAGAGTAAGACTCTTACCTAAAATAATAATAATAATAAAACAACAAAATAAAATGCTGGTATAAACTTTTTGTTTTTTGAGGTGGTATCTCGCTCTAGCCCAGGCTTTCCTGGAATTCACTATGTAGTCTCAGGGTGGCCTTGAACTCATGGCAATTCTCCTATCTCTGCCTCCCAAGTGCTGGGATTAAAGGTGTGCACCACCATGCCCGGCTGTGTTTGTTTATTTTGAGATAGGATCTCACTCTAGC
Organism: Jaculus jaculus; assembly: GCF_020740685.1. Classification (NCBI taxonomy): domain Eukaryota; kingdom Metazoa; phylum Chordata; class Mammalia; order Rodentia; family Dipodidae; genus Jaculus; species Jaculus jaculus. Next base: position 80,149,242 of record NC_059112.1, on the reverse strand, counting down.
TCAGGCTGCCGTGGAACTCATCCTGTAGCTCCAGGCTGGCCTGAAGCTCATGGCAATCCTCTTATCTCAGCGTCCTAAATGCTGGGATTAAAGGCTTCTGCCACTAAGCCCTACTTAGGTTTTTTTTTTTTTTTTAAGAATCAAGCATTTTTAAAATTTATTCTTTATTTTATTGTTAATATTATCATTAACAGCATATTTTGTATGGATATATCATGTGTTGGTATCTTCTTTTCCCTAGTCCCTGCCCCCATTCTGCTGGGGACCCTTCTCAGTGGGGTTACAGGTATTCCCTATGGGGTTGTGGGTTATGCGTTGTGGGAGCAGCAGTCAATTATTTTTTTGGAGAAGAGAATGCCCCTGGGCATGATGCCTTAACCTGTGGTTCTTACAATCTTTCCAACCCCTCTTCTGCAAAATTTTCTGAGCTGTGGTGGTTGAGTTTTTTCTTTTAATTTTAATTTTTTTAAAAATTTTTTATTTATTTATTTGAGAGTGACAGACACAGAGAGAAAGACAGATAGAGGGAGAGAGAGAGAATGGGCGCGCCAGGGCTTCCAGCCTCTGCAAACGAACTCCAGATGCGTGCGCCCCTTTGTGCATCTGGCTAACGTGGGACCTGGGGAACCGAGCCTCGAACCGGGGTCCTTAGGCTTCACAGGCAAGTGCTTAACCGCTAAGCCATCTCTCCAGCCCTTAATTTTAATTTTTAATTTTTATTAGCATTTTCCATGATTATAAAAAAATATCCCATGTTAATTCCCTTCCTCCCACCCCCATGGTTGAGTTTTAAATCTACTTCAGTAATGGGCTCTTAGAAGCCTCTGGATCTCTGCTTTGATAGGTGTTGAATATCCTCAGGGTCTGTTTCCTTATTCTTGGTGTTGGTTATCAGGTTCAGCATGGAAGCAGCGCATCTCCCAATTCTTGTGTGGCTTTAGCTGTGGCTTGGCTGAAGTGTGAGGAGTAGTTTATCTCCTTGGGTCTCACTACCTTCTGAAAAAGAACAGACATATTTGGCATGTATTTACATCTATGAATGTGTATATATATATATATATATACACATATCTCATATATATATATATATATGAGACTGAAGGTAAGTCATACACTTTACTTATATTCAGTTTATTTTGTTTATTTGTTTGAGACAGTCTTGTTATGCAGTGCAAGCTGGCATCAAACTTATATATCTTCCTAGGATTACAGGCCTGTGCTATCATACCTGGCTTATATTCAGCTTTAATACATATTACCAAATAGGTTTCCAAAGTGCCTGCACAAATTTTGTTTTTACCAACAATATATGTATCCTACATTGTATTCTCCCTAATGCATTACTATGTCTTTTCAAAAAAAATCTTTAAGCCAGGTGTGGTGGTACATGTCTTTAATCCCAGCACTCAGGAGGCTGAAGTAGGAGGATTATAATGAGTTTGAGGCCAGCCTGGAGCTACAGAGTAAATTCCAGGTCAGAAATTGCTACAGTGAGACTGTACCTGGGAAAAACAAACAAGCAAAGAGATGTCTTACTTAGGTCTGAACATTCACTGTCACTTCTCAACACTTTAATGAGTTTTGAGGTCTCCTGAGTGGTCACCACCTTCTGAAAAGAGAAATTTCTCTAATTAAAATTGAGGGTATGGGCTGGAGGGATGGCTCAGTAGTGGTTAAGGCATTTGCCTGCAAAATCAAAGGACCCAGGTTTGATCCCCCAGTACCCACGTTAGCCAGATACACAAGAGGGCACACATGTCTGGAGTTTGCTTGCAGCGGCTGGAGGTCCTGGTGTGCCCATTCTCTCTCTCTCTTCCTCTTTCTCTCTTAAATTCATATATATATATATATATATATATATATATATATATATATATATAATGTAAATAAAATTGAGGGCAGCATGAGTATATGTGCATAGACATAATTATTTAGAGGGAAGTTTGGTGGGTATAATATATCCATTTAGCCAGGTAACAGTAATAGTTTCCCTCCTAGGGCTTATGACCTCCCCAGCCATAGGCTTTTGATTAGGTTTTCAGTACCTGGCATGAATTCCCTCCCATGGAGCAGGCCTCTAACTTGATCAGAGAGCAGTTGGTTTTCCCCATAACAGACATGCCACCATTGCACCAGTTGGTACATTTGGCCAGCCACAAAGCTTACAAGGGTCAACTGATAGTTAATACTGTTGGTAACTTTCTTCCCACAGGCTGCATAGCTCTTTCCACATCCTGACAACTAGAAAATAGGGAGGAGGCTCCCAGGTCAGCTCCAGCTTGATTTCTCAGTGAAAGAGGTCTGTTTCATTTTGAGAAGGAAGATACACTAAAGTATGTTTGAAAATTGCTGGGAGGAAATTGGAAATGTGCCTCTTGAGGGAGGAATAAAGTCTTCCAAAAGATGAGAGGAGGAGAGTTCTGAAGCAGAGTGATTGTTGGTCTGAGCTAGAAGAAGGAACTCTGTTTGTAACAGGGGAGAATGGGCAGAAATCATGGCCACACTTGTGGGTGGGCTTGTAGAGTTGGAGATAGGAGGGTGAAGAATCCTTTCTGATTTATACACTTTTGCAATAAATGATGATTCCAAGTCATCAGCCAAGAGTGGTGGGGAAGGCAGAGAAGTATAAGCTTTGTGTATAAGCTTTGAGGAGATAATTCAATGTGCAACTCGAGACACTGAAGATGATATGTAATCATATTTTCAGCTGAGCTGAATGCCCAACCAAGATTGTGGCTAAGAATTTAGAATAAAAACAGTCAGCCTGGTTGGTTGTGTGTTTTTCCCCAGGAATGTTTTGGAGATCCGGCTCTCATATGGAGGAATGGTGGAAATGAACGTTAACAATCTTATGAGACTTCCACAGAGGAGTATAACAGAGAAAGATGGAGCACAGGAGGTAGGCCCCAGAAGATAAGGGAGTGATGAGTATTAGAAAACAATCAGGCCAATGCATTAAAGATCTCTGAAAGGTCAAAGACTTGTGGCAGAAATCATCTGGAGGTGCTCTTAAAATCTAGGCATATTTATGCTCTAGTCTAAGATTCTGATTGAATTGAAATGAGTTGGAACCTCAACATCAGTGTTGTAAAGAGCCTTGCAAGTGCAACTGTAGTTAAGAGTGGCCACCTAACAGAAAGGTGTGTCTTCAGTTCACACTTGAGGGCTGGTAGAGCTGAAAGATATGGGACTGCTGGAAACTGCTCTGTTCTGTGGTTGGTGATTTTATGAGGGCCTGAAAGTGACTTAGAATTTCCTTCTTTACTGATCAATGTCAATAAAGTTAACTACCACAAATAGTAACTGAGATGAAGATCTCCATTGTTAACATGAACACATTTTATTGTCCTAAACAATGTTTCTCCTTGGTCTCTCTGAACTGACTGTGGGGTGAGGGTCAAGGAGAAAGGACAATCTCATAAGCATGGCCAGGCTCTGAGAGAGTTTCCTCAATAAATGTGGGTCATGGATACTTTAAAGACATTCATGAACCCCTTTTCCTCTCATTATCATGAAGCAATAAAGGACACCCTTGTGTGTATATGACTAAAGGTGGTGAAACCACATCACATCAAAACAACTCAAATGCAAATTCCCTATTACTCACTTTCACCCTTTCACAGATTAAAAAACACAATAAGGAATCGGTATAGCCTACTGATACAAAAATATGACTTTCTTCATCCCAATCAACATACATGTTGTGTCAGAACAATCCCAGGACAAAGTCCTATGTGAAGTTCAACAGTAGTTCCTTGTATTACTGATTACTCCAATGAGGAATTTCCAGGTCCTTCCAGGAGCTAGCAGGAGTCTGGCTTCATGCAGGGCTTACATGGCTGGAAATTCCTGCCTTGATGCCCTCCAGGTACAATATCTAGAGAGATATGCTCCCAGGATAGAAGTCATCATGGGGCCTCTGATTTACCTGCATACCCACAAAGGATTCAAGTAGCAGGGAAAAGATGTGAAATCATAGAGGAATCAAGGAAAAATGTAATACAGTGTTTAAGCCAAGGCCGGGGCTGAAATTTCAGGGCACAAAATGAGACTAAATGTGGCCAAAGAATTTACAGAACTTGTGCAAGCAGGACTTTTACTGTTTTCTGCCATCAAAACAAAAAAGAATGTTCCTTTCAAAGAAAATAAACCACAGGAGTATAAAATGCCTTCTATTGGTTTTAATCTAAAATAGAATTTACCAAAAACAAGTGAAAATGATCAAATAGTGTCCAAAAGGATAAATCTGAACATAACTATAGTAAATATTCACTGGGACAATAATCCTAACTGTTAACATGAGTACATTTCCATTGTTACAAACATTTGGTTTAACTTAATCCCCAGAATATATTACTGCCAAAAGGAATCTCATTGATAAGACTTAATGCATGGGTTACTCCTAAAACTATCCCCTTTTAACTGTTCACTTACTGGTAGTATTCATCATGGAAAGGCCTATTTTTATTACCATTGTCGTCAATCTCAGTGAAGTTCAGAGATATTTGCTTGTAGTCACTACAGTTTATTCCTTTGTTGGTTAAAGTCCACATGTGTGAACAAGAGACCAGGGGCTTGGGGAACGCTGTTTCCATCAGACAACAGTGTGACTGTGATTAGATCCAGCGAAAGAAGCCTTTGGCTGGGGTTCCAATTCAGATTCTTTTGACAAAAGCCAACATGCAAAATAAAATAAAATAAAATAAAATAAAATAAAATAAAATAAAATAAAATAAAATAAAATAAAATAAAATAACCCAGAAAGAAATCAAATGCAGTAAACTCTCTTTAAAAAACTTTTTTTTTTTTCCCCAAGGTACGGACTCACTCTAGCTAATGCTGACCTGGAATTTACTATGTATTCTCAGCGTGGCCTCAAACTCATGACGATCCTCCTACCTCTGTTTCCCGAGTGCTGGGATTAAAGGTGTGTGCCACCATGCCGGGTGAACAACTTTACTTAGAAATGCTAGGGTGGGTTGATGGATAAGCGTTCTCTAAAGATGCTTCTAGCTTCTCAGATGATCCCCAGCCTCAGATTTACAAACAGCTCTGGGACATCTCAGAACCAAAAGGAAAATGCAAATGAGAAAGGATCACCTTCAAATCTAGCATTTAAATGAAATAGTGTCCTATGATGGAAAGGCTTTGGGCCAAATAGAGACTTGGGAAATACAGGTTGAGTTCCAGTTCAGTCGTGAAGTAACCCTTGGCTGGGTCATTTCATTGCTGGTCTTGGCATCCTGATCAGTAAAATGAGAGAGGTCTATTCTATCAACTGTGTATGCAGTAGCCCTTGAAATTCTTCAGGGAAGATAGGTAAGAGACCTTGTGAAAGCATATTTGTTTTTGTTATGTGAATCTGAAGAAATATTTCTGCCACCAAAAAACTTCTACTTGGGCTGGAGAGATAGCTTACTGGTTAAGGCACTTGCCAGCAAAGCCAAAGGACCCAGGTTTGATTCCCCAGGACCCATGCAAGCCAGATGCACAAGGTGGTGCATGCATCTGGAGTTTGTTAGCAGTGGTTGGAGGCCCTGGTGTGTCCATTTTCTCTCTCTCATAAATAAGTAAATAAAAATAAATGTGGAACCACATCATAACCCCAAAAGGTAATTCTATAAAAAACAAACAAAACCCCCTTCTGTTTAATTAGAAATGCTTCTTAGATATTTTCCTCTGGAATTCACTTAAGAATGTCTGGTTTGAGGGCTGAAGAGATGGCTTAGCGGTTAAGGAGCTTGTCTGTGAAGCCTAAGCACCCAGGTTCTATTCCCCAGAACTCATGTAAGTACAAATTCACTCATGCACAAAAGGTGGCACAGGTGGTGTATATATACAAGGTGGTGCATGCATCTGGAGTCCGCTTGCAGTGGCTAAGGCCCTGGCACACCAATTCTCTCATAAATAATAATAAGAAGAAGAATGACTGGTTTGAATCCATGGCAGTGGTTCCTGAACTTTTCTGTGTATGGTGAGTTTGTATGCATAGGTATATGTGTGCCATGGTGTGCATACGGAGGGCAGAGGACAGTCTTGGGGCATCAGCACTTGCCTTCCTCCTTGTTTGGGATAGGGTCTCTCTTGTTATTTGCTACCATCAATGTCAGGCTAGCTGATCCAAAATCTTCAAGATGCTCCTGACTCTGCCTCCCAATGCCATATACATTTGCTTTCAGTTTCACATGGGTTCTGGGCATCCAAACTTCAGCCATCAGGCTTGTGTAGCAAGTGTTTCTAACCACTGAGCAATCTCCCAGGTCCTAATTTTTTTTTATTATGGATCCTGATTAGGAGAAATATTTTTTCTAAGATATATATTCATAAACTACATAGGTATATTACAATCAAACATTATATTCCTTATAAGAAATTTCCTTCACAATAGAAATCTCAAAAGCAGGCTGGGTGTGGTGGCGCATGCCTTTAATCTCAGCCCTCAGGAGGCAGAGGTTGGATTTCCATGAGTTCAAGGCCAGCCTGTGACTACATAGTGAATTCCAGGTCAGCCTGGTCTAGAGCGATACCCTACCTCGACAACCAAAAAATTAAATAAGAAATCTGAAAAGTAAGATGAATATGAGACTTTTTGTACACTGTAGAGTATATTTATTATGCAAAATGGTATAATAATTGAATGAGAACGTCAAAGTAACTGAATATATTTTGGGTATAGATGTAGTCAATTCACAAAATGGGAATCCTGCTTACCAAACAAATTTGGGAACTTATTCAACTTTAAAATTAATCCAAAAAATGCAATTTAGGTTTACCTTTTCATTTTTTTAAGAAAGACCAGAGATAACTTGAATTATCAGTACAATTTTCCTATAATAATAATCAGTACAAAATTTCTAGAAAACAGGAAATAAAAGCTAATTATCAGTTCAATAGTATACAGCTAAAATATAATATGGATAGAATTGGTACTCTTATAAACTACATCTGAATAACCAGTATACTTATTCTATACAACCATGAAACTATATAATCAGGAATACAAGACTTTTAAGGTACATCACAGGTTTATTTTTAACAGCTAAATCTTTATTAATCTAGTATGTTGATTGTTAATATTAACATTGAAACTTTTAGTGTATGTAATGCTATTTGAATGTATTACAGCTGATTGGCTTACCATTGTTTTGTGTTGTTCTTTTGAGACAAGGTCTCACACACTGTGTAGCCCAGATTGGTCATGAGCTCACTATCCTCCTAGCTCAGCCTTCCTGGTGCTGGGATCACAGGTATTGCCACCAAGCCTGGTTAGTTGTCATTATATTAAATACTACTGCATAGTACTTGCTAGTTTTCTCCTACTGAAGAGGACTGAAGTGTAGGTTTTCAATATGAATAGTACTTTCTGGCGGGACCTGCAAATAAAAATCAAATAAACAGTCTACAATTATAAAATTTCTAAGTGACTCATAGCAGCACAAGGTATTGAAAGATGATAGCTCAGAGTCCTTAATTCTAATTCTTAGTTTAAGCAAAAATGTTTTATCAGAAGATATTAGGCAGGGGTTGGAGAAGATTGCTCAGGGGTTAAGGCACTTGCCTGTAAAGCCTAATGACCTGGGTTTGATTACCCAGTACTCACAAAAAGCCAAATGCACAGTGAGTGGCCCATTCATCTGTAGTTTGTTTACAGTGGCTGGAGGCCCTGGGGCTTCCATTCTCTCCCTGTCTTTCTTCTGTCTCTCTCTTCTCTCTGTTTGCAAATAAATACATAAAAATATTTATTTTATTTGTTTGCAAGCAGAAGGAAGATTGAGAGAGAGAGAGAGAGAGAGAGAGAGAGAGAGAGAGAGAGAGAGAGAGAGAGAGAGAGAGAGAAAATGGGAATGCCAGGGCTCCTAGTCACTGCAAACTCCAAGTAGATGAATGCCCCACTTTCGAGGTAGGGTCTTACTGTAGCTCAGGCTGACCTGAAATTCACTATGTAGTCTCAGGATGGACTCGAACTCATGGCAATCATCCTACTTCTGTCCCCTGAGTGTGCTGGGATTGAAGGCATACATCACCATGCCCAGATAAAATATATATTTTTTACTTTTAATTTTATTTGTTTGGCAGGGGGTGGAGAATGGGCATGCCAGGGCCTTCAGCTGCTGCAAAGGAACTCTAGATGCATGCACCATCTTGTGCATCTGGTTTATGTGGGTCTTGGGGAACTGATCCTGGGTCCTTTGGATTTGGAGGCAAGTGCCTTAACCATTAAGCCATCTCTACAGTCCCCTCCATAAATTATGCTTAAAAGATATTATGCAGTTTGCAGATCTCTGGTGGGACTAGAGAACTAGGTTTGGATGGTTTATAGATCAATGAGAAGTGTTCTGTTACCTCACAGCACTGACCTAAAGAAACCACAACTTTTCATGCTTGCTTCTTTTTTTTTTAATTTAATTTTTATTAACACTTTCCATGATTATAAAAAAATAGCCCATGGTAATACCCTCCCTCCCCCCCATACTTTCCCCTTTGAAATTCCATTCTCCATCATATTACCTCCCCATCTCAATCATTGTACTTACATATATACAATACCAACCTATTAAGTACCCTCCTCCCTTCCTTTCTTTTCCCTTTATATCTCCTTTTTAACTTACTGGCCTCTGCTACTAAGTATTTTCCTTCTCATGCAGAAGCCCAATCATCTGTAGCTAGGATCCACATATGAGGGAGAACATGTGGCGCTTGGCTTTCTGGGCCTGGGTTACCTCACTTAGTATAATCCTTTCCAGATCCATCCATTTTTCTGCCAATTTCGTAACTTCATTTTTCTTTACCGCTGAGTAGAACTCCATTGTATAAATGTGCCACATCTTCATTATTCACTCATCAGTTGAGGGACATCTAGGCTGATTCCATTTCCCAGTTATTATAAATTGAGCAGCAATGAACATGGTTGAGCATGTACTTCTAAGGAAATGAGATGAGTCCTTAGGATATATGCCTAGGAGTGCTATAGCTGGGTCATATGGTAGATCAATCTGTAGCTGTTTTAGGAACCTCCACACTGATTTCCACAATGGCTGGACCAGATTGCATTCCCACCAGCAGTGTAGAAGGGTTCCTCTTTTTCCACATCCCCACCAACATTTATGATCATTTGTTTTCATGATGGTAGCCGATCTGACAAGAGTGAGATGGAATCTCAATGTAGTTTTAATCTGCATTTCCCTGATGACTAGTGACATAGAACATTTTTTTAGATGCTTATATGCCATTCGTATTTCTTCCTCTGAGAATGCTCTATTTAGCTCCAAAGCCCATTTTTTGATTGGCTTGTTTTATTCCTTATTATTTAACTTTTTTTATTTTTTATTAACATTTTCCATGATTATAAAATATATCCCATGGTAATTCCCTCCCTCCCCACCCCCACACTTTCCCATTTGAAATCCCATTCTCCATCATATTACCTCCCCATTACAATCATTGTAATTACATATATACAATATCAACCTATTAAGTATCCTCCTCCCTTCCTTTCTTTTCCCTTTATGTCTCCTTTTTAACTTACTGGCCTCTGCTACTAAGTTATTTAACTTTTTGAGTTCTTTGTATATCTTAGATATTAATCCTCTATCAGATTTTTTCCCATTCTGTAGGTTGCCTCTTTGCTTTTTTCACAGTGTCCTTTGCAGTGCAAAATCTTTGTAATTTCATGCGGTCCCAGTGGTTAATCTGTGGTTTTATTGCCTGAGCAATTGGGGTTGTATTTAGAAAGTCTTTGCCAAGACCAATATGTTGAAGGGTTTTCCCGAATTTTTCTTCTAGCAGTTTCAGAGTTTCAGGTCTAATGTTAAGGTCTTTAATCCATTTAGACTTAATTCTTGTGCATGGAGAGAGAGAAGAATCTATTTTCATCCTTCTGCAAATATATATCCAGTTTTCCCAACACCATTTGCTGAAGAGGCTGTCTTTTCTCCAGTGAGTATTTTTGGCATTTTTATCGTTGCTTCTTTTTTTGAGGGAGTAGGGCAGTGGTTATGAGATGTTATCTCATGTGGTCTAGGCTAACTTCACATTTGCTATGTAGCCAAGGATGACCTTGAATTCTTTGTTTAACTTTTTATTGATGACATCCATAATATAGATAACATGTCATGATCATAATTCCCTCTCACCACCATTCCTTTGCCTCCAGAATATTCCCTCTACCAAATCCTTGCTTTCCCAATAGTCTCTCTTCTGTTTTGACATCATCATTTCCCCTCTCCTATTATGAAGGTCATTTGTAGGTAGCATCAGCCACTGTGAGGTCATGAGTGCCATGACCACTTTGTGTCTGGAAGACAGTATTGCAAAGCACTCCTCCCTTCTTTGGACTCTTACATTCTTTCCCCCACCAATTTTGCCATCATCCCTGATTCTTGGAGGGTGTGATAGAGATGTCTCACTGCCAAATTCTCCTTTGTCTCTTCTTAGCATTTGATTTCTAAGCCACTGCCATCTGAAAAGAGAAGCTTTTTTATCTAAAAGTAAAGAGTAGCATTAATATATGGACGTCAAAATAAATATTTAGAAGGCAGTTATGTGGGCATAGTATAGACACTTGGCCAGACAATAGTAGTAGTTTCCTTCCTAGGGCTTATGATTAGGTTTTCAGTACCAGGTATGAATTCTGTCTTATGGAGTGGGGCTTAAATCCAATCATAGAGTAGTTGGTTTCCCCCATAAGACCTTGAATTCTTTTTTTTTTTTTAACATTTTTTAAAATTATTTATTTATTTATTTGAGAGCGACAGACAGAGAGAGAAAGACAGATAGAGAGGGAGAGAGAATGGGCGCGCCAGGGCTTCCAGCCTCTGCAAACGAAATCCAGACGCGTGCGCCCCCTGGTGCATCTGGCTAACGTGGGACCTGGGGAACTGAGCCTCGAACCGGGGTCCTTAGGCTTCACAGGCAAGCGCTTAACTGCTAAGCCATCTCTCCAGCCCGACCTTGAATTCTTAATTCTGCCTTTACCTTCCAAGTTCTGAAATTATAGGTGTTTAACACTGTGCCCATCTCTGTCTGTTTCTTTTTATTTATTTTATATATTTATTTATTTGAGAGATAGAGAGAGAAAGAATGGGTGTTCCAGGGACTCTAACCACTGCAAATGAATTCCAGACACGTACACCACCTTGTGCATATGGCTTACTTGGGTACTGGGGAGTCGAACCTGGGTCCTTAGGCTTAGTAGGCAAGTGTGTTAACTGCTAAGCCATCTCTCCAGCCTTCTGCCTATTTATTTCTTTTCTTTTTCTTTTGTTTTTTCGAGGTAGGGTTCGCTCTAGCCCAGGCTGACCTGGAATTCACTATGTAGTCTCAGAGTGACCTTGAACTCATGGTGATATTCCTACCTCTGCCTCCCAAGTGCTGGGATTAAAGGCATGCACCACCATGCCTGGCGCCTCTGCCTGTTTATTAACATGGCTGATAACTTAAGACCAGTGGCCAGAAACTCCTGCACAGATGCCTTAAGAGTTCTTAATGCCTCTGGGATCCAGGAAGAGCCAATTGTCTCCTGGTGACCAATGGCTTACATTGCTCATTCCTTATCTGTACAGGTATGTCTGCTAGTTTGGTGAGACTAATTTGCAATGAAGAGGGTGGGTCTAGGCATGCTGTTGCTAATGACTCCTGATAAGGAGAAGAGCCAGACTGGGTAGGATGGCTGGAAGTGAAAAAAGACCTTTGTCCTTCCAAGGAGGCTACAGAGTTCAAGTCACTGACTCTACAAAGTATGGCTAGCAACCTAGATTGAAATTAGTCTGCTCCTGAACAGGAAGGTAGAATGGGCACCCAGGGTTTCCGGGTTACAGCAGAACCCAGAGAACGAGTGGCTTGGCTGCTGGAAGTTAGGTAGGCATGTGAGAGTCAATGAGGGATGGAGAAACAAGGCCCAACTTTAAGAAAAGGGAGTGACAATAATGACTGTGAGGCTACTATTCTTACCCATCCTGGCTAGATTCAGTCGTGGAGCAGGATAGAAGTCAGTAAGGCAAATTTAATAGATCAGCACCGGCCAAATGCTCTAAACATTGTGGAGGTTGAAATTCACTTGTACACTTTTTAAAAAAGTAACTTTTATTTTTTACTTATTTATTAGAGAGACAGAATGGGTGCACGAGGGCCTCTAGCCACTGCAAGTGAACTCCAGATGCATGTGCCAACTTGTGCACCTGGCTTATGTGGATTCTGGGGAGTTGGACCTGGGTCCTTAGGCTTTGCAGGCAAGTGCCTTAACTGCTAAGTCATCTCTCTCGCCCCTCTCTTGTACACTTTTGATTCTGAACATGGGAACAGTCATCTACCACCAGACTCTTTACTAAAAGGAAGAAATGTTCTTCCTCTACCAGTCTAAACTGTAGAGGGCTTGGAGCTGTTCAAGCGAAGCAGCCCTCCTGTTACTTACTGCTGCACAGCAAACCAACCCCATCATGGCGGTAAGAAAGAATCATTTGCATTATGTTCAGGGCATGTGTCACTTGGCGTCACAATTCTTGGGGCCTCAGCTGGAAAGACTTCAATATTTGGGAATGACTCCAGCAGCCAGGGGCTACACTTGTCTAGGCACCTCTCCACTTACCTGCTTGGTTTCTGTGCTGTGACAGTGAAAAGTCTGGGCTCACCTGGCACTTCCAGAGAACATGGGAGAGATCTCTCCTTGGGTTTCTCATAGCATGGCACAGGGGACCAAAGAGGGAACCTCAGAGAGCAAAGGTTCCAAGAGACCTAAGCTTAACTGCAGGAGTTTTTGTGGGGCAGCCTCAGAAGTCATGGAACATCTTCTCTTCTTTGTACCAGTCACAATCCCCGTATGCTTCATTGACAGGTGACTTACAATCAATTTCTTCATATGAAGAGTATAAAGAACAAGGGATCATGTACTCAAACCACCACTAAGAGAAACCAACAAATAGCTCAAACACATATCAATGGTCTATAAATATTAACCAAGATGTGAATTAAGAAAAAAAATTGAGACTTCTGGTTAAGATGGCAGCTTAGGTACCATGCCAAAGCAGCCTAGGGGGGAAAAAGACTGAAAAAACTCAGCAAAATTCATACTTTTACTAAAAAGTGAGGTTTATAGGAAATCAAAATGGCAGTAGAGAAGTAGAAGAGATCCAGAGCCCACACAGGCTGGTAAAAGTGGCAGGTCCACCGACCACTGCGGTGGCAGCGCACCGGAAAGCCTCCAGGCTTGGCTCCAGCTGCAGGAAAAGCCAGGTGAGGGGAGCTTCCACTCACACCAGAGCTCTCCCCAACTCAGGAAACGTGAAGGGAGAGCAGCAGTGAGCAACAGAGGAGGAGATCACAAGGTAGAAGGACACGTGGAACAGCGAGAGAACCAGAGCAGCTGCAACTCCCTCCCCTCCTCCCCAACCACCTGTGCCCAGCTCCAGCGAACAGAGCAATAGTCCCGGGACCTGGCCACAACAACTTGAGCAAACAGCAGGACCCAAGCAGGAGCAGGGTCCCACAGCAACATCAGCGTCACCGGCCCCAGCAGCAGCGGCCCCAGCAGCAGCAGATCCAGTAGCAGCAACAGTGACAGATCCAGCAGCAGCAGTGGAGGATCCAGCAGTGGCAGCTAAAGCAGCAGCAGCAGCGGTGGACCCAGCAGAAGCCACAGACCCAGGAGCGGCAGCTTTAGCAGCAGTGGCAACAGATCCAGCAGGTGCAGCTTCAGGAGCAGCAGTGGTGGTTCCAGCAGCAGGGATGCCTATCTGCAGGGCCACAGTTGCCAGGCTCAGTTTGCTCTGCAGGAAAAGCCAGTGCCCAGCTCCAGAAATCAGAACAGCAGCCCAACGACCCAGCCAGTAACTTGACTGAGACCAAAATCATCCCAAAAGGTAACTGGAATTGATTGTACTGGGGAAGGGTCTCACTTGGCCACAAGCTGACGTGGATCCCTCAACGGACCAGAAATCGTAACCTCTTTGTTGCTAGAGGATCTGGTTGTTATAATAACTACTCTGGCATACATACTTGGGGCTGTTTTTGATTGAATGTGTACAGTGTTTAGTTAAATTTTAGAATCTACCTGTATTTTATTCCACTCAGCCTGCTTGAATACTCCCATAGCAGGGAAACTCAACCCCTAGGAGCACCTTTGTAGATACTCTGAGAGCCTTAAGAGCCACACCTAACACCTTAAGCTCTTATCCTGAAGATACATAACATCAAATCAATTGATACAGCTAAGAATACCTAGCTAGCTAGAAAATCCAAGCATTTACTTAATCCAAGATGCAAAAATATATACGTTATAACACAAGAAACACTAAAAAGCAAGACAATATAAATCCACCTAACAGTATTAATGCATCAGAAATGACCTCCAGTGAGAACGAGTTAGAGCAAATGCCTAAGAAAGATTTCAAAAGAATGATTGTAAATATGTTCAAAGAAGAGAACAAATCAAAGGAGTCAAAGAGGAACTCAAAGAGGAAATCAAAGGAATCAAAGAAGACGCAGTGCACCAATTTCATGAAATAAAGAAGGCAATACAAGACATAAATAAGGAAATAGAAATAATAAAGAAAAACCACTCAGAATTACTAGCAATGAAGGACACAGTTAATGAAATAAAAACAGTGTAGAAAATCTCACCAATAGAATGGATGAAGGAGAGGACAGAATATCTAAGCTAGAAGACCAGGTGGCAGATCTAATACAGTCCAACAAAGAGAAAGACAAACTTATAGAAAAGTATGAGTGGGAATTTCAAGATATTAGGGACACTATGAAAAGATCAAATATAAGAATTCAGGGCATAGTAGAAGGAGAAGAATTCTACACCAAAGGCATAGTAGGCATCTTCAACAAAATCACAGAAGAAAACTTCCACCAAATTGGGAAAGGTGCCAATGCAGATACAGGAAGCCTTTAGAACCCTAGCCAGACAAAACCTGGAAAGAACCTCTCCTCGTCATATTATAATCAAACTACCAAACACACAATCCAAGGAAAAAATATTGAAAGCACTTAGAGAGAAAAATCAGGTTACTTACAAAGGCAAGCCCATCAGGATTACAGCAGATTATTCAACACAAACTTTAAAAGCTAGAAGGGCTTGGAGGGATGTATTCCAAGTTCTGAAAGATAACAACTGTCAACCAAGGTTACTTTATCCTGCAAAGCTATCCATTCAAATAGAAGGGGAAATAGGGACATTCCATGACAAAAGCAGGTTAAAGGAGTATTTGAAGACAAAACCAGCTCTACAGAAAATACTTGATAGGATCCTCCATGCTGAATAAAAGGAAAAGCACACATATAAGGAACCTGGAAAAACAAGCAACACTCAAATACTAGTTAACACAAGAAAGCAAAGGTAGAACTGGAACCACAAAAAAAAAAAAAAAAAAAAGGCAAATATAAATACACACCTTTTAATAATATCTCTTAATATCAACGGCCTCAATGCCCCAACCACAAGACATAGGTTTGCAGACTGGGTTAAAAAGCAGGATCCTACAATTTGTTGTCTCCAAGAAACTCACCTTTCTACAAAGGATGGACATTATCTTAGGGTGAAAGGTTGGAAGATGGAGTTTCAAGCAAATGGGCCTAGAAAAAAAGCAGGGGTTGCTATCCTAATATCTGACAAGGTAGACTTCAGTCCAACGTTGGGCAAGAAAGATAAGGAAGGTCACTTTTTATTGATTAAGGGCACACTCCAACAGGAGGACATTATAATCCTAAACATATATGCACCTAACATGGGGGCTCCCAGATTCATCAAACAAACACTATTAGAACTAAGGTCACAGATAACACCAAATACAGTGGTGGTGGGTGACTTGAACACCTCACTCTCATCAATTGACAGGTCATCCCGGGAAAAAATAAACAGAGAGGCATCTGGACTAAATGAGGTCATAGAAGGAATGGACTTAACAGATATATACAGGACATTTCATCCAAATGCTGCAGAATATACATTCTTTTCACCAGCACATGGAACATTCTCTAAAATAGACCATATATTAGGAAACAAAGCAAATCTTAACAAATTCAGGAAAATTGAAATAATTCCTGGCATTCTATCTGACCACAATGGAATTAAACTACAAATCAGTAGCAAGAAAGGCTATAGAGCATACACAAAATCATGGAAACTAAACAATACACTACTAAATGATGAATGGGTCAACGAAGAAATCAAGAAGGAAATAAAAAAATTTATATAGTCAAACAGTAATGAGAACACAACATGCCAAAATCTCTGGGACACAATGAAGGCAGTTCTAAGAGGTAAATTTATAGCCTTAAGTGCCTATATTAAGAAATTAGAAAGGTTGCAGGTAAACGACCTAATGCTTCACCTTAAATCCTTGGAAAAAGAAGAACAAGGCAAACCAAAAATCAGTAGAGAGAAGAAATAATAAAGATTAGGGAAGAAATTAATGAAATAGAAACAACAACAATGACAAAACAATCCAAATAATTAAACAAAGAGTTGGCTCTTTGAAAGGATAAACAAGATTGATAAACCCTTAGGAAATCTGACCAAAAGAAAGAAGAGACACAAATTAATAAAATCAGAGATGAAAAAGGTAACATCACAACAGATTCCAGAGAAATTCAAAAAATCATAGGGACATACTATAAAAGCATATACTCCACA
The DNA here is from genome assembly GCF_020740685.1 of Jaculus jaculus. Lineage (NCBI taxonomy): Eukaryota > Metazoa > Chordata > Mammalia > Rodentia > Dipodidae > Jaculus > Jaculus jaculus. The sequence continues at coordinate 80,132,609 of NC_059112.1, read as the reverse complement.
AAGTATGAAAATCTGCAAGAAATGGATGATTTCCTTGATTTATATGACCTACCTAAATTAAATCAAAATGAGATTAATCACTTAAATAGACCTATAACAAACATGGAAGTCCAAACAGTTATCAATAATCTCCCAACTAAAAAAAGCCCAGGCCCAGATGGATTCACTGCTGAATTTTACCAGACCTTTAAGGAAGAGCTAACACCATTGCTTCTTAAGCTTTTCCAGGAAATAGAAAAAGAAGGAATTCTATCAAACTCCTTCTGTGAGGCCAGCATCACCCTGATACCAAAACCAGGCAAAGATAGAACAAAAAAAGAAAATTACAGACCAATCTCCCTCATGAACATAGATGCAAAAATTCTCAACAAAATATTGGCAAACAGAATACAAGAATATATCAGAAAGATCATTTATCCTGACCAAGTAGGTTTTATCCCAGAGATGCAGCGATGGTTCAATATACGCAAATCTATAAATGTAATACCTTATATAAATGGGTTGAATGACAAAAATCACATGATCATCTCATTAGACGCAGAGAAAGCATTTGACAAAAATCCAACATCCCTTCATGATAAAAGTCCTACAGAGATGGAATAGAAAGAACATATCTCAATATAATAAAGGCTATTTATGACAAGTCTATAGCCAACATATTACTAAATGGGGAAAAACTGGAAGCTTTTCCACTAAAATCAGGAACAAGACAAGGTGTCCACTGTCCCCACTTTTGTTTAACATAGTTTTGGAAGTCTTAGCCATAGCAATAAGGCAAGAGACACACACATAAAAGAGATACAAATTGGAAAGGAAGAGATCAAGTTATTATTTGCAGATGACGTGATTCTATACATAAAGGACCCTAAAGACTCTACTAGCAAACTGTTAGAGCTGATCAAAACCTACAGCCATGTAGCAGGATACAAAATAAATTCACAGAAATCAGTAGCCTTCATATATGCTAACGTCAAACACACAGAGGATGAAATCAGAGAATCACTCCCATTCACAATTGCATAAAAAAAAATAAAGTACCTTGGAATAAACCTAACCAGGAAAGTAAAGAATCTCTACAATGAGAACTTTTAAACAGTCAAGTGAGAAATTGCCAAAGACACTAGAAAGTTGAGAAACATCCCTTGTTCCTGGATTAGAAGAATCAATATTGTCAAAACTGCAATATTACCAAAAGCAATCTATACATTTAATGCAATCCCTATAAAAATTCCAAAGGCATTCTTCATGGAAATGGGAAACACAATCCAAAAATTCATTTGGAATAACAAAAACCCTTGAATATCTAAAATAATACTGAGCAACAAGAATAAGCCTGGTGGTATCACCATGCCTGATTTTAACCTATACTACAGAGCCATAGTAACAAAAACAGCGTGGTACTGGCACAAAAACAGACATGTAGATCAGTGGAACAGAATAGAGGACCCAGATGTAAGCCCAAGTAGCTATAGCCACCTGATATTTGATAAAAATGCAAAAAATACTGATTGGAGAAAAGATAGCCTCTTCAGTAAATGGTGTTTTTTTTTTTTAATTTTTTTTTTTAAATTTATTTATTTGAGAGTGACAGACACAGAGAGAAAGACAGATAGAGGGAGAGAGAGAGAATGGGCGCGCCAGGGCTTCCAGCCTCTGCAAACGAACTCCAGACGCGTGCGCCCCCTTGTGCATCTGGCTAACGTGGGACCTGGGGAACTGAGCCTCGAACCGGGGTCCTTAGGCTTCACAGGCAAGCGCTTAACTGCTAAGCCATCTCTCCAGCCCGTGTTTTGAAAACTGGATATATATCTGTAGAAGGATGAAAATAGATTCTTCTCTCTCGTCATGCACAAGAATTAAGTCCAAATGGATTAAAGACCTTAACATCAGACCTGAAACTCTGAAACTGCTAGAGGAAAAAGTAGGGGAAACCCTTCAACATATTGGTCTTGGCAAAGACTTTCTAAATACAACCCCAATTGCTCAGGCAATAACACCACAGATTAACCACTGGGACCTCATGAAATTACAAAGATTTTGCACAGCAAAAGACACTGTGAAAAAAGCAAAGAGGCAACCTACACAATGGGAAAAAAAATCTTCTGATAGAGGATTAATATCTAGGATGTACAAAGAACTCAAAAAGTTAAATAATAAGGAATCAAACAAGCCAATCAACAAATGGGCTTTGGAGCTAAATAGAGCATTCTCAAAGGAAGAGGTACGAATGGCATATAAGCATCTAAAAAAATGTTCTATGTCACTAGTCATCAGGGAAATGCAGATTAAACCTACATTGAGATTCCATCTCACTCCTGTCAGATCGGCTACCATCATGAAAACAAATGATCATAAATGTTGGTGGGGATGTGGAAAAAGAGGAACCCTTCTACATTGCTGGTGGGAATGCAGTCTGGTCCAGCTATTGTGGAAATCAGTGTGGAGGTTCCTAAAACAGCTAAAGATTGATCTACCATATGACCCAGCTATAGCACTCCTAGGCATATATCCTAAGGACTCATCTCATTTCCTTAGAAGTACATGCTCAACCATGTTCATTGCTGCTCAATTTATAATAACTGGGAAATGGAACCAGCCTAGATGTCCCTCAACTGATGAGTGGATAATGAAGATGTGGCACATTTATACAATGGAGTTCTACTCAGCGGTAAAGAAAAATGAAGTTACGAAATTTGCAGAAAAATGGATGGATCTGGAAAGGATTATACTAAGTGAGGTAACCCAGGCCCAGAAAGCCAAGCACCACATGTTCTCCCTCATATGTGGATCCTAGCTACAGATGATTGGGCTTCTGCGTGAGAAGGAAAATACTTAGTAGCAGAGGCCAGTAAGTTAAAAAGGAGACATAAAGGGAAGAGAAAGGAAGGGAGGAGGGTACTTAATAGGTTGGTATTGTATATATGTAAGTACAATGATTGAGATGGGGAGGTAATATGATGGAGAATGGAATTTCAAAGGGGAAATTGTGGGGGAGGAGGGAGGGTATTACTATGGAATTTTTTTATAATCATGGGAAATATTAATAAAAATTAAATTAAAAATTAAAAAAGAAAAAATATTGAACAAGAAAAATGTGCACTGGGTGTGATGGTGATTGCCTTTAATGCTAGCACTTGGGAGTTAGAGGTAGGAGAATCACCATGAGTTTGAGGCTACCTTGAGATAGATGGCATAGTGAATTCCAGTTCAACCTGGGCTAGAGTGCAACCTTTGAAAAAACAAAACAAAACAAAAAGTGAAGAAGAAACAAATGAGGGCTGGAGAGATGGCTTAGCTGTTAAGTGCTTGCCTGTGAAGGCTGAGGACCCCGGTTCGAGGCTCGATTCCCCAGGACCCACATTAGCCAGGTGCCACAAGGGGGCACACGCATCTGGAGTTCGTTTGCAGTGGCTGGAGGCTGTGGTGCGCCCATTCTCTCTCTCTGCCTCTTTCTCTCTCTCTGTCACTCTCAAATAAATAAATAAAAATAAACAAAAAAATTAAAAACAAAAAACAAATGAAGACTTGTTGTTTACTAAGTGTTGTGCTAAGTTCTGGGGATTCTGATCTAAAGCTGTAGAAACTTCCAGTCTGCTTGAGAAGAAGCATGAACATTGTATTATAACTGAAGGTCAGGCCAGAATGTTGAAAGATACAGAGGGCATGTGGCATAAGTATGCCCTGATAGCCTAGAAGAAGGAATAATTACCCTGGCGGAGGAAGCATGCGGGGATACAGACTGGCCAGACCTGATTTGATTTAACCAGAGAACTAAGCTTCTTCAAGATCTTAGGACTTGAGTCACCCAGGGCCCCAGATGGTTTGGGTTCTGGAAATTCATACTCCTCAGCTCTCCCACCCACCTGTTGCCACCAATAGCTCACATTTTTCTGTGGTAAACTATGTGTGCTTCTCTCTCCGTAGTAGCTACTGTCACTCTTGATATTATTAATGCTACTAAGTTTTATGAATTTCATCATTTATTAGATTCAACCACACAAAGTTGCTTTGTGTTGGTTAAAAAAAATACACCATTGTGTACCAGAGATTTGATATGGTTCAACTTATTGCTAGTTAGATCACTTTGAAAGTCACTTAACTCTAAGGGACATCAGTTTGTTTTTCTATAAAATGAGATTGAAATGTTATAGAGTTTTTTTTTTTTTTTTTTTTTTAGAAAAATGAGGTAGTATTTGAATGACTCCAGCATAGAGTGTAACACAGGGTAATCACAGTAAAATCATTGTTATTTTGAAGTTATTATCACCACAGAAAAACGCTGGAGAGAAGGCTGGGTCTGAGACGACATTTGAAAGCTGAGTATGAATTTGATGGGTGGAGAAGGGAGGTAGGGAGAGGGATGTTGGGCTGATCAAAAACATGTGAAAAGGCTATTTTTGTGATTCTATATACAAGTGGCATATGCTTCGGGCTTGTTTTGAGACCCAGAGATTTCTTTTAAATAAAAAGGATTTAAGAAAAAAATTGAAACTGAAATTCACTCCTAGCGAGCCTTCACAGGTGTTTCTAAGTCTAAATTTCTCAGTGTTTTAATGCACTAAACAGTCTGCAGTCCTCCTCCCCTCATAAAGCTCTGAAGCACCAGCTTAATAACATAAATGCTCTTGGATAAAAGTAAAGAAAGTCTCTGGGGCCAAACATAAGAGGGGATCCAAATCCTAGCAGCTTGTGGTTGTGGGAAGGGAAGACAAGAGCCTTGAAAGTTCAAGATTCAGTTTTTTAAAATCCTCATGGAATCAGGACACAAAGTTCTGGTCCAGCATGAATGGGGAGATAGAACTCACAGTGCAGGCAACAGGCATAATGCTGTGTCTGGAAGAGCTATGCCTTCATTGAAAGGCTGACCTAGAAAATTACCAGGTAATGCCAGCAAACAGATAACAAGAGGCTTCCATCTCTGCTTCCTGGCAATTATTCCCAACAGGACTGTGAATGCCTGTGTTGCAGTTCTCATAACACATGGTGTAGGAGCCAGGACTGATAGATTAATAAAGATAATTAATGATAACACTGGATCATACAAAAGGAATGAAAAGCAATCTCTGAAAGGACATGTCTTCAAGTAATTTTAAGCATAATTCCCACAGTTAAAAAAAAAAATGTCTGGAAAGATGGTTTAACGGTTAAGGCATTTGCCTGCAAAGCCAAAGGACCTTGGTTTGATTCCCCAGGACCCACGTAAGCCAGATGCACAAGGTGGCACATGTATCTGGAGTGTGTTTGCAGTGGCTGGAGGCCCTGGTGCACCCATTCTCTCTTTCTCTCTGTGTGTGTGTCTGCCTCTTTCACTCTCTCAAAAACAAAACAAAACAAAACAAAACACAACAACAACACAAAAAGTTGCTAAAGGTGATCCCAAACTAAGGTTCTAAACTCTAGGATGACAATGTACTTATCAGATAAAAGAAATATGTTTAAAATGTTTAGAGGCTTGCCCTTGAGAACAAAACAAGAAGACAAAGCAATGTGAAAAGATAACCAGGACATTATTTAAACAAACAAATATAGAATGATGGAAATGTAGAAAACTGAAATAAAAATTTAATTGGCAGGTTAAACAGCTTGTTAGATACAGCTACAGAAAGAATTATTGAACTTGAATATACATCTGAGGACATTATTCAGAAGTAAACAAAAGGAGTTAGTAGAATTTATGACAAAGAGGCAGTAAAGATGGAAGACATGCCAAGAAGAGCAAATATATCTAATCAGAGAACAAGAAAAATACGCTAGAGACTGAGAAACAGTATTTAAAATGTCAATGGTTGAGAATTTTCTAAAAATAACTTAAAAACTAAAATATCTTACACATGGAAAATACAGGTTTTGAGGGATGGATAGGTGGCATAGTAGTTAGGTGCTTGCCTACAAAGCCTAAGGACCCAGGCTCAATTCCCCAGGATCCACGTATGCCAGATGCACAAGGTGGCACATGCATCTGGAGTTTGTTTGCAGTGGCTAGAGGCCCTGGTGCACCCATTCTGTCCCCCACCCCTCTCAAATAAATATAAGTTTTTAAAAAAGTTTTTTGTAAATTTTTAGAAAAGTACGTTTTAAGCAAGATGTGCATTGTGGCACGAGAAGGGTTGGAAACAAACATCACCTCAAGGAATTAGTAGTCTATGAAGAGAGCTGGCAGAGGTATAGAAAAACATCATGTGAGACAGAGGCCACAGGACATTGATGATGAGGAGATTGCTCTTCATTGAAAGGACCATATGGCTAGGTTATTGAAACATATGATTTTGTCTGGGACCTCAAAAGATGGTTATACTGAACATGATAAGAAATATAATCCACTTAACCCACCACTGCTTGCTTCTCACTCAGGCACAAATCTGATAAGGTTATTCCACCATATAGAATCTGCAAGATCCCTTAATTATCTCCATGACAAAGTTGAAACATTTTGCCTCTCATTCAAAGCCTACCTTAGTATGTGGCCAACCCATATTTTCAAATCTATTACCAAAGAGTGTCCTATACCTATGACAGACTGAGATTCTTTTTTTTTTTTTTTTTTTTTTGGTTTTTCAAGGTAGGGTCTCACTGTAGCCCAGGCTGACCTGGAATTCACTATGGAGTCTCAGGGTGGCCTCAAACTCATGGCAATCCTCCCACCTCTGCCTCCCGAGTGCTGGGATTCAAGGCGTGCGCCACCACGCCTGGCTCAGACTGAGATTCTTGAAGCTTTTGCTATGTGCCCTTTTCTGTTGCTGCGTCCATATATAGAATGTCTTTGAATGAAAGGCAAAAGTTGGGGTCTATATCTTGTAAATTACTGAGGAATTTTGAATATTCTTTCAGTATTATTTTACTTATGTTTGAGACTATGTAGCTCAGGCTGGCCTCAAACTCCTCCTGCTTGACTTCCCCAGAGTCCTGGGATTATAGAAATGACCCACCATATTCCATTTTTGAATATTTTGAACAGGAGGATGACATTGTTACTAGTATGCCTTGGGAAGTTGGACACTCAGAATGACAAAAAGAGATTCCTGGAGCCATGAGCCCATGTCCCATGACTGTGTGTTGCTGCTCAGGAGGCACAAGAGACATGAAACTGCCCACTGAGTTTGATGAAGAAAGTTGCATTGTTGTTGAACCTAAAGACTTTGGTCAGTACTGTGAAAATCTCAGCAGAAATGGATCCATCAAAATATTGTTCATTACCCTGGTTTCTCTAATTGTTTCTTCTGCTGAAGTGAACTATCTCTTAAGCGCTCAGGGATGCCAAATGTCCAGTATCAGAGTTCTGGTCCAATAGTAACCAACTAAATGAAAATGTAGGTATGAATTGGATAGTAATTTTTGTCCATAAACAATTATTTTTAAAGGGAAATAAACAGGCTAATCTTAAATTATTTTAGTCTTATGCAACAAAAAATTCTTTCCCAATTAAATTTTTTTTATTTATTTGAGAGGAACAGACAGAGAAAGAGAGGGAGAGGGAGAGAGAGAGGGAGCGAGAGAGAGAGAGAGAGAAAGAGAGAGAGAGAGAGAGAGAGAGAGAGAGAATGGGTGCATTAGGACCTCCAGCCACTGCAAACAAACTCCAGATGCATGCGCCACCTTGTGCATCTGGCTTACATGGGTCCTGGAGAATTGAGCCTCGAACCAGGGTCCTTAGGCTTCACAGGCAAGTGCTTAATTGCTAAGCCCCCCAACATTTTTGTTTGTGTGTGTGCATACTTGTGTGCAGGCATGTGTGTGTATGAATGCATGTGATGGCCAGAGGAAAGCTTAGTTGGTTTGCATTTTGCCAAGTAGGTTAGACTGGCTGGCCATCAAGCCCCAGGGATCCTTTTGTCTCTGCCTGGGACAGAAGAGCTAGAGTGAGTGAGCGAGAGAAAATTAACATGCCAGGGCCTCCAGCCACTGTAATTGAACTCCAGATGTGTGCACTACTTTGTGCACATGTGCGACCTTATGTGCTTGGGTCACATTGTGCCTCTGGCTTACATGGAACCTGGAGAATCGAACATAGGTTCTTAGACTTGGCAGGCAAGCGCCTTAGCTGCCAAGTCATTTCTCCAGCCTGACACTGGGCTTTTTAAACGTGGGGTTTAAATGGAGAGATGGCTTAGCAGTTGAGTCTGTGAAGCCCAAGGACCTAGGTTCAACTCCCCAGAACCCACATAAACCAGATGTACAAGGTGGTGTATACATCTGGAGTTTCTGTGTCAAAGAAGTAAATAAAACAATTAAAAGATTAAAATATTTAAATGTGGGTTTTGGGGATCAAACCCAGGTCATAATGCTTGCCCTTTACTGAATGAGCTATATCCCTACTTGTTTTTATTTGTTTGTTTTTTGGTTTTGTTTTTAGGGCATCATCAGTTAGCCCAGTCTAGCCTTAACTGTCTTCTTGATTTATCTGTTTTATGGTAGGATCATAGGAATACCTCTAGAAAGCATTTTTCAAGACTGCAGAGTTGATTTGGAAAGTATAGTCTAGTAGACATCATTAAATTTTCTAAAGAATTTGAAATCCAAATCCCATCACATGTCAGGCCTCTAGTCCACAAGAACTCAAGATAGATAATTCAATAGATTAGCTCCCACACTTTCTTCTGTGTACAGTTGATTCTCTACAGAAAATGTTCCTTTTCCCAATCCCATAACTGTGGTAGACTTCCTCATCTTAATCTTTGAAAAGATTATGAAACATTTGCTGTGGGACATGCATCATCATTTTAAAAAAAACAGGACATTACTTCAATGGCTATGTTTCTGGGAAAAGTGAGTATAAATCAAATTTTTGTAAGTCAAATCATATTTTAAATGTCTCAGGGGAACTCATTACTTAATAAAATAGCATGGAGCGAATAATCATATTGTGATGTGGCTTTTCATAAGCCCAGGCACACCTGTATCACACTGTGTCATGGTTACAGGACTTCATAGAAGAATTTGAAGGTTGCCAGGTCTGCCTTGGACTCAAGTCAAGAGAATTAAGTTATTGAGTACTGAGGATCTTGTTACAAGGCAGTCTCATTCATAAGCTGTCCCAGCATGGATTCTATATAGTGTGTGCTTTAAAAAGATGTGGAAAACCTACTATGTTTATACATCTTAAAGTACATTAAGCAAATTAATACGTTTTGATTATGTGCGTAGATATTCTCATGTCAACCACAATCATTTGTTTTGAGTAAAGAATTTGAAAGCATGTGATGTATTAATTTAACAAATCTCTTTACTAGCAAGGAACTAAAAATAGTTTCATGTATTGAAAGCAAATACAACAATCAGATTCATGGAAAGTTAAAATGAAAAGCACTGAAGAAACAAAAAAGCATTAAAAATGATGAAAGGAAAAAGAAAGAGCATTCCATTAAAAATTATTTTCTGTTTGAATTGTTTTTGTGGCTTGTGTTGCACTGGGAGAGGCCACGGTAACCTAGAAACATTATATATCTTCACATATTAACTTTATGTGTATTGTGAAGAAAGACTTAGAGTTGTGAGGCCAGAGAGGAGTCACGCATCTTTCAGCAAGTCTCCTGGCCCTCACCATGTGGCTGAGGCCCTGTTGCATCAGGCTGTCTGGGAGATGGTCGGGACCTTCTTCATGTGAGATGAGCTAAGTCTGGTGGTGACTCATGTTGACAGTACTGAGGTCTGTAGAACTGATGTGTCAGGGCTCATGTACACAAGAGGTCCTTGAAAATATGTAACCCAAACCAAAATGCACACACATGCACACACTGGTGCCCATTTGCTTTGCAAGGTTAAGATTAAATTCAGTTACAGCAGACAGTTTCATATATATCAAACTCTTGGGCTTTACCTATTTGAAGAGACAGTCTGCCGACCAGAGGTAAAAAAGGATCACATTACAGAGAGAAATGAAAAGGACACACACGCGTGCACATATATGAGTGCATGCGCTTGCACGCGTACACACACACACACACACACACACACACACAGCCTTATCATTATTCCAAGTTACAGAGTATTAGAGAGCTTGGAGCTCCAAATAGTTTCATTTATTATTATTATTATTGGTTTTTCGATGTAGGGTCTCACTGTAGCCCAGGCTGACCTGGAATTCACTATGTAGTCTCAGGGTGGCCTCAAACTCTTAGAGATCTTCTTACCTCTGCCTCCCCAGTGCTGGGATTAAAGGTGTGTGCCACCATGGCTCATTTATTATTTTTTACTACACAGAGGGCACTGTACTGATTATACACATTGTTTTTAATCTTTTTAAAAAAATTAAGTAGAAACTTTGATGCACACATCATGTGTTAGTACCCTCATTTTCCTCCTCCCTGCCCCCCCACTCCACTGAGGGCCTCTTCCTCAGTGGGACTGCTGATATTCCCCATGGGATTGTGGGTTATGAGTTGTGGGAGCAGCAGTCAGTCATTGTAGGGGGAGGCAATGCCTCTGGATATTCCCACCCAAGCTGTGGCTCTTACAATCTTTCCACCCCCTCTTCTGCAAAATTCCCTGAACCTTAGTGAGTGTTAATATTTTTAATTCTTACAATAGTCCTACAAGATATACATAATCATTTCCATTATACATAAGAGAAAATAGAGACTCAGAGAAACTCAGTAATTTGTCTAAAGTTACAGAGTTGGTAAAAGAGAGCATTGGGATTTGGACCTTTAATAGTTTGACTCACAGAATATAAAAATTCTGTCTTGCTACCCAAGAGTTTATCTAATGCACAATGTCTCTGAAATGGGAATACTTCCATTTTTTTTCTAACAGCAGCAACCAAGGCTTCCAAAACATTTTTTTCCCCCACATACAAACCCCATGCAGGAAATCGCATGTCTATGTCCATGCTGCAGATTATAAAAACAAAACAAAACAAAGTTTGGTCAGGCATGGTGGTGCACACCTTTAATCCCAGCACTTGGGAGACGGTGGTAAGAGGATCGCCCTATATTCCAGGCAGCCTGATACTCCAGAGTGAGTTCCAGGTCAGCCTGGGCTAGAGTGAGACCCTACCTCGAAAAAACTGAAAGAAAGCCGGGCGTGGTGGTGCACGCCTTCAATCCCAGCATTTGGGAGGCAGACATAGGAGGATCGCCATGAGTTCGAGGCCACCCTGAGACTCAATAGTGAATTCCAGGTCAGCCTGGGCTAGAGTGAGACCCTACCTCGGAAAACAAAAACAAACAAAAAACCCCCCAAAAAAACTGAAAGAAAAGAAGCTTGGTGAATTTATAGCAGGGTCTCTCCTTCAAGATGCATGCCTACAGAGAGGAAGGGTGATGTGTAAACAAAAGCTGTAACATAAGGAAGAAGAAATAGAAACCCTAGACTTGTCAAGAATATGGGAGGGGGGAGGGAAGTGGGGGTAAAGGAGATGTCAGTCACACAAGGATCCAGGAAGCCTCGCCAGTGGCATTTGCCCTCAAAGCCCAGTGGTCTATGGAAATGTCTGCACTGGGCCAGAGGAGACATAGTTTGTAAATAGACTCCTTTGTGCCACTGAGGCAGAGAGCAGGATTGGAAATAGAATTCCTGATCTCAGACAAGAAAACCTGGCCAGGTACCTTATGGAGAATGGTGCTTCTTCTCAAGCCTCAATGTTCCAGCGAATGGCCTGTGAAAATGTCAACTTGGATTTGGTAGTTCTAATTGGGGCTCGAGATGTTGAATTTCTGAGAACGGCTGCGCGCTGCTGGATGCTGCTAGACCTGCGAACATCACCTGGAGAGTATCCGCATAGCCAGGCACAGGGCGTGAGTTTCGCCGCGGACTTACTGAGTCACAAAGTCTGCGCGTTAATAAGATCCCCAGGTGATGCCTTTGCACACCGAGCTTTGGAAACAAAGCTTCTAGAGGTGATTTAGTGGAAGGGATCCAAATGGGGGCAGGGGGAGAAGGCTGGCACCATGCGCCAGCAGCAGTCTGGTTTCTTTCTGGAGCTCCATTTCCCCCAGGGCAGAGAATTTTTGCCCCGTGAAGTGACTCCTCCTGATCTTAAACCAGTAGCAGCTTGCCTCATAATCCTCCAATGCTGGGTTCCTTCCCACCCCAGCCCGTGCTTCCCCGGGGCGCTCCAGCTGTTTCCCACCCCCCACGCCCAGGCGGCTACTGTGCACAGCTGGGGCTCTGCGCGGCGACGGGGAGCGCCCGGGCTGCGGCGGTCGGGGAAAGCCAGGCGGGGGCGCCGCAGACCAGGCTGTGCGGGCGGAGCCGAGCCTGGAGAGGGCGGCCCGGGCGGGGGAGCGCGGGCTCGGCGGCGACCGGTGCCAACCCGCGCGGCCTTGGCGCGGCCCCGCATTCCCACACCGCACGAGCGGGCGGCTGCTCACTACCTGGGAGGCGGCGCGCAACCTCCCTACCTGTGTTTCCCAGACCGTTTGGGAAAACGGTTCCCCAGCCTCGTGGGCCTGCAGTCATCCGAGCAGCTCGCGGGGGCTGGTGGGGGGTGGTGGAGGAGGGAAGAGCTGCAGATTAGAATTCCTGAGCTGAGTAGGGGCCTCGGAGGTTTAAAAAGAAATACTTATGTCTACCGTTTAACATCGCTGCCATCATTCTTAAAACCGAGCACCCCTTTCGTAGGCTTCTGGAATTGGGGAGCGGGTGGGTGTTACAAGACTAAGAGGAGGGAGCAGGAGCCTTCAGCCCAGTGATTTCCTAAGCAGTCCGGGGACGCAAATGCAATTTACAGAAGGGCGAATTTTACAAGGTAGAAGAGGTAGCTGGGCAGCCCACGGTGGCCGCAGATCGCCGCCTGGCCTGCTGGCCGGGAACGAGGCGCGCTCGGTCGGGCCGCAGAGCAAGCAGCGCAGGACGATTTCGCTGGAAGAGGAGCCGGCAGGAGCCGGGGGTCCGCGCGCGGCCCGGAGCTGCGACCCGCCGCCCTCAGAGACACCCCCCCCCCCCAGTCCCGGTCCCCGCAGGCGCTCGAGAGCCGGGCTGGCCCTGCGCCTCGCCCGCAGCGCCGCCTTCCTTCCCCTCGAGCTGCGCTTTCCAGGCCGTGCGCGGCTGGAGGTGAACATCTTCCGCAGCCGCCCAGGCCGCGACGTGCGCTCCCGTCCCCGCACACGCACACGCGTACCAGCATGTGTGCGCTTCTCCCAGGATGTGACACACACACACACACACACACACACACACACACCCTGGAGTCTGTGAACATTTCCCGAAGCCTACGTGTTCGGTCCCGAGGCTGTTCCCCAGGTGTGTTCAAACTTTCGCGAGTGTGCGCGCGTGTCTCCACCCTCTCCCTCCACCCCTAACCCCCGCCCGTGCGGGGCGAAGTCGTCCTATATAGCCATGATAAATATCCCTGTTGATCACTTGATTGATTACCTCCCTGAAAGGTCACGCGGGCTCGCAGTAATTTCCTTTTGCCTAAGGCTCCCTTTTCACTTTTACTCCGGCACGACAGCTCCTAGTACACGGGGATCTTTATTTTTTATTTTAACCCCTAAATGCAACCCCTCCCGAAAACAATGCAGACAAGAAAAATCGAATAAAATCAACTTGAGACCTTTTCGCTCTCTAGCAGCCTCCCTCCCAATCTCGCTCCTAGCTTTCTCGACGCCTCCACCCTCTCCTACACGGGGCCCCTCTTCTCAACTCAAATGTATTGTGGACACTATTTAATAGATGAGTGTCTTGCAAGTAAACTCAGGAGTCCCTTGGGTCTGCATTTCATGTCTGTGACTCTCTCCCTTTCTCTCCTGCGGACTGAAAATTCGGATTTAAACCACTAGACAAGCTATTAATTTAGCTAGGCTACCCAGGGTCCTGAACCCAATTAATTTCTAATAATTATAGCCCAAGGGGGCTAGATAGATCTCTCTGCCTCTTTCTTTTATTGCCACACCACGCCACCGAGGTCAGCGTATAATAATAAAGTGTATATTTTGAAAGCGATCTCCAGAACAGTGAGTTATTACAGTGAATGAAAATTGTTTCCATTTTGGCTAATTGAGCCCCTGGCCGAAAGCTGGAACTCTGAGACTAAATAAAGAGGACTGTTTCATTTCAGGACTGCCTACCTCTGGTCACCCAGCAAGAGTTTAATTTCTTAACAGCCAACCCGAAACCCAACGTTGGGTAAACAGTATTAATAATTGCATTACAATGATTAAATTAATCTTGCTGGTAGCCAGGCGAATATAGGTTGGGATTCAATAGTACGAAGTTCACTGCACAAAGACAATAGGCCAAGAAATACCTCCGTAAAGAATCAAAACTTTCTTCCAGCGATACTGTGGGGCTGGCTTAATGATAACTCGGTGAAGAAAAATTTCCGGTTGTATGTAATATATTGAAAATCGATTCTGGGTCGTTTTAGCATTAATTAAAGAAACATTTGGAGACGAGATATACTTGCTCATCTCTTCCTTTTCAATAACTCAAAAGAAAATTAAAACAAACAAACAAACAAGCCAAACAGCCAGTAAGCTCATAGATTTTCCAAGAAGTCACTGCTTCCCGGACGGCTCCGCTCCCATTGGAGGACAAGCAAGAGAACGTGGGTCCCAAACTACCGGCTCCCTAGGAAACGAATTTCAGCAGAAGGAAGGCGGGTGCGTGTGGAGGGCTGAGAGGGCAGCTCAGCCAACTTGTAAGAGGCCTGTTTTCTGTGGAGCCAGGCACCGCCTAGACCTTGGGCCAGAGGTGTTGGCAACTCCTGGGGCTGCAAGTGAGAGTCACCTGCTCGGGTCTCACCCCTGGGACTGGGGACAGGTGGAAGTGACGGGACCAGGCTCTTGGGCGTGAGAGCCCGCGCTAGCAGGCGCAGGGGCCACCGCTGAGCAGGTGACATACCATCGCTTTCTGCTTAGTGGCATTCACTCCATCTGGTTTGAACACACTTGAACTAGCGAACTTAGTTCTTTTAATACTGCACATTTAGGGCAGGAAACAAGTGATGGTGAAAGAAAAAAGAAAGAAAGGAAAGGGTGAAAAAAGGAAAAGAAACAGCACAGAGGTGTGAGCATTTAAAAAAGAGAAGGTACTGTGAATGCTTTCATTTGTTCATTTACTTATTTTTTTAAAGAATGGTACCGTCTTTTTTTTTTTTTTTAATAATGCCTTGCCCTGGGGACACAAAAGACTGTTCATTATTTCAGTTAGAAAAGGTCGAATTCAATCATGTTCCGAAACTTTTCGACAGACCAAGGAAAAAGACCCTTACACGGAATGATGATGACACCCTGGGGACTTTAAAAACCAGAAGGGATGGGTGGCCCAGTCCCATTTTGCTGTCCCCAATTCCATGCCTTTCTATAAAAGTTTAAAAAACAGGAACCTTTACACATGGGGACTGATTGGATTCATGTCAATCTTCCATCTCCCACCCAGCTGCCTTCAAAGACCCCAGTCTACCCTGTAGCCCACCTTGTGCTTCATATTTTTTTGGCAGAAACAAGTACAGCTTCACAAGTAGGGTCTAGCTTTTAATCACAGGGTTAGGTAACATGGCCCCTTCCTTTCCCAGAGAATCCTTTCAGGTCCCTGTTTTCTCCTCCAAGGGAACCCAGATATTGATGGATCTCTTGGGGGTGAGGTGAAGGGAATCCATGGAAAGGTGTGGCGAAGGGTGGTAGTTCCCCAGTCTTTTTTTTTTTTAATTATACATATATATTTTTAAAGCTCCACGGGGTGACGGTTGAGTGAAAAGTCCCAGACAGCATATGCTCCTGTCTAGGATACTCAGCTGTCCTGGGTTGCCAGGTTCTGGAATGTTCCTCCTGGGGAGGCTAAAGCCTTTTAGGCTCTGACAGTGTGTCCTGCTGAGCTATCTGCCCCCAGAAAGTCCCTTACTGACCAGAGGCAGCTATGTGAACTTCTTGCCTGCACGCCTAATGTGTTTCCCTAGAGATTCTGTCTCCTTTCCAAAGTCTCTGGAGCCTCATTTCTCCTCATGCTTTGGTCAGAAGGAAGGCCAGTACACCTTCTAAACTGAGAGGAGCTGGTAAATGCACATTTGGGCAATTTTTAAAGTCATAGAGCCTTGGGGACTCAGGGTGTAGTAGAGGCTGGTGCCTTTGACATTCCGTGTAAGCACACACTGGGGTGCGCAAGGTAATGGGAGCTGCATTCAGGTATGGTAAAAACCCAGGTGTCTCTAGTCTCGGGGGTGGGGTGGGATGGCAGAATTCCCTGGAGCCTATGTGTGTGGGCACCAGAACCTTCTCTTTTGGAAGTTCTTTCACTCCTGCAATGTGTTATTTCTTTTTTTTTCTCCCCCTTCCCTTTCTCATATTTCAAGGTTACACATCTTTCTCCCTTGGGACCTGTAGCTAGGTTCTCCAGGGAACTGTATCTTAGCGCCAAATGCCCCTGGAATTACACAGTTTTGGAGAAAGAAAAAAAAAAAAGGCAGATTGGAGTGAATCCTTTAAACTTGATTCTCTGTGCCATTGAAATCCTGAAGGGGTTAACCCTTGCTATTCGCTTTCTAAACTCTTCATCCTAGCTTTGACAAAAAAAAAAAAAAATACCAACAGGTGCAACTAGAATTCGTGGGGATCCTCTTCCCTGCCCCGTCTCTGCCAAAACCGGTGCCAAGGTCCGGCTTCCCTCTTTCCTTTCTTTCACCCAAGCATTAAGAATGTATTGTTGCAGCTCCCACACTGAAAAGATTGTAATTTTCTTTTATGATATCTGGCAGGATTTGAAACAGATATTAATGGAGACATAAATAGCACATGGAAGGTATTGAACATAACTGTTTAATGCAAGGAGGTCGTACCAATAGGAAACTACGCGGAGTTGGGGTTCATTCATACCTTGAACACACCAAACCCCTTTTTGTCCCCATTCCTGCCAGCTCACCTCATTTGTAAATGGTATAATTAAAGAAAATCTTCAACAATTTTTTTTTTTTGGTAGTTTTTAGTTATGCCTACGGTTTCCCCTCTTTTCCTTCTTCTCCTGACCCTGGAGGTGGCAGGTTTCTGCGGGCGGGTGGAAATGGCAGGCCGGCTGAACTGCAGCAGGAGGCCGGAAGGTGACAGCCGACCTTAGGGGAGGCCGGAGGTCTCGGGTGTCAAATGCCTGAGTTGGCTGGACTTGGGAAACTGGCAGAGCGATTGTTGCTATTTGGTGGTAATAAGTGACAGAAATGTCCCTAGGATAGCAGCTAGTATCGGTCTTCCCTCAAACTAAGAAAGAAACAGCTATTTAGGAAAGCGGAAGCCGCAGTAAACTTCAGTAGTAGAAGCCTTGGCAGATTTTCCAAGTTCAAGACGATTCTCACTTTTTCCCCTGAATCTTTCGTCTAGGGATCAGTCCTTCTCCTACCTCGTTAGCAGAGGGAAATCATTACCTTGAAGTTTGTAATTTTCTTCTCTACTCTTGTTTTCCCCATGGATGCCATAAAGAAAGTCCTGCAGTTTACGGTGGGACAATGCTAATAATAGCTATGATACAAGCTTTCTGCTAATGCCAACAGAGCCAATTCCTTGCCCCCAAGAATCAATTCTCTGTCCAAGACTTTTCATTTCTTTCTCTTTTTTTTGGGGGGGGGCGAGGTGTCTGCTCCCCTCCAGCCTCTTGTCTCGCTCCCCGCCCCCCACTGCCCTTCCCGTGGCTCCTTTTCTCCGCCTCCTCGGCGATTGCCATCTGACAAGATCTCCAAATCAAAGTGATAAATCGCTCCAAACTTTTTTTGGCGGCGCTGAGATGTTGGAGGGGCGTCTAGCGCGCATGTGCGAAGGTGTCCAAACTGACAATGCTAGAGAGATAGCGAGTGTGGATTGAGAGAAAGAGAGAGAGGGAGGGAGAGAGAGTGAAAGACGGAGTAAGTGTGGAAGTGTGTGTGTGTGTGTGTGTGTGTGTGTGCGCGCGCGCGCGCGTGTGTGCGTGTGACAGAGGGAGGGAGGGGAGGAGGGAGAGAGAGAGAAAGAGAGAGAGAGGGAGAGAGCAAAAGAAGGAAAAGATCCAAGAAAAAAAAAAAAAACCAACCACACACCAGCGGCTGCAGGACTGGGCACAGCATGAGATCCAAAGGCAGGGCAAGGAAACTGGCCACAAGTAGGTGCAATATCCCTTTTCTACTGGCTTTCCCCCCTCTGCCATCTTGCATATCTGTCTCGTGCGGGGGGGGGGAAGAGGGGGGGGGGGAGAGAGAGAGAACGAACGAGCTGCTGCAGCGCCGGGCCCGGGGTGGAGGGCAGACGCAGCGCAGTCCCCAGCAACCTGCCGGTTCCAGCCTCCGCGCCCGGGTTGCTGGCTTTGGGTGGCAGAAGAGCCCGGGCAGCCCTGAGCTGGGCACCGGGACCAGCTGTGGCAACTTTGGGTGGGGGTGGGGGCAGGAACAACAGGGTGGGAGGGAGGAGAGAGCGCGAGAGTGAGCTTGGAGGGCTGGGGGGGGGGGGGAAGAGGAGAGTGTGTCCCCCTCCCCTCCCCTTCCCCCAGGTGGGGGTGAGTCAACTCTGGCCAACCAGCTAGTCCCGGGAGTGGGAGGAGGGTGGGGGGAGCGGGAGATGGGGGCGGCGGGGCCGGGAGCGAAGGGAGCCTCTCCGAGCCTGGGTTTCTTTTCTGGGCTTTGGGATGGGTTGGCGGCGAGGAGGGAAGCGCCGCGGTGGAGTTGGGAAAAGTTGGCGCGGCGGCCGCTGGAAGTTGCGCGGGCGATCGGGCTGCGGCGAGCCGCGGCTGCGGTAGTGGGCGCTGTGCGCTCGGTCCTGCTCGGCGGCGCGGGCTCGGTCGCGGGGCGGCGGGAGGAGAGTGCCAGAGACAAAGCAGGGCAGCCGTCTGGGGATGGGGGCTCCGGCCTGGCGAGAGAGGGAGGGAGGAAGAGAGAGTGAGAGGGGGTGGGGAGAGGAGAGAAAGAGAAGAGACCGAGGAGAGGAAGGAGAGAGAGAGAGGAGAGAAAGAGAAGAGACCGAGGAGAGGAAGGAGAGGGGGAGACTGAGAGATGGAGACAGACAGACAGACAGACAGACAGACAGACAGACAGACAGAGAGGGAGAGCGAGCCAGCTAGCTCCCGGCTCCGCGGAGCCCCGGGCAGGTGGGGAGAGAAGCCGCCGCGCCAGCGCTGGGTCGTGCCGGGAGCCCAGGGCGCACGGCCAGCGGGGACAGCCGCCGCGGGAACCGGGCCGAGTGGGCGCGCTCCGACCCGCGAACCCGGGGGGGCGGGGGAGGGTGGCTGGAGGAGTGCCGAGTGACCCCCAGGGGGCGGTCTGCCGGAACTCCTGGCGGTGGAGAGGGCACGGCCCAGCCTGCCACTCTGGGTGCTGCCGGGGTCCCGGTCAGCCATCCTCCCCGGCGCCCCCTGTCTGCCCGGCGCGGAGCAGCCATGGTCACGCGGGACAAGGGCGATGGGGTCTGCGGGGGGCCGACGGGACCCCATCCCACCCCCTCCACTCCTTCAACGAAAGGCTGGGGGCGGGGGACTCGCCAAGGCTGTGCGGGAACGGCGGACAAGACCCGCCCTTCAGCCGAGACGGTGGGCGGCGGGGCTGGGTGTGGCGGGACGCGTCTGCGGGGAGTCGGATGGGAGCAGTCCGCAGGTCCTCCCGCGGGGTCGCGGCTGCTGGGAGAGGGGACAGGCCGCCGCCTGCTCGCCCGCTCTTGCTCTTGCAGAACCCAGAACTCTACTCAAGTGATTTTGCTTGTGGACCGGGGAAAGGAGATGTGGGTGGAAAGATTTTCCCCAGTAAAGCCCCTGGCGTCCCCCTTCCCGCCCAGTCCGTTGCACACAGGAACCCCGCGCCGCGCTGCAGGCGCTCCACGCCGCGCCGCCCGCGGGACCACGCAGCAGCCGTGCCGGGAAGTCGCATCTCCCGCGCGCGCAGCGTCCCGGACGTTGTCATCCTAGACGCTTCTCCATTTCACACACACACACACACACACACACACACACGCACTCCCTAAAGACTCCCCCCCCTCACCGGGTCTCAGGGGGCAACCTAAATATAAAGCTGTCTGGGTCATTAGTCTTATTTCTTTTTCGGATGTCGCTCATTTCGCTTTGCTGTCTCACTGCACCAGTTTAACTGTCCTGTAGGCTTTTAATTGAGTTTGATGTCTTTATTTTCATCCGAGAGGGAATAAATGCACATATATTTGGCGGAGGCTCGAAGGCTTCAATTCCCTGTAAAGGTTAGGGGTGTGTGTGTGTGTGTGTGTGTGTGTGTGTGTGTGAGAGAGAGAGAGAGAGAGAGAGAGAGAGAGAGAGAGAGAGAGAGAAAGAGAGAGAGAGAGAGAGAGAGAGAGAGAAAGAGAGAGATTGGGAGGGGGCAGGGAAGCTGTTTGGACCGTGCAGAAAGTTGTGAAATGAAAACTAAGGCTTTGCACCGCGCCTCCTGGCCGGGCATCTGGCAAAGTGAAAGCAGAACACGAAATCTTTGGAATTTTCTTCAGCAACACCCCCCTCTCACTCCCAGCTATTTTAAATTGCCAAGCAAGCCCACGCTGTCATATTAAAATGACACCTCCCAGTCCACCCGATACCCAAACTACACCTCGTTTCTGATCTGATGTTATTTGTCCTTCAGCCGATGAGAGAGACATTTATTTTGTCTCCCCTGGGGAAGGTTGGCCCACGGACTGTCTGAAAGCTTGTTCCGAACTTCCAAACTTTGCCTGCTGAGTCCCAGGTTCCTGCTTGCAGGACTAAAGCCTAGGTTTCTTCAGGCGCCTTCCTCAGACACAAGCGCTGTTTTGTGCAATTTCTTCTGTTACCATCTAAGTAATAAAGGAAATCATATTTAAACTGCGGGCTTTTGCATTTTAAAGCACTATTTCCTTTGGCTGAGCAGCGCGTGCAGACTCCCGCAGTCAGTTACCTAACAGAGACCTCGCTGCTCTGGTCGTAACGGCCTTCTCTCTCTCTCTCTCTCTCTTTCTTTCTTTCTTTCTTTCTCTCTTTCTTCTGGGTTAAGAAGAGGTAGCGTGAGCAGCCTATTTTCTGGAGAAAACTACCCTCATCGTGGCAAAAGTGAACATTACAATGGATACAAATCACACAGAAATAGTTGTTTCGTTATTCCTTTTGTCTTTTGTAAATTCCTCTGGTAGTCATTAAGTCCAGCGTGGTCCTGGCCACCGTTTCGCAGCTTATGGACAGATATGTGAGACCGCATACCTTGAGAACATCCCCTGAAGCTACAGGGCATTCTGAGTACACAGCCCGGCTCCAATTTGTAGGGCTTATTTTTACACAATGGGTGAAACTGACAATTTCGTTGCAAACTATACGAGAGGATTTAAAAGTTAAAATTAAAAAAAAAATACAGGAGAACTCAAGAAGAGGTACATATATACTGTGAAAGCCTCTGACTTAAATATTTCTACCTTTAAGACAGGCCAAGTCTGGCAGCGTCTGGAGTCTTCTCAGCCGGTTTGATTTTTAGGCAATTCCGAACTGCACCTGGGCCTTGCCAGAATTGCCAGTCGCAACCCCTCCTGATGAGTGGGAAGTGAGGTAGAGTGTACCGTGCCTATCTACAGCGCACAACACTGAGGGGACCCCCGCCCTACTTCCCAAACTGATAACAGGCAGGATTCCAATCACAGCAATGAACCAGTTGCACGGAGTAACCTCTTTGGCACCCCCACCCCCAAGTCTCATAAAGATGCAGAAGGTGTTGATGTCTGGGAGACCTTGGTGGCTAGGTGGGGAGGGGTTTGTGGGGCGGGGTGAGGCGGTTCTCATACTTGATCTTGATTTTCAAACAGGCTCCACGTGGGAAAGGTAGATGGCTACACTTCCTTCTGCCCTTAGACACCTTTCCTTCGCCAGCCCCGCTCGTAGGAGAAGGAACGTGGGGCAGCGGTCTGGGCACCGCTGGCTCCTTGAATGTCTGCCTCATTTGGGCTTCCATTCATCCTTAAGAAAACTGAATTGAAAGAAAGTGTTGCTTTTAAAGTATGCATTTACTTGTTTATTCCAGGCTGCTTTGCAGGAGTAAAAATGTTCTCCCGGAGGAGGCTGAGGCCCCTTCTAGGAAGGCGGTTTATTTGCCATTATCCGACTATTACCCGGGCTTAGGGATTCTTTCTTTATTACATTTGGCAATTTGAGCACAGTGTTCCTGCAGCAGCGTTTTGCCGAGTTTAGTACCCCCTCCCCGTCCGTGTCTGTGTTTAGGGGAAGGTTAATTACACATTTCAGTCTCCCCTCATCTCCAACTCCGTGGGAGGGGACAGCTCATTACCTTCAAGGCAAGGCTGGAAGGCAAGGCTGTTTTACCTAGGTTTTTATTCGCAGGGAGAGCGTGTGTGTGTGTGTGTGTGTGTGTGTGTGTGTGTGTGTGTGTGTTGGGGGGGGGTCTCACGGCTTGGCGAAGGTGTTCCTATGACAGTGTCTAAGTGTGAATGAGCTTGGCTTTGAGGGACGCTGCCCACGCAGCCTTTTCCAGCCAAGGCCTTTCCCTGTTGGGGGTGGGGGCTAGTCTCTTCTGCTGACATTCGAGACTGAAGTTTACCGAATCGAAATTCACTAGTCATTCTACCAAGTTTTTTTTTGTTCCCTTCTCTTCATTTTCTTGGAACATAATGAGCCTTCTAAGCAGTTTCTCCTTAAACATTTGAATGTTTGATTGTTCGTTTTGTTTTACTTTTGGAAGTTGAGGCCAGGTTAGTGGAGGCTACAGCTCTGACCTGGAGGAGGAGGGCCACAGCTGGGGTCACCTGGGTGGATTTTCTATCAGCTAGGAGGGCAGGGGAGCACCTATTAGTTTCCATCTGTATGCCAACTCCATTGCTTCTCTTCTGACATCTCCCTACCATATGCTGGAAGCCCATCGTGGGGTGGAGGGACTTTCCTGATTCTGGTCACTGGCTCTTTCAGGGTTGCCAAGGTACCAGGAGCCACTCCGAGTTCCATTCTTTGGAGCCCACTACACATTTAGAGAATGTGACCCGTTTGTAGCATGCCAGTGGGGGATGCAGAGGTCTCAGGGGAGACAGGGCTCTTGGTGTCCATTGTGAAGTACCTCTCTGCATTAACTCTCTCATCACCAACCCCACCCCCCCCAAGTTGGTCTCAAGGATTTGACCAAACTTCTCACAACTACAACCTCAGGCTGCTGCGAAGCCCAGCACACAGCTCCCTCAGAGGAGCAGAGTATTTCATGACAGTGTAGACACACAACCAAGGTACTGGTGAACTCTTCCGCAAAGGAGAGACCCACACTCATTCACTCCTTCTGCAGGACGACTTCCTCTGTGGCCCCTAAGTCCCAAGTGAGAAGCTTTGGGGAAGGAGATGGGATAGGAGGGGACAGGCAGAAACCAAATGATGTCAGGCACTTTTTTTTCTTTCTTTCTGGAGTGGTGGTTAACCCTCCAGTAGAAGTTGCTGTCTAGGCATTTTGCTTTCTGGTCTGTGGGGTCTGCCTTTCTTCCCCTGAGAGGCTCACTGTGAATTCCCTCATAATTTCCCCACTCCACCAGCCACCATCCTATTTCTAAAATTAGATGCCCTCCTCTTCCCACTCTTCTGGACTTCTGAAGAGCTTAGCAGGAATTCTCAAAGAACCTGGCTGTGTAGTGAGGGCAACTGTGAGGAAAGAGGAAAAAGAAGAGGGAGAGATTGGAATACCTCCCCCTTGCTATATGGAAGAAAAAAAATAATTGTTGCCCACCACCTTTGCTTACTTGCCATACAAGAAACTTCAGAGATGTTTCTGCACAGGGAAGAAACTGTTTACAAATCTCTTTCGAAGTGTGACATATTGCTCTAGTTCAGCACTAAAAAGCTAAACACACTTATCCTCCTTTGAAGTGCCCTGGCTGAGGCAGCTTATTTGAGAGTGGTTCAGATATTACTGTGGGTATAACTAATGGCTTCTACCTTTTTAGCTCAAGTGGGAGGAGAGAAAGGCCTGAATTCCTTGTCCAATGGGTCCCTCTGGAGACTGGGTCCTGGCTCCTGGCCAGTGCTGTACAATGTCAACATTGAATATTTGAATTCCCAGACTCCATTTAACAAGTTTCTAAATAAATAAACTCATTGTGCGTCTGTGTTTAAAATTATTTCACCTCTTTCATAAAAGCTTATTACATTCATCTTTTGACTTGATTTTTTTTAAAAAAATAAACAAACAAACATAGCTTAAGGCACTTTAATAACCAGATTTTTACAATATGCATGTATCTCAAACTATTCTTTGCACTTGGGACTGGGTAGGAGCTCTTAAAAAGGATCTTGAGCTTCTTCTGTGTGATCTGAGAGTGAAGTATAATAAAAACAAAACCACGCAGTTCAGAAAGTCAGCGAAATAGCAATCGTATCTAAAGGAAGGCTTCATTATGAAAACAATGCCTTGAGTTCTTTGACAATTTTGAATTCTGAGTGTTTCAGGGGGCTTCACTCATGTGGCCTTAAAGAGTATTTGTATAGATACCTCCCATTCCTCAGAGGCTCCAAAGGCAGGTGTAGAACTCTGCAATAGAGTTTTGTTTTTAGGCATTTTTTTTTCTGCCTCCATCTTTGTCAATTGAAAGGAGTAGATACATAGATATTATCCTTGTATTTCAGTTTGGTCAAAATTCCACATGAATCCTACCATTTTATTAATTTCTCAGAGCATTTTTGTCAGTGCTTTTATGCAATTGGGACATAGTAGTTCTAAAAAGTGCATTTTTAAAAAAAGGCAAGTTCTAGGCCTCCTGCAAGTATGGACTTCATCTGGAGTTATTAGGAAAGAAGGTAGAATTTACTTTAATTTGTGTGTGTAAAGTACACTATTAAAAAGAATGGGATTTGAAAGGGCACATAGCAAAGCCCATAACATTTAGCTGGTAATGTGGAAAGCTCAAAGCCAAGAAAAGAAATATCACCAACCCATTGAAACCCTGAAATAGATTACAATGACCTCAGTCATTTTCATTTTTAAAAATAATAGCCATGATTAAAATGGGGGGGGAGTGTTTTAGTTGGAACCGTTCTCCTCTGCATTATTATAAAAGCTGCTTTGTGGTTAAAGGACCATTTCATTGTAGAGAAAAAAATGCAAGGGAATTTTTAATCAAATTCCTGACTCTTTAAAAGTGTTCATTCTTGAATTACTTTTATTTTTGATTTTAGTTATTTTTTAATTTAATTTTTATCTTTTTTTACACATCTGAGGTGGCAGCTTCTTTTATGTGATCACTGAGGACCTCAGGTCTTTTATTTGAGAGAGAGCTAGAGAGGGCGGGAGAGGGAGAGAGAGAGAGAGGGAGAGAAAGAGAGAGAGAGGGAGGGAGGGAGAAGGAAAGTGGTTCACCAGGATCTTTAGTCACTGCAATCGCACTCCTGTTGTATGTGACACCTTGCGCACATGCACGACCTTGCGCACATGCACGACCTTGTGCATGAGTCCCCTTGTCTGTCTGGCTTATGTAGGATATGGACAGTTGAGTACGGGTCCTTAGGCTTTGCAGGCAAGCACCTTAACTGCTAAGCCATCTCTCTAGCCCTTGATTTTAGTTGTTTTATTCAACAGCAAACATGCTTTTGGCTTGTATATTCAGCCAAATCATTGGCTCTTAACTTTTATAATAATTCTGAAGGAGAAATTTATTTGGAAGATAGATGCTATTAATTCTTTTAGTAAGCACCTACCTAGGGGGTCAGTGACATGTAACAGGAAGGACTAAAACTTCCTTAACCTTGTTAAGAATCTGCCCAGGGAATTACATTTGTATGTCACTGTTGTTCAAGTGTTGACATGTATTTATTTATTTAACTTTCTTTCTCTCTTTCTTTTTTTTTCTTTATCAAGGTAGGGTCTTATTCTGGCTCAGACTGACTTGGAATTCACTGCAGTCTCAGGGTGGCCTCGGTACTCACAACAATCCTCCTACCTCTGTCTCCTGAGTGCTAGGCTTAAAGGCGTGCACCACTATGCCTGGCTCAAGTGTTGACATTTACAAGTCTTGGTATAGACAGCAGTTAGTAAAGTTTGGTGATATTTTATATAGTACATATCAACAAAATCCTGTTGTGTACTAGGTCCTGGTTGTGGCAAACCGTGAGTCTCATGAACACCTCAGATGTGAAATGTACACAGCTGTGTTTGAGTGCAATATAATCCCTGATTGAATAGCTGGGTCAGCTTCAAGTTACTGGATGCTTCTTGTGAAGTGGGAACAATAATGTCTAGGTATATTTACTTGCGTAGTAGGAGTAATGATGACACTCCTACACCCCACAAATTTGTCAAGTGAGAGCAATGATGCCACTTCTATTTCTGAGTATCATTACTTGCAAGGTTACAGTAATGATACCACCATCCTCCTTGAGTATCTTTAGTCCTGGATGTGGGAACAATAACATCACCATCCCAGGGCTGCTGCGAGGGTTCAATGGGGGGGGGGATATTTTACAGTATTTAATTCTCATGGTGTCAGTCAATAAATCTTAATAATTTCCTGTCTGATTTATCACAAATTTTTTGATGAGGAAATATCTTTTTTCCCTTTCTAGTCTATGCTCTAATCTACTTTCAGTTTTAGAAGTATTTACATGTCTATAACAAACATTTTGTTTGTCTTCTAAAGAAATATGCTCTTGAATAAAGGAAGAGACTATTGAAAAGCCGAACATTTGACCAGGCATGATGGCACACGCCTTTCACTCCAGCACTTGAGAGGCTGAGTAGGATTGTTGTGCAGTTGAGGCCACTCTGAAGCTACAGCATGAGTTCCAAGTCAGCCTGGGCTAGAGTGAGACCCTACCTCAAGAAAAATTGAGCATAAGAAAACAATTTATGCTAATCCAAACTAGGTGGTAAATTTATCTGAAAACGTGAGAAACTTGCTTATTTGTGTGTGTGTGTGTGTGTGTGTGTGTTTAAATACAAAGTAATTGAGATTTCAACTTTTCTCTATAGATTTTGGCATTGTGTAGTTACACAGCCAAAATTTATTTACGCATGTGTTTCAGTTGTCATCAGAATATAGCCCTTCCTACACAAAAATGTGACTTTTAGTGGAAGAAGCTTGCAAGTCCTTTCATTATCTAGCTGGGTTGCTCCTCCCCAAAGGATGAGGCTGGACAAAAACCAAATTTGTCAACTCAAATTCCTATGATGATTTGCAGGTGTGATATTGGAGCAAAGCAAGCATAAAGCCCTGTCCTATTTTTACTTACTTATTTATTTACAAGGAGAGAGCTGGGTATGGTGGCGCACACCTTTAATCCCAGCACTAGGGAGGCAGAGGTAGGAGGATCACCGTGAGTTCGAGGCCACCTTGAGACTATATAGTTAGTTCCAGGTCAGCCTGGATTAGAGTGAGACCCTACCTCAAAAAAGAAAAAGAAAAAGAAAAAGAAAAAAAAAAAAAGAGAGACAGAGAGAAAGAGAGAGAGAGAAAATAAATATGGTGCACCAGGGCCTCCAGCCACTGCAAACCAACTCCAGATGCATGTGCAACTTTATGCATCTGTTGATACATGGGCACTGGGGAACTGAACCTGGGTTGTTAGGCTCTACAGTCAAGTACCTTAACCACTGGGCAATCTCTCTAGCCCTTTATAGCATTTTTATTTAATTTTGAGCCTGGGCCTTTGTGTTCCCGAACAAGAGGGAGTGGTTGGGTGTTGTGGCAAGCTGGCAGCTCAAGTCTTTTCTGAAGCTGGCTTCTGCCCCACAGCTTTAGCTTGTTGCTGTCTTTGGGCAAGGCGTGGAGTAAGGGCATGGGCCCAGGTCTGCCAGCTTTTATGGGAAGGTACAAATTTGGATGTTTTATATGAATCTTCTTATTTTAAAATGCTAGTTGAATCTAAAAAATAATTCTGCAGGTTCAACCAGACCTCTCTAACTACACTGGGATTGCAAGGTCTAGAGTAGTTGATTTCTAAGGGGTCTCCAAAATTCTTTACTCATCAATGTTTCTGAATATACCTTGTGCTGTTCTTGAATGTACCTTGTGTTTTTAAGATCTGTATCTTTCTCCCCATCTGAAAGTTAATGTGTGCATATGTGTGTTTTGATAGGTGGAAGTACTTATTGCAGAATCTGATTATCTGGCCATTTGTCTAGGAAAAGGGTCTTTGCCAGCCATGTTGTGTCTTTCTTTCCCTCCATGCTGCTCATCATTAATTGGTTTTAAAAAAATAAACAGAAGCATCCCCTCTTCCTCTTGGAGCCACCCACTGATCTTTCTTATTTCTTATTCGACCCAATTCAATTCAATTCTTTGATTTGTGGGCTAGGCGGTGGGGCATTAAATCATGAGGAGACAGTAGTCTGTGGTTTTCCCCAGTGGGAGAAGTCATTTGGCTACTGTGGGTGTTCAGAGGAAAAGTTGGCCCCTGCCCTCCTAGAAGGTCCAGATGTCATACCCTGTACATCTGTAACTGAAGAGCTTCATGATTTTAAAGACCTAAATCAAAGTAAGATGTAGAAACTGTTTTGTTTTAAAGGTATGACTGTATTATTTGACAAGAGTGGCTCTCATTGCAAGGAAGGTTATGTATGTTCAGAGAACATTGGAAAATAAACATATCATGCTCTGTTTATTATCATGAGTTGTATTGCTGTCACAGGAGATAGGTGGACAAAATGTCCTGAAGATTAAAAAGATGAGACATGGGCTGGAGAGATGGCTTAGCGGTTAAGCGCTTGCCTGTGAAGCCTGAGGACCCCGGTTCGAGGCTTGATTCCCCAGGTCCCACGTTAGCCAGATGCACAAGGAGGCGCATGTGTCTGGAGTTCGTTTGCAGTGGCTGGAGGCCCTGGCGTGCCCGTTCTCTTTCTCTCTCTCTCTACCTGTCACTTTCAAACAAATAAATAAAAATATTAAAAAAAAAAAAGATGAGGCATGGTGATGGAATATCAGTATGTTGGATTCTCCCAACAAAGGTTGTACTGACTAATTTACTAAATCAGTGCTGTTGTCACTGGGCTTGTCATTAATGAATACTGTCATGTCAACTAACATTGTGGGGAAAATTTTAAGATAATGCGATTTTTTGAAGAATATTTGAGTAGTGAAGAGCCAGGTTTGTAATCACTATCCCTGAGTCATAAGATATCTAGCTCCCAGTTTTGTATCTAAGGCTGAAGTCTAAATTCCTTCTCACACTTGAGTCTGAACAATGTGATCACTTTGCGTTCAAGTCCTGAGTTAGATTAGCCTGGGGTTGGTTCCTGGCATCACTGCTCGCTGGCTGGATAAAATGAAAGCAAGCTACTTAATCCTTCCTTGTTCCAGTTTCCTTCCTAAGGGACAGGGAATACTTACATCATGTGAGATTTGATCAACTAATGCATTAATAATGTCTTCAATAGAAAAGCTTAACACATATTTGTTATACTTAGTGCATGGCTATGATGTGTGTGTGTGTGTCCATGTGTGTAAATGCAGGGACACGTGTGTGGAGGTCAGAGGACAACTTCAAGTGTCAGTCCTCACCATTTACCTTCTTTGAGATGGGGTCTTTCATGTTTACTCCTTTGTTTTCCAGGGTGTCTCTGCCCCTCTTCTTGCCATAGGCACACTGATATTACAGAGTCTGCCACAGCATCTTGCTTTTAGATGGGTTCTGGGCATCCTCAGCACTGCTGGAGCCATGATTTCTGCATGCCATTTCATTCCAATTGTATGGAATTTTCTTGAGTTACCACCATTTTGGCAATTCATGATGAATTTCTTGTCTTCACTTATATATCTTCTTTGTTTTTCTGGCTAAACTGTAAAAGTCCTGTGGACTCCATGTCTGTCTGGTGCCTAGTTCTAGGTTCTGCATATGGCAGTTATCAATACAATTAGGTGATGGTGGTTAGCATTGGGCTTTGGTGGATTATGTGAACCCTTTCAGTTTCTTTGCTTGAAAAACCTGCACAGTTAGGTAATGTCAGCACTAGAACTCAGGGATATCTGACACTTTAATTGCATACTAAATCCACAGTTGGCCTGTTTTGACAGTGATAAACCACCTGGAAAGCACATTTGGAAAGTAGAGTATTATTCCTAATTTTCACCAATAATGTTCCTCACTTTGCCAGGGTAGGTATACCTCATGGCTCCTCACTTACATCACAAATTGTTATTGATCCACACTTGACCTTAAACTCTGCACTGGAGAATGTCAGTGGATTCGAGGTGGAGATGGTGAAGCTGTTAGTAGTTAATGCACTCATGTAATTCTTAAGGATTAGGGAATATTCATCTCACAAAAGTCACTAGAAGCCAGGTCTTTATGTAAATCCCAAGTCCTGTTTGTACAGTGTTGATACACATCATAGCAACAAGCATTTTGTGATATATTTTAATGTTCTTAGTTAAAAGTTAGCAGATGATTATTACATTTCATTTTAAAATTTTATTTATTTGAGAGAGAGAAAGACTGAGAGAGAGAGAGAGAGAAAGAAAGAGATAGATAGATAGAGAGAACGAATGGGTGTGCCAGGGCTTTTATCCACTGAAAAGGAACTCCAGACACATGTACCACCTTGTGCATCTGGCTTATGTAGGTACTGAGAATTGAACCTGGGTCTTTAGGCTTTACAGGCAAGCCCCTTAACTGCTAAGCTAAGCCATCTCTCTAGCCCTGTATCTCATTAAAAAGTATTTATTTACTTATTTGTGCATGCAAGCATGTGTGTGTGTGTGTGTGTATGGGTGAACGTTAATGACCTTCAGACATATGTACCACTTTTGCATTTGGCTTTACATGGATTCTAGGGAGTAAAACCCAGTTTGTCAGGCTTTACAAGCAAGTGTGCAGAACCACCTCTCAGCCCTCTTTTTTTAAAATTTTTCTTTTTAATTTATTTATTTGAGAGCGACAGACACAGAGAGAAAGACAGACAGAGGGAGAGAGAGAGAATGGGCGCACCAGGGCTTCCAGCCTCTGCAAACGAACTCCAGACGCGTGCACCCCCTTGTGCATCTGGCTAACGTGGGACCTGGGGAACCGAGCCTTGAACCGGGGTCCTTAGGCTTCACAGGCAAGCGCTTAACCGCTAAGCCATCTCTCCAGCCCAACTTTTTTTTTTTTTATTAACAACCTCTGTTGTATCTTATTTTACTGAACTTGAATTAACCCTACTCTTTCAATTCTGTTCCTGGCAGGAAGTGTAAGCAGGACTTCTCCATTCCTTTACCATCCCACCTTCATTCAGTTTTTCACATCTTTCATCTGTATGGAGAAAAAATGACCATTCGTGCTGTGGACAACTGTCATCAAGCTTGAACCATTGCACGATTTCAGCTCCAATTAAGTGTCTTTCATCAACATTGGCCAGATGTGACTAATTGTCCTATTGCTAAAAATGAAAATTAATGGGAACCCTTTAAAGGAGGGCATAGACTAAGAGCTTGTATGCTTTGGTGTTGACCACAGGTTGCACCTTTGGTGGGAAGTATGAAATTAAGTCATGGTGGAATGTTTCAGGATACAATGATACTAGCACAAATAGTAATGGGATAGCAATTCACAGCATAGTGTAGATGGAATAGCAATCTGCTTAGGGGTATGATTTGTGATCTTCTTTGGGGTCTCAGACTCCTGAAATAATCTGATGAAAGATAGGGAATCTCTTTCCAGAAAGTGCTCAGACACATAAATATTTTCATACCATACCATTTTGGGAGTTCATGAACTTCTAAATCTACTTATAGATATTAAGGTGTTTATCTCTGGACCCAGATTTGAGTCACCTTGGTATATTTATTATAAAGCATCTTAAGGTCCATAACAATCATTTAAGAATACCTTATAAATGTTATTTTATTACAAAATTTGTGTTTCATATATGTTTAAAAACTATAGGGATGTACAATGTGGAAAGTGAAAGTTTCCCGCAAATTTTCTCCCTCCATGTGTTAGCACATACGTATGTATATGTTTACAACTTCTACAGCATCTAGTGCTAACTTTTTATTGACAGTCTCCACATGGATACACAATGGACCATGATCATAATCTCTTCCCACCACCCTGTTTTGTCTCTCCTTCCCTTTCCCCACTACACTGAATCACTTCTTCTTTCTAATGAATCCACTTCTTTCCAACTAATTTGATGCCATCATTTTCCTCCTCCTGTTAGGCAGATCTTCTGTAGGTAGTATCAACCACTGTGAAGTCATGAGTACCACAGCCACTTTGTGTCTCTAAGACAGTATTTTTAAAAAAATTTTTTTGTTTATTTATCTGAGTGCAACAGACAGAGAGAGAAAGAGGCAGAGAGAGAGAGAGAGAGAGAGAGAGAGAGAGAGAGAGAGAGAGAGAGAGAGAGAGAGAGAGAATGGGTGCACCAAGGCTTCCAGCCACTGAAAACGAACTCCAGACGCGGGCGCCCCCTTGTGCATCTGGCTAACATGGGTCCTGGGGTATTGAGCCTCAAACTGGGGTCCTTAGGCTTCACAGGCAAGCGCTTAACCACTAAGCCATCTCTCCAGCCCCTAAAACAGTATTATAAGCACTCCTCCCCTTCCTTTGGCTCTTACAACCTTTTTTCCACATCTTCTACTCCACCTTCATTCAGTAGCTTGAAGTAGCTCTTTTAAAAAATCTCACTATATATCCCAGAACCTTTCTCATGTCCATATGTGCCAATCTAACCCATTCTTTCTTTTTTTTTTTTAAGTAGATTTTCACTCTAGTCCAGGCTGACCTGGAATTCACTATGTAGTCTCAGGGTGGCCTTAAACACACAGTGATTCTCCTACCTCTGCCACCCAAGGGCTGGAATTAAAGGCATGCACCACCATGCCTGGCTCTATTCTTTTCTTTTAATCGAGAACTTTAATAAATGAACATATTTTAATTTGATCACAGTCCAGTACCATTTTCCTCTTTTGTCCCTTCGCCCCCATAGACAGCCAGTCTCTACTGCTTGGATATAACACATTTTTCTGGGCTAGTCTTCTAGCTGATGATGACCTTTGGGTAGTTTCCAGTTTTCAGAACATAAGAGACACAGAAGTTCCTCCTCTAACCAAGGATCTGAGGGAAAATGAAAGTGAAGTCTACAATTAAAGGAAGCTCACGGTTCAGGGTGAAGTGTGCTGGCCTGTGAGACAGGGGCACAGCAGGGCTTCCTGGAGGTCATTGAGGGCTGCCTCACCCTGTCAGGACAGATCAGGTTTCCAAGCATCTTTACCGCCCCTAAGGATCAAGGGTCTAAGTCCAGAGCCAAGGTACATCTTTGTAAGATTCCCTGTGATACATCTGATATTTCAGGCTGAAGGAATTCTTTTGGACCTCATCTTCACGCCCCATTTCCACCTTCTCCTGCTGCTGGGAAGTGTGACTGTGGGCTGTAGCTGAGATCAGTACACATAGCTCCAACTGGATAAGCAAGTTGTCAAAGTTTCAAATCTATGTTTTTGTGATTTCCCGGTTGGTGTGGTACATTATTATCACATTGCCTTGTATACTTTATTTTGTGTGTAAGTAAATAAATGTGGAAGGTTATCTGAAGCCAACATTATCAATTAAGTGTATTGATAATCTTTAAAAAATTGCCCACAAGAACTTCTAACCTTTGAATTGTAACTACCATTTTTATAGCAAATTTCCCCCCCCCCCCCCACCTCTGGGTAACCAGACTATGAGGAAATTGTTATAATGGAAACTATCTTTTACTTATAACTATAGTATAAAAAAATGAAACAGTATAATGTTACATGGGAAAGCCCATCAGATGCAAAACTCCATTTTCTGATTATAAGTTTTAAACCAGGATAGGCAGACTTCTGAAAAATGGTTTTCTTTGGCAATGATGTTGTTTATTAAACATGAAAAATTTCTGAAAAAATCAGCTCAACCCATTCCTTATACAGAAGGTTACAAATGAGAAATAGCTGGGCTGTGGTTCTATATCATACTACTTTGCTTATTAAAGCTCTTTGGATTATGTCAGATTAAAAATATACTGACTATTTAAATTAGATTTGAGGGCTGGAGAGATGGCTTAGCAGTTAAGCGCTTGCCTGTGAAGCCTAAGGACCCCGGTTCGAGGCTCGGTTCCCCAGGTCCCACGTTAGCCAGATGCACAAAGGGGCACACGCATCTGGAGTTCGTTTGCAGAGGCTGGAAGCCCTGGCGCGCCCATTCTCTCTCTCTCCCTCTATCTGTCTTTCTCTCTGTGTCTGTCGCTCTCAAATAAATAAAAAAAAATTAAATTAGATTTGAACAGATACTATACAAGGGATTAAAATTTTATATTATTTATTTATTTATTTTTTCAAGGTAGGGCCTCACTCTAGCCCTGGCTAACCTGGAATTCACTATGTAGTCTCAGGGTGGCCTTGAACTCACACTGATCCTTGTACCCTCTGCCTCCCAAGTGTTGGGATTAAAGGTGTGCTTCACGATGCCCAGCTTGGTCTTTTTAGTCTTTTATTTGGTATGTGTGTGTGTGTGTGTGTGTGTGTGTGTGTGTGTGGTGTATACACATTTGTATACATATGTGCATGTGCATGTGTGTGTGGAGGTAAGAAGAGAGCATTAAGTGTCTTCATCAATTGCTCATCCTTTGTTTCATTTAGACAGCCTCTCATTTTTTTTGCCTTTTTTAAAATTAATTTTTTATTGACAACTTCCATACTTATATATAATAACCCATGGTAATTCCCTCCCTTCCCCAACTTTCTCCTTTGCAACTCCACTCTCCATCATACATTTCCCCCTCTCAATCAGTCTCTCTTTTATTTTGATGTCGTTATCTTTTCCTCCTATTATGATGTCTTGTGTGGGTAGTGTCAGGCACTGCAAGATTATAGATATCCAGGCCATTTTGTGTCTGGAGGAGCATGTTGTAAGAAGTCCTACCCTTCCTTTAGCTCTTACATTCTTTCTACCACCTCTTCCTCAATGGTCCCTGAGCCTTGGAAGGTGTGATAGAGATGTTTCAGTGTTGAGCACTCCTCTGACACTTTTTCTCAGCACTATGGTGCCTTCTGAGTCATTCCAAGGTCACCACCATCAGAAAAGAGAAGCTTCTCTAACCAGAAGTGAGAGTAGCATTAATATATGGTTATGAACATTCAAATAAGTGCTTAGTAGGAAGTTTGCTGAGCATAATATATACATTTAGCCAGATACCAACAGATGTTACACCCCTAGGGCTCATGACTACTCCTTTTGTAGGTTTTCAATATCAGGGATGTATTCCCTCCCGTGGAGTGGGCCTCCAGTCCAATTAGAGAGTGGTTAGTTTCCCCCACATGCCACTATTGCACCCATTGCCCCATTTGGCCCTGGCCAAATTTAAGGCTTGCAGTATCCACTGTTGAGTATCTCTACTGGTGATTTCTCTCTCTCCTACTGAACTGCATGCAGCGTAGCTTTTTCCAGCTTTCTGTCAGCTAGACTACACATCGGAGACTAGCTCAGGTAGAGCTGCCATTTTTGTTCAGACTGACTGACCTGTGTGCCCCAGTAAGTTTTTGGTTTTAGCCCCACAGGACCAGGATTATAGGTGCTCATGGTTATGCTCAGCTGTTTGCATGGGTGTTGGGGAATTAAATCCAGGATGAATCAGGCCTTCATGCTTGCATGGCAAGCTTTCTTAACTGTTGAGCTATCTTTCTAGCCCCTAAATATTTTTTTTATTAATTAGTTTACTGTTCCTTAGAGTAAAAAATTAGCTTCAAGTTCATTTTTTTGTGTGTATATGCATTAAGTAAGGGTGTTTCATAGGGGCTTTAATTAATATTTTCAGAGAACATTTAAAACTAAGTGAATTATATTGAGCCAATAAATGGTTGTTGAGTGGCTAGTATGTAAGGCACGATGAACAAAAATATTAGTAACTTTAAAAAAAGCTATCAAGTATCAGTATTACACACACACACACACATACACACGGTCCTATGTATACCCCTGACAACAGCTTGGAAATGGAGAAAAACATGGTCCTGTGCTTGTGGCTGGTTATCAATGATGACAAAGGAGTTCCGTGAACTGGTAGCCCTGTCTACCTTTTCCAAAAATTTGTTACCCAAATATTTTATTAACATTGTGAAGTTCCATTCCTGGGAGATGTCAGTTTATTTCATGTATTTGGAATATTTCAATCCTGAAAATAATACTGTACCTTATATCTCTTAATGCAGAAGGCTTTGTCTCCCTCATTAAGTGACTTACATGTTAATACAGGTAAAATTTTTGTTTAATATATTTTAAAACAAACAAAAACCAAGTCCCTTTATGTATACTTGCTGTTGGTAACCATCGTGCATGCATTCATCCAACAGCTGTTTAATGAGCACCTGCTCTTTCAAGTGAAGGGAAGGCAGCATGATGGAACCACCCAGACTCGGCACTAGCTCACATGGAGCGAATAGTCTTTTTTTTTTTTTTTTTTTTTTTTTTTGAGAGAGTCAGAGAGAGAGAGAGAGACAGAGAGAATGGGCATGCCAGGGCCTCCAGCCACTGCAAAGGAACTCCAAATGCATGTGCCACTTTGTGCATCTGGCTTACGTGGGTCCTGGGGACTCAAACCTGAGTCCTTTGGCTTTGCAGGCAAACGCCTTCATGGCTAAGCCATACCTCCAGCCTTGGAGCTAATACTCTGAAGGAGGAAATGCAGTGGGTCATGTGCTTCCAGACACTATCTTATGTTATGAAGAAGGAACACATGTCAATGTCCTAGGATACCCAGAGGCCTCCAGTCAGGATGACTCAAGAGGGGACATTTGAGCTGGGAGTTCAATGAGGGGGGTCTTTATTATTTGCACAATGTGTGGTATTGACACTAGAAGCATGGTAGGCATGTCGACTTATTTTGTTTTTCTTCCTTGGCAGAAGCAGACAAGGTGTAAAAGTGA
Source organism: Jaculus jaculus (assembly GCF_020740685.1). NCBI lineage: Eukaryota > Metazoa > Chordata > Mammalia > Rodentia > Dipodidae > Jaculus > Jaculus jaculus. The sequence continues at coordinate 80,095,926 of NC_059112.1, read as the reverse complement.
TCAGTAAGATGAATTTTGTGGTGTGCATTTATAGACATCACATAGAAATTTAACTGACTTCATGGGCTAGAAGCCTGGGAAAAAAATGTTTATGCATCTTCTTTTATAGATAGAGGGAGCTGGACTTCTGTGTTTAATCTGTAAACACTGGTTTAGTGGCAGAATCAGAAAATATATTAGATTTCTGGATCTATAATTCAGTCCAGTTAAACAAATATTTACTGAGCATGTATGTTGAGAGACTCAAGGCAGGCTTGAGAGAGAGCTCACTTGGTAAAGTGCTTGCTTGCAAGCATGAGGACCTGTGTTTGATCCTCAGCACCCACGTAAAATGCTGGGCATGGTGGTGTGTGCCTGTAATCCCAGTGCAGGGGAGGTGGAGACAAGCGGTTCCCTGGGTCTTGCTACTCAGCTAGTCTGTCCTAATTGATGAGCCCCAGATCAGTGTTCACTGTTTTCACCACTGATGACTTCTGTCTCCTGTAGGGCTGTATGCAGTGCAGCTTTATCTGGCTTTCAGTTGGGTGGTCTACAGGGAGAAAGTTTTCAGCTCAGCACCAGCTTGATTTCTTAGTGACCTTGCTACCCAGGTATGTGAAGTCTTCAGCAATAGGGTCTTATTATCTGTTACTTGTGGGAAACCAAGGGTCTTGGTAATAACCTGTGGAGTTTTGGAGGCAACAGAGACCTCCCTGGCCAATAACTCACTAGAATGTATCCCGTCCCTGACACTGAAAATTTTCTAATAGCAATATATGGCTTCTGGATGTGCCATTATTCAAAAGAATAGGTTTTCATATCTCTTATTCAGAATATCTTGAATTTGGATTGACCTTTCCCCCATCCTTCTCTCTCGTTTTTAAAAATTAGTTTTGTACTCAGTGAATACAGTCAAGTTGGTACCATTGTTAGCCTCCTTCCTGTTCTCCCCCCTCCACAGGAACCCTTCTTGTTGCTTGCTGGGGTATATGGGTCATGCATTGTGGGGTTAGCCATGAGTTATGGGTAGGAGGAAATGTCTTTGTGTATCATGACCCAACACATGGCTCTAACATTCTTTCTACCCACTCTTCTGCAAATTTTCCTGAACCATGTTGGGTTCATTTTAGGTCTGTTTCAGTGATGAGGTCTTGAGAGCCTCTGTTTCTGGATATCTGGTTTGGTAGGGGTTGATTGTTCTCTTTGTCTATCTCCTTCACCTTTGTGCTGGTACCAGGTTCACCAAGAAAACAGCACTCTTGTTTATTTCCCCAATTATTCTTAGTTTCAGTTGGGGTCCTTTTGAGGTATGATGGGTGGTTCTCTCCTTAGGATCTGTGTCTATTGGTAAAAGAGAAGCAGATTCTCTAATGGAGAATAAAGTTAGCACCAGGTAAATGTGATAACCCTTATTGTTTAGAGAGAATTTAATAGGTGTAGGCCCTCTTTTAGCCCATGATTGGTGGGCGCTTAATGATAATGGAGTCCGGGCCCATTTTTAAGTATGGTTCTGACTTGTTTCCCAGCTCCAGCTATGGGTTTCATTCCACTGAGAAGATCAGTTAGCCAAATCAAGAGCAGTTGGTTTCCCACCATGGCTATGCGCTGCTATTGCACTTGGGTGAGCATCATGTCAGATTGTTTGCTGCTAAGTAGATTAGACCATGAGTTGCTTAGACAGATATTGGTCAGTTTCCCCCAGTCACTTATGTAGCACCTTCTGGCACTATAGGTGCTGACTGCCTGGGGACTGACTCTCTTCCAGCCATGGCACTCCATGTTATTTGCCAACAGCATATGGTCTTCAGCAGTAGAGTCTTACCACTAACCTTTGATGGGTCATCATGTACTCTGACAGAAATCTGTCTTCTTTTGGGAAACCTTGTAGGTCTCTGATCAAAGCTTATTGTGGATGATACTGGGAGTTACAGGTCAGTGCCCAAGAAGAGAGGGAAGAAAAAGATAAATAATATAAAAGAGATAGTGAGATGAGAGAGAAGGGAGAGGGAGAGAGAGAGAAAGAGAGAGAGAGAGAGAGAGAGAGAGAGAGAGAGAGAGAGAGAGAGAGGAAGGGAGAGAGAAATAGGAGAAGATTAAGCTTACTGGCCTCTGCTACTGATTTTTGGTTCCAGCTCACACACAAGTCTAAACATGTGTTGCTAGGATCCACATATGAGAGAGTACAGGTAACGTTTGGCTTTCTGGGCCTGGGTTACCTCACTTAATATTATCCTTTCCAGATCCATCCACTTCCCTGCAAATTTTATAATTTCATTTTTCTTTACTGCAGAGTAGAACTCCTTTGTGAAAATGTACCACATTTTTATTATCCATTCATCTGTGGATGGATATGTAGGCTGGTTCCATTTCCTAGCTATTGTGAATAGAGAAGCAATAAACATGGTTGTACAAGTATCTCTAAGGTAGTGAGAAGAGTCATTAGGATATATGCCCAGGAGTGCTATAGCTAGATCATATGGTAAATCTAGTTTTAGCTGTCTCAAAAATCTCCACACTGATTTCCACAATGGCTGTACCAAACTACATTCCCATCAACCATGTAGAAGGGTTTCCCTTTTTCCACATCCTCTCCAACATTTATTGCTATTTGTTTTCTTGACGATAGACATTCTGACAGGAGTGAGATGGAATCTCAAAGTAGCTTTAATTTGCATTTAGCTGATAGCTAAGGATGTTGAACACTGTTTTAGATGTTTATATATCATCTGTATTTCTTCTGGTGAGAACTCTCTATTTAGTTCCATAGCCCCCCCCCCTTTTTTTTTTGGTCTTTCGAGGTAGGGTCTCACTCTGGTCCAGGCTGACCTGGAATTAACTCTGTCATCTCAGGGTGGCCTTGAACTCATGGCGATCCTCCTACCTCTGCCTCCCAAGTGCTGGGATTAAAGGCATGCACCACCACGCCCGGCTCATAGCCCATTTTTTAATTGAGATGTTTGATTTCTTATTATTTTGCCTTTTGAGTTCTTTGTATATTCTGGATATTAATCCTCTGTCAGATGAATAGCTGACAAAGATTTCCTTTCCTCCCATTCTGTAGGTTGTCTCTCTGCTCTATTCACAGTGTCCTTTGCTGTATGAAAGCTTTGAAATTTCATGAGAAACCAGTGTTGATTAGTGGTTTTATTTCCTGAGCAATTAGGGTTGTATTCAGAAAGTCATTGCCTATGCCAATATATTGAAGGGATTCCCCTACCTTTTCCTCTAGGAGTTTCAGAGTTTCAGCTGTGATACTAAGGTCCCTGATCCATTTGAACTTAATTCTTGTACATGGAGAAAAACAAGGATCTATGTTCATCCTTCTACATATAGATATCCAATTTCTCAGCATCACCTGTTGAAGAGGCTGCCTTTTCTCCAATGAACATTTTTGGCATTTTTTTTGGTCAAAAATCAGATGGTTATAGCTGCCTGTATTAACATATGGTTCCTGTATTCTGTTCCATTGATCTATATGGTGCCAGTACCATGCTATTTTTTTTTTTTTTTTACTTTTTGAAAGATATTTTATTTATTTATTTGCAAGCAGAGAGATTAAGGAGGGGTGTGAATGGGTGCACCAGGGCTTCTAGCCACTGCAAACTCCAGACACATGTGCCACTTTGTGCATCTGGCTTTACACAGGTACTGGGGCCATGCTGTTCTTGATATTATGGTTTTTCAATATATCTTAAAATTGGATGTAGTAATACCACCAGCCTAATTTTGTTGCTCAAAATTGTTTTGCTATTAGAGGTTTTTTGTGCTTCCAAATGAAATTTGGGATTCCTTCTTCTATTTCTGTGAGGAATGACATTGGAATTTTAATGGGGATTCTATTAAATGTGCAGATTGATTTTGGTAAGATTGACATTTTCACAATATTGAGTCTTCCAATCCAAGAACATGGGATGTCTTTCCATTTCCTAGTATCTTCTGCAATTTCATGCTTGAGTCTTTTAGTTTTCATTGCAAAGATCCTTCACTTCCGTGGTTGGGTTTATTTCAAAGTACTTTATTTATTTAATTTAATTTTATTTTTTGAGGTAGGGTCTCATTATGGCCCAGGCTGACCTGGAATTAATTATGTAGTCTCAGGGTAGCCTCAAACTCATAGCAGTCTTCCTACACCTGCTTCCTGAGTGCTGGGATTAAAAGTGTACACCACCATGTCTGGCTAAGGTACTTTCTTTTCTTTTTATTTTGGCTTTTTAAAAAGTTTTTTGAGGTAGGGTCTTGCTCTAGCCCAGACTGACCTGGAATTTACTTTGTAGACTCAGGGTGGCCTTGACCTCATGACAGTCCTCCTCCTTCTGCCTCCCAAATGCTGGGATTAAAAGTGTATGCCACCATGCCCGGTGGTACTTTATTTATTTTTTTTTAAAGGCAACTATGAATGGGAGTGATTCCTTGGTTTACTTCTCTGCATGTTTGTTGTTAGTATACAGGAAAGCTACTGATTACTGTGTGTTTATTTTGTATCTTGCGACATTGCTAAAAGTATTTATCAGCTCTAACAGTTTTCTGGTAGAGTCTTTAGGGTCCTTTATATAGAATCATATCACCTGCAAATAATGATAATTTGATCTCTTCCTTTCCAATTTGTGTCCCTTTAATGAGGGCCTCTTGCCTTATTGCTATAGCTAAGACTTCTACTACTATAGTAAATAAAAGTGGGGCTAGTGGACACCCTTGTTTTGTTCCTGAATTTAGTGGAAAAGCTTCAAGTTTTTCCCCATTTAGTATTATGTTGACTGTAGGTTTGTCATAAATACCTTTTATTATGTTGAGATATGTTCATTCTATTCCCAGTTTCTGTAGGACTTTTACCATGAAGGGATGTTGGATTTTGTCAAATGCCTTTTCTGCATCTACTGAGATGACTATGAGATTTTTTTTTCAAGGTAGGATCTCACTCTAGCTCAGGCTGACCTGGAATTTACTATGTAGTCTCAGAACTCATGGTGATCTTCCTACCTCTGCCTCCAGAGCTGGGATTAAAGGTGTGTCCCACCACACTCAGCTTGATCATGTGATTTTTGTCCTTCAATCCATTTATATAGTGCATTACATTTATCGATTTGCATATGTTGAACCACTCCTGCATCTCTGGGATAAAGTCTACTTGGTCAGGATGAATAATCTTTCTGATATATTCTTGATTCTGTTTGCCAATATTTTTGTTGTGAATTTTTGAATGTATGTTCATGAGGGAGATTGGTCTGCAATTTTCTTTTTTTGTTCTGTCTTTGTCTGGTTTTGGTATCAGGGTGATGCTGGCTTCATAGAAGGAGTTTGGTAGAATGCCTTCCTTTTTTATTTTATGAAAAAGTTTGAGAAACAGTGGTGTTAGTTCTTCCCTTGAAGGTCTGGTAAAATTCACTGGTGAATCCATCTGGGTCTGGACTTTTTTTAGTTGGGAGACCTTTTATAACTGCTTGGATCTCTGTACTTGTTATAGATCTATTTAAGTGCTTTATATCATCTTGATTTAATTTTGGTAGGTCATATGAATCAAGGAAATTATCCATTTCTTTCAGGCTTTCAAACTTAAGGCATATATATTCTTAAATTATGTCCTTAGGGTTTTCTGAATTTCTTTGGTATCTGTTGTAATGGTGCCTTTTTCATCTATAATTTTATTAATTTTGTCTCTTCTCTCTTTTTTCTGGTCAGATTTGCTAAGGGTTTATCAATCTTGTTTATCCTTTCAAAGAACCAATTCTTTGTTTCATTGATTCTTTGGATTTTTTTTTTGTTTCTACTTCATTAATTTCTGGCCTAATCATTTTTTTAAATCTTATTTTATTTTATTTTTTATCAATTTATTAAAACATTTTCCATGATCATAAAAAATTTCCCATGGTAATACCCTCCCTCCCCCCACTTTCCCCTTTGAAATTCCATTCTCCATCATATCCCCTCCCCATCTCAATAAGTCTCTCTTTTATTTTGATGTCATGATCTTTCCCTCCTCTTATGATGGACTTGTGTAGGTAGTGTCAGGCACTATGAGGTCATGGATATGGAGGCCATTTTATGTCTGGAGGTAGCACATTGTAAGGAGTCCAACCCTTCCTTTGGCTCTTACATTCTGCCTAATTATTTTTAAAAAATTTTTTTAAGAGCTAGGCGTGGTGGCACACGCCTTTAATCCCAGCACTCAGGAGGCAGAGGTAGGAGGATTGCCATGAGTTCAAGGCCACCCTGAGATGACAGAGTTAATTCCAGGTCAGCCTGGACCAGAGTGAGACCCTACCTCGAGAAACAAAAAAAAAAAAAGAAAAATTTTAAAAAATTTAAAAAATTATTTATTTATTTATTTGAGAGTGACAGAGAGAGAAAGAAGAGGAGAGAGGGAGAGACGGGGAGAGGGAGATAATGGGCACACCAGGGCATCCCGTCACTGCAAACTAACGCCAGATGCATGCGCCCCCTGGTGAATCTGGCTAATGTGGGCCCTGGAGAATTGAGCCTCGAACAGTGATCCTTAGCTTCACAGGCAAAGGCTTAATCACTAAGCCATTTCTCCAGCCCTCTGCCCTAATTTTTATTATTTCTTCCCATGTACTGATTTTTGGTTTGCCTTGTTCTTCTTTTTCCAAGGCCTTAAGGTGAAGCATGAAACTGTTTACTTGTGAACTCTCTAATTTCTTTTTTTTTCTCAATTTTTATTAACATTTTCCATGATTATAAAAAGTATCCGATGGTAATACCCTCCCCCCCACTTTCCCCTTTGAAATTCCATTCTCTATCATATCCCCTCCCCATCTCAATCAATCTCTCTTTTATTTTGATGTCATGGTGTTTTCCTCCTCTAATGATGGTCTTGTGTAGGTAGTGTCAGGCATGGTGAGGTTATGGATATCCAGGCCATTTTGTGTCTGGAGGAGCATGTTGTAAGGAGTCCAACCCTTCCTTTGGCTCTTACATTCTTTCTTCCACCTCTTTCACATTAGACCCTGAGCTTTGGAAGATGTGATAGAGATGTTACTCAGTACTGCAGTCACTTCTTTCCTGCACTATAATACCTTCTGAGTCATCCCAAAGTCACTGCCATCTGAAAAGAGAAGATTCTCTACCCAAAGTGAGAGTAGCATTACTATAAGGGTATAAATATTAAGAGAAGTGCTTACTGGGCAGTTTGATAAGCATGGTATATACATTTGTCCAGACATCAGCAGATGTTACACCCCTAGGGTTCATGAATACTCCTGTTTTAAGTTTTCAGTATCAGGGATGTGTTTTCCCCCATGGAGCGGACCTCCAGTCCAAGTGGAGGGCAGTTGGTTTCCACCACGACAGACACAGACGTGCCACTGTTGCACCTGTTGGCTCCTTTGGCCTGGCTGGCCAATTATAAGGCTTACAGTGTCCACTCTTGAGTATCTTCACTGGTGGTATCTCTTTCTCCCATTGAACTACATGTAGAATGGCTTCTTCCAGTTTTCTGTTAGCTAGTCTACATGGAGGAGGTTATCAGTTCAGTTCCAGCAGGATTTCTCAGTGGCCTTGCAACCCAAGTATGTGAAGTCTTCAGCAATAGGGTCTTACCATCTATTCCTGGTCTAATTTCTTAATATAGGCACTTAGAGCTATAAATTTCCCTCTCAGGACTGCCTTTATTGTTTCCCAGAGGTTTTGGTATTTTGTATTCTCATTATCATTTGATTCTTTGAATTTATTGATTGCTTGTTTGATTTCTTCAATGACCCATTCACCATTCAATAGTGTACTGTTTTTTTTTTTTTAGTTTTAGATACACATTTTATTCATTTTTATATAAAAGACAAAAAGGATACATTGTAAAATGGAGGATTAAGGGAAGGAAAACCTTTTTTAAAATGGAGTCTCCCTACCCCTATTCCCAAGACTATAACATCTGCCATATATATATATATATATATATATATATATATATATATATATTTTTTTTTTTTTTTTTAAAAGCAAACATGAAACTTATGACCTGGACTTCATTCCCTCTCCCCATGCCTACATTATAACAGACACGTATTAACATAGCTCCTACTCAGGAGTGCCACAGCTCCAAATGAAAGCTGTGGCCCCCTCATCCTAGCAACCCCCCCCAAAGCCTAGAGAAGCCCCACTTAGGAAAAAGGGCAGACATATACCAAGACACACAGACACACACTTATCTGGTCCACTCCTCATGGAGTCCTTGCAACGTGCACTTTCCTTGTTCACATATGGACACCACCCCTGAATGGCTAAATCCTTTTGAAAGCTTGGATTCTTACCTTGAGTAACTAGGAACCTGTGCACACACGTATACATGCACACACACGCACACACACACCTGCTGCCCATTTTCTCCCTTCATGAGACACAGGGATGCTTGGACCTACTCCTGAGCCCACCATGGCTTAAGGGTGGGGACCTCATATCCTGTTGGGGAAGGTCCAGTGGAAATCCTGGAGGGTGGGGGCATCCAGCAGGGTAGGGTAGACAGGTAGCTTCTTAGCCTGCGAGGGAACTCTCATGGGGGCTTCTAGCAAGTGGCCCCTGCACAGTCTGTGGATGCTCAAAGGAGTGGCCCCGCCCACTCAGATCTGCTCCTTGTGCTTCACGTGAGCCAACTTTACGTTCTCCTGATCATGAGCTGGTAAACAAAGACGCCCGCGATGGAGCCCAGGAGCGGGGAGACAATGGGTACCCACCACCAGTGCCGGCCGGTCGTGAACACTTCTGAACCCCAGCCAGCCAGAGCGGTGAAAAGGCGGGGACCAAAGTCCCGAGCAGGGTTGACAGCATAGCCGGAGGTGAAGCCCATGGAGGTGCCAATGACCAGGACCACAAGGCCCACGGTGAAGGCTTCCAGGCCGCGAGGGACAGGGTTGTTGTAGGGATCTACGATGGCCAGCACGCATACAATAAGAGCAGCCGTGCCTATGAACTGGTCAAAGAAGCCATTGACCATGTCCAAGTGTCCAGAGGGGTAGGTGGCAAAGATGCCAGCTGTGCCGTTGGGGCCAGAGACGACAAGTTCATTGTTGGCGAAGCTCCAGATTGCATCATAGTACAGCCCAAAAATGATCCCAGCACCCAAGAAGGCAGCCAGTGTCTGAGCCAGTGTGTAGATGGGCAGCTTGATCCAGGGCTCGCGTGCCAGGAAGCACATGGCAAAAGTCACAGCAGGGTTGAGGTGGGCCCCAGACACCTGTCCAGCCACCAGGATGCCCAGGGTAACAGCAAAACCAAAGGCCAGATTGATGGTGAGGAAACCACCGTGGGTACCCCGACTGAGCACCACCTGGGCCACAGAGCCACAGCCAAACATCACGAGGATGAGGGTCCCCAGGCACTCGGCCAGCGCCTGGCGAAGCAGCCGGTAGCGGATGTGGAGCATCTCTCCGCAGCGGTTCACCAGCTCCTTCTGTCGACCCATGGCGGGATAGGCGGCGGCGTGTCGTCTCGCAGGCGGGAAGACGGCAGCGGGCGGCGGGCACGGCGAGCCTCAATAGTGTACTGTTTAGTCTCCATGAATTTGTGTATGCTCTGTAGTTTTTCTTGTTGCTGATTTGTAGTTTAATCCCATGTGGTCAGATACAGTACAAGGGATTATTTCAATTTTCCTGTATTTGTTGAGGTTTGCGTTGTGTCCTAATATATGGTCTATTTTAGAGAATGTTCCATGTGATTCTGAGAAAAAAAGTATATTCTGTAGTCTTTGGATGGAATGTTGTGTAGATATCTGTTAGGTCCATTTGTTCCACGACATCATTTAATCCAGATGTCTCTCTGTTTATTTTTCACTGTGATGACCTGCCAAAGGATGACAGCGGGGTATTGAAGTCACTCACTACAATTGTGTTTGGTGTTTTCTGTGACCTTAAGTCTAAAAGTGTTTGTTTGATGAAATTGGGAACCCCCATGTTAGGTGCATTTACATTTGGAATTATAATGTCCTGCTGTTGGAGTGTTCCTTTAATCAGTATAAAGTGGCCTTCTTTATCTTTTCTCGATAATGTTGGTCTGAATTCTATCCTTTCAGATATTAGGATAGCAACCCCTGCTTGTTTCCTAGGCCCATTTACTTGAAATACTGTTTTCTTTCCTTTCACCTTAAGTCAGCGTCTTTTACTGAGAGATAAGTTTCCTGGAGGCAACAAACAGGCGGATCCTGCCTTTTAATCCAGTCTGCAAGCCTGTGTCTTTTGGCTGGGGCATTGAGGCCATTGATATTAGGAGTTATTATTGAAAGGTATGTATTTATTCTTGCCATTCTTCTTTTTTGTAGTGCTTCATGTTTCCCTTTACTCTCTTGCATTAACTATTATTTGAGTATGGCTTATTTTTTTCTGTTTTCTCATGTGTATGCTTTGCTTTCTCTTCAGCATGAAGGATTCCTTCAAGTATTTTCTGTAGAGCTGGCTTAGTTGTCATAAATTCCTTTAGCCTGTTTTTGTTGTGGAATGTACTTATTTCTCCTTCAATTTGGATAGATAGATGTGCAGGATAAAGTAATCTTGGTTGACAGTTTTTATTTTTCAGAACTTGGGATACATCCATCCATTCCCTTCTGGCTTTTAAAGTTTGTGTTCAATAATCTGCTGTTATCCTGATGGGCTTGCCTTTATAGGTGACTTGCTTTTTCTCTCTAACTGCTTTTAGTATATTTTCTTTGGTTTGTGTGTTTAGTAGTTTAATTATAATATGGCAAGGAGAAGTTCTTTTCAGGTTTTATCTATTTGATGTTCTAAAACTTTCTGTATCTGCACTGGCATTTCTTTCCTAATTTGGGGAAAATTTTCTTCTATGATTTTGTTGAAAAATGCTTACTATGCCTCTGGATTGCACTTCTCCTTCTACTATACCCTGAATTCTTATGTTTGATATTTTCATAGTGTCCTGCATATCTTGAAATTCCCATCCATAACTTCCTATTATGTTAGCTTTCTCCTTGTTGGACTGTATTAGATCTGTTACCTGGTCTTCTAGTTTAGATATTCTGTTCTCTCCTTCATCTATTCTACTGGTGAGACTTTCCACACAGGTTTTTATTTGAGTTACTGTGTTTTTCAGTGCTAGTATTTCTGCTTGGTTTTTCTTTAGTATTTCTATTTCCTTACTCAAGTCTTGTAATGGCCTTCTTATTTAATTAAGCTGGTTTCCTGTGTTCTCTTGTGATTCCTTCGGGAGTTTGTTTTCTTCTTTGATTTCTTTGAATATAGATAAGATTAGTATTTTGAAATCTTTTTCAGGCATTTCATTTAAAACAGTCTCATTGTGGGCCATTCATGATAGATTTATAATTGTTGGTGGCATTGTACTGTCTTGATTCTTTGTGTTTCTTGTATTATAATATTGTGATTTTTGCATCCTGAGTTGATTTGATGCTTAGGTTTTCTAACAATCTGCAGTGCTTTTAGATTTGGAAATCCAAATTTATGTACCTTCAGAATAGGAGTTTAAGGAGCCAAGTGTAGCTCTTGTACTCCAATCCAACCACAGAAGTAATCCTAGGTGTTGAGTTTCCCTGCTGTTCAAGAATTTTAGTGGGCTGGGTGTAGCAATTTACTGGCAAATTCTAAAATTCTACTGAGCAATATATGCATCCAATAAAAACCAGCACAGAGTATGCAAGTATGGGGATTGAAACAAATAGATAACCTTATAAAGCCAAAATCCCTAAGGGTGTGTGTTGCTTTACACCCTTAATCCTGTCAGCTGGAAGGTTGAAATTTATGTTCTGAAATGAATTCCAAGTCAGCCTGTGTCTGAATCAGACCCTGCCCCCAATAATGACAGAAGAAAAAGACAAAGGCCCCATGAATCTGAAAGCATCAAACACAACAATAGTCAACGCTCAAATACAGCTTGATTGAGGATGGCAAAGCCAACCAAGGATATGTAACCCATAACCTGCCCTGACATGGAATGAGAGATTAGCACTTCCAGTGCAGGCCTATGTACCTGCTTTTTTGTTGGTCGGCCTCGTTACCTTTTGGGGTGGCTTCAAATGTCACCAATGCTGAGTGCCAGCCTTGATCCGTCTGTGTTGTGCTGTGAATCTGGTGCTCTGATCAGCTGCGCTAGATGTCCTGCCACTGGGGACTGACGGCATTCTAGGAGGGTTGTGGTGCGAATAGCTGGGGGATGGGAGAGTGCAGGAAGCCTGGAGTTGTACTGGAACTGCTCAGCAGATCCTGGCTGTGTCCTCTTCAGCAGCTCCTCAGCTAATCTCTGCTGCCTCCCCTTCAGGTTTCTTGACTTTACAAGGAGGCTGATGAGGTTGGAAGATCCCCTTGTTTGGCCTGTGCTTCTGTAGCTGGGTGCCAGGCAGGTATTCTGGGTCTGGGTTCACAAGTGCCTCTGTGAGATTCTGGCCAGTATCTTCCTTTCTGATGGATCGTAGTCTCTCTGGATTCTCTGCTATGGCTGATAAAAACCTATGCACCTTCACTTTTCAGACAAAGAGTGTATTTTGCTGTGGTTTTGCTTAAATCCCTCCCTAGGCTGGATTGGCGTGACTCCTATGTAGTCATCTTACTGGGAAGTCTATTATCTTTTTTGTTTTTTGATGACCAATTGAGTTGAATTAGAGATATGGACATGGGCATGGGTTTGTTATTTATTGGAGTATGGGCAGTTTATCAGTGATTACAGCATTGAAGCAAATGAGTTACTTTACCCCCACAACTCACAGTCTCCAGTCTTTGTTTATGAGAGAGAGAGAGAGAGAGAGAGAGAGGAAGAGAGAGAGAGAGAGAGAGAGAGAGAGAGAGAGAGAGAGAGAGAGAGAGAGAATTGGTGTACCAGGGCCTCAGCCACTGAAATTGAACTCTAGATGCTTGCACAACCTAGTGAGCATGTGTGACCTTGTACTTGCCTCACCTTTGTATGTCTGGATTACTTGGGATCTGGAGAGTCAAACATGGGTCCTTGGGCTTCCCAGGAAAGCACCTTAACCGCTAAGCCATCTCTCCAGCCCCAAGGACTCCAGTGTTAGTGTATATTATCCATTGTTAAATTCTAACATCACTATCTAAGGAACACTTTTTTGAGGGTGTTGAATAATCTCCTCCTCCTACTTGCCACATGTAGCCCTGCCTGAGAGCAAATATATGATGCCTAAACTGAAGCCACCATGGTTTCAAAAGGCATGCTTTGCTTCTAGGTGCAACTTTTAGCCAATAGACTATATTAATGACATACTGACGTGCTCTTAGAGAAGTGGCTTGTGTCTCTGCTGCCATGTGACTTTGTTGTTCCCCAAACAGAAATAAGAAGAAAAAGCATACTCTCTCTTTCAACTCCCTTTGCCAAGCTGAGCTCTGTGTTGGTGTCCCAGGCAATGTGCCAGCCACAGACTTGGCATGGGAATCAGAACACCCAGCATCATTACTGCTGGGCACAGTTTTCATCCCTGAACAAAACTTGCCTCAATGCATATGATGCTAGGAATTCAGGCATCTTGTTGTTAAAACACAGCACATATGTTTGACTAATGAAGCTGCCTTGTGTCTATCTTCATTGCTGTCACAAAAGCACACTTAGTTGGTAGAGCCTAAGAGGATGGGAAATGTCAAGGTAAAAATTATTGTGTGTCCAGGGTTTTCAGAGATCTCATGATCTGTATGTTTATCAGATCTCTTTCTGCCTTTGAGTGATAGTGGCCTAAGCCATAAGGTTTTTCCCTCAATTCAGTATCTATATCTTATTTAAAAAATTGTGTGTGTGTGTGTGTGTGTGTAGTGGGGTGTGTGTGACTGTACATGTATGTGTGAGGAGGTCAGAGTACAGACTCAGGTGTTGCCTTCAGGAATGTCATGCACCTTATTTTTTTTTGAGACAGAGTTTGTCTTTGACCTGTATATCATTAATTAGGCTAGACTGGCTGGCCAATCACTCCCAGGGATACTCCTGTTTCTATTTCCTTAGTGCTAGGATCACAAGCAGACATAATATACCTGGCATTTTCTGTCTTTCCTTTCCGTTTCTTTTCTCTTATTTCTTTTTTTTTTCTTTTATTTCTTTATTTTGTTTTTGAGATAAGTCTCATGCATCTCAGACTGGCTTTAAACTCAATATATAGCTGAGGATGTCCTTTAACAATTTATATATTTGTAAGCAGAGAGAGACAGAGAGAAGACAGACAAAATGGGCATGCCAGGACTTCCAGCCACTGCCAACAGACTCCAGATGTGTGTACCACTTTCTGCATCTAGTTTTATGTGGATACTGGGGAATTGAACCCAGTTCATTAGTCTCTGCAAGCAAGCGCCTTAACTGCTGAGCAATCTTTCTAGCCCTGCCTTTTATATCATTTAAAAATATTTAATTTATTTATTTACTTATGAAAGAGTGTGTGTGTGTGAGAGAAGGAGGGAAGGAGGGGGATAGAGAAAGAGAGAGAGAGAGAGAGAGAGAGGAAGAGAATGAGTGCTCCAGGACCTCTAACCATTGCAAATGAACTCCAGATGCCTGCATCATTGTCCATCTGGCTTTACATGGACACTGGAGAATCAACCTTAGGTCCTTAGGCTTTGTAGGCAAGTGCTTGAACTACTGAGCTATCTCTATACCCTGCATTTTCTTTATTTAAAAATATTTTTATTTGTGAAAAGAGAGAGAGAGAGAGATAGAGAGGGAGAGAGAAGAAGAAGAAGAAGAAGAAGAAGGAGAAGGAGAAGGAGAAGGAGAAGGAGAAGGAGAAGGAGAAGGAGAAGAAGAAGAGAAAAGACTTCTTGCAACTTCTAATGAACTCCAGACACATGTGCCATTTTGTGCATCTGGCTTTACATGGGTACTGGGGAATCAAACCTGGGCTAGCAGACCTGCAAGCAAGTGCCTTTCACCACTGAGCCATCTCCCCATCTCCATACCTGACATTTTTACATGGGTTCTATTATGCTAGTGAGGTGAGAACTTGATCAACTGAAACTATCTTCCAGCCCCAAGGGGCTACATCTTAATCAACCTTCTGAGTAAGTCCTGCATGTTGGCTGGGACTTGACAACTGTTTCTGGAGAGTGAGGAACATGACCTTTTATCTTTCTACTGCTTTCAGAGAAACCTGTCTGACTTGGCCATTTCTGATATGCCCTTTACAGTGCTATAAGAACTATATATTTTAAAGAGAAGGTAATAGCTTTCTAATAGAATGATTGTCTCAAAATTATAGTTTGGGCATGATGGGCATGTTTTCTGGTGGATGACACTTCCCAAGGACATAGGTTCTGAACCCCAATCTTGCTATTCATTTGTGTGGCACCCTTTGGTAAAGCCCGAATTCTCAGAGTCCCAGTGTCCTCTGGTATTGGACAATGATCTTCTCTCTCTCACTCTGTCTCTGTTTGAGGCAAATTCTCACTGTAGTCCAGGCTGACCTGGGGCTCACTCTGTAGCTCACACTGGCCTTGAACCCCTTACATCAGCCACCCCAGTGCTGGGATTAAAGATGTGTGCCAAAACACCTGGCTGGTATTGGATAATGATAGTGACTGCTTCTGCTTTATCTTCTAGGTGAGTAATGTTAAAATAAGAGGACATCTATGTTGGCTTTTTATGCTGCAAAGAGCTATGAACATTTAATATCTAGTAAAATCTAGAATTTCTAGAGCATTAAAGATGTGAGGACAAGAATCTAGACTCTGGGATCACTTAGGTTGCACCTTAGATTTGTGACCGTGAGGAAGTTACTTAACCTCTTGATGCCTCAGTTTCTTCCTCTGTAAATGGATACCACTTAAAACTATGAGAAAAAAATAATGATTCTGGGAAAGATTACTGAGTTCTCATGCCCAATTGTAATTTATCCTCTCTGAGTGGTGATATTATTGTTTTAGTTAAAAATGAAGGCCCTGGGGCTGGAGAGATGGCTTATCAGTTAAGGCCCTTGCTTGCAAAGCTGGAGGACCCAGGTTTGATTCCCCAGTATCTATGTAAGCAAGATGTACAAGGTGGCACATGCACCTAGAGTTCATTTGCGTTGGCTGGAGGCCCTGGTGTGCCCTTACTTACTCACTCAGTCTGCTTCTATCTTTCTGTCTATTGAATAAATAAATAAATAAATAAATAAATAAATAAATAAATGAAGGCCTTGAAATTATTTGCCCATCTCCTAGCTGTCAGTGCAGAGCCAAGATCAAAGCCTTGGTGTGTTTCATACTAGGGTCCAGGAACTTAATGTGAACATTCTACTGCCTTCTTCTTTTTAAAAATCTTTTTATAAGCAGCTTCCATAAGTATAAACAATATATCATGATGAGAAAACCTTCCTACCACCTTCCCTCTTCCTCCTTCTGTCTCTCCTCCATTGAATCCCTTTCTCTTTTCAACTAGTCTCTGGTACATTTTGATGCCATCATTTCCCCCTCCTATTATGAACGTCTTATGCTGCTGTGAGGTCATGAATATCAAGGCCACTTTGTGTCTGGAAGACAGTATTGCAGACACTCCTTCCTTCCTTTGGCTCTTACATACTTTCTGCTACCTCTTCAGCAATGGTCCCCAAACCATGGTGGGTACTTTAGTCTTTTCTATACAGAAATGAAAGTGGAATATCATATTTCCTGGCCATTCCAGCACTCATAAAAAATAATAAGAATTTAGATTGAAGACACCTGACGTGAAAGAAGTAATTTCATAAGACTGTTAGTGAGGAGGAAGTGTTTTGCAGTTTCATTGGTTAATCTCCTTGTGACAGGAGTAGGGTATCTTTGTCATCAGTTTCTTCTCAGAGTTACCTGCAGTGTGGTTTCCCATTACATTATGATTTTAGTTTTATTCGGAGAACTCCACAAATCTTTGTTCAATGAATGATGTCATTACCTCATTACTGCAATCACAAGCTAATGACACCTTATAGTTTACCAGTGGATGGGGCTGGATTCAGATTTCCATTTTCTCAACAATGTGCTGTGACTATAGACTTGTCTGAGCTTACCAGCACATCTTTAAGGGTTAGAAAACAAGCCAGAGGTTTCTGAATCTTTTCTTTTTGTACGACATCTGAAACCAAGTCTTTCTCATTCCTTTTCAACTTGTTATAATATTGAATCATTTGAGCCTGGCAGTAAAGCATTTGGCTGGTGGCATAACTGAATAATCTGTGTGGTGTAAGTAAGGAGAGGGCCAATGAGCTTTCAGATCTAGTTTTCAAAAGCATTAAATTAAATTTTTATTTTGGGGGAGAGGGAAGTGGGCAAGTTAAGATATGGGTGACTTAAGAATAATTGCATAGAATTGGGCTGGAGAGATGGCTTAGTGGCTAAGGTGCTTGCCTGCAAAGGTAAAGGACCCATGTAAGCCAGATGTACAAGGTGGCACATGCATCTGGTGTTTGTTTATAGTGGCTGGAGGCCTTGGTGCTATCTCTCTATCTGCCTCTTCCTCTCTCTATCTCTCTCAAACAAATAAGTAAATAATAAAAAAAAGAATGCATAGAATCACTTGGAGGGCTTAAAATTGATTCCCACTCCCAAACCAATTAAAAATCAAAGTTTCTGGGGATGTGGCTCAGGTGGGGGAAGTAACCTGAGGTGAGTCCTGGGTATAAAACAAGCAGAAAGATGATGGCATTTTGGCTAAAGAATAGGGAGATAATAGGAGCTTCTAATTACTGTCATTGGGCCATTCTTTCTTTAGTGTATGGCTTCCTTTTAGTTCTGACAGATGTGAGGGTACTTTCCACCTGGTCCCCATACACTTGCTTTGTGCCTGTGATTTTGTAGCAGCAGCAGTGAGATGATCCTCATTGTGAAAGAACACTGGTAGGAAGCCTTCATCGGAGAGTGGATGATCTTCAGAGAATCTAGGAGTTCTAACATATTTTTGACCATTATTTGACCATATTTTGATCTGATGTCCATTTCTAAGGAGACAGTAATGTGTTTTTTAGTATAGACAACAACAACAATGTAAGCAACTCCAGAATCAACTGCTGCTTGGGGAGATAGTACTTATTTATTTACTTATTAAACTTTTAAAAATTTGTTCTTTTGGTTTTTTGAGGTGGGGTCTTTTTTCTATCCCAGGCTCACCTAGAATTCACTATTGTCTCAGGCTGGCCTTACAGTGATCTTTCTACTTTGGCCTCCCAAGTGCTGGGATTAAAGGCGTGTGCCTCCATGCTTGGACCCTCTTCTATTTTGAAGTCATCTTTTGTTTTTTCTTTCCTACTATGAAGATCTTGTGTAGGTAGCATCAGCCACGGTGAAGTCATGAATGCAATGGCCAAATTAGCATTTGGAAGATAGTATTATAAAGCATCCTTCCCCTTCCTTTGGCTCTTACATTCTTTCCACCATCTCTTCTGCAATGGTCCCTGAGTCCTGGAGGGTGTGATAGAGATGGTGAGACAGTGGCCTCTGAGCTTTAGAAGGGTGATAGAGATGGTGAGACAACATTTTCATACCACTAGCTGCTTTTGTCTTCAGGCTTTTCAGAATTCCAGACATGAATCTTTCTGCAGAGAGAGTACTGGGAATCCTAGCCAAGGTATGTAGAGAACCAGAAAGTGGAATGTTAAAAAAAATGCCGGTATCCAGAAATATTGAAAAACAGAAAAGTAGGTTTTGGGGCTGGAATTATGCTATATTTTAGGAAGCTTTGATATTGAATGCCAGAAGCCCATATGCCTGGCTGGTTTGAATCAATGCTATCAGTCACTCACTTCCATATACATGAAAATTCCTTAAATAAACTCTCTCATTGCTGTTGGACAGTGCAAGCATGTTCAGTCACACCTGGCTGTGTGTTTGGTCAATGATCCCATTAGTTCCAGAAGTCTCATGGAGCAGAGTGGGACGCACAGTCAAACAAGCCTGTGTCTATAGCACAGGTCTTTGTGGGAGAATGGCTTCACTGAGATGCAGGGTAAACCAGAAAGAAGGTGTGAATGAGTGGGTGAGGGTGTGAGTATTTATGAAATGTGCATAGGTGTATATTGTTGGCCACTCAAGGGGCTCTGCTTCAGTGTTAGTTATAGCTGTAAGTTTCAAAATTATTAATAATGTTGCACAAATCCTCTGAGGGATTTCATCTGAATTCTACAGTTTAGTTCAATGATCTTTAATCTAATTGCCCATTTTCCCCCTTCCCTTCAAAACAATCCCTTGCATTTTATAAATTTTAGAATATTCTTTTCAGCAGGTGTAAAGGGATCAGTTGGCTCAGTAGTTTACAAGAGCTTAAAGCCATGTTTGCATAGCATTTTGAGTGATTACTTTTATTATAATGCTACTGTACAGTGTTTTCTAAAGTACAAAATGAGGGGAACCAAGAATAGAATTTCATAATCTTAGGTGTGGGTCTTCAGAATAACACCTATGTGTGAAAATCTGTGTATTTGAAGGATCTGGTAAGTTAGAGTACAAGACGAGGTTTGTAGTATGCTGTCTGGACAGGAGAGAAAGGAGAATGACTCTGGGTTTGAAACAAGGAAGGACGGGTAACATTGACCATGGCAACCATAGGTGAAGGGTAGAAGAGACATGAGCATTCCCTAGCTGGCTTCATTCTTTTTTTTCCCAATTTTTTTTTTTATTAACAACTTCCATACTTGTAGATAATAACCCATGGTAATCCCCTCCCTTCCCCTACTTTCCCCTTTGAAACTCCATTCTCCATCATATCCCCTCCCCTCTCAATCAGTCTCTCTTTTATTTTGATGTCATGATCTTTCCTCCTATTATGATGGTCTTTTGTAGGTAGTGTCAGGCACTGTGAGGTCATGGATATCCAGGCCATTTTGTGTCTGGGGGGAGCACATTGTATGGAGTACTACCCTTCCTTTGGTTCTTACATTCTTTCCACCACCTCTTCTGCAATAGACCCTGAGCCTTGGAAGGTATGATAGAGATATTGCAGTGCTGAGCACTCCTGTCATTTCTTTCCAGCACCATAATACCTTCTGAGTCATCCCAATGTCACTGCCATCCTAAAAGAGAAGATCCTCTACCAAAAGGGAGAGTAGCATTAATATAAGGGTATGAACATAAAGAGAAATGCTTACTGGTCAATTTGATAAGCATAGTATATACATTTAGCCAGACAGCAGCAGACATTATAACCCTAGGGCTCATGACTACTCCTGTGTTAAGTTTTCAGTATCGGAGATGTATTCCCTCCCATGGAGCAGGCCTCCGGTCCAATTAGAGGGCAGTTGGTTTCCACCATGACAGACATGCCACTATTGTACCCATTGGTTCATTTGGCCTGTCTTGCCAAACATAAGGCTTGGAGTGTCCACTGCTGAGTATCTTCACTGGTGACTTCTCTCTCTCCCATTGAGCTACATGCAGAATGGGTTCTTCCAGCTTTCTGTCAGCTGGTCTACATGGATGAGGTTATCTGCTCAGTTCCAGCAGGATTTTTCAGTGGACTTGCAGCCCAAGAATTTGGAGTCTTCAGCAATAGGGTCTTACTGTCTATTCCTGTGAGAAACCAAGGGCCTTGGCAATGGCCTATAATGTTTTGGGGGCATCAGGGACCTTCCTGGCCAACAACTCACTGGACGGTATCCCATCCCTGGCACTGAAAATTTTCTAGCCACAATCTATGGCTCCTAAGTTTTCCATGGGGGTGAAAAGGCCCAAGGGAGGTCAGGGAAAGAGATTGAGGAAAGGAAGGGTGGAGGGAGGGCTAGTCAAAATCTAAGAGGATACAAATAAATCATATGGAAACATACTTTTTTGGACAATGGCTTTATTCTTGCTGTTATGTTATAGCATCCCTTGCCATCAGAGGAAGTCTTGTGATTTATTTTATGGGAGCTGAATATTTCTGGTTGAGGGTCCTCTTTCCATTTCATTGAAACACTCATTTCATTTTCACCATGGTAAATATTGCTTCTGCTATATAGATCTTCTAACACTGCTGAGATAAAACAGGAAGCTGACATCTCTAAAAGCTAGGTCCAATATTCAAATCCACTGGAAACTAAGGCCCCAGGCCAGACCAGGGTTGTCAGGGGGCCTCAGTTCATGTTTTTGAAACTTTCACTTGGTGAACGATTTTGGATGAAGGATTCTTTTAGTAATTTCATAAGTGACCCATTTCTCTGTGTGAAGCTACTGTTTTGAGAGTAAGCAAAAGGAAATGGCAGTACTAACAAGACTGGTTTTTGCTCATTCACACTTTTCTGCCCTTTGGATTAAGGGACTAGTGAGACAAGAGGGTGACAGAGGTAAGATGTGGAAGAACACAGGTGTGTAGGAGACTGGAGATATATTATGTGGGCATACTTTGCTCATAAGAAGGTTTATGCAGAAAATATTTAAACTTTTGTATTTGGGGATTCACATATTTCCATGAATAGTTCTGTGGAAAGGAAGGTTAGCAAAATCAGATTGATGACTGATTTAATTTAATTAGATTTCAACTTCATAAATATGCAATGTTATTTGAATGAAAACATTGACTTATTAGGCTCTCTGAGAAAAATGGCCATTTGGTTTACTTCAGTTTGTCACAGACATTTCTAGTCTGGTATAAGTGGGTAAAATAAATTTGGTAATTTAAAAATTAGGAGAGAGACTCAATTTGATAGATCAATTATAGAAGCCATTTGTAGACATTTCTTGCCCTCCTTGTAGCTCTGGCTCTTCCAGTTTGCAAGGCAGATATTTCTTTCCTTAACTATGTCTTCTGCCACAGCTTTGAGAGATATAGGCAGTTTCCCTGACCCCCATAATTTCACACTGCCCCAAATCCTTCCCAAGACTATGAGCATACCCAGAACACACTATCAAGACTGTACAATATTAAAATCACTCAGATAACCAAAAGAGACTTGAGTTGGTAGAAGTAGATAGGGGAATATATTTTTTGTCTAATTTTAAAACCCCTGTTAAACTCTGCAAGCCACGTGAAAAGATAGACTAACCCTCACAGATAAATTAATCTCAGAGGCAAAATATTGCAGCCCTCCCTACAACCATTTTTAAAGCATTTGTTTTTTCTTCTTTTGTCCTTTATGAACTATTCTATTTCTGGCCAAGATTCTTTCCTTTTCAATTTTCTTTTTTCTTGTCAGTTGTCAGTTGGCTCATGAACCAATTCTACAGTTGATGAATTTGCAGTTTTCTTAACGTTTTCATCAGTTAGCCTACCATTTTAAAATCCCATTTGCAAATATTTTCCTTCTCTCTGTCTTCCCTTCATGTTTGAAATGGATAAAGCAGAAGTTTTATTTTTCATGCCTACCTTCCCCAACACCATCTGCAGCATCCTGGTATTCTCCTTAAGCTATTCTGCAAGAGTCTTCAGTGAAATGAATTATAGGATTAATAAACAGGGAGGCCTTTACTCGTGATTGATAACTACTCTTAGAAACACTGTCATTTGCAATTCATTAAATGCCTTATTTGCCATTTATATTTACTGAAAATTGATACTCTATGTATTAGTTCTTTCTCAATGACAGATCACTAGTAAATGCATAATTAAAAGAGAGCTTAATTCCAATTCATCTTC
This sequence comes from Jaculus jaculus, assembly GCF_020740685.1. NCBI lineage: Eukaryota > Metazoa > Chordata > Mammalia > Rodentia > Dipodidae > Jaculus > Jaculus jaculus. The sequence continues at coordinate 80,073,504 of NC_059112.1, read as the reverse complement.
ATTTCTCCTTGAAATAATTTTAAAGCTGTCAGATGGACCTCCCATTCCACTGTATTCTTCTTTGCCAAGGCCTACAGTTCTTTAATTTGTGAATTTCTTTCCTCAGGGCAACACCAGATTTTCAGAAGATTCACATGCAAATTCTAACTCTGCTAGTGGCTATGACACTTTTGGCAAATCATTAACAGCTCTCAACTTCAGTTTTCCCATCCATAAAGTGGGAGAGTACTTACTTCACAGAGTTGATTTGATATGGTGGTTTGAATCAGATGTCTCCCATAAACTCATGTATTATGAATGTTTGGTCTCTAGCTGTTGGAAATTTGAGAGGTGTAGCCTTGTTGGAAGAGCTGGCTTGTTGGGGTGTTTTAGTCAGCTCCCCCATATCAGGAACTTGGCTAATTCTCCTGCTGCTGTCTTCCACCTACTGTGGCAGAGGTGATGTCCAGACTTTGCCCATGCCATGCTTTCTCCTGCCATCATGGAGCTTCCCCTCTAGACTGTAAGCCAAAAGAAAAAACTTTTCTCCCATCAGCTGCTTTTGGTCAGGTGCATTGTCCCAGTAATGTAAAAGTAACATTACAATTGACATCCATACTGGTATGGAATTAGTCAATATGGTCTTCTAGCTCCTTTGGATGAAAGGCTGTGATATGGTCCCATACTTGCAGGAATAATTTGCAAGGGAAATGAACAACTGACAAAAGGTGTGCAGGGACATCATCAATGAACAGTGACAAGTCTCTTCCACCACCTAGGAGCCAGAACCATTGGAAGGTGCAGCCTTATCATGAAGGAGCTGGCTCCTGGGGTTAAAGTCACACAGAAGTGCCGACTCATCCAGGTCTGTGAAGTGTGCAAATAGAGAGCAATAGGTACACTCATTAATTCTCTTTCAGCCCAGTTCTGAGATAACTAAGTGCTTTCTTGTTGCCACAGCTACGCTCCAGCCTATTTCTGGAGACTTTAGAACCTCGACTCCTGACTCCTTAATCTTGGGCTGGTCTGTATCACTCACCTACTGAGATTTTGTTGACCATGAAACAGATTTCCTTCCATTTTGCCACCATCCTGTTTCCCTTAACACTGGCCCTCAGAGGGGCTTGGTTTACAGGTGGTTGAGTCCTATCTGGGAGGACTTCCAACCGTCTGTGCTGCTCTTCCTGCCCATGGAGGCTTTAGGTAGTTGGTCAAAGGCTTTGTGGCTGCTGTTAGAGCATGCATGGAGGAGCGTGATGTCCAGAACGTCTGATCTCTTTCAAGGGTGCACACTGGTAGGGCAAGGGAGAGTAGTGTGTTCCTGAGATCAGCTCCTCACAGTTCAATTCGCGTGGGACATTGTCTCTCTGTCTGGCAAACTATAGATTGTGGGAGGTCCAGCTTTGAGCAGGAGGACACATGTTCAAGTCTGTGCCTGCTGTTTAGTAGCTCTCTGAACTTGGATGTGACTTCACCTCTGCAAGATAGAGATGAGCCTCCTTCAGACTGGTATTGTGATATCCCCACGAGATTATATCTGTATGTTTGGACTGTACCTGGCCCTTTGAAATGCTTGGTATAATTTCTCCTTAAGTTCTCTGCCAACTGCAAAGCTTTAAAACTTTTTTCTAAAGGTTTAAAAATTTTTATTTATTTATTAGAGGCAGAGGAAGAGGAGAGAGAGAGAGAAAGAGAGAGAGAGAGAGAGCACGCCAGGGCCTCTAGCCACTGCAAATAAACTCCTGACGCATGTGCCACCATGTGCATCTGGCTTAACCTGGGTCCTTAGGCTTCACAGGCAAGCGCCTTAACCACTAAGCCATCTCTCCAGCCTTAAAGCTGCAACTTTGAACATGTAGAGGCCCTCATCTTATATTGTCACAGACAGAAATATTCCTATAGGTAGGTTTCTCATCAGAGAATTTTCTCAGTTTTTCTAGTTTTGCCTTGTATTGAGCAGCCCCTTAGTAATTATCAAAAATTTGCGGGGGTGGGGGGAGGAAATTTTTATGGTTTATTGTCTATAATTATGGAAGTTGCCAGTTAAAAAATTAAAAAGAATTGGAATAGTAACAGACATGTTTTTAAAAAATATTTTATTGACAACCTCCATACATGTACATGATATACCTGGTTATAATCTCCTCCCACCATCTTCTTTAATTCCTCCTCTCCTACCCCCTCCACTGAACCCGTTCTTTTTTCCAACCCATTCTTATTCTAATTTGATGTTGTTGCAGTCAGGTTTGCATTGCTGGCAGAAATCACCCTACCAAGAGCAGCTTGTGGGACAAAAGGGTTTATTTTGGCTTACAGCCTTGAGGAGAAGCTCCATGATGGCAGGGAAAACGATGACATGAGCAGAGGGTGGATGGACATCACCCTCTGGCCAACATCAGGTGGACAATAGCAATAGGAGAGTGTGCCAAACACTGGCGAGAGGAAACTGGGTATAACACCCATAAGCCCAGCCCCAACAAATCTCCATCAGCTGGAACCTACCATTCAGAAAAGCTAAGTTTATGGGGGATACCTGAATCAAACCATCACAGGTGCCATAATGTTTTTGCCCTCATAGTATACAGGTCTTGCACTAGTAACATTAACCACTGTGAGGTGATGAATGCCAAGATCTCTTTGTGTCTGGAAGACAGTATTGCAAAGCACTCCTCCCATTCATTTGGTTCTTATATTCTTTCCACCACTTCGTCCACAAAAATTCTTCAGCCTTGGAGGGGTGATAGCAGTGTCTCACTTAGTGTAGAACACTAGGTGCTCAGCATGTTGTTGAGTCATCCCAGTGGTCACAAACATCTGAAAAGAGAAGCTTCTATAACCAAAAGTGAGAATAGAATTTATATATGGGCAGAAACAGAAATATTTAAAGGCAATTTGGTGGATTTAGCCAAACAACAGTAGCAGCTTCCCCCTAGGGCTTATGACTTCCCCAATCACAGGCTTTTGGTTAGGTTTTTAGTACTAGGCATAAATTCCCTCCCATGGAGTGGGGCTCAAATCCAATCAGGGAGCAGCTGGTTTCCTCCATAATAGACATGCCACTGTTGCACTCCACATCATGGAAGGAAGTAGGTTACATGTGTTGTCAATTAGCTGACTTGTCCATGGATGTTCATCCTACCAGTGCAGCACAAAGGGAAAGGAATGGAGTGAATTTTGGGGAAACAACTGACTGTGTAGGCTGTTCTAGGAGACCTGGTCTGTCTTGATGTCAGATAGGTATTGATTTGTGACTAAGCATATGTGTATGCCCTCCATTGCCTGATTGATGGGATCAAAACTCCGTATATTACCTGAAAATAATTTCAAAAAGTTACAAAGTAGTAAAAGTACACAGTATTTATAAATTTTTAAATTTCCCCCTCTGGACAGCAGATAAGACCTAAGGCTCAGGTTTGGTGTTAGGTGGGATGTTCTTTCTTAGGGTCACTGGACATGATTGCCAGGGCAGACACATGAGTAATGTCAAGAGGACTACTGGGAACACAATCAGGACACTGTATTCATAAGGATCACATGACAGGCTACCTACAGAAGCAGAACTCAGCTATGAAGTTCATGGAGTCATGATGATTGTTGATACTGGTTGAATCTTGAGAAACAAGGAAATGCGGGAGAGTGAGTAGCATAAAAGGTGAATCTTTAGGAAGAAGAATCTTTAAGACAACATCAGAAAGGGCATAAAATGTCTGTAGAAGACTAAATGCTCTGAGCATGAGTGCATGGGCAGGCCAGCCAGAGAGATAGATGTACAATCGGAGGCCTGGGCAGAGAGCTGTCTGTAAAGTGCTTGCCTTGCAAGCATGAGGAATTGAGTTTGATCCCCACAACATGTAAAAATGATGGATGTGGTATGGCATGTTTATTATTTTGGCACTGGGGCTGGGGAGAATGCAAGAGGAGCCCCGAAGCTGGCTGGCCAACAAGCCTAGCCTAATTGGCTAGCTCCAGGCCAATAAGAAGCATTGTCTCAGTAAATGTAGACAGGACTCTTCAGACAAACATCCAGGGTTGTCCTCCTCAAGCACAAGCATGTGCACTTGCACACACACACACACACACACACACACACACACACGCGCGCGCAAATATACATATATGCACATGAACTAAAAAAAGAAATAAAGGAAAATATAACTCAGTGTAATCATTATTACACAGGAGGTTTTCTTCTTCTTCTTTTTCTCCTCCTCCTCCTTCTTTTATTTTGTTTTTGGTTTTCATGGTAGGGTCTCAATCTAGTCCAGGTTGACCTGGAATTCACTCTGGACTCTCAGGGTGGCCTTGAACACATGGTGATCCTCTTACCTCTGATTCTCGAGTGCTGGAATTAAAGGCATGCGCCTTTAATGTCTGGCCTTTTCTTTTTTTATTTATGTGTGTGAGAGAGGGTTAGAGGCAGGTAAGAGAGAGAACGGGCATGCCAGGGCCTCCAGCTACTGAAAACGAACTCCAGACACATGCACCACCTTGTGCATTTGGCTCACATGGGTCCTGGGGAATTGAACCTGGATCCTTTAGCTATGCAGGCAAACTCCCCAACCACTGAGCCATTTTTACAGCCCTATTTATTTATTTATTTGCACAGAAGGTTTTCTATCAAGTCCTATGAGATACCTTGGGAACTTTTTCCTTATTTCTTAAGCTTTAGATTGAATATATATATTTTTTTCCAAGGAGACCTCTTTGTTTAGAATCTTTTCTGCCCTCCATGTCAAAGTTATAATCATTTGTTTGTTTAGTTTGGAGAATCTAGTTCTCATTTTGAATTCTATGCTCCATGTGAGCAGAAGCTGTGTCCTTTGACCCCAATTACATACTCATCACTTTGCAAGATTCATGGAATCTTATGGACTGAATAGTGTTTTGAATCATTTATAAGCCCATAGCTGTAAATTTCTATTGATTTTTTTAAAATTTAGAGTAGCTGCTCTATTAAGATAAAATTATAACCACTGAAACATTTAAAAATTTAAAATATAAAGATCACACATAATGAATTTGTGATTTATCCAAGTGAGGATTTGGCATTAAGTATGGTTTTACTACTGGATGCTCATCTAACAGTCTGAACTAGAACAGGGCTTTGCACTCACCACTCCTTTCCACCTGAGAACGTTTATGAGACCTTGGGTATAGAGTTATATAAATTAGTTATGTAGATCAAACATTTATTAGTAATAAATAAAAAATGATTTTAGCATAATTCAGTGGTATACATAGAATTTTACCATATTAAAGATGATACCAAATTTGCATACTAAGAGGGAATACTAAGAGGGATATGTTTGTTTATTTTTACATAAAACATTAAATCTTGGCTGGATATTTATGCCAGAGTTCATATATATATATATATATATATATATATATATATATATATATATATATATATTATACACAATATATATATAATATATGCAATATATAATTATATTATATATATAAATTATATATATATAGAATTTATTTATTTATTTGAGAGAAAGAGAGAGAGAGAGAGAGAAAGGGAAAGAATGGGAATAAATAATTAAAAAAATTTTTCAAGAAAAAAATGGGCTGGAGAGATGGCTTAGTGGTTAAACGCTTGCCTGTGAAGCCTAAGGACCCTGGTTCGAGGCTCGGTTCCCCAGGTCCCATGTTAGCCAGATGCACAAGGGGGCGCACGCGTCTGGAGTTCATTTGCAGAGGCTGGAAGCCCTGGCGCGCCCATTCTCTCTCTCTCCCTCTATCTGTCTTTCTCTCTCTCTGTGTCTGTCGTTCTCAAATAAATAAATAATTAAAAAAAAATTTTTCAAGACGAATGGGTGCTCCAGGGCTTCCAGCCACTGCAAATGAGTTCCAGATGTGTGCCCTCCCTTGTGCATCTGGCTAACATGGGTCCTAGGGAATTGAACCAGGGTCCTTTGGCTTTGTAGACAAATGTCTTAATCACTAAGCCATCTTTCCAGCCCAATTTTTATTTTTATTTCCTAATTTTTAATATTGAGAATGCCACTTTACATAAATACACAGTACAAAGTAGCAGAATTACGTTTAAGAGCATTCAGAAATTATTAGAAATTCTACCCTAATCTCAAGCCAAAATTTATTAAAACTTTTATAAAACTCAAGTCAACAGCTTAAACATCAATTTTTAAAAAAAATCAAACACCCCAGCACAAAACAATCTAAAGGCACACTAGTTGGATAGTAGGAAACTATGGAAAGTTGCTGTTTTTTTTTAAATTTACGTTTCTATGAGAGCAGAAAAACTTGTGTGTACAGTAAAAATCAATGCCATTTGTAGTATGTAATAGTCTTGAATGTCTGTTCACTGGTGTTAGATGGTGAGATGGCACATGAGGTGCCAGGGGTGCATGCTGTGTGCTTGGAACTCAGGCTGCAATGAAGAACCTGCATGGTACAACCTGTGAGAGAACTGCTGGAAACACCTTCGAGTCCTCCCAGGCTTGATTTCAAATTGACTTTCGGCCATTTCATTGAGTGTTCAGAAAGCCTTTACTATTGCCAAATTTTTCTTGACCCCTCCCCCAACATGCAGTTATGTGATCCCGTATAGCTCACATAGCTCACGGTTTGGGAAACTGAGAACTAGGACCAGGAATTCTCGGTAGTACCAAAGAGTCCAGTTCCTGGTGATTGTTATTTCAAAACTCTGCAATACCAGATGCCCAGGGCATCCAGGCTTTGTATCCTTGAGACTTTAGAATCATCTTTGGCCTTTCCAGGCATGGGATAAAAACAGATTCTGACCCATCCTACTTGAGTCTGTTTCCAAATATGTAGTTCAATGTAATGAATTCTTTTCAAGTATTTCAATGTAACAAAACAACCCAAGACTTAGTTACTTAAAATAATAGTTGATTGTTTTTTCTTTTATTTTAGTTCTAAGTATTGCCTGAGTTAAACTGGGTGGTTCTGCTGGGGCTCTGGTGTGGTGGCACTCTGACAGATATTGGCCGGGGCTGGCATCGCTAGAAGACTACATTGAGTTGCCATTGAAAATGGTCCAATCTCAGCTGCAACTCTCTTAAGACCGGAGTGTTTGCACATAACTGCTTCCTGTGGCTTGCGCTTCTCGTAGGATGGTGGTTGAATTTCTGGCAGGACCATCCCAAGGTATAATGCTTTATATGAACTAGCATTGAAGTCATCCTGTGTCATATGTATTGTACCCCACTAGTCAATTGCTCATCACAGGACCAGCCAAAATTCGAGGGGAGGGGACTATGCAAAGTACTTGGGACTTATGATGAGCATGGGGCATTTCTTGAGACTGGTTATTGCTGTGTAAGTAGAAATGAACACATTACAGTCTATATGAGGTCAGGTATGGCCCTTCAAGACCATTAATCTGTTAAGAGGGCATTTGTGTTTACTGTAGATCATGGTGGGAATAGAAAAATGCCTTTCTTGGCAGATGCAACTCTCAATTCATGAGTGTGATAAATTTTTTAAAAATTTATATTTATTACTTAGAGAGAGAGAGAGAGAGGGAGAAAATGGGCAAGCTGCAAACGAACTCCAGATGCCTGTGCCACCTTGTGTATCTGGCTTATGTGGGTCCTGGGGAATTGAACCTGGGTCCTTTGGCTTTGCAGGCAAGCGTCTTAACTGCTAAGTCATCCCTCCAGCCCTAGTGTGATAGTGTGATGACTCAGCTTGTGTAGAATATGAGAAGATTGACCCCAGGAGATCTGAGCTCTTCCTAGTCTTCTATAAGGCTCACAGGATATAATCTATAAGGCCAACTGGTAACAGGATTAAATGCCTTCAAGAATCAGGATAGATACTTTACTAGGTGGTATTATGAACTACTAAGAAGTTGGCAGTATTGTATTCAGAAGTTTATCTAACCTTCAGGTTCAGTAGAATTAGCTGGAATTTTTAGACTTCTTCCTATAACTGAACTGTGGGTCTTCTTTATAAGGCCTTCCATTTCTTCCCTTTATTCCATGAAAAATATATCTACTGTTTCAGATACTATCCTTGAAAAGCATTGTAATTTTTAGGAGACAAATATGTGGTTGTCATGGAAAAGCAAACCCCTACTGATAAAAAGAAATATTCTTATTGGGGGAAAAGTACAGACATTGAAAACTTCAGTTTCAAAAAAGCCTTCTACAAAGTTTCATTATGCCTTTGTGGATAAGGTCATGAGCATGGGCAGAGTGAGTTAGACAGCCGATGAAATAGCATATCTAAAGGTCTGTGGGCTCTGTCAAGTTGGGAGACTCTGGTGGGTGGTTGAAGCTATCTGCCCTGCCCTTGCCTTGTAATATTTCATGTTGGTATCAATGACACAGATAGAATACTTCTCAAGTTTTTCAGATGACTTCACTGGAAAATACAGCTGGTTCAAAAGATAACCAGGCATGCTACCAATTATTTTATCAAGTCAGAACTCTTCTGTGCATCCTAAAAGGTACCATTCAGTAGACACAAATGTAAAAAAGTTCACTTAGATTTAAAACATTAATTACATAGTTGTGGGATGGTTCACCAGCAAATTCAAGGGATGAGTAATTAGTTGCACAGAAGCTACATATAAATAAGGGATATCAGGCCGCTTCTGAACTGTTGGCATTGCATTAGGGTGCAATAAAGAAATAAATTAATTCTGAAAGGGATCCACCCATTTATTATACTGTGGATTAGTCAGAACATTTCTAGAGTGCTGCACAAAGTCTTGGTTGGTACTCCTGAAAAACACTGACAGATTATATAAATAGGAGATAAAACAGATTCTTAAAGGGCTTAGAAGCCATGCCATATGAGAAATAGCAGATATTGCTTAGTTACAGATGAAGGAGGGATACAAATTTTACATATTTAATGGATATTTGGAAATTTAAATTAATAGAATGTGCAGCTTTTGAGCTTGGTCTTGAATGATGGATCCATTTTTTCTTTTCTTCCGAGGTAGAGTCTCACTGTAGCCCGGGCTGACCTAGAATTCACTGTGGAGTCTCAGGGTGGCCTTGAACTCATGGTGACCTTCCTACCTCTGCCTCCTGAGTGCTGGGATTAAAGATGGATCCATTTTTGGTAGACATGTGGAGGGTTTAGGAACTGTAGAGGAAACTATGTGAATTGAGTGGTCTTTCTAGGAAATGACTCATCTTTGGTTTAATCACATGGTGCATGGCTGGTAGTGATGGGAGATGAGTTAACAATGTGGATTAGGGTTGGTGGTTCTAACCTTGAGTGGTACTCCAAAGTGTGTGTGTTTACTTACCTTAGTGGGAAGTAATTGATGATTTATAAACTAAGGAATAATAATGGTAATGATGACCAACATAATAAAATTAATGGTAACAGCTATTCCGTAAACTTCACAAAAACCCACAATAGTTCTTCCTATGACTTAAACATTGCCATAACCTTATTTACAAATGAAATAAAAACAGAGGCCCAGAGGCCCAGAAACTTCCCCAAAGTCATGACATTTGTAAATAATGGCAGCCTGGGCCTGAAGCTGTGCTCTGACCCATCCCCTGGACTGTGCCCTGGGAGCACCCAGGGGGCTGAACTGCACGTCTGTGCCCTCCCTGACGCCGCTGCAGCTAGAGAACACCGCACTGCCCCTCCTCTCTCCAAGACTGGCATTTTGCTTTTTACTTCTACTTGGAACTGCCCAACAGAAAAACAAGGCACTGGAGACAGAGGAAGCAGATGATTTTAAAAAAGTGATTAAGAAGCTGTGTTTACTTTGTGGATTTTGAAGCCTTTCAAGTTCAGGTTTGAATAGTGGGTCTTGGGCGGTGTATCCCGACTCTCTGGTTCACTGCCAAGAGTAGGGTGTGTCCAGCACAGAGAAGTGATTTATGAGTAATTTAAGTTTAAGTACTCCCAAATGAACATTACCCCAGTAGCATAAGGTTAAATTCTGGCTTCGCAAGGCCCTAAGCAGACATTTACAAAAGAGACCCTTTGGCCCTTTGTTCAAATCCTGCTGCTGCCTGGCTGCTCTGCAGTCTGGAACTACTTGGGTGGCGTTGACACTGAGACAAGGTCGACTAGAGCTGAGTCCCTCTTGTCCTCCACTGTTTATCCCTGTTACCCTTTCCAACAAGTCTTTTCTTTTCTTTTCCCAAGGTGGGGCCCACTCTAGCCCAGGTTGACCTGGAGCTCACTCTGTAAGCCCCTGGCTAGCATCAAATGCATGGTGATCTCCCTAACTCAGCCTCCTGGATTAAAAGTGTGTACCTCCATGCTCGGCTTACCAACAAATATTGCTAATCATCAAATAAGAGAGATTAGGTACTTAAATGAAAGACCTCAGTTAGTAGAACAGAGGTTATGCCTTTGACAAACCTACTTGTGATGCTCCTCTATGAACACATAAGTTCTTTCAAAACCTTCTGGAATCACACATCTATAATCCAAGTACTTGGGAGGTACAGGCAGAAGGATTGCTGCACATTGAGTCTAGCTTGGTCTGCACAGCAAGTTCCAGGCCAGCCAAGGTTACATAGCAAGGCCCTGTCTCAAACAACAAACATATCTTACAAGTATGACCTAAGAAACTTTTTAAATAAAAGAAGTTAAAATCTGTCCTATTCATGCTGGTTAATAAGGTTATTTGTCTTGTTGCCAGCAAAGGTGTGTGTGTGTGTGTGCGTGTGTGCGTGTGTGTGTGTGTGTGTGTGTGTGTAAGAGAGAGGGGAGGTGCTGGGAGAGAGAATGTAATGTACACAGACATTTGTGTGTTCCGGAGACTTGGGGGAATATTTAGCTTAATGACTAAGGCCTATTTGTTTTGGGAGGACCTAAAGTTAGCTCTGTGAGGAATGTAGTTTTTTTTCCGATAATAATGCTTCCAGGGCATGGCTGTATTCTTATTCTTGCTGAGTCTGTCCCATGGCTGCCCATACTGCTCAGGCACACTAGATGACCCTTTGCTATACATAGGTTCTCTAATAGCAGGACTGTGAGATGGACACCAGCCATACTTTTCTCAACCCTCTTTTGCTCAGGGTCACAACAGTTAACCTTCCTCTTTCTGTACCTTGGTCTTCTTTTCTTTTCTTTTCTTTTTTTAAATTTCTATTAACATTTTCCGTGATTACAAAATATATCCCATGGTAATTCCCTCCCTCCCCACCCCCACACTTTCCCATTTGAAATTCCATTCTCCATCATATTACCTCCCCATTACAATCGTTGTAATTACATATATACAATATCAACCTATTAAGTATCCTCCTCCCCCCCCCTTTTTTTTTTTTTTTTTGAGGTAGGGTCTCACTCTAGCACAGGCTGACCTGGAATTCACTGTGGAGTCTCAGGGTGGCCTCGAACTCACTGTGGTCCTCCTCCCTCTGCCTCCCAAGTGCTGGGATTAATGGGGTGTGCCACCATGCCCGGCATTTTCTTTCTTCTTTATTTTACTTTCCCTTCTCTTAGCCTGTTTCATTTTCTCTGTTCCCTTTTCATTTTGACCCCCAACCTCAGCCAATCTTCTTGAATTGGCTAATTTAAAACATGGTTGTTTTACCTGGCACCACATCCTGAAGAGGGCAAATGAAGGCCTCTGGCCTTGCATGTTGGGGCTATCTTCCCATTGGTTGGCCTGCCCAGGGTGAGTGAGTGTGCATGTGTGAATAATGTGTTTGCTGTGTGTATTGGGTAGTGCCAAACCCTTGGCAGAGATATAAGTTATGTATGGCAAAGCTCTCATCCTCTGTTCTGAGCTCCTACTCCTGTGGGTTGACATTTTCTCAAGAGGAGTGATTGGCTCAACTGCCATTATGTTTCTTCTAATTCATTTAACACACGCACACATCTGTCTTCTGCTAAGATGTGCATGTACGAGGTAATGGGAATCTGAGGATCGTTTTTACTTGCATTATGACATTGCCGTCTTGCCGAGAAGCCTGTTCGAGTGTCCAGAGGATGTCAGCTAAATTGACAATGTGTTTCTCTGAAGTGGAAGTCAGAAAACATCTGCTTTTATCATCTGCCTGGATAGGCATATGCCGTTTTTTGTTGTTCCAGAAGACTTTCAGGCTAATATACTGGGGAGTTTCAATGGCTTGGAACTTCCTGTTTTGTGATACAGAAAAGAATGCCTTTGGAAGATGGCAGTGTTCACAGAATTTGGTGCTATTTAAATGTTCCCAGCTCCCAGGTCATCGCAGGAAAAGACTGACTGGAAGCTGCAAGCCAGAGAGCAGACGATAGATAGGGACGCCCTGCGCTTCTCTTTTGGAGCACAGCATCTGTTGACACTGTTGTGTGAAACAATGAACCCAGTGTTGGAGACTCTAGGGCCAAGAAATACAGAACAAGTATACTACAGAATGTTCAGCAAGCCCATCCAAGTTTTCCCTTTTGATTTACAACCTTTGTCCAGATAGGGCCTCAGAAAATCAAACGAGGTAAGAAATGGCGAGGGGCTGTAGATATAGCTCTCTTGAGCATGCATGGGACATACTCCTGTTTTACAGCAAAATAAACAAAATGAAATAAAATAAAAAAGGATGTTGTCATTCTCTTTATCTCTCACTCTCTCACATAAGAAAAGAGAGGCCAGTCTGTTGGGCTTGCCTCAAAAAAGAATGTTGGGATGAGCCATTCAAGATGTGGTGCTATGAATTTCATGAGGAATTTTAGGGACATATACTTAGTGATAACTTCAGATAGAACAACTTTTTTTCTGACATTTGCAAGTGAGAAATATAATTATAGCTCCTAATATTAGAGTCAAAAGCATGAGCTTTGAAGTTTGGATTTAAAAATTTTTCACCTCATATCTGTAGCAGGGCAATTGTCATCATTTCTTTGGAATTTGGGTTAGTTCATCTTTAAAATGGAAAGTAAGTTTAGATTAGTAAAAAAAGAAAAAAATCTCCAGATGGTGCTCTGTGATTGGGAAATGATTTATCTTTTTGGAGTTTGGGGCATCCTATCTGTAAAGTGGAGCCATAACTATCACTTATTCTTAGAAGTGTTGTCTGGTAGATGTTAGGTGGCTGGCGAGGGGATCGTGCACATGAAGGGTTGTGTCACTGCGCTTCTGTGATCTCTAAGAGGGGTTCATGTTGCGTCATTTTGAATATATTTGAATTTTCATATACATATGTAAATATCACCAGACTGCCTCTAGGGAAATGAAAAGGAAGAAGTAAGTAAAATAAGATGACAACCAGTGACACTTACTGTCAGTTTAAGTAGACAGGTCCCAAACACAGAGGCTTGTGGGGTTGGTGATAAGTATCTGACAGAGATAGAGTCAAGATGCTGTTCTTTTCCTTGAGATGAGAAAGACTAAAGTGAAACAACAGCAATGAACCCAGATGAATAGCCTGATATTTCTGTGTGGACAGCATGGCGTTTCCCAAAGTGGCGTCTGTACACTAGAATGAACCCTTGAGTGCAGAATGGTCATGAAAGTCATTTCCTTTTCAGCTGACTTTTGTCTTTCTAATAATGGAAAGGATGAATGAAGCTTAACTTGTGCTAATGTCATTAGTCAATAAAAGAGAGATGCTTAGTTTGATAACAGAATTTGGTAGAATTTAATAATTTATGTTTTCACTCTTTGTACTAGTCCTTCTGTTATAGTAAATGGTAATGGTTTTCTATTTACAGCCTCTCTCTCTCTCTCTCTCTCTCTCTTTTTTCTTTTTTTTTGGTTTTCTGAGGTAGTGTGTCATTCTAGTTCAGGCTGACCTGGAATTTACTATGTAGTCTCAGGGTGGCATTGAACTCATGGTGACCCTCCTACCTCTGCCTCCCAAGTGCTGGGATTAAAGGCAATGTGCCACCATGCCCAACTTCAGAAACGCAAATATTTCCGAAGGATCAGACTGAGTGAAGTTAGGGAAACACATGCTGCACATATTAGCCATCATCATCATCTCTCTCTCTCTCTATCAATCTATCAGCTAGCTAGCTAACAATCATCTATCTATGTGCCTATCATCTATCTATTGATATATCATCTATCTATAGTCATCTACAGTCATGTCTATGTTGATATCAGTAGGTATCTATGAAAATTCTTAGAAAATTTTAAGGTGCCAGGGCACTACCTGGAAGCTGAGGTTGAGGAGGTTCCCTCTGTAAGATGCCCATGCTCTACCGCTGTAGAGCTGAACGTAGTTGGATTTGGGTAGCTGGTAGAGGTGTGTGCTTCCCATGATGTGGGTGTTGGGATCTATCTGTTTCCATGTGTAGCTGAGGGCTTCCTTCTTATAGACTGAGCAAGGGGTGAATCTGGCAGCAGAATTTCTAGAATCATAACTTGCGAGGCTTAAGAGAAAAGTATCTCAAGCTTCCATCTTCTCCCTAACTCCCACAGACACTTGATAAACCTAGATGATTCTACGAAGTTGCCACTCACTGGGTCTCAGAAAACTCTGAGTTTGTTTATAATCCAGAATTCTCTTTTTTTTTTTTTTGCACAGCATTTCCTTTTCTTTTTCTTTTCTTTTCTCTTTCCTTCCTTCCTTCTTTCTTTTCTTTCTTTCGTTGTGAGGTGCTATTGTTGTGGGGTTAGGCTTTCTTTCACCATTGGGTCTATGGTAGATGTTGATGATTTTGAATGGCATAGGGATCATGAAATAAAGACGCTGTTTATTTCTTCTCTTCCCAAGGTGAGAAGGTAGATTCTTTCTTCTTCATATGCAGGATCTCAGAGCCGTGCTTGTGCCATCTTCCCATTATGCTGGGATTGCTCACCTGGCCAGTGGAAAAACAGTCAGGGACCCTGATCCTCCAGCAGGGCTGCTGGTGGGTTGGCAGTGGGAGCTGGCATTCTGCTGCTCTCAGGAGGCCCTGCTTTGATGGATGGTTGGCTGGCTTGAGCAGCACAGACACCCAGCAGTGGCTGAGGTGGTGAAGTGTGTCACCACTCTGGGCAGTGAACTGAAAGAGGAGCACAGCCCAGGAAAATACCTTTCTGGTAGTGGTAGAGGGGAGTGTTGCAGCAAGTCCTTCTTTTCTAAACCATTCAGGAGTTCCAGAGGGAAGGGACTTGGAATCTTAGCAAGAGAGGTTGAGAAGGGATGGGCTTTCTGCAAAGATGTTAACCTGTGTATGTGCGATTTTATGCACATAACCTTCCAGTGCCATTCAATGTTTATCCCATGAAAAGATGCCCATTTCAATAGGAGAAGCTCTTTGCTGTAGGAGAGCTGTTAGTTGCTGGTTACTTAGTTTCTTTCGTGTTCATAGCATAAACATTCAGAAAGCACAGGTGGAGTGGTCCCGTGGGTTGGAATCCATTTGCCATAGCTTTACATTCAGGAAGGGCTTCAAATTTGATCTGAGATTTTCTCCAGACCATGGTATATAGATTGGAACAGAGCTACATGGAGGCTTGAAAAAAGTTCATCATAAAACTATAGAGTTCTATTACAAAACCATATTGTCTGTATGGTACTATAATTTTATCAATGATATAAGTCATGTTTCTAGGAGACCTTTTTATTTATTTATTTTTAAGGATAATTATGAAATTATAATATTTATTGAGGGATGTAGAGCCAAGGAAAGGCACCCACGTAGCTAGAGATCCTGCGTGGAGGATCTTGGGAGAAAGTGTGGAAAGAAAGAGAAAAGAAAGTTTAAGGAGCTCCTGCCATGTGGGGAGCTGAAGAGGATAAAGGAACCCATGTGAAGAGTAAGGGCTAGGCCCCCCACACCCCAGCTGGGCCTGAGCCTGGACCAAGCCAGGTCAGGCCCAGCCTAGGAAAAACTCACCCACAGGTAGAAGTTTCCAAGTGATCAGATAGCTAGGAGACCTTTTTTAAAAGTACAATGAGCTGCTATTTGTAAACATCGTGAACATGCCATTGTTTTTTTTTTTTTGTTGTTGTTGTTGGTGTATTTTTTTTTTTTTTTATGAGAGAGAGAGTTGGCACACCAGGGCCTCCAGCCACTGCAATTGAACTCCAGATGTGTGTGCTATCTTGTGCACATGTACAACTTTGTGAGCTTTTGTCACCTTGTGTGTCTGGCTTACATGTGATCTGGGGAGTTGAACATGGGTCCTTAGGCTTTGCAGGCAAGAGCCTTAACTGCTAAAGCATCTCTCCAGTTCTACACCACAGTTTTAATGTTCTTTCCCTCTTCTTGTAATAACCATTTTAAGAGCCTAAAACAATAATACAAACAAACAAACAAACAAAGAAAAAACAAGAGCTCAAGCAGATGCAACAAGATAGAAGGAGGTAATGTGATTTTAAAGGATTTTGAGTTTTGGGGGACTATAGAACACTGTAGAAATTCACTTTCTCATTGCTTGATATTCTAGTTAGTCAATTGTCTGGTGTAGGATATTTATCAAAGTGATACAGACAGCAACAGATGCCATCATTTCTTCAGTCAGCATTCTACTCCCCAACAACTGTTTCCTAGTCTGCAAGATCACCTCTTCTCTGGCATAACCAAGTCTGTGCCTCTTCTTAGGCCCCTTATGCAGAATTTGAATCTTCCTTAAAGTCCCAGAGCACTTGCTGTCTCTGAAACCTTGCTGGCCTGCCCTTTCAGCATAACCCTTGCATTCCCTGTGCCTCCTGGAATAAGTTAGTTCCTCTACTGAAATGTCTTTGTGTCTTGAGTGTGTCTCAACAGTGTGCACATGTAGCTGTCCGTGTCTGGCCACACTGTCTCATTCATCCTCTAGTCCCCAGCCAAGCAGCTTGCAAAGGAAAGGTGCTCTGTAAATGCTAACTCTAACCGGATCTTTTAATGAAATGATGAGTGTAACCTCTAACACCATAAAAGCTAAACAAAAACCCTCAAAAGCAACAATGTGCACTAAAAATTAATTTGAAAATTTTCCTTTCATATACTGTTAGCAAAGCACTTTGCTTTTATAGGCCTCTCCTGTGCTATAAAACTCTTGAGTGTTCTAATATATATGTAGGCACTTAGAACCTCTTTAATGAACTAATTCCAAATGTGGCTGAGATGTTTGAGGCTTTCCCCACAGCAGGTGTAAAACCAGTGGTGGGAGCCGAATACCAGGAAGCTGGGAATTCCTGGCCCAGAGACAGAGAGGTTTCTGTGTGGAAGTTCTACAGGTGCCAGGTGACACAGTTCTTGGGGAGAGCGTGGTGAAAGGGTCAGAGTTTCCTCCGGGCTCTCAGGACTGCCCAGCTTCCTCTTGATGCTTGCAAAATAGTTGGTGGATCTCTAGTTCTTTCTGAACTTGAACTTGGTATCTTTGCCTGCAGCCTTGAGGGCTCTTCTCTACTTATGACCTGGCCACAGCACTGTGGAAGGCTGGGATGTAAATCACAGCATTCTCTACTCCCTCTCAGAACTGTAAATTAATTCTTGTCCTCTCTCCTGATTCTCTAATGGCCTTTGTTCATAAGTGCTTTATGGTAAAGGGTGTCTGAGAAGGCCATTCGTCTATCTCACAAGTTAATGCTACAAAGGACAAAGGCTAGCCTAAATCAGTAGGAAACAAGAAATAAAGAGGGGTGTGGATCATTTGCTCCTAAGAGTTTAGTTTCAAATATATATTTGAAACTAATTTCCACATTACATTCCAATATGAATTTAGATTGTGATATTTATTTTTTGAGTAAGGGACAATTTTACACTTAAAAAATAGCATGCTCATTGTTGATGAAAAACTTATTTGTATATTTGTTAATTTATTTCAAACTTATATGTAGTACCATATAAGATTTCATCTAAGTATTTTTCCTCTGCCTTGTCATACCATATGTGTTGCATGCATTAAGGAAGAACATGAATTAAGCTACTAGATAACATCTTTCCACATCAGTTTTAGGTATGACTGTGTGAGTAGCAAGAAGTACAATAGCTGTACATGAATTTTGGCAGCAGATGGTTTTTCACTCTGGCTTCATTTCTCTGATGGTCTGCAAAGGCCAACACATAAAATGTCTTTCACATCTTCCTTCAAGCCTCACAGTGTTGTGCTATTTTTGTTGGGGTGGGTACACCTGTTTTCATTAGGCTCGAGTCTCATAAAACTGTCAGTGGATCCTTTCACAAGAATACACTGTGCATCATTTTTTTGACTGCAGTAACTCACTTAAGCAGAACTTAAAAGGGTTAATTGATTGGTCTTTCTTGAAGGTGATACAAATATAGACTGACACCAGCAGTTTTAGTGACACACTGAACATGAGCCTCATAGAACATCGTCATGAGTGTGTACATCATGTATTCACAAAGGTAAGGTCTTTGTGGAAGCACATTGAGAACTGAGGAAAGGGAGAGACTGGGAAGAAAAGTGGGAACAAGGTGGAATAGAAAAAGGAAAAGAAATATTAAAGTTCACCTGGGACTTTTAAGGAGAGAATAGACACTCCGAATCTTCCAGAACCCCAGTATTTCTGAGATGATTACAGAAAATATGAACTACTGAAGGTTGCTTCTGGAAGCCAGGCATGTTTAAAATGTAAGGGGAAGAAGGAAACTTCTTGCCCCTGTGAAGGTTTTGTGTTGTATGGAGGAAGAAGACAGCTGATGTATGGACAGCACAGGACAAACCAACCTTGGAGGTATTCTCTCCAAACAGGTCACCTCAGTTGACCCTAGTTGAATGAGAGTGAAAGAAAAGGTTAAAAATGGAACATTTTGTACAACTCTTTGACTTGCTAAAATTCTTCATTAGTGGGTTGGGGAGATGGCTTAGTGGTTAAGGTGCTTGCGTGCAAAGCCTAAGCACCCTTGTTTGACTCTCCAGGTCCCATGTAAGCCAGATGCACAAGGTGACGCAGGCGCACAGGCTCACACATGTGTACAAGGTGGCACATGCATCTAGAGTTTGATTACAGTGGTTGGAGACCCTGGCACACCAACTCTCTCTCTCTCTCGCATAAAAAAAAAAAAGACCAGTCTATTGGGCTTGCCTCAAAAAACAAATGAAAAAAAATCTTCATTAGCTATTTTAAGGGCAAATGTATATTAAAACAACAGGGCACTTACTTAGAACCCCCCAACCATTACTAATTTTTCAAGTGGGAAAATCTGCTATGCTATGTATGCAGCCATAGAAAAAGCTACATTATAATTCTTTTCTAATGTAATATTGTTAATGAAGTAAATATGGGCCTTCAGGTATAAGAGGCTGAGAAAAAGCTCTACTACAAATCCATGAAGATACAGCTGACTTATGAACACACATTTTATGTCCAGCTCATCTGAAATCCTGCATTTGACCCTGAAGCAAAGAAGGAAAAATCTCAAGAAAATGTTAGAGATATTTTTGCTTTATCAAAATCAATTTACATAAGTAAATTTATGAATGAAATTAGGTTTTGAAAAGATCATTGATCTTTCTGAAACAGCTGTTACAGAAATGTCATATACCAAATAATAGTTCGTGTGTGTGTGTATTCTAGTTTCTGGATGACAATATCTTTAATAGTAAGTCTGAATTGTCCAACATGGAAGATTTGTGCTTATCACATGACTTGTGCTGTAGATTACCTCTCCTTGTATGGGCATAATGGTTGATTCCTGGTCAATTGCCTTGAGATTTTCAGATGGAAATGAAGCTCGCCTTGCCAAATATTTTTACTGGGCCTAATGACAGATCACCTTAGTGTACCCTTCTTTTACAATTAACTTCAATTTAGAAGACATTTAGAGTCTTTTGGAAGACATTTAATAGCAAGGGAGTAATTTGTGAACAGACTAAATTTCAGCCTTTCTGATGAAAGATGGTATAGGGATTGAAGTCCTTCCTTCTGATTTATTATTTGTTTTCCTATTTCTCACATAGTGAAACTTTATTTTCCACAGACCTTTTTTCAAACCCATAACTTATATAATTACTAGAAAGTTGGGTTGCTTTGTTGCTTTGTTGGCAACTTTATAGCTAAGATGGTCACACACACATACACGCACACACACACACACACATATATATATGTATTAATATATATTATATATATAAATATATAATATATATATGTGTGTGTATGTGTATATATGTGTATATGTGTATATGTATATGTATATGTATAAAATTTGTATGTAATAGATCAGGTTTAAGAGCCCCCTAAAAAGAAAGAAAATAGGGCTGGAAAGATGGCTTAGCAGTTAAGGCATTTGCCTGAAAAGCCAAAGGACCTCGGTTTGATTCCCCAGGACCCATGTAAACTAGATGCACATGGGGGCACATGCATCTTGAGTTTATTACGGTGGCAGGAGGCCCTGGCATGCCCATTCTTTCTCTCTCCCCCTCTCTCTCTCAAATAAATAAATAAAAATTTTAAAACAAGTTTAGAAAGAAAGAAAACAGCATTTATTAGCAAAGTATGACATGGAAAGAGAGCTAACTAGGAAAGGTATTTCTTCATGTCAGATTGGCATATACATCTATATCTAGCTATATATCTCTATTATATATTTCTCTGTTTGTCTATTCATCCATCTACCCATGGTTTATCTGAGGACAAGTCTTATTTCATCCTAGGCTGACCTGGATCTCACTCTATAGCCCAGGCTAACTTTAAACTCATGATAATTCTTCTACCTCAGCCTCCCGCATGCTGGAATTATCTACATTCAGCTTAGATAGGTACATTTTGGAGGAAATGTGAGTTCAAAAGTAAGAGAATTGTAGCAGTTATCTTCTTGTAACTAGGACAAAACACATGACCAGAAGCAATATATGGAAGGAAAGGCTTTATTTCTGGTTTACAGTTCACGGGAAAGTGTCATGGTGGTGGAGAAAGCATGGCAGGACCAGACAGTTGGGCATCACATCTTCACATCATCATGGAAGAGGTAGCAAAAGTGAGCTGAGTGTGGCAAGTGGGGCTGGGCTATGACATCCCAATGTCCACCCTCAGTGACGTACTTCCTCTAACATGGCTCTACCACCCAAAGGCTCCACAACCTTCCTCCAAAGCACCACCAGCTGGAGATTAAGCATTAAATCACACAAGATTGTGGGAATATTTTATATTCAAATCACCACAGTAATGAATACTTAGTTGGAAGAAAGAGAATCCCGAAATTAAAATCACATCTAAGCAAAAACACTGGTTTTCTAATAATTGTCCTTATTAACTTATTACATGCCCAGTGTTCATATATTCCCTTTGGTGACTGTGGGAGGGTTTTCTTTTAGTTTATTGCAGTCCTGAAGGAGCCATGATACTGTCTCCTAGGTGCATGCTTCTTTTCAAGGACAAGCCTCCTTGGCCTGAGCTCTGAAACTCAGAAGGTCTGAAGGGGATGATCAGAGATTTCAATCTTGCATGGAAATTCCTTGTCAGTGACAAATTGCCATAAAGCAGGGCAGTTCTCCCAGGGGGCTTGGTAAAAATACACACACATTAGTAAAGTAAAGCGAGGGGAGGATATCACCAGACCTGGCTGTCCAGTCAGAAGTCAAAATGTTTGTGCACACCAGACACTGTGTCTAGCTACCTCGTCCTTGTTTGGTCTGGGAAACCATCTCTATGTTTACTACCAGGGAAGGCCTATGGCTGAGTAACAATGACCAGGCCCAAGTGCCAGGAAGAGCCTCCTTCTGAGTGGCTGTCTCATTAGGTTGAGTGGGAGCATTTGTTTTTCAGAATGCCACTCTGAGACAAAGCAGCCTACATACTCGTTCCTGTCAAAGGACAGCAACCAAGCTGGACACTTCCCTGGGTTTGCCTTTTACTGGAAGATGGCCACTTAGTTGATATACTTACTATGACCATATTCAGTTTGTCTTGTCATTCCTCTTCTTGTGGTATCTTTAGGAGCCCCCTCTGTCAGCATGAAATACTTGACCTACTTCAGAGGACTGACCAATACAGTCTCACTTCCCAACCAGATTTTTTTTTTTTTTTTTGGCATAAATGTCCAAAGGGCACTGTATCACACTGATGGAGAGGCACCAATTACAAGAAAACCAGTGCTGGTCAGCCTGTGTGTCATTATTTATTTCAGCTTTTTGTAAAAGGCGGGACATTTTACTCAAGCCAGGCAGAAATCTGGCAGTTTCCCAGTCGTGAAATTCTACTCACAAAGGTGTTAAATGAAGGGCAGGGAAATGTGGTATGCAAGGCCCCTTCGCCTTCATCTTTCTGACCTGGGCATGTGTCAGGCCCAGGCTGGACTGACCAGAATGACTTTGATTTGATGACCGTTAAAGGTCAGGCACATAATGGGATCAGATGTGTCAGGAGAGGGTGACGAACACAGCGTAATAGATTGATGGTAATTAAGAAGTCGTGTTTAATAAGAGTCAACAGAGTTAAAGCCATTGTAGGAATGAGCACTGAAGAAAGAAATGAGAAAGTAGGAAGAAAGGAGACAGGACTGTTTTTAGGGCATATCTTTATTTATATCTATCCAAATATATGTATGTTGTTCTGTTTTGCCAGAGGACTCAAAGAAGTGTGTGTTCATGTGAATGGACATTTGGGGTTTTAGCAAACCCAGCATTTTTTTTTTTTTGATGTAAACATTGACGAGATTTTTCCTTTCATTTTTAGAATTAAAAATAATAATATTTATTTATTTACCAGAGATAGGTAGGCAAGAGAGAGAGAGAGAGAGAGAGAGAGGGAGAGGGAGAGGGAGAGGGAGAGAGAGGGAGAGGGAGGGAGAGGGAGAGAAGAAGAGGGAGAGAGAGAGAGAGAGGGAGGGAGAGAGAGGGAGAGAGAGGGAGAGGGAGGGAGAGGGAGAGAAGAAGAGGGAGAGAGAGAGAGAGAGAGAGAGAGAGAGGGAGGGAGAGAGAGGGAAAGAAATGGGCCTGACAGGGCCTCTAGCTGCTGTTAACGAACTCCAGACACATGCACAGCCTTGTGCATCTGGATTATGTGGGTGGGTCCTGGGGAATCAAACCTGGGTCCTTTGGCTTCTTAAGCAAATGCCTTAACTGCTAAGCCATCCCTCCAGCCCCCTCCCCCAGTTTGTTTTTAAGGAGCAAGGAGGGTAGGGAGAGAATTAATGGCTTCATATCATCCTAATTTGATATATATGTGTTTATATAATGTACATAATCCACCCTCCAATAAAAATACGTCAACAGTGGTGACTGGGGACATTGCTGAGTGGATACATTGCTTGCTGTTCAAGCATGAGGAACTGAGTTCGGACCTCCAGCACCCCTGTAAAATATCAGGCCTTGTGGTACATGACTTAGTCCCCAGAGCTAGGGCAACAGAGACAGAGATGCCCAGGGCTTGCTGGCTAGCTGAACTGGTGAGATTTCAGTATGAGCTGGGTGTGGTGGCTCACACCTTTAATATCAGCATGTGCAAGCCAGAGTTAAGAGGATCGCTGTGAATTTGAGGCCAACTTGGAACTGCAGAGTGAGTTCTATGTCAGCCTGGGCTAGAGTGAGACCCTACTTCAAAACAAGCAAACAAACAAACAAAAAAAGGTGGGCTGGAGAGATGGCTTAGCAGTTAAGGCATTTGCCTGTAAAGCTAAAGGAACTCAGTTTGATTCCCCAGGACCCACGTAAACCAGATGCACAAGGGGGCACATGCGTCTGGAGTTTGTTTGCATTGGCTGGAGGCCCTAGCATGCCTATTCTCTCTCTCCCTCTCTCTGCCTCTTTCTGTCTCTCTCTCAAATAAATAAATCAAAATAAAGTTAACTTTTTTTTTTAAAAAGTGGAGAGTGAGGAAGATACTTATGACAACCTCTGGCTTACACACGCACTTGTGCTCATGCACACACACATGGCTTCAAACAACTCACAAACCTACACACCAAAATAGTTCAACAAGTATTTCCAACATTGATTTTTATTTTGTGTAGGATGAGAATCTAGGTTGCTACTGGTATTTGAATTTTATGTAAGTTATCAAATACCTAGAATTGATTATCTCCTCAATGAAAAGCTTGCAGCTCTACAGTAGTCATTCCTTAACAAAACTCGATCATATTGCTGTGAACCTGTATCGTTTACTAATAGAGCGTGCTGTACTAGAGTTTATACTCATAGGTGTTTTTTTTATATTACAGCAATCACATTCTTTCAGTATTATTTTCATCAGCTTGCTTGTACAAACAATCAGTGGTTGCTGGTATCTGTCTAGGTTCAGTATAGAATGAGTGGGTGTTTTTTAGCATGAAAATAGTTGACAGGAAGATTTTTCTGTTCAGGAAGAAGGAGTTCAGGGAAGGGATGCCCCTGTAGTCTGCACTGTGACCTGATAAGTCTCCGTGATCCATGTTTGATGCCATTTCCCTTCTCATCCCATGTGTCACATGCATGTGGAAGATGTGTTTTCACATTCAGGAGTGTTTTTTTATTAGATGTGGACATATTTGGTATGTAAACAACACATGTTCGTACCATCTTTTCCCTCCTCCCTGCCTCTTTTCTGAAGAGGTCCTCCTTGTTGGGAATGCAGGTCAACCCCATGGGGATTGTGAGTCGTGCATTATGAGGGAGCAGTCAGTTATTGAGGAGAGGCAATGTCTCTGTGCAAAATGTCCCAACTTGTGGCTCTAATAATCTTTCTGCTCCCTCTTCCACAAAATTCCAACACTCAGGAGTTTTGGCTTATTTCTTCCCTTCCTCCCCACTCTCCGATGAGGATGGAACCTCGGACCTTGCACATGATAGACAAGTGCTATACCATTCAGCTCTGGCCCCAGTTGCCTGGTGAATTCTTCTAATCTCATTTTTGACTGAGTCATCTCAAATGGAAGCAGAGCTGCATTGGGAAAAGATTGTGCAGTGGGAAACTTTTTAAAAAAAATATTTTATTTTATTTCTTTATTTCAGAGAGATATATACAGATATAGGCAGGTAGACAGAGAGAATGGGCGTGCCAGGGCTTCCAGCCACTGAAAACGAACCCCAGACGCGTGCGCCCCCTTGTGCATCTGGCTAACGTGGGTCCTGGGGAATTGAGCCTTGAACTGGGGTCCTTAGGCTTCATAGGCAAGCACTTAACCACTAAGCCATCTCTCCAGCCTGGAAACTTTTTTTTAATGAATGGCCAGCTTGAATCTCACCTGTGTCAACATTTATGTTCACATTCCTCCTATGTTACCACCTTTCATCTTGGACATTCTTTTTTTCTACTTTGTTACCCATCCTATCCTTTTATCTCAAGAGAATGCTCACTGAGGGAAAAAATATTAGTTGTTCTTCCTTCTAGTAACCATGACAGGGCGTAGTCTGAGCCCATAGCTTGGGTCCTTAAGCACTGTGTGAGACCTGAGTCCCCCAGGGTATGGATTGGTGCTATCATGAGCCCTTAATCTTATCTTTAAGACTCTGGCACTAGGCCAGGCACATCATCGGTGCTCCATAAATGAAAGGTAATTGTCATTTAATCAGATTCATGAACTCCCACTGTCTTTTTGTTCTGAAAAAAAAATTCTCAATAATAAATGATATGATCCTTGCCTAAAGGTAGAAGTTGGTGTGTATAGTGAGATGCACAGGGGTAGTGCTACAAATGGTACCAACCACAGGGCCATCTATTCTTGCTCAGTCTGAAATGTTTTCTTAGTGACCTGTAGCCCAAACTAAGCGGGGGAGGAGGGTGGGATTTAATATGCAGTGTTGTGGCTGGATGTGACATGTGTTCAACCCACTTTTAAGAGCAAGCTGACTTTTGTTACTGTCTGTGTGTCAACTCAGAATATTCAGTATGGATAGAGAGGGTTTGGAGTGCTAGAAACACAAATGGTCATTTGATTTTACTTCATTACTTTTCACAACGCTGGGAATACAATTCAGGAGCTGGGTGTGCTAGGCAAGCACTTTACTACTGGACTACATCCCCAGCCCAGCAAATTGTCATCTTCTACACTAGATACCCAGTGTCATCTCATTTCTCTCTCTTGGGTTGTGTGTGTGTGTGTGTGTGGGGGGGGTGATGTGTGCTACATGAGTGAGTGCATACTTATATGTGTGAGTTTAGGTGTGTGTCATACTATGTGTGTAGAGGTCAAGTGACAACTATCTGGTGTTGGTCGTCACCGTCTAGCTCAGTTGAGGCAGAGTCTCGTGTTCACTGTTCTGTTTGCTAGCATAGCTGGCCAGCAAGCTTCTCTGGGACTTTCTCCTGTTGCTATCTCCCTTCTTGTAGTAGGCACACTTCAATTACAGATGCTTGCTGCAGTATTTGGCTTTAGGTAGTTTCTGGGGATCTGAACTCAGGTCCTCATGCTTGCAAGCAAGGCAAGTGCTTTATCCACCGAGCCATCTGCCAGCTCCTCTCATATTTTTTTAAAAAAATAATTACAAGCTGGGTGTGGTGGCACACACCTTTAATTCCAGCACTCAGAAGGCAGAGGTAGGATGATTGCCATGGGTTCGAGGCCACCCTGAGACTACAGAGTGAATTCCAGGTCAGCCTGGACTAGAGTGCGACTGTACCTTGAAAAACAAAAAAACAAACAAAATTTACACACACACACACACACGGGGGGGGGAGCACAAGTGTGAAGTGAGGGGGAACATGCCAGTACCTCTTGCCACTGCAAATGAATTCCAGACCCCAGACCTATGCATCACTTTGTGTGCCTGGCTTTACATGGCTACTGGCGAATTGAACCCAGGTGGGCACATGCCTCACCCACTGAGCCGTATCCTCAGCCTCTCTCATCTTTTTTGAGGCGTCTTCTACTTTGCTTCTTTGGGTTTTTCTTCTCTCCTGAAAGTGGATAGCTGCATTGCAGATGTGCTGGGGGGCGGGGCAAAGCGATGAGCAATTTGAGGAGGTTCTGTCAAACAGCTCCCACTCGAGTTTGTTTAGTTTTCAGAGAAATCAAAGAGCTTTTCTGCCTTCCCGCTGCTATCTGGACCACTGGCTGTTGATTTTATCCAGTGTTTTTTACATGGCAAGCACTGTTCTACAGACTTGCATTGAGGGCCAAGGATGAAACCCAGTGGACAGAATTCTTGTGTAACATGAGTGATGCCCTGGGTTCCATGCCCAGCACTACATAAACTGGCTATGTGCCTATAATCCCAGCACTTTGGAGGTGGAGGCAGGGGGGTCAGGTGTTCCAAGCTAAAGTTTAAGGAGTTCATGTTTAGTTACATAGCAGGCTAGAGACCTATCTGGGATATATGAGTCTCTGTCTAAAACAACACAACACAACACAAAACAAAACAAAAAACCCGAAACACTTGGTGAGTGCTGTGTTACATCACGATGCACATTATACAGATCTGCATGCTGAGGCACAGAGGAGTTAAGTCAGTTAAGAGCTTAAGCGCTGTTCAGTGAACACAGTTTCCGAGAAACAGAAAGTCGTTTGCAACTAGCTTGTATCCTAGACTAGTTCATCTACTTTTGTTCCAAGCTTGGGACTTTTAGTTATTCTACGCTTTCTAAACTGAGAGGGAATTTAGAGAGCCACAGGCCCACGGCACCAGTTTGCTGCTTAGGATGTGAAGGCTTAGAGAAGTGAAGAGACTTTTCCAAGATCATACAGTTGTTTGAGGCCTACTGCAAGCCCACCATTTCTCCTCTATCCATAATTTTTATGTTGTTTCATAATTTTAAAAAGTGGCATACAGTCATGCCGTTTAGTCTTCTATTATCTTCTGCTTTACGAGACAGGAAACAAAGACACTTTACAAAGCTAATTAGATCCTAGCTCCTTATTAAGCGCTTATCGCCAGCCTGGCCGCACTAGAACCCATGGTGTCAGAGGCCCAGACCTTTACTTGCTCCCATTAATCCGGTGCCTGGCTGCACCTAGATAAAAGTAAGCATGGGTGTTATCTGCTTCTCATAGTCTTCCCTCGCTGGGGTATTTTGGCTGTAGTTATTTCCGGAGCCCATGGAGACAACCTTGGCTAAATCACTTAAAACACTTTTTAATCACAATCGAGCACCTTATGCTACCCAAAATAACTCCTTTTAAAAGTGTCCCAATTTGCTCCACAGACAAGCATCAAACAGCGACAGAAAAGCTAGAAGCAGACATCATAATTAGATGAGGAAAATGAAAGGACAGAAAGACTTAGCAACGCGTAAACATTTGGCAGAAGGTTTTTCATCGGGCTCGGGTCCCAAGTCTTTCAGCAGAGGCGCACAGCCTTCTGAGAATCGTTTGAAATGGCGGAACAGCAATGAAAGCCCTTCGTCATCCAGGGACGGGAAGCAGAAATGAGTGTGCTTGCCAAATACGGTGCTATGGGCGTTGGAAGCCGGAGGGTTGCAATGGAAATAAACCTGTTGAAAACCAAATAAGATGAACATCATCAGGGAGCACAAAAGAAGGAAGGAAGATGACCATCACTTGGGCCCTCTGAGCCTTGTGTTAAAATGAGAATTCTGTCCTCTTCTAAGAATAAGCCTTCCAGTATTCGCCTCAGGAAGTCCCATTGCTTCAGCTTGGAAGGCTAATAAGAAAAACAGGGCGATTGTTTGTTGACACGTATTCTAGCAGGTGCAGTTCCATTTTAAACAAGAAGCTGCTATTGTTTTCAGGAATCTCAGCGGCGACTGTCTTAGAACAAGAAGGGCTGGCTCCGCACGGGGACACCAGGGCACTATTTTTCACTTTAGCCTTTGGGTCCCTTGGTTCTCATCACCTGGGTCCTTAGGACTAGCGCCCCCTAAAGGCTGATGGGAGCTTCAAAGGGGAAAGCTACATGGTTCTTAAAAAACATTTTTTAACACCCCATTCCCGCATGCTCATATTCGGAGGAAAACTCTTGGGCAGAAGGAAATAGTAGGGCTGTCCAGAGTTCTTGTTCCCCGAGGGGCCCATTAGCCTGGAGGTGGAGAATATCTGAGGTTTACCTTGCTTGCTGTGCGGAAAGGTCAGTCACCAGGGGTCAGGGTTGGGCTGGTGAGATGCCAAGTGAGAAGTGATTTTGGAATTAAGGGTTGGTGGTGACTGCTGTTGTGAAACATCACTGGACACTTGGGGGGGAGGCGGTGTCCAGTCTTTTCCTCAGATCACTTGAGGGCCGAGACCGAGAGGGAAGAAGAATGGAGGACCCCAGGCCTTCCTAGCTTTCAGGATGGACGGACCAGGCTAGCTGATAGGCCTGCAGAGCGAGCGCTCTTTCCTTTCCTGCCATAGTGACACCTCTCCAGCCAGGCCTTATTTGTAAGATGTGGAGCTGTGTGGAGTGCTGGGTGATTTATGGGCAGCGTGGAGCAGTAATCCCTCCCCTGGCTCTCTCCCCAGCCTTCTCAGAGCAGCGGCACTAAATATCTAGCCCTGCTGGGGATGCACAGCCGCTGGTGGACTCGGAGTGAGGACTGTGTTAGCCTCTCAATTTACTTTTTCCAAACCACGATAAATTTCAGGCACAAATGGCAGCAAAATTAACTGTGAAAATGCCACCATCGTTTGTAGGCTACTAGCTCGTGTAGGCTCAGCTCTGGGTCAGCTTTTATAGCTAATTCTCCTAAGTGGAGGAAGAGCAGATTGGTTTTTCTTTTTAGTTTTTAAGGTTTAGGGGAGAGGTTACCAGCTTTAGCAAAATGCTGCTACTAAGCGGAAGAAAGAACTCTGGCCTGAGAGGGCAGTGGCATTTGGGTGTAATAATTGAGCCCACTCTGCCGCTTGTGTTAGATTTCATTACTTTCTGTCAGAATACCCATTTATTTTTCATTACTGTTATCTGCTGAACAGATATTTAATTGATTTATGCCATGTGCCCCACAGGCAGTGGAAAGTAAACCAAAAACCCTGTGTGTCCAAACCAGAATTATTCTGATGTTCTTAGGCCAATTACATTCCAGGGCTGAAATTTATTTATTAGTTATTTAACAAGCCAGTGCTATCATTTATAGCTTATTCTAGTTTTGATAAAGTGAACTGAGGAAGCGACAAGTTCTATAAACAGCAAGTGGGCAGTCAAGAAATAGAATCCTCACGTCCCCACCCCTCCTCCAAGGTCTTTGTCCAAGCTGATGCCTAAATAGCTGCAGTGATTCCTCCAGTTGTTAGATGTCCAGGAGCCTGCAGGATGTGAGGGCGCACTGAAGGGACTCTCCATCCCGCTTCAGCCTCTCAGCGAACAGCGGGGACTGTGTGTTGTGCACGGTGTCTGAGGAGACTTGTCATCTAGTTGTTGGGTCTCCTGTGACAAGTCATTTATTGTCTCTATGTAGAAATTTCTTTATTTCTGAAAGGGGATGGACAACATGCCACAGGCTAATGTTAGAACTACTTGAGATGGTAGATATGAAACTATGCTTTCACCTTGAAGACACTGAAGGGAAAACAAAGGGAGCTTTAGGAGAAGCCCAGGGCCTCCTGGGAACCATGTGGGAGGAAAGAGCATAGAAGAAGTTCAGTGTGACAGAGCTGAGCATTGAGGAATAAGGCGATGAAGAGTAAAATCCATCCATTTTAGATTAAAAAAAGGGGAGGAGGAAGCCGGGTGTGGTGGCACACGCCTTTAATCCCAGCACTAGGGGAGGCAGAGGTAGGAGGATTGACATGAGTTCAAGGCCACCCTGAGATAACAGAGTTAATTCCAGGTCAGCCTGGACCAGAGTGAGACCCTACCTCGAAAAACCAAAAAAAAAAAAAAAAAAAAAGGGGGTGGGGTGGGGAGGAGGGCTGGAGAGATGGCCCAGGGGTTAAGGCACTTACTTGCAAAGCCCAATAACCCAGATTTGATTCCCCAATACCCACATAAAGCCAGATGCACAAAGTGCTCATGGATCTGAAATTCTTTTACAGTGTCTACAGGCTCTGGCACACCCATTCTCTACCCCCTTTTCTCCTTTCTTTCTCTGCTTACAAACAAATAAGTGAAAGTATTGGAAAAAAAAAAAAAGGAGGAAGTGCTCCAAGAGGTGTTCTAGGCCTGGTCATTTCCTTACTTTAGGGGCTGAACCCTCTTCCTAATTTTGTATGGCCATCATAGATTCTTGTATCAGGTGAATTAACCTCTTCTTTTCCATTTCCTTTTCCTCCCTCTCCTCGGAGGTGGTTTCAATCAGGTATCCCCCATAAACTCATGAGTATTGAATGCTTCAGCTGGTGGCAATTTGGGAGGTGGAGACTTGCTGGAGGAGGTATGTTCCTGGGAGCAGGCTTTGGGATGTTATAGCCAGTTTCCCCCCTTGACAGAGATCAACTCACTCTGTTGCTGCTGGTTCCCACCTGCTAGAGCAAGGAGTGATGTTCACCCTCTGCTCATGCTGGGCTTTCCCCTGCCATTATAAGCTTCTCCTAGAGACTGTAAGCTAGAATAAACCCTTTCCTCCCATCAGCTGCTTATGGCTGAGTGCTTTGATTCAGCAATGAAAAACTATAGCGTTCTTCTTCTCAGAAGAAAGAGATGTGCTTTGACTCAGGCTTTTAGAGATTTCTCCACAGGGTCATTCAGCTCTGCTGTTTGTTTGGGCCATGGCGAAGCAAAACATCATGGTGTGGGGGGGCATGGATAAAGCAATGCTACTTACCTTCTGGCCATCTGTGGAGGAGAGACAAAGATAAAGACAGACAGACAGATAGTGTAGGATCCCACAAAACCCCTCAATAACTGACCCCCTACTGACCTGATTTCTCCAAATAGTTCTTACCTCCTGTGTTGTCTGTTCTTAAACTAGGACCATTATAAATGTGAAATATGTTTTTCTCATTATCCTGGTCCTCCCGTTATCTTCTAGATGCTGCCCATTAGAAGGCAAGGGACAAATATTTTCTTTACAGATTAGTCAAAGATGAGGAAAAGACAGTGATGCTACAGATTTAATTTCTAAGCTAGTTCATCTCTTCTTTGACTATCTTTGATTCTTGTCTCTAAAATATTGAGATCAAGTTTCATAATCTTTCTTTTGGCATAGTAGGAGAGTTTGATTCCTGGGGAAGGTTTTAGCTAGATGAGCACTATCCAATGTATACTTGAACTCAAAGTATTTTCTGTGGACCAGCAAGGTGGGCATCAGTGGAAAAGGGGCCATCTACTGAACCAGTATCTGCATTACTGATAAGACTCACAGGTAGTTTATGTTAATATTGAATTCAGGTCAAGAAGACTTTGCCTCTGTGGGCACACAAACATACCCATAATCACAAATACAGTAAAATGTACTACAAATTATATATATTTATCATGAGATAATAAAAATGGGTAAGTACATAAAAATAAAAAAAAGTACTCATGGTCTTAACTCTCTTAGTGTTTTTATGATTTGTCTGGTGTGTGTGTGTTGGGGGTAGTGGGTGTCAGTGCTGGAGACAAACTCAAGGCCTTTTGCATACGAAGCAGGTGCTCTACCATTGAACTACATTCCCAGCCCTTGTCTTTATCTATTAATTTAAAAAATCTGGACTTTCTTATAAGAGAGAGAAAGGTTGCTCTACTAAGCCTCTATCACATTTGCAAAAAGTATGTTGGGTTTGACTATTGTTAGTATTTAGGGAGAAAATGAAAACAGAGCTATAATCTAACTAAAATTTTTTGTTTATTTTTTTTTTACTTATTGCAGACCGAGAGAGAGAGAGAGAGAGAGAGAGAGAGAGAGAGAGAGAGAGAGAGGCAGGCAGATAGATAGAGAGAGAATGGGCATGCCAGGGCCTCCAGCCACAGCAAACAAACTCCATATGCGTGTGCCCCCTTGTGCATCTGACTTACATGGGTCGTAGGGAATCAAGCCTTGAACGGAGGTCCTTAGGCTTCACAGGGAAGTGCTTAACCACAGCCCTAATCTAAGCTTTTGTTAAGTTACTAATCTCCAAACTTTCTAAGGAATCACAGAATAGGATTGATTATTAACTCCATGCCATTTTATAATCATTTTAAGTAGTAAACTTGAGATTGAGATGTAGCTCAGTGGAAGAGCACTTGCCCTTTATGTGAGAGGTCCTGGGTTCAATTTCCAGTAAAACATGAACATGTACACACATGCATGTACACATGCACACACACATGCACAAAACTTGGCTGTGTCCTACACAGACAGATTTGTGTCCAAATGGACACAGGGCTCTATGTAGCTAAGGTTAGTAAATCTATTTTGTCTGTATGAGGAAGTTGGTAGGTAAAACAATTATCAGAGTTTCTCTTCTTTGGGTGATCTATCAAAAGACTAGCTGGTCCAATTCTAAAGATGACTTCAAGGCTAATTTTCTAGTGAGAGGTGGGCTATATAGGCTCAATAATATTGTGTGTGTGGGGGGTATATGTATATGAAGCAGAACTCCTTGGTACTACTTTTTAACTTTGAGGAATTAACTTATTTTTCTACATTCCCCCATCTATTCTTTTCCCAACCTCCTAATGATTTGATTCTTCATCACATCAAATGGCCTGAAGGTTTAGAGATTTCCTTGCAATTGTAGTAGTCCGACATCATGCTTTGAATGCCATCCACATGAGCAGGCACTGGACCTTCTCAGTGTGCTATTGTGTTGAACTCTTGACTGACAGAGACCCTCCCCTTTGCTTCCCCATCCCAGCTTCAAGGGCTGCCAGACTGAACCATTTGCAAAGACTTGGAAAGGAGCCACCAACAGGAATTATTGAACAATTGCTCTGTGAAACTTAAGATAACACTTTGTTCCACCACAGTAGCATTGCTGTGTGACAGAAGGAAATTATCTGTTTAGTTCTTGATTAACATTTATGTGAGAAAAACAAAATTACAGTTGATGGTATCTCGTCCAAGAAATGCTTGTACTTACTTTGAAGAACAAATATTAACTCAGCACTTCTGCAGAGTGAGTGTAACCACCTTTGGAAGACTTGTTTGAGTTACAGTTGAAAAAACAAAACAAAACAAAACAAGACCAACATCAGTAATGCGTTGTAAAATTCCAGTGAAATATCTTCTGGCTACCAAATTAAGTTCTTTGAAATTCAGAAACAACTAGATTCTAAATACAAAAGGTATGAAGGAGTCTAGGTCTGGCAGGTATGTTTGTAGGTATAATTTTATGGATGTTTACTTTTTTTTAACACATAGGAAAAATTGAACAGGGCTTACTAAGTTCATCATAAATTTTCCAATCAGGAAAAGGCACCAGATACAGAAGCAGGAGGAAGATCATGCATTTAAGGCCAGTCTTCACTACACAGGAACTTCTAGTCCAGCCTGGGCTATGTAGTGGGTGAGACCCTGTCTCAATAGCCCTTCCAAAAACATTAAGAAAGCAAATATTTTAACAAGATACAAATACTCTCGGTAGTGCTTGTGGTAAAAATAATAACTGAAATAACTTAACTCAGTTCTCAAAATAAAGAGTCAAATTCATATGTCCATTATTCCTTTTGTATTTATTAATAGTCTTTGTGCATAGCATGCTATCTTAGGTTCCAATGGAGGTCTGGGATAAATAAGACAAATTTGTTCACACTTTTGTAGTTAGTTGGAAGAGACATAAGTGTGGTTGGCAAAAGATTTATTGAGAAAATTGAAGCCATTTTCAACAATTCCCAACATATCTCTAGTTTATCTACAAGCATAGGGTCTCTCTATATAATTTTTTCTTTTTCTTTTTGCCATGCTGGGCAGGATTGAACCAGGGTTGTACACCTGTTAGGCAAGTGCATCACAACTGGACTGCATTCCAACCTCTGGGCCAGAAACTTTCCAATAGTTTTGGATTTAGTAATCTCCTTTGTACATGTAAGACACTGGAGGTACAGATTTGGTAGATAATACCAGGATTGGTAGACAGGAAGGACTTGAATTTGGCAGCTCAGCTCTGGTCTCCTTATACTATGCTGTCTCTTCAGTGAATGACAGAGAAGTACAAATCATAAAACAGTGTCCAAAGCTCTCTGCTTATTAGGTGACCCACTTGATTCTAAAGCCCATGTCTGCTTGATTATAAAATACATGCTTGTGCCTTATTTACTAACCAGAGATATCTTCTTAAACAGTGAAAATCAAACTACTATTAACTATTTGAAAAAGAAAGCAGGCAAGGGTTACTCAAAGGTATACAGCTTTATAATGTGAGGAATATTTTATAAATGAGCACCAAAACTTTTATTGATGTTGGAATTCACAATTTATTCATTTTAAAAATGAATGATTTAAAAATGTTTGGTATTGGTTTATATCATTGTTATTGATTTGAAATTAATCCATGGGTATTTATGCACAAGGGCAGTTCTAAGCTCTGATTTGGAGAAAGACATATTAAAGGGAAAACAAATCAAAGTGTAAAGGTCTGTTTTAATGAGGGAAGAATTTTGGACAGCCATCCTCAATAATCTGGCATTTTGTTAAGAGTAGGAAAGAGAGATATTTTTTATCTTGGGGTTATTCAGAGCCTTGGGAGTATCAGAAGTCTCCAAGTGTGTGTGTGTGTGTGTGTGTGTGTGTGTGTGTGTGTGTGAGAGAGAGAGAGAGAGAGAGAGAGAGAGAGAGAGAGAGAGGGTGAAGGAAGAAGGAAGGGAGGGAGGAAGAGAGATAGCAACACAGAGAAAGGCTGAGATGTAGCTCAGTTAGCAGGGTACTGCCTAGCATTCAGAAGGCCATGGGTTTGGTCCCCAGCATCCTATCAAGTGGGCATGGTGGCTCATGCCTGTAACCCCAGCATGTGGAGACAGGAGAGTGAGAAGTTCTAGGGAGGAAGGGAGAAAGGGAGGGAGGGAGGGAGAGGAAAGAGGGACAGGGGAAAAGAGGGGGAGGGAAAGAAAGGACAGAGATGGAAGAGAGAGTAAAAGCAGACTGTTATGGAGAACTGAGATGGGCTGATGTATATATGAGCTCATTATCATTGATGAAGAAATGACTACTAGCAGCATTTCTTTTACTACATTACATCTAAAAAGGAAAAATTTCAAAAAGATTAGGGAAAGTACAAGCACCATGTCCAGTTAAGCCTAGGTCTAGTTCCTTCCTAGCATGGCTGTTTTATTCACTTTATCCTCAGTGCCTAGGAGACAGCCTGGCACAGAACAGGTACCCAGTTAAGGCTGCAGAATGAATATATCTAGAGGCCTTGGCTTCTGTAGAAAGATGTCCTTAGAGAAAAGACCCCTCCACTCTGAAGACATTCTCCTGGCCAGATGCCACATTCTTCTTGAAGTCACCCTGCCCCACTGAACTTACTGGCTTTGAAGCAGAATGAAGCTTGCTCAGAAACCCAGCAGGCAGCCCTGCGTTTGTGACCTGGGCCCCCATGGGTAGCGTCAGGAGATTAGAGTGTCCTTGCTCTAAGGCCAGAGATACAAGCCCAGATTACTTGGGGTCACAGGTCTGCATTCTTATATGCAGCAGGAGCATGAATTAGTGATAATTACTTATTGGAAAAAAAGCAGCCCAGTACTTAGGGCTCCTTCCAGAAAACCTAAAGACAGAAGGAAGCTTATAACAATGGGTCCAGGGAGATGCATTTCCGCCCTGATGTCAAAAACAAGGTAGTGTCTAATTGATGAGTAGCAGGGCCTTGCAGAGAGGCTTTGATGAGTCCTCTCCTGCTTCCTGATATTGTGACCCCTCAGTCAACACTGACAAATAAAAGCAGCATGCCTGTGATATGAATGAGGGCACGCTCTCTGAGGAGATGCTTCACTTTCAGGATGTGCTTGAAATCCTGTTATGAATAAGGTTTACATCCTTGCCACTGAAATAATATTTTTGTACTGTGGAAATCAATGGTAAGGGAAAAAAATGGACAGGTCATGTAATGTGTAAACAATTTAACTTTGATGTAATATCTTGTTTTCTGGATTTGAACTTGGGGAAAGTCAAAAAGAACATGTTGCTCAGTTGACTTCTCTCTCTTCTTCCTGTTTAACTTCTCTTACCTTGTACAGTACTTTGCTGATGAGTCCAACTCCAAGCAGGGTTGTGTCAGAATTTCAGCACTGTGGTCTGCCTCATTTTCTCCTGTGATGTGGGGGATCCTTAGGCATGTAGGACTTCACTAACTGTGATTCAAAGTACAGCCAAGAGAGATGTGGTCTGATGGAAGGTGAGAGTGTGTGTTTTGTCCAGTTGGGAACTTGCAGAGAATTTGTGGGTTCTGTGTTTCAAACAGAATTCAAACCTTTTGAGGCTCAAGTTCCACTTGCTCTTGGCAAAACACAATTTCCTGGTTCAAAAGAAAATAAGCACATAAAACTGGGCCCTTAGGCTTCTTGGACATCAAAGCTTATGAGATACCCTTATAAAACAGCATTTTGATGATTTGTAGATTATAAGAACCAGGAACCTACAGATTAAAAGTACCCTTGAACTACTCTTAAGTTAAAAAGAAAAAAAAAAATAGCAACAAAACAACCAAAGGCAATGATGTTGGCAAAATGTACTACCTTTGGATTTTTTTTTTTTTTTTTTGCCAGAAGTCAGAATTTTCTGTCAGTCTTTGTGTTCTCATCTCAAATTTATTATTATTATTAATTTTGTAAACTCTTAGCTATGCTAAATTCTATTCTAGATTCTGTTTGGTGTCCACCAAGGTTTACATCTGAAGGGGTAATTGGGATTTTTTTGCATCAGTCATTTCTTTGGAAATTTTATTTATTTTTTTGTTTGATGTTCATGTAACTTTATACATTAATATATCCTTGTGTAGAAGTGTCAAACATTGACAAATCATTTTCAAATCCATTGCTTGCTCCGAGAAGATGGCTTAATGAGTAACAGTGCTTGCTCTACAGGCATGATGACCTGAGTTCAGATGCCCAGAACTCACAGAAAAGCTAGATTCAGTAGCTAGCCTCTGTAATCCTAGGCCTCCTACTGCAAGAGGGACAGGAGAATCCAGGATGCTCTCAGGCCAGTTAGCCTTGTGTAAGCAGTAGTGAACAGTAAAGAGGACTTGTCCAAATAAAGTGGAAGAAGACCAACACTGGAAAGTTGTTCTCTGACCTCCACACATGTGCTATGACATTTGCATGCACCTCCATGAGACACACACACACACACACACACACACACACACGGCTCTAAAATTTATTCAAGAATTTTTTTTTTTTAAGATTCTTGAGGTGGTTTTGGTGTTCAGAGGATGTTTGGCAATAATTGGAGACATTTTTGTTGTTTAGCTCATAATGAGAACTTTGAGGTTTTTCTGGTGGCATCAGTATTTTATACTGTGAAGGACTGCTCCCCATAACAAAAAAATTATCAAAATGTCAAAAATGAGGACCGAAGCCCTGTGTGAGACTCTAGGAGAACTGTAGATATTATCATTTGCCACTACTTCCCTCTCTCCCAAACAAGATTGATGCTCTTTACTGATTGCTGAGTATGAACGATCATCTTGGAGGAAGAAAGGAGGGTATGAAAAGGAAAAGGGAAAAACCATCCAAAAGGTTAATGCAGTCTTTTAGATCCCAAGATTTCCATACCTGTCCCATTATGCTTACAGAGAGGAAAGTACTTCTTCAAAGGTAAATAGTCGTTCCAAGGTTCAGAGATGATTAGCTGTTATAGGAAAGCTCTTTAAGTCCGAGGGAAAGGCATGGAAACAGGATATGTTAATAAATTTTGTTTGTCATTGTTTGCATGCTACTACACACAGCCCCAAACTGAGGCTTATGAAACACTTCCGCTCTTCACAACTGCCTGGTTTGTTTGTTTTGCCCACATTGGCATCTGTTCCATCATTTATTCATTCAGCAGATGTTGATGAACCCGTAGAAAGGGCACAGAGGAGAAGTATGTTACCAAAAGATTTCTTGGCTATGGCTTGATCATTAGGTTCTCTCAGACCAACCAGTGGAGACAGAAGTGTTGTCATTCTTATATTGCAACTTAAGTTTAATGTTTGGGCTTTCAAGAGGAGGCGGTGGCTCTAGCCAGAGACTGCGTTTATTCCTCGTCATGCCACAGACATGGTGGCTTGAGAAGCGGAATGGCATGCTTTGGGCAGGGGTTTCAAGACTTAAAAATCACCTGAGCATCTGACCCAAGCGCCAGCAGCAGCAATTTCAGCAGAAACCATCTTCTGGCCTCCACTTCAGGTCACTCAGATTCTCCAGGGACACGGGACTTTAAATAAGTAATGTGCACAATTTTTATCATAGGTAAATGGAGGAAACTCTCCTTCATAGGATCAGTAACTCAGCCATTCCCCCTCCAAAAAAACAAAACAAAACAAAAAACAAACAAAAACAAAAACAAAAACACAAAACCCATAAAGGGAGCTTGAGTCTAGTGTCTTATCCTCGGCTCTGCTGACACTCTAAACAGACTTAGTCACTCATTCAGTCAGCAAACAAGATCACTTAAGCTTAGTGGTTTCAATCAATATGTGTAGCACACATGATACGTGCTCTGGCACTATTCTAGAGGCTGGGGACATTGTGAATAAGAATGATGAGGTTCCTGTCTTCACAGAGCTTACATTCGGGTTTTTCATAGGAATAGAAATAATTTTAAAGCATTTTTTTGTCTAGGAAGTTCTTTCTCTGATGCAGCCTAGAAAGAAGCCTTGCATTATGAAGAAGTGTAGGGAATTACTCCCATTATGCACAGATACATAGCAAACGTGTTTCTAGGATTCATAAAGGCTATTATGTGAAGCTTGGTAATGTGGCTTAATGTACTCAGTATGCTCACCTGTAAGATGTGTGTGCATGTGTGTGTACATGTGTACATATATATGTATGTTCTACCATTATTCTACCATACATAGTTGTTTGAAAAATGGGTCAGTCCTAATCTTAGACTGTCATACTGTCATGTCACATTAGCATATAACAAAGTAAAAACACAACAAATGTTATTTGCTACTATTTTCCTTATCCTCCTCATCATATTCTTCCTCTTTTCCACCTCAGTTGAACTCAGTGACCCTCAACACCATCGAGGGGAAATATATTTGGCAATGGTTGTAGACCAAATTCCTTTATTTACTCAAGCATCAGTTCATGTATACTTCCTGAAAACCTGCTAAGTTCACGGCTTGGACTAGGATGTCAGGGATATAAAAACAAGTGAGCGCTGATACAGCCTGGCTCACAAACACTTGTAGTTTAGGTGCAAAATAAATGAGTATAGATACAATATTTTCCAGGTGCAGAATAGAAAGTGAATTTCCTTCTAGTTGGGGGCACTTTTGGAATGAGAAGAAATGAAGGTAAGTTAATACCCAGTCCATTCTGAGAGAATGTAGCAGAGATTGAATACATTGAATTGATTGAAATTGATCACTGAATGAACTGAATTTGGATTCAGTGTCAATCTTCCCTCTAACTAGTGTGAGAAAGGTCCAGTAGCAATATCTTATTTCAGAAACATTTGGGCTAAATCAGTCTTCCTGGGCTAACCTGGAAACTTAGCAGTTGTCAGTGATATCTCTATGGGGATATATGCAGAATTCTGATCAACACATGAGTGAGCTTTTGATTTGTGTCCTGCTGGATTCATTACTTGCTCAAAGGAAATGAGTAGTATCTTAAGCCTCTTATTTACAAAAGACTATCGTTTGTCAGTGTCTTACCAACATACTCAGATATACCAAGATCTTTTACAGAAGCTTAAATAGTCTTGTATAGCTCATGTTTTATTCCTTTTCCAACAATTTGCTTTTTGCTTATCTGGACTTTGGTATGTAATTTGGAAATTGGGCTATGTGTTCCTTGCTCAAATTGAAAAAAGAAATGATTAACTGAAATAACACTACACATTACTCAGATTTAATTATGTTTGTAATACATCACCCAGTGATATGGGGCAACTTCTTGCCGTTCACTTTCCATCACACGTTTTTCGTAACATATGGTCCTCGTGAAATAGTTTTGATTCAGAGTCCCCAGTAGCATATGGCAAAAAAAGAAAAAAAAGAAAAAAAAGAAAAAAAAAAGCCCCTCCAGTTAAATGCAAAGTAAAGGCCAGCTCTGTCCCAG
The DNA here is from genome assembly GCF_020740685.1 of Jaculus jaculus. Taxonomy (NCBI): domain Eukaryota; kingdom Metazoa; phylum Chordata; class Mammalia; order Rodentia; family Dipodidae; genus Jaculus; species Jaculus jaculus. The sequence goes on along the minus strand of NC_059112.1, from coordinate 80,032,838 downwards.
AGGAGCCTCCATTGACTGCAAGCCAGCAAGCCTGGAACCTGACTTGGTGTCAGCGTCTCACTCATCATGAAGATTTTACATTTGGCTTGGGACTCCGGAGCATGAGGTTCTGGATGTAAAAGTCAGAAGAGATATGGCTTTTGTAATGTCTGGAGAGATTCCTGTGTCGATAAGGTCAGCAGAAAGTTAATAGATTTTTATCTTCTCATCACATGAACTTAATATAGTGCAACTATTTGGTGGGGGTGGGATGGCAGAAGGGATGGATGGGAATCCCATCAGCTTCTGGGGTTTTCGGTCTTTAAGTGCATTTTTTTTTTTTTTTTTGCTTAAGTTTTTATTTTAAGTCCACAACTCGCTTAAATAATAAAACTCTTGAATAAAAACTTTAAATGCTGTGCACCAACCCAGGATAAAAAATAATTATATACCGAGCAGAACATGGCTTTTCCTTTGTGCTGGTTATTCAATTACACATGAGTAGGGAAAGCTTGCATTTATGGCACTTGAGCAGAATGTGAACCAGTTCAACTTAACTGCCTTCAAGCAAATGCTCACAGCCATAAGGCAGCTCCATTAGGACCATGTCATTCTTCCACCAGACTATTAATGACTGCCCTGAAGGGAAGGTCCTCCTTCTAGCCATTGGCACACACCAATGGAAGGAGGGTGGTATGGGCGAAGCCTGCTACTCATGCTAAGATCTGCTTTAAGAGGGAACCTGGGGGATTGTGGCAGATTAAAAAACAAAAACAAAAACAAAAGCACCAGGCCGACTCCAGATGCCACCTTTGAAAATCTCCAGGCCACAGTTCTTTTTACCCAACCTCATGACTCAAGATTGGCTTTTATGACCACTCCAACCAACTATCTGAATTGGCTAAGAGAATTCTTCCTGCACCTTGGGTGTGCTCACCGAGGGACACAGGGGAGCCACGAGGCTGAGAGGCAAGCAGAGTCCATGGAGGGACAGCAGTGGGTCGCATCGACTAGCAGACCTCAGCGATCAAACATGTCACACCTGTCTTGGCCACTGGTGCAGGTGTTCTAGGTCAGCTCTCACTGTGGTTATCAATCGCTGACAGTTGACAGTTTAATTTTACACCACAAGTACCTCATTACTTGTGTAGGCACTCGGAGAACATGTGAGCACTGGATCGGATCAGTGATCAATGACAAAGGTTGCGCAGGGTGCAAGTGGTAGCAGTAAAAGTGAAGGTCTCCGTGCATGAGTTGGCAGTGGTAGGGATACATGACAAGGGGGGTTTAACTGACAAACAGTCTGTCAGGTTGAAAAGAATGGAGATTTGCCAGCGAGCTAGGCAGAGATTATAAAATATATCTCTTGATTTGAGGGAAAGGAAGAGAGAGAGAGAGAGAGAGAGAGAGAGAAAAAATCCTCCCCAAGCAAAGCTTCCCATTCTTGAAAGTGCTTACGCAAATTTAATGAATGTATGGAGTTGTAAATTTTCATTCTACCAGCGTTTATCTCATGAAACAGATGCACTGAGGTGTGCAGGGATTTAAGATTAGTAGGATGTAGTGAAGCTGTTTATAAAGGTATATGTGCATGTGTGCACATGGGTGTATATCATTCCAGCTCCACCAAACCAGGTCTACGGCCATGGCCAATAACAGAAAGTCATTTCATAGGAACCTTTTTATCCTTATCAATACAATTTGTGGTCAAGACCACCAAAATAGTCTGGTTATAATGGTAGGGTATGTTTTTTAAAAACATTATTTTAATAATGTTCTTATAATTTCCTTCTTCCATCAACTTTTTATTTTCTAAAAAGGAGCTTCTGTCATTGTTTTCCTTATCAAATCTTTTATTATATTCTTTTTTTAGTTAAAAAGTTTTTTTTGTTCATTTTTATTTATTTAGTTGAGAGCAACAGAGAAAGAGGCGGATAGAGCTAGAGATAGATAGATAGAGAGAGAGAGAGAGAGGAAGAGAGAGAGAGAGAGAGAGAGAGAGAGAGAGAGAGAGAGAGAGAGAGAGAATGGGCATGCCAGGGCCTCCAGCCATTGCAAACGAACTCCAGATGTGTGCGCCCCCTTGTGCATCTGGCTAACATGGGTCCTGGGGAATCGAGCCTTGAACCCGGGTCCTTAGGCTTCACAGGCAAAGGCTTAACCATTAAGCCATCTCTCCAGCCCTCTTTTTAATTTTTTTTTTAGGTAAGGTCTCACTCTAGCCCAGGCTGACCTGAATCTCACTCTGTATTTTCAGACTGGCTTCAAACTCACAATGTTCCTACTACCTGTTCCTCCCAAGGGCTAAGATTAAAGGTGCTATCAAGTCTTTAATTTTTAAAATTTTAACTTTTTTTACTAGTTGGAGAGAAAAAGAGAGAGAGAGAGAGAGAGAGAGAGAGAGAGAGAGAGAGAGAGAGAGAGAGAATGGGCATACTAGGATCTTTAGCCACTGCAAACGAACTCCAAATGCCATCTTGTGCATCTGGTGTGTATGGGTCTTGGGGAATTGAACCTGGGTCCTTTGGCTTTGCAGGCAAGCATCTTAACTGCTAAGGCATCTCTCCAGTCTGTGTTATCAGTTTTTTATGTTTATATTATTGTTTACTTAAGAATCACTGGATTTAAAAAGTCCATATTGGGTTGGAGAGATGGATTAGTGGTTAAGGCACTTGTCTGCGAAGAAGATGCAAGAAGTGGTGCATGAGTCTGGAGTTCATTTACAGTGGCTGGAGTCCTGCCATGCCCATTTTTTTTTCTCTCTCTCTCTCAATAAATAAAATAAATTAAAAGAAATAGTAGTAAAGGTCCATATTGTGTGCCTTGTCTCCCAGAGTTGAATTCATTGGACTTACTATACCTAGTATAGTAGAATGAACACGGGTTTGAGGTAGCAGGGTCTGGGTATGAATTCTACTTCTGCTATTTTCTGTTTAGGTCTTTGGGAAAATGATCACAGCTTAAAATTCATTGTTGTAAAGGAAGTATTATAAGATTGTTGAAAAGGCTTAAAGAGAAAAAATGGCAGAAACTCAAATTGTGTCCCAGTATTGCTTCTTCTCTCATTTTATCATTTAAGCTTTGGGTAGGCATGTGTCTATCTAGCTATAGGATTGACAACTTATATTGGAGTTAGATATGGCTATGCCATTAGCATTCTGGCCAATGAAATGTGATCAGAGTCACATTTAAATTATCTGCCATTCATAGATGATATCGACTATTTACAGCATACGGTAGTATTTATTCCTCAGAAAAACTATAAGGATACAAGCTAGATAAACAGTGAGGTGATACCATTGAGGACTTAAGAATTAGTCTTTAGCAAATATTTGAAAAATCAATTCAACAATAGTTAATTAAATTCTCGAATTTACCTGAAAAAAATCCAAGTTTCACCTCAAAATATATTGCACATCTTTAGAAAAGAGAAAAAATCTCCCTAAAAGTAAATAAGCTATTAATAAATGGAAGTTGACTATCTACCTTCTCTTCTCCCTGTTTCCTGTTGTGAAAGTGTGTTATAGGAAGAGGAAGCTCTGATCATATACAAACCCCCAAGAAATGGTAAAGCAATAGGTCAGAATGGACCTGGCACCTTGGATGACCTTGCAAAGCAGAGCTGCCTACCCGCCTGACATAACCTGCCTAGTTTTAGGCTAGTACACAAGAAAGACATTACTTTCATGTTTAAGCTGCCATGTGTCGGGGTCCTTGGGTTACAACACCTTAGCCTGGATACTTATGCATTTAATGCATAAATAGTACCAAACATAGGCTGGAACATAGCATTCTATCAGCATGGTTATTGCTTGAAGTAATGTATATTGTTTGGTTTCTAATCAAGGTAGGGCACACCACTTGGATTATGTTAAATATTAACCAGAAGGCATCTGCTTAGTGGCTAGGTTAAATAATCATTCTTTCCTCCCCACCCCTCTAAACTGGTCCTACCAGTCAACTATCTCCTGTTTGGAGAATGTTTACATTTTCAGATTGTTCTGTTTTTCTCTTTCAGAATCATTTCTTTCACTGTATGAAATTTTACTCAAGATTCTTAGCAATAAACAAACTTCTTTTCCTTGCATCATCAAGTGTGCTATGCTATTTATATATATATAAAAAAAAACTGTTCCAGGTACTTACCGCATGATATCCATGACTTTTGCTGGAAAAAAAGGTAAATTTAAGGTAAATGTTAATTTCTAGGAAAAGGGGCATGGAGTTCCAAAACATTAGTCAAAACATTGATGATTCAAAGTACATGTGACTCAGGGTAATCTAGATGAATTCTTAGGGGTGCTGAGCCCTCACCTGATCACATCACATGACACTCTTGTTACTTCTTCAAAACTATGTATTTATTCATTTATTTGCATGTGCTTGCAGGTGTGTGTGTGCGCGCGCACGCTTCAGGGCCTTTTGCTGCTACAAATATCAGATGCTTTCATTTATTTTTTTATTTTATTATATCTATTACAAGAGGTTATACATTTTTATTTTATTTATTTATGAGAGAGAGAGAGAAAGAGAGAGAGAGAGAGAGAGCGAGAGAGGCACATAGACAGAGTAGGCATGCCAGGACCTCCAGCCACTGCAAATGAACTCCAGATGCATGTGCCACCTTGTGCGTCGGGCTTTTTTTTTTTTTTTTTTTTTTTTTTTTTTTTGAGGTAGGGTCTCACTCTAGCCCAGGCTGACCTGGAATTCACTATGTAGTCTTAGGGTGGCCTCGAATTCATGGTGATCTTCCTACCTCTGCTTCCTGAGTGCTGTAACTTAAGGTGTGCACCACCATGCCTGGCATGCATCTGGCTTTATGTGGGTACTGGGGAATCTAACCTGGGACCTTAGACTTCTCAGGCAAGTGCCTTAACCTCTAAGCTCTCCAGCCCAGGTTATAATTTTTTATCCCCTTTCCCCTGTGCCCATTTCCCTTGGGCCCTTCTCAGTGGGTTATGGTATTCACTGTGGGGTCATGAAAGCCTCCGTCAGTCTCTATTGGGTAGCAGGAGAACAGGCTTGCACCACCTTTTGCATCCAACTTGCATGGATGGTTTGGGAATTGAACTTGGGCTGGTAGGCTTTGCTAGCTAGCAAGTTCCTTTAACTGCTGAACCATCTTCCCAGTCCTTGTCACTCTTAAACTCCTCTGCCACCTTCATTTCCTCCTTCCTTCCCTAGGATGCTTTCTGCACTGTCTGCCCGCTGACTTTTACCTGATAGCATCCATTGGACTTCTTCAGCATTATCAAGTTTTAATTGCAGCACTCAGGGCACAGAGATCACTTTCTGTAGCAGAGAGAAAACTTTGTTACTTTATCTCCCCTAGAATTGTGCCTATGCAGGAAAGAATAAAAGCTAACATGTGTCTGAGGTCAAAAATATGTTACTTTGTCTTTTTTCCCCTCAGTGTGGTTAACTTTTAGTTCAAATAAAGCTTAAGGGACCGGATAGCTGCCATAAAATAGCTGACAGGGAGTGATTTTTAGAGGTGGGGCTAAACGTACTCTGTCAAAGGTCTAGGCCCATTGGCAGGAAGTCCCATGGGAGATATTGTATGCCATTCCACCCTCTTCCCTTGAATGGCCTCTTTGTGTCTGGGAATCTGCCAGCTATGTTATCTTTGTTATCTTTGAGGCATTTCTGCAACTGGTTGAAGGTTCCATCCGAGTTTTCTTACTTTCCATCCTTATAATGTTGTTCCTGGGAACATATCGTGCTTTTCAGTGCTGTCTGTAACCAAAGGCCAGTATCCCCGCTCTTGCTCTGCAAGAAAATATAAAACAGGGAGAGATACTAGCTGCGTTCTGAGGCAATCTTATCTTAAAATACAGAAGTGAATCACCACATTGGGCTTTAAACTGATGTTTTAAAACATTTAATTAATTATTAATTATTTTGTCTGTGGTGTGTGTGTGCATATGAAGGCCAGAGGACAACCTCAGATGTTATACTCAGGAACAGTATACATCTCTTTTTGAGACAAGGTCTCTCATTGGCCTGGATCTCACCAATTAGGCTGCATTGACTGGCCACTGAGCTCTAGAGAGTCATCTGACTCTGTCTGTCTAGCACTGGGAGCACAGGCATGTTACCATGCCCAGTACTGGGGATCAAACTCAGATCCTCATGATTGCAATGCCAGTGCTTTACCAACTGAACCAGCTCCCAGTCGCAAACTTAGTTTTTATTTTTATAGCACCCCCTCGGGGAAGCTGGTGTGGTGTTTGTATGAGAGAGAGAGAGAGGGAGAGAGGGAGAAAGAAAGAGGGAGAGAGAGAGGGAGAGCTTTACTGGGATGAGTGAAGAAAGAGGAGAGAAGAGGTCCATATCATGGAATGTCTGGATGCTTCATTTTCCGCCATGCACCTATTTGTAGGAACTGAGAGATTTCTTTGTGGCTGTTTCTCTCAAGGGCACCTCTAGAGTGAAAGGGTCTGTTGCAAATCCCTCCCATGTCTCATGGATGCTGTAGGTCCCAAGAGCTTGTAACCTAGGAAAGTAAGTGCCTCTCCCCTTCCTAGGATAGGAGAAACTGGGCTAGTGACATCTCTTTGGGTCATGTGTTCTCATGCAGAAGTCTGACCTCCACTCTTGCTTTCTGTCCGTGTTCCTGCACAGGGATCGGGGGAACAAATTAATAATCCCAACTATATTATTCTTTTACAAAGTACAACCTTGGGTTGATCATGTCACTTGTCTACGCATGCCTAAGGCTTTTCAGCTGTGAAAAGAGAGGCAGGAGGTATATTGACATATATGTAAATATTTAATTTATTTAGAGACAGGATCTCCTGTAGCTCAGGCTGGGCTTGGGTTTGCTATGTAGCCAAGTAGCAGAGGATGGCCCCTGAATTGAAGATCCTCCTGCCTACCCCTCCCCAGTAATAGGATTAGAGGTGTGCTTACCACCATGCCTGGTTTCTGCAGTGCTGGGAACTAAACACAGAGCTTTGTCCATATTAGGCAAACACTCTACCAACTGTGATGTATCTCTAGGCCTTTCTATTTGTTTATCTATTTATTTAGGCAGAGTCTTACACTGTAGATCAGGAGTCCCAGCTGACCTCAAACTCACGGCATTCCACATGCCTCAGCTGACCAAGTGCTGCGATTTCAGGCATGTATCACTATGTCAGGATTCAAGTAGGTGTGCAGATTGTGCTTCTGAGCACCCTCTTAGGAGAGCTGGTGTGCGTGTGTGTGTGTGTGTGTGTGAGAGAGAGAGAGAGAGAGAGAGAGAGAGAGATGTTCTTCTTTGTCTCTTTATATTGAAATCACTTAAAGCTGAGGTAATTTAAACTGAGTTGTAGGCATGGTTTTCTCATATTTACAGCTGCTCTCATCTTTACCATCCTCTTTTCTGTAAAGAAAAATTTTCCTAGAAAAGGCAATGATAGAATCTGCCTTAGAAATTTAAAAGTTTGTCCCTAAGGAATCCTACCTGCCAAAGAGCCTATGTCTAAAAAATCTTTCTCACAATTTCTATACTGCTTCTATTAGTCTGACATATCTAATAAAAGTGACATTTCCATAAGGATTGAGAAAAGCAAGAATATAATTAGTTATTCCTTTTTATTTTCCATGGTGATTAATTACAGCCATGTAGCCCCTTATACTATAAGCCACATTGTACATTAAATGTCTGAGGTGCTCTTGTGTCATGTGACTGTGTATGAACACCTTTGCTTTTCTGGGTTAGCCTGGGAATCTATTCTCCACACATAATAGACACATCCGTGGGAACAACTGATGCTGAGTTTCAACTGAGGGTTTTAAAACACCCAGGACCCAGCTTGTTTGTAATGGAGTCTCATGGATGACTTGAGTGATTCCACAACTCCTGAGCTTTCAGGGAAGGGAAAACTCTATGGAGTTTGCAAACTCCATGCCTTCAGATTTAATGCGTCTGTTATTTATTTACATGGACTATGTATTTTCCCCTCTTTTTGGTATAGTCCAGAGATCTTTAGCCAAGACAGTTTTGTTCCCAGGGTACATGTTGCAATGTTTGAGGACATTTTTGATTGTCATGGTGGGAGGGGTGCTACTGTCATTGAGTGCTCTTAGGATTCTACAACAGAGGGTCATCTTGACTAACATACCAATAGTACCAAGGCTGGAAAATCTGGTACATGGATAAAGAATAGATACCTGTCTGAACAGTGAGAAGGGTTATAAAAATACTCCAGTAGAGGCTGGGGAGATGGTGCCATGTGTAAGAGTGCTTAGCATGAGGACTTGAGTTTGATCACATAACCATCTGGGTATGGACATGCATCTTGTAGTCCTAGTGGGTGGTGCCGGTGGTGGGTGGTAGCAGAATCATTAGGGCTCATTAGTCATGCAATTTGACTGAAAAAAGGACAGCTCCAAGTTCAATGAAAAATTCTGCCTCAAGGGCTAGAGAGATGGCTTAGCGGTTAAGCGCTTGCCTGTGAAGCCTAAGGACCCCGGTTAGAAGCTCGATTCCTCGGGTCCCATGTTAGCCATATGCACAAGAGGGCGCAAGCATCTGGAGTTCTTTTGCAGTGGCTGGAGGCCCTGGCGCGCCCATTCTCTCTCTTCTCTCCCTATCTGCCTCTTTGTCTCTCTGTCACTATCAAATAAATAAAAATAAACAAAAAAAAAATTAAAAAAATTTCCGCCTCAAGAAAACCACATGGAAGAGAGATAGAGGAGGACACCTGACATTCTTGTCCCTGTATGAGGCTTATAAGGCATGAGATTTGCACAGATAAGTGCATAAACTATGCATATACTACACACGCGCGTGCACGTGCACACACACACACACACACACACAAATTTTCATTTCCCAAGAAAGCCCTTTGTAGGTATTTTCTCATTTTTGGGAGAAAGCACCTGACCAAAAGCAACTAATGGGAAGAAAGTTGCTTATTTTGGCTGACAGTTTTGAGGGGAAGTTCCGTGATGGCAGGGGAAAGATGGCAGAGCAGAGGCTGGACATCACCTCCTTGCCAACATCAGGTGGACAAAAGCAGCAGGAGATTGACCCAATTAACACTGGAAAGCTAGTGGTTAATAAATCTCAGAGTCCACCCCAGCAACATACCTCCTCCAGCAAGGGCCCACCTCCCAAATTGTTACCAGCCACGGAGCAAGCACAAAGAAGTTTAGGGGGGACACCTTACTCAAACCACCATACCTTTCTTCTTCGTATTGTAATCTCTCTTGTGTTAGTCCCATAATTAGGGTCTAGGTTAAGGCATACACTGTACATATACACTCCCATTTCTTTTAGCAAAATTGTCCCTCTTTTCCTCATTCTTACCTCCTCTCTCCATCAGTGCCATAACTGGGGTCTAGGTTGAAGCCATTCAGTGTTAGTCATTTGCTTGCTGATCTTTCTAGATCCTTCATCTCTGTAAAGTTGACCAAGAGCTACTCACCACTGACAGTTGCCATATCCAGTCACTAAATAGCAGACACAAAATGCTTTACTCCAACCACCATTCAAATTTGATTATATTTCTCTCTCTTAGTTTCTTTTTTGAAAGTTTATTTTATTTATTTGAAAATGAGAGAAAGAGAGAGAGATAATGGGCATGCCAGGGCCTCCAGCCATTGCAAAATGAACTCCAGACACATGTTACACCTCTGTTTTTTTTGCATACTGGGGAATCAAACCTAGGTCCTTAGACTTTTCAGGCAAGTGCCTTAACTGCCAGACCACCACTCCAGCCCTTAACATACTTCTTGCTTGAAAATAGCTACTGATAATGAGTGAGCTATATTTCTTGAACTATTTCTTATGTTAATGGGAAAGTACAAATTTCATTTTACTTATTACCAGAAGAAGACTTTTCTTCTTTAAGCCAATGATCAATCATAGATAAAATTAGAGACAGGTGGAAAAGTTTACCCTTGTCAATAATTATAGCAGTGTTGTGGGGAAGTTTGACCTTTCACCTACCTATGGAATATTATCAATTAGATGATGGAATTTGTGTGGCTTTAATCAGCACAACTTGTGTCTTTTGCATATTTTCTCTGTTGAAACCTCATGCAGCCCAGCGTGAGTGGACCTGTCTCTTCCTTTTGGAATGTGATTCCTTCTTAAATCTTTGGACCTTGCCAGGAGCCTGTAGAAGAAAGGTCGTTCTATGAGCAGGGGAAATTTAATCAGCTCACAGGCTCTGTGAGAACACCTTTTCCTCAGAAGCTGGGCCCTGGCCAGATGTGGGGGAGAATTTTGCAGCAAAGCCACCCCATCTCAAGGTGTTTGTCTAGTCTGGTGCAGGACCATGGTGCTGGAACTCAGTGGCGCCTCACCATCCAACTCTGGCCAGTGAGAGGCCTGATGAATTACACCCAACAATCCATTCCTTGTGGGAATGAGGCGTCCCTGGCATTGGCACCTCTGCTACCTTCCTTTTTTATAAACCTTCCAAGGTGTTAGGGACTGCCGTGAAGAGTCGTTTTTATATTTGGCAGAAATGTCAGATTCTTTTTTTTTTTTTTTTCGCTTTGAAAGAAATGATTTTAAGTTATAACCTACTCATCAACTCAGTTCCCTGGACTATTTTAAGCTTGGGGGTTGGCATAGGGAACAGGCTTGTAAAACTCCAAGATTAGTTTGAGTTTGGGGTTTGTGGCGACACCTAAGTGTAGGTGTTCTGCCACCTGGCTTTTAACTCCATCTTGAGAATCGTCCTGGCTTTCATGGTAATTTTGACCACTAATAGCTTTAGTGAAGCCTAATGCTGGAGCGATTATTGCATAAATCTCCAGATGTAGAAATGGAGTTTTTGAAGTTTGGTTGCACATTACTAGCTATAGAGCTAGGGTCCTGACCCTCTGAATGAAAATATTACAGGAGAGCGCTTTAAAACGGAAGTCCTACAGAGTGTTTCTCAGGCTGGATCTTCTACTCTGCTTTCCAAATGAAGAAAATAATTAGTCCTTTTACCTTATTCAAACATTTTTAGCCATTGTGTTTTGGAGCTCAGCCAAAAATAATCACCTGAAATTTTGTTTATGATTTGTTCACAAAAGTGGCTGGATTTTTTAAAGGAGAGCAAGAAAAGAACATTTTAAGAATGTGTGAGCTCATTATGAACCCAATATATTTTAAAAACATTCAACTTGTAAACTCCTGAAGTGTGGTTTACAATGGAAACATCGGCTGAGTTTCTTGGAGCGGGTCTGAGTCTACCACCTTCTAAGCCATTTGCAGACCTGGTTTCTTGGGAAGGGAGAAAATTAATCATGGCCTCTGTGCAACTCATGTTTCTTGTTTTTGGACATCTAAATGATATTTAGTACATTTTAGAGATCTGTGTCCCTGTGAATTATTTCTAGATATTATGCCTACATTTTAACTTTCTTGCTATGTATTTAAATCCTCCTTTTTCTTTATTAGCAAACTAGAGTTTATTGGATTCATGCCATTCTTTGCTATTTTTGATGAGTTTTAAAATTTTGAATAGCATTTAGCACTCATTATGATTTTAGGTTAAATCTTAATAATTTTTTTGAGGTATGGTCTCTCTAGCCCATGCTGACCTGGAATTCACTATGTAGTTTCAGGTTGGCCTTGAACTCACAGCCATCCTCCTACCTCAGCCTCTTGAGTGTTGGGATTAAAGGCGTGCACCACCACACCTGGCTTAATAATTTTTGTTTTAATATTTTTATTTATTGATTTGGAAGGGGGGAGAGAGACATGGAGGGAGAGGTAGAAAGGTAGAGAGAGATCTTGATGTTGCAAATGAACTCTAGATGCATGCACCACTTTGTGCATCTGGCTTTACAAGGGTACTGAGGAATTGTGGGTATTAAGGAATTGAACCCTGGCCTTCAGACTTTGCAAGCAAGCACCTTTAACCTCAGAATTATCTCTCCAATCACCTCAATAATATTTTAACTCAAGAACTTGTTCAGAATATCATCTGGACATAAGAACTCAAATGACATAATGTTAATTATGACTTCGTTTTTACTGGCAGGCTCATAAACATACAAGCCAAAGAAAATCATGAGATGTAGATGCATGAAAGTTTCTCACTTTCTGTTTGATTAATCACAGAATTAATCAACATATTTGTCTTGTGATGCTGAATGTATTTTTCCCCCTGAATTGCTAATTTAAGTGTAATAGTATTATATTGACAGACTAAGACATTTCTCAATCATTTCCATTGGGAGAATTCATTGCATAATGGCAGTCTTCATGAAGCTTACTTTGAGAGCCAGCTTGTTCTTGTTAAAATGTTGAATGTATGACAGTGGACGTTCAGAATGTATTCTTTCCTAGGCAGGTTTATGATGCAACTCTGGGATACAAGGGTCACACTCTATCTGTGACTTATCTGGATCATGTAGGGTTTCTTCACTCAATTTTAGCTCACTTGTGTTTCAGTATAGTAAACTCACATTTAAGATGTCACATCCTCAATGGGAATTTAACTAGTAACCTGGATGATTGGATGGGGGCAGAGTAGATAGGAATACGTCTGTGTTCACCAGGAAAAAGCTGATTGCAAGGATTTGACCTAGTTTGTTTTCAGAGCTCCAGGTCACATCAACAATGTTTATTAGGTCATCATATATCATTATATTTGTCATGGTCATGGGCTGGACTGTGATCGTTCCACACTTCTGCCCTCTTGCCTTTGGCCTTTATGATTTTGATTCTGTCATACTTTCTTTCCCACTTTGACCTCAGTTTCATCCATTTATTTTTTGTTTCCTATGTTCTTCTCCTTTTTTTTTTTTGAGACAAGTTCACTTGTAGCTTAGGCTGGCATTGAACTTGTGATTTAGCCAAATGAAACTTTGAACTTCTGATCCTTCTGCCTGTACCTCCCCAGTGCTGGGATTACAGGCATGTACCACCATACCCAGCTTTAGATAATGCTAGGGATTAAAGGGATTAAACTCAGGGATTTGTATATGCTAGGCAATCACTCTATGAACTGAGCTACATCCTCAACCAGTTTCCCATTTTCTTTTTTTTAAATATATTTTTTACTTGTTTATTTGTGTGTGTGTGTGTGTGTGTATGTGTGTGAGAGAGAAAGAGAGAGAGAGAGAGAGAGAGAGAGAGAGAGAGAGAGAGAGAGAGAGAGAGAGAGAGGGAGAGGGAGAGGGAGAGGGAGAGGGAGAGGGAGAGGGAGAGGGAGAGGGAGAGGGAGAGGGAGAGGGAAAGGGAGAGGGAGAGAGAGATTGGGAACATGGGCATGCCAGACCCTTCAGCCACTACAAATAAACTCCAGGTGCATGTGCCCCCCTTGTGCATCTGGCTTACTTGGGTACTGGGAAATTGAACCTGGGTCCTTAGGCCTTGCAGGCAAATGCCTTAACTGCTAAGCCATCCCTCTGACCCCTGTTTCCTATTTTCTTAAGTCTTGTCTTCACTAGCTTATTGGGTCAATTACTCATGATAATAACATCAATAGAGAACACATTTTTTCATTTTTATTATTATTATTAACGACATATTTCATGTGGATACATCATATGTTGGTACCCTCTTTTCCTTCGTCCCTGCCCCCATTCCATTAAGGACCCTCTTCAATGCGATTGCAGGTATTTCCTATGGTGGGTGTATGTGTTGTGGAAGGAGGCAGTTATTTTTTGGGGGAGGGAATGCCTGCGGGCATGATATCTCAACCTGTGGCTCTTATAATCTTTTTTCCCCCTCTTTAAACACTTACAATTATTGTTGCAGTCAGCTTCTCATTGCTGGGATGAACAACCAATCTGACACAGCTTATGGGAGGAAGGGGTTTATTTCAGGCTTACGAAGTCCAGGCAAGCACCATCAGTGGCAGAAGAAGCTGGCTCACTTTCGTAGATCGAAGCACAGAGACTCCACCAACAGCCAGCATCATCAGCAAGCACTAGCTATCAGAGCTCAAAGTCCTCTGAACACAGCTAGTAGGGCTAGACTCAGATACTCCCACAGTGACACACCTCTCTAGCAGGAATCTGCCTGTTAAGAGCTCAAGTAGGAAGTTTAATCAAAAGGGGCCAAACATTCAAACTACCACAGGAATGTTTTATGAATTAGCCACTGCAGGTTGCATTCCATAGCAGGGTGAAGAATGCCATTATCCTCCTCTTATGGATGAAGAAAGTACAACTCAGGATCTCACGGCTGGTTGATGGGATAGTAGAATTCAGAACCTGACTTCTGTCTGACAATATGCTATTTCCATTATGCCACAGGATTTAGTACTATAAAAACTGGTTATGGAATGTATCCAGACCCTACAGGCTGTTATAAGGAAATTTTAGTGCCAAGGGTGGCATACCTTACAGGGAATTGTTGGTCAGGCAGGGGTGGGGGCTAATTATAGATTATTGCCAAAGCTCTTGGTTGCCCACCACAACTAATTGGTAAGACTCCACATGAATGGGCTTCAAGTCACTGAGAAATCAAGCTGGAGATGAGCCAGAAGCCTCCTCCCTGTTGACTAGTTGTTAGGATGCTGGAAAGACTTATGTAGCCTGTTGGGGGAGAAAAGTCTTTAGTCAGTGGTCTTAATCTGCACTGGACTCTGAAAGCTTTATGGCCAAACAGCCAGTCTAAATAGCACCAATTTATGCAATGTGGCATGTGTGTTGTGGGGGAAACAAAATGCTCCATGATTGTATTTGAGGCCTACTCCATGGGAAAGAATTCATGCCCAGCGCTGAAAAATCTAGTCAACAGCCTATGACTAGGGCCTCATAAGCCCTGGAAGTGGGGGGGGGGACGACTACTATTGTTGTTTGACTAAAGGATATATTATGCCCACTAATCTACCCTCTAAATACTTATGTTTATGCCCATATATTAATGCTACTCTCACTTTTGGTTAGAGAAGCTTCTCTTTTCAGATGGCAGTGACCACTGGAGAGATTAAAAATTCACCAACATGCTGAGAAGAAATGACAATGGTATGTTCAGCATACCTTCCAAGGCTCAGGGAACATTGGGAAAATAGGTGCTGGAAAGAATGTAAGAGCCAAGAAAGGGGGAAGAGTGCTTTGCAATACTGTCTTCCAGACACAAAGGGCCTGTGGTATTCATGACCTCACAGTGACTGACACAATGACCTCACGGGATGCTACCTACACAAGACCTGCATAATAGGAGGGAAAAATGATGACATCAAAATAGACGAGAGAATAATTGGAAAGAAGGAATTCAGGAGGGAATTATATCATATTATCTTGTCTGTTTGTATGGAAGTAGTCAATAAAAAAAATTTAAAGCCGGGTGTGGTGGCGCACGCCTTTAATCTCAGCACTTGGGAGGCAGAGGTAGGAGGATCTCCATGAGTTCAAGGCTATCCTGAGACTCCATAGTGAATTCCAGGTCAGTCTGGGCCAGAGTGAGACCCTACCTCGAAAAACCAAAAAAAAAAAAAAAAAAGTTAATTATAGAAAGGGTCATCTCCCTCCATTATTCTTTTGAATATTTTTGTATATTTTTTGTGTCAGATGTATATATTTAATCTTTTTTATTTTTTATTTTGCATACAAAGTAATAGGTTTCATTATGGCATTTTTAAAACATATGTGTTATATTTTGTTCTAATTCATCTCCCTTCCTCATTGCTCTCCACCATGCCCTCTGCCCCTTGATTCCATTCCTACCACAAGTAAACCCTCCTCAGCTTTCATGATACATGTGTTCTATCACCTCTCTTTCCCCCATCAGTTTTCATCCTCCCTTCTCATGATCCCCTTTCTAGTTTCAACATACACACACACACACACACACACACACACACACACACACACACATACACATGATTTTAGACTCAACATATGAGGGAAAACATGAAACATTTTTCTTTTCACATCTGGCTTATTTTGCTTAGCATAATGATTTCCAGTCCCATCCATTTTCCTGCAAATGTCATGATTTCATTTCTCTTTGCAGCTAAATAAAATTCATAATGTATGTGTGCCATATTTTCTTCATCCCTTCATGTGCTGATCAACCTTGAGGACTATTCTGTATTGCTACTATTGTTACTCGAGTAACCACAAACATAGATATGCAAGTATCTCTGTGGTGTGTTAATCTCACATCCTTTGGGTGTATTATCAAGAATGACATAAGTGAGTCATATGAGAGAAAGAGAAAGAGGGAGAGAGAGAGAGAGAGAGGGAACTCCAGGACCTCTAGCCACTGCAACTGAACTCCATACACATGTGCCACCATGTGCATCTGACTTATATGGGTTCTGGAGAGTTTAACCTAAGTCCTCAAGTTTTGTAGGAAGGTGTCTTAACCACTGAGCAATCTCTCCAGCCCAGCATTTGTACTTAATTTTTTTTTTAAATTATTTATTTGAGAGGGAGACACATACAGAAATAGGGAGGGAGAGAGAGAGAGAGATTGAGAGAGAGAGAGAGAATGAGAGCATCAGGGCCTCTTAGCCACTGCAAACAAACTCCAGATGCACGTGCACCTTTGTGCATCTGGCTTATGTGGGTCCCGGGGAGCTGAACCTGGGTCCTTTGGCTTTGCAGACAAGTGCCTTAACCACTAAGCCATCTGTCCAGCCCCCAGCATTCATATTTTTGACATCCTAAATATAATGTTATGGAAAGTGTCTTCTCTGGTTATGTCCATTTGGTGTTCTAAATTTTTCTTGTGTTTATATTATCTTTCCCTGTATTTGGGAACATTGTTGTTATAATTTCATTGAACATATTCTCTATGCCTTTAGTGTCTATTTCAGTTCTTTGTTTTACCCTGTGAATTTTCAGGTTTGGTATCTTGACAGTGCTCCAGAGCTCTTAGACATTGTAGTCATGCTCATTCATTTTATATTTTTTGTTATGTATGCATGTATGGTGTGTATGCATGTGTATGTGTGTGGGCACTCTTGTATGTGCGTGTCCACAGGTTGACGTCAAGTGTTTCCCTCCATTTCTCTCTCATCATCTTAGTTATTAAGACATATTCTGTCATTGAACCCATAGTTTACTAATTTGGCTATTGTAGTTTGCCTGTCTCTGTTTCCTAAGCACTGAAATTACAAGTATGAGCGACTCCATCTGGAATTAAAGTAGGTTCTGATCCCAGGTCCTCATGCTTGTGTGGCAAGTGCTTTGCTGACAGAGCCATCTTTTGGTGTCTACACTTTTTCTTCTTCATTGATGTTTGAATGTCATATTTCATCAATCCTTTTTCTTCCATCAGTGATACTTTCTTTTGTTTGATTGACTCTATTGGTGATGCTTTCAGCAATGCTTTCTTTTTATTTGATTCATTGTTTTTATTTCTACCATTTATATTTTTTCTAAATGTCAGCTTTCCTTCTTGAGGTACTCCTCATGTTGTTGATGTTTCCACATGCATTGCTGATCTTCTCATCCCCAGTACCACTCAAAGGGAAGGAAACAAATTTCTATAAGAGCACAGTGTTAAACTGTGTAAGGTATAGAAATATACATAAAATTGATTAAAACCCACAATACCTTACCAATGACCATAAAACAGAAAATGGCAGTCCTATTGTAGGATGTGTTATGGAGTTAAATATTATTTAGTACAGTTATGAAAACAGTAAGTGAAAAAGAGGAATGGACCAGAATGTTTTGGAGGGAAAAGAAAAGAGTAAACAGCTAGGAAGAAATTTAGCAAATTAAAAGGTAAGAATGTTTTTTAAAAGCCAATAAAGTCAAAATATCACTAAAAGTGTAGAAGAGAGGGGCTAAGATAAACAGAGAAACAGAAAGGAAAAGGGGAATAAAGGAAGGAAAAGAAACAAGAAATGGAGGTTGAACCAGGTGTGGTGGCACATACCTCTAATTCCAGCACTTGGGAGGCCGAGGTAGGAGGATCACCTTGAATTCGAGGACACCCTGAGACTACATAGTGAATTCCAGGTCAGCCTAAGCTGCAGTGAAACCCTATCTCAAAAAAAAAAAAAAAAAAATGGAGGCTGCTATTTATATGCAAGCTGGGAGGAGTCAGTGGCAGTTGTGGATTCTTGTCTTTTCTGTGGCTTATGCTCACTGGACGAGTGTCTGATGTCCACTATAGCTGTCTTCACTGTTAGCTATTTTCCTTTGCATACCAGGGCCCTCTGCTGGATACACTAGACTTTGCAATCAGTGCACTAGGCTGGTTCTTTTGCTGTCCTGTCATGGATATAGTGGTAATGTTCCAGCCTGGGTGTCTCCAAGTGAGCTGGGAATGTGGGAAGCAACCACAGTACTGAGATCAGCACAAGAAGAAGACCTGATTTCATGCTTTCAAGACCACCTGGGTTTAATCACCCTGCTGGAGAGATATACTATTGGAAGTTCAGAATTCTTAGGCTCTGCAGCAAGTGAATGGAAGAGGTTCTTCAAGGGTTGATCTACTCACTGACCTCAGGCTCAGAGTTACTCCATTCTGGGTTTATTTCCAATTGAAGAGATCTATTCCTAGTCACCAAAGGTGGCGTTATCATTCCTTCTGTGCTTCCCTTTCTGAGCCCAGCCTTCTGCCACTTATATTCTTCAGCTTTTCACCAGCAAGCACTTTTGCAGCTGACTCCTGAGAATTCCCTCACCTTTGGGGTCTGGCAGGTTAAATTAAGGTTCCCCTTTCTAAGGCTCCTTGTGTAGTTGAGTTTTTAGCAAACACTTTTCTTCAAGTCATACATGTGAACAAATGGAATTTCTCTCAGTCAAGGACTCATCTGCTGGAGGAATTGTTGGATTTGAGGCTTGCGAGGGCTTCAGGCTTGTCCTGAGGCTGGGGCTGCCTGTCCTATCTCTTGCCTGTTCTGCTTCCCCTCCCCCCCCAGGACACTGCAACCAAATTTATAGGTGTATTTGCCTTGCTTCTCACCAGTGCATCCCCCACCGTCTTTCTACTTTCTCTTACATGTTTCTGGTATCTTTTGATTACTTTGTGGGTTTCCAAAACTTTTTCACTCTGTTGCTTTGCAATAGTGTCTATTTTTTCCTCTTGTTCTTTGTCTACTTTACCTGGTTACATGCAAACAGGCATGCCATATATATATATTGGAAATAGGGTCTCACTCTAGCCCAGGCTGACCTGGAATTCACTCAGTAGTCTCAGGGTGGACTTGAACACATGGCAATCCTCCTATCTTTGCCTCTCAAGTGGTGTTGGGATTTACGGCATGTGCCGCCATGCCTGTCAGACATGTCATCTTACCTATAGCGATATGTATATTTTTAGAACATGTTTGTTAGGTTCTAGAACTTGTTTCTTACTTATGGGAGTTTTATGTGAGAGGATGCCACTTCAGATAAAGTTGCATCTAATGTTAATTTAAAGGGGACATCTAACTCAATGTTTGTTTAAGAATGCTGTTTGTTAATTGTTTTGAACAATAAAATTATTTTCAGATTGCTAGGAAGGCAATTGGAACTGGTGAAGGAGAAAAATGAATTCATCATTTCCTTATTCTGAGTTTTTTAAAAATGTTTTTATCCTAGTGAAACCAGTGAACCAACTATATTTTGAAGGCCCACAAAGGTCAACCCTTGGCATTTTTCTCTTATTTATGGTTTCCTGTAGAGGCTAGAACTTGGATAACTTCCCCTAAAACTGGGACTACCAATTATCTGATAAGTTTGCTTATGTTTTAGCATCAAGTCTTGTAGATATCTTGGATGTGGATACATAGTGAGCCCTAATCCTTTTTAAAAACATGTATTTCCTTGCTTTAAATTGTTAGCCTTTTCTTGTCTGACTCCAGGATTCCTTTAACAGAAAAACAAAACAAATAAACAAACAAAAAAACAAAACAAACAAAACCCCCACCAACTCGTTTCATTCTCCTGGTTCTGGAATTGCAGACCATGGAACTGTAGGCCATGCCTGTGTGTGTAGATATAACCTTTGGTGATGTTCTTCCAAAGTTGCCAAGAAGATAGAATCAGAACTTTTGTGAGCCAAAGGGGTTGAGGTTTGTGGGGAGAGTGTCAGGGACCCAGTCTGACACTAAGGCGCAGATTAAAACTGTAGTGTGGGTGTGTACTTAACGTTTTTTGAAAGTGAAGCCTGACACAATTTTCTAAAAATTTCTGGTGTGCATCCAAGTGTGATGCTGGTTGACTATGGAGTCTTCACACTTGGCACTGCCCTTTCTGCAGGTCTTGCAAGTCCAACTTATCCATGGTCCTTTATAGAAGACCAACTACCTTTCTTGGTTTTTCTGAGCAGCTCTCCTTCCCTTCTCTGGTGCTGAGGCAACAAGACCCCTTCATAAGATGAGGCTGGACTCTCCTCAACATCTCAGCATTGTCAGAATAAGATATGCGTCTTCTCTGTGTCCATATCCCCTTGACCTCTGGGCTGTCATTTACTGTGGCTGGTCATGAAGTTCCTGGTCCTGTTTCTTACCTATTTGATCAGTGAATTGTGCTTTTTCTGTGTCTATTTTTAAACCTATGTTGAACTTCTACTAATGTGCCACTGTATTTTATTTTATTTAACCATATGCTTTGATAAGATTGAGGCTTGAAGAGATACTATGTTTCTTTCTTTTTTTTTTATTCAGTAAAAACTTTGTATGGACACATCATGAGTTGGTACCATCATTTTTCTCCTCCCTGTCCCCACTCCACTGAGGGTCCTCCTCAGTGGAATTGCTGGTATTCACCATGAGATGTGGGTGATGACTTGTGAGAGCAGCAGTCAATTGTTGTGTGGTGGGGAATACCTCTGAGTATTCCGTCTAACTGTGGCTCTTACAATCTTTCTGCCCTCTCTTCTTCAGAATTCCCTGAGCTGTGGTGGTATGTTTTAAGTCTACATTAGTGTTGAGCTCTCAGAAGCTTCTAGATTTCTGCTTTGGTAGGTTTTGAGTATCCTCAGTGTCTGTCTCCATCACCCTGGCCCAGGTTGTCAGGCTTTTTATGGAAGCACTTCTCTTGCTCATCTTGCCAATTCCTCTGTGGTTTTACCTGGGCCTTGGCTGGTGTGCAGGGGTGGTTCATCCCCTGCAAGGCAGTCAGCTATCTTTTCTTGTCTGATTGATAGATTTTTGTTGTCTTCAGTTCTCACTGTCTTGTGAAAAAGAAAAACAGATTCTCCAATGGAGAGTGAGATCAGCATAGGTTAAAAAGGATTAACATTGTTAATTTAAAGAGATCTTGATGGGTATAACCTGTCTTTTGGCTAAAAACTAGTGGGAGCTTCTCATTGGAGTCTATAATCATGGTCTCCATGAGGTGCTACTTTTCCATATTAGGTTAAAGTACAGTGTTTAATCGTTTCCTCTATCATGGCAGGGAACTCTCCAACCCAACCTTTTTTTTCCCCCCAGGAAACTTTTTCTTTTAAAATAAATGTGATTTGACATGTTCTACTTAATGAGAGAAAATGCAAATATGTTTCACTAGTGCAATTTATATTCATAAAATATAATCATAAAGCAAGAGACATTTCACCAAAGTATTTGTAAGTATGAGAAATTTATATTATAAAGTTTATATTTAATATCAGAATACACTGTGGTCATTTATACTTGTTGTTAAGTGGAAACATTAATTAATTCTATTTAATAGTCTTTTTCTAGGTTTAATCTTTGGGGTTAACTTTCCCTCCAACTGAATCTTAATTGTTTATGTGCTATGTGGTGAATGGTAATCTACCTGTATCTATTTTGTGGCCTGCATAGCATTCTGAGAATAAGGGTCCAGTGTCTCTGAAATGTGAACATTTTGATATACTCACTGTTAAGCAAAACTGATTTCCTTCCTATATATTTTAAAGACACTTTACCCATTATAAATTCTGGTGAAAATAGTTTTCTAGGTAGAGATGCAATTATGTAGTGGTTTACACGGAGGAATGAAACAAGGATTTCAATTAATAATGGACCCTCAGCGCTGAGAGATATTACATTTGTCTAGACCAGGGTTATCCATCATGGCCGGGTGCAGCTGTCTTCCTCCTCCTTGTTTCATGTTCTGTGTATGTGTTCATCAATATGCCCCAGGACGGCAAGCTTGCGACATAACAGTTTGTATTTGCAGGCTTTTCTTCTAAGGCTAGTGACCCTTGCCCATCTTTCCGATGCATGGTGTTATGGTATTATATGCAACATTTCAATGGATTAAAGTAACTGCTGTTTTGGAAAAATGGAGAAATTGTCAATAATGTTTTCTGTCCAATTATTAAATTGGCATGTCTGAATCTCTAAATAACACCCTGTTTTCAATTAGCTAGTTTATCAGTTTTATTGCCTGATTTTGAAAGCAAACAAAAATCAAAATGAAAATCATCATTATTAGTGTGTTCATGTCTGATTGAAATGACTATAAGAATAAAAGAGTTCTATTTTTCTACTTGGATTTGAATTTTTTTTCAATGTGCCAAAAGTTATTTGAAATAATGTCTACTTTAAAAAATATCCCCTCACTGGTTTTGGCATTTTGTGTTTCAGATTGGAGAATGGAGTCCCCATAGGACACAGATCCTATAGCCAAGTAACTGCATTTATATTGTTATAAATTTTTGAGGTTGGAATCTCAAGTTTTTAAATTAAATAACTACAGTTAACTGTATTAAATGTAAGGTTGAATTTGATCAAAAATAAGAAAAGCATTTATGACAACCCCTGTAAATGTTTAAATACTTTACTTGTGTTTGTGAGCACTAAATTATATTATAAGAAGCCAACATTGAGTATATGGGGTCCTCTGGGACATATTTGACTTTTGGGAGATAAAAAAAATCTTGCATTAATGAAATTTTGCAAGTTTTTGATTTAGTAGACAACATTTCCAGTATATGTGAAGCAATTTTCAAGTATATAGTGTATAATTACTTGTACAAACGGTTTAACTTTAATGGGGCATTTCTCGATCACCATAATAGGAAAACTAACAGCTTTAATTAAGATTTATGAAGCATAGAGGTAATACATTCTGCTAAATTAGGTAGCCATTGGTGGGTAGTATGAGTTTTGAGACAGATTTTCTATGTATACTTCACTTCCTTGTGCAGTTTTGGTTTAGAATTGTAGTTTGGGGGCACTGGGCTCCCTATAGCCATTAGTACACAAAACTCAAGTTCATTTTCTTTTGTAAACTTTTTATTAATGGGAATAATTTAATGAAGGACAGATACTATTAAACATTTCTTTAAGTCCCGATTTCACGTGGTAACCACATGAGCCTGTCCTGGGGGACAAAGAAAATCCACCATTTCCTTTAAGTAACTGGCTAATTTAAAAATGGGCATTTGGAGACTAGCAGTAGGATTTAAATCTATCAACTCATTTCAAATAAACAGTTTTGGCTACATCAAACTATACTTGGACCCTATTACCCCCTTCTTCTTCCATTAATCTTACAATGTAAATCAAGCTATTTATTTATTATTTGAAATGCTTATTTATGAGAGGGAGGGAGAGAGAGAGAGAGAGAGAGGGAGGGAGGGAGGGAGGGAGAGAGACAGAAAGAGAAATGGATACACCAGGGACTCCTGCTCCTGCAAAAGGACTTCAGATGCAGGCATTACTTTGTGCATCTGGCTTTATGTGGGTATTGGGGAATTAAACCCAGCCTGCCAGGCTTGGCAGGTCAACGTTTTACCCGCTGAGCCATCTCTCTAGCACTGTTTATTATTTACTTTTACGTTAGGTTCAGCTGTTCTGTGTTATTTGCTATCCCAGGACTGCTTTGTGCTGCCCGATCCGTTATGTCATCGACATGACAAAAATAGCAATTTTGATTTGCCGGATAAGCTTTTTTATAAAAGTCAACTGTGTGCAATGCCTGCCGGTGACATGGAGGGACGAGCTGCTCTTGGTTGTTTTTCCACAGCTTGCTTCTCCCCGTCTTCTTAGTTAACTTCAGCAGAGGATGATCAGGTTTGAGAAGAAGGGATGGACATTCCTTTCCTGCCAGTGTCCTTTAGGACTTTGTTGCCATATTTCAGCCTATGCCAGGATCACTTTCATGGCCTGTGTAAGATCCCAGAGTGCGGGGGCCTATTCCTGAAGTTTCCAACTCTGTAGGTCTCAAGTGATGCCAGATGTCTTGAGTTCTTGGGTATTATCCATACTGCTGTTCGAGGGACCACATTTTAAGGACCATTGTTTTCAGGAAGAGAATGGAAGATGAGGAGAAGGGGGAGAGAAGGGGAAAGGGAGGGAAAGAATGTCACAGCACTAGGTACACAAGAAAATTGGGACTAAACCATTTACAGAAAGTTGCACATGCTAGCTTTTATTTTTTTTTCCTTTATACTTTGAACAGTGGATTAGTTGTTTTCCAGAGAGCAGTTTTTATTTGGTGGAGGGTCTTGAAATACTTATGTGAGAAATGCTTTTCCACAATACAGATTAGGACTAGGGGTGTAGCTCAGTGGCAGAGTGGATGCCCAGTATGCATGAACCCCACTGTAGCTCATGTTTGATCTCTAGCAAGGTATGGATGTGGTGGCAGTGGTGAAGGAGGGTGGGGAAAGTAAGTGAGGAAAAACTAAAGAGACAGAGGAAAAAATAGACTCCTTGGTTAAATCTAATAACTAATGACTATCTTTTTTTTTTTTTTTTTTTAAGCTTCTTCTGGTCTCCTTGGGTGGGGATCAGAAGTTCAAATCCACAAGCTATGACGTGTCTTGTTTCAACGTCAACTTTGGTATATCATATGGCCAGGGGTTGCTTCTAAAACTATGCTGTGCAGAAACCATCTTGAGATTCTGGAGTAATTTTCAGATTCCTTAGGGAAATGTTCAGCCAGAGATTACGAGGCAGGTATGCAAAGGTGTTGAGGCCTGGGTTTGTAGTATTAACACACTGAAAGAGATTTGCATGCTGATGGTTCATGGATCACATTCTATTGACCTAGAGACCATCTGGATTATGTAGGGTATAGTTGCCTCAAGAACCCTGAATTATTGCTCTGTAGGGAAATTTTCTCAGCATGCTTGTACATATGCAATTTCTTTTTGTCCTAATGGAAATTTTGATGCTGTTTTCCTATGGAATTTATGATAAACCTTGATAGCTGCTTTCCAAACCTTATATCCTGTTTGTATTGAGTATAGTCTTAAATTAATTTCTATGCCCATCTATAGGGTGCAAGTTGAAGCTAGATCCATTCTGAATGTATGTATGTACATTTGTGTATATATTTGTGTGTGTGTGTGTGAGTGTGTATGTATTTCAGTTAATCTATATTTGCTGATGGACATTGTGAAAACCAGTAAGGGTGAAGCTGTCTGGCCTTGACCTGGCCACATTTGTCCTTGTCCTTAGTGACTGTGGTTGGGGTAGTGCTAATGCCCAGATTTTTGCTCGTGAGCCAGCAAGGTTCTGTGAACAGAAGACATCCTGGAATGTTTTGAATCTAGAATTTTGCTTGGGTTTCTAGTGGTGTGTTTGGAAATTATTTGGGTTTATTCCTGGCAGGTTGATTCTAAGGCTTTTGTATTGAGGAATTAAGAGGGAATTCTAGAGGATGATAGATTATAGACCAGTCAGGCACTTAGTTTGCTCTTCTCTTTCTTCTGGAAGAGTAAACAACAAATCACTTTAGTTGATTGGGTTTTGGAAGTGAAGTTGAAATGGGGCAGGGACCAGAAGAAAGAAACAGGTTTTCCAAGAATGTTTGTTATGAAAAATTATTCTTGTTTGTTTGTTTGTTTGGTTGGTTTTTTGAGGTAGGGTCTCACTGTAGACAAGGCTGACCTGTAATTTACTATGTAGTCTCAAGGTGGCCTCGAACTCTTGGTGATCCTCCTACCTCTGCCTCTCAAGTGCTGGGATTAAAGGCATGCACCACCACACTCGGTTATTTTTTTTAAATTTGTTTATTTGAGAGAGAGAGAGAGAAGGGGGGGGGGAGAGAATGAGAATGAGAATGTATGTGCCAGGGCCTTCAGCCACTGCAAATGGACTCCAGACACATGTGCCACCTTGTGCATCTGGCTTACGTTGGTACTGGGGAATTGAACCTGAGTCCTTTGGCTTTGCTAAGCCATCTCACCAGCCCTGGAATATTTTTTATAAAATTCTTTATGCAGTTGTTATAAGCCATCTCCCAGGATGTAGACAATGCTGTTTTCAGTGGAATTTTCCTTTTGGGAAAAAACTTTATTGTTGATGGAATGCATGCTATTTGACCCATGGCTGTGAATCTTTGTAGTAAGGAGCTCTACATATTATAAGAGGATCCTTTTTAAGTTTATTTGTTTTTAGTATAAGATCATCTTCTCAAACCCACACATTGTTGAATTGGTTCATTCAAGTGTAATTAAGCAATTAGCTTGAGTTAAAAAAATGGCCATGTGCCACAATAGTGCAATGTAGCAGAAATTGTGTAGGTTTTGGACTCAGCAAAACATGGCTGTTTGGTACTTTTGTCTTACATGAATATGGGTGTGTAACATGCAGCAAGAAACCCAAGAGAAAATAGATTCTAAGCAGCATTTGATTATCAGTGCTTTTCTTGTTTATTTTTGTGTGTGCATGTGTGTTCATGCACGTGGATGCCAGAGGTTGATGCTGGGTTTCTTCTTTAACTGTTTTTCACCTTATTTTTATAACTTTTTTTGTTTATTTTAATTTATTTGTTTAGTTTTTCAAGATAGGGTCTCACTCTAGCCCAGGCTGACCTGGAATTCACTCTGTAGTCTCAGGGTGGCCTCGAACTCATGGCGATCCTCCTACCTCTGCCTCCTGAGTGCTGGGATTAAAGGTGTGTGCTACCATGCCTGGCTTTATTTTTATTTATTTATTCGAGAGTGACAGACAGAGAAAGAGGCAGATAGAGAGAATGGGCATGACAGGGCCTCCAGCCACTGCAAACAAACTCCAGATGCATGCGCCCCCTTGTGCATCTGGCTTAGGTAGGTCCTGGAGAATCAAGTCTCGAACTGGGGTCCTTAGGCTTCACAGGCAAGCGCTTAACCACTAGGCCATCTATACAGCTCCTTTTATAACTATTTTGTTGACAATTTTAAAGTTATTTTTATTTATTTATTTGAGAGTGACAGAGAGAGGAAGAGGCAGATAGAGAGAGAGAATGGGCGCGCCAGGGGCCTCCAGTCACTGCAAACGAACTCCAGACACGTTCGCCCCCTTGTGCATCTGGCTAACGTGGGTCCTGGGGAATTGAGCCTCGAACCAGGCTCCTTAGGCTTCACAGGCAAGTGCTTAACCGCTAAGCCATCTCTCCAGCCTGACAATTTTTATATATGTACATAATGTATTTTGATTATAGTCCCCTCCCGTCACTCTATTGTCCTATTACCCATACTCCTTCCACTGAACCACTTCCTCCTTCCAAGCAGTCCTACTATTCTGCCTTTCCTCCCTCCCTCCCTCTTTCCTGTCTTCTGTTTTTTGTTTGTTTGTTTGTTTTTTGAGGTGGGGTCTCACTCTAGTCCAGGCTGACCTGGAATTCACTACGTAGTCTCAGGGTGGCCTTGAACTCACAGCGATCCTCCTACCTCTGCCTCCTGAATGCTGGAATTAAAGGCGTGCGCCACCATGCTTGGCTCTTCTGGGTTCTTTCTTTCCTTACCTTCCTCCATCATCCATGATGACATGTTGATGGGCTCAATACTGTGCAGATAATGGCAGCCACTGTGGAGTCATGAACACAACAGTCACCATGTGCTCAGATTACATTCCAAAGCCCTCCTCCCCATCCTTTGTCTCTTACATTCTGTTCTTCCACTTCCCACCATTTTCCCTGAGCCTCAGTGGCTTCTGAAATCCTAGTCAAAAGCTTATGTCATGGAATGTCATAGTCACTACTAGGGAGAATACTACTGTAGTTTTGCTAAATGTTGTGCCCATCCAGTTACCCTCTGAATACCTGCAGTTATGTTCATATGGTACTGCTGCTGTCACTTTTGATCAGAGATCCTTCCTTTTGTTGCAGCTGGCCGTGACATTTGGGGAGACTCAAATACATCAAAGTCCAGAGAAGAGGGACACTTAAACATGTAGCATTAAGTAAGACATCCACCTTATTTCTTGAGCAGGGTCTTTCACTGACCGCGCAGCTCACTAACAGATCTGATAGCATGTATGCCTCAGGGAATCTGTCTCTGCTTCCACAGTGCTGGGATTGCAGGCACATAGTCCCATGCTGGAGATCCAAATGCAGGTTCTCAGGCACTTTATACTGAGCCATCTCCCCCGCCCCGTAAGCCGTGTTCTTGACTTTGTGGTAATGATGAATGAGACCTTTGACTGCAATGATTCTGAAGACTGTTCAGTCTGCAGCTGAGAGTATATCTGTAGGAGGTTCCTTTGGTTTTACAAAACCAACATTTCCTTGACTCAGTGAATTGCTAAACCCACATTATTACTTGGGAGTAATATATAGCTCACTACATAGTTAAGTATAATTACATGTACAGAGTAATAAATGACATAAAAAGCAACTTCGTTGTTTTCAAGTTCCTTTCCTCTGACAATTGAGATGACTAAGAGGGTTGTCATGGTTCTTGGGGGCGGGTTGTGGGTCTGCAGTTTTCTAGTTCTTAAAGAAGCAGCATTCCATGTAAGTCTTGTTATTTCTATGAGGAAGTTAGCATCCTAACACTGGACCACCTGTTAACAGAAAAGTTCCTGTCCATGCTTGGGCATTTGCTCTGTCTCATCTTTGTAGAGAATTGTCCTCAACTGTAAACCGGACAATTTCTTTAAATAGGTTCTGCAAAAGACCTGAATGCTACACCGTGGGGGTGAGATGCTTACCTTCCATGTTTCATCTTCAGTAGAATTGGCTTATAAGTTAGCATTTTAGCTAAAAATTGATCCCATGTTGAGCACACACATACATTCTAACTTCCAGTTAATGCTGTTAAATATTCTTTTTAACTCTAGAAACATAATAATCTTAACATACAATTATTTTGTATTAACTGTCACACGGTGGTGTGGCAGTTCTCCCTTCTGCAGGAGCAGGAACTAGAAAAATGACAAGAAGCACACTGTTGAAATGAAATGATTAAATGACATGTCTGTAAACGTGTGTGGTACAATGCCAGATACACAGCAGAGCTTTAAGAAATGGTCCTTCCCTCTAACCTAGTTGTTGGGTCTGAATCTTAAAAAGAAGGATCCATTTTTTTTTAAAAATGCTCACTTATTAGCAGAATACCAGATTTATGCTGAAATGAAAATATACTTTCTGACGAGGAGGTTTTTTTCTCCTATGAGATGCATTTTTTAAATTTAACATAATTTAGTTTCCTTCCTAAGTTAGCTTTATATATCCACTTCATTGCTTCTCAGAGTCGAATATTCCATTATAGTCCACACGATAATTCATCTGGCCTCAGTTTTTGACCATCTAGTTGATGTCAGTTTTTTTGTTTTTTGAGGTAGGGTCTCACTCTTTTTTGTTTTTGTTTTTGTTTTTGTATTTGTTTTAATTTTTATTAACATTTTCCATGATTATAAAAAAAATCCATGGTAATTCCCACCCTCCCCACCCCCACACTTTCCCCTTTGAAATTCCATTCTCCATCATATTACCTCCCCATTACAATCATTGTAATTACATATATACAATATCAACCTATTAAGTATCCTCCTCCCTTCCTTTCTCTACCCTTTATGTCTCCTTTTTACCTTACTGGCCTCTGCTACCAAGTATTTTCCTTCTCACGCAGAAGCCCAATCATCTGTAGCTAGGATCCCCATATGAGAGAGAACATGTGGCGCTTGGTTTTCTGGGCCTGGGTTTTTTTTTTTTTTTTTTAAATTTTTTGTTCATTTTTATTTATTTATTTGAGAGTGACAGAGAGGAGGAGGAGGAGGAGGAGGGAGAGAGAGAGATAGAGAGAGAGAGAGAGAGAGAGAGAGAGAGAATATGGGCGTGCCAGGGCCTCCAGCCACTGCAAACGAACTCCAGACGCGTGCGCCCCCTTGTGCATCTGGCTAATGTGGGTCCTGGAGAATCGAGCCTTGAACCGTGATCCTTAGGCTTCATAGGCAAGCGCTTAACCACTAAGCCAGCTCTCCAGCCCATGGGCCTGGGTTTTTGACCATCTAGTTGATGTCAGTTTTTTTTGTTTTCTGAGGTAGGGTCTCACTCTTGCTCAGGCTGACCTGACATTCACTATGTAGTCTCAGGGTGGCCTCGAACTCATAGTGATCTTCCTACCTCTGCCTCCCGAGTGCTGGGATTCAAAGCATGTGCCACCACGCCCGGCAATGTCAGATTTGTTGTTTTTTTTTTTTTTTTTACTAAGTAGAAACTTTGTATCGACTCATAATGTGTTGTTATCCATAATTTCCCTCCTCCTTGTCCTCATTGTACTGACAGACCTCTTTAGTGAGCTTGCTGGTATGCACCATAGGATTGAGGATTACAAGTCGTGAGAGCAGCAGTTAGTCATTGTTGGGGGGGCAGTACCTCTGGATATTCCCTCCCACCCTGTGGCTCTTACAGTCTTCCCATCCCCTCTTTCATAGATCCTCTGAGCTGTGGCGGGTGTGCTTTAAGTCTTCTTTAGTGTTGCGCTCTCAGCAGCTTCTGGAGTTCTGCTTTGGTAGGTTTTGAGTGTCCTCAGTGTCTGTCTCCCTCACCCTGGTGCAGGTTGTCAGGCTGTCCATGGAAGCAGCGCTCTTGCTTGTTTCACCAGCTCCTCTGTGGTTCACCTGGGTCCTGGCTGATATGCAAGGGGTGGTTCCTGTCCTGCCGGGGAGTCTGCTGTCTTTTCTTGCCTTATTGATAGAGTTTGGTTGTTCTCTGTTCTTTCTGTCTTCTGAAAAAGAAAAACAGATTCTTCAACACAGATCAGTGTAAGTTAATGGGGTAAGCATTGTTGATTTAGGAAGACTTTGATGGGTATAGCCTCTCTTTTGGCTAAAAACTAGTGGGAGCTTCTCATTGGAAACCATAATCTTGGTCTCCATAGGATTCTGACTTGTTTCCAGTTCCAGCTATGGGTTCCTTTCCATGGAGTGGATCTCTTCCCCGCCCCCGCCCCCGAGGTAGGGTCTCACTCTAGCCCAGGCTGACCTGGAATTCACTCTGTAATCTCAGGGTGGCCTCGAACTCACAGCGATCCTCCCAAGTGCTGGGATTAAAGGCGTGCGCCACCATGCCCGGCCTCCAGAACAGTTATTTTTTGGTTTATTTTTATTTATATTTATTTGAGAGTGACACAGAGAGAAAGTGACAGAGAGAGAAAGAGGCAGAGAGAGAGAGGGAGAGAGAGAGAGAGAGAGAGAGAGAGAGAGAGAGAGACAGAGAGACAGAGAGCAAGAGGGAGAGAATGGGGACACCAGGGTCTTCAGCTACTGCAAACGAACTCCAGACGAATGGGCCCCCTTGTGCATATGGCTAACATGGGTTCTGTGGAATAGAGCCTTGAACTGAGGTACTTAGGCTTCACAGGCAAGCGCTTAACTGCTAAGCCATCTCTCCAGCCCCATGGAGTGGATCTCTTAACCAACCAGAAAGCCACTGGATTCCTTCCTAGGCTGAGTGCCACTATTGCACCGGTGTGTACATCTTGTCAGGCTGTTGCTTTCATATAGCAGTGTCCTCTGTTCACGGCATTGTTGGTCATTTTCCTCCGTCAGCTTGTGTACTGCTTTCCATTGCTATGTGGGTTAGCCATCTGGGAACTTGCGTGAAAGGAAGGGTCTTATCCTGACTATGGTGCTTTGATTCTTGTTTCTCACATAGAGGCTTCAGAGATGCTCTCAGGGCAGACTACC
The DNA here is from genome assembly GCF_020740685.1 of Jaculus jaculus. Classification (NCBI taxonomy): domain Eukaryota; kingdom Metazoa; phylum Chordata; class Mammalia; order Rodentia; family Dipodidae; genus Jaculus; species Jaculus jaculus. The sequence goes on along the minus strand of NC_059112.1, from coordinate 80,001,210 downwards.
TGTACTGGCTTTTGCCCAGTTTGTTTGCCTTCTGTGCTTGCTGGCATGGGCACAGGACTCACGCTAACTGGAGTCCATCATCCAAACTCCATCATTATTCAGTCCATTTCAGCTTTCTTATTTTATCTTATTCATATTTGTATTTGTTTCACTGCCCACACTAGGTTTCTCAACTTTTTTTTTTAATTTTTATTAACATTTTCCATGATTATTAAATATATTCCCATGGTAATTCCCTCCCTCCCCACCCCCACACTTTCCCATTTGAAATTCCATTCTCCATCATATTACCTCCCCATTATAATCATTGTAATTACATATATACAATATCAACCTATTAAGTATCCTCCTCCCTTCCTTTCTCTACCCTTTATGTCTCCTTTTTAACTTACTGGCCTCTGCTACTAAGTATTTTCATTCTCACGCAGAAGCCCAGTCATCTGTAGCTAGGATTCACATATGAGAGAGAACATGTGGAGCTTGGCTTTCTGGGCCTGGGTTACCTCACTTAGTATAATACTTTCCAGGTCCATCCATTTTTCTGCAAATTTCATAATCAACTTTTATACTTAGTATAACAGCAAAATTTTACCCAGACATGTAGCACATTAGAAAAATTAATTAGTGATAACTGATGTTTACTTAGAATTCGGGGTTTATTTTCTGTCTTTGGTAGAAATCCAAAGCCAAAACAAAAGCCAACACTTTGTTGATTGGTTTTGTCTCCTTCTGGTACAGGTATAGGACAAAATGTTAGATATGTGGGGATTAATATTGCTCAGTCCAAAGATGTGGACAAGAGACAGTAGTGGATAAAGGAGAGAGGGAAGAGGAAGTGCCTTGTTTGAAAGGAAATTTTAAAAAGTATATTATTTATTTATGAGAGAGAGAGAGAGAGAGAGAGAGAAAGACAGAGAGGGAATGAGAATGAGAATGGACACACCAGAGCCTCTAGCCACTGTAAACAAACTCCAGATGCATGCGCCACCATGGGAATCTTGCTTATGTGGGATCTGGGGAATCCAACCTGGATCCTTAGGCTTTTAGGCAAGTTCCCACATTGCTAAGCCATCTCTCCAGCCCTGGATTTTTTTTTTTTTAAAGAAGTTGGTTCAGTTGCTGTCTTCGATGGCAAAGCAGCTGAGGTGATTCCAAGGGTAGTCTTAGGAAACAGTCTGAGAAAAAATGCTTTTCCTCTCAGTATTGTATATTAGTGGGCTGGGAAGATGGCTCAGTATTGTATATTAGTGGGCTGGAAGATGGCTCAGTAAGGAAAATGCTTGCTGCACAAGCATGAGGACATGAGTTTGGATCCCAGCCAGCCAGCTCCCAGCTACATATGACAGTCTCCTTCAATGCGAACACTGGAAAGGGGTAGACAGGAGAATCCCTGGGGCTCTAGCCAAATTGGTGAGTTTTAGCTCTAGTGAGACCTTGTCTGAAGAAAAAGAAGGTGAAGAGTGCTTGAAGAAAACACCTTTTATCAACCTCTTATTTCCACATGTATGCACACACATACACCCATGCACAAACATGTATGTGCACTAAGCACTTATGCCAAAATAGTTTGTATGTTATCTGAACACAGGTATGCTAAAGGCAGGTAGGTAGGCAGATTTTTCTTTCTTTAAAGATTTATTTTTATGATTTATTTTTATTAGAGAGGGAGAGAGAGAGAATGGAAGCACCATGGCATCCAGCCACTGTAAATGGACTCCAGACGCATGCACCACCATGTGCATCTGGCTTATGTGGAACCTAGAGAATCAACCTGGGTCCTTAAGCTTCACAGCCATGCGCCTTAACTGCTAAACCATCTCTCCAGCCCTAGTAGATAGATTTTTTCTAATTGTCATCAGGACTGTAGTGTAGTGTTGAGGATGAGAAATAATTTGGTTTGACTAATGCAAGAGAGACTGGATTTAGTTCACAACTTGCATACGGGCTAGCTATTCAGCTACAAATTAATGAGGGCTGGAGGGTGAAGAGAGTAAGGAATAGTATCATGTTATATGGCATGAGATAGAATCATAAAGTTCCAGAGCTGCGAGGCCATTAAAAATGTTTTCTACCATCCACATCATTTTAGGAATGACGAGATTGAAACTCTGAGAGGTGGCACGTGTGGGCTTCCTAGGATCCACAGTCGATGGTAAAGCTCAGGGCAGACTTAGTATACCATGGCACCTCCATATCTACAGTTGTGTAGCGATGTGAGTTGGCAGAATCTGGCCTTTTGTCAATCAATAAGATTTCCAGTCAATTCTAGATAAGAATAATGGTACCATTCATCCTTCTAACTCTGAGGAGCATGGCCCTTTATTGACAGGGTGGGCTTATATTGTGGTTTCCTTTTCATCTTAACTTAATATGGAGTAAAGGGGAAGTAAACAAATCAATAATTTGGAATTTATTCCTTTTCCCTTTAATTTTAAAGATTTTGGGAGAGGACAGAAAAGAGGGCCATTTGTAATGGCATATTTCAGCAGCTACTGCATAGTTACCTGATGAGAATCTACTTTCTGAATTTTCTTAGCTGAGGGCATAAGACATGATAAATCTAAAAATATAGATATGAACTACTCATATGTTCTCTAATTGTATATTGTGGTTCTAAAAGACAAGGGAAAAAACATGTATTTAACTTACCTAAAATTTCCAGAATTTATTTTTCTATGTTACAGTTTTGTATTCAGAGAGTTCATTGTTTAAAAATTAAGAGAAATTTATATATAAATATCAAATAATACCTTCTTAGACTTCATTCTCACTTGTCAAAGTGGCCTTTTATGAGATGGGACCATTTGTCATGTAGGAGATCAGGATTAATTAACTGTGGAAAACAAACCTAGTATGGAAACTGTAAGCTCTAAGATGTTTCCACATAAACTACAGGAAAAGAAGTATAGATGAGCTTAGAAATCAGTTTGAAATCAGACTTTTAATTTATTTATTTATTTGCTTTGGAAGGCCTAAAAAACAAATCTCTCCATCACACAAATCAAACAGGCTATTATACACACAGTTTTCCCCTATGCCTGACACAGGACCAGGCTGAGGAGTGTACTTCATTTCCACATAAATTGTGTGGTTTAGAAATTCAGCTCTCTTCACCCTTGAACCCTGGTGAGCATGTCACTTATATACCCAACCGGATGGCAGAACTTTTAATGGGTGAGATCAGGGAAGGGGAGACCACATCATTTTGTGGATTGTGAAGGAGTTGAAACAAAACAAAGTCAAGTCACCCACAAAAATCACTGTGGGAAAAATGGAAAGAAGTTCAGAAAGGAATTGCCACAGGAAGGTCTGTAAGTCACTGCAACCTTGGGGAACTCATTGTCTGTGAGCTGGCGAGTGGCTCTATGCTTTTATTTGCTGTACTCTTTCATGAAATGAATGCCTATGCCTAAAATAGCAATATTCAATGGAAGATGTAGCAGTTCTTTCAGAGCTGACAGATATCCTAGATGTCTGGGTATCTCTGTATGTAGCTATTTTGCTTAGTAACAATGGATTTTTACTTATAATTAGCTTCTGGTTTGTGCTATGGAAATATGATTGAGAGACCAAATAATTGATTTTTAAAATTTAATTGATTGGGCTGAGGAGATGGCTCCATGGTTAAAGGTACTTGTTTGCAAAGGCTGACTACCTGGGTTTGGTTCCTGAGTATCCACATAAAGCCAAATGCATAAAGTGGTGCATGTATCTGGAGCTCATTTGCAGGGGCAGGAGGCCCTGATGGGTCCGTACTCACACACTCTTTTTCTGTCTCTCTGAAATAAATACAATTATTTAAAAATGTTAATTAACGTGTGTGTACATACATGCCACAATATATATGCAGAGACAATAGAACAACTTTGGGGTATTGTTCTCTCCTTCTACCTTATATGTGATAGGGTCTCTCTTTTTGCCATTGGGAAGGCCAGACTAGCTGGTCCATGAACTTCAGGATTCTCCTGATTCTGCCTTCCAGTGCTGTAGGCACATCAGGAGTATAAATGTGTGGGCCATTTTTGTGTCCAGCTTTACATATGTGCTAGGATTTGAACTCTGATCAGCAGGCTTTCAGAACCCATGTCTTTAAGTACTGACCCATCTCCCCAGTCCCTTTAAATTGTTATGACAATTAAATTAACAAATTGATTAAGAAGTGTGTAGAGTTTATGCTAATTGTAGGCTACTTCTGGATCAAACTGTAAGGTTGGCATTTACTTCTGGATAATTGTGATTTTTTTTTTCATGGCAAATGAATAATGGAATTTAGTAAACAAATAGGAAACTGAATATTTCAAATTCAAAGGTCATGCAAATGTGACTGGGCATCCTTGGTTCCATGAAGCTGTAGGTTACAGTATAATCAGTGTTATTTTGTTGTTGAGACAGTGTCTCATGCAGTCCAGGTTGGCCTGGAGTGTACCATTCTCCTGTTTCAACCTCCTGTTCTGGGATTACAGTTCTGGCCACTGTACTCAGCTGTCACTACAGTCTCATGATGACACTGGAAGCTGTGTCTTTGCTCCTTACCTCTTTCCTCCTAATGGTTTTGTAGGTTCTAGAGTTAATGTGTGATTCTTTTTTTTTCAAGCTAGGTTCTCACTCTAGACCAGGCTGACTTAGATTTCACTTCACTATGTAGTCTCAAGGTGGCCTTGAACTCATGGTGATCTTCCTACCTCTGCCTCCTGAGTGCTGGGATTAAAGGCGTGCACCACCACGCCTGGCTAATATGTGATTCTTATACAGTATATTAAGTGCTAAAAGATTAGATCCCAACAAATATTAGCATTTGTACTTCCATTTTGTTCAACGTGGTGTCAACAAACTGGCTTAGCTGACCCCCCCAAACTCACTGAACAGTGGTCTAATTTGTCCATTCGCTAGGGTAATTTGTGTGTCCGTGTGGGGGCTTACATGTGATGGAGCACCATAGTCCCTTAGATGGAAGCCCGTGTGTGTGTGTGTGTGTGTGTGTGTGTGTGTGTGTGTGTGTGTGTTGATGTGGAGGTTTACAGAACCACAGTCTCTTAGATGACAGCTCATGTTTGTGTGTCCATGTGGGTGGTTGCATGTGATAGAGAGCCACAATCCCTTAGATGGAAGTGTGTGTGTGTTTGTGTGTGTCTCATGTGTGTCCATGTGGGGGTTTACATGGATGGAGAGCTACCATCCCTTTGATTGAAGTCTGGGTGTGTATCTTGCTACAAAGATTCTACTCAAACAAATAGAATCTGGTCTTCTGTTTGGGTAAGAAAAATATCTCACTTGAAATAATGTGATTCTAGGGGCTTTTACAAAGGCAATTTTTTTTTTTGATCTAGTAAAATTCAAATAGATGCTTGTATAATACTGAGCTAACAAATGGTAAATTAAAACTTTCTTGCAAATAAGTTCTTCAAGCCAGATTTCATTAGCCTGAGCCTTAATAATATCAGTGTTCACCTATTCCTCAAGGAAGGGTGTGAAAATTAATGCCTGTAAATAGTTTTCAGAGGTACAACAGCCATGCAAAATAGTATTGTTATTTACATTATATTGCAAATCTGTGCTCAGGGCAATAAATAAATTATGCTAACTAGATGGAAAACTAGTTTTTCCCTTTAGATGCTTAAAATATAAAGGCGTGGGAAAAATAAAAGGGGAAATTCAAACTCAGAGGGTGGTTTATGTTGTTGAAAAGTTCTAGATTGAGTATTAACAAAATCCTCTGGTTTTATCCTGTTTTGTTTATAGACAGTGGAATGTAGATTTAAGACTACTGATTGATTAGATAGATGTTTAGAAATGTTTGAAATGAAGACCTTTAAAAAAGTGGAATTGAGTTACCTATCCAGTACTGAGTTATTGATCCTAAACACTTTCTCTCTTTGAAATACAATGGTACAACTTTATGGCTGTGTGTAGAGAACCACTTGCAGAGGACTGTTTTAGGGAGGAGGATAAAAAATGAGGATTAATATGGATTTGAATCCAGGGGTACAGAGCCTCTTAAAATGTTAACTTTTTCTTCTGTTCGGTAGATATTATCAAATAGTTTTCATAGGTAGCATTTAACATGTATTTGGAATATCAGTCAGTAATTTCTTCATTCATCTGTTCAACTAGTCATTATTAGGTGCTGACCATACTCTAGAAACTACTATTAGTGCTATTAGTAAGCAAAGTAGATAAAACTCCATGTTTTCATAAAGACCCGCTGATAAGAACAAGTGACTAGGGATAATATTCAAGGTACTTAACATCCTCTTGGTCCAAACACCAACCCAATTTGTAGGGAATCTGAAGCTCAGAATTCACTGGTGCCCACAGCCCACAGGCCTAATGACATACCTTGTTCTTATTCTCAAGGACCAAATGTATGGGTCTATTTGGGTGGACTGGAGGGACAGTGAGAAAACTAACATGAATATATATTACTTTTTGCCACTCAAGAAACTTATGATTTCATAGAAGGCAATATACCAATATATATGATATACACAAAATGCAAAATCGTATATTAACAAACATTTATTTATTTATTTTGTGTGTAGTGTGCGGGATGTGTGTTGTGTCTGCATGCATGTGTGTGTGTGCATCGGCCTTGTGCACATGCGTGCAGAAGCCAAAGGAAGATGTTGAGTGCCCTCTTCTATCACTCTTCTGTTTTCTTACCTTGAGACAGAGTCTCTCACTGAACCTGGAGCTCACAGTGAGTTCCAATGAGCCTCCTGCCTCTTCCTCCACTCAGTGTTGTGGTTATAAACATGTAAAGCCACACCTGCATTTTTATGTGAGGGCCAGGGATTGAATTTGGGTCTTTATGTTAGGACAGCAAACACTATTACTGGGCCATCCCACCAGACTCCTCTCCTCACAAACTTTTTTTTTTTTTTCAACGTAATCACTTTCTATGGAGTTTTTGAGAAATTATTTATTAGACTTAATTCTACCATCATTTCCTTTAATCTCTAAATCTTCCATTCTGGACTACTGAATTGTCTGCCCTATTCCCATACATCGAATTTCAGGGATAATGACATCAATCTCGTGGATAATAGACCCACACATTTGGTAATGATTCAGTATTTAGCCTCTAGGCAGGTAAAGACACAAACCTTGTAAGACGGATGGTCATTACTCCATTTCTAAGACCTCTAATCTATAACCTCTATTGGTCATCTCTCCCAGTATTTAATAACATTCTTCTATTTAATACTGTCAGGAAGATGTTCTTTATGGGCTATCCATTTTTTCCCTATTTTATACAATTTGAAAATCTGTGGAGATGGAGGAGAATTGCTCAGCACTGTTTTCTTACAATCCTCTTATTCTTGATTGTTTATTCTTCAGATGAAATGATCAGGATTTGTTTGGTCTTTTCTTCTTAGGACCCTCATCTTCTGTTCTTTTTGGTGCTATTCATTTTCTCCACTTTTATTCTTTAAAATATGAATAGATAATGCTGAGATCTATAGTCCACTTTTATAGTCCTTAAGAGAAAGATGGCTTCTCAGCTGCTGCATGTAAACCCAGTTGTTAAATACAAGTTATGTTAGGTCGTCTCTAGGAGTATGATCAACCTTGGGCATGTCCTCTTGGCCTTCCATAAGATGGAATAGCAATAGAGGAGGACACCTTATGCCTTTCTATGGCCTCTGAATGCATGCATTTGATTTATGCACATCTGAACATACGTGTGAATACTCCATAAGCCGCCCCCCCAGCACAATAAAACCAAGCAACAAAACAAAATAAACCTCTAGTTTGCTCCAATTCTTTGATATTTTGAATAGTTTTAAAGCCCACTACTGTGTTTTAATGTCACCTTTTTAGCTCCTAGAATGATACTCTCTTCTATGTCTTTATTTTGGTAACCAGCAACAAAGCTTAATGATTCAGAAAACTCACTAAGATAAATATTTCCTAAGCAGGAATTTACAGAGTACATGCATATGTAGAATAATTGGGGCTCAGGGCCATCAGACTTCGGCCAATTCTAATAAAAAACCTAAAATATTTGTCAACGTTGATTTTAATGTATTAACTAATCTTGGATTATTATCAAGCAATATTATCCTGTATTCTCAATTTGTACATCTCTTTGGAAAGAATAAAAGTGGGAAGCTGGACAAATATGTACTGATCCTAAGATTTCAGTAGGGATTTGAAAGATGTAGGTAGAAGAGGGAGGAAGAGGGCTGAGGGAGAGGTGGAGGGAGGGGTGAAAGACAGGGAGAGAAGGCAACACGTGCCAGTTATTGTGTGGATTCTGATGTGTGGGATTAGAATGTACAACTGCGGTTCAACACACACACACACACACAATTCCACATCTTTAGTGGGGTATCTCAAAAGACAGGATTCCTATGCCTCATTCATTCATTCATTCATTCATTCATTCATTCATTCTTCACTCATTCTAGCTACTCACAGTATACCAAATATTTTGCTAGAAGTTTATACAACATGTTTTTTTTTTTTTTCTTTTTGTGGTAGTGGGGATCAAACCCAAGGGTTTTGTACATGTTAGGCAAGCACTGTACCACAGTCAGTAAAATGTAATCTTTGAATCATTCACTGTGGGATTGAAGAAATTGAGGCTCAGTGAGATTAAGACCATTCTTGAAGGTCATGAACACCCAGGACTAGTTAATTCTCAAGCTTGCCTGCACACGTCTCTTTGTGCCAAGTGACCTTCATTTTATACATTTGGTCTTTGCATTTGTGTGTATCTGTAGTTTTTTTTTTTTTTTGTATTTCTTTTTAGAGGGCCAGCAATGTTTAATTTTGTCATGTACATGAGGCAGGCAAAATGAAATCCCAAATAGATGTGCTGTAATGGACAAATCAGAAAGGTAATATCCAGATGTTTAAATCAATACTAAGCTACCAAGTAGGAAGGTTCTGGAAAGAGGCTTGTGCAATCTCCTCATAGCTGCTGCTTACTGATGCAGGTTCTCTATTTGGAGGGGAAAGAAGGAAATATCAGGAGTGTTGCTGGGTCAGCAAATAAAAGAAGGAACGAGTTTACCCTTGTGTGTGGGATCCTGAAAGCCCAGTCTTTTGCTTAGTGAGTGCTTGGCATTAAGTGAGGGTAAGTACTATAAAGTTTTATATGAAAAAGCAGCACAGGAATGGCAGTTTCTTCTTCTAAGACTCTTTCTTCAAATATTTTCTTATATTTTCCATTATTCCTATTTCTCTAAGCTTCAAGAACTTATTTTTCTATTTTCCCCTCTTGCCTTCCTTTTTTTCCTTTCTTTCTTTCTTTTTTTTTTTTAAAACACTTTTATGTGCCTGTGTGCTTGAAGGCCATGTCACTGCCTTCTTTTTGATGTGTTTTGTTCTTTCCAGTTTTACTCTGTTTCATTATTTTATTCTGTAACTCCCTGCCTCTTTCCTCCTTGACTCTTCCTCTCATTTCTTATTCATTTACTCTCAGTTGATATTCTTTGCAAAGAGCTGTCTGGGTCCCCTGACCTCACAAGAAGCTCCCTGACGAACCGCTTAAGAAAAACAAGGCATTATGTATTATCCTACACATTCTGCAATCGCCCTAGCAATTTAGTAACTACGTTCCAATTTAAACCAGGCCTCCAGGCAACAAAAATTGCACCAAATGCCAACTAATTTACCAAACTTATAGAAGGAGTATTTGGGAGTCTACTCCCTTCATGCCATCTGATTCATATTATTGACTCATTTAGAAAACAGAAAGTGAACAGAGACAAGTTTGTAAGGAGTTTAGTTTCATGCAAATGACTTGCAATTGCAACCCATTATTTTTATACCACGACTTCATTAGTCATATCCCTGTCAGACCTGTGACCAGTGTCAAATGTTTTCAAAAAGCACACCAGGACAGGCATGGAACTCATCAGCCCATGTCAAAGGTCGCTCTCATTAAGGAGTCAAAATGAAAACTTTCAGTGTCTCCAACACATCGCATAGCTCTCCCCAGCACTCCCACCCCCCACTCCTGAAGCTCAGGGCCTGCTAAGCACCTCCAGCTCCCCAGACATTCAAATAAGATCAAGATGACAGGGCAAGAAAATGAATAGGGCTCTTACCCGGCTGGACCTCATAATCTGGTACTGATTGAAACAACCAGAAAGCTGTTTGCCAGGTCTTATAACACCATTTCCTGAGGTTAAACATAACATCTCAAAATGAAGCAATTAAGGGTTTCTCTAAAACAGGAGTCTTCAGTAATTAAAAAGAAAAAAAAATAAGGCATAAAGTTAGAAAGAAAGAAAGAAAGAGGGAAAGAAAGACAAAAAATAATAAAGATTATCAAGGTAGCCATTGATTAGGTCCAGTAGGCAGGATTTGATATTTATTTATTAATTATTTATTTAGGCACCTGGAGGTCAGCTTCTGATTGTAGATGTAGGGGATAATATGAGGCGATGCCTATCAGTGCTATATCTTTGGGTCTTAAGGAATTTGAGGCCCAGAAGTAATAAGAATTAAACCAGTTTTTCCAAGATTCAGTTGGACAACCTGAGCAGAATAGAGCTTCAGTGATCCTGGTTTTGCTTGCTGACTGTTTTTCTGAAGAACGTCCACTCAGTGAGGACAGCCTCCACTGGTTATGCCCTGTGGGAATTGTAGAGGGCTTCAGTGTGTTTTTTTATTTTTTTTTTAAATTTTTATTAGCATTTTCCATGATTATAAAAAAAATATCCCACGGTAATTCGCCCCCCGCCACACTTTCCCCTTTGAAATTCCATTCTCCATCATATTACCTCCCCATCTCAATCATTGTAGGCTTCAGTGTTTCTCAAGGTTTTTCTTCTTTGGAACTTTCTTCTGGCCGCCTTTTGGTGTTGGGTTGGTTCCTGGGGGACTTGAGACATGGGTTACATCCTGTCACCAGCATACTTGGCTGTTCTGGGAGTTTTAAGATTGATGAACAGATATTTCCAACATCTTATGTGTTGAATGTCAAGGAAGTCTCTAGTTGTCAATATGACATTTTGCAAAGACAAAACAAAACACAGTTTAACAATAGAAAAATGTCAAAATGTGATGGTTCTTTATTGATTTCTGGAGAACACAAAATCTGCTCTCACATGTAGGAGTCATTTGGGGCAACTAGATTAAATTCTGTGTTAATGTCTGTGACTTTCTCTTTGCTTACTTGCTTACTAAGTTAATTACTCACTCTTGAAAGAAAGAAAGAATTTCTTCCAGTCTTCATGAACTTCATTTTTAGGAAAATACGTACCATGCAAGAGTATTTTTTCTCCTACTTGTTTTCCACAATTTCGGTCCTAAGTTTTCTTGGGTCCATCTTCATTTATTTTGCTGTAAGACACTGTCAGAATAACTGGAGACAAAAATCTGATGTCATATACTTATTACTCGATCTTTCGCGTGCACCTTCATGGTGAGCTAATGAAAAAGAAGCAAGATTATGAGTGAACGGCTGGGAAGATGGCTCAGCCAGTAAAGTGCTTGCTGCTCAATCATGAGGATGTGATTGGAAATTCCTAGAAGCCATATAAAATCTGGGGGTGGGGGAGTGCATGCCTGTAATTCCAGTGCTGGGGATATGAAGACAGGAGGATCCTAGGGCTTGCTGGCTAGCTTATTTAACTGAGTTGGTGAGCTCTGGGTTCAGTGAGAGAAACTGTCTCAAAAACTAAGGTGTAGAGTGAGTGAGGAGACCCCTGACATCAACCTCTGGCCTCCATCCACATGTGCATACATGTGTACTTGCACACACATGTTCACCACATACATACAAAAATGCATACAAACACACACATACCACACACACACACATTTATAAAAAGTATTATGATTGGGCTATCAAAGGCTTCCTTGGATATTGTGATGTGACAACAGAAGCCTTGTGTTTTCATCTGAGATTAAAAGTGGGAATATCCCAAAGCTTCCACATTCACTTCAAGGCTCTTTAATTAAGTTGTGCACTACAAAGTATAAGCAAGTATTTGAGCAAAATGGCAAGACTTCCACACTAAGGACAGTACCAGCTATTGCCTATTAGAGGAACTCTGATGCTGGACTCTAGTTTAATATTCTTGTGGGTGACCAGTATTGTGTGAGATGCTCACCGTGTGCTCTGTGTTCAGAACTTGTTTGAAAGGGATTCTGACAACTAAATAATTAGGCTTCACCCAAAGCCCTCACTTGTGTTGTAGAAGATAGATCCAACAGGTAAGACAAAGTTGTTGTAATGTAGAAACACTTGCTTGATTTGTACATGGCCTTGTTTTGTGTGTTTAGCAGAATCTTTGCCTTGTCTTCTCTTTAGCCTATCATCTACAGGCCAATTAATCTGGGACTTAACCTGTACTTCAGTGGTGAAATATTTGTTGAGTTTTATCTATACCAGGACATGAAGGAAGTTAATTCAAGGGCTATTTATGGAGGACTACTTCTTTGCCTTCATCTCTCTCTGGGGAACTTACAGCTAAGGTTTTCTTCTTGGATTCTGAACTCACCCTTGTACCTGTGGCCTCTCGGCTTCCCAGTGGTGAGGCATCCCTTCCTTGTTGTGCATCTGTGATTGATGCCCTTGGCCTAGGGGGCCTCCCCCTTACCCCTTCAGGAAACAGGAGGGCCACAGAGATAGCGCTCGAGTTTTCTTTCACAGTCCCTGTTTCCTAACTCTAATCACCTTCTGCTGTGGGAAAGAGATGAGATGAGGCCTAAAAAACAGATCATTGTCCGCCTCCTAGATTAATGCAGAGAAAGCGGTATTGTCTATTGAATGGATAAATCTTCCTGCTGTCACTCAAAACCTAAATTCAACGCTACTTCATTTCTAAGAGGCTTATCTTCCTTGAATAGACCCTTGCAGCTCAAGTAAGAGGGGATGTAATGAAGCGTGTTTTTTTCTTAAGTGAGAAACCTGCCATAAAGAAGGGGAGACTGTGCAGCTGTTCTGAAGGGGCTCTGCAGACTCTCGACAGACTTGTCATTTATCTGGTCTTGCATGACATCAAATGATAGAAGATCAAGTTCAAAACCTGCCAGAGCAGCTCAAAAGGGCTTCTTCATCTGTTAATTAAATAATGCTTATTAACATACAATGTTGTGCAGCTGGGATTCTTATCAAACACTCTGGGAAAAATACGGCTGAGGCTTTCAACACTTTCCCTCTGGTCTAAGTTTATTAGGAGGCAAGTAGCTTGGGGAATGGCAGTGTTTTTACCCAAATCTGAAAGTTAATATTGATGCCATAATATGTGGTTAAATGAAAGAGCAAGTGGACAGGTGGGTATTAGGCAGATGGGTAGATTCAAAGTGACCTGCTGAGATCACTGAAGAGCATACCCTTTTGTTGGGCCTGTAACTAATTCAGCAGTCCCCACAACGTGGGCTCACTGACTTCTGAAAAGTTAAATACATGCAACGCATGCACATAATTACTATAAACAATTGCTTATTTACTTTGGTTGAACTCAGGCTACTGTATTACGTTGATGTTTAATGTGAACTCTGGAATAGATGTCAAGATTTTCATCACTGCAGTAAATTTTACTGGATAAGGATAATTTTAGTAACATTTCATCATTCCCTGGCTTGAGTTTATATGTACAAGTTAGAAAAGTACTTCTAAATTTGTCTTGCTTTATTAGTGTGTTTATGTGTGTGTGTGTGTGTGTGTGTGTGTGTGTGAAATTAAATGTCACCACACAAACTTAGAGCTACAGAAAGTAGACCACATTCTTCAGAGAAAAACTGTGGTTTAGAAAGGTGTGTCAAGGCCCAGAAAACATTCTATGCTTCTTAACAATTTCCTTAAGAAAAGCACCAGGTACTGAATCACGAGAATGTCCTGATGGTCTTTCTTATTCCCATGGGTTACATGAATTTAAAGGAAACATTGACAGTAAAATTATTGAAAAAGACTCACATTTTGAGGTTTCAAATCCTCACATACCTTTAAATTGTCTGAAGCTATTATTATATATTTGTTAATGGACAAGATTTGTGATTTAGTCTGCCATTAGTTTAAAGCAGTTGATTATCAAATCATATGTAGAGTCTTTTTTTTTGTTCATTTTTATTTATTTATTTGAGAATGACAGACACAGAAAGAGGGAGGGAGGGAGAGAGAGAAAGAGAGAGAGAGAGAGAATGGGCACGCCAGGGCTTCCAGCCACTGCAAACGAACTCCAGATGCGTGCGCCCCCTTGCGCATCTGGCTAACGTGGGTCCTGGGGAATCGAGCCTCAAACCGGGGTCCTTAGGCTTCACAGGCAAGTGCTTAACCACTAAGCCATTTCTCCAGCCCTATCTAATCACTCGATACTTATAATAACAGAAAAATAACAGAAAGCTATATCCTGTTTCCTTTGGACCAGGCACCAGTACTGGTCTCATTTCTACATGTTATAACTGATTATCCATCCTAATGTGGCTAACAAAGGCACAATCAATATGTTGGCTGATTATCCCAAAACCTTAGTGTAATCATTATCTTCAGTTTTTCTTTCAACTAAGACTACTATTTGGTAAGGGTGTAATGAGCCTGATTTGAAGTTTACTACCATCATCTCCTGTAGGTGTTCTGTGGAAATAATCAGCAGTGAGTTTCCATGAGACATACAATGGAATGGGGAAGGAATAAAAAAAATCGGCCAATTAGAAAATTTCAGAATCCATCAGTCAAATCTTGGTTGAATTCTTTGAACTTATAAGCACTTCCTGATCACTCACTGGTTGCCTTCTCTCCCCCTTCCTCCATTCCACCTCTCAAGTGCTAACACTGTCAGCCTGGTCTGCTGTTAATCCCCAGCCCACTTTTCTGGTGTCATCTTGGAAAAGGCAACCAGCTAAGATTGGATGTCCCATAGATTTGCTTAAGTTTCTGAGCAGTTTCAGGGACTAAAGTTGTATGGCTGGTGTAAACTTACTTTTGCTAATCAGAAAACAACTTGCAGCATGTTCTGCCAGAGGATGAGGAACATTGTCTTCTTCTTTTAAACTATGTTATGTATTTGCAAGGGGGAGAAGAAGAGAGAGAGAGAGAGAAGGAAGGAAGGAAGGAAGGAAGGAAAGAAGGAAAGAAAGAAAGAAAGAAAGAAAGAAAAAAAGAAAGAAAGAAAGAAAAAAAGAAAGAAAGAAAGAAAGAAAGAAAGGGTATGCCAGGGCTTCTAGCAACTGCAAATGAATTCCAGATGCATGTGCCACTTTGTGCATCTGGCTTTCCATGGGTACTGGGGAATTGAAACCTGGTTTGCAGACAAGTGTCTCAACTGCTGAGCCATCTCTCCAGCCCAACACTGTCTTTCTTATACATTATCTGCCTCTAGGTGCTGGGGCCCTAATAAAATAGTAGCTTTTTGTGCATGCTAGGCTCTGTACTAAGCTTTCTCTAGGCAGTAACTCTTTTCATCCTTACAAGAACTCTGTGATATAGGGTACTATTATTTCCCCATATCACCTTTAAAATAAAAAGCAGATTAGTAGGGCTGGAGAGATGGCTTAGCAGCTAAGGTGCTTGCCTGGCAAAGCCAAAGGACCCAGGTTTGATTCCCCAGGACCCACATAAGCTGGTTGCATAAGGTGATACACTTACTTGTCTGGAGTTCATTCGCAGTGGCTGAAGGCCCTGGAGCACACATTCTCTCTCTCTTTCTTTGCTTATTTCTCTGTCTCTCTCTCCCTCAAATAAATAAACAAATAAAAATAAAAAAACAGATTACTAGACAAAAGCATAGATACACTAATGAGTAGCAGAATGGGGATTCAAACCCAGAAAACCCAGATCCAGAGTTCATGTTCTCAACCCTACACTCAACCATGACTTAAACCTCTTGAGTAAGTGAGGAAGTGGAGACTCCTAGTATATACTCTTATTTAGCTTGAGTGGTTAATGCTGGGTTGGTTGACAAGGTCCAAGTTAGTGCTGTGAAATCTTCAGAGTTGTGGGTGACATTTATTGTTATGTAGAGGTGTGTGTTTTGAGTGTGGATGTTAGATATAACTTTAGGTAAGGACAAGGAGCTGCTGCAAGTGAACCTTGGATGAATCTCTTAACCATTCCAAGTTCCAGTGAAATAACTGCACACCTCACTGTTTTACAGAGCCATACATTTTAAATACCTACCATCGTGCCTGGTTCTGACCATATCCTAGTATGATAGGGAGTGATGCAGAATGCTCAGGTTTAATTCGATAAGAAATGAGGGCCCAGTCATTCAGAGAATACACTGCAGAATGTTAAGGAAGTTGGGAAGAGAGTATTTAGTGCAAGTTATGCATAACCTCCCTTACTCCAGCTGAGTAAAAATTCTCATACCTTTCTTTGATATGCCAGCTGTACCAAAGCCTCTCTGGGACCTGGGGTGCATTTCATCTTGAACTGTGAATTGCAAAGATTTTTATTGTCTTCTGTCACAACACAACATCCTTTTATTGTGGTTTTGATGTGTTAAATATGTTTTTATGGCCCTCTATGTCTACTATGCCTAGCATACTGTTGGTACTTAATAAACGTTAAATAATAATAATATATGTGCATATGAGACTTGTGGACAGAAATGACATACTGTTTTAGGGATCTGGGATCTTTCTTCTGGTGCCCTGGGAAAACACACAGATGAGCATATTACTGGGAATAGATTAGAAGGAGCCATCAATAGCAATGTCACCTTCCTAAAATATGCTGTGGTTCAGTCAGCACAAATCATAAACCCCATCTTCAACCTTACATCACTGTAGAATTCTGAGGTGGGAAGTTGAAGTCCTTGAATAATAGAAATAGGTATGCAGGCACCTCAGAGTTTTGCAAATTTACAAATGATGCTGTCTTGTCTTACATACCAGTGAATGTGAACAGCTTAGAAGGAAGTGCAAAGATGAGCTTTGGGTTGTTTTGAACTCTTTAGAGACCCTCTCCAAGGAGGATCTGCTGGTGTCCCCTGGGGATGAAGGGGAGGGCCTCCACGTATCATCTTTTCAGGGGCTATTTCCCCTTCATCCATATCTTGTTCAGTCAGGGGCACCCGCATCTGTGAAGTTCTACCAGTCAAGCTCCTAGACTCCCTGGTTCCTGCTAAATGCAACCCAGAATATCAGCTCTCTGCCTTGAGCCAAAAAAAAAAAAAAAAAAAAAAAAAGCCTTACAAGTCCAGGGAGGAGGTGTTTGTATAAGATAAAAAGGGGACAATGAGGCATCCAGACTGGTCATCTGTTTACATGTGTCATTTGGCTCTGCCCAGATTAGCTCATTAGCAAAGAAGGCAGGAAGACGGCGGCACGCCACTCAGATTTGTGATTCATCAGGTCTGTTCCTCTTTGGGGAGACAATGCTCATGTTCTCTGCCAGTCTTCCGGGAGTCTGGTTTGTCTCAGCCCCTCAGGGAAGAGTTTAAATGTAACCCCCCAAGGACTTACATTCCCTTCAGTAAGAGTCCCTGAGACAGAGAGACAAAGGGAGATGCTGTGGTAGCTGCTCTTTTTAAACAGTCACTTTTCTTTTGTTTTTCTTTTCTCTTTTGTACATTTTTACGCTTTTGGAAAACATATGATGGAGCCTGCGTTAAAGATGACACTTTCTTATTGGCTGCGGGACTGAAGGTCTTCAATGCTTTTAATGTTCACAAGTTCTCTCTGAGATGCTTTTATGAGGAAATAAATTGCAAGTAGCAACAGGTATATTTTTTTCTCCTAGTACAAGGGCCAAGTGTAAGTTTTTCACAAGTTAAAAAGGGTCTGTTCTTTTCTTTTGACCTTGATGTTTTAGCGATATTCGGCATTGCCCCCGCTTTGCTTGTATTATTCCCTGACCCATCCAATTACCATTTCTATCAGCGCTTCGGTAAGATTATGCTTTTTGGGTGTTCTGTAGATGTCTTTCCAGTGGCTTCACTTGATGAATGTGACAAGTTTTGTGTTTTCTCCCTCCCCCTCATTGAATTGAAAAGTTTTTTTTTCTTTTCTCTTTCTTTCTCTTTCTTTCTTTCGCTTTCGTTCTTTCTTTCTTTCTTTTTTTTTGATAATACAGCCAATAAGTGCCCAAAGGCAGTGTTTCAATGGCTGCTAAGTCTTTCAAGGTTAGGACTTAACCTCCGTTCTCTCTAATTCAACTCCAACCTTCAGTCTGAAACCAATCAAGAATATCAGATGATACTTAAACAATGAAGGGTTTCTGATATTCAGGTGCTGCCTCTGTTCAATAGGGCTGCAAATTCTTTGTGTGAAGAAAGTCGGTTTTGCTCTAAAGTACTGTCACAAAAAGTGAAATTACCATTTGCTTGGAATGATGCCATTCATCATTGTCAGAATACTAAGCATTGTAAGTAGCTAGGCCTCTCCAAATTAATGCCTTGTTTTGCATCGGCTAAATTTCCCAAATCCTTGAGGATGGGTCATACAAAACTCATCTTACCATTTTAATTTATCAATCCAATATGAGTCCTGTGAAAGGAAGCTTCATTCAGTCTTAGCCCTTTTATTTACAGTCTAATTCTAAAAGAAAAGGAAATAAGATATGAAAATAAGTTGGAAAATAAGATAAATCTCTCAGTGAAATCACCAAATCTCCTCAGTCCTGTAGCAAAACCTCCATAATTCATTTGTAGGTCAGCTCAAGGGATTAGCCATGACGTATTTGGAAATTCATTTATTTTTATTTTATTTTGCTGTTTCTTATGCAGAAGGGTAATACTGTCCCCAAGGCTTTTCAGGTAGCCCTCAAATCTTGACAACATTTGCTGTCTCTGAGGCCTAAGCCAAAATTAATTTTCAAATAAACAGCATAAAAATGTATGGAGTTGTATAAATTTGAATACAAAATGCATTTATTTTGTTTGCTTACATACATACATACATACATACTGTCTGTTCAGCCAAAAACCATAATATGACATTGAAATTAATGGCTGTACACACATCATGAAAGTCAAAAAAGTTTTGCTTTGAGTTAAAAATATGGAACATGCAGCATTTTATTTCATTTCCATCTCAGTGTGATCTTTAACATATCATCATGTTTTTTAATTGTTATTTTTCCTAAGAAGAAATATAAACTCTTTCTTAGATGGGGGAAAAATACCTGTCATCTCAGAAACTGTGTGTCTTTTATTAGTTCAAAATATTCTGACTTGACAAGATGCCAGGGCTGGAGAGATGGCTTAGTGGTTAAGGCATTTATCTGCAAAGCCAAAGGACCCAGGTTTGATTCCCCAGGACCCATGTAATCCATATGCACAAGGTGGTGTGCATGCATCTGGAGTTCATTTGCAGTGGCTAGAGGCCCTAGTGCACCCATTCTCTCATTCTCTATCCTCTACCTCTCTCTCTGCTTCTTTCTCAAATAAATAATAATAAAATGAATGCAACATGCCAAAAATTCTGTTGTCTTGGGTGATGCAAAGATATTTTCTTCCTGAAAGTTAAAAAAAGGTAAAACAAATTATGTCTTTCTCTGATAAAAGACAGATAAAAATAGTCTATAATAAAAATTGGACAAAATCAGCTGAGGTTTATGTTGGTGTTTTCTGGTGAAAAGAAAAAGGATACTGTCACTCAACAAAGATAATCCAGGAGTCACGCCTGTCAGCTGAGGGCGTCTTCCCGCTGCTCATCATATACCTTCCAGGATTCTTCACAACAGCCCACAGGGCATCTAAAGAAACACGAATGCCACCCTTTCTCCCTTTCCAAAAGTCAAGCCCGTGAGATGGCTGTTAAATATGCTTCCACAAGGGGGCTTTGTGTACATTTGCAATTTTTTGTTTACATATCTCTTAAAATATTAAGAAATAAACTTCCATGGAATGAGACAGAGATGTTCCATCCCTCCACTTTTTGGAGCCTTTGTTACTCAGAAAGCAGAAGGAGCTCCGCTCTCCTGCCTTGTTGCTCTGCCATAGGTGCATTAATGAAAGCAGAGGGTGACAGGGACCAGGAGTGGCTTCCAGGTCTGCTTGCCTGTACTCAGGGTCAGATTTTTGCCTCTCTGTCACCTTGAGACCGAATCACTAGCACTGTCTGATTTTGATTGCCCAGTTGAAGACGGCTATACATGCTGTTGTTTTATTTTTAATTGACCTGTGATTTTGGCTGAGTGGTTCTTTTTTTCTCTAAGTGTTTATAGTACCTTGGAGTACAGAGAATGTCATATTTGTACATGATCTAACTCTAAACACAGAAGAAATTAGAAGTATCTCAGCAATTAATAACATTAAAAAATGTGACTAATTGGCCACAGTTCTGCATTTTCCCTCAGGGTGTCATGAAAGAGCTCTGGGCTAGGGGTGAGGAGACTGGAGTTTGAGTTCCTGCTGAGTTACCAACTCAATGGATTTTCCTGTGAAAGCATTTTTCTACTCCTCTACATCAGTTTTCTTCTTAATATTGATTTGTGTTTTCCTGTGTCTGACGTTCCTCAGGTTTTGGAGTTGTTTGTATTCTTTTTTGCCTCTGCTATTCAGGGCAATGTTACCAAATATAAATATATGGGTGGCTAAAATGATAAAATCAGAGGAGGCTGGATTACTTAGTTTTGAAAATAATTATCATATATGCTAACTTCAAGTGAGGGCCTTAGGGAAATGGTCAGATCATTCTCTAAGCCTTAGTTTATTTACTACAAAAATGAAAGGTTAGATTTGAAGTTTTTATAAGGTTTGTGCAGAAGTAGGTTTCACTGCAGGACCTTGTAGGCTCTTTTCCCCTAGTGTTTGTGGACCAGATCTCTGAAAAGAGGCCTAGACATGGTCCTAGTTGAGGTTTTGACTGTCCTCAATGTCTTTTTTGGTGCTCACCTTGCTGTTTAGTCCAGTGCCCAGATGGACATGAGGCCAAATCATAACATTTAGTCAGAAGACAAGAGGCAGCTCTGGCTTGTGTTGTTAATGAAAGAAGCATGTCTGGAGAACCACAGTTAGTTTTGGTCCAGGCTGGGGAAGGAGGAGAGTCACTCCGGATTTCTCTCACTATGTTGGATGAAAACTCAAGGAATTCTTGATCTAGATATGGTACAGACAGCAGAGTGCCTGGTGAAGTTTTCATTTGTTCATGATGTATAGGTGGGCAGAGCAATGGCAAACAGGACCCTCTGGAGTCCAAATAACTTTCTTTTGGGAGCAAAAGCTGAACAGATGGTGGGTGGGTTGTGGTTAATGTCTGGGGACCTCTCTCTTAAGATCCAGAGTGATCAGGACTGGTTGCATATTGGGTGGCCTCTAGTTTGGTGGCCAAGGCTTGGAGAGGTCATTGAGTACGCATCTCTTCCTTGGAGTGGTGGGGCATTCCTGCAATCCCAATCCCAACATTTGGGACACTGAAGCAGGAGGATTACAAGTGCAACACCAGCCTGGGTGATATAGTAAGATTCCATGGGAAAGACAGAACCAAACCAAACCAAAATGTCCTATGGACGAGCAAAACCAAAACCCATATTCTTAACCTGCAAAATGAAAATAACAATAGTCTCAAGGGTTAGACTATGTAAGGACCCTTCAGGGCACTTGACAATTACTGCCTGTGGTTGTAGCATTTTCCATTATTGTTGCTAAGGTAAAAGGGGGCAGAGGGCCACTGAAAAAGTCTTCCCTGAAGCTCCCAGCAGGAACCTGTGTTGAAAGCTGGCTAAAGTTGAGGTTCTACCACTGGGCATGGGGCCAGGTGCCTCTTCTCACAGTCTTTGTGTCTCTCCCTTGTGTAGCCTTCCTAGATCATCAAGGGTGTGCACACCAAGGATTGCCAAAGCTCTGTGACTTCCTCCTTCCTCCCAGGGTGAAAAACAACATGAACTTCTACTGATATTGCTTATAACCATTTGAGGCATACACTTCAGGCAGATTCAAACATTCAAGCCCTTTACCTAAAATGCATCTCAAAGCAATGCAAAGAATCCCAGACTCATCAGACCCATCAGCATCATCACCCCAGAGGTTCTCCTGCAAATCTGTGGGCTTTGGAATCACCTTGTCAGTGGGGAGCCAGAATATCTCAGGGCCTAGATAACTACCGTAGCTGAAGGATGGAAGCCATGGCTGGGCCCATGTTTCAAGGCAGCATCCAGCTCCATTGGGAATTGGAGTGGGGAATGAACAACCTTGGCTGTAATCAAGCTGGCAGCTACACTGGAGAGTAAACCCATGGTAACACAGACAGGAAGGAGGGGGGAGTTACAGCTATAGAACGCCTTGAATGATAAAATCCTTCAGTTCACCCAGGCCAGATTGGCCGACCCTCATCTTGCCATATCCTGTGTATTGGCCCTCTGCTACCATTTTCCAGAAGGCCCTGGATGGATAAAAACAGATGGGCCTTATGGTCAGAAACTATCACATTAAGCAAAACACATTTATCAAATGCCTTCCCTCCCTGTGCTACATGGCAGCCATAGGTGATCAGAGTTGAGGGTGATCTTACCTTTGAAAAGTTCAAACCTGTGTACCTGGCTCACTGTCTATCCTCCTGCAGCTCTAGCCACAACTCCCCGCCCCCCCTACCCAAAGAGGACAATTATGTGTACCTCACTGTATGAGAAATAACATAGAAAGAGGCTTGATATATCTTGCTCCAGTAGAGGGGTTTTCATGAGCAAATTTCTCCTGGGATGGGAGGTGGACTCTAGTGTTGCCCAGGTGTGATTTCCAAGCTTGGTGGATATGTACAATGCTATCATGTATTTATGTACTTTTATATTTTTAAATTTCATTTATTTATTTGAGAGAGACAGGGAGGGATAGAGGGAAGGATGAAGAGAGAGAGAGAGAGAGAGAGAGAGAGAGAGAGAGAGAGAGACATATATACTCCAGACTCATGTGATACTTTGTGAGTTTGCCTCTATGTGGATACTGGAAATCGAACCCAGGCTCCCAGGCTTTATAAGTAAGTACCTTGAACTCCTGAGCCATCTCTCCAGTCCAGTGCTATGATTTACAAATGAGGTGAAAATCATATGCATTGAAGAGAACATCATATATATGAAGGTTTTTAGTGTTAACAGGTAAAATGGAGAAGTTGGTAAGTAGTCTGATATTTCAAATAAAAAAAATCCTTGTTTTGTTTAAATAGATGGACAGCATTCTTCTTTTCTACTGTTTTTTTTTTTAAATCTTACTTGGATTTATTTACTTTTCTTTACACTGTTTATTTTATTTTATTATTTTTTAAAATTTTTATTAGCATTTTCCATGATTATAAAAAAAATCCCGTGTTAATTCCTTCCCTCCCCCCCTTATTTACTTTTTATTATTTGTAGTAAACCTATTTGTAATTTAAAAAAATTTGTCTATTTTTATTTATTTATTTGACAGTGACAGACAGAGAGAGAAGGTGGGAGAAAGGGAAAGAGAGAGAGAGAGAGGGAGAGAGAGAAGGAGAGAGAGAGAGAATGGGCATGCCATGGCCTTTAGCCACTGCACAGGAACTCCAGATGCATGCGCTGCCTTATGCATCTGGCTTACATGGGTCCTGGAGAATCGAGCCTCCAACTGGGGTCCTTAGGTTTCACAGGCAAGTGCTTAACCACTAAGCCGTTTCTACAGCCCTCATATGTAATTTTTTATTTAGTTTAAAACATTCTTTGTTACCTGCCAATCCTTGACCATCCAATTTTGTTCATTGAATCAAACTTTTATTTATTTATTTATTTATTTTTGGGTGCGATATCTCACACATTTATTTTTTCATTGTTTTAAAAGATTTTATTAGAGACAGAGAAAGAGGGAGAGAGATAGACACAGAGAGAATTAGAATGGGCACACCAGGACCTCTAACCACTGCAAACGAACTCCAGATGCATGCATCACCATGTGCATCTGGCTTATTTTTGATCTGGAGAATCGAACCTGGGTTCTTTGGCTTTGCAAGTACCTTAACTGCTAAACCATCTTTCCAGCCCAAACTTTTATTTTTTTTAAAAAGCTTATACTCCTTTTTTTTTTTTTTTTTTTTTTGTTTTTCGGGTAAGGTCTCACTTTAGCTCAGGCTGACCTGGAATTCACTATGTAGTGTCAGGGTGGTTATGGTGATCCTCCTACCTCTGCCTCCTGAGTGCTGGGATTAAAGGCATGTGCCACCACGCCTGGCAGCTTATACTCTTTTACCTCTTCTCTCTCACCCCCATTCCACGGAGGGCCCCTCTCAGTGGAGATTCTGGTATTCTCTGTGGGGCCATGAAGGCCTCAGTCAGTCTCTGTGTCTGTGTGTGGGGGCCGTGGCGGGGGTGGGGGTGAGGGGTGCCTCAGTGTATTTCTACCCATCCCGAGGCTCTTACAGTCTTTCCACCTCTTCTGCAATGTTCCCTGAGCCTTGGCAGGCATTTTAGAAGCCTGAAGCAGTTTTTCTATTCTTTTTCTTTTTTTTAGTTGGGGGAGAGGCATCTGATCATCTCCATTTGGCTAATATAAGATTTACTGTGGAAACCCTAATTATAAGATTTAAGTATATTATAAAAGTTGGGAACATATTTCTCATATAAATATGACATATTTATATTTATACCTCAATAAGCATATATACACTTTTAAATAGACTATTCACTCCATCCCTCATATTCAGATTATTTAGTAATTAAGCAAGTGTGCAGTAGAATTAGGCTCTAGGCTTTTTCCCTTTAATGTTGAATTCTTCATATGAGTCTTGTTTCTTTCTTTTACAGATGTGGCATCTTGTAATAATACAAGTAGATTTCTTAGTCATTTGAGTTGCCTTAGAAACTCAACTTTTTTTTTAAAGGTAATTATTCAGTATCCCATGGCTAAAATCATTGCAATTTATAGCTTTTCTTTGATTTTTTCAATTCATTTCCTTCTGTTGGAGAAAAGCTACCTTCTCTTTTCAAAATTTAATTTATTTTTGTAAGTCTTTTTATTTACTTATTTGCAAACAGAGTGAGATGAGAGAGAGAGAGAGAGAGAGAGAGAGAGAGAGAGAGAGAGAGAGGGGAAATGCAAGAGAGAAAACAAATGGTTATGCCAGGGGCCTCTAACTGCTGTAAACAAACTCCAGATACATGTGCCACTTTGTGCATGTGGTTTTACATGGGTACTGGGGAATCAAATTCTGGTTGTTAGGCTTTGTCATCAAGCACCTTACTCTCCGGCTCTTATTTTATTTTGTACAATTTTATAGATGTGTATAGTGCATTTTGATCATTTTCACCTCCATTGCCTTCTCTTGTACCCCTCCACTTCCTGCTGAACCTCTTCTTCCCACTTACTCCCACAAATCCTTTACTGTTATTTTCCTGTGGCTACTGCACTTCATTGGGGTTGCCTGCATGAGCATCGGAGGGGAGTGTTATTTACTGAAGCATAAACAACTTCCCAGTGGCTACACCACTGAAGAAAATATCTTTCCTTCCTCTTCAACCATTAACAGCGAGTAGCTCCTCCAGATGAGTGGCACCACCTGAGCCTCTTTTCCCATCCCTGGTGGCATGGTGCCAGGCTTCATCTTGTGCGGGCCTTGTATAGGTAACCACAGCTTGTTGTGTGTTTTGTGTGCAATGGTTGTGTTATGTATGAAAGGCAATGTTCCACAGCACCCCTTTCCTGCCCACTGTCTCTTACACTCTTATGTACATTCTTTCCACTTCCTCTTCTGCAATGCTCTCTGAACCTTAAAGGAGAGATAGAGATGTCCATTCATGGCTGAGCCCTAAACAGTCACTCAACAGGCAACATGTTGACCAGCTTTGAATCTTGACAGAAACCACCACCCACTACAAAAAGGAGCTTCTCTGACCAAAGCTGAGAGAAGCACTAATGTATGGGCATAACTATAAATATTTAGAAGGCATCTGATAGGTACAACATATCCACTTAAGCTACCTTTCTTTTAAAACAATTAAATAGTTCATTCCATGTAAGATACATTTTAATGCACTGTGATGACAAACTTTTTGAAATTTTTATTATTTTATTCACTAGAGAGAGAAAGATGAAGAGAGAGAGAGAGAGAGAGAGAGAGAGGGAGAATGGGCACACCAGGACTTTCAGCCACTGCAAACACCAGACACACTGCACCATTTTGCAGATCTGGCTTTATGTGGGTACTAGGGAATAGAATTCAGGTCATTTGGCTTTGCAAGAAAGTGCCATCTCTATAGCCCATGATCATTTTCATTCATTTATTTTTAGTTGAGACAGAGAGAGAAGGATGAGGAGAGAGAGAGAGAGAGAGAGAGAGAGAGAGAGAGAGAGAGAGAGAGACTGGGAATGCCAGGGCCTCTAGCCACTGCAAATGAACTCCAGATGCATGTGCCACCTTGTGCATCTGGCTTATGTGGGTACTGGAGAATTAAACCTGGGTCCTTGGGCTTCACAGGCAAGGGCTTAACTTCTAAGCCATCTCTCCAGCTCCCATGACTTTTTTTTTTTTTTAAAGTAGGGTTTCACTCTAGCTAACACTGAACTGGAATTCACTATTTTGTCTCAGGGTGGTCTCAAACTCACAGTGATCCTCCTACCTCTGCCTCCTGAGTGCTGGAATTAAAGGTGTGCATTTCCCATGACCGTTTTTAAATGGGTAACAATTTTAGATGGTACTTTTGGTTTGTCTGTTGTATTACTGGCCCATTCCTAAAGAAATGGAGACTAAAGGAGTGAGAAGAGTTCTGGAGGCCCGAGGTGTGCACCTCACATTTCTGACAAGTATACTGACTCGTTCTGGCGAGTCTCATGACAGGAGTGTGGCTGGAACACTGACTCAGTCTCCTTTCTTTTGTTCAGTCCTAAAAGGTCCTGCATCTCTGTGCAAAGGACTCTATGAGTCACACTGCCTGTGGTCCGCTCAGTGGGGCCATCACTTTTCACACTGGTATTAACCAGCTGCTTTGAAGGAAATAGGACTTGCAAACCCTATTCTGAGAAATGCCCAAAGGATTCAGTCAGGAAGGAGCAGTGACCATGTTTCAGTTCCGTTGCTCCACATCTTCTGCGGATGCAGGGGAGGTGGACAGGAGGTCAAACCGTATGCATTTTGAGCTGATCCACCTTGATCTTCTTGGGCTTCTTGTTTTCAAAAGATGAATACATAGAAATATCTATGGGATATCTATGGGAGAGTTAAACAGAGTCTTCTGCTATCTGGGCTGGCAGTTTGCATGGAAAACCCTGCTCCTGTAATGTTTGGAAGCAGACAGCATGTCAGGTACAGTTGCATGTGCTGGTGGCAGGTTGATCTGAGAAGGTGGATCTGGTTTAGGGATCTGCCCAACCCCATACCAGCTGCCTGGGGCAGGGTTGTGTACTACTAATGACTCCCCTTGGCTTTTTGCCTTGTCTGCCATGGCAACCTCTGCTGGAACAAAATAATAATCATTACCTTTAAGAACAAGCAGGACTTAGACCCTGACCCCTTTCAAGGGGGTCACCCCTTATTCTTAGCATCCATCAATAGGGTAAGCATGAATCACAAAGTATTGAATACCCCTGCCTACTGTCAATGCCAATGTTAAGGTCCCTTGTCCTTCCAAAGATGGCTTCTTTTAGGGAACTTTAGGAAGCACTGGCAGTCTCCAAGCTTTTGTGGGTTGGATAAGTTAATATCTTGTAGGACAAGAGGTTAAAGGTACCAAGTTTATAGATAGGAACATGCTTGGCAAGTACACTTTAAACAACTAGCAATTTTTTTTTTAAATTTGACAGAGCAAGAGGGAGAAAGAGAAAATGGGTGCGCCAGGGTCTACAGCCACTGCAAATGAACTCCAGACCGTGTGCCTCCTTGTTCATATGGCTAATGTGGGTCCTGGGTCCTTTGGCTTTGCAGGCAAACACCTTAACCGCTAAGCCATCCCTCCAGCCCCCACAACCAGCATTTTTGTCAATGAGCTCCATGACCACAGTTAACTCTTCTCTTTTCTAGTATGTCTCCAACCCCCATATCATTACCTCAAGCAAATACAGAGGCAGAAGCTATGGCCTAATACTACATACCACAGAGAACCCAAGTGACTGCACTGACATTATTTCACTGAATATTCTATGAACCTATATCGATCCTGAGTCTTGTTTGCCTTAGCTAGAGCATTCCATGTTTCTAGACCACTGCAAGACAATTTTCTTTTTTCTTTTTTTTCTAGTAAAGACTTTTAGTTATTCATTGTTTCTTAATGAGTGTATGGCATGGTGGGGGTGTGATATATGTGCACACACGTGGTGCAGAAATGTGTGCCACAAGGTTGTATAGAGGCCAGCATTCTCCTCTTTTGCTCTTCTTTGAGAAGAGGTCCCTTACTATACCAGGAACTGCTCTTTTTGGTCAGACTGCCTGACCAGTAGTCCCAGGATTCTCCAGTCTCCGTCCTCCACAGGACTGGGGTTACAAACATGCATGGCTAAGCCCAGATGTTTATGTGCGTGCTGAAAAGTTGAACTCAGAGTGAATCAGGCCCTACTAGACCCTCCTCCTTGTGCGTCTTAACTACTGTGCCATCTCCCAGCCCTGACAGACATTATTCTTAGTATTATATTAGATATTGAAAGATAAAATAATGATCATTTATGTATTATGTCTCTAATATTGCTTTGCTAATGTTGCCTTAGGTGGTAAGTGTGAGTATGCATGTATGTGTGTGTGCATGTGTCTGCATGTCTATGTGTGCATGTGTGTGTGTGTGTGTGTGTGTGTGTGTGTGTGTGTGTGTGTGCATGCTCTACATTATGAAGTTGGATTTGGATTTTCTTCCCTGAGCCATTTATTTCTCTTTTGCACCAGTGTAACCATTATTCTGACTTTGAGGGTTAGCTATTTCTTTTTTTGCTGTTGCTGTTTATTTGTCTCTCTGTTTTGAGACAGGGTCTCACTCCCTGGCACAGGCTGGCTTGGAGTTCATAGTGATCCTGCTGCCTCAGCCTGAGTGCTGCCTGGGGTTGTGGGTCTGCAGTACCATGGCCAGTGAGGCTTAGCTATTTCATCCTTGTTTTTATACAATTGCTATGATGAACATACCTCTAATATACCTTGTGTTTGTCATGTTTTAAACTTCAATAAGACCAATAGTTCATATTATCCTGAGCTTCTTTTCTCCTTAACATGTGCTTTTTTTAAAAATATTTTATTTATTTATTTGAGAGTGACAGAGACAGAGAGAAAGCTAGATAGAGGGAGAGAGAGAGAGAATGGGCGCGCCAGGGCTTCCAGCCTCTGCAAACGAACTCCAGACGCGTGCGCCCCCTTGTGCATCTGGCTAACGTGGGACCTGGGGAACCGAGCCTCGAACCAGGGTCCTTAGGCTTCACAGGCAAGCGCTTAACCGCTAAGCCATCTCTCCAGCCCAACATGTGCTTTTATGATTTACCTCTGATATGCTTTATAATTAAAATTCATACATTTTCATTTCTTTAAAATATTCTATAATAAGTAAAGAACACAATTGATTTACTTTCCTATTGATAGAAATGTAGACTTTCTGATATTTGTTATTAAGAACATTGCCACAATGAACATTATAACCCATATGCTCGTTTGGAAAATTTATATATAAATTCTTATTTATTTTGAGAGAGAAAGAGGGAAAGAAAGAGATAGATATATAGAGACAATGGGCATGCCAGGGCCTCTAGTCATTGCAAATGAACTCCAGACACATGTGCCACCTTTTGCATCTGGCTTACATGTATACTGGGGCTCCATTGAACTTAGGTCCTTAGGCTTGGCAGGCACATGCCTTAACTGCTAAGCCATCTCTCCAGCTCAGTTGTTCAGTTTTATTAGATGTTATTAGGGTGTGCTCCTAGGTGATTGTACCAACTTTACTCCTACAAGCTTTGTATAACAGTTCAATATTCACATACCCTCACAACTAAAATTGTAAAAGTTAAATCTTTGTTAATATTATGGTACAGAATGATATTTTCTTATTTTTATTAAAATTTCCTTGATTACTAGGAAACATTGCATATCTTTTTCTTATTGCCATCTGGATTTCCTTTTCTGAAGTGTTTGTATATCTTTCTCTGTTATTTGTATTTTATGTTGATTTATGAGAATTAATTTTATAAATGATTAGATAACAGTCTTTAGAAAATTCTTTTTAAAAAAAACCATAAAATAATATAGCCATATCAGAGGAAGCTGGAAAATGTAAAAAAGAAGCAATTCACCAATAATTCTGTTCTCCTCAGCCAAAGTTTTAGCTCACTTACTACTAAGTGTGTTATTTTTCTCATGATATTTATATGTAGCTGTCATCACGGTGTGCACACAACTTACATGCTGCTCCTTAGTGAGTGTGACCTTTCATCTTGCCACATGGCTTTTGTGACTGTCATTTAAAATAAGCATATGATACATGCCATTGAGCTGTTTCCTCGTTGCTAGACATTCAGGTCGTTCTTTGTTTTATTTATTTTGTGACTGATGCAGACATACCTTCTGTTCAAAGCATTTTGATATTCTAAATTAGATTTGCAAAATATCTATAGTTGTCAATGAGGATATATATTTATTTTAGAGAAAGAGAGAGAGAGAGAAAATTGGTGCACCAGGCCCACAATGAGTGTAAATGAACTCGAGATGCTTGCACCACCTAGTGGGTATGTGTGACATTGTGCTTGACTCACCTTTGTGTATGTGGCTTATGTGGGATCTGGAGAGTTGGACATGGATCCTTAGGCTTCACAGGCAATTGCCTTAACTGCCAAGTCATCTCTCCAGCCCTAATACACATTTTTTTTAGAGCAAAATATAGGCCAGGGAGATGCATCAGTGGGTAACAGCACTTACTGCATAAGCATGAGGACCTGAGTTTGCTCCTCAGTACCCATGTAAAAACCCAGATGTGGCCACAATGCCAGTGATCCATTGCTGACGGAGGTGTAGAGACAGAACGGTCATTGTGGTTTGCTGGTCAGCTGGTCTGATCAAAAAAGGTGTCCTCTAAGTTCAGTGAAGGACTCTGTCTCAAGGAAATAAGGTGGAAGAGTAATGGAGGAGGACACACACACACACACACACACACACACACACACACACTCACACACATGGCAAATAGTCAAGGTTTGAGAGATGGCTCAGTGGGTGACTCAGCACTCTTGCTGAGCCACTCTGACTGTCTGAGTTCGGATTATTATATCCCAAGTAAAAACCAGCAGCTGTGGGAGGCTTCTGCAGTCCCAATGGGCCTACAGTGAGAAGGGAGGCAGAGAGAGGAGATTTTTCTGGAAACTCAAGAAAAGTGGTGGTCAACAGCTGAGAGACCTTGCCTTAGTGAGGTGGAAGATGGGGGCTGGACTAATTTGAAAGTTGTCCTCTGAACCCCACACATGGCCCATACCCACATACCAAATAAATAAAAATATAAGAAAAAGAAAACCACATTGCAGAACTGTTGTCTAATGAATTCTAGCAATCTAAAGAAACAGGGTTTCACAATATACAGGGAGCTCAAAAATGTACTTGCCTCACCTTCCTGAGCAGACAGAAAATTAAAGTTAGATTTCTTCAGCTCCCTGTTTGATCCAAAGCTCCATTTATGACATTTTCTTTCTTGCTTTTGCAGCAACTTGAGTTTGACAGACAAAGATGATTTTCCATGACAATAGCATAATGCTCATAAGGTTAATATTGACAAATGAAGTTTTACTGAGTTTTTCAGCATTGATAAAGTAAAGTGGTTAGTTAATTCCAGCTCATGAAATTGGATATACAAGTGAAGGGAAAAGTGCTGTGCTGAGGCATTTATCTCAGCACTCTTGGAAGTCTTTTGATGTTGATTTGATTTCTTAATTTTTGGCATTAGGAGTAGAATAAAAATTTCAGATTATTTTGTATGTAAAAACATTTATTTGAAAAAGCATTTATTTGGAAATATGCAATACACATATTATTGAGTTTATGATCTAGTCATGTTCTAATGGTTCCTTTACAAGTAAGTTAATTAGAACTCAGAAAGCATTTTTAGAAATAATATTGTAAATGGGGCTGTGGTTTCTAGACTGACACCTGAAAGCCTATTTAATCTGTCATATGTCTGTAGGTATAAAATCTAGCTTAACCAGTCTTTTGGGGTAATCTTGGGCACTTATGTTACTTAAACTCTTGTACTGTAAGCTGTGGAAAGGCCTATTGTGAGAGGCACCTGAGCTAATGTATAAGAAGATGCTGCAGGAATTAAAAACTTCTGTATGAAAATTACATTGTTTTTGTCCACAAAACAAATAATCATTAAAGGACAGAATGTGGTATATCAGTGGAACTTTAAAATGGGGAATGTAGGGCCCAGGAGGTATGCAGGTGATCTGTTTGGTACAACAGACATATATTAGAATGTCTATGTATATCATTTTGTTCCTATCCTAATTTTAATTTTTATGAGTTCACATCACAGTAAACTACTTATATAACTTGTAAATATATATGTTTGTGTGATACATATACACATACATATGACAGATATTCTCATATTTAAAAAAAATATTGTTTAATCACGACAGTTTGCAACCCACTGGACTGTTAATATCTTCACCTCACAAAGAACAAAGAGCCTGGATATGAAAGGTGGTATGAGTTAAGTAGATAGGCTGAGTTTTTGTGATCATTATTTATAACATTATTTTCATGAAAAATGTATCTCATATAAATTGTAGCTTAGACAATACACTGTCTCTCAGTGTCCTGTCTTAGCCCTTCTCAGTGGGATATTGACAGTACTAGTTTTGGAGGCTGTGTGTGTAGATGATTTGAGAATGTATGGGATTGTAAGATACCAATAATTCTCTGTATGGGCTTAAAAAATGATACAGATACAATTCTCCCTTTATAGGTCTGTCATCATTTAATATTATTATTTTTGGTTGGTAAAAGGGGCTCTGGATACCTTTTTCTCAGGAGAATATGTATTGATAAATTGAATACTTCTTACAGATCATTCCTAGAATGCTAAGAATGAGAGCCGGAGGAGAAAGAGAATTGTAGCTGCTGTGCTTAGTGGCAAATGACTTTGCACACCCAAATTAAGAAAAATATACAATTAAAAAAACTATTAATCAGAGAGTATATTGAAAAATGTCAGAAGGCCTCATTGTTATTTCATGTAAGTCAGCAGCCTTCTGGGCTGGTACCCAGAATGGGCTAAACTGGTATTGAGATACTTGCTAGATAGATTTAGTGATACAAAATTAATGCAATGAAGGAGATTTGTGTCAATTATTTTCAGAATCAAAGGACAATTAAACACTTTAATTTTATCACATATGTCCATTTAAGCAGTGACTACCAAAGAATTCTATATGGAAAGGTAAGCTGCTTCTTGGGATCTGAATGAGAATGGGCAATTAATGTGAGAGTCTGTGGTAGGGGAAACAGCAGAAAAATAACAGGATGGAGGTGAGTTATGACAGGTTTGACATAAATGGGTAAAACTGAATAAGTTTTGAAAGCAGTGGTCCATTTGGTGATTTCTTTTATTTTCCATATTTTTTCTTGACTCTGCAAAATAATAAGAAACAAAAGAAAAATCTGCTGAATGCCTAGTCATAGTTTATTGGAGCAGGAAAATAAGCCATTTCGAACCATTTTCTGATTTGCTGTGAGTGGCAGAATTGCTCACCGTGGTGAATCGTAGCAGGGAGAACCATGCGGACTGATTATTTTCTGAGGTTAAATTGCAAATGGCACAAGTAGAGTCAACAAAGGTATGAATTATCTTAAAATCTTGTAAAAAATCTTGTTATTGAAAATGTGTATTTGTAGGACCAGGTTATGACTTCATTTTATCATGCCTTCATTTCACCAAACCAAGTCTTGAGAATGTGTCTCTTTGCTATTACATTTGACTGCTTAAAAGCTTTATGGTTAATGTTTTTGTCTTAAAAACAGTATTATCCTACTAGCTGCATTGTGGTTATAATTATGGGACAATATATAATTATTTGATTCAATTGACTAGGTTGAAGAGAAAGACCAGATTGTTTTGCTTTGGTGAGTAAGGAACCTGTTAGCTAGTCAACAAAGTAATCCGAGGGGTGAGTTCTAATTGGGTGAAATTTGTTAATGATGTGCAAATGTCTGTCATTTCGAATAAAAAGCAATACCAGTACCAATCATGCATAATGCCGTGATAGTGTGAGCAGTTGCTAACAAGGAAATAGTATCTGTCTCCATTGACTGGTACCCTGTTTTGACTGGAAGCTTCAGGTTGCTTGCCTCATTCTTTAAGGCAAACCTCTGTTATTAAAACTGCTGAGGTAAAAAGATGTTTTACCTTTAGGACTTGCTTTGTAAAGACCCTTAATTTAATAGCATAGAGTGGAATGGTTCTGTAACTTTGGGGTATGGGCCAGGTGTGGTGGTGCTTGCCTGTAATCCCAATATTAGGGAGGCTAAGGTAAGGAAAATCATGAGTTGAAGGCCATTCTGAGATACAGAATGCATCAGAATAGATCAAATAAACAAGCAAGCAAATAGAGAAAACTTAGGTGGAAGTGTGGTATGGTGACTATATATCCTATGAAATACTCTCTTTTCCTTTTTGTTTAAATTAAGTAGAAACTTTATATGGGCAAATCATGTGTTGGTACCATTCTCCTTCTCCCTTCCCCCACTCCACTGAGGGTCCTTCTCAGTGGGGTTGCTGATATTCACTGTGGAGTTGTGAGAGCAGCAGTAGTCATTGTGGCTGGGAGTGGGGGGGCAATGCCTCTAAGTACTCTGGATTTCTACCCTATGGCTCTTCCACAAAATTCTCTGGGCCTTTGTGGGCGTGTTTTAAGTTTAATGTTAAGTTTAATTTTAATGTTGAGCTCTCGGCAACTTCTGGATTTCTGCTCTGATACGTTTTAAGTGCCCTGAGTGTCTATTGCCGTCACCCTGTGCAGGTTGTCAGGCTCATGTTGAGAGCAGCACTCTGCTTAACTCACCAGTTCCTCTGTGGTGTCACCGGGACACTGGATGAAGTGTAGGAGGGAGCTCATCTCATGATAGGGAAGCAGCTATCTTTTCTTATCATATTGATGGATTTTCCTTGTCCCCAGTTCTTGATGCCTTTTGTAAAAGAGAAACAGATTTTTAGATGAAGAATGAGAATAGCATATGTTAAAGGGGGTAAGCATATTTAAGAGAAATTTTGATTGTTGTAGCCTTTCTTTTGACCAAAGACTGGTGGGATCTTTTCACTGGAGTCAATGACCCTCATCTCCATAGGATTCTGACTTGGTTCCCAGTACCAGCTATGAGTTCCTTTCCAGTGAGCAGGTCTCTAGGCTGGGTGCCAGTATTGTACAAAACCTTTTTTTTTTCTAGTTGTGATTAGGGTTCAATTAGGGTTCAATGATTGACAGGTTTCAGTGGCCTTAAAAAACTTTTTTTTTTTTTTGTCAGTGAGACTGGGGGAAAGGAAAAATGGGGATTTCTGAAGGGGGAAGTTCCCTTGCTATATCTGGTACTTGGTTTCCAGACTATATTAAATGGTACTCAGTGAAGACTCTGTGAATAGCTGAGTGCATGCTCAGGTAGGACTTGCAACTTTTCATGCTCCAGAGAGTTAATGGGGAGGTAACTGGATAGTTATGGGCACATTCTTGGCATACAGCACACCACATTTTGGGAGTGGACACATTTTAGCCTTCATATTAATTACTGTGGTATAGTAAATGTCCCCAATATTTAGCCACTTAAAACAATAAATGTTTGTTATCTGTTCCAGTTCCTGTGGGTCAGTAGTCTTAAGGTGATCATAGCAGGATATTCCTGGCTTTGGAGCTCTCATGAGGTTGTAGGCTCTGATGTCTGGGATTGTGGTCATCTGAAGATTGAGGAACATATGCTCCTAATGTCACTCATACAAGGCACTTGGCAGGTGCCTTCAGTTCCTTGCTTCATGGGTTTAGGTGTCCTTAGGGCTCTGCTGACATAACAAGTAGCTTCCCCCAGGGAGTGGAACAGGTGAGCCTCTTAGGACCTTATTACCAAATCATTAGCACTTATTTTATTGTCTTTGAAGAAGCTAGTTTCTTGATTCTAGCTTTTACTCAATGGCTATACCAAGGTTGAGAAGAAGTGGGGCTCACTGGGGTCTTTTTAGAGTAGGCTGCCTGCCATAACTCCTTTTGCTGATTTTGTTCAGTGACCTTGTGACTTAAGAGTATTTGAAGATCTGCTTGAGTTATTTCATCATAGCAACTTTGGTTTACCTTTAAAATTCACCTTAGACAAATTCATCTGTAGGTTTTTTTTCCTAGTCCAAATCTAGGAGTAGGAAGCGTTTTATTTGAAATATCACTGCCACCTTCTCTATCCACTGACTGTGGGCCCCAAATCAGCCTTTGAAGAAAATAAAATCATTCCGCTGAATTACATGAAATTAATTTGTTGGTTTCAGTCAGTTCCCACTGTATTTAAGTCCTCATTACAGGAATATAGTACTGGTAGGTTTCATTTACCATTGGAGGAAGATGATGGGGCTATGGTTGGCGAGACATGGTATTTTCACCCTAGGACCTGGTCACTCCTATAAAAGCAGTTTAAAGAATTTGTCACTTCGCAGATGAAAAACAATGACACTATAATCCCTATGTCTCCAATTACAAGAAACACTTGCTGCAAGTAAATCTAGTTAAAATATAAAATGACACAAACAATGTATAGGAGTTAGCCCACCACTACTTCCTCTTTTTGTTTTGTTTAAAAAAAAATCTACCATTTTCTGAGGTCATTCAGGAACACCTGAAATTAAAAAGTCACTCAACTGGAGTAAAGACATTGGCTGTATAGCTGGGAAGAGATAAGTGATTAACTGTTTCCAGACACTATTCCAATGAGTATAGAGATATGTTGAAGGAGTCCAGGATCAGCTGGGGCCATATTAGGGGATTTGTGTTCTGTTCTTTGGTGAGAAAGTTGGGAGTTGATTTAGCTGGGCAAAGCTGGAGGTAATCAGAGAAAAATACTACCTCAGAAACTTGGCAGATATTTTATGAGCTCATAGACAAGGTCAGAAGAGCATCAAGAATATGACTCTGTGAGTAGACACTTTCCTTGTGCTTTGGGTCTAAAGTGCAGTTGCTTTGTGGTTAGGTCTCTGTTTGCACAACTGCTTCTTTTATAACAAAAAACAGTGTAGATGAAGTCAATGTCATAGAAATTTCTATGGCGGGGGTTGGACTTTCTAGTAATCTCGTCTTTACCTCCATTTCCAGAGATGAAGAATCAATCATTCCTTCTTACCCTTTCCAGAGTACCAGAATTCAAATACGTTTGCCAGTTTTACTTGCGCTTTTCTGCTCAGTTCGTCCCCCATACTCCAACTGTTGAAATCTTTGAGACAAAGGACTGAATTTTACTAGTTATATATCCCCAATCCTCAGCAGAGTGCATAGTGCATACTGGATACAGATAATACTACAAAATGAAGGGAGGAATTAAGAAAAGAAAGAGTAAAGGAAGGGAGGGAAGAGTACAGGAAAGGAGAAACAAAGAAGGAAGGGAGGAAAGAGAAAGAAAAGAAGAAAGAGCAAAGGCAAGGAAGGAAGGGAAGAAGGAAGCAAAGAAGGGCAGAAGTAAGAGAGAGGTTGCTGTTCTTATGTCATCACCTAAGCTCAGATTAATACATTTCTGAATTTGCTAGAAGCATATGTTCCTCACATAAGTGATAGAAAATCAACAGAGTTCTTCAGGTAAACTTGTTTAGAAATGAAAGTTCTGGCCATCTGCGTCATCAGCTTGGAAAGAGATTGGCATTTAGATTAGCTGGCTCTGTTATTCAGTGACTTTGCATACTTGTTCAAGGGCACTGGAGTCAACCACTGTTTATTTTTGGATCCCCATGGCTCTTTGGATCACTGCAGTGAAGACAGAACCTCCCTTCACTGCTTCACCTTGCTCGTTGTTCTTGGTCTAGTGAGGACTGCAGCCTCATTGGCTTGACCAGCAGCTACTCTTTGGTGTCCTGCCACTTGTAGTATATAAACCACAGGAGCAGTTGGCAACTCAGGCTGTTTTTAGAGAGGTCTAGTGGGAGCCTATAATATTTTGTGTGTCTTTGCATTATCTTGTGACTTTACTCTGTGATTGCCAGTGTATTTCTGAGAAAGCTTGAGTTTAGAGACCTTTATCTCCTGGTTTTGGATGCCTTTGTCTACATTTTAGGATGAAAATTCAAAAGAAAAGCAGGAGGAAAGGAGCATTAAAGATGATTGAGGTCACTGTCTTGTGAGGAACTATTAAAAATAACAGCTTATTTTTTTTTTTAACTGGAATGGCAAAAGAGTATTGGGAAGAATACAAAGTTTTGAGGTGGCAGTGGAGGCTGTGGCGGTTAAGGCGTGCTGATCATTGTACTCATCATACCATGGCTTGTGTGTCAGTTACTTTGTAATCACTAGGAACAAGTACCTCACCAGAAGCAACTTAGGAAAGAGTTTAATTCAGTTTACAGTCCAGAGAATAGACCCTACCTTGGTGGAGAAAGCATGACAGGAGCTAAACACCAGCATCATATTGTCGCAGACACAGGGAGGAAGGAGAGCATGAGAAAGAGGCACAATAACAAGCAGAGCGGGGCTGCAGCACCTCAAGGCCCAATGATGCACTTCTTTTCCAGGAAGGATCTATCTCCGTAAGGTTCCACAACCTTCCCAGATAGCTGGATACCAAGTATTCAAGCACATTAGCATACAGGAGACAGCATGCATGCAATGATCACATGTTTTTATTTTCTCTTATGTACAATGCAGACCCTAGTCCGTGGTATGGGTGGAACCTCTGCTCTGCCACTTTCAGGGACTCAGGACCACTGGTGACTTTACCTGCTTTCCTGTGGAGTTCTCAATATCATCTTGAGGAATTCATATTTATATCCTGCCAAGAGATGAGGACCAACTTGTCAGACCATGTGCACAGGGTTTTGTGCGTTAGGACAGGAAAGAGCACATGTTTTTCTACATAAATTCCACTGGATGTAATCATGTGACTGCTTTCTAACCAAATGCAAATGGGACTAGGAAATGAGTGGCATGATAGCCGGAACAGACCCTCCCAAATCAATATGTTGAAGGCCTAA
Source organism: Jaculus jaculus (assembly GCF_020740685.1). Classification (NCBI taxonomy): domain Eukaryota; kingdom Metazoa; phylum Chordata; class Mammalia; order Rodentia; family Dipodidae; genus Jaculus; species Jaculus jaculus. The sequence goes on along the minus strand of NC_059112.1, from coordinate 79,962,275 downwards.
CCCCCATTGACCTCAGGATGTGACTGTATTTGGAGATAGGGTCTTTAAAGAGGTAATTAAATTAAAATGAGGCTGTTGGAGCAATCCAAGTGATATTCTTAGAATAAAAGAGGATTAGAACACCCAGAGAGATATCAGGGGCAAGGGAACACAGAGGAAGGACTCTGTAAATACAGTGAGAAGGTGGCCTTCTGCATGTCAAAGAGAGAGAGATGGTTTTGCAGATCTAAACTCAGACTCTTAACACTTGTGTGGCAAGCACTTTACCAGATAAGCCATCGCTGCAACCCTCCAGAGGTTTTCCACATATTAACAAGGTACGTGGTTGCCACCAGCTGATTCCAGCATATTTTTATCTCCTAAAAGAAACCTCACACTCCTCAGATAGTGATCTCTGCCTCTCTTAACTCCCCAGCTCCTGGTGGCCACCTATTTTGTGTAGAAATGGATTTGCCTATTTTACATTTAGATAACACATGGTGTGGTCTTTCCTATCTTGCTTCTTTTGTTTTTACTTAAAATAATAATTTCATGGTTTACCTGTATTATTACATGCAAAATAAACTCATTTTATGACTTCTTGTCTGGTTTGTTTGTATATGGCTTAGGCTGACCTTGAATTCACTATGAAGCCCAGGCTGGTCTTAACCTCCTGATCCCCCAATCTCTATCTCCCAAGGGTGGGAATTTTAGGCATGTGACCCCATGCTCAGCTCCATTGCCTTTGATGGCTGTATAATTTTCCTTTACATAGACATATGACATTTTGCTTACCTGTTCACTTACTGAGGGCCATTAGGGTTGTTTTTATTTTTCACTACTGTCGATAGTGCTGCTGGGGCCATTTGTGGGCAGGTTTTGTGTGTCTTTGTCTCAGTTCCCTTGGTTGTACACATAGGAGTGAATTGTTGAGTCATAGAGGAATTCTGCGAAACTTTTTGAAAAACAGCCAACATATTATTCATATGGAATAACATTACACACCTAATATAGAAGGCATGATATTTGGTGGTTAATTTTACCTTAATTAAAAGAAGAACCATTTCAACTCAGTATTCACTGTAAAGATCTGCAAGTGCCCACAAGCATGTTCAGAGTCTATCTCAGCTTCTATGAAAAATGTTGCAATAACCAAGATAATAAGAACAAATTTCTGTTTCTTTGGAGTTGATAGAAAATTTGGGGATTTCAAAGTCGACTTTAAAAAAAAAGTTTGGATGTTTATTTTCCTTTTCTATTCCCTCTGTTTTCTTTTGGTTGTCACTACTGAATGCTTAGGGAAGATTCTTAATAGCATACTAGATGTGCTGAGGAGGAAAGGCAGAATGGATGGAGAATGGTGACATAGCCAAGACATATGGTGCCAAGAAACTCCTAAATCAGTGGGTGATTAGGCAAAAATCAACTGTCACCTCATTATATGATGGACAGAGGCCAGTCTTCCTCCCCATCATAGATATAGTTAAAAAAGAAAAGGAAAAATAACTCTCATTGATAAAGACTGCATTTGTTTTCAGTGCCAGAAATCAGCTGGAAACTTTTATTTTCACAACTACCACTCTTCATTTGGTTTTGGATCAATACAGTTGAGCTTTTGTGAACAGTAGTGTATTGTCTATAGCTATACCCACAGCTTCCAAGCAAACAGTTTTATTACTGCCCCTGGAAGGGAGATGTCTTGAATAAAAGCCAATGGCACCTCCCAAGGTAGATGGCAACTCCTCTTGCTTGCCTTGTCTTGGTGGAGCTCGGTTCTGTCCTTTCACTAGGAGTATTACATTTGTCCTCCGTGGACACCTCTCAGCCACCATTTCACTCTTCAATGTGTGGGTGACAAGTACATTTTCATCTTGGAGCAAAAGCTTGTTTGACTCATGTGTGAAACTGTTGTAGAAAACAACCAAATGTATCTATGGTAAGTAAACTAATCATTGAATGGTCCCATGGCAGAGATTTTATTTCCCAAGAGCTTGTTAGGGCAGAAGTACATTAAGTACAGGCTGTGAATGGGACATCTTGGTCTGAAAGAAGATCCAGGAATAACAACTCTGAGTTTATCACTTGACATTTCTTTTCTTGTTCCTATATGTGCTTTCTCTTCAGTATACTCTCTCTTCAATGGTTTAAAATATATATTTTTTATTTGCAAGGATAGAGAAAGAAAGAAAGAGAGAGAAAAATGGGAGTACCATGGCCTCTAACCATTACCAATGAATGAACTCCAGATGTATGCGCCACTTTGTGCATCTGGCTTTACATGGGTACTGGAGAATCAAACCTGGGTTATTAGGCATTGCAAGCAAGGGCTTTGATTGTTAAGCCATCTCTCCAGCCCCTCTATTCAATTCTTGTGGTCCTCTCTTATTGTGATTCTTCCCTGAGTCAAATTCTTTCTCATCATTCAAGATATATCTCTGTCCAGCCTTTTTCCTTTGCTGCCCTCACCCCCACAACTGCACCAACTTGTGCTGGTCTGTCTTCTTTTCTGATAGACTTGTTGCCAGAAGAGTGAGTTATACTAGTTGCTACTAGGGGTTTGATGTGCTTGCCATTGTGGTCGCGCTGTAAGTGTCAAGGTCCCTTTATATATCCCAGGCTGGTCTTGAGGTCTTTTTTTTTTTTAATTTAAATTTAAATTTTATTTTAGGGAATGTGATAGACAGAAAAAGAGAGAGGGAGAGAGAATTGGTGCACCAGTGCTACAACCACTGAAATTGAACTCCAGTCACTTACGCCATCTAGTGGGCATGTGCAATCTTGAGCTTGCCTTGCCTCTGTGTGTCCGGTTTACATGGGATCTGGAGAGTTGAACATAGGTCATTAGGCTTCACAGGCAAGCACGTTAACTGCTAAGCTATCTCTCCATCCCTGGTCTTGAGCTCTTGATCTCCTGCCTCAGCTTCCCAAGTGCTGGGATGTATAGGCATGCACCACTGTACCCAGTGTAGTCAAGTCTGTTTCTTCCAATTCTGTTTTTTTTTTTTTTTGTTGTTGTTGTATGTTTGTATGTGTGTGGGTACGTGTGTATGTACTGGTGTATGTGCACTTGTGTGCACATGTATATGAAGGCCAGAGGTCAATGTTGGTGTCTTCCTCAGTTGCTTCATCACTTTATTTTTTTGCATGTGCATGTGTGTAGTAGGTGTGATGTGTAGATATGCACATGTGTATATTATGCACATGTGTGTGCAGATGCAGTGCCCTGCACTCATGTAGAGGCCAGAAGAGAAGAGTGTTTCTCTCCAATGTTTACACATTTGTTACCTTACCTTGAGATGGAGTCTCTTTTATTGAGTCTGGAGCTATTTTTTTTTTTTTTTTTTGTCAGCCCCAGTGATTCTCCTGTCTTGCATCCTATAGGGTCTGGAGTTACAAACATGCATTGCCACACTTAGCTATTTGTGTGAGTTCTGGGGAATCAAACTCAGCAGCCTCAGGCCTCTAAAGGCCCTCATACTTACACAGGAAACACTCTTAACTGCTGAGCAATCTCTACAGCCCCAGGATCTTTCACTAAACCTAGAGTTCATGGATTTGGCTAATTTGCTACTCTAGCCAGCAAGCTCTGGGGATTCTGTCTCAGCCTCTCCAGTGCTGGGAGTAAAGGTGTAAACTGTATCTTTACTTGGCAACAGGAGATTCAAACTCAGGACTCCATACTTTCATGGAAAGCACTTTACCCACTGAGCCATTTTCTCAGTTCTCTACAAGTTTTTAATCTGTTTCAGGATAGTTCCTATGCAGCTCAGAAGACGTCTTCAACCATAAGTCTATGAGGATCAAGGGAACAATTGAGGATCTGTGGATAATCAAAGATCACTTATTTCAGGAAAACCACACTGCAAATATTGGGTCTTTGTTTGAACTTTAAGCATTATTTACTTTGATAATGACATGAAATCTTTTTGGTATTCTTGTTTTCTGTTGAGGGGGGAATCTCAGGCACATGAACAGAGGACACAAGGACAATCCAGGGAAGGTTGGAGCCTTGGCCCTCTGCAGCAAGCTGGCAAAGTCACACCTGCTGCTCTATGACTAGGGTTTCAAAGCCTTCAGAAATGGAGTATGCAAAGCTTGTCTTTTGATATCAGGATATGTTTCAGAGGATTTAAGTTGTGTTATAATCAGATTTAAGCCCAGGAAGTTTTTTTCCTTTCTGTGTTCAATGCTATTTGGTCACCTAAAAATCAACAACCACAACCAATTTTCTTAGTTGCTCCTGAATAGGTTGCCTTTCCATGTGAAAGGGGGGAGTTATAACCAGGCAGGTGTCAGTTTTCTTTCTTTATGGCCTCATTATGGATGATCCACAGCAATTTAACCATCAGTGAGTGTGTTTGTAAAATAGAAATAATGAATCTATTTCTTACAAGTATTGTCAGAATCAAATGCTGCAGAGAATAAAGTACTTATCACAGAGCATGAAATAAAACAGCAATTAACACATATACTCATATGTATGCAACACACATACACACACATACACACACAGATATACACACGCACTCAGGGCTGGGGAAGACGACTGTCAGTAACGTGTTTGCCTTATAAACATGAGGATTCAAATTCAATCCCTATCCATGTAAAATGCACACTTGTAGTCCCAGATCTGGGGAAGTGGAGATGGGAGGATCTCTGGAGCTTGCTTGCAAGCTAGACTAGCCTAACTGGTGTGTTCCAGGTCAATAAGAGACCCTGTCTCAAAACATGGTGGATGACATATCTGAGGAACCATATCTGAGGCTATCTTTTGCCCTCCACACATGTACATACATCTATAATGTATGAACACGCACACACGTGGGCGTCCCTTCACAATGACAACTCTCTTCCCCTCCCTTGTCCCACATGTGGAAGAGTGCCTATGCTTAGGCTTGGGAGCAGTCCTCCAGCAGAGTGCCAGCAGGATGCCATTTCCTCTTATGTCACATGTCTGCATCACAGGAGGATACTTCCCTTCCTTCCCTTCAGCACTTCTCTCAAATGATAAACCATCTGCCTGAACTAAAGAAAAATAAGGAAGACAATGTAGGATGTTGATTCCTTTCTGTCAAGGGGCTAATTAAGCTTTTTAAGGACCCCTATAATCTTTCAAGTTTTTTTTTTTTTTTTTTTGAGAGAGAAAGAGAGAGAGAATTGGTGCACCAGGGCCTCAGCCACTGCAATCAAACTCCAGACACTTTCACCATCTAGTGGGCATGTGCGAGCTTGCGCTAGCCTCACCTTTGTGCATCTGGCTAACTATAACCTGGGTCCTTGAGCTTTGGAGGCAAGGGCTTTAACTACTAAGCCATCTCTCCAGCCCCATCTTTCGAGTTTGAATTCCTAGAAAGTAAGAGTTCTTCGTCCATACAGCAGTGGTTAAACATATCCCTATGACTTACCTAGATGCCAGCAATCGTGGCAGCTGCTTTTCTTTACTTTGAGGTAGGGGAATGTGGGAATAAGTGCAGAACAGGTTACCAAGAAACAATCTGGCTATGTCTACTTGCACACAAGTTCTTCCTGAATTAAGCAAATGGGGGAAAAGATGGAATTCTAAAAAGAAAGAACTTCAGATTAGGTTTTAAATTTCATAATGTTTTACAATGTTTTCTTTTCTCCCTTTCCCACTTTTTTTGGTGTATGTATCTTGTTTTGGTAGACATATCATTAGTTAGTAGTTTATTTAGGGCAGAATAAGGTCTGGTTTCTTATTTTTCTTTCCATTAGGTTATGCATATTCCAGAGGAAATCAAGATGAAAACAGGAATTAAAAATAAGTGATAAATTTTCTTTTCTCTAAAAGGAGAAAACAAAATAATGAAATAAAGTTCAATATATTGGTATTGACTTCTCCATCAATGGAACTAGGAAAAAAACAGTAAACAAGTCCCAAAGGAAAAGGATTCCAAATCCCTGGGGTCATTTGGCTTGCATTTTAGTGTCAACAAAGGGATACAGAGACAGTGATCGAGGGTGGCTAGCCGGGCCAGTGAGAGCAGCATGATACCTTCAAGACCACCCCACCAATTTAGGAAGTCAGAACCTTTTGTGGCAGAGCCAGACGGTGAGGCTAATGGGGAGAAAAGCTTGTACCATGCAGGCTGGCATAAATGGTATCACCAGAGAGAGGCTAGGGCACCTCCTAGCAGGAGGAAGGGGTTGAGAGATATCAGAGATGGGATCTAGAACTTTCCTGGTCTATATGAACACCTGGCAGTGAGCATGGGGCTTCCTCAGAAGAAAGGGTGCACAGTGTCTGCTTTCAGTGCATAGAAGGAGGTGGGGAAGAGAGGGAGCTAGTTCTGAGCGGGTTCTCAGAAGATCTGCAAGGCAACCTGAGAGGGGGGTTCTGAGTATGAGTCTGTCCATTTTATAGAATTGCCATGACAGGTCAGAACAATTATGGTGGATTAAAGTAACCAAAGTTTCAAGGCCTGGTATAACATAACTCGCATCCCAGCACTGGAGAGACAGAGGCAGGAAGGGAGACTGTGAATTCAAGGCCATACTGGACCACATAACAAATTCCAGGACAACCTGAGCTATATAATGAGATCTTGTTTTCAAACAAAGCAAAACAAAAGAAAATATGACAATCCATGAAATTATTATTATTTTTTCACATTTTAGGAAATCAGATGTCCAAAATGGAGGTGCTTGCAGAATTGGTTACTTTTAGGAAGTCCTGAATGGACAGCGCCACGTAAAACTCAAACCCGCATTGGTTTGCCTCAAAGCCCTTAGTTGCTATTAGGGCATCATCGCTCTGCAACTCTGTGTGGTGCCCATGGAGTACAGTCATCTTTGAGAATACAGAGTCTTCTGTGTGTGTGTGGGGGGGGGGGGGTGGTGGTGATGGCCTTTATTTATTTATTCATTTTTATTGTCTTCATAAAACATTTATACTACAGTGGAACAAACTACACTGTGACTTAAATGCCATAATTTTATTTTATTTTTTAAGTTAGCATACAAAGTTTTAGGTATTATTATAACATTTGCAAACACAATTTGTTTTAGTTAATTCTCCTCTCCCTCTCTCCTTTTTGTTTATATGTCACATATGCTCTTTTGCCTTTTTTTTTTAATTTTTTTTTTGGTTCATTTTTTATTTATTTATTTGAGAGCGACAGACATAGAGAGAAAGACACATAGAGGGAAAGAGAGAGAATGGGCAAGCCAGAGCTTCCAGCCACTGCAAACGAACTCCAGACGCGTGCGCCCCCTTGTGCATCTGGCTAACGTGGGACCTGGGGAACCGAGCCTCGAACCGGGGTCCTTAGGCTTCACAGGCAAGCACTTAACCGCTAAGCCATCTCTCCAGCCCTCTTTTGCCTTTTCCCCAACCACCTTCCTTAAACATCGCTTGGTCATCTTTTTAGCTCTTTTGGCTTTACTCATGTTTGCTCCCTTTTGTACACATACATATCAATATTAAAAGCTAGGATGTGAAAGGAAGGGAGGAGGGTACTTAATAGGTTGGTATTGTATATATGTAACTACAATGATTGAGATGGGGAGGTAATATGATGGAGAATGGAATTTCAAAGGGGAAAGTGCGGTGGGGGGGGAGGGAGGGTATTACCGTGGGATATTTTTTATAATCATGGAAAATGTTAATAAAAATTGTGAAAATAAAATAAATAAATAAATAAAATGTACCCTTAAAAAAAAGCTAGGATCCACAAAGGTGTGACAACATGCACTTTGGAGCTTTCTGGGTTTGGGTCATCTCACGTAATAGGATTCTTATCATATCCATCTGTGGTGGTTTGACTCAAGTGTCCCCCATAAACTCATGTGTTCTGAATGCTAGGTCCTCAGCTGTGACAATTTTGGAATTAGATCCTCCTGGAGGGAGTGTATTGTTGGGGGGAGGAATTATGGGTGTTATAGCCAGCTTGTGCTTACCAGTGTTTGGCACACTCTCCTGTTGCTATTGTCAACCTGATGTTGGCCAGGCGGTGATGTCCACCCTCTGCTCATGCCATCATTTCCCCTGCCATCATGGAACTTCCCCTTGAGTCTGTAAGCCAAAATAAATCCTTTCCTTCCACAAGCTTCTCTTGGTTGTATGTTTTCTGCCAGCAATGTGGGGCTAACTGCAAATTTCATAACTTCATTAAATGTAATAATTCATATAGTTGAAGGCACATTCTTTTGCTATCTTTGTCATCTATTTGACTGCTTCCATGGACATAGGACACACAGATTGAAGTTCAGGGCAGGACAAAACTTTCTGCCATGAACCTAAACTGAACTCTACCAGTCTTCCTTTAAATGTGAATAGAAAGTAATGATACAGCTAAAAGTCAGTCTATAATCATTTGCCTCATTTACTGGGGTTGTTTGCATACAGTTCAGTATGCCATAAGGAGATGTGATTTGAAGGTACCAGTTCCACATGCCGCTTTTCTTTTCAGAGAAGACATGGCAAAAAGAAACTCCAGAAGCCTGTCACCATACCTGATGTGAACATTGAAAGAGGCAATTGCTGCTTCCTCATGTTGAGGGGCGGGGCTTAATACACATGACTTTAACTTTGCTTCTTTCCAATAGTATATTTTTAAATAGCCTCTTCCAGACAGCACAGGCTTGAACATTTGTAGAAAGTTGTATATTTTATAGTCATGTTGTAAAGCCTTTAATACATTTTCAGGGAATGTTAAAATATTCAGGGATTTTGTTCCAGTGTTGTTTTTACTTAAGATAAATTAATAGGCAGATGGGAATTACCCAAAGTATAGAAGAGTGTACATAGTGAAATATAGCTGGGTTCTTAGGCATAAAATTTTTAAAGAATTATAAATAAAAGCAAGTTAGAAAAGGATACATTGTAGAAGGTAGTATGAACCTACACTTTGGAAAACAAGTTGGATTCAGAGAACCAATTATTGGCTCAATTCAAGAATACCATTTCCTTTAAAATAATTGCTTCACTTAACTCACCTACAGCGATCTCTTCTTAACCTACAGCTCTCTTTATATGAAGCTTTATTTGGAGTAAGACTTTCCATCTGGGGAGAATTTTGATTTTCATATGTAAGAAATTTCAAATCATTCGCATTGAGTTGGTAATTTTAAAAGAGAGAAAACAGGAAATGGAGAAGAGAAAAAGAAAATCAAGAGATTTGTGAAGCAAAGGGGAAAGTAATGAAGAAACTAGAAGGGGGTGACCAGGCATGGCAATGCAGAATCATGGGGGAAGAGGCAGGGATGTAGGTATGCAGAGCAACACTTATGCCAGAAGGACTTTGACAAAGAGGGATAGTGACAGAGTTGAGCCAGTAAAGTGGTCACCTTGCAAACATGAGGACCTGAGTTTGTTTCCTAGAACCATGTAAAAAAAATAAAAAGGTGCATGCACACATACACAGAGTTCTGCAATGAACACAAATATCTACTGTTGTTTTTTTTTTTTTAAATAAAACAAGTGGATTTAAAAATATCTATTTAGGGCTGGAGAGATGGCTTAGTGGTTAAGTGTTTGCCTGTGAAGCCTAAGGACCCCAGTTTGAGGCTTGATTCCCCAAGGCCCATGCTAGCCAGATGCACAAGGGGGTGCATGCATCTGGAGTTCATTTGCAGTGGTTGGAAGCCCTGATGCACCCATTCTCTCTCTTTCTCTGTCTGTTGCTCTCAAGTGACAAAAAATCTCTTTAATGGTCTGGAGAGATGGCTTAGTGGTAAGGTGTTTGCTTGTCAAGCCTAAGGACCCGGGTTCAATTCCCCAGTACCCATGCAAGCCAGATGCACAAGGTGGTGCATGCATCTGGAGTTGTTTGCAGTGGCTGACATCTGCGGCATACCATTCTTTCTCTGTCTCTCTCAAATAAATAAAATAAAATATTAAAAAGTATTTAGTTAAAATTATGGGGAATAAATAACCTGGAAAGGGTCCAACAAGGGACAAAGATAAAATTATTCATTTATTACAAAGTGGATAGATTTTGTTGGTGTCAATATCTTTGTTTTGCCTACAGTTTGGATTTTTTTTTTTCTAGTAAAGGTAATTCTCTTGTAGGACTTGCATACATGTCTTTCCAAGATTTCTTTCTTATGTTGGCCATTCTAGCCTTATTTTCCCTTTAGAATTTAAATACCCCTGGGATATTAAAGTTAAGACAAGAATACGAGTTATTTTGTTTGTTAGATATTTAACTTCACTCAGTTTGCACATGTGGACAGAGCCTTAATCTAAGCATTGTTGCAGACTGCCTGCTGTGAGGTGTCCAGGAAAGTGTTGACTTATTATATGCAACCAAAAAAAGAAAAAAAAAAAGGAAAACAAAACAAAAATTCAGGAACAACTACAAATGTCATCTTTCACAATACTGTGTTACATCATAACACAAGAACACATACCAGTTGCCACAAATGGTGTCTGAGCATTTGAATTGCTACTTGTGCTATTTTGATGGTGGCAACTACTTTCATGGTGCTTTACAGGGCATCAATACTGATTTATTATCACATCTCATCTCATCTCATGAGCAACCACACCCAGGTTACCTATTTGGCAATTACCTGAAGTAATTAAAAGCATGTTATGTATGTAAACAAAATAAAGAGGGGCTTATTAAAACTGATTTTTATATGGCCACTTAAATTTAGTTATTATGTATTTATTGGTAACAGGATCTCTATATCTATCCCAAGCTGGACTGGACCTTGCTAGGTTGATCGGGCTGGCCTTAAACTTGAGATCCTTTCTCCTCAGCCTCTGGAGTGCCCCATTATAGCTTCATACCTTTGCACCTGACTTAATATTTGAAGGTGAAAAAGTCTGTTGCTATCGGAAGACAATGTGAAGATTTTGATTTGTGGATGGGTGCACGACATAATTATTTTATATATAGAAGACTAAAAGCAAAAATGAATTAAGAAGTTGTCTTCTCTATAGTTTTCTCATTTCTTAAATATATACCAAACATTTTATCATGGTAGAATGGTGCATTAACTTTTCACACTTGAATGGAGTTTTTTTCTTATTGAAAATCAGTCCATCATATATTTTGTATGGAGCCAGGCTATTCTCACAACTGATAGTAAGCTTTCACTTGCATTTACAAGCTAGCTCAACAAGGTGCAGCATGAAGGCTCATTCAATGGCCAGAGCCAAGAACCGAAGCCTACAATTTGGTTTCTTGCTACTTGCTCTCTTACTTGTTTCCTTCTCCTTTGCTTTTCTATAAATATTAAAGCACGTGCACATTTTAAGATCCATAAATCGCAGTTTTCTTGAGTGGAGCTATAGAAGAGAATAACCCTAGTTCCAAATAACCTATAGTGACTTAGAAAACAGAGAATCATCCAAGTGTGGCTCTTCACAGGTCCACGTTATCATGACTCCAAGCTGTTTCCATGGTCATTGTACTGTGATGGCTTGCACATGGCATATTTGGTTTGGAGTTGCTTCAATTTTCCAATGACATAGTGGATTTGCAAAAACAGATCACTAATGCTAACCCCAGAACTCTTACTCTTATGTCTGAAATATTGGGCAGATGCAGCAGTTAGAAATATATATATATATTTGTGTGTGTGTGTGTGTGTGTGTGTGTGTGTGTGTGTGTGTGTAATTTTTTCCCTCTGAGGATTGTCTGTACTTTAGAGGCATGGCTATCTAGTTGCCACTGGATTGAATGCTTCTGCAGATTAGCTTCTCATTGTTTGAATGTTTGCATAGCATAATTGTCATAAAACATCTTCATACTTTACTGCTGAGATCTTGACTTCTAGAATAGAAAAAAAAATACTCTCACAAGCTAATCATAACAATTAGCTAATGTGTCAGCAATTAGCACTTTCCATCAACCTGCTCTGAAAGGAGACTCTTCTTATCCTCTCACAGACAAAAATGCAATGATGTAGTTAAGAAAAGCACAGAAATTGGCTCCTGGAGTCTCCTGCTATAGCCAACTAAATCCCTAGGGCATTGTTTACAGTGATTATTCTGCCATTATGATGTTATTGCATAGGCCAAGGGGAGAGCCCTATGCTCAAAATAAATTTAGTTCTTTTTTTTTTTCTTAAAAGACAAAACAAAGCCATTAAAAGAAAACAATCCCTTTTTGGCTGCTTTTGGGAAAACTGAAAAAAAAGAAAAAAAAACTGCTATGAAAGTTCATCCAGTCATAGTCTTTGAGTATTTTGCTGGTGAATGTTTTTTAAAAAGAGTATATTTAATACTTTACCACTTGGAAAATTTTCAATGTGTTTCAGGTCCAGCAGAACTCAATCAATGTAAGATTTCAGAGGTCCCTTGTGGGGGTTTCTTTACAATGGATACATTATATTCAGTGGCCATCTATACCACTGCTTGGTCAAAATATGTTTTAACATCTTTTATGTAATCCTTCTAGTAATACCAGAACATTTATACTGCACCTTTAATAAAGAACCACACAGTACTTTGCAGAAGCCCATATAACTATGTAAACACCATGGGTTTGTCTTTAAAACAGTCTTAGAATAACTTGTAAATCCCCAGTAGCATCTCAGAACTCTGAGGGGAGGAACATTGGTTCACGAAAACTAGGATTGCCGTTTGGGTGGCTCTGGCAGTCTTTGCAAGCTGTGGTCAGAACACAGGGGATGCTGGGCCTGCAGAGATGGGCTGGCCTGGCCCAGCCAAAGACTCCCCATGACAAATGGGGGCTTGAGGAGCAATGCTGTGAATGGCAGCTGGAGTTCTGCTCCAGAGTGACTAGGCAGGAGGAGGAAAGAGCAGTCCTATGACACTGTCCTGTCCTCCCATTGACACTTGGCAGGCTGGTGGGGGCTGGTGTTAGTGCTCGACATATTAGGGGAACATATCTGATCCACCTGCAGTTGGAGACAGAGGCAGGTACTGGGCTTTTAAAGGCAGAAACTGAGGAGCTGGCTTTGGTGAGGGTTTCCTAGGGGACCCCAAGAACCAGGACTGGGGTTCCCAACTATGAAAAGGTTACAACAATAGTTATTATTTTTTTTCCCTCTGGCACTTCAGGAAGCTGGATGCTGTCAGTGCTAGACAAGATGGGAAACAGATCTCTTTGACTTATTTATTTTTGCTTAGTCTACACAGAATTAACTTACCTTCCTTTATGTGCTTCAGAATATGGAATTTTAAAACTTGACTCCTCAAAGAATAGTGCTTGGGTGAGCTGCACCAGTATCTTCAGAGAAATGTTAGAAATGCAGACTCCCAGGCTTCACACCATACCAACATTTTAAGGGAAGCCCCACTAATGTTTTGCCCATTATAGCTTGTGGACCATGCCTTTAAATGATGTCAAGAATAGCTTTGCTCCTTTATTTTTCAATCGATATTATTATTAAGAACTGGTGACAGATGTGCATTGGAGATGATGGTGCTCTGCTCATGGCATGCTTTGCTTCCAGGTTACTGATGGAAGCAGATAAGCAGGAAGTGAGTGCATGCACAACAGCTGTAGACTTTGGCTGCAGCGAAGACAGTGTGTTCTACTGCCTTGCAATCTCCTTCAGGCTTCATGGAGGTTACACTTGAGCATTAGGTCTTTGTAGAAGAGGAAGGATGGGATTTACAGAGGGGAATTTAGTTAGGGAAACAAAAAGAGCTCATCAGAAGAAAACAGGCAGGTAGGTTTAGAACCCGCCCTTTCACACTCTTATTTTTTTTTTCCAGTTGTTCATGTGTGCCACTGTGTGTGTGTGTGTGTGTGTGTGTGTGTGTGTGTGTGTGTGTGTGTATTTGTGGTGCATATGGCAGGTGGAAGTCAGAGGACAACTTTTGTGTTAGTCCTCACCTTCCACCTTGTTTGAGATGAGGTCCATGGTTCTCACAGTTGTGTTTGCCTGACTAGCTGAGTTTCTGATATATATATATAAAATCTGTCTCGCATGTCACCATAGGCATGCTGCGACTGAAGATATTTACTACTATGTCTGGCTTTTATGTGGGTGTTGGGGATCCAAACTCTAGTTTTCACACTTGTGTGTCACTCTTCAGCCCTTTTTTATTTCCTTGATACCATTTATGCAGCATTAAGTATATAATTGTGATTGCTCATTTGGCTGTAGGATAGTAAGGGCCAAGTTATGCAAGATCTTTTTTCTTTTTCTTTTTGAGTATATTTTGTTTTTATTTATTTATTTGAGACAGATAAAGAGGCAGATGGATGATAGATAGATACATACATACGTACATACATACATAGAGAAAAAATGGGCATACCACTGCCTCTAGCCACTGCAAATGAATTCCAGATACATGTGCTACCTTGTGCATCTGGCTAACATGGGTACTGGGGAATCACTTGGGTTCTTAGGCTTTAAACAAGTGCCTTAAGTGCTTAAGCTATCTCTCCAGCTCTTTGTGTTTCTTTTGTAACTTGTGTGCATACATGTGAGCTTGTTTGTGTCTGCATATGTGTTCACGTGTATGAACTTGTGAGTGGAAGCCAGAGGGCAACATCAGGTGTCATTCCAGTGTTGCCTACATTTTTTGCATCAGGGTCTGTCATTGGCCTGGAGCCTGCTTAGACAGACTGACCAGCTGGATAGTGAGCTCCAGGAACCACTTGTCCTCACCTCCCCAGTGCTGGGATTACAGACACATACCACCATGCTCAGCGTTTCTATGTGAGTTTTGGGGAATGGAACTCAGGTCATTATGCTTGCAGTCTAAGCACTTTGCTGATTTAGTTCTCTCCCCAGCACCTATGTAGAATCTGGAAGGCTCTGCTAAGGACTTGGGTCTTCATTCTGGGAGCCCAAAGTATCATTGATAGGTTTTATAGGGAAGTGATCTGACCTATGCTGTTAAAAAATAGTTTTATTTTATTTTTGAGAGAGAGAGAGAGAGAGAATGAGAGAGAGACTGAGACTGTAAGTATGCCAAGACCTCTTGCTGTTGCAAAAATTTCCAGGCACATGTACCACTTTGTGCATATGGGTTGCTGGGAAATTGAACCAGGGGCTGGCAGGGTTTGCAAGCAAGTGTCTTGAATCACTGAACCATCTCCCCAGCCCAAGATTTATACTTATATATATATATTTTTTGAGATAAGGTTTCACTGTAGTCCAAGCTGACCTGGAATTCACTATGGAGTCTCAGGGTGGCCTCGAACTCAATGGAGATCCTCCTACCACTGCCTCCCAAGTACTGGGATTAAAGGTGTGCTCCACCACGCCCAGCTCAAGATTTATACTTCTAAATGATCTCTCTGGGTGCTGCACAGTGATGGATCTGGGATGATGGGTTGTGGGCTCTTACAGGATCTAGGGAAGGATCATTATTCCTGAGTGGAGGGTAAATGAAATTTAGAGAAATTGAAGAATATACAACGTACTCAGTATAAAATCTTGGTCAGTGTTTGATATGGACTAAGGAGAAAGGGTTGTATTTGTAACTTTTCTTGTTACTGTGAAAAAAAAACCACAAAACCAAAACAACTTAAGGAAGGAAGAGTTCATTTTGGCTCTCAGTTTGAAGGGATACAGTCCATCATAGTGGGGAAGGCATGAAGGCAGGGATATATTGCATCCACAGTAAAGAAGTAGAGATGAATGCTCGTGCTCAGCTTGCTACCTCTTTCTACAGTCCAAGAACCTAGTCCATGCGATGGTACCACTCACATTCAGGGTGAGTTCTTTTTACCTCTTTGGAAATTAGCTCACAGACACTCCCAGGTGTGTCTCCTTGGTGTTTCTAGATCTAGTCAAATTGACAATGATGATTAACTATCACAGAGGTGTAGCGTTAGCTCCGACTAGCAGAGATGGGAGGATGGTACTAACATGTATGAGCATCAGTGACATTGGGAGACATTCACAATGGGGCCCACTCTGAACCTGGCACTAGGGAGGAGATAGCTGAAAGTTTGATTTGGAGCTCAGAGAAGATGCTAACATGCAAGGCACAGTAAACAATTTACAAGACTTAGTGGAGGTTCATGGGGAGATTGAGAAGCTGAAAGCCTGAGAAGGACTACAGATCTCAGGACTGCTTAGCATCAGAAACATACAAAAATAATCTGGGCTGGAGAGATGGCTTAGTGGTTAAGGTGCTTGCCTTTGAAGCCTAAGGACCCCAGTTTGATTCTCCAGGATCCACGTAAGCCAGATGCACATGGTGGCACATGCGTCTGGAGTTAATTTGTAGTGGCTAGAGGCCCTGGTGCACCCATTCTCTTTGTCTCTCTCCTTGCCCCCGACTCTTTCAAATAAATAAATAAAATATACTTAAATAAAATCTTTTGAGGGCAGACAAGCCAATGCATGACAGGTATCTGAGAAAGGATCAGCACAATCAGACTTAGATTGAGAGGAGATTACTTAGAAAATGTTCTTGGGATCAAGCAAAGTTGTTAAAATTAACCTGTTAATGTTCTTCAGTGTAGAGAGGGTGATACTGTTTCTTTTCTAGACAAGCTTTATATTTGTGTAGCAGAAAAAATAAAGTGTTTCTTTTGGGGAGGGGGTTACTTCTATTTCTGTAACTGTGTGGATTTCTAAGTTATTTCCTTAGAGAAAATGCAAATTCTGAAGTAAATGTCTAATTTACTAGACATAGTCTTCTATGGAATATTACAAAATATATTGGTTTATTTCAAAGTAGCCAAAGCTATTATGTTCTTCACTTGCTTTGCTCCAAACTGAAACAGTGTTCTTCAGTGCAATGGTAAGAGGCTTTCTTCCCTCCCTTTCTCCTTCTCTCTTCTTCCCTCCCTTTGTGCTGGGTGTTGACCCAGAGCATTGTGAACACTAGGCAAGTACTTTACCATTAAGCCACACCCCTAGCCCTGTTCTTAGATGTAGAACCTTTTCACTACTGGGGGAAAATCCCAGGCTCAGCAACTAATCTATTTGGAAGAAATACATGGTTTTGTAGCTGAAGAAGCATCAGTCAGCCGGGAGTGGTGGTGCATGCCTTTGGTCCCAGCACTTGGAGACAGAGTAGGAGGATTGCTGTGAGTTCGAGGCCACCCTGAGAGTACATAGTGAGTTCCAAGTCAGCCTGGGCTAAAGTGAGACCCTACCTTGAAAAACCAAAAAGAAAAAAAAAAAAAAAGAAGCATTGGTTCAGAGAGAGATTATGATTTTCTAAAAGTTGCATAGTGTCGATGGACAGAAAGTTGTGATTCTAATCCAGTGTGTTTATTATAATAATCTCTCTCTCTCTCAAATATGCATATATATATATATTTGTAAGCAGGTCAACAGAGACAGTGAAAGAAGGAGGGAATGAGGGAGGGAGGAATGGAGAAACAGAAAGAGACATGGAAAGCGAGAAAATGGGCTCATCACGACCTCTTGTCACTGTAGACTCCAGATGCATGTGCCGCTTTGTGCATCTTGAGAGTTGAACCCGGGCTGGCAGGCTTTGCAAGCTAGCACCTTTAACTGATGAACCGTACCACCCCCAATCCCAAGCCCTGCTGTAGTAGTTTTTGTTTTGTTTTGGCTTTGAGGATTTCAAAGATACTAGACAGGATAGCCTGTCTGTTTTGTAAAGTGAGGATAGAACTTATAACTATTTGTGTTAACTTAGCACCCAAATGGAAATAAGTTCTGTCTTTCCAACAAGCTGCTATTTATGAACAAAAATGCTGATGTTATGTTTTAAAGGGTTGTTCAAGGAACTAATGCTATTGAGAGAACTTGAGGTTTTCACAAGTAAAGTACACAGAGTCTCAGAAGAATAAGTGAATGACTTAGACAAAGATAGAAAGTATTAGTGGGAAAACATGAGAGAAACAAATTGGACAGGATGAGACTTTCATCCATAGTTTTATTTATTGGAAGCAGTTAGAACTGGGATAGCTGAATCTCAGCAAAGAGCTGCCTGTTCCCAGCCTGTCAATCATCAGGGTGCTTTTAACCAGTGCTGTTTCTTAGAGTTTACTGCAGAGCAATTGAGCCCTGATTTCTGAGGGTAGGGCTCCAGGTATCATTATTATTTAAAAGCTCCCTGGATAACAAACATTAGCCACAGTTGGAAATCCATTATAGCTATACATACTTGTATACATGTAGAATTTCAGATAACTGCCCTGGAATTACATTGCAGAGATAAATAGGTGTGTTAACAAGCTCAACAGACTGCTTTTTTTTTTTTTTTTTTTTTAATGTGAGAGTGAGTGACAGAAAGAAAGAAAGAAAGAAAGAGAGAGGATAATTGGCATGCCAGGGCCTCCAGCCACTGCAACCAAACTCCAGACATGTGTGTCATCTTGTGTGCATGTGCGACCTTGCGAGCTTACATCACTGTATATCTGGCTTATGTGGGACCTGGAGAGTCAAACATCAGTCCTTAAGCTTTGCAGGCAAGCACCTTAACTGTTAAGCCATCTCTCCAGCCCATTAAATACCATTATTATTGGTATTGTCAGTCAAGTGTGGGCATTATTATACTGATTTTATTTTTATGTATTTTAAAGAATATTTTATTTATTAGAAAAAGACAGAGAATGAGTGTGCCAGGGCCTTCAGCTAAAGGGACTCCACCTTATGAATCTGGCTTATGTGGGTACTGGAGAATCAAACATGGGTCCTTAGGCTTTGCAGGCAAGCCTTAACTGCTAAACCATCTTTCCAGGCCTTTATTTAATTTAATTAATTAATTTATTTTGGTTTTTCAAGGTAGGGTCTCACTCTAACCCAGGCTGACCTGGAATTCACTCTTTAGTCTCAAGGTGGCCTGGAATTCACAGTGATTTTCCTACCTCTGCCTCCTGAGTGCTGGGATTAAAGGCATGTGCCACCACACCTGGCTTGATTTTATTTTTTAAATTTGTATTATACACACACACACACACACACACACACACACACACACATATGTATAGATATAGTGCAGATCTATGTGTATGTCTATATTTATACCTAGCTATTATTTCATTTAACTTGTGATTTGCTCATTCCTTGGGTAGGATTTTTTAAAATGTCCCACTGAATATACTATATCAATATAGACCTACTTTTTAGGGCTGAGGCCAAAGTTGTCCAGACCTGGAACAGACACACTGCGTCTGTCAGCAATGCTTATGGACAGGTTCTCAGCAAACACTACTGTTCGCAAAGACGACTTTGGAGTATAGGTGGCCTCAGCTGCATCTCCTTATCTCTGAATCCATCAGTTCAGGTTTGGATAGACTCAGGACCTCAGTGTAATATGGCAAATATGCTCACTTCTGACCCATCCCCCTAGATGACAAAATACAAAGAGGGATTCATGGGAAAGACATTTGTAACATGAAGGCCCATGTTAATACTGAGATCTCCAAAAATGCCTGCGTGTCCTCTTCCCATTAGGAATTCCAGGGTACCCTGGTTTGATGGTGCAGTGCGAAGGGTGTCAGCACTGGAGCTTAAAGATCTGAGTTAGAATTTTCACTTTGGTCTCTTCAATAGCTGTGGGGTCCCTGGGGCTAGCAACATCTCAGAGCCTCAGTTTCCCTATCTATAAAAAGGGAGACAGCAGGAACAACTACTTAAAGTAAGATCATGAGATTGAAAATAAATAGATGATAAATTAAAAATAATAGAAATATCAAGTGGGAGGCATTTGATAATCACTGTGCATGGTGGTTTGATCCTTGAGAGAGCATTCCTAGTTTGGTTTTTTGGCTGATGTTACAGTGGAAAGAGTTGAGGCATTGCAGTATGATTAAGTATTATAGAACATGGCTGTAAATTTTTCCTTTTGAAAGTCATCACGGTGTGTGTGTGTCTGTGTGTGTTTGTGCTTCACACCTGCTATCCCCAGTACTCTAGCTCACACCATCTTTTTGGAAAGAAGTCTCTCTACCTAGTATATATGGGTGTCATATATGCCGTTGCTCCATAATACAAGGATCAGCCTCAGGGATCTGCTTACTATATTCAAGGTCTTATAAAGCAAAGCCCAATGAGAGGAAATAAGTTGATTGTTCCCTCAAATTAAAAGTAGACAAGACAAAAAATATCAAAAAAATAAAAAGCCAAGCATGGTGGCTCATACCTGTAATCCCAGTATTTGGAAGTCTGGGGTAGGAGGATTGCCATGAGTTCTCAGCCAGCCTGGGCTACAGAGTGAACTCCAGGTCAGCCTGAACTAAAATGAGATCCCACCTCAAAAAAAAAAAAAAAAAAAAATTCAAAAGTGGGCATGAGGCCATCTGTGGTCTTTAAGGCCAACCAAAATTATTTAACAAAGAATTCTAAACTCGGCATTTTGCATACTAGACTTAGTGCTAATCTAAACATAAATACTATTTTTTCTTTCCTTATCAAATGAAGAACAGTTCTGAAAGCTCTTGATCCAGGCTGCCCTTGAGAGAGGACTAGGATCTATCTTTCCTAGGGAGATTGCACACTAGCTTTTGTAAAATCAAAAAAAATTTTTTTTTTTTTTTTTGGTTTTTTGAGGTAGGGTCTCACTCTGGTCCAGGCTGACCTGGAATTAACTCTGTAGTCTCAGGGTGGCCTTGAACTCACGGTGATCCTCCTACCTCTGCCTCCCGAGTGCTGGGATTAAAGGCGTGCGCCACCACGCCCGGTTGTAAAATCAAATTTGAAAGGGAGGACAAGAATAGGTCCAGAGTCATATGGCTGAACTAGGACTCCTGTCAGGATGCCAGGAGGGTGGTTCAGAACATATGGCTGATGTTCAGTATGGTAGTAGCATGTAGCAGTGCATTAGTTATGATTACCATTGTATTGGGCTTTTACTGCATACCAGAGAGCAATTTCTGTATTTGATATATTCTCACAACCACCCTTTTAGATATTATTATCATGGGACTATAGAGGTTGAGTTTTTCAAATTCACACAGCTACACCATTCAGTCTCTGGACATTCAGAGTCCAGAGTGCTAAGCAATTACACCATGCCATGGAGCCTTACTTTTCAGTATGTTGGCTCTATTCACTTATTCAGTCTGTGTTTATTGATCATCTACAGCATATCAAGCTTTGTTGAGACCTGGGAATAAGCAATGATCAAAGCAGACACCGTTCCTTCTCTAATGACATTATAAATACAGATATTGACATCTGTCCAAGAGTGATTAATGCTATCAAGGGAACTAAAGTCGGAAAGGAGGAGAGAGATGCAATGTTCAGGGTAAAGGATGTTGTTTCACTGCTGTGCCACCGAGTTATGCCCTCAGCCCCCTTACAGGCCATATTTTATACATGGGTAGAAGAAAGGCTTGCTGGTGAGATCTTGGCTCTAGAATAACCTGAGGGCGGGGCAGAGTCCATAATACCTATGTGCCTAAGAGTAAGGGCTAAGGCCACATTCTCTTTCTTATCTGCTTGTCCTGGAAATTGTCTGTCTCAATAATTCAATGTAGAACTAGGGGAAAATCACCAGGGTAATTGTATGTGAACAATTATCAGACAAGCTAGGAATTTTGGGGCTGGAGGGAATGTTTGCTTCAGTTGATTGATATGATATTGGGATAAAAATGTTCACATGTAGTTTTCCATATGTCTGACTTCTGTAGCAGGAGGAACTTGGTAAGGTGGATGGGGGGATGGATACAGATTAAGGAACATGCTGATGGTGGCTCACACACATTATCTGAGAAGAAGCAGGTGATGTGATGGGTCAGCCTGGGACCCGGCTCCCTTTCTCTGTGGTTCCAAATGCTGGAATATGGGCTACAGTTGTGTGTTCATCTGCACCAAGTCCCCACTACACAGTAGAAGAGATTTCAAAATAGAAAAGATTCAGAGCAGATTGTAGAGTCAGGCTTCTGAGTTCACATCCCAACCTTTCAAGTTGTGCAGATTATCTAACCTGCTGTTTCCTCTTTTGTAAAATAAGGATGTTCAAGAACGAGACTTAAATGTGCTGGTTTTGAGGAGTGCCTAGAACAGTGCCTGACAGCATAGTAAGCATTATGTCCTTGTTCGATTGAAAACTGGTTGGCCATGTAGGGCTACAAAGAAAGCAGCAAGGGCAGTTTGTACCTGGGCAGCCAAGTGCTTTGTCACATAAAACTCAGGAGTAGTGTTGCTATTGAAAGGAAACAAGGAAGAATGACACAGGAGGGTAGGAGCATATGATGTTCACCCAACCTAACACACATGCTACAGCAAAACGGTACCACTGCTAACACACAGCTGGACCCTCCAGTGTGGGACACCAGGCATCAGCAGTAACTATCCTGGGCAAACTGGTATGTCTGGTTCCATTATCTAGGGATGTCAGTCGGAAGGTCCACCAGAAATCATGTAATTGCTCTTCTTTACAAAATCTGCACTAAAAAGACTTAAATTATGAGAAGTTGGCTTCTAGTGTCCAAGGTGAGTAGAAGGGTACACCAGGTGCCTTCTCTTCAGTGGGAACTAAGCACCTGACCAAAAGTATCTTGTGGAAGGAAAGGGCTTATTTTTGGCTATAGTCTCAAGGGGGAAGTTTCTTCTTGGTGGAGAAAGCATGGCAGGAGCAGACAGCCAAGTGTCACATCTTTTTTACCAGCAGGGAGGAAGGAGAAAGAGCTTACTGAGCTCTCACAAGTAAGGCTGAGCTATGATACTTCAAGGCCCCTTGAAACATACCTCCTCCATCAAAGCTCTACCTCCCAAAGGCTCCAAAGCTGGGAATTAAGCATGAGGCTTAATCACAAACACATGAGGCTGTGTGAGACATTCCATATTGAAACTTACACCAGTACTATTTGGAAGGAATGTTACCTATTTTGTTTATTTGTTTTCTTGCTTAATTTTGGGATAGAGTTTCTCCATGTAGCCCTGGCTGACCTTGAACTTGTGTTGACCCTCCTGCTGCTGTCTCCTGAGCATTGGGATTAAAGGCATGTGCCACTATGACCAGTTCTAAGTATTCCATTCAAATAATACCACAAACTACTTGGCCTTTTAGAAAAGTATGTAGATCAACAAAAGAAATGTTGGTTAAAAGTCAACATGCACAGGCTGGAGAGATGGCTTAGCAGTTAAGGTGCTTGCCTGCAAAGCCAAAGGATCCTGGTTTGATTCTCCAGGACCCACATAAGCCAGATGCAAAAGAGGGCACATGAGTCTGGAGTTCATTTGCAGTGGCTAGAGGCCCAGGCCTGCCTATTCTCTCTCTCTCTGCCTCTTTCTCTCTCTCAAAATAATAAATAAATATTGTTTTAAAGTGGACATGCAAATCACTATTGATAAGACATTCCTAGAACCCAGCCTCTGCTAGCTGTATAGGAGAGATTCAGAAAGGCACCCCTTTAATCCCAGAACTTGGGAGGCAGAGGTATGAGGATCACCAAGAGTTTGAGGACAGCTTGGGGCTATAGAGTGATTTCCTGGAGGTCCAAGTCAACCTGGACTAGAATGAAACCCTGCCTCAACTCCCCGCTACCAAAAAAAAAAAAAAAAAAAAAAGGCATGCCACATTTCTGGTGGAAAATAGTCTCTGTTGGTTGGCAATTTGTATTCAAAGAGACACTTGTATTTTGATCCTCAAAACCAAACACTTCCCAGATGTGAGTATCTCTGTTTCATTCCTATCTTATAGTTTTCTTTGGTGTTGTTAAGTGGGTTCCTATTAGACTTCAGGATCTACTGTTTGCCAAGTTATTCTGTAATGGCCTTAGAAGCTAAAGAAAAATTAGCCTTGCTCTGGGACTTGGAGGGAGAAGAGCCTTCACTAAGTAATAAATAACCTGCCCAGGTTGGAAAGGGAAGTGACCACCTACAGTGTGAATCAGAGACAGAATTCACAAGCTTCTGCAAGGAACTTAATCCGGACTGCATTTTCGTTTTCTTTTCTTTCTTTCTGTTTTAAACAGAACTATAAGTCTTGGCAGATAAAGCAAACAAATAAGAAATGATTATGAATTCCAGGCCCTAACATCATAGGAAAATGTAAAGAAAGAAAATCAGCATTGGGTTGATAAGAGGAGAAATCATAGCCAACTGTAAAAATCCATCTGCCCCTTACTCATCCTGCTCCAAATAGACCCATGCATTTCAGCAAATGGTAAATAATGCTTAAAATGGCAGAAGCTAGAGTTGGGAAAATAAGAACCAGGTGTTGGAAGAAGGAAAATCAAAGAGAGCATACATTTTCCGTCAACAATTCCCATCATAAATCGTAGCAGTGCCACCATCACGACCTGGGGCCCGCAGGGAAGAGACTGTTGTAAAAATGATAAATCAGAATCACTACACACCAGGTCTTGATAAAACAAAGAAAGTTGATTCCAGGGTCTGATATATATCTATAATCACAGAGAAGCAGAGCTTGATCAGCAAACAGCCAAATGTGAGGAAGTACAAAGTTCAAAATCTGGTGGCTGCTTAATATTCCAACCCAGCTGAACATTGGATAATACAGTGGAAATTGATGACTCAATGGGATCTGGCTATACTACAAATTTGTTCCTAAGAACAGGACAATATATATGCCAGCCTGTTCATCACATTTTTATGTATTCTTCACATCTAGAAACAAAAGAGAATATACTGTCTTTTCTACCTTTATAAAATAGGGTTAGCTCATTTTCTCAGGTTTTTTTGCTCTTTCAAAAAGCAAAAATCCACCACTCCCTTTAAGAAAAATGTCCACGTGTAAAATTGAACCTGTACATTACTTAAATCACTGGCCTAATTTCACTTATGGGTTCAGGTGGGGGAGGAAAGGAGCAGGTGGAGGGTGACTGTGCCTGAGGTGAAACAACCTCAGCGATTGTGATTCTCACTGGGGCCCTGGTCTAGATGCTCTCGGGGACTCTCAGGAACCACTTATAAGACAGCAAGTTTTCCAAGGGGCCAGAGGGGATTCTTGTCTAGGGAGTTCTGAAGGTCTGGACCACAAAGGTTTAGACAAAGCGCTTCCCAAATAAAGTCTTCTAACTCCAATGAGTCCATGGCCCTGAGTACAAAAAGAAGCCTGATGGTGGGTCCTTGGCCTTCTGTTCTAGCTGGATTTTCTTGTAAATTATGGGTGGAGATTTAGCCAGGGTCTTCTCTCTCACTGTTCTCATGATCTGAATGTCTGGCTCCAGAGTGCGCAGTGGGACTCTGGAGAAGCCGCATTAGCATCAGCCTCAGCCTCACTTGAGGGAAAACCTGTTAGGAATGCAGACTCTCAGGCTCCAGTCTTACTTAGCTAGAAAGGGAGGCTCAGTCAATTCAGAAAGCTGTGTTTTGGTGAGATTTCATTATATGAATGCTTAAGAGCCCTGGCCTAGTCATTATTTAGGACTTCAATATAATCCCCAAACTAAGCTTGTGGTGTCAGTTGTACAGTAACACTTGGGTTTAGAGGTACAATCTTACTTTCAGATTAAAAAAAATATTAAATTCAGAATTTCAGGGACTTGCTTAAGAGCATGCAGCCAATTGAGGACTGAGTCAGGATTGTCAAACTAGATCTTTCTGACCAGAGATTTCTTACTACTCTACCATGTTGACTCTTAGTGGCTCCACATCTGCTCTTGATTGACACAAGGAGTCAGCAGTTCCTGTGTGTGTGTGTGTGTGTGTGTGTGTGTGTCTTTTTTGTGTGCATTTATGCATATTTGTATGCATATAGATACTTGTGGAGACCAGAGATTAATATTGGGTGTCTGCCTCCATTGCTTTTTACCTTAGTTATTGAGTTGGCATCTCTCACTTGAACCCAGAACTCACTGACTTAGCTAGTCTATCCAGCCAGCTTGTCCTGGGAATACTCTGTGACTACCCTCAGAGCCCTGAGGTGCTGGGGATCCAAACCTAGGTATTCATGCTTGTGCTTAATGTCACTGACCTTCATTGATTGAACCATCTCCCCAAGGCTCCAGTTGGTTTTTTACTGTCTTTAGAATTAATGCCCTCCTCAAGCAATAGACTAATAAATATGTTTGCTAGGCTGTATGGCTATACAAGATTTAATTCCGTGTTAATCAACAATTTTAATCTATGTGGAAGGGTTGAATTTCATAAACATTCATTAGTACTTCCCAAGAAGGTCAAGTTACACAGAAATAAAGCATAACGAAAGTAGAGCAGTAGAAGGTCTTGTACCAACAGTCAGGAGACTTGTGACCATGTCTTTGTATTTAGTGGCTATGTGACTTAAGCCATTTGATTTTTCTGAAGCTCAGTAGTTTTCCATCTGTAAGGTTATTATTAATATAATGAAAAGTCAAGGATTGAAGATGTTATCTACTATCCTTAAATGAAGATTCTCTGGTTTAGTGTTTTTTAAAAAAAAATTTAATTAATTTAATTTATTTGAGAGAGAGAGAGAGAGAGACAGAGAGAGAAAGAAAGACGCAGATAGAGAGAGACTAGGCATGTCAGGGCCTCTAGCTGCTGCAAACAAACTCCAGATACACGTGTCACCTTGAGCATCTGGCTTACTTGGGTCCTGAGGAGTTGAACCTGGGTCCTTTGACTTTGCAGGCAAATGCCTTAACTGCTAAGCTATCTCTCTAGCTTGTTTGTTTGTTTGTTTTTTTAATGCTGGGGAGATGAGGAACTTCATGGGACCATCATGTAAATGTCTTTAGCAGACAAATCAAGTGTACTCAGGCAGTAACAACCCTCCTAAATGATGATGAAAGTTGGGATTATGTGTGATTGGGAGACAGAGGCTGTGAAAAGCTGTCAGTTTTATGGGTGGTGGTAGTGGACACATCACCATGTCAGGCCAGGGGCAGCAGCTCCAGAAAGAGGCTGGTGATCTGGAATGAAACTCAGAAGAGAAAATAGGAGGAAGGATTGAGGCAATTGGAAGTGTTCACATGTGCCAACCTGCAAGGGAGACAAGGTCATCATGGGACATTTCCACATCTTTTCAGTATAGGAAAACCATGACTCTCTGGATTTAAAAATCATTGTTTTTTTTTCCTGTTTCAGCAACTGGTAGATATTTTTATTCTTGAAAAATATGAGGCCAGGCACAGTGGTGCACGCCTTTAATCCCAGCACTTTGGAGGCAGAGATAGAAGGATCGCCGTGAGTTTGGGGCCACCCTGAGACTATGTAGTGAATTCTAGATCTGCCTGATCTAGAGTGAGACCCTACCTCAAAATCCCTTCCAAAAAATTATGTATGTGTAATGTTCTGGACTAAGCGTTTTTATACATCATAACATTTAATCCTTAGAATTATTCTGGTATTTTGGTATCTCAAATTGAGTACCATTTATCTTAAATATTTGAACCAGGAAAGGTTTTGGTTTGGGCAATATTTGTATATAAATAATAGGATATTTTGAGGATGAGAACCAAGTTTAAACACAATTATATTCCATCCATATCTTTTTTTATATAGTCTCAAGGTAGTTTTTCAAAAGCATGTGTGTATACACATGTTTGAATGTGTATGTTATGCTTTATAGTAATGTAGAGGTCAGAGGACATCCTGGGTGCTAGGGTGTTGTTTCTTAGGGATGCAGATCATCTTTTTCTTTTCTTCTCTCTTTCTTTTCTGTTTTCTTTTTTTTGGGAAAGAAGCTCATTGGACTGGAGCTTGCCAATTAGGGTAGACTGACTGGCCACCTGTCTCTGTTTCCCCAGTGCTGGGATTATAAACATATCTCCATACCTGTTTTTTTTTTTTCTCTTAAACTTTTTTTTAATGTGGGTTCTGGGGATGGAACTAAGTGCAGAGCAAGCACTTCACCAACTGGCCAATCTCCCCAGCCCCAGAATGCTTTAAATACTTGTGCACATGAAACTTTGTTTCACTGGTGTTTGGGGTTTTTTGGACTGGAGGGATTGCTTAGTGGTTGAGGCGTTTGCCTGCAAAGCCAAAGGACCCTGGTTTGATTCCTCAGGACCCACATTAGCCAGTGGCTGGAGGCCCTGGCATGTCCATTCTCTCTCTCTCTCCCCCTCTTTCTCTGTCAAATAAATAAATAAATAAAAATAAAATATTAAAAAAGTTTGGGGCATGACCTAAAACCCATTACTTGTTAAAGATGGGAGTTCCAAGGCATTATTCTGGTTCCAAAGAACTGGAATCTGGGAGTGAAGTCCAGGAATTTGCATTTCAAAATCCATTCTCAAGTGATTCTTATGAACATGAAAGTTTGTGAACCATTGCTTTGCCTTTAGACGTGTTGTATTCCTTTTCTAAGTCCCTTTCCTTCCTTCATTTTCACTCCCTCTGCTTTTTGCACCATAAGGGAATCTTTTGAAGCTATCCCAAATGCTGCCTCCTTTGTGCAATTTTCTCCACTCTTTCAGGATTAGAAATCCTCACTTTTATTCCTACTAGTTTGTTTCTGCTTGATAAAACATTTAAAAAAAACATTTTTTGAGGCAAGTCCAACAGAGAGATTTTTTTTTTTTTTTTGTGAGAGAGAGAGAGAGAACATTGGTGTGCCAGGGCCTTCAGCCACTGTAATAGAACTCCAGATGCATGTACCACCTTATGCCCTTGCATCACCTTGTGCATCTGGCTTACACGGTACCTGGAGAGTTGAACATGGGTCCATAGGCTTCACAGGCAAGTGCCTTAATGGTAAGCCATCTCGGTAGCCCACCTTTGTTATTTTTGTGTGGGGCTTAAAATATATTTGTCCTTCTCTCTACCTAGGGTTCTGTAAGCTTGGGGATCATGTGCTATTTATTTTTATTCTTTCCAGTGTTCATCACAATTCCTGAGATTAGGGAGCATCCAGCAAATGGTTGCTTGTAGGAAGTTAAAGATGAGGTGAGCCACTCTCATATTGGGTGGTGGGCAGACATAAAGGCAGGGTTTATTCATGAACTGGAGGGCATGATTCTAAATGCTGTTATAATGGGGCAAAGTTAGCATTCACCTATTATTATTTCAAATGGGAAAAAAATCACCAAATTATTTTCATGAATGCATCTTGCTCTAGAAGGAGAAAGGAAAGTTAATCAAATATTAGTACAAGGATCAGAAGCATTATTATCCCATTGCTGTTCATGCCTGAGAGCTTTTAAAGAAAGGTCTTCTGGGTTTTAGCCAAGGCTGCACAGTTGTGGGGTCCTGATGTGAGTGTCTCTATGCATTGGGAGTCCATGAGACAAGTCTCTTTGATTCTGCAGAGACTCCATCCTTTGATTGGGAGGAGGGGACCCAGCAGCTGAAATGATGTCTGGATTGGAGAAATACCAACCAATGTTTTTGAAAAACTACTTTTAATTTTTACTCAATCACTTCATTTTCCAGAACCTTTGTTTTTTGTTATAGTTGTCACATTATAAATTCTCCTACAGCAGCTTAGGTGGAGAAAAGAAAGTAAGGTTTGAGGTTTCTTAGGTGGTTTTTTTTTTTGTTTGTTTGTTTACTGGAAACCATTAACAAAAGAGACTATTAAAGATTATTTGTTGTTTCAGTTCTGTTTCTACAACAAAGGTCAGCTGGACCAGGAAAGACCATTGCATTTCCACTCCCAGATAGTTTCTTTCTTGTCCTTGCTTACCAACATATGTTTTAAGACTTCTCAGGGAGGTTGTTTCTGTTTAAGAACATCATCTCTGGAAATTCTTAAATACAAACCAGTTCTTTGAAATTTTGATACGTCTGAAATTTTGATAAAGTTCACTTCGTAATATTAAGAGTGTTTCAAATGCCTTCATAGCCACTTGGCCATCTGTAAATGAAGTTCGGTGAAGAAAATGGCATAAGGAAGCTGTTTCGGGTACTATTTCCTTTTTGTTTCATTCACATCATCAGATTTCAAGATGACAAATATGGAAAGAGTGTGAGAACACTTCTTTTAAAAAATATTATATTTTCAAACTTGGATCCAAGTTCAAACACTCAATTTAAAGGGGACTTATGATTCAACTGTGAGTTATTTATTGTCTTTGTCAATTTCCAGAATTTAAATTTATGCTGGGAAAAAGCAAATTCAAGGCTACATTTGATCAACAATGAAGTACATTCTTCTCTCTGATTTACTTAAGTCTTCAGGTTGAGGCACTTAAAATCTGTGTTGGAGACGATGGGATCCAGTTGTGGGTAGGCGGGCATACTGGAATCTCAGGTTATTGCTGCACACCCATGTTCTCTCTTGGATATATGTTTGATCACTGGTTGCATTTATACTGCTTACAGTAGAAGTGATATCAATTTATGGCTCAAAATGTGCCTGACTTAATCAAATGGTGAACATTCCATTGTTTCAGTTTTGGGGGTCATGTCTGAAGGGGTATGGTACAGAAAAAATAGATCACTGTTCAAAAGGAGAATGTCTGTTCTTCTTAGGCAGCAGATACCAAGTCAGCATATTACGGTACATCCAGCTTCAGAGTGCCAAGACAACCGTTTGTTGCAGCCACGACAAAGCCACCCCACCCCATTGGTGTACACACACCTAAGTATGCCCACAGTGCACTTCAGATGGATAGGCAGGCCCGTAGATAGACATCATAAGTTAGAAAAATTTCCCTAAAGGAGAGGGCTTGCAAGGTCTGGATAGGAGAAGTCTGAGAGGGTAAAGAGCTTGCTCTGCAAGCATGAGGACCTGAGTTTGAGCCCCTAGGGCCCACATAAAGCCAAATGTAGCAGGGCACATCTGTAATCCCAGTGCTTCTACAGTGAGATAGGAGGCAGAGACAGCAGGATCTCTAGAACTTTTGGGTTAGCTTAACCTGGTGTACACATCAGAGAATAAGAAAAGATCCTGCCTCAAACAAGGACACTGTTGTATGTATACACCACACACGCATATTTGTGTGTGCACACACACAGAGCAGACATCACACATGCACATATACAAAGATTCACAAAGAAGAAAGGGCTTATGCCACAGTTGTAGAAGCTGTGACCCAGGGCCATGTTGTCCTTCCTTGTCTTGCCAGCCTCAATTTCTTTCCCAGTGCCAACAGCAATAGAGATTGCAAGGGAAGAGGGATGAGACAGAGGCTGTGAGTGTACAAGTCTGCGTGTGTGTCTCCATCAGGCTCCCAGAACTTTACTCAACCTCTGGCACAATGCAGCCTCTGTAGAAAAGATATTAGGAACAAAAAACAAACTTGAAGATTCAGGAGCAGGCAGCCAGAATTATTAAGAAAAACATTCAGATGATGCCATTAAAAACATATGGGGATTGTAGAAAGCCCTGAAAAGAAAATGTTTAATTATGCGTCGTATGCAAAAGCCATCACGTTTAGATTAATATGAAGACTGAAACTGCGTGGGGCTTAAGTAGTCCACAGTGATGCATCAATCTCTTTACCCCTTTAAAAATAATGTTTTTCTTTCACTGATGACAAATACCTTTCGTACTGTTAGATCAGGCTGCTGTGGTGATACATGGAGTTTAATGAAGTCCAAGGTCACTGACAAAGTTTCCAAATTAGCTTTTCAAGGTCCTTGAATTAGATTTTCTTTCTTTCCTTTTCTTGGCTTCCTTTCTCTCTGCACAGATACCTCCCTGCCCGTCCCCCACCCTTCTCCAACACACAAAGGGTGACTATGCTGGTGGCCAGTCTGTGAGCCTGAAAGGTTCTTAGAAAATCCCATTTTGAGAAGGCTTCTTGTTTTAAGACACTCTTGAGTCACTCTTTGCCTTCCTTCCTTCCTGCCTTCTTTCTTTTTCTTTTTTCTTTTATAATTTATTTGAGAGCAAGAGTGAGAGTGAGAGCAAGAAAGAGAGAATGGGCACACCAGGGCTTCCAGCCACGGCAAACGAACTCCAGATGCATGTGCCACCTTGTGCACCTGGCTTACGTGGGTACTGGGAATTCAAGCCTTGGACGGGGGTCCTTAGGCTTCACAGGCAAGTGCTTAACCGCTAAGCCATCTCTCCAGCCCATTCTTTCTTTTTCTTTTGAGGCAGGATCTCACTCTAGCTCAGGCTGGCCTAGAACTCACTCTGTATAGCCCCTCCTGCCTTCGAAATCACAGCAATTTCCGACCTCAGCCTCCCCCTGTACTGGGATTAAAGGCATGTACCACCTCACCCGGTTTAACTTTTAAGTGTTAATAGTTGCAGAGATTTTGATTTTCATTCTCAGTCACTCGTGTTAAAAGCCTGAAGAAATATGGAGCTCTGGTCCCTTTTCCATAAATATAGAAACTATTTCTTTCATCTGAGTGTGTTGTATTTTTAGATCACTGTAGTTTCCTTTAGTCTTTGTAAATACATAAGGCTAGGATTTTGTATAGCTTTGCATGTGTGTAAGGAGTCACAGTGAAGGGAAAAACTCAAACTTGGTCGTAAAAGTGCTTCTCTATAAGTACTGGACCCATTGTGTGGAAATATGGCAAATTTGCAAGAAGGAATTAATGCTTATTAATTGAATAATGAGATCACCTTGTATTTATAGAAATTGACATATTGGAAAGGCAGATGTGTGGATTCTCAAGTGTTCAAAAGAAACTCATGCACAGATTAAAAAAGAAGAATAAACATGAATGAAAATGAGATTCATGGTAAAACCAGCTTGTTTGAAATCTTTACTCATCTTAAGGAGGTCAGACTCTATACTGGTGGTGCTATTTCACTTCAGGGAATTTTATGGACTTAAGCACTTGGGGTTTTGATCCTCATTTATTGGGTCAGACCTCCTTAAGTAAACATGTGGCTTATGAATCAGTGGACAGATTTGTTACTCACACTTGAATGTGTCGGAACGTTTTCCTAAGTGTCAGTAGGGCTTACTGCAATAAAAATATAAAACTCCTCCTACGTCCTTAGTGCCTGTCATTTTTTATATTATGCATATGATTGAACATTACAAGTGGCCAAGCTGTTATTTGCAATAAGATGGCAGGCCCCAGGAAGCTGACTGGATCACCTACATGCCTGTCTGGAAACAGGCTCACCTACTGTCTTGTGTGGAAGGTCTTGGATTCAGGTACAATATGTGCACAGGACTGATTTTGAATCCAGTGTTCTGGGACTGTGGATGGAGTGCTTTCCTCTCAGGTATCTTCTGTGTGGGAAAACTTTACTGTTGCTGGTGAGCTGCCAGCTACTTTTCATAAAGAGCACCTGTTTCTGCGTCTACACAGGATATGTTGGATTTATGTAATACAATAGGATCAATTGAATTATGCATTTCCTTAAGTACAATGCTACCTGGACTTCCTTCTCTCCCTGATACATGCTCAATTTTTGGAAGCAAAGCAAAACAAAACAGCAACCCTGACTAGAGTTATCCTCAAGGTATTTCATTACTTCAATTTCTTCTAATATGCATTAAAAGCTGTGTACTTTCAGCATGAAAAAAATGACTGCTCTGAAGTCCCCACAGTCCTTATTATTTACAATGTTTCAAAGCACAGGAATTACCACAAAAGATTTACTCATCGAGCAGAGCATGTAAAATTTAAAATCAATAAAGTATATAAATTCTGCTTGTCTCCTTGAATTGATCCCTCACTCTAATAGCTCAATGCTATAATACCATATACTTTTTTATTTGTAATGTCATCACCAAGTGATAATCTCTGGACTTTCTTGTACCACTCAGGGACGGGTTAGGATTCCCAACAACAATATTCTTCACTAAGAGTTGGCTCAGGCTATTCTCATGCCTTTGTACAGCTTCTAATAATGAGTGAACAGATGAGTATTATTTGTTTGTATGATGTTAGAAACTCAAACATTTTCTTTCAGTGTGGGGAAATACCTTGAATATTTGATTTCATGAAAGAGTAAGAAAGATTTGAATTTGGAAAGTCTTAGCAGTGGTAGATTAAGCTTATGGTATATGTTATTTTTAAAAAAATCAAAATATATTTATTTCAGTTTTCTATAAATTTCTGACAATAGTTGCTCAGACCATAGCTTTGCTTGAAGCTAGAAAATGAGGCATGTACTACAAGGTGGCCAGTTTTGGAAAAGTGAAAATTTTGCCACCGACATACCATTTTTTTCTCTCCATGTGTATTCACCACAGTAAATTCCATCTTATTATAGAACTTGCCTGTGTTTTGCACAGTGAAATGGATTTCTCTATAATAGATTTAGAAGTAAAGATAAGTCTAAAATTAAAGCATGGGAGGTCAGTGAACAATTATCCTACCACTTACTCTTAAATTTGCCAGTTGTTTGCTTAGATCATAGTGGTATCTGGGGCCCAGTGCTGAAAGCCTCTAGCTGACCTTGGTTTCTGGAAATGCAAAATGTCAAACCCAGGCATGCCAGTGAAATCTAAACTTGCTTTCATTTCTTAATGGCACTCTGAGCCTGTGAAGCACACAGACAGATTACTGCTTACTTAGGCATGAAAACAGAAGAGTGGCCATGGTTGCACCAGGTATTTTTGCTGGCTGAACTGGGCCTTTCTAGCCAATCTCTTAAATTCTTCCTTGTCTTACATTTGTTTAGTTTGGTGATTGACAGAGCTCCCTACCAGATGCCAGAGGATCTTGATCTGAATCCCAGCTCTCTTTTCTTTGTAACTGGGAGCACTCTTTCACGCGGAGTCTGCGCTTGTAAAGTGGGGATTAAGGACCACGTCACAAGAAGTCACAGGAGAGCATAGTGCACTCTGCAGAAATCTTACACACATGAAAGATGTCAACGTCACACTT
This sequence comes from Jaculus jaculus, assembly GCF_020740685.1. NCBI lineage: Eukaryota > Metazoa > Chordata > Mammalia > Rodentia > Dipodidae > Jaculus > Jaculus jaculus. Next base: position 79,927,874 of record NC_059112.1, on the reverse strand, counting down.
CCAGACTATTCTCCAGCTAGGCAATGTTAGTTCTATGAGAGAAACCCCTCACTGATAAGGTAGCTGATTAAAATACAGTTATTATCCAATATAAAAAATATACTATTATATATATATACATATACTATATAAGCAGTATTAGCAGGTTATATAAACATACTAGTAAATTATATAACTATATGTATTGCACACACATATATATACATATATATAAATAATATAACATGAAATATAAAATATATCCCATGAAATACATTGGACAATTTGTTTAAAAAACCACTGATTTTCCTAAGAAGCAAATTTACATGGGTATCCTATATATTTTTGTTTGCCTATCTTGCAACCCTTTTAAGGAGTTCAGGTTGGAATTTTTATGGTTTATGTTGACATTACATAGGCGACAAGCACCCAAAAGCAGCTTGGAAGTGGATAGTCAAGGATTCTTACGGCTTTCAGTTGATGTTTAAGAGCTTCGCAGTGGGCTGGAGAGATGGCCCAGCAGTTAACCACACAGGCTTGCAAAGTCTGATGGCCCTGGTCCAATTCTCCACTACCAGTAAGGCCAAACGCACACACTGGTGCATGCATCTGGAGTTCCTTTGCAGTGGCAGGAGGCCCTGGGGCACCTACACTCAATCTCTCTCCCTCTCTTTCTCTCTCTCTCTCTCTCTCTCTCTTTTGTAAAGAACTTAGCATCACAGCAGCTGCCAGCATCTTGTCTTCCATCCTGCACATTTCCAGCATGGGCTCGAGTGTCTGATCTACAGAGTGCAAATCCAGCTGGGTCCTCCTTAATGTCTTGAAGCTCTTCCAGAGGGTTCATTTGCTGGTGCCTTACCTCTGGGATGCCGTCATGTCTTGGACAGACACAGACTCTTCTGGGGATTGGTCTCTCCCGTCCCCTTTCAGCAGAACCAGGTTGTGAAATCTGTTGAAAGGATGAAGCTTCCCTCAGAGGTCCCGCAATTGAGGACAGAGGCACTTTTCAAGACCCTTCACTGTTCTTTGCTTTCAGTACCCGGGCGTCTGTGTGGTCCTTGCTAATGGTTTTTCTTTTTTAATAGCTAGGTGTCTTTCTTGTTTCTGTATTTATTTATTTATTATTTATGTGTGAGGGGAAGAGAGAGGAAGAGAATGGGCATACTAAGATCTCTAGCCAGTGCAAATGAACTCTAGATGCATGTGCCACCTTGTGCATCTGCCTTTATGTGAGTACTGAGGAGTCAAACCTGGGACCTTTGGCTTTTCAGGCAAGCACCTTAAATGCTAAGCCATTTTTCTAGCTCCTTGCTGATGTTTTTGCCTGGTCCTGCCTGGGAGGGAAAATTGCTTTGGGATTCTTTTCTATTTAGTAATTTATCAAGTAACCAATTTTATTTGTTAATTTTGTATAACAATAAAAAATAAAAGAAGCTTAGCTCTACTTTAATTTTAAAGTGAAAACCATTAAAAGTTACCCATGATATTATGTGATACTTTTTTTTTTATTATTAGCAATGGGAAAGTCTTATAAACATTTCTAATCAGGACCCTCACCTCTTAAGTTTTCAAATGCTAAAGCTGCTGTGATTTTGGGGTCATTACAAGTATGCAAACATGTGGGGCAATTTGTATATACCAATGACTAATTTTATTCCCTATTTCACTGCATAACTGCTCCAATGTTTGTAGAAACTGGGGAGTTGACTCAGTGGGTAAAGTGCTTGCTGTGTAAGTGTGAGGATCTGGGTTCAATCTCTAGAATCCATATCAAGCCAGAAGTGGCGGCTCACATCTGTAATCCCAGTACGTGTCTAAGGTAAGATGGAAGGCAGAAACAGGAGAATATGCAGAAACTCATGGGCCAGCTAGCCTGGCATATACAGTGGTGAACAGCAAGAGATCCTGCATCAAAATGTAGAGTCAGGACCAACCAAGACCCAATGTTGTCCCCTGACGTCTACATGTGCACTGTGGCATGCACCTACCCACATGCATACACACACACACACACACACACACACACAGGCATATGGTTTTTTTTTTTTTCTCAAAAGCTAGGTGATTTTCCTGCTCTACACATCAGCAAAGGACTGACCATATTATCCAAGTCTTCTTTTCTATTTCTCCTGCCATGCTGGCTTAAGCGAATCATGTCTATACTTCATCCTGTTCCCACACACTTTTCTTTTGCATTGACATGTGTTCAGTCACATGCAATCTTTTCTAAATACCTGGGATCAAAATGATGGCCATCACAAGCAGATCCTAGACTGACATGGCTTGCTTTTCTGGGGGCACATATACATGCTGACTCTTACCTGGATAAGCCTACCATGCTTTGGAGCTGTAGGTTTGATGGATATAAACCACGACAGATAGGTACTTAGTCTACCATAATGTCAATACTCACACTGACATAGACTTGGAATTCTTAAGAACTCCATGTGCAGGGCAGTGCCCTGAATGACATGGGCCTTTGGTCCCTTCAGAAACCAGAACTTAATGTCAGAGACAGCAATGTCCCTCATTTTAGCACTGTATATACTTGGTAAATTTGGACTAGTTTGCTACAGGGAGCATGAAATGAAGCTATGTGACTAAATATGGCTGTAATTGTAACATCTATTTGCCCCTCCACATGGAAATTATAGAACATTGACTTGTGTATTGTGTGTCTTTAAAAAATATATTTTCTTTATTTATTTTTATTTGAGAGAGAGAGAAAGAGAGAGAGAGAGATTGAGAGTGGGCACATTAGGGCCTCTAGCCATTGCAAATGAACTCCAGACACATGTGCCACCTTGTGCATCTGGCTTTACATGTGTGGGTACTAGGGAATCCAACTCAGGTCCTTAGGCTCTGCAGAAAAGCACCTTAACTGCTAAGCCATCTCTCCAGGCCTGTTGTGTGTCTTTAAAGCAAATATATCCTTGGAAATGGACACCAAAATGTCCTTTCTCTGGGAGAAAAGATAATTATATTCAGGTCACAGGTCACAGAGAACATTTTCTTATTACCTTTTGAGAGACAAGGAAACCAAAATAGCCAAGAGACACACCCTGAGCAGAGAAGCTAACAGTGATACGTCAAGACCATTAGTGAGGAAGAGAAGTGTAAAGTTATGATGAGCCAGTCCTACTGGCTTTGACACTTCAGCCTTATGTCTGGGCCTTTGTGATCCACTTAACCTATCCAGCTGAAGTGGCCTCTGGGATCTCTATCTCATCATTCTACCTTCACTTGTCTTTACAGACTTGACCTCACTGCCTCTGACTGTCTCTAGTACTATATTGTAGTGATCAATAGTGTCCCTTTCATTTATTGAACTTCATCAATAGGCCACATCCTGTGTCTATGCATTGCTTTCACAGCAACCTAAAAAGCTAGGTGATTTTTATCTCTGCTTAGGAATTTTTCTACTTTTTTCACATTGTAAGATTGTTTTTGTTTAGATTAACATTTAAAGTATTTTTTTAGAAATATCAATGGGTAGACAATTGAGCAATACAACCCTTTTATTTTAATTTTGTCGAGGGAAGCCCAATAGACTGGCTTTTTTTTTTTACGTGAGGGAGTGAGAGCCAGAGTGCGCAAGAGAATTGTCGTGCCAGGGCCTCCAGCCTCTGCACTTGAACTCCAGATGTGTTGCACCATCTTGTGCGTATGTGCGACCTACCTTGCATGCTGTGCCACCATGTGTGTCTGGGTTATGTGGGACCTGGAGAGTCAAACATGGGTCCTTAGGATTCACAGGCAAGCACCTTAACCACTAAGCAATCTCTCCAGCCCAATATGACCTGCATTTCTTATTGACAACACAGAAGAAAGAGAAAATAACCAGCATGAGAAATAAGATAACTCCAAATATTTTTAATAAATAATGGTAATTCATGTTTAAAACAATGTTTATTTGTCAAGATGTGTTTATATTAATGACTGGGCTTGCTGATGTTAAAGCTTATCAAAGTAAGATTCATACTAACTTTTTATAGGACCATATAGCCCCTGTCTTCTTTTTTATTTTTATTTTTTTGTTGCATGTGTTATGGTGTGTGTATGGGTGTAAGTTTATTCTTGTGTGTGTGCATTCACATGTGTGCATGTTTGTAGAGGACAGAGGTAGACATTGGATGTTCTTCACAACTGCTGTCCCCTTATTTTTTTTTATTTTTATTTTTTGGTTTTTCAAGGTAGGGTCTCACTCTAGCCCAGGCTGACCTGGAATTCACTATGTAGTCTCAGGGTGGCCTTGAACTCATTGCAATCCACCTACCTCTGCCTCCCAGGTGCTGGGCTTAAAGGCGTGTGCAACCATGCCTGGCTATCCCCATATTTTTTTTTAGGAGAGGGTCTTTCACTGAGCCTGAGGCTCACCAATTCAACTAGACTAGGTAGTAGTAAGCTTCAAGAATCCTCCTGTTCTAGTTCCCCAGCTTACAATAGAGGCATTAGCTTCCACATCTGGCTTTTATGTGTGTTTTGGGTATTCAAACTCAGATCCTCTTGCTTGCATGACAAGCACTTTACCAACTTAACCACCTCCCTAGTCCTCCCTGACCTCTCTTCTGAGGCAATTCAAGCTTAGAAAAATTGTGGCTCAAGGAGGTAGTGGATAAAGGCCAGGTCCCCATTCCACTGTCCAGGAGGTCCAAATGGTTGGGAAGGGAATAGGACTGAGAAGATGAGTATATTGGGTTGAGATACTTGTATTTGTAAGGCAAAAATGCAGTTTAAACTTACTTCCACAGCAAATGTACTTGACAAGTTCAAGACATGTTTGGCTCCAGAGAAGCTGAGTTCAGGGATTCAGTGACATCATCGTGGCTCAGGTTCTCTTTCCATCTCTGCCCTTGGCTTTCTTCCACCTTGGTTGCATTGTCAGGCCATCTCTCTTCGTGTTGTCATTCTGGGAACCTCCTAGCTGCAACACAAGAGCTCTGCTGTTTCCGGGTGAGTTCTGTAGAGGTCCTGAGTGTCAGTTTTGGCCTGGCTTGGGTCCCACACCCAACATTGAACCATTTACAGTGGCCAAGAATGAAACGTTCTTACTGGCCAGGCCTAGGTTATGGGTTGTCTTTGGGAGTGTTGGTGAGGTGGGACCAAGTCAAACCCTACTGAACACTGGGGCTGTGAATGGGCAGGGTGGCTACTTCACTATTTCAAGGAAATGACTGCTGCTCTCAGAGCAGAATGGACATTGAGCTAGTAAAAGCCACAAGCACCCACTCCAGGGAGCAGTCGAAAACATGAGCAGGGGAGTCTTCCTGAGCGTCCTGTCCTGTCCTTCCCTTCCCTTCCCTTCCCTTCCCTTCCCTTCCCTTCCCTTCCCTTCCCTTCCCTTCCCTTCCCTTCCCTTCCCTTCCCTTCCCTTCCCTTCCCTTCCCTTCCCTTCCCTTCCCTTCCCTTCCCTTCCCTTCCCTTCCCTTCCCTTCCCTTCCCCTCCCTTCCCCTCCCTTCCCCTCCCTTCCCCTCCCTTCCCCTCCCTTCCCCTCCCTTCCCCTCCCTCCCTCTCCCTTCCTCTCCCTTCCCCTCCCTTCCCCTCCCTTCCCCTCCCTTCCCCTCCCTTCCCCTCCCTTCCCCTCCCTTCCCCTCCCTTCCCCTCCCTTCCCCTCCCTTCCCCTCCCCTCCCCTCCCCTCCCCTCCCCTCCCCTCCCCTCCCCTCCCCTCCCCTCCCCTCCCCTCCCCTCCCCTCCCCTCCCTTCCCTTTCTTTTCTTTTCTTTCTAGGTAGGGTTTTCCTGTGGTCCAGGCTGACCTGGAATTCATTATGTAGTCTCATGTGGCCGCGAACTCACAGAGTGATCCTCCTACCTCTGCCTCCTCAGTGCTGGGATTAAAGGCGTGTGCCACCACGCCTGGCTTGAGCTTTTGTTTTTTAAAGTCCTGAGCTGTTTCTCATTTTCTCAGATGAATGGTTTTGTGGGTAAGAGACAATGATGCATCTTGCCATTCACTCCATCTTTATTCATGATGGTCTCCTTCTAAAAGTAGAGTTTCTGCCAGAGTCAGGTTCTCAGTTGGCCATTTGACTTAGACCAGAGTTCAGGACTACAGCTACATTGTTTTGTAGGCAGAACTAGTTTAGATTCCTGACTATGAAAAGCAGTGAATTATCAGCTAAATTTTTGTTTTTGAGACAGGGTCTCATGCTGTACTCCAGGCTGGCCTTGAACTCAGTAGGTGGCCAAAGGTGGCCTTGAATGCCCAATCCTCTTGGCTTTGCCTCTCAAATTCTGGGATTACAGGCATGTGCCCCTGTGCCTTGTTTTTAACCAGCTAATTTGAATGTGGCCATGCATGGAAGTGCACTTGCTCTCAAGCAGTTGTATTTAGATGGTTTCCACTGAGCCAGTGGTTCCATGATAAAGTTCATGTGTCTGCTGTATGCTGTGTTCAATGTCCCTTCACACACTGGTGCTACCTTGTCTGTATCTTAATCGGTGAAGTGAAGGGCTGAGTGAGGTTCATTCTCAGAATTACTTGAACTCTCACATAACATGATTCTAGAATTTGCAGCTCTGGGTAGGTTATAACAGTTGTGTTTAAAACTGTGGAAACTTATCTATCTATCTATCTATCTATCTATCTATCTATCTATCTATCTATTTTTAAAATATGCCCTGTCCTACACTAAGAGAAATATTTTTTTTATTTTTGTGTTAGTAGCAGAAAGGAATCAGGAAAAATATAAGAATTTATCATTCTTGCTGTCAAGTTATGATGTAGCCTATTCCTGGAGTGAATACAAGGACGTCTATCAAATGTGAAGCTGGGAGAGGCAAAAAGAAAAATTACAACAGAACAGGAAAGAACATATATATATATGTATGTGTGTGTGTGTGTGTGTGTGTGTGTATAACTTACCAGAATATGAATTTATAAGGGTCAGGATGGTACTGGTTACCATGATTTTCAATGTGGAGAGACCAGATCTGACAAGGAGTATGGTTGCCAGAACTGAGGGTTAGGTCCAGAATACCAGAAAAAATACTTTTAATTTAATTTTTTAAAATATTTTTAAATTTTTTAAATATTTATTTATTTGAGACAGAAAGGGGTGGGGGAGAGAGAATTGGTGTGTCAGGGCCACTGTAAATGAACCACAAACACATGTGCAACCTTGTGCATTTGGCTTTTGTGAGTATTGGGGGAATCAAACTTGGGTTCTTGGGCTTTGCAGGCAAGCACCTAACCACTAAGCCATCTCTCTCATCCCTTTTTAATGTCTTAAATATTTTTATTTTTTAGAGATAGAGAGAGAGAGAGAGAGAGGGAGGGAGAATGGGCACACCAGGACCTATAGCCACTGCAAATGAACTCCAGATGCATGTGCCACCTTGTGCATCTGGTTTATGTGGGTACGGGTGAATTGAACCTGGGTCCTTAGACTATACAGGCAAATGCTTTAAACACCAAGCCACCTCTCCAGCTCTAATTTGACTTTTAAAAGAAAAATTTTGGGCCTGGGCTAATAGCTCAATCAGCAAAGTACTTGCCTTATAAGTATGTAAGCATGAGGACCCCAGAATCCATGTAAAAAATGAAGGTGGTTGTACCGCTCTTGTAATTCTAGTGCTGGGAAGGCAGAGACAAGTGGATTCTGGGGCTCTCTAGCCAACCACTGTAGGTTGATCAAGGAGCTCAAAGCCACTGTTAGACCCCGTTTTTTTTTTTTTTTATTTAAAGAATTTACTTGAGAGGAATGAATGATAACTCAGGTTGTCCTCTGTCCTCCACATGAATGTCCACACATATGCAAGCACACTTACACCTACTCATGCATACACACACACATGAAAATACACTTGCGAAAAAAAAAATGAGAGAACTTCTTGGGAAATGCTTCTGGTTAGCTGACATCTTATCGCTACCACAGGAAGCATTTGACAGGAGTCCATGTTCCTTTAAATGAAATTGGAGTACACTAGCTCTACACTTGTCTTCTGCTTTCTTAGCTTAATTTTGATTGTTGCTATGTGCATTTTGGTATTTCTTGTCTTCCTTCTCTGTTGCAATGCAAATTCCTCTGGGGTCAGACTCTTTCTGTCTGTTTTATAGTTGAACTTCCAGCACCTAGCAGTTTCTGACTAAATTAACGCATGAATTTCTCAGGCTGTCATTGAGCTGTTAATGTTTTGGGGATGTTTTTATGAGAAGTATAGCCCACATACACCATGGCTCTGTTGGTGTTTTGAAAATAGCAGTAATGCCAGATAGTTTTTTTTTTTCCTTTGTATAACAGATCATTGACAAATCTTAGGGCTCAGAGTATGTTTGGGGCTGATTTACAAGAGGCTCTCTGAATAAGCCCAAGAAGATATCCTCCTTTGTATACTTACTATAGATGTTATTTTTTCTAACAATCTAAACTGTCTACATACTTAGGTATAAGCTGTGTGAATCTTCACAAAATTTGAATATATAATTTCATTAAAAGTACTAACAAAATAACCACACTTAGATAGATCCAATTTCTTATGAATGAACCCCAACTACAGATAATTTCTAACTGCTGGGTGGAATTTCTTAGCTTCATTTCCTCCCTCTGCCAAATAGCTCATCTGGAAGTAGTCACCAAGTTTTAAGAGGTGATGGTCGCTCCTTTATCATTTAGTTCTTGGTCTCCCTAGAGCTTCCTGTCAAAGCAACAATGATTATAATTACTTTTAGTATTTGTTGTTGTATAGTCATGGTATATGCCTATTTTGATCACCAACTGGTTTCTTCTAGAATATTATCCATGATTACAACTGGCTACTTTCAATGGACTGAGTTGTTTGGAGACCTGAGAAAGTTTGTATTGCCTGTGCCATGAAATATTGGCTTCCTACAATCCACATACACTGTTTTCATTTGTCTGGATCTTACAGTATTTTCAGTTGTTTAGTTTTCAAAAAATTAGGCCGGTTGTGATGTCAAATGCTGTGACTGATCAGAAGCAATATCCCCAGAACTTTGCCTGCATGAGTGCATGCATGTTACCAAAAACAACTACAACCCAGTTTCCTCTGGGAGCCTGGTGTTAAAGAATTTGAGCTAAGGAAGATAGTAATCCCTCAGGAAGGACATCTATATCTACTTTATTTTAGGAATGCAGATAGAAATATTGCAAACCCATGCAGCAAGCAAATTAATTCTGTAATGTGATGGTCAAGAGCTTGGTTCTGCAATTAGACAAAGTCAGTTTGAGGACAGGTCTGTCAGGTGGGCCTGTGACACAAGGGTACGTTGTTGCACAGCCCTGAGTCTCTGAGCTAAGAGGATGCATGTTCAGCACAGTGAGTGATCTGGGGATATTAACTTAAAAATGGACTTTCATTGTTAAAAATGGGCAGATAACAACAAAAATAAAAAAGAAAATCTGGAAAAGCACATGAGAAAAATCAGTTCATTTACTCTCCATATATGGATAGAAATCTGATATAGTCAATATAGAAGAAAAATAGATTTGAAACAAATCTCTGTTTTTTAAAGTGATGCTCCCTTAATGTTCTTTGACATATTTTTATTTATTTTGTAAAGGAAGGGAGGAAGAGAGGGAGGAAGGGAGGGGGGAGAGAGAAAGAGATAGAGAGAGACCAGGGCTTCTTGCTGCTAGAAATGAACTCCAGATGCATGTGCTACTGTGTACATATGGCTTTATATGGGCACTGGAGAATTGAACCTAGGCCAGCAGGGTTTGCAAGCAATCACCTTTAAATGCTGAGCCATCTCCCCAGCCCCTTCCTTAACATTTTTTGAAGGTCAGTTTACAGAAGGTTATATGAAGACAATGTATGTATTTTCTACAATGTAGTGGCAAAAAATATTATCTAGTATCTTATTCTGTATTTAACAATCCACAAAGTAACAGGATTATATATTATTAAGTAATTAAAATTATAATTAATGCATTTTTATTGTTAAGTTTACTTTTTTTGAGATAGGGTCTCATGGAAACCAGGCTGAGGATGACTTTGAACTTCTGATCCTCCTGCTTCACTTCCCAAGGATTATAGGCATGTTCTACCATGCCAGGATTATGTAGTGCTGAGTATAGAACCCAGGGCCTCATACATGACAGGCAAGCACTCTACCAACTGAGCTATATCCCCAGCCTTCACTTTATTTTATAGGAAGTTGAATACTAGATTCATTCAGTGTTCAAATGGTAGCAGTCATATTTTTAATTAAAAAAATACTTGTCATAAATTTTGGGCTTCCATTTTCAGAGTGTGTGTGTGTGTGTGTGTGTGTGTGTGTGTGTGTGTGTGTGTGTTAGAGATGCAACACAAGGCACAGGGGCTCATTCAGACTAGGTGGGAGATCTACCAGTGAGCTATATATACCGCCAGTCATTTGTTTGTGTGTGTTATCTTGAAATGATTAGATTCCTTTAGAAAGAAGAAAGTGATTATTTAAGAGACAGTTCATAGGCTTTGTTAACAATACTTCAGCTTATTTTTATTTTCTTCAAGCAAATACCAAAATTGGTATTTGAAAAATGCTTTCAGCTCTTTCAGTGGGAAAGTACTGTGTAGTGTTACTATATTTATTTCTATAAGTACAAGTAAATCTTATAAACTATCCTCACAGAGGTTTCTCTGCATAGCACATAGTAGACACCGAGACTCACAAGATGTTTGCTACTTTGAGTTTTTTTTTTTCCAACTTTAAGCTATTGAGCTTAAATTGATTGGTTGTATACACAAAGTATTCCATTTAAAATGGTGTTGTGTTTGAACGTGGAAGGAAATACCTTCTCCTCTTGAGTATGACCTTACGTAGGATCCAGGAGACTGAGTAGTGTGCTTGTATGTGTGTGTGTGTGTGTTGAGGGGGTGGTAACACCACAAAAATAATATTTCCGAAGTAGATAAACTGAGGTTCAAATCATAGCTTCCTCACCTGCTAAACAGCTTAGCCTTAATTTTCTCCTCTGTAAAATGGTGATAATAATATTCACTTTATATGGCTGCACTGAATATTTACTTTATGTCAATAAATGATGACTGCTATTTGTCTAGGCTGCAGGCCCTGCTAGAGTTGGCCAGCTCCCAGCTGCCCCAAAGCATGGGCAGGCACAATGGAGCAAGTGAGTTGGGACTGTCATAGGAGTATAGAATAATATTGTTGCTGGGGTCTGGCCTGGGGCGAAGATCCCCTGTCATATCCCTCTGGCTTTTCCTTCTGCACTCCACACCTTCTCCTGGAAGCAGATGGAGCCCAGGAGAGCTGCTGCTGAGCTGGAACAAAGGTGAGGCTGCATCTTTCAGGCAGGCACTTTGCTTGCCTTTTTCTTGGTTACTTTCAGAAGGCAACTGCTCTCCCAGCTGTGGGATGTGGGGGCATTCCTGGTCTCCTTTTTTTCTGCTATATTTTTATTCTGAATTAACCATTAACAGTTTTGTCTTGAGGTTGGGAATTGGCTCACTGAGTAAAATTCATGTGGTGCAGGCATGAGGACCCCAGTTGAATGCCCAGACCCCACATTAAAGCTGTGCACATTAAGGCATAGTGCTGTGCATCTGTAACCCCAGCAATGGGTAGGTGGAGACAAGAGGATCCCCAGCATTTGCTGGATTAGTTGGTGAGCTCCAGGTTTAGTGAGAAACCCTGTCTCAAAAAGTAAGGTGGGGGAGTGATTAAGGAAAATATCTGTTGTCCACCTCCATGCAGACATGTGCATACGTCCACATGTAAAATATTTGTTTTGGTTACTGAGCAGCAAGGACTGAAAAATTATATTCCTTTTGCCTATTTGTTTTGGAAGTTGAATTGATTTTAAAAATGTACCAATTCCGAGATAGTTTAAAAAGGGATTGATATGTAGTGTGATACACATTAGGCACCCAGATATTCTGCAAACCCCCTTTGCCCTCTCTCACATTTTCTCATGCCTGGCATCTGTTTTGGCCACTTGCTATGCAGCAGAAGAGGATGCAGATAGAACCTGTACCTACCCCCTGGGCAATGTGTTTTCACCATCTAATCTTTGGATCCAGACCCTGAGGGAAAGGAACGGTGCTGGTGCCAATACTCAAGCCTTCAGTGGTCAGTGTGAGCTCAGTTGCTCTTCTTTCCTTCCTTTTTTCCTCTTTCTTGGGGCTGTTGTTTACTTATCTGTCACCAAATCCTCTTTTAAAAAACTTTTTTTTTTTATTAATTAGTTTTGTATTCAGCAAATACAGTCAGTTTGGTACCATTATTAGGCTCATCCATGACCTACCCCCTCCCCTTGGCCCCTTCTTGTTGAGGTATATGTGTCATACATTGTGGAGTTAGCCCACAGTTATGGGTAGGATAAATGTCTCTGTATATCACGACCCAACATGTGGCTCTGACATTCTTTCCGCCCTTCTTCCGCAAAATTTCCCTGGGCCATGTTGGTTCATTTTGGTCTGCTTCAGTGATGAGGTGTTGGGGGCCTCTGGGTCTCTGGTTCTCTGATTTGGTAGGAGTTGATTTTTCTCTGTGTTGATCTCCTTCCCCCTTGTGCTGGTATCCAGTTCACCAGGAAAACAGCACTCTTGTTTGTTTCACCAATTTTTCGTAGTTTCAGCCAGGGTCCTTTTGAGGTGTGATGGGGTCACTCTCTCCTTAGGATCTATATCTATCTGAAAAAGAGAAGCAGATTCTCCAATGGAGAGTAAGTTAGCACCAGGACAAATGAGATAACCCTTACTTTTTTAATAGAGAATTTAATAGGTGTAGGTCCTCTTGTAGCCAATTATTGATGGTTGCTTGATAATGGAGGGTGGGCTTATGTTTGGATATGGTTCTGACTTGTTTCCAAGCTCCAGCTATGGGTCCCATACTACTGAGGGAATCAGTTAGCCAAATCAAGAGCAGTTGGTTCCCCACCATGGCTGTGTGCCACTATTGCACTTGCGTGGGCATCACAACAGGTTATTTGCTGATCAGTAGGTTAGCCCATGAGTTGCTTGGACAGATATTGGTCATTTTCCCCCAGTCGCCCATGTAGCACCTTCTGGCACTAGACACGCTGACTGTCTGGGGACTGACTCTCTTCCAACTACCAGCCATGCCATTCCATTTTACATGTCAACCACATAAGGTGTCTTCAGAAGTAGGATCTTACCACTAACCTTTGGTGGGTCATTAAGTACTCTGACAGAAATCTTTCTTTTAGGAAACGTTGTAGGTCTCTCTGATCAAAATCTCATTGTAGATGATAGCCCCATGCTGGTACTGGGAGTTCCAGGTCAGTGCCCACTAAGAAAATGAGGAAAAGGATAACTAATATACAAGAGCTAGAGAGAAAGGAGAGAGAGACAGAGAGAGAGACAGAGAGAGAGAGAGAGAGAGAGAGAGAGAGAGAGAGAGAGAGAGAGAGGGTTGGGGAGGGAGAGGGAATGTGGAAGCTGTAGAAGATTAAGGTCAGTCTTCATCATACCCTCTCCAGTGTCTTGTGGTTCAGGTGTTCCCTCTAAGGGCCTGGTGAAGGTTCAGACATTTGGTCTGCCTTTTAGGAAGTAGAATTCTATGGTACCATTGCCGTTTGGTTCTAGATTTGTGTTTCCTACCCCTCCGTTGCCCTTCCCTCCCTCCCCACCCATCTTAGTGTCTAGTCCACAAGATGCTTGTTGGGTATGTAAGGTATCTTGGGTAGATTCAGGTTAGGTGCTGTAGATGAGTGAGACTATGTGGCACTTTTGTATTTTCTGTGACTGGGTAAATTCACTGAGCATGATCTGTTCCAGGTTCAACCATTTTTCCTCAAATTTCATTGTGTCATTTTTTCTTAGAGCTATATAGAATTCCATTGTGTAGATATACCACATCTTAGTTATCCATTCTTCTAGTGATGGACATCTGGGTTGATTCCAGCTCTTAGCTATTACAAATTGAGTCACTACAAACATGGTTGAGCAAATCTCTCTCTCCTGTGGTTTGAAGGTTTTAGGGTAGATGCCCAGTAAGGGAATAACTGGGTCTGTTGGTATCTCTATAGTCAGCTTTTTCAGGAGTCTCCATATTGCTTTCCAAAGTGGTTGTACCATCTTACATTCTCACTAACAGTGGATGTCACCAAAGCCTCTTTCACATGGTCCTTGTTCCTTTTAGACTAGATCTTTTAGTCATGATCCCTAGCAATCTGCTACAAATAAAGCAGTGTGAGCTAGGCAGAATAAATTATTTTGTAAAATTATATCTTTTATTGCCTCTGCATTTAATTGCTATAGGAGTTTTTCTTGTTTGGAAATGTTCCCTTCACTTGAATTTAAACAGCTCATCAGTAGAGGCCTAAGAATTCAAGAGATCATTTCAGCAATGTACTTTTACACATGACCAGATGGGAAAGTATGAGGTAGACTACCAACACGGTTTCTTCATGACCTTTTCAGCTTCTTTCCTCCTCAAATTTGATAGTTGGGGGTGGGGGTGGGCTGGGTTAGTGAACCTTGTAGAAGCAGACCTCTGAAGAGTTTCTATGATATATTAGGTCTGTATTTTCGAGTGTGTTAACCATTAGCTGTAACCCAGTTCTGATGTGATAGTGACTTACACATATGACAGATACTACAAATGCAGAGAATGTGAAACATCCCCTGGAAAAAATACAAGAGCAGTTGTTTTTTAGGGATGGGAAGAGGTTATAGGAATGCTTAATGCTTTTAAAGCTCTTAATTATTGATCTTGTCTGAAGACTTACAAATAGAGCCACTAATGTGTCAGCGTGACCTGGATAACAGATGATTATCGCCCAACTTTAAAATGTACTTAGCACTCAAATGTCTCTGTAATGCATGCAAAATACCAGATTTATCATACTTTCACAAGATTTCATAGGAAAGAATTTAGTCTTTCATTCTTCCTCCTTTCTGTCCTCTCCCCTTGCAAACTCCACCCTCCATGGTGATTCACTCTGTTAATCGATAGATTCTTATTGGATATTTCATCTCCTGGCTGACAGGCATAGAAAACGACAAACTGTACAGTTCTTTGATGGCAGCACCTTAAAGCAGAACTTTTCTAGCTTTCAGTGGCTATCGTCTCCTGAACTATGTAGCTCATCACAGCAAGCACAGCAGTTTAAGCGCTACAGCACATAGGGATTTTAGTTCAATTTCACCGTAACCTCAATTTTACTACTGTAAGTCAAGTTTGTCGTCAGAGAGCTCCATATTACACTTGATGGGCAGATTCATCTGCCTTTGCTCTGTATATGCGGTCAGTACATGAGCAACAAGGCAGTCATACGTCTTTATTTAAACCAACCCTTGGATCTGCTCCCAAATGACATAATCTCCCATAAGCTGGGAACTCTGTTCTAGACCACAGAGTATTATGGGAAGCACACCTGTTTGGAGGATTATAGTGAAAGGGTAGTTAACAGCATTTCATTGTCATCCTGGGGAAACAAAATAAGTCACACTTGGCAGGAGTTGGACCTGGGCCTAGAGCTACTTGACATTTTTATATAACAAATTAGAATATTTGTTAAGATAGTTGCATATAGTCTACTTTTTTTAGGTAAGATTGAAACACCACCATTTTTTTTTTTTTTTTTTTTTTTTTTACATAGAGTGTGTTTGTCTGTGCCTGGCTGTCATTGTCAGGTAGTAGATGGGGAGACAAAGAAATATCAGGCACCATGGTTTTTAGTAATGCAATCCTCTGGTGATGGAAATCTTGAAAACGAGGATGGTCATGAGAAGGGAAATAGAAAAGAGGAACTGGGTTGCTATAGAGAAAGAACTGATAAGACCCAGTGATTTTTACCATATTTAAATACTTATTGGTTCATTCATTGATTTTTCTTTTCATTTTCATCCATTTATTCACCAGATGCCATAGGTACCTATAATGTCCCAAGTAAAATGGTGGCACCTTAGAGAAAGCAATGAACAAGATGGAGATTTTCATCAGGTTAAAGTATGAGGGTTAAGAAAGGACTTTGTAAAGAGTAGGTGTCCAGAGAATGAGGTAACCAAGTAGTATTCAAGATGGTAGGGCTGGAAGAGCCTGACAATGATTTCCTCTCAGCCTTTTTATGTTGGAATTGACATTGTGTGGTCACTGTATCTCACAGAGATGAGAAAAAAGAGTAGAGTTAAGGGTAAGTTTGAAAAAAGTGCAGAGATGTCCATTGGTGGGGAAACATCAAAGCTTCAAAAGCACATGAGTTTCTTGGGAGAGTGACTAAACAATAGCCATGAATGAGTCTAAGTAGCACAAGACATGGAAAGTGGCAGGTAGAAGGGGATGAAAGACAAGCTAGAGACTAAGGAGACCATTGCTAAAACCAGTGTTAGCCTAAGACTTAGGTTAGAACAAATTTGTCTGTTAGAACTCATTTGAAGTGTGTATTTGGGGAGCCAGGCTGGAGAAGAGGTTGGAAATAAGTGAACATAAAGCAGCAAATGGACTGGGATGAGTACAGTAAAATCTTAATACCATGAGTAAACCAAGGGAGGCCAGTAGGTCAACTGATTATGTACTATAGGCTTTAGTGTCCTCGATGGGAATTTCAAGGCTGAGAGTGGTGCGTCTAGCGAAGAATCGCTAAGGAAATTTACATGATGGGAGATAGGAAGCCAAAATGATAATACTTAGGATAGTTCCATAGGGTCTGTTTTTTACTATGTGCCCCTGTGTGTGTATGGATTGGGTGGATGTGTATGACGTGCATATGCATATCAGCATGTGCATGTGATAGCACACCTGTGGAGATCTGGGGACAATATTAGGGTATTTGTTATCTCCTACTTTTGCCTGAGACCTGTTTCATTTTTGCTACTTCATGATCCTCAGTCTAGTTGGCCCATGAACTTCTGGATTCTCCTGGCTCTGACTCTCATGACTGTGGGTGCACTGGGACGAAAGATGCATGCTCCACTTGGCTTCCCACTTTATATGGGTGCTGGGGAATTGAACTTGGGGTTGGCAGGCTTTTCAAGCAAGCACTTTTAACTGCTGAGCCGGCCATCTCCTTATCTCAGGGTCTGTATTTTTAGGGAATGCTGACTTACTTGGTCCTAAGAGGCAAACTGTGTAAGCTAAACCCATGTCTAGTCACTAGATGCCAGCCTCCATAAGAATAGGAAGGTTTTGAAATAAAAACAAGAAAGGTTCAACTCTACCAAATCAGAGGAGAAACATCAGGACAACAATGTGGGTTGGGGTAGATAGTTTGCTTTTACCTTGCTTTGGTCACCAGTTAGGTTGACTTTTCCAAAATACAGAGATCTTGCAGTATATGAATAAGAGCAAATCTAAAAAAAATTGATGGTTATAATACTAGCTTTTATTTTAATCTACTGAAACCCCAGAGAAAACTAAGTCTGATGGATTTGAATGCACATCTAGTGAAATACTTACCCTATTAGCACATATAAATGATCTAAAAGGAGTGCTTTGCTGCAGAAAAAAAAAAAAAAAACCTGCTCCTTGACTGTAACATAAGAACATTTCAAAGATAAATTTCAAAAAATCAGGTTAAATATACTAGTTAAAAATTACTTGTCATCTTTGATACAGTTCCCTACTTTCCCTCAGGTTTACTGTTTATTCTTTGTACTTGTTTTTCTTGATTCAGTGGCATAGGGTGACAAGGACCTTCCTGGTGCAGAAGGTTCTTGCCAATACCATTGTCTGCCTTTAGGGGCTTTCCCATAACAGTCAGTACCAAGTTGGCCCTCTGCATTGGGCCCTCTCCTACCCCACTGCGAGCAGACTGAGTGAGAATGTGTCTACAGAGATTAGACCTTCCAGGGGCCGCCCTGCACTTTTGTGCTCTGCTGCTATGTCTGGCATCAGCCCTCTCTCCCTGGTTTACCCGGAGCAGAGTACAGACAGATAACATCCTTGCCATGCGACCCTGACCTTTGTCAACCTTTGTTAAGGCTTCATCTGAAGTCAGGCCTAATGTTTGTAAACAGGATGTAATTAAGGCTGGGAACTGACAGGGTCTGACATTAAGACAATGCGCAGTTGGCAGGGAATGGTCTGTAAGATGTCAGCTTGCATTGTGTTCTAAGTGCCTTCATAATAATTAGTGTCCTCTGTCTGGAGGAAGTTCACTCAACTTGGATTAATCTGTCCCAGCATGGAGGCCATCCTTGGCAGGGCAAGTGTTTCCTCTGATAAACCTTAGCACAACCATGAGAAAAAAAAAAGGCAAAGGGGCTTGAAAGAAAACTGAGACAGTCAAGACTGCTGGTGACAGGTGATGTCCAAAAATAGAAACAGGAAATAGGTAAATGAACCAAAAAGCCCAATGCCCCTTTTCCCAGTACCAGCATCCCAATCACAAGGGTGAGTGGGGACTTTTCAGTGGCCACAGAGGGTGGCAGTCATTCCTGGAGTGCTAATCTCGTGGGTAGTGCAGGAAGGCAAGCATTCAGAAGAGCCAAGGCAGGAGCATGGACACTGTTTGATTTGGGCCTGAATTAGCTAACGTTGTGAGTGTGTCAGAGTTTACGTGTGCCTTATGGGAGGACTTTGGTTTAACACACAATTGATCCAAAAAGACTAGAGCTACTTTGTCAGAAGACAGTTGAGTATCTTTTGACAGCTAGCCTGGTGGGAAGGGAGTGGAGAGGTGTTAAATCTACTGTCTTAGCTTTTTAAATGGAGGCAAATGGGGCTGACCTCAAAAGATGGGTGGCTATCAGTAGCCTTGAAGGCTTGCTTGGATTTTTCTTAACTCTTAGAAGTAGTCATGAAATGCAGAGATTCAAAGGATCCTGTCTATAATGTTCCTAACAGCACTATTCATGATAGCCAAAATGTGGTAACAATTTGAATGTTCACAGGCAGAAGAACAGGTAAACTATGGTAGAATATTATATGGTCTTAGGAAAGAAGGACCTTTGGATACCTTCCACAACACAGATAAGCCTCAAAAACATACTAAGTGAAATAAGCCGGATCTAAAAGGATAAGTGATGTTTGATTCCATTTACATGAGGTACCTAGGATAAGCAAATCCACAGATAGTAAGTGGAACAGTTATAATCAGGGCATCAAAAAAGGAGGTGATTGGGAGTTAATATTTAATGGGTTCAGAGTTCCAGTTTATCATGATAAAAGAAAGTTCTGGAGGTAGATCTTGGTGATGATTGTACAACTATGTGTATGGAGTTAATGTACCTGAATTGCAAATTTAAAATGTTTAAAATGGAAGATCTTATCTTATATATATTTTGGCACAATTGAAAAAAAATTAAGGAGTGATAAAAAAGAGACTGTAATCTTTTTGAGCATCTATCTTTACATGGATGCTGAGGCATTGAATCTAGTCTGGCAGGCTCTGCAAGCAAATGCTTTTAACTGCTGAGCCATTTCCCAAGTCCTCAAGCCTCCTTAATCCTTGTTGGCCTTCAGGGTGTCTGTACTTTAATCACTGTATCAATGAAGTGACAGGATTTACCTAGAGGCATGCCAGGATTAGTGATGAACCCCTTCCTTATATATGGGCCATTATTTTTTGAACAAGTTCTAGTCTTACATAGCAGACCTGTATGACTCTCAGTCTTTGTGGAAGATGAATCCCTGAGGCACATCAATGGCAGTGCCTTTGGGAATTTATCTGTGCATAGAATTGAGTGGCTATTTCTTGAATATATTTGAACTTATTTTGTATGTTTTCAAAAGTGCATATTTGCATAGGATTCTTGTGAATCTCTTTTGACTCCATAACCTGGGTGAATATTGGGAGGATGGTTGTAAATAAGTACAATGAATCTTTCCAGTGAGTTCAGTAGTTGTTTTAAAGCTTCCTGGTTATCAGTGAGATATCAAAGAAGTTAGATAATAATTGCCAGTAGAAGCATGACCAGAATGGAATATTATGCCAAAGAGGCAACAACACCGAAATGGGCTTTAGGTAAGTATTTATTACAAGAAAATTTGAATTTTAAGTTTTATTATTTCGAGTTGCATGATGTATTAGTTTCTTTTCTCAATGCTGTGACAAGAACAAGAAAAGGATTTATTTTAGTACATGGTTTAAGAGGGGACACAGTTCCCTACACTGGAAAAGTCTGGAGGCTGGAGCATGAGGCAGGTGGTCACATTGCACCTGCAACTGCAATCAGGAAGTGGAGGGAGATGAATGCTGGCACTCAGCTTGTTCCCTCCCTCCCCTTCATCCTTTCTCCTTTGGTCTACCATCCAGCTTGTGGAATGGTGCTGCCTATATTCAGGTGGCTCTTCCTCCCTTAATTAAACCTCTCTGGAAATGCCCTCAAAGATATGCCTAGAGATGTGTCTCCTTGGTGACTCTAAAGGCTATCTAGTTCACAATGAAGATTTGCCTTCACACATGATCTTCTCAATCAGCAGATGCTGCTGCCCAAACAGCTTATCACTTCTGGCACCAAACTTACAGGAATGACAGGATAGGCGAAATTTGGCAAAAGCATATGTGTGTATACTGTTGTTTTGCCCTTAATATCCTGAGACAATTTTTTAGCTACTTAAACTTCAGAAAACAATACTACCTGTTCCTACTGCCTTTTTATGAAAGAAAATCCATTATGATACTTTTTATGTCATCACATACTCAGAAGAGAGCAAATGGGGGCATTAATCCTGAGTGTCTTTTGTAGGTTCTACTGCCATATTGAACGTATGTAGAGAGCTGAGTGGGGAGGGATTGTTCTTGAATTATAATTCATTTATCACTAGTACCATGAGTATCTACTATGTTGGAAATTGTTTAGTTTTTGTAATAATCCTTTAACAAATTTTTATCTCCATGGAGTGAACTTAGTTTTAAGAGGACAAATAACTTTCCCATGATTACTCATTCAGAAACTACAAAGTTGAGATTTAAACTTAAATTGGTCTTTGCTTTTTCTGCAATGGTAGACCAGTTGTTTTTAGACATAAGCAAAACAAAACAAAAACCCTATAGAATCTCTCTCTTTTTTTTCAGGGGGGAGTACATCTTCCTAATAATAGGCACAATCATACATAAAATTAATTTAAGAGTCAATGAAAAATTCACTAGTAGAAGGGAGAACTATATGTTTTTAGATAGGGAGGCATGTAGGAGGTACCAGCCCCTTTCAGCCTAACATCAATAATATGTTCAAAGAAAAGATAAGGGCTAGCAAATCAAGAAAACAATAGGTTACTTTTTCATTCTCACAATGAAATCATTGATTTTTCCCACATATATTTGTTAGCTGTATTTTAAGGATCTCAATGGTATGAGAAGGGAGAGTCTGCTTTAGTGCTTAGCAAACAGATCTTTCCAGAGGTCCTATTTGAGCTGAAGTGATAAGTCAATGGTACTACAATAGTACCTTCCTTACTAGTGTGTAAGATAGATACCTGGCAAGTAGTTTTTGTTTTAGGCATTGCAGTTGAAATAGGTGTCTAAAATTGTCCAGACAACTGGAGACAGGAACTTCTTATGCTCAGTGAAGAGAGAAGACATTTCTTTGTGGATGAAAACCTAGACTTCCATCTAGCTGAACTCCTGGGAGGCAGTTAAGAGGAAGGACACACAATTTTTAGATCAAACGAGCTATTCACCTACCATGGCTTAGAAGATAGAGAAGAAAAGAGGCATGGTGGCAGGGGCCCACACTGTCCACAGCTGGCAATGCGAGCCAAATTGGGACCATGTAACCCCACTTAACCTAGGAAACCTTCTTAGCCAAATGTGGCATTATCCTTCCAGAAAGCGTTTCCCCACCCCTGTAAGGGTGGATGTCATTTGGTGACTGTTAAATGAAAGAGGAAAAGACAGAGAAGCATCTGACAGAATTAGCTTTGATGCCCTAAACAATTTTTTTTTTTTTACATTTAAATATATAATTGCTGGAGGTCGGGGAAGTGGGGGACGGGAAGTCAACCACAGCAGAGCATATAAGGATTCTTAAAGATAGGTAAATTATTTTCTTTTTAAATGAAATTCAGTTTGACTGCATGAAATATGAACAGTAATTAAATGCACAGTTTGTGGGCTTTCCATACTTTAAAGCACTTTGTTGAGAAAAAAAGAAAAAGAAGAAAAAAGACAGAAAAAAAAGAGTACTCACCTCAGACAGGCCAATTACCCAAGAATGATGAAGTCAAGAGGAAAGTCGCTAAATTTCTTTACTTGAGTGATCACATCCTTGGCCATGATTAGTCCCCAATGGCACCAGCAGGGATGTGGTGGGGACACTTACATTGGAAGACTTCAAATAGTCATTTCCTTGGTCAAAATAAAATCTGACTGTACTAAATAGACAGTTTTTAATCTCAATTGGACATCTGAAGATTTCTGAAGCTGTTGTTGGCTGCAGCAGAAACAAATTTTTCTGCTTTGTTGATTAAACCAGTGGTCTCCACTATTGCTTATCGGCCCGCAACGAGCTGTTCTTTTTAATTAAAATTGAGCCACCACGAGAGAGCAATTAACAGCTAGTAATTACTGTGCTCTTCAGAATGGTAACATTTTGCCTTTCATTCCAATTATATAATGGACAAGTGGCTTTTTGATCTTCAAATTAGTGAGCTCTTGTCCCTCTTGTTTGGAGGGAGAATTGGCAGATTAATGATGGACTGTGGGGGAACTCTTTCCTCTGACTGATGTAAGGCTACTGCTGACTGCAAGGGAGCAGCCAGAGTCTTTCAAATGCCACTGGTACACCCTCCTGAAAAAGATGGGGAAGGGTGATGGGGAGTGGCTCAGTTGGTAAAGTACTTGCTGTGCAAGCATGAAAACCTGAGTTTGATTCTTAGAATCCACATAAAATAGGCCCTGTATGGTGGTACATACGTGTAGTCCCAGCGCTGAGGAGGTAGAGGGAGATAAGGTCGATGTTTGGGTCTCACCGGCTAGTTGGTATAGCCAACTGGGTGAGTTCCAGGCCAGTGAGATGGACTTTGTTTCGAAAAAGGTGGAAGGATAGGCTGGAGGGATGGCTTAGGGGTTAAGGTACTAGCCTGCAAGGCCAAAGGGCTCAGGTTTGATGACCCACATAAGCCAGATGACCAAGGTGGCACATGCTTCTGGAGTTCATTTGCAGCTGCTGAAGGTCCTGGCATGACCACTCTTTCTCTCTCTCTGTCTGCCTATTTCCCTCTTTCTCTCTCTGCCTCTTTCTCAAATATAAATGTAAATTTAAAAGGATTAGGGGCTAGAGACATGGATTAATGGTTAAAGCGCTTGCCTATAAAGCCAAAAGACCCAGGTTTGATTCTCCACGACCCATATAAGCCAGATGCACAAGAGGGCACATGCGTCTAGAGTTCATTTCAAGTGGCTGGAGGCCCTGGCATGCTCATTCTCTCTGTCTCCTCTTTCTATCACTGTGCTTGCAATAAATAAATTAAATTAATTAAATTAAAAAATAAAAATATTAATGTATTTTTAAAAAAAGTAGAAGGTGCCTGAGAAGTGAACCTGAGGTTGTCCTATGGCCTTCACACACACACACACACATATGTTCACAGACAAAGATGGAGAAATAGCTCTCAGTTTCAGAAGGTTTTTATGCAGGGGAGAAGCATGCTCACATGTAGCCTTCAAAGGTTCCCACATGCTTCTTTCCTCATCCACAAGCCAAAGGTAAGCATGTTTCGAAACATGGAGAATGAAAAGTTTAAGTATGCAAGGTCCATGGGCTCTGCACACTATGTATGAGGGGTGACTATACTTAATGATGTATTCCATACTTAAAATTTGCTAAGAAGATATTTACTAAGTGTTCTTAATGCACACAGTTATTTTGTGAGATGATGGGTTATATTAACCAGTTTGATTGCAGTAATCATTTCACATAAGTTTTCATATAGAATTTTGGCATCTATTGATATGGATATGATCTCCATATTGCTATAGATTCCAAAATATCAAGTTGTGTGCCTTTTCTATGGATGATTTCTACTTGTAAGTTAAACCCTGGTAAAGGTGATAAAAAAAAAAAAAAGATGGAAAACATGAAGTAGACTGTGACCAGATGGCCTGGCAGGACAATGGCAGGGAGGGATGATTTGTTTCGGCTCCTGGTTTCAGAGAGTTGCAGTCTATCATGATGGGGACAGCACAGCAGAGTTTGTGGTGGTGGGACTATGTGCCACAAGCTTATGACATTGATTGCAGTAGAGCAGGAAACACAGAGATCAGGCTAGAACAAGGGATGGATTGGTAAAACCTTCAAAGTCCCATGTTAGTGACGTACTTGTACAAGCCAGACTTATCTTCTAAAGCTTCCATGGCCTTCAGAATAACTGGAGAATACCTGGAGACTGACACCCAGTCCCTGAGTCTATGGGGGGCATTTCAGATTTAAACCATCACACAGTATAAGGTCAAAAAATTAACATAATAAATTAACACAAATTCCTGCTCTAGAAGTAGGAAAGATTTAGACTAAGTTTTTTACTATGTTGAGAATTCCAAGGTACCATATACTCATGATAAAATGGAACCTTAATTGCTAATACTGTGTGAGTAGAGGATCTTGCATTGACTACTAGATGTGGTACGAAGAGTGAGACCATAAATAGAAGGAGTTAGGTCTGCTGTTTTACCCAGGGAGCTCTAGTACACTATACAACATGCATGAGTCACTTTCCCTCCCCACATCCCCATCTTTTGGAGGAACTCTTTCTTCTGGACCAGGAATCAGTTGCAGGGACCAGAATGCACATGCGATTAGGCAGCTACTGCTCACATGTCTTACATACATGCTTATGTTGAAGATGTGATGATTATTGCAGCTCTGGGATCATAAATCACTTTATGGAAGAGGTTTACTTTACATAATATACATTTATAACATGAAACATCTTACTTACATGTGCAAACAAATTCAGATATTCCCAGGTAGAATCATAATGGACAAGGATCTACCATACCAATTCCTTGCCATTGCTATCTTTTGACAGGACCCTACAAGACTTATCTGGTCAACCAGACTGGTGACAGGGGTGGTTTTATTGATATGAACCAAAAACAAATATTGTACTATGATAATGATTCTTTAAATGATATATAACATGTCAAGTGTGGTGGGATAATCACGAGGTATACATAATAGCCTACGTAGTTCTTTTTCCTTGGAGTGCTGGGGTGGAACCCAAAGCCTTGTCCATACTAGGGAAACTTTTGACTGAGCCGTTGCATCAGCCAAACTTAAAATTTTAAGATGTACAAAACCCTTATGAGGAATATAGTAGTCAGTAAAGTAGGAAAAACATTATAGTCACATATGTGTGAATTACATCTGAGAACATCTTCATCACATGATTTACTGATACAAGTTGCTTGATTTTTAACATCCCCATGGAGACAGAATCCCAGAGGGAAATGAGGTCACAGCAAGATGGAGCCACCTTCTCATCCCCCATCAACAGCCAAGTAGCAAGTCTGGATAAACCCTCACTAAGTTGTATAATCAGTCAACTTCAAAAAAGCATATTTTTTGAGAGCTCTGTCACTTTTTCCCTGAGACATCTTAAGCAGGATATGCCTTTTTATATATTTTCAGAGATGGTTGTATGCTTAAGCCAATTAGTAACTTGTAGGATTCATTTTTTAGGATGGCTAGACTTGAGTAGAGATTTAACATATAGTTTAAAACAGACTTTACATATTGAAACAATTGATACTATTACAAGAACGATATTCACCACCATGCCTCATTAGCTCTATGGTCTATATTACAGCGCTACTAGGTGATGTTTGGAAATCACACACTTCTTTTTGCCAATACAAATACATATACTTTGCCCATGAACTAACATTTTGGAGCCAGATGGAAAAAATAAGCTTAGGTGTGTCTCTTTTTTCTTAACTGCTGAAAGTTTTAAAGAAATAGTCCACATAACTTAACTATTTTTGCACTCACTATTGGAATAGGCAGTTTTTGCAAAGGGTGGCACATTATGTTTGAGATGTCCATCTGTTAAAATAGAAATTTTGATTGATACAAGTTAAACTTAAAGAGGAATGTGTCAGGCCAGGAGGGTAAAGAATTCTAGGGGAGAAAATGAAGGCCCCTTTCTCCTTGTAAATCTAAAAATAAAGGTTTCTGGATTTAAAAAAATATATGTAAAGCTTTTCTGGCTCAAATCACTGCATTAAATAGGGGTAAATGTTGGGTCTTCAGTCATTGTAGTATTAAGAATCTCTTTGAACGCACAACTATACTGATTTTCCAAATTATGCAGACACACATAGTTTGCTATGACTATGATTTGTGCAGTACTAGTTGTCGGAATCCAATGATGTCACTAATCTTTTCTTTGCCTAAGTCTTTGGGAATTGAAGGGAGAAGGCTATATCCTGACATTCTCTTTAGTGTTTCTGAGAGGGTGTAAGAATTCATGGAAAGAATGAGAGATTTACATTGCAGTTTTATTATTTTGCAGGTATGTGAACTTGGTCAAGTTACTTAACATCTGTAAGTTCCAGTTCTCGTACTATAAAATGGGATATGGACCCTCACCCTACAAAGCTGTTGTGAGGATTTAAAGGCATTATATAAATATGGGCCAATAAATTATTTCATACTTACTTTGTAAGTAGTTCTTGCATTGGCAACTACTCAAAGAATGGTAGCCCTCATTATTGTGAATGTTCTTCTCTAAGTTGGCATTATCCTTTGTGCTTTCTTTTATATATTTGAATTCAAAATAGAAGTATTTAGAAACATCAGTCAACATTAGGTATTGGCTATCCAGTACAAATGGTAAATTTGTTTCTCATAAAAACTTGAAATATTGGTGTAGTTGTACACAACTATAATACCAACTCACAGGAGGCTGATAGTTGCAAATTCTAGGCCAACTTGGACTACATAGTGAGTTCAAGTTTATCTTCAGCTCCAGAGCAAGACCCTGTCTCAAAACACTATAATAATAGCAAAACAAATTTGAAAATATTACCAAGAGAGGGGGCTGAGAAGATGGTTTCGGGGGTAAGAGCGCTGGCTGTGCAAGCATGAGGACCTGAGTTCACTCTTCAGCACCCACATAAACAGCTGGGTGTGACCATGCCTGTAGCCTCATTCCTGAGGGAGGTAGAGATAGGAGAATTGGTGGGACTGGCTGTTCAGCCAGGCTGACTCAAAATGGCAGCTCTAAGCTCAGTGAGAGACTTTGTCTCAAGAAACATCCAGGACGAGTGACAGAGTAAGACAGTTGATATTCACTGGCCTCTGAATGTGTGCAGCTGCACACACATGTGCATACACTATGCTATGCATACACATTACACACACACACACACAAACACAACATGCCAAAAATACATAACACTAAGGGAAGTACATGGCATGACTTTAAATTTTCAATGAGGGCTGGAAAGATGGCTCAGTAATTAAAGCACTTGCCTGTGAAGCCTAAGCACCCAGGTTCGATTCCTCAGCACCCAATTAAACCATATGCACAAGGTGATGCTTGTGTCTGAAGTTCATTTTCAGTGGCTGGATGTCCTGGCATGCCTATTCTTTTTCTCTGCCTGTTCCTCTTTCTCTCTCTCATAAATAAATAAATAATTTTTTTTAAAGTTCTATGAACATTGTTTTTTTTTTTTTTTTTTAAGGTAGGGTCTCACTCTAGCCCAGGCTGACCTGGAACTCACTATGAAGTCTCAGGGTGGTCTTGAACTCAGGAAGATCCTCCTACCTCTGCCTCCCAAGTGCTGGGATTAAAGGTGTGCGCCACCACACCCTGCTTCTATGAACATTCTTAACTAAACTTAGATTATTCTGTTATGTCTCTGAAAGGAAGTTCCCTCTAAAATTTCAAATCTTTTTGCATATGTGGTGCATGTATACCTTGTGCTGCACACACGAAGATCAGGAATCCATGTCTGTGTCTTGTTCTATTGCTTGCTACCTTATTGTCTTGAGACAAGGTGTCTCCCTGACCCTGGAACTACTCAGAAAACCCCAAGGATTCTCTTGTCTCTGCCTCCTCAAGGCTGGCATTATAGGTGTATGCCACCATGCTCAGCTTTTTTTTTTCATCAATCTGAGGCTTTAAATTCAGTTCTGCATGCGTATGCCACAAACACTTTACATCTCCCCAGCCTTGCAAACTTTAAAGCTGTTCTGCACCATTGCAAATCAGGCTCATGCTTACAAAGTGCTGGGGTCACACTTACCTGTGTGAGAGGGGAAGAACGCTGGATCAGAAGTCTTTTCAATCACTATTCTCTTGCTTGTTGAGGACCTCTGAGGAATTGTTTAACATTTATGCATCTTATATGGAAAAGGATATTTCAGGGTTCTTTGGTAGCAATCAACAGAAATGTTCTGGGCTACCTTAGCAAAAGAAAATTTTCTGGAATCGGACAAGAAGTACACAGACTTGAAGTCAAACATGACATTACTAAGAAGTGTGGAGACATTAGACAGGTGAAAACGTGAATCTGATCTGCACCCTACCATCAAAAGAAAATCTCTACATATTTTTGATGTCTTTATGATTCCTTTACGTTTGGCCTAATTTGGCTGGCTTGCCGATGTCTAGGAAAAGGATGGACTGCTGACAGTGTTGTGTGTCCATGTCCTGTGAATAAGAGGCAAAAGTCCTCAAAAGAAAGTCAGACCACTGTAGTAAATGATGGATATCCTGGGATATAAGAAAACAACGGATGGCATCTATAACAAGAGTCATTAATAATGCTGCTTTTTCCACAATTTGTGAATATTGATTATGTAGAAGTGCCAAATAAAGTTTATTGCCCTGTGTAGCATATTGTTACCAGTTATTCCTTGTGGATTTTGCTTAATATAGTAAAAGTTAATAGTTGGCACAAACCTTGGATTTCTACTGGCTTGCTCAGATACCCCATTATGTAGTTACTTCTAAAAAAAGCCTTTATATACTGAAACATAATTACAACATTGAAAAGAAAACATGATTATGAATTCCTAGTTAAGATCTTGAATTCATTCTCTACTTAAGGATTAAAAACTTCTAGCTAACACAGCATTTTAGTCAGGGTTCTCTAGAAGAACAGAAGCAATAGAATATATATTATCAAGGGGTTTTATTGGATTAGTTTATAGAATCTGGCTTGGGCAGTCCAACAATAGCTATCTATAGGCTAGAGAGCCTGACAATCTGTTATCTTCTCAGTTGGCAATGCTGGATGACTCCAAAGCCCCACTCTGGCACTGATGGCCTGGAGATTCCTGGAGAGCTGCTGGTCTTCTGTCCATGTTGGGAGGCTGATGAAGCTGGTCACCTAATTCATGGGTAGCAGTAATAGGGCAAATGCACACACCAGCAAGTAGCAAGGGCAGCCCAGCAAGAGGTCCCATGTTCTCCTAAAACCTCCTTATGTATAGTCCAAAACTAGAAGGGCTGCCCTTTATTTGTCAATTCTTGGCAACACCCTCTCAGACCTGTCCAAGAAGCCTGTCTCTTCATTCCTGATCTGATGAAGTTGACAATAGAATTTAACTATCATACCCAGAGGATCAAAGTAGCCACCAAAAATGAATACAGGAGCTGGGGAGATGGCTCAGTGGAGTGGATCCATCCTAGCATGAACTGGAGTTTCCATATCTGGCATCCACATAATTGCTGGGTAGGTGTGGCCTGCCTGCCAGTGCTTAGGAAGTGGGGACAGGGGATCCCCAGCGCAAGCTGGCTAGCTAGACTAGCTGAATCAGTGAGCTCTGGGTTCAAGTGAGAGACCTGCCTCAGTAAATGAATCAGAGAGCAAATGAGGGAGACACCTGATGCCAACCTTTGACTTGCATATGCACTTGTACACACTTGAACTCACATGCAAATGAACATACATACATACATACAAACATACATACATACTACACACACACACTCACTCAAAAAATAGCACATCTTATTAGTGACATAAGTGGGATGACTTCATGTTGATAATAGCCTTGATTCTTGAATTAGAAATAACAAGAGGAATTTTTAGCAATGGCATTTAAGGGCTAGAGAGATTGCTAAGTGGTTAAGGCCTGAAAAGCCTGATGACCTGAGTTCAATTCCACAGTACCCATGTAAAGCCAGATGCATAAAGTAGCACATGCATCTGCAGTTTGTTTGTAGCAGTAGAGACCCTGACATGCCCAATTTCATTCTCTCTCTCTCTCTGCTTGCAAATACATAAGTAAGTAAATAAATAAAATATTTCAAAAGAGATGGGTTGCAAATGATTTTGTTTGCATTATTCAAATGAGTCTTTCCAAAGCTCTGTAAAAACGTGGGCTTTAGGGCTGGAGAGATGGCTTAGCTATTAAGCACTTGCCCAGGAAGCCTAAGGACCCCGGTTTGATGCTTGATTCCCCAGGACCCATGTTAGCCAGATGCACAATGGGGTGCATATATTTGGAGTTCATTTGCAGTGGCTGGAGGCCCTGACACACCCATTCTCTCTTTGTCTGTCTCTCTGCCTCTTTCTCTTTCTGTCTGTCCCTCTCAAATAAATAAAAACAAACAAAAATTTTTTAAAAAATGCACTTTAATAAGAAAGGTAGGTTGAAAGTTTTCTTTCTTTCTGCATCTCCCTTTCCTTCCTCTCCTCTCCCTTCCCCTCTTCTCCTCTCTTTATCTGTGCAGTATCTAACCCAGGGTCTCACACACGCTAGGCAATCACTCTGCCACTCGTCCAACCCTCTGCTTTAATTCTGAATGAATGAAAATTAGTATGCTAAGTAAATATCATTGTAGCTTTAGTATAAAATGCTCTTCAGTGTGTGTATATATATATATATATATATATATATATATATATATATATATATATATATATAGTTTTTTGAGGTAAGGTTTCATTCTAGCCCAGGCTGACCTGGAATTCACTATGGAGTCTCAGGGTGGCCTTGAACTCACAGCAATCCTCCTACCTCTGCCTCCCAAGTGCTGGGATTAAAGGCATGCGCCACCACGCCCGGCAACGCTTCAGTATTTTTAATAAGAAATCCAGTAGCCGTGCTTTTACCCCCCAACCATTTGTTAAATTCATATGTTTGTTTTGAGGTCTTTAGTTCTAGTGGTATAATACAAAAATGAGATACAGGAAATGGGAAGTTACATGGAGTTTTGAAGAATGCTGTGATCTTTGCATCCACTTCCCTCAGTGCAGGCATGTATTCTCAGTTTCTAAGTAAACCAAATCTCAGGATTACTCAGTTATACCTGGTAATATGAAAATAACACTTCTGAATGTTTTCATTAATCTTGAAGGGCCCTAGTAGCATAAGGTACTTCACTACAGGCTGATGACAGGAAAGTAAGTTACACTCCGAAAGATTCCATGGACAAAATACACTGAGTTTATAAAAGTCTGGAAAGTGATCAAATTCAATTTATTTTCTGTTTCAATTAAGAATAAATTGATTTTCCTTGGGCTGTTAGAACTTTTCTTTAGTCCCACTGAGACTTTATTAATGGCCTTCAATGTATGGGTAGAAGAGTTTGGTTTGTATAACCAGATTGAGCTCAGTCTTTTTTTTTTATATATAAAAGTAACATGTCATATAACATTAAGTTATATATTAAGATGAATAATTAAATATAATATCCAATCAATTGAAACTACTTTTATATTGGAATACTTACATTGTATTTTGAAAGTCTACTTTAAAATTATATTTATATTTATATTATATTTAAAATTATATAATTGCCTAGTAATTGATTCCTTTTAAGAAAGATTAATGTGAAAAACATTAACATTTTAAACATTTGTTTTTGCCTGTTGTTATTTTGGTAAAAGTTTAAAGAGTTGCAATAGAAAGTATCATTCATACTCATGTTACTCAGAAATACATGCCATTATTTGAAATAATCAGAATTTTAATGTTTAATTAAGTTTTCTTTGTATATTTAAAATATTTTTTATATTTAGACATGAACTGATTTCATCTGTATAATTTATTTATAAGATGAGTAACTAATAAAGGATTGGAGTTTTTAAAAAGATGATTAGGAAAAAAGAAAGTGGAGTATGAGATTGCCTAGTCCAGAACTATCATTGGCCAAATGTCATCAATAACTTTTATAGAGAGGCACTCCATCCAGTTTAGTGAATTAAAAAAAAATATTTAATTAACTTATTTGAGAAAGAGAGAGATAGAGACAGAGAGAATGGGTGTACTAGGACTTCTAGCCCCTACAAATGAACTCCAGATGCATGCGCCACCTTGTGTATCTGGCTTTAGTTGGGTACTGAGGAATCGAACCTGAGTCCTTTGGCTTTTCTGGCAAGCACCTTAGTCACTAAGCTATCTCTCAAGCTTCCTAAAGTTTAGTTAATTTTTTTATTATTGTATTATTATTATTATTATTTGAAGTAGGGTCTTACTCTAGCCTAGGCTGACCTGGAATTCACTATGTAATCTTAGGGTGGCCTCAAAGTCAAGGCAGTCCTCCTACCTCTGCCTCCTGAGTTCTGGGATTAAGGCATGTGCCATCACACCCAACTTTACTTAATTTTTAAAAGCATCTTTAATTTACTTATTTTTTAAAATTTTTTTAAAAATTTATTTGAGAGCGACAGACACAGAGAGAAAGACAGATAGAGGGAGAGAGAGAGAATGGGCGTGCCAGGGCTTTCAGCCTCTGCAAACGAACTCCAGACGCGTGTGCTCCCTTGTGCATCTGGCTAACGTGGGACCTGGGGAACCGAGCCTCAAACTGGGGTCCTTAGGCTTCACAGGCAAGCGCTTAACTGCTAAGCCATCTCTCCAGCCCTAATTTACTTATTTTTAAAGAAAGAAGACAGAGGGAGAGAGGAAGAGACAGGTCATTCCAGGCCTCTTGCCATTACAAAAAACTCCAGATATATGTGCCACTTTGTGCAACTGGATTTTTTGGGTACTTGGGCATTGGAGCCAGACCATCAGGCTTGGCAAACAAGAACCTTTAACTACTGAACAATCTTTTGAACCCAAATTTAGCTTTCAAATGTAATCTCATGACATTTATTTGTAGGTTCTTAGGGTCTGATGATTAAACATTTCCTAATATTTTATGCAGTTATTTTAAACCTTTTGTCCTTATTTTATTCTTAAATTGTTAAGTGTTACTATGACAACTATAAATAAAACCGTGATTAAATGCAGTGGTGTCTGGGTTGGAGATGCCACACTGTTTCCATAATTGGTTATAAAGTGAGAACTGTTGTTTATTATTGTTTTTTTTTTTAGAAAAATGTATTCTTTGTTTTACAATCCTGTTTTTTTTGCATTATGAACTTTACAGTGTATACATATTGCATATTGGTCATATTCTCATCAGGAATTCATGGGGTCATGAATGTATCAGTCAGTCTCTCTCTGTGTGCGTGTGCGTGTGTGTGTGTGTGAATAGTGCCTCAGGATACACACTCCCGGTGGTGTCCCTCCTCTCTCTTCTACAATGTTCTCTGAGCCTTGGTAGGCATGTTATAAGTCTCCTTTAGTGTTGAGCTCTCTGCTCCCTCTGAATTTTTGATGAATTTTAAGTTTCCTCAGGCCTACCACCATCTCACTGGAGGAAGCTGTCAGTCTATCTGCTTTATTCACATTATGTTTTGCTCATATTATTGCATACTTTTCCATTTCAAGATTTCAAATTAGTTCTTTTTTAAAAAATCATTTATTTATTTATTTGAGAGAGAGAGAGAGAGAGAGAGAGACAGAAAGAGAGAGCGAGAGAGAAAATGGGCACGGCAGGGCCTCCAGCCACTGCCAATGAACTCCAGACATGTGTGCCGCCTTGTGCATCTGGCTTACATGAGTCCTGGGGAATTGAACCTGGCTCCTTTGGCTTTGCAGGCATGCACTTTAACTGCTAAGCCATCCCTGCAGCCCTAATTAGTTTTATTCTCATTATTATTTTGTGTAATATTCTTCATTTTATTTGTTCATGTTAATCCTTATTTTTCTCCTTGAGTGTTTTACATATCATTATTCAAAGTTTTTTGAGATTTAGTAGTTATTTATATTGTTAAAAGTCATCTTTCTGTTAATCAATTATTGAGTTTACTTAGGAAGAAATAATAACTTATGAGGTTTATTTAGAGGAAATTGGTATCTAGGAAAAGGCTGGGGCAATTCCACACACATGTGGGAGATCAAACCTATAAGCCCCTTCAAATTACAGACCAGAAAGAATTAAGAAATAGTGAAAGATCAGAGATCAAAGATAAATCTTACATTTAATCAAAGTGAGAGGGTACACCTAAAACATGACAGAGAAGAAAAGAAAACTTCCCAAGCTAAGGTAAATATTCCCCCCTTTCCATACAGGCTGGTTCTAGTCATGCTGTCCCAGCTAGACTGGGAAGGAGAAACAGACTCATGTGGATGTTCAGGTCAGGTCAAGGGGCAAAAGGAAGAGGGAAAAAAGAGGTTAGGCCTGTAGGTAATCTCCTTTATAGGGTACATAAATCCAAGTAGGGTGACCTCATCATCAGGCTCAGGTGTGTAAGCAGAGACTTGATTGGTTCTAACTCAAGGGGCACCTAGGAGGATTGGTCTGGGGACTCAGAGGGCTGATCCAGGGAGGCTGAGCTGAAGTGGTAAAAAAGTTTCTGCTGGGCATGTCACTGGCAGACACCTTGGCAAGGCAGGATCAGGCCCAAGTTTAACTTTTGCCACCATGGATAGAGTGGCGTCCCCCTTCCATTGTGGGCTTCTGTCCTTAACTAACTGCCTGAAAAAAGCTAGCTTTCTCCTATTTTCTGATATCACCTTCAATTTCCCCTACTGAGAAGAAACTTCTTCAAGCTGAATAATGGGGTCCCAGGGTGTAGCAGTTAGAGTCTCTCCCAGAGGAGAGCTATCTAGAAGTTCAAGAGAGAAACTTCTGTGCCAGTCTGATGTTTCATCATCATCCATATGTAGATCTTTATTTTTTTAATTATTTGCAGGCTGGATGGATTGCTTAGTGGTTAAGTTGCTTGACTGTGAAGCTGAAGGATCCAGGTTCCTTTCCCTGTTACCCATGTAAAAAGTTTATTTGCAAGGGAACAGAGAGAGAGAGAGAGAGAGAGAGAGAGAGAGAGAGAGAGAGAGAGAGAGAGAGAGAGAGGGAGGGAGGGTGGGAGAGGGAGAGAGAGAGAGGGAGGGAGGAGAGAAAGAAAGAAAAATGGGCATGCCAGGGCCTTTAGTCACTGCAAATGAACTCCAGATGCATTCACCACTGTGTATCCAGCTTTATGTGGGTAACTGGAGAATCAAACCTGGGTCATTAGGCTTTGCAGGCAAGTACCCAAACTGCTGAGCCATCTCTACAGCCCCCATATGTAGGTCTTTTTCTGTGTCTTTTAAAAAAGTTATCTTTTCTATTGGACTATCTTTCACAGTGTTTGTGTATGTATGTGCCTGTATGCACAAGCACATGTATGTGTGCTCATATGTGTATATGTATGTAAGAAAATGATTTTTTAAGAGTGCCCCTTGAATGAGAATTTTCTTCATTTTTTTTCGTTGATGTCTCTTCAGCAGTTGCTTGCTGCCATTAGGTCTTGTGATGGTGTGAATAGACGCATTTCACTCTCTGTTCAGAGACTGGCAATGAAGTTTTAATTTTGGCTTTTTGGATTATGTCTGTATGATACTTTTGTCATAGCAAATTAGTTGCTATGACTTACGCATGGATTTTTTTCTGATTCACTCAACAAACACATGGACTTTATTCGTATTCACTTTATTTAGCTATGCTAGGAAGCCTCTAGAATGTCTGAAATGTGAAGAGTTGCAATCAAAACGACACTTACAGATGTTTCATTTGGTGCAGATACACATGAATTGTAGGAGAGATAACCTTGGGGGCTTCAGAGTTACTGCACTATTGCGAAAGAAACACTTTGAGTAAATAAGGACTTGGATGAGGGTATGCCATTAGGAATAGAAGGGGCAGCACAGTGTGCGAAAGTCTGCAGGCCTTACTTACTGACAGTGTGGGGGAACTAGAAGGCAGAAGTCACGCAGGAACTATGTGACGAGATCAGTATTAAAGGAATAAAGATTCTGCTCATGTTAACACAGAGTGATTTTGCAGACTTTCTTAGAGGCAGTGAGAGACTCTTAGAGACTGGCAGTGTAAAGGTGAGAGTCAGAATCTTTGTTGAAGTCTGTGCCTAATTGTGTTTTAAAGACTATAGTCTATTGTATATTCTTCAAAGAAAACAATTCAATGGTCACCAGAGTTACCTATACTATTCATTACTATTGGCAGAGAGTGGAACAAAGGGGGAAAAATCATTGCTTTCCTTCTTATTGTCACATCGCTTGGATTTTTCCATTGAAGTTCAACCAAAAGTCAACTTGGGATCTTGGGAATGAACCAAGAAGATATGGGAATGCTTAGGTTCAGCCTTGATCTGGAGAAGGCTTTATGATGAAGATGGGGTCAGATATATGAAGGAACTGAGAGTCATTGCTGGGTTATCTCCAGCCAGAGGGGAAGTGGCCAGTCAGGAAGAGGGCCTGGCACAAGGGGCCACAGCAACCGCCTGCCTGCTGATAACCCTGGCAAAGAGCAGCCTGCCTGAAGGAAGCAATGGAATGGACTTCCCACAAAACACATAAAGTTGACAATTCATTTGACCTCTAGTGAGATATGGATAATGGCAATCCTTAAAATGAATGAGGCAGTTTGAGAAAAATGTGAGGAAATCACTCTTGTAGGTTACTAGCACCACACATGCTTAAACCAAAGCCTGGAGCCAAATGATAATAATAATTTCCACATGAATGTTTGATCCTGATATTGGAATGAATTTCCAAATATGCATATGGTATATCTCTTTAAGGAATCTTTAAGACTTACAGAGGCACTGACTATCCACAGACCCCAGTTAACTCTTGCTGGACCCTACAGACCCCCATCATTGTCCACAGTGGTGAGATCTGCCCTCATCTAGAATATTTTCCTTTTTCTGTATTTTTTCTTAATCACTACACTATATTTGCTTGAGGAAACCCTTATATCTTAAATTAATACCTAAGGAACAGATTATATATACACACACATACATACATATATATTCATACTTATATATATATATATATATATTAGTCAGTGTTATCTAGAGGAACAGAACTGATAGATTGAATGTGTATCACAAATGGGGTTGATGAGATTAGCTAACAGGATATGGGCTGCACAGTTCAACAATGGCTGGAGAGGCTGAGAACCCAATAGCTACTCAGTCCATGATGCTGAGTGCCTGAGCAATCCAAATCATGAAAACTAGAGTTTTCATCCCCAGCACCCACATTATGTGTATTATTAAAAGGACTTGGAGACTAAGAAAGCTCATGAAACATAATACTATTCAGGAAACTCAGAAAGTTATAATACTCATGAAGACCCTCCTCAAGTTTATGTCAGCAGTATGCAATTAGTGGGGGCCAGGGTGTGGTGAGGTGGGTCAGATAGGGAGTATGGAGAGAGTAATTAGTACTGCTAAGAAAGTAAGATTTGTGGAAATGTAGCCATCTCATCCATATTAATGGACATCCTGGATCAATGATGTGACTCCCATACACAGCAACATCCAGGGATACACAATTCCATTTTGTAAAATGAGCACCCACATTATTGCTGGGTGGATGTGGTGACCTGACAGTAATCCCAGTGCTCAGGAAGTGGCGGCAATGTATCTGTGGCCAAACTCATGTGCAAGCTAGGATCAATGAGCTCAGGGTTCAAGTGAGAAATCCTGACTAAGTAAGTAAATTAGAAAGCGATTGAAGAAAATCCCTGATGCCAACCTCTTGCTTTCACAACCACTAGCACACAGAGAAACCAACCCTCACATTCACTCTTCCTGCTCAAGGCTCAGATCTGGTGTCAGGGCATCTTTTTTCTGGTAGTGTCAAACTTGCCATATGTTTCAGCCACATTTCTGCACACTTCACATGGATGGGTGACCAAATCAGCTGTGTAAGGCATATTGCTCTTTCTGAGAATTAAAGGGTCCCAAGTTGCTGACTGTCCTCAGTTTGAGCGTGGCTGGTCACCAGTCGTCATCACTGTGCTATGCTGCCTCCCATGAGTGTTACCTGGCTAGTTGCTTTGGGTCTCAGGCCCTTCTGTTTACAGATTTGACTGCGAGAACATGTCTAAACAACCAGTGTGTTCAGGCTAGGATCAGTTAGTCTCATGTTAAAAAGCCATAGACAGGATCTTCATTAGCAATTTCAAGGATATTATCCTGTCTCTTTCTCATAGGTGCTGTGGGAAGTATTTCTTTGTAATTAACAGGCTTTTTTTTTTTTTTTAACTCCAAAAGCAATCAACCTTTGGAAAATGTAGGCTTTTCTTTCAATTAGTGAAAAGAACCAGGTGCAGATTAGCACTATAATGTCATACATGTAAAATATAGACTCAAATTATAGCTCAAAATATTATGATGTGGTCTATTTGAGAATAGTTATAAAAAGAGTAAATACATCAATGAATATCATATTTGCTTTGAAATTTTCTAAATAGTCAAACTTTTCCTTTATCCCTGCCTCTCCCCATGTGCATTTATAGTGTGTTGTGATGAGATTCTACCTTTTTCACCATGCAGGCTTATCATAGCTATAAACCGGTCACATAATTCACAGAGGCTTAAAGATACGTGAAGAACTTGGATAGGGTCCAGGGGAGAGCAATGAAAATGATTAACGGGTTGGAAAACAGCACTGATGAAAAAGGATGAATGGAATCAGGATTATGGGAATTGAGAAGGTTTAGAGGTGACTTGCTAACTGTCCTCCACAGTGTCAAGGACTATTAGGAGAAGCATGGTGAGCAACTGTCTTTCAAATCCACCTCTTAGGAGAAAAGTGATGAACCCACAACAGGAAAGGTTTAACCTCTGTGCTTTTCAAACAGGATTCTACTCTTCCTTCACCTCCACTGTTCCACTTCTTGGCTCTCTTCTGTCATCATTACTAGTGTTTAATGGTAGGGCTGAAGGTGAAGGGCACCATGCGTGGAGTAGTTTAATGTATGAAGAACCACATCTTTCCACTGTGGTGCAGATTCTGTGTGGGGAGCTCGGAGGAAAGAGACAGATGAAGCAGTCACCACACCAGGAGCTTTAAGAAAAGT
Source organism: Jaculus jaculus (assembly GCF_020740685.1). Lineage (NCBI taxonomy): Eukaryota > Metazoa > Chordata > Mammalia > Rodentia > Dipodidae > Jaculus > Jaculus jaculus. Next base: position 79,888,915 of record NC_059112.1, on the reverse strand, counting down.
GCAGATGCTATAGGATCCGTCACTATTGCCCACCAGTCTTGTGGGATTACTATGTTCAAAGGTTGGATCTCAGTTGGAAGGTTGAGCAGGAGGACCTCAATGGCGTGTGGTACAATTTCAGCAGTACATACGTTCAGATGATGTTTCAGTTAGGTGGCCATATCAGTTAGCTAAAGGCTTATTGATGCCCATGCTTACCCTAGGGAATGTTCTGGAAATATTTGTATGTGGTCTTTGCTTTGATAATCTCCTCAATGTATAGAACTTCTGGCACCTGGGCACCCTGGGAAGCAGTCCTGTTACACAGAGCTGCTTGGATCAAGAGAAAGCCAAGAGTGAGCTTAGTGAGTTTATCAGGGGCTACAGTATGCCTTTGGAGATGAGAGAGGAAGAACTAGGCAGAGGGAACTGTTGATTTATTCATTTTAAATAAGCTTGCTCTGAAATTGTTTATTTTTATTTTTGGTGTGTGTATAGTATGCATGACACCCCATGTACACACTATAGACTCCAGTGAAAGATGTGGGGTGTTTCCCTCTATCATTGTTTCCCTTTATCTCCCAGAGACAGTCTTCCACTAAACCCAGAGCTCTCTGTCAGTTAGGCTGGCTGGCCAGGGAGTCACAGCGATCCCCTGGTCTCTGCTTTCCTCAGTGTTGGGGTTACAGGCATGAGCAGCCATGCCTGGTTTTTTATGTATGTTCTGGAGTTTGAACTCAGGTCCTCATGGTTGTATAGTAAGCACTCTTTCCCTCTGAGCCATCTTCCCAGCCCACTCTGAGAAATTTTGCCTTCAGAAATTCATCATTAAAAATTAAAAAAGAAAAATCACCTAAAATTAAATATTATCATTGTATAATCAATACCAGTATGAATTGCATTAAAAAATTTTTAAGTACAGGAAATCAACACAAGGCAAGCAGAGCAGACAGTGCAATATCTAGTCATGCTCACATGATATGAGAACCCTGCATAATCATAACAATCTATCTCAAAAGCTCCACCTTCTGATCTATCTCAAATTTCACACCTACCATCAAAGATGATGGCTGCATAAATCTGTATTCTCTCCCACCGTTTAAGACTATTGGTACTTTGATTAATTTAACCACATGTTACTGTCAGGCTGAACACATTCATCTTGTGTTTCAAAGAGTATACTCGTCAATCTCTCCATGGTTCCTTTCCTTCAGGCCTTATTTCATCACATTTAAGGAGACTCTCTCCTGCCTGTCTTTATCTTGCTAGGCTTTCAACAGCTTAAGTTGAATCTTCGCCTTTCATTCTTGCTGTCAAGCCTCCTTTAACACGCTCTCTCATTTCCCTATTCATAAAATGTCAGGGCTGCTCGTGTGCATTACACAGATGTTACAACAGATTAAATCATTTTCCATTGCAGGAGCTTGACTTACCCAGTACTTTTTTGTGTGTTTTGGGTTTTCGAGGTAAAAGCATGTCAGAGAGTCTACAAAGCAGAGTGGGTGGGTCATCATCAAGTTCCAAGCAAAGGAGGCAGTTAGGTCATTTTGTGATTGGTGGGAGATCCTGGTGCCACTCAAATTTTGAAAAAGATTAAAGATTTCAATTATTAATTAAAAGATGAGGGGAAAGTAAAATGGTGCAGTGTTGCAAATACATTTATAATCAAGTTTTGTTTGTATGTTATCTGGTCAACTAACTGAATAAGCTGTAAGTTCCATCTTTCAATATATATTTATATTTACTTATGTTTCAGAGCAAGAAGGGGGGGGAGAGAGAATGGGCATACCAGGGCCTCCAGCCACTGCCAACAAACTCTGGACACATGCAACACCTTGTGAATCTGGCTAACATGGGTTCTGGGGAATTGAACCTGCATTCTTCAGCTTTGTAGGCAAGCACCTTAACCACGAAGTAATCCTTCCAGTACAATTTTCACCTTTTAAATACGTTTGTTGCTGTTATTATTTTTGTGTGGTGGTATGTATGGTGTATGCAAGTGTGTAGATGTACAGATGTGTGCTTGTGCACGCATGCAGAGGCTGGAGTGGAATTTGGTGCCCTCCTCTGTCTCTCTTCCATGCTGTTTCCTTGAGATGGAGTCTCACCCTGAACCTGGAGTCAGACTGAATGACTAGTGAGTCCCATTGATTTTCCTATTTCTCTCCCCCCAGCCCAGATCTGGGATTACAGACATGTATAGCCAAACCCAGCTTTTTTGTGGATGTTGGGGACCAAACTCAGATCCTCATGCTTGTGCAACAAATACTCATTCATTGAGCCATCTCCCCAGCCCTGTTGGCTTCATTTATGAGTCTGGTATCTTCCAACCCATCTAATGCTTAGATATCTCTTTGAATGAAGAAGGAAGTTGCATGATATGATTGAGAGTGAAGGAAAAATGATCAAATACAGTGCCTTAAAAATCTTAAATTCCAGGGCAAGATCACACATTGCTGTGATTAGAGCTCTCTGTTCTATTAAAATAAGAAAAAGATGTATGCGCACTTACGTTTCTAACTACAGAGAACTTTTAGTGTCACTTCATTCACTGTTTCTCTAGTGGCTGTATTATGGGTTGTATTATATGCTTATGTTATAAAACACATATATAAAATTACTATATTCAACTGCATATTTTACATTATTTTGTGACTCTATGTTTATCACAAGTAGTTATTTTGCATTTCCTTCTTAGGAAATATAGTGAAGGCAGATACTTTTTGCATCCATATTTCAGCATAGAAACTCCAGAATGATTTTCAGTGGCTGCTAAGTACTGAGGTTGGTTAAACTGATGGGAGATAACAGCAAATTAAGACATGACCTGCTTATCTAGCAGGTTTTATTGCCATACACTTGCCTTGACTGATGCCACTTAGTTGATCAACTAGGCTATACTTTGCTTTTCATAAAGAGCTAATTCCATTCTGTCTTACTTCCCAACTTCCTCTCTCCTCCATTTGCTACAAAATCCAAGTAGTGTTGTATCTGCTTTCAACATGGTGCATTAATCTTTTTCAGAGTTAATAGGGTCCTGTCACTGACTCTAGGAAACTGATGTTGTCTACAATGAAGACAACATCAATGCACCAAGCTTCTGGAGAATAAAAAGCATTCGTCTCTCAGGGAACTAGTCCTAAATCACATTGCTGTTCTAATATGTAAATATCCCTATGCATGCTTTACTGGGTTAAATGAAAATAAGCAAACTGAATAGAAGGGCTGGAGAAATGGCTTAGCAGCTAAGGCACTTGCTAAAAAAGCCAAAGGACCCAGGTTCAGTTCCCCAGTACCCATGTCAAGCTACATGAACAAGGTGGCACATGTGTCTGGAGTTAACTTTGCAATGGCTATAGGCCCTGGTGCAGACATATTCTCTCTCTCTTTCTCATGCAAGCTCCCTCAAATGAATAAATAAATTAATTAAAAAATATTTTAAAAAATAAATGGGATTATTTGAATTTGCAAAGCTTTTTATAATCGATGACAGACATCACATATTGGGTTCAGGCAGTTCATATTTCTCACTGGCTCACGAAACAGGAAAGCTTGTGGAAGAAAATGTAAAATTATCACACAATTCCTAAAATCACTTGAAGTTGTACAAATGTCTTACCATAACACTAGTTTGGTTGATAATCCAGACTTTAGCTGGTTACTGAATGTCAGGTAAGTTCATGACACAAGCATTCTCCAAATATTGGCTTATGGTATTCTTTACTATGTTAGGAAAAAAATTTACTGTTTTGAGGCAAAGAGAGAAAGATGGGAAAAGTAGTTACTCATGAAAATAAATTGATTTTACTTAAAGGACTTTGTGTGAAATCACACTTCCCATTTTTCTGTATATAATGCTTTTTCTTTTGTGAGATGTTATTATATCTATGTGTATAAAATCTATTTATTTTAAATATTTATTTGAGAGAGAGAGAGAGAAGGAGGGAGGGGGAGAGGGGCAGGGAGAAAGAGAACTGGAATGTCAGGGATTCTAGCCATTGCAAATTAACTCTAGACATGGCACCTTGTGTATATGGATTTATGTGGGTACTGGGAAATCAAACCTGGACCCTTTGGCTTTGCCAGGAAGTGCTTCAACCACTAAGCCATATCTCCAGACCAAATCTATTTATTTTGATTACTGATAATCAACATGTGCCCTATACATTTCTTCTTTGGTCAGCAATTGTCTTTGGAGTGACCCAGGCCCTATTTAGGACACTGTCATGTGAGCAGAATCTCTAAATGGAAGTAACTGTCCTCTTTTCCAATTTTCTATAATTCATCTTATTTTTAATTATGAATTATTTCAAATTTGTGTAAAAGAGCAGAAAATAACACACATACTTAGATATTAGTAGCTTGCATATCTGCTAGTGAATTCTCCTCTTTAGTAAAGGAAGTAAGTCATTATAATTAAAGGCCCTTCTCTTCTCTCCCATCTTCCCATGCCTGGAGTTGGGAGGTAACTCCAAGTTCATTTTTTTAATTAAAAAAAAATTTATTGGGGGGGCGGTGGGAATGGCATGGAAGAGTCTCCAGCCATGGCAATCAAACTCCCTGCACTACCTTGTGAACATATGCGACCTTGGCTGCTTATGTCACCTTGTGTGTCTGGCTTATGTGGGTCTCTTTGCAGGCAAGCACCTTAACTGCTAAGCCATCTCTCCAGCCCTCCAAGTTCTTTCTAAAAACGTTTACTGTGACCCTTCAGAAGCTAAAGTGCTCTGTCTTTATGTTTTGAAGTGTCTATAGGTGGTTTGATCTGCATGTTATTCTCTACCACACCTTTTCACCAGTGTCTTATATTTGAGATGAATTCATGCTGGTAATGCAGGTTTCTTCATTTTTTCAACTAATATTCTACTCTGTGAATGTATTGAAGCTTACTAAACTGTTCCTCTACTTACAAACACGCTGTTTCTCCTTTTCTATGGCCATAAATAATACTTCACATCTCTTTTGAGTGTTCTTGTTCTTGTATGTGAGAAGTTTTCTAGGTTAGGTACCTAGAATTGACATCTCTGGGTTATGGGTTTTGGGCATCTATTACTTTGCTAGTGAATTCCAGCTTGTTTTCTCTGTCTCTCTTTGTCTTATAGCTTTATATATATTTAAAAATTTTTAATTGACAACTTCCATAATTATAGACAATAAACCATGATAATTCCCTCCCCCACCTCACTTTCCCCTTTCCGACTCCACTCTCCATTATATTGCATTCCCTCAATTAGTCTAGCTTTTATTTTGATGTCATCATCTTTCCTCCTATTATGAGGGTCTTGTGTAGGTATCTTCAGGCACTGTGAGGTCATGGATATCCAGAGCAGTTTGTGTCTGGATGAGTACATTGTAAACAGCCCTACCCTTTCTTTGGCTCTTACATTCTTTCTGCCATCTCTTCCACAATGGATCCTAAGCCTTGGAAAGTGTGATAGAGATGTTTCAGTGCTGAGCACTCCTCTGTCACTTCTTTGCACTATAGTGCCTTTTGAGTCATCTCAGAGGTCACTGCCATCTGCAAAGAGAAGTTTCTCTAGCCAAAAGTGAGAGTAGCATTAATATGAACATTAAAAGAAGTGCTTACTGGGCAGTCTGGTGAGCATAATACATGCATTTAGCTAGACACCAGCAGGCATTACGCCCCTAGGGCTCAGTACCAGTCATGCATTCCTTCCAATGGAGTGGGCCTCCAATCCAATTAGATAGCATTTGGTTTACCCCATAACAGCTATGTTACTATTGCACCAATTGGCTCATTTGGCTTAGCTGGCCAAACTTAAACCTTGCAGTGTCTACTCTTATTTTTCTCCACTGATGACTTCTATCCCACACAGCTACATGTAGCATAGCTTTTTCCAGATTTTTGTCAGCTAGTCTACAGGGAGGAGGCTTTCAGTTCAGCAGCAGCAAGATTTCTCAGTGACCTTGTAGCCCAAACATATGTGGAGTCTTCAGCAATAGGGTCTTACTATATATTCCTGGTGGGAAACCAAGAGCCTTGACAATGGCCTGTAATGTTTTGGGGACATCAGAGACCTCCCTGCCCAACAAATCACTGGAAGATATCCCATTCACAGCACTGAAGTTTTTCTAGTAACAATATATGGCTTCTGGGTGCACCATTGTCCAAACAAGTAGGTTTCTAGATTTTGATTAACTTTCTCCCCACCCTGTATCTCTTTTTGAGGGTGGGGTCTTGCTCTAGCACAGGCTGACCTGGAATTCACTGTGAAGTCTCAGGCTTTAAACTCACAGTGATCTTCCTATCATTGCTTCCTGAGTGCTGGGATTGAATGCATGCATCACCACTCCCAGCTTGTATTTTTTTTTTTTTTTTTTAGTTGTAAGTTTCAAAGTTCCCAGTGGCACTGTATTTCTGTTTTCTGTAGATTTTTCCTCATTCCTTGCCCTGATTCAACCTTGGCATTATCAAACTTACTAAGTTTTTGACAATGTTTTAAACATCTGTGGGCATGTCCCTTTTTTGTTAATAGTGAATCAAATTTCTATTTTTGCTGTTGTAAATCTATAAATATTCTTTTTATGATTTTATGTTTTATGATTTCATGTATATTTATGTCATTATTTTAGATGTTGTTGGCTCATATAGATATTTTCTTTACTCTTTTTAAAAGATTAGATTTTTCTTTACATATATAGGTATTTATTGAAAATATATTTCTTTGAGTATTGGATAAGGATCCAGTTTTATCCCTTTTGTATAACTAACAGAGTATTATTAGCTCAACTTATTAAATAATTCACTTGTACTTCGCTGATGTATAATACCACCACCATCATGTGCCAAGTTCTCACACATGTGAATCACTATTTCTAGTCTTTGTTCTGGTCAGTTGGTTTATTTCTTTATTTATTGTTTCATCCTAATGTCACTAGCACTTTTTAAAAACTGGCTACCTGCTAAGAAGAAGTCTTGATATCTTATGGGGCGAATCATCCCTTCCTCTTCCTCAACATTGTTTTAGTCATTTACTCTTGCATGTGAATTTTTTTTTAAATATTTTTTATTTATTTATTTGAGAGTGACAGACACAGAGAGAAAGACAGATAGAGGGAGAGAGAGAGAATGGGCGCGCCAGGGCTTCCAGCCTCTGCAAACGAACTCCAGACGCGTGCGCCCCCTTGTGCATCTGGCTAACGTGGGACCTGGGGAACCGAGCCTCGAACGGGGGTCCTTAGGCTTCACAGGCAAGCGCTTAACCGCTAAGCCATCTCTCCAGCCCTTGCATGTGAATTTTGTGATCAGTTGTTACATGTCACACAATAGAAATCTTGTTCTATTGAAATCAGTGTTGGTTGGGCTTATGTTTCTTTTCTTTTTTCCTCATGTTCATTTTTTTAAAAAAATTATTAATTTTTATTGAAAACTTCCATAATTATAGACAATAAATCATGGTAATTCCCTCCCACCCCCACTTTCCTCTTCACAACTACACTCTCCATCATATCCTCTCCCCCTCTCAATAAGTCTCTCTTTTATGTTGGTGTCACCATATTTTCCTCCTATTATGATAGTCTTGTGTAGGCAGTGTCAGGCATTGTGAGGTTTTTGGTTTTTCAAGGTAGGGTCTCACTCTGGTCTAGGTTGACCTGGACTTAACTATGTAGTCTCAGGGTGGCCTTGAACTCATGGTGATCCCCCTACCTCTGCCTCCCAGGTGCTGAGATTAAAGGCGTGTACCACCACAACTGGTACATTCTGTGGTGTTTTGATTCAGGTGTCCCCAGTAAACTTAGGTGTTCTGAATGCTAGGTTCCCAGTTGATGGAGATTAGGGAATTAATGCCTCCTGGAGGCACTGTATTGTTGGGGCTGGGCTTATGGGTGTTATAGCCAGTTTCCCCTTGCCAGTGTTCGGCACACTCTCCTCTTGCTATGGTCCACCTTATGTTGGTGAGATGGTGATGTCCACCCTCTGCTCATGCCATCATTTCCCCTGCCATCACAGAGCTTCCCCTCAAGTCAGCAATCCAAAATAAACCTCTTTTTCCACACAAGCTGCTCTTGGTTGGATTATTTCTGCCAGCAATGTGAACTTGCAACACATTCTTTCTGCCACTTCTGCAATGGACCCTGAGTCTTGGAAGACATGATAGAGATGTTTCAGTGCTGAGCACTCCTCTGTCACCTCTCAGCACTATGGTAACTTTTGAGTCATCCCAGAGGTCACTGTCATTTGAAAAGAGAAGCTTCTCTAACCAAAAGTGAGAGTAGCATTAATATATGGGTATGAACATTAAAAGAAGTGCTTACTGGGCAGTTTGGTGAGCATGATACATACATTTTGCTAGACACCAGAAGACATTATACCCATAGAGCTCATGGCTTTCTCCATCATAGGTTTTCAGTTTCAGGCATGAATTCTCTCCCATGGAGAAGGTCTCTAGTTCAATTAGAAAGCAGTTGGTTTCCCCCATAACAGGTATACCACTATTGTACCAGTTGTTTCATTTGGCCTGGCTGGCCAAACTTAAGCCTTGAAGTGTCCACTGTTGTTTATCTCCACTGGTGACTTCCTTCTCTTTCGCATGGAGATGCATGTAGCATAGCTTATTCCAGCTTTTCTGTCAGCTGGTCTACATGGTGGAGGTTTTCAGCTTCAGTAGGGTTTCTAAGTGATTTTGCAGCTCAAGCATGTGGAGTCTTCAGCAATAGGGTCTTACCATCTATTCCTGGTGGGAAACCAAGAGCCTTAGCAATGTCCTGTATTGTTCTAGGGCCATCAGGGACCTCCTTGGCCAACAACTCACTGGTAGGTATCCCATCCCTGGCACTGAAAATTTTCTAGCAACAGAAAATTTCTGAGCAACAATCTATGGCTTGTAATGCGCCATTGTCCAAAAAAGTAGGTTTCCATATGACTTATTTATACCCTCTTAGATTTTGATTAACCCTCTCCTCACCTTTCTTTTACTCAATCTCTTCCCCTGACCTCATTCAGGCCTTTCCACCCCATTAAGCTGTTCTTCTACTTACATCTCTTTCCTTCTCCTTCTCTCTGTTCCTGTTCTTCACCATATCCCTCTCTCATTATGTTTCCCAAACTGGCCTCAAAGTGCTAGGGTGCAGGAAGCCTCCTGCCTCAGCCTCCAGAGTAGTTGTCAGCCTCCAGAGTAGTTGAATTACAGGTATCCCAGGGTTCTTCCTCCTCTCTCACCTGATATATGACTGGCTGAGTTTTTTTTTTTCTTTTAATTCTCTATCACATTCTATTTTTGTTCTTTTCTTAAGGAGTCAGACATGTTTAATTTGCTTGCTTGATAAAGTTCCACATTAAACAATATTGACCTTCTTTCTGAATCATGGGAGTATGGTGGAGCACGTTCATCCATTCATTCAGATTTACTGCCCTCCCCTCAGGTGTATGGTGATTACTACACACTGTTTTAGTTTGGTTTTATCCAGTGCCTTCAACAACCACATGAGTCATTGTTTTAATGCAATTAATGATAGTTTAATACACAATCTTTATCAATTTATCTTCTCACCTTTGTTTTTTGTATTCTATTCCTCCCTCATGGGCTTGCCTGACTCATCTTGAAGTATGCTCTTATTGTCTTTTCAGCAACATTGTTTGAATAGAAAAGTTTCTTTGTCTAAAAATGTCTTTATTTTACATGAATTTTTTTCAGTAACAGCTTTTTTGGACCATACAATTCAAGGTTGACAGATACTTCCTCTTTGCACACTGACCATATTCTTTCATTTCTAAAGCCTCTATTATTATTGAGGATCTTCCCTTTTTATTCTTTTATTTTTATTATTTTATTATTATTGTTATTGAGTTACTTCCCTTTCTTCTTGTTGGTAGTCCCTAATTAATACATATTTCCTTATAAGAGCTATGTTTTTTAAATCATTAAGCTCTGTTCTTTAGAAGTATAGTTTGTGTTTCTTTCGGGTTTGAATCATTATTTCACATTTTAATTATTTAATATGCATTTTATAATCTCAACTAGTTTAGTCTACATGTTAATGATTTGATTAATGATTATTTAGGCTTACATTATTTGCCACATGTTTTTTCTCCACATCAGTAGATTATGTCTAATCCTGAAGTTCCTTGAGATTTTTTATTCTTTCTTCTGAGGACTTCCTCATGTATGTTTTAATAGTGAGCTATAAACATTTTCACAAAGCTTATGCTGAGGGGATTGTATGGAGCTGAGATTATGTTACTTTTGGATAGTTTTGCTTGGTTTCTGCAGTCCTTGGATTTCAGACTGAATTCATATTTGAATTTACAAGCTGATTCTTCACTATTCCAAGCCCAAGACCCAGGTAATGGTCCCTCCTCTCCCCTCCCCTCCCCACTTTTACAACCAAAATCAATTAGTTACTGAGGCATTCTCTCTCTCTTTTTTTCTTCTTGGGTTATCAAAAATAGCAGCAGCAACAACAAAACAACAAAACACTCCAACAGATCATTGTGGACCCAAGACCCTTGTTTTCTACATACCCTCAGATGCCAAGATGTTCTCTGTTAAAGGAGATTCTGATTGTCTTAATCCTTCATGGTTTACCATGAAAATAGAAAATGAACTCCAGCCACTTGAAAAGATATTTCTTTGGCTCTGTATTTTCTCATCCCCACTTTTCATTTTTTTTTTTTTTCCTGGTAGCTATATTTAACAAGCTGAAACTGTTTTTTTTTTTTTTTGTTTTTCAAGGTAGGGTCTCACTGTAGTCCAGGCTGACCTGGAATTCACTAGGGAGTCTCAGGATGGCCTCTATCTTATGGCAATCCTCCTACCTCTGCCTCCTGAGTGCTGGGTCTAAAGGTGTGCACCACCACGCCTGGCAACCTTTGTTTTTTGATACATATCATGGGCACTCATGTTTCTATGTCATTACGTATGCTGTTTCATAGGGAACTTGCCTTCTTTACTTGGCAAACTTTACTATCTGTTTTTTATTTTATTTATTTATTTGAAAGTGACAGACAGAGAAAGAGAGAGGGAGGGAGGGAGGGAGGAAGGGAGGAAGGGAGGGGGGTGGGAGGGAGAGAGAATGGGCACCCCAGGGCCTCCAGTCACTGCAAATGAACTCCAGATGCATGTGCCACCTTGTGCATCTGGCTAATGTGTGTCCTGGGGAATCAAGCCTTGAACTGGGGTCCTTAGTCTTCACAGGCAAGTGCCTATCTGCTAAGCCATCTCTCCAGCCAGACTTTACTATATTTTTAATGATATTGGGGGTTGAACCCATATTCTTGTGCATGCTAGACATGTGTTATACCACTGAGCTGCATCCCCAGCCCCCCTTACTATTGTTTGAGTTAACTTAGACATTTTATTTAGAGAAGCATTTTCATGCTCAGGTTCACTATCATATTTCTGTTGTTCCTTCTTAGCTTGCTTTTGAAGAATAATAATGAACTAGTCCCTTAATTCTTTGTATTTCCTAAAATCATCAAATTTGGCAGTGTCTCTGGTACAGTAAATATATATCAACTATAGAACTGAACTTATGTATCATTTTAAAACTATTTATTGTTCAAAGTCATCTCTATTGAGGGAGTGAGTAGCTGTATAGATTTTATATATTTCCTTGCCAAACTACTTTCAGAAAGTGGTAGCTAAAGGAAGAGCATTTGATTACCTTTACGTTTTCCCCATAAAATAATGAGACTTTTATTTTCCTTTGATGTAGTTAGTATCTTTTTTTTTGCTTTGATTTCCTATTTTTATTTAATTTAACTTTTTATTTGCGAATAGAGAGTGAGAGACAGAGAGAGAAGAAAGACAGAGAGAATGGGTGTATTAGGGCCTCAAGCTGCTGCAATGACCTACAGATACATGTGTCTCTTTGTGTATCTTGCTTCTGTGGATACTGGGGAATTGAATCCAGGTCATTAGGCTTAGCATGCAAGTGTCTTAACCACTGAATAACCTCTCCAGCCCTGATTTCCTATGTTTCAAGTAGAAATCTTGGTTAAGATGTTTTCTTTTACCTCCTAAATTCTAGTGATTCAATGGAGTGTGTTGCATATCCACAGATGCTTTCTTGTAACCCACTCCAAGATGCTGTCACTTCCTTTATAAATAGTTAACAAAAAGTTCATAATTATCAGATACTGTCTTATATTTAAGATAAGTTTGTTTTTTAACATCTTTAATTGATTATAGATCAACCAGTTAAAACACTATAGAAATTTCTAGCTAATATCAGAATTTGAAATGCAAAAACAGATGATTTAAAAGTTGTTTTGATTTGAAAGAATGGCAGTAAAGATCAGAAATTTAGTGTTTCAGGAATGTAAACTTGAAGCCCCACTAATGGGCAAGGCTTTCCTTGGGTGATGTCAAACAGCTAGTGGAATCAGTCTGAGATGATGTTTGCCTCACTGCAAGTGTTCTGGGTTGGCATACTTGAGCAATCAATAACTCTTTTCATATGCTTGTCAGTTTCTAGTGTTGATGAGCAATTTTTTTAAGTAGCCCTTATTTAAATATGCAAATATTTGTGCCTTCAAAGGAAACAAAAAGCTTCATATGAAGTGTTTATCTATTACTAGTGGAAATATCTCAATCCTTGAAAACTTTAATAAGCTTGTCCTAAATTTATAGTGTAAAAATATTTGCTCCAAATTTTCTTTGTGTTATTTATATAAGTTAATAGCTTTGTGAATTTTAGACATTGAATGTAAAACTAGAATATTTATGATGTTTAAGTGACTAGAATTAGGCAGAAGCAACTCTTTAGATACAGGAAAATATCAGAAAGAAATACATATCTTTTTTGTGGAAATTTATAGAAACCTACAACTAAGCAGTTGTGATGTTTCATATTTTATTTTCTCCTCAGTTCTATTACATTGTTCCCCTTTCGTATTTCTCCTTTTTGTGTCTTTTTTTCACCAATTTCTTCCTTGTCCCCATTCTTGTCTTTTATTCCTCTTCTTTTTCATTTCTCTTTCTCCTCCCTTTATTCTTTTTCCTTCCCCCTCCCCCCATAAGTATTTACATCCATGCAAAGGTCACCAGTAACTACAAGTAGGAATAGGGTTTATATGCCAAGAAAAATGTTAAATTATAAGACAAAATGGATTTTTCATAGACATATCTAACTATAATTGAATAACAACACATTCTTTTATATGCCTAGTATCTATAGATTCTAATCAAGTTTCCTTGAGCCATATGAAATGATTGGTAATTTTTATTCCATGTATTTATTTTAATATAAATTGGTCTACTGGACTACATTCTATGTGTTAAGTTGTAGTTTCGGTGGCTAGTCAAATATACCATGAATTAGTAATCATCTGGTATTGACTTCAGTTGAGGTGAATATCAAGATTTATTGACCCTAGTAGAAAATATGGACCAAAGTGAAACTTCTGTCAATATTTATTTACCTTTACAGGGACAATTAATCTTGATACTTATTGAAACAAGAAGTCAATATATGTATTGTTATGTACTTTTGGAGTCTTGCATTAGAAATATTGGCAAGTTCCTGGTTCATGGCTGCAGATTAAAAAGGCCTATCAATTTAAATGTTTTATATATTGAGAACGAAAACATGTAAAATATCATAATGTTATTCATAAATAACAAATTAAGATTTAGTATAGGTTCACATGATTTCTTTTTTGGGTTCAGCTGAAGCTTTTGTAGTAAATTGCCAAGGAGACAACCAGGACCTGCTTCTTTGTGAATACGAATGCTCATCATGCATGGTGGATTACACCCTCCTAAAAAGAATTGGTCAAATGTTCCTCCCCATGGGGATGATGCTGGCAAATAAGACCCCCAATGCACCCCAATTTCTTCATGAAAACTTTGTGGCTCGCCAACATGCCTGGGAAAAGTTCTGGCTGTGAGATTTGAACCCATTTCTTAGTTATTATTTGAATGAAATGTTGGTGGACTTCAAAGTGACTGTAGTGTAACAAAGCACTTGGCACATGTGTATTATGTGTTAAGTCTATCTTGGACAGAGGCATCTTTTTCTCTTTAGTCTAGAAATTCCTAATTCAGAGCATTCTCACAAGGATTGTACATTAATTTTCTATCCCCAACACTCAAAGCAGTAACAGAAAGGACAAATAAAAATCATTAGGAACCAAATTCAAGGTAGATCTTTGAAACATGCTAGCAGAATGATTGATTGATGCTTAATGAAGAGTGAGGCCTATCTTCAACATATAAATGTAGAGGAAAGCTTACATCTCATGAGATAGGGTATTCATTGAAGTAATGCTCATTTCCTCTTTGCTTAATAGAAATAACAGGGCAATGTCCATTAAATTATGAGGAGATACTGAGGAGGCTGGTGAATAGGTATACACACATACACATATAAATTTTAATATCATATATATTTATCCTTGAATTTTTGAAGTGTACCACTTGTATCCTAGGAAAAAATTCCAGGTTTCTTTTTATGCTGATCTCTAGTATGCATGACCCTTTTTATGTTGGTAGACATTGGTCAACCCCCGTCTGTGTGGCTAGAACCATTATGGCAGCATTATAAGATTGCTGATTCCCAATGTAGTAAACATCAGTGAATATTGGCTGTATGTGATTAATTTATGAACCCTGTGCTGTAAAATGGTCCAGTGTATTTCAGTGGGCCTGAAATGAGGTATATGGTTTATATATAAGTAATATTAGGGTAAGTACCTATCAAAAAAAAAAAAAAAACAGCTTAGCTTGGAACTGGCATACCTTCCCTTGTATGCATTTTATAGTCATGATATCCAAGTGTATCAAATATCCCAACACAATAGACACAGTTTAGGGAAGTGAGAGTCACAAGATGTTGTTCCTGTGGCTGGTTAAGCTTTTGGAATCTGGGTACAGCTTATGGATAGTATTTTGTGACTTTTCAACTAGATAGGACTCAGGTTTGGCTTTGCTTGAGCAGTGTTTATGCTCTGAGTTGTGGGAGGTTGCTTGGCCCAGGGTAGAGGTGGGACTGTAGATCATTCTGGAACTTTTATCTGCACAATAGCGTTAACAAGGCATGGGAAAGTATAGATGGGTCACTCAGTAGATGGTAACTCTGAAATAACACTGGAGAGAGTGTGTGTCTTTGAGCCTATAGTACCATTAAATTCTCCTTGGCCATATCATTCTTCTATGATCAATATTATTAATCTCTTAAAAGGAAAGGGAATGTTAATGAAATATACACGACTCTTTATAGAAGAAAAAGAAATCCAACCTGAGCTCCTTCCAGAGCACAAGGAGAAGTCTCAGAGCCACTGGATGTCTCTTTGTCAGATGCCACCGTGTCAGGCTCCGGGCCATTTGTCATCCCTGAATTTCATTATGTGCTCCTTCCCTGTCTTTCATTCTCAGTTTGCTAGGACATTTGTTCACCGTTGACCTCCCTGACAAATAATACACCTTAATTATGTTGGCAAGAGGGGATATGTCATTCCCAGGCCACTTTAATTGTCTATCCGACAGGCATCCTGCTGCGGCATGTAGCTTCCGTAGCTCTCCAGCTGCAATTGGAGGAGTTTCTCATGCTTTCACTTTGTCTGAAGAAAGTCTTAACTTCTGTAAGCCTCCAAGATAAAACTTCTCATCAGAGCCATGTTTCACAGTTATTTTGCAGTTGCTAAAGCAAACTCTAGTCCTAATTTTGTAAAAC